>NC_053043.1:1260000-2510000 GCF_003473485.1 Medicago truncatula | reverse complement strand
TATCCGAAAATCACCTTACACATTGTTAAGTCTAGAAGAGTTATTTCCTCAACAAAAAAATCTAGAGAAGTTAGGTCACTGGTCACATGAATCTACACAAAAAGACAAAGATCTCTGAATACACTTTAACTGGTTTATTTTTCCATTAACAAGTTACTCCTAATACCTTTTAAAAAGTGTATTGAAATTTTGGGAAATAACCAATCATATGTAGTACAGTTCCTAATGTTTCATGAAACTCTCACATAATTGGTTAGGTAAAAAAGTTCGTGTTTTTTTTTTTTGTTTTTCCTTTCTAAAAGTTTTGTTTAATAGGTACTGCCAGTATGTGGAATGCAATGAAAGAGTGTGCAACGAAAAATAGTAAGCACAAAAATTAATTTGATAAAAAATGTAAGTAGAAAGAAACTCAGGTGGTAACATAAATTACGTAATCATTATGTTAAAATATTACCTCTTAAGATGAATAAATGAGATGTGTAAGACTCGAATTCAAACTTCTACATATATTATACAATGTTTATACCAACTACGGTAAACTCATGAAAAATTGGCAATAATTGGCATTCTATAATAATTTCCGCTGATAAAAGAAAAGTATGCCAACTTGGGAAACATGCACCACCCATAATCATATTTGCTCTCTTAATTCACTTAAATATTCAATCTGCTAATAGTTTTTTAATGACTTTACCGGTCTAAAATTAAGAGTATATGCTTCCTTGGCAAAATTAATATGAAGACACGAGTTATTGAATCATTTTTGTGAGAAAGAAATTTTCTCATTTGTCCCAAATTTTCCATATGAATTAGCTTTTCAAGGTATAATGGGAAGATGCTCTTTTGAAAGTTGGAGGTCATGACTCATGTTCTCTCTATCCTAAAAGTGCCCATTAATATTGTATTATGTGATAATTTTAGTGTAACCTTTAATATCCCAACTGGTTCTGCCTCTTGCTTGGAAAGCATGAGTCAAGAAAGCTACTTAAAAAAAAGCTACTTTACAATTTCATGTTTTTATAATAACGTATTTTAGATAATGTATAGGAGATTCAATGTCTCCAGAAGAGAATGATATGGATAAGATTTAAAATGTCTCTTAGACTAGTGACATGCAGGTTTCCGGTTTCCCTATAATTTTTTTTCCAAGCGTCAAATTTATACACACATATATATTTTTTAATTTCATAAATTTTCACTGAGTTCTTACATAAATAAATTAGTGTCATCGTGAACTTATGTAAGGTGAGTTCGAACTCCGACCACTATAAAAAAAATTAATGAAAAATGAAAAAATTTAAATAAATCATAAAATATAAAATTCATCTCGAATCCGTCTTAAGTTCAGTGACGAGAGAATTAGTATAATTTTTTTTTTCATCTTTAAAATTGGTCCTTAATTTCTTTTTCTAGTAGTATAATATTATAAATTTCATCTTTGTCCTCCCTTATTATAATAAATATAACACTGTAAAGTTACTATCAAATTAGCTAGTGTGAAGTATACATGACACTGATTAAAAAAAAAAGTATATGAAATAAACTAATTAAAAATAAGAGTCATATTGTACCCAAAAAAAAGTGTCATATATACACTAGTGAATGAAAAATATAGTAATTTTATTTTTAATTCTATACGACACTGATTTCTATTTAATCCTTATACTTAATGGTACCACGTATGGCTGCATATCGAACACTATTTTAACAACAACTAACGATGAAAACTAAATTAAACCTAGTTTTAAATTTTTCCCTCTGGATGGTATTATATAAATCTATTTGCACCACTTTCAATTTAAACCTATTTTAATTAGCTTTGTATTTCGCAAGCAAATATTTATAGGTTTGTTTATGTCTTGTTCTAAGCTTTTCAAGATAGATATCGTGCTTTAATTATATAAAATACTATGAAGCATCTGTCACCAAAGAAAACAAAAGTCAACTAAAATATATGAGTAAGTTTATATTTTCCACTTGGCATAAAGATGCACATAAAATTTATAAAAAAATGCAAATGAAATGTTACATATATCCACTTGAACATGTTACTTATGTTATGTCACAAATATATGTTAGTGGAAAACCTGTATGTGATTTGCATGAAAATGATGGAGCAAGTGTAACACAATTTAAATACAATTATCATATTGAAAAAGATCTCAGGGTGGAAATCGACTGCTCAAATAATGAAAGGTACAAAACTTACATTTTAAAAATTAGAATTTTTTCAAAAAACATATGCTACTTTCTTTCTTATATTCGTGTAATAGGCATGAGATGCTCTAATTTTGCTAGAAATCAAGAACACATCTTTATAACTGAAAGCAGTGTTTTTGGAAGTTATCTACCATAGCATAGCAGGAGTAATAAAAGAAAGCAATATGGGTCTAAGATAGTATTAATAAGATTTTGGGGATCAGAAGCAACATTAAAAAAAATAATATAAATTTAGTTTTTTATAAGCGATTAAAAAAGATAATTTTTTTTACACATATTCGATCAGATCTTTTTAGTTACATACATATGCACAATATTCTTAGATGTGTCAGATTTTTATTTTTTTTATTTTACAAAATTAATATAGATATTTATATGGTGCAAGAGCGTGTTGTTAGGCAATTTGGACATGTTGAAAGCATCTATATACACAAATTGTCGCCGTTGCACGTATAATTTTGTGATAATGAACACTATTTGTGTATCAGAATGTTATATCGTAATTGTTTCATTTTCATGTTTTGTTAATGAACATAAATTGTTCTTATCATTAGTCTATGTGTCTTTGAGTATGGATTGATACACCAAAATTGTTTTCAAAGTTGAGGTATGTCTAAGACTCCAAGAAAAGAAATGCATTATGCTAATTTCGCCAGTTTTAGTTCATAAGTTATGATGTACCTAAAAGTTGTATAAACACCTGATCCATGTTTTTTCTATATTTATATCCATCGAAAGTTATCTTTCTAGGTGATCGGTTCGAACCTTCTGACTGTTTAAAACGAAGTCATTTTGGAGGCTTGTGAGCAATAGAGAGGGCCTATAAAGCAGTTTTCAAATTATAGTTTAACTTTGGCTAGTGTCTAGCTATTAATTAGTTTTCAAGGCTGATATATTCTAATTTGAGAATTTCTTTTTCCACCCTCCTTAGCGTCTCCCCGCGCCCTTAAAAATTTCAAAAATTCCCTTGAATTTTAGGATTTTATAATCTAAAATGAGTTTTTCCTCTATTTTCAAAGTGTCAAAAATTAGACACCGTCGTTTTAGCCACGGTTCATCCGCGACTAATTGTTTGTTTTTTTCTTCACCAATTCGAATTATAAAATCGGAAAAGACAAGCACCTCAGATTTTATAATCCGAATACTCCCTATACATGCTTCGAACCCATCTTGTGCAAAAAAAAATAAAAATAATGAGAAAAATGTGTAATTTAATTTTGATAAATGTTTGCCAACACAAGACTAAAATATATATATATATATATATATATATATATATATATAAAAAGAACTCATGTAAATTCATTTGTTATTCGCCATCAAAAGGTTAGTAGAATACTACTTATAATTTTATTTTATTTAAACCATATACAAACATCGTTTCTAACCTAAGTGGAGAGCTCCTTTTGGCAATGTTTATCTTAATGGCAACGTTAGTCACAATTCCAAGTCAAATTTTTAGTCTATTACAATATTTATGCATTATCTAGCTAGGATGAATGATTAATTTATTTTCCCACGCTGAGATGACGTATGCGTAAGATTTTATTTGAAATATAAAAAAATGATTTGATCTATATATTTAATCTGCAGATAACCCGTGTTGTTTTCAGTTTGTTTTAATTATTGATTCACGCCACAAATTTCTACATAGATTGTTCAAGTAAGCCAGATATATTGGTGCATCATATATCTTCTTCTTCTGACTCATTTGATGCTTCTCTAATCTGAATTAAAATAATAAAATCCTGGAAGTTAGAGATAAATTCAACATTAAACAAAGTGTTAAATGGACTTAGAAGTTAGATCTCAGTTGGACACTCTCAAAAGTTAGCTCAAAAGATGATTAAAAAATTAGCCTAACGTCCAGTTTTCAAGCGCATGTTCACCTTGCACATTGTCGAAACATTGGCAATGTGAAATACACAAACAACTTTAATATCCACACTCACTCGCAACATGGCCTAGGTGCATTTCTCACGGCATGCCTGCCAAATCGATGTTAAATGTGCATGGAGAGATTCTCATTTTTTAAACTTGCTATTGGTAATGAGATCTAAGTCTTTTTAACACGATAGATTGAAAAATTCTCTGACTTATCTAAACAATAAGAAAGATACTCGTAAACAATAATTATTGTACATATCATTTGGTCATCACCCTTGACTTTGTACATAAAATATAGCATTAATAATTATAAGTAATGTCATTATTTGACCAACTGATAAATGTTCAAGATTTGTAAGGCATTTTATTTTGTTCTTCCTCTTCTCTTTTGCTACCAAAGAGACTATGCAGGCATTTTATTTTGTTATGCTATGTGTTATCAGCTTCTTTGCCTTGGTCTTTCCAAATGGGTTTTTCTGCCTTGCTGATGATACTAATAGAGAAACAGGTTCCCTATGTGATAAAGCTGATAAGAATCCTGTCAATGAAGATACATTTCAAACCAATTTGAAAACCTTATTGGATTCTCTTGCTTCAAACGTCGTTGATAGCCATGGATTTTACCAAACCATTGTAGGAAAAAAGCCTAACAGGCTTTATGGTACAATATTATGTAGAGGGGACATATCTGCTAATAATTGTTTTAATTGTGTCCTTAACTCTACAAGAGTATCCTCAAATGATTGTCCTAAGAGTAGAGATGTTACTATTTGGTTTAGATGGTGTTTCCTACGCTATTCAAACGAGAGCTTCTTCGGAGACATGCAAGGAACAGCAACGGCAATCACAAATGAAACTGATATTGATGACCCTTCTTTGGTTTCACAAGGGTTATCCTTCATGAGCGGAGTAGCAGCTGCAGCTTCGGAGAAATCATTCATGTTCCACACAGAAGTACTGAACTTTAATCAAAGTGAGAAGAGGTATGGTATGACCCAGTGTACAAGAGATATCAGTAGAAAGGACTGCAGAAGGTGTTTGGATGCTCAATTGGTCAATTTCGAAACTTTTATTGGAAATAAAAGAAGATGGGAAGTTCATGGATTAAATTGTTTCATGTGGTATGATGACTATCAGTTTTATTCTAATGTCTCCACTCTTCTAAGTGGTGAGTCCTTTGACTTTTGGTTAGTTCTTTTTCAATTTAAGCTATGACTACCAATTTGAGACTCACTAGGACACAATGTTGTATATCTTCAACTGAAATATGTACTCCTCTCGACTTAATTATAAGCAGAAAGTACATGTATCTGGTCCACACATTTGGACCAAATACAATTACTTTTTGCTTATATTTATGTTCGGAGTATTATGTGTTTGGCTTAGTAGAAAGTAGCTTGTAGCATTATTGGTATTTATTAGAAAAGTTAAGATGTTAACTTATATGACAAGCTATTGTTTAAAAGACTTGAATATTATTGGAAAAACTTTATAACTTTTCTAATTATAGATGCTTGTTGAAAATTAGCTTTGAGATTTATTAATCATATGGCTAGACTTAGTTTCCTTGTGATATCTTATAAGGAAGAGAATCTAATATAAGCTTTTCTTTGTGGTACAGCTTCTTGGAGGCTTTCTTCTTGCAGAAGCTTAGTAAGTGGCATAACTGTTGTGGTCTCAGCAGCCTTGTTGATAGTTTTCTAATTCTAGCTTCTACTTTATAATTTCTGATAGAATGCCGTGAATATGTTTAATTTGATTATTATTATTTTTTTTTTACTTTGTCAATGGGATTTGGTTTTTGACAATGTTTGAAGATGTACATGTTCACTTGTAAACAAGTTTATTCAAATCGAATTAGCTATTGTAGTTAGTGATTGCCAACTTTACATTAGCGGGTCACTTTTCTTACATGATTTCCATAAAATTGACTATATAAGGAATTTTGAATTAGGGAAGACATCTCAATGCGACTTAGTTGGGTTAAAAATAAAAAAGATTTCGTACACCAAAAAATTTCATATTGTCTGAGATTGAAGGTCAATGGTAGTTTATAAACAATAACCATACTATTCAATCCAACGAGGCGGTTTTTAACAAATGACAAAACCTTGAGGGCTTACTATTTTATTTATTTTTAAACAAATGGAGTGCAAATGAATCTGCGACACCCTATGTAGATTGAGAAGAACATAGTACAAAGACTGGAGTGACATAAAAGCCTTACCCAGTAGAAACAAAATAAAACCAGACGAGATGCTTAAAATGAAAAATAAAGAACATAACAAACAACCCTAAAGGGTATAGTATAGTAACCTCACATCAGAATCCAGAATAAAAATCCACGCACCAATGCACAATCCAGCGAGCCCGTGTACGAGCTCGAAACCAAATTGCAAAATAAGAAAGGTATGTGAAAGTTTAGATTAGAACCTGAATCAAGATCTCCACGAAGGTGAGTGATTCCACCGCCAACACAGATGCAAAACCCAACGCCTAGAGCCCAATGTGCTGCGACGCTAAGCATCCACACAACCATTTCCAGCCAAATCAACACTAAAGCAACCCAGAGCCAATCAATATCCAGATCGACAGATGGTCAATCAACAGGGCTGAGCACTACAAACACAATAACAGACCCTAACATATTTCAAAAATAACGAAAGCAACCCAGAACCAATAAAAACCCGATCGAGAGATGATCAATCAATAAACCTGAGTACCACGAGTACATAACCAAATTAGCACCAATCGAAGCCCAAATCGATTGGTGCTAGCACCAAACTAGCATCAACCAAATAGTGAGGGCTTACACAAAAACCTAAAATGGACAATGCCTCTTGATAGATCCTTTTGCGTTTATCTTAATGGTTACGTTTGTTACAATTCCAAGTCAATTTTTTCTATCTATTTTTCTATAATATTTCTGCTATTTTTTTTGGTCAAATATTTCTATCTTAAGTTGAATGATTAATTCTTTTTTGGTACATAGCAAAATATTGTATTTCATATAAAAATGATTTGATATAAAATACCATCGTTATTTTCAGCTGTTTTGACTATTGATTTGTTCATCGATCATTTAGTACTTTATTAATAATGCAAAAGTTGTCTGCTCAACAAAATTCTACATAGATTGTTCAACAAGTAAGCCAGAATATTGTTGCAGCATTTTCTCCTGACTCATTTGAGGCTTCCCTAATCTTAATTATAATAATCAAGTCCTAGAAGTTAGAGATAAACTCAACATTAAACAAAGTGTAAAATGGACTTAAAACAAAATTTCTCTTACCCTTTTTTAGAGGAAAATTTCTCTTACTTGTACTAAACAATCTGAAAGATAGTCATATGTATAAATTGTTATACATGTTGTATGGTCGTCACCCAAGAGTTGATTTTGCACACTTGCACATAAAATAAAATAGTGCTAATTAAAAAAAAAAGTCATTATTTGACTAACTGATAATAAAAGTTCAAAATTTGTAACGTAGGTGACACATTCATTGCTTTTGATCTTCATCTTCTCTTCTGCTATACCAAAGAGACTATGAAGACATTTTATTTTGTTATGCTATGTGTTATCAGCTTCTTTGTTCTGGTCTTTCCAAATGGCTTTTTTGGCCTTGCAGATGATACTAATAGAGCATTAGGTTCCACATGTAAGAATGAAGAAAATACTACTGTCAATGGAGTCATATTGCAAACTTTATTGAATTCTCTTGCTTCAAACGTGGTTGATCACCATGGATTTTACCAAACCATTGCAGGAGAAAACAACAGCAGGATTTATGGTTCAATATTATGTAGAGGAGACATATCTGCTAACAATTGTTCTGATTGTGTCCGTAACTCCACAATAGAAGCTTCAAATGTTTTTCCTAAGTGTAGAGATGTTCAAGTTTTGTTTAGATGGTGTTTCCTACGCTATTCAAACGAGAGCTTCTTTGGAGACATGCAGGAATTGACATTTACATATGACTTTGATGATATTGATGATCCTTCTGTGGTTTCACAAGGGTTACCTTTCATGAGTGGAGTAGCAGCTACAGCTTCAGAGAAATCATTAATGTTCCACACAGAAGTACTGAACTTCAATCAAAGTGAGAAGAGGTATGGAATGGCTCAGTGCACAAGAGATATTAGTAGAAAGGACTGCAAAAGGTGTCTGGATTCTCAGCTGATTAACATCAGAACAATTAGAAATAATACAAGATGGGAAATTTATGGATCCAATTGTTTCATGTGGTATGATGACTATCAGTTTTATGCTAGTGTATCCTTTCTTCCAAGTGGTGAGTCCTTTGACTTTTGGTTAGTTCTTTTTAAATATAACATATTTCTCAATTATAATTGTCTATCCTATCAATTTAAGATTCACAAGGACACATGTTGTCTATCCTCAACTGAAATATGCACTCCTCTCGACTTAAATATTAGCAAAAAATACATGTATCTGGATCACATTTCGACAAGTTAATTACTTGGGGAACAAGATACTTGTACGTTTTGCTTTTATTTAAGTAGAGAGGAGTGTGTCTTTAACTTATAAGAATGTCTTTACAGGAAAATCTGTATTTATATAGGAGTTAAACGCGGAGGTTTACAAGTTAAGATGTTAACTTACATGAGAAGCTATTATTAAAAGACTTGAAATTACTGGAAGATCATTTTAACTTTTTTTCTAACTGTAGATGCTTGTTGAAAAGCAGCTCTAAGATATTTTTATATGGCTACACTTACTTTCCTTGTGATGTCTAATAAGGAAGCCAAGCTAATATAAGTTTTCTCTGTGGTACAGCTGCATGGAGGCCTTCTTCTTGCAGAAGCTTAGCAGCGATTGCGGTCTCAGCAGCCTTGTTGATAGTTTTCTAATTCTAGTTTCAATTTTTTATTTATTTTTACTTTGTCAATGGGATTTGGTTTTAGGAATGGAGATTGCAAAATGTCATGGTCTATTTTATAATTTATTACTTTATAATTTCTTGATTTGGTGGCTTTGTAATTATATGGGAATGTTACATGTATCTTTGTAATTAATTTGCAGCTGTTTTTAAATTATCATAAATATATAGAAGTTGGCTATTTTACACATGACTGAAGAAAGAGTAAAAATATGGAAATGCATTACATAATATTTTTTGAGATAATTGAAAAAAAAGCAAGATTCTTTTGTTTAGATGTTTGTTAATTTTTTTACTGATGTGAAGGCCATTGGTTCATGTTTATACGTGTTAGAGGCTGGAAACACAATGTTTCTGAAAATATTTTAAAGGCCAAATACATCCAAAGGTTTTAAGTTTTAAGTTTTCCCAAGCTAAAAAGTTTGGCAAGTTTCAATTAGTTTCTGAAATGTTGCAACATTATCCTTTCTGCCAGTCTCTAATTAAAGCACGATGATGCGACCATTAACTTGCTAAATAGACCCAAAACTCAGCGTTTTTGCCCTACCAGCGTGTATAACATTGTCTTTCTCTTTGAATCACTAATTTTTCACCTAAATTGAAAACCCTAAACTCCAGTTTCCATGGCCTCATCTCCCCTAATAATGTATGAATTACAATGTAACCATTAAGATAATCATTATTAACCCTACGATAAACAAGTTTATCTAAATCGAATTAGCTATCACAGTTGGTGATTGTCAACTTTACATGAGCGGTAACTTTTCTTAAGTTATTTCCATAAATTTAACAAAATAAAGAATTATGGTAAGACATCTCATTGCGACCTAATTGGGTTAAAAATAAAAATGTGTCTGTAAACCAAAAGGTTCAGTATAGTTTGAGATATAAGGTCAATGACAGATTATAAACAACAACTATATACTCTTCAAATTCAACGAGACGTCTTTTAATAAATGACTAAAATGAGAGGGTTTACACACAAACCCATAGCGGACAATACCTCCGGACAACTCCTTTTGCCACATCTTAATGGTTACGTTTGTTAAAATTCCAAGTCAATTTTTGTTTGTTTTTATAATATTTCTTACATTTCTTTTTTGGTCAAATATTTCTGCTTTTCTTAAGTTGAATGACTTGCTTATTTTCCCACAGGAAAATATATCATGTATGCAAAACATTTTATTTCAAATAAAAAAATGATTTGATTTGATTTATATATTTTATCTGCAGATAATAGCATTGTTATTTTTCAGTTGTTTTGACTATTGATTTCTTCATCGATCATTTGGTGCTTTATTAATGCCAAGTTTAAGAAGTTATCCACTCCACATAATTTTACATAGATTGTTCAAGAAGTAAGCCAGAACTTTGGTCATATGAGCCTTCCCTAAGTTTAGTTATACTTAATAATCAAGTCCTAGAAGTTAGAAGTAAACTCAACATTAAACAAAATGTTAAATAGGCTTAGAAGTTTAATCTCACCTTTTAAAGTTAACTCTAAGGATGAGGATGTCCATTTTACAAGCGCGCGCGCGCACACACACACACACACACACACACACACATATATATATATATATATATATATATATATATATATATATATATTGCACATTCTCTAAACGCCAGCAATGTGAAATGGCCTTGAAGATCCTTATCATCTGAACTAACTTTTTGGAGTGAGATCCAAATTTATTTAACACGACAGATTGGAAAATTTCTCTTACTTGTACTAAACAATCTGAGACATAGTCATATTGTACCCAAGAGTTGACTTTGCACATAAAAAATAATAGTGTTAATTAAAAAAGAAATGTCACTGTTTGACCAATTGATTTAAGTTCAAAATTTGTAACGTAGGGTGACACACTCATTGCTTTTGATCTTCCTCTTCTCTTCTGCTATTCTGCTATACCAAAGAGACTATGAAATCATTTTATTTTGTTATGCTATGTGTTATCAGCTTCTTTGTTCTGGTCTTTCCAAATGGCTTTTTTGGCCTTGCTGATGACACCAATAGAGAAATAGGTCCGATATGCAATAAAGCTGATAATACGGTCAATGAAGACATATTCCATACCTTATTGGATTCTCTTGCTTCAAATGTGGTTGATCACCAAGGATTTTACCAAACCACTGTAGGAGAAAACTCCAGCAGGGTTTATGGTTCAATATTATGTAGAGGAGACATATCTGCTAACAATTGTTCTATCTGTGTCCTTAACTCTACAAGAGTAGCGTCAAATGATTGTCCTAAGAATAGGGATGTTACAGTTTGGTTTAGTTGGTGTTTCCTACGCTATTCGGACGAGAATTTCTTTGGAGACATGCATGGAATAACAAATGCTTTCACAAATGTCACTGATGTCGATGACCCTTCTTTGGTATCACAATGGTTACCTTTCATGAGTGGAGTAGCAGCTGCAGCTTCAGAGAACTCATTCATGTTCCACACAGAAGAACTGAACTTTAATCAAAGTGAGAAGAGGTATGGAATGGCTCAGTGCACAAGAGATATCAATAGACAGGACTGCAGAAGGTGCCTTGATGATCAACTAGTTTCTTTCGGAGCTACAATTGGAAATAAAAGAAGATGGGAAATTTATGGACCCAATTGTTTCATGTGGTATAATGACTATCAATTTTATGCTAATGTATCCACTCTTCAAAGTGGTGAGTCCTTTGACTTTTGATTAGTTCTTTTTCAAAATATGCTATTTATCAGTTATAATTGCCTATCCTACCGATTTGACATTCACCACGACACAGTGTTGTCTATCCTCAACTGAAATATTCACTCCTCTCGACTTAAATATAAGCAAAAAAATACACGTATCTTGTCCATGTTTAGACAAGTTACATGGTGAACCAGATACATGTACTTTTTGCGTTTATTTAAGTTGAGAGGAGTATGTATTTAACTTATAAGAAAGTCTTTGTTGGAGAATAAGTATTTATAAAGAAGCTAACCACGGACGTTTAGGAGATAAAATGTTAACTTATATAACAAGCTACTGTTTAAAGACTTGAAATATTATTGGATGATCATTTTTTTTTCTTCTATCTAAAGATTCTTGTTGAAGGGTAGCTAAGATATATAGTAATATTGCTAGACTTAGTTTCCTTGTAATTATGTAATAAGGAAGACAGTCTAATATAAGATTTGCTTTGTGGTACAGTTGCTTGGAAGCCTTCTTGCAGAAGCTTAGTAGCAGTTGCGGTCTCGGTAGCCTTGTTGATAATTATGTAATAATTATAACTTCTATTCTATGGTTTCTAATAGAATGCCATGAACAATAAGTTAATATATATATTTTTTACTGTCAATAGGGTTTGGTTTTTGACAGAAGTTTCAGGAATGGAGATGTATTTGTGCACTTATAAATTTTCATTCTTCATGGTCTATATTATAATTTATTACTTTGTAATTTCTTGATTTGGTAGCTTTGTAATTAATATTGGGATCTTACATGCATCTTTGTGGTAAATATGGAGGAAATTCCGGTCCGTAGCAGAAAGAGTAAAATTTGCAGCTGTTTTTCAATTATCATAAGTAAATAGAAGCTGGCTATTAGGCATGAGTGGAGAAAGAGTAAAAATATGGAAATGAATTGTCTAAAAGTTCAACTTTTGTAGAATACACACTCATTGATTCTAATCTTCCACTTCCTCTACCTAAGAGACTAAGAACTATGCAGACATTGTATTTTGTTATGCTATGTGTTATCAATATCTTTGTTTTGGTCTTTTCAAATGGCTTGTTTTGATACTAAGGAAGACAAAATGCAGAACAATATGAGAATATTATTGGATTCTCTTGCTTCAAACCGCTGTGGATCACCGTGGGTTTTACCAAACCGATGTAGGAGACAAGGCCGACAAGCTTTATGGTACAAAATTTTGTAGAGGGGCTAAAAATTGTTTTGATTGTGCTCTTAATTCTACCAGAGTTGCCTCAAGTGATTGTTCTATGAAGTACTTCTTGAGTTAGCTTTAAAGCCTATATAGAAGTTTATTTCAACCGTAAAACTTTTATTTAAAAGACTCAAAATCACTGCAAGTTCATTTTAACTTTTCTCTAACCATAAATTCTTTGTTGAAAATTTTATTTAAACTAGCTCTGGGATGTTGTAAAACTAATATTCTTTGTTCAGTTATTGAGCAACAACGACGTTTAACAATAAATCACGTTACCACAATAAACACTTTGAAACTTTCTAATGATATCACAAAGAATCAATTTCAACCTATTTGCAATTAATCTTATATTATTTTAAAAAAGTCATATCCTTATACTCCAAAGTTGTTGATAAAATAAAGATGGCATTACGTCTCAACCTTGGATATCACCAGGATTTAAATTCTTAACAAAGAAAATCTCATTTTCTGTGAATTCTGCTTCCAATAAGTCACACGCATAGAATGTGAGAGTGTATCTTTGGCCAAAAAATCCATAAAATCAAATGTAATTGGTTAAAATTTTGACTAAATATATTTAACCTTTTTATATCATTTTTCTTATATTAAGGAAAAAGTATATTGCTAACACTCAGATCATCAATACATTATTTTATCCAATTTATCTTGAGACTTAGGGAGAGAAAATTCATTTATAATTTATAAAATGGTTATACTAACAAATGCCTTGAAAGCACTTGTTAAAAAGACAGAAGTATAAATAATTGATGAGTTTAATGAAGCAAAAATCAATTTTAAAGTTTCAATGTAATGAATGCACAATTACTAAGATAAAGTTTTCTCACCAAACTTCTTGTTAAATGCCATAAGATCACTTGTTAACATTTCCCTTTATATACTTTGGCTTGTTAAAAAAAAAAAAACATTTCCCTTTATAAAATACCACAACTTATAAGCCTGATCAACGATATTAGTTTGCAAATTATACTACATAAGATGAACTCAAATGAACATTATTTTGAAATTTTAAAACATTAAAAACTATATAATTATCAGGAACTCATTTCATACATTTTCCCAGATATTATTAATTCTTGATATGAATCACTTAGTATGGTAATTGGCCAGCAATGTTACCAGGGGGATCATAATTGCAAGTAACAAATGAGCCACCATTATCACATTTCACTTTGCCACATCCAACACGTAGTGATTTTTCCCAAACAACCTGAGTATAATGGTGGCATTCATGACCATCAATACATGAGTTAGCATAGTGATTAAAGTATGGTTCTTCATCCACCCACAACTTCACTGCTTCCGCGCCACTTATGTAGCCGGTGCTCACCGCAATATTCTCGCCAAGATACTCACCATAACGGCCACCACTGCCTGAGGGGATCTGTTTACAATCCTTGCGTTGATTAGCATAGTTCTGTGCAAATGCAGCAATATCGTTATCCCAAACAATGTTTGGAATTTTAATGGTGGTAATGGCTGATCTTGCTTTGTTGTGGGCGTTCACGTAGTCTGCCGGTGAGTCTTGGGCATGAGCAACGTGACTACCCATAATGAGTGTTAAACCTAACAAGCACAATTGAGAGAATGAACCCATTTTGCTGATTTCTATAAATTTCTGAATGCTAAATGGTTTTGTGGGTGTTTGATGAGAATTGTTGTTGGGGCTCTAGTGATGTATTTATACAGACTTGTAAACATGAAAATGTAGTAATTGAGTATGTTATTATTATTTTCAAAAAGGAAATTGTGTCTATGATCGGGAAAACTTCATTTTCATCAATTTTAACGTAATTCTCATGGTGGATTAGGGTAAGTATCTTTGGTTTCAATTTTTGGATGATATACGATTGATTTTGATTCTAGATCTTTGACCAAAAAATATATATTCTAGATTTGTAGAATTGATTTGAAACTATCTTAGTAAATGGTTTGAGCTCTACCAAATTGATTCTAACTTACCGACTTGAATTCTAAGATATCATGTTTCCAATTATTCCAAGGAGTGTGTAATGAATTGGGATTTCGAAGAATTTTAAAAGATTTTTTGGTTATAGAAAAATCTTGAGATATTCAATCAAAATTTTATTAAAAGATTAGAAATAAAAGATTTCAAAGGATTTTAAAAGATTTCAAAGGAGTTTAAAAGGATTTTAAAAGATTTTTTTAGTTATATAAAAGATCAAAGATCTTGGTGGTATAATTCAATTAGGATTTTCATGATTTTTTAAAGAGTCGAACAAAATTCATTTTTCACAACTCAAAAATTGTTTCTTGGTATTCCAACAATGGAAAGATTTCAATTGAGAATTTTAAAACTAACAATCTCATACAAAGACCTGAGATTTCTTGAGACTCTTTTTACTTCTATTGTACTCCCTCGGTCCCTATATGTAGGCACCATTTGTTTCTAATATAAGGGTGTTTAGATATAAGGATGGAGGGAGTATGTTTTTTCATCGTTTCTCCCACTTCACTCGTCAACATGTCTTACCGTTGATATCCTCCTTTCATTTTTTGTTTTTTTTTTCTTTGAGCATCATTATCTAATTGTATCTCCCACTTCTATTGTACCAACGTTGATGCCTTACCTATCTTTTTATTTTTATTTTTATTTTTATTTTATTTTATAGATTTATTGTGGTTCTTGCCGTTTTTTATTTTCTTAATTGACGGAGTGGTTGTCATCGTTGACAATATTATTTAATTTTTTTTACTGAAGATCATGTTTTCAAATGTTTATTTTGTTTTGTCCATTTTTTTTTTTTTTTTTTTGGGATAAGCAAAGAGATAGGTAAGGCATCAAGGTTGGTACCCTGAATAACCATGTTGTTATATATTTATTCTATTATTATCAATACATTTTTTTTCTAAGGAATGAGTTTTGATTTTATTAAGTAACTTTTATTATTATATTAGTGGTCAATCTCATAATAGTAAAAAAATTATATATCTCGTTAATGGTTAACAAAAAGTTATTTCAAACAACCAAAGAGAGAAACCATCCAAATAAAAGAACCAAGTCAAACCAAACCAAACAAAATAACCGGCATTGAGAAGCAACCTTATAGAAGAACCAATAGAAAGAGGAGCAACCAAATAGAAGAATCAAAAGAGAGAGAAGAAATCAATCAGAATAATCAACTAAGGGAGAAGAAATCAATTAGAAGGAATTAAAAAGGGGGAGAAACAATCAATTAGAAGAATCAAAACAGGGAGAAGCAATCCAATCAATCAGAAGAAGAAATCAAGAGGGAGAGATACAATCAATCAAAAGAATGAAGAAGAGACCAACAGAGAGGGACAATCAATGAGAAAAACTAATGAGGGAGAAACCAATTAAACAAACAAACAAATCAAAAGAGAGAACGAATCAAATAGAGGGAAGTGAAGTGCAATCATAAAGGGGAGATGTGCAGTCAAACAGAAAGGAAGAAACCAAAGAGAGAAAGACAATCAAAGTGAGAAGTCAACATACCAAACCGAATTCAAAGTACAACCAGAATAACCAACCTTAATCAAACCACCATTTACCAAATCTTCCTTGACAGCCCCATCAATAATATCAATATCAATTCATTTTGCATTCGAACTAAATATACAATTTATCACCAAATTGCATCACAACCACACCAAACAAGCCTTTCTGAGTGGATCGTAATATTTTTTCTTATTACCAAACCGCCTCTCAATTAATCCAATAACTTCAAATGCAATTGTGGTAGCAAATTCCAAATTGTATACTCAATCAAACTCTTTTTATTTAAAACGACAACTTTCTCAATCCAAATGTTGCAAGCGGTGCCTATTTTAAGAAGAAACCAAAATTGCAATTCAAGATATGCCACTTGCTGCACATGAAGAAACTCAATAATCAAGTTGTAATGCCTCTGAAGATTTTTAACAAACTAAGAAAACCAAAATAACAAATTAAGAAAACCAAATCACTATCAATATAACGAATATTCAAAAGACAAACCAAAAACAATCCCAAACTTTTGGAATTCGACGGCAGAAGCGATTAGTGGTTCAAGCGGATCGAACCATGCTCTTGATACCATGTTAACAATACAAATACAGATATAAAATAAAGAAAAATAGAATAAGAACAGGGTTTCATAGAATATCAATAGTTAAGTCCAAGACTTTATTATCTAAATAAAAGTGAAGAGAAGACAGATTTGAGGAGTTATTTATTGCAAAAAAGTTTGTCCTTAAACCATTATTTTAAAGACTTATTTCATCATTTTCTTGATATGAACCACTCCTTATTGGTACGGTAATTGGCCAGGAATATTACCTGGGGGATAATAATTACAAGTAACAAATGTTCCACCATTATTACATTTCACTTTGCCACATCCAAGACGTAGTGAACCTGACCAAACAACCTGGGTAAAATGATGACATTCACCATCAAAACATTTGTTAAGATAGTTATCAAAGTGTGGTTTTTCATCCGCCCACAACTTCACTGCTTTTCTTCCACTGATGTGTCCGGTGCTCACCGCAATATTCTCACCGTAACGGCCACCACTATCAGAGGGGATCGGTTTACAATCCTTGCGTTGATTAGCATAGTTCTGTGCATAAGCAGCAATTTTTTTATCCCAAACAATTTTTGGAATTTTAATAAATGAATCAACTGCCGATCTTGCTTTGTTGTGAGCCTTCACATAGTTTGCTGGAGAGTCTTTGGCTTGTGCAACGTGACTACCCACAATGAATATTAATCCTAAAACAAACCATAGAGAAAATGAACACATTTTGGTTCTTTGTATGTAGCAATTACTTTCGGATTGCTAATTGTTGGGATTCTAGTGTTGTATTTATACAGATTTTTAAACAAGAAAATGTACTAATTTTGTAGGATATTTTTCTTTTCAAAAATAAAATTGTGTCTATGATAAGAATAACTTGATTCATTTTCATCAATTGTGACGTAATTCTCATGGTGGATTAGAGCAAGTATCTTTAGTTTAAGAAAAATGCTGAAATTCACGACAATGTTTGTTATCAAATTTGTACTAATAAGTTTATAACTGCTATTTAGTTTTCTTTCTAATTTTGATTTGACAGAAAATGACAAAGTTTGCCTCTTCTGGATATTTTTGATGAGAAATCACAAAAACACCTCATTCGGTGGTGTTTCTCCAAGTCAACTTTTGTATTTGTCTTACCTCACCAATAATTATGGAAGGTGGATTATGTGTGCTATTGCCTTGGTAACATTGTTAGCTTGTATCACGCTCAATTAATGTAGTCAAAGTATGTTGACTTTTGTCTTTTCAGAAAACAAAATCTTTTTCATTGGAATGAGGATTTTGACATGATCTGTATTTATTGTTTGGAAGAGTTTTACAGCTTCGAAATTCGACAAGACATGAGTCAAAGACGTAAACTGGTCGAAGCCAATCAATTGTTGTCAAAGAGGAGAAAATTTGAATTCAAAAGCAGCGGTTTCCTTAGTGAAAACGTGGGGGACAAGCAGTTTTCGATGAAAGAAGTGTTGTTCGTGGCAGTTAGCTTTTTCAGTCATCTTACTATTTATAAATAGAAGTTTTTCATTCGAAAAATGGGTCGCAAATCACTTATAGAATTCTAGCACTCGAAGTACCGATGTCTAGAGAAAAGAGTCATACGGAATGTATGTAATTTGATTTGTCGAACCATCTTTACATTAATGCAATGCAATTTACCTTTTCTTTAATTTTATGCGTTTAAAACTTTTAAAGTCTTTTACTTTTTTCTGTCGAAAGACACCCATTTTCATACTCAACAATCATCTTGTTCATAAATCAAACTATGAATATGACAAACACTCACACACTTTATGGAAAAAGATTGCACTCACACACTTTTTGGAAAAGATTGCACTTAGGATCTCTGGTTTGATCATGTAGTAATAACCAAAACCAACCCTCTTAGCTTGTTTACCAAAAACACCGATAAACAACTATATACAAAATACAAAAGTGTCAATAAACTAGAAAGAAATCCATTAATAAAGTAAATCAGATAGGATTGAACAAGTCTTAGGGCTTTTGTGTGTTGAATCCCTCGTGCCATAGCAACACTCTTTGTTTAATCCAAAAAGGAAATATTGTGTCTTGGTTTTTTTTAGGGAAGTTTCTTGATTTGTTACTACAAAATTGATAATAGATCATTTATTTAAGGCTAAAATATGGTTTTGGTCCCTGCAAATATGCCTCGTTTTGGTTTTAGTCCCTGTAAAAAAAATTTGTTGTTTTTGGTCCCTGCAAAATATTATTTTTTTGGAAATCGTCCCTGCAGGGACTATTTCCAAAAACAAAATATTTTGCAGGGACCTTTTACAACATCAAAAGCTTTTGCAGGGACTATTTCTCTAATAAATGGTTCAGTCATCATGTGCCACGTGTGCAAATTATCACAAAAGTGGAGCCAGGGACCAAAACCAAAATGAGACATATTTGCAGGGACCAAAAACAACAAAAAAATTTTGCAGGGACTAAAACCAAAACGAGACATATTTGCAAGTACCAAAACCATATTTTAGCCTTTATTTAAATTAGTTACGCAACTTAAAAATTGGATTTTTTTAATGACAAAATATCTGAAAAATTCATAATTAAAGAAAGGAATATGGACAATTCAATATTCAAATATTTTTTTTTTTGGCATAATTCAATATAAAAAAATGTACATGAAAATTTCAATAATAAAAATAATACTTTATTTTTTACCAAAAAATAGTGTATATATACATATCTATATTATATTTATATATATAATTTGAGTATTTTTTTAATGGCTATTCGATTATAGTTTGATCGAATAGGACCGTCTAGCTTTAGAGTATCTACCTTTGGAGCGACTTTAAGCTAAAACAAATGAGAGAAAGAAGAAAAGTGTGGAAAAATATGGAAGGAAAATATGAGAGAGAAAATAAAATACATGAGCGATAGATAGAAAGGTAGTGCCTATTCTATCTATCTCATGTTTGCTTGTCTCCTTGTGATGAGTTTATTGATATGAATTTAGACCGTCAAACTTGGTTGATCACTTTATTCCTTTTCCCAATTGTTCCAAACATGTGGGTTTAGACTATGATATTAGGGTCATGTCCGTGGATGGAAAAAGATCAATGTCTATCATCATTATAAGAATACCTTGTTTTTCTTGCCAATCTTTGTGGCGGGTATTAGCCCTTGCGGTGGCCAAGGCCCCACTCAAATGCAAGGGCTGGATTTTTTAAATGATATTAGCGTCAGATTTTGTGCATTTGGGGTGGTCATGTTCATCGGTTAACGAGAATGCTTTATCAAGACCTTCCATCACCCTAGACAATGAAATTTCTTCCTCGTTGACTATGAAGATTATCAATTAGCTGAAGAGTTTTCTTCATCTTTGCAATGATTGGTTCCTCTGCTACCTTCTTTTCTATGTGCTAGGCAAAGTTGTCACCCGCGATGTTGCACCCTTGACCTTTACTATCCCTCGTTCTTCCTGTGTGTTCAGATGAGGATGAACTCGAGTGGAAATTATCTCCCCATTATGTTTGACTATGCTTTCCAATGAAGTTATACCTTCTTTCACAATGGTCTTGCCTTTGTTCCTCCTAAAATTTGTCTTCTCATCGCTACTTGGTTTTGCCCCCTCCCCCCCCCACATTTTTGGTATGAGAGCCCTGAAATTTTTCAGGATTTTGCATAACAATTGAAGGTTTATTATTGAGCACTGAAAATTGGGGTTTTAGTGGTGGCTAACCTATCAAACGCTGATGTTTTGTCTGTTTGCTTGTCTCTTTCTGATGCGTTAACTTATCTAGATTTTGCGGCGGACAAAAGTCGCCGTAAATATAAGGTGGAATTTTATTTAAAAAATTTGCGGCAAGCAAAAGGTGATTCAAATATAAGATAAAAAAAATTAATTTTACCGCAAACGTAAGCCGTTGCAAATGTAAGGCGGCAAAAAATTTAAAAATTCAAATTTTTTTCGTCCGACCAAGTCCTGCCACTAATGCACAATGTCCATGAATTTTTCTCCTATGTAAACAAACTTCGTTCATCTTTATTTTTACAATCTTTCTTCTCTCTATAATTATTTGCTATCCCTTATCTTTAATCAAGTTGTAATGCCACTGAAGATTTTATCAAACTGGCACCCAATAAAAAACAAAAAATTCGATCAATCAATGGACGAAAAAAAACAAACGCTTTTAGTCTTCTAAAAGAATACCGAGCAAATTACCGAACAACACCGATAAATTAAAAAAAAAAAATTCACCAACCACACTTAGAACAAAATCAAATGAGAGAAATAGCTCCAGCAAATAGACGAATAAATATCTTGCAAACCCAAATAAAAAACGGCGACATTCAATAGAGCAACAACCAACATAACAAATCAAGAGAACTAAATCACTATCAATATATATAACGAATATTCAAAAGACAAACCAAAAACAATCCCAAGCTTTTGGAATTCGACGGTGGAAACGATTAGTGGTTCAAAAGAGGATCAAACCATGCTCTTCATACAATGTTAACAACACATATACAATTTAAAGAAAGAGAGAATAAGAACAACATAAGCTAGGTGACACTACGAGACCAAGTCAAGTGATCTCACATCACTCAAGTTAATAGCATACAACTATAAAATTACTACAATGGTGACAAAGCGAACGAATATCATGAAATTAAATTGAAAGCAAATATATATGAAAATAATTTATTAAAGAAAATTTTATAGACTTATTTCATACATTTTCTTGATCTGAACCAGACCTTATTGGTACGGTAATTGGCCAGGAATGTTACCTGGGGGATAATAATTACAAGTAACAAATGTTCCACCATTATTACATTTCACTTTGCCACATCCAAGACGTAGTGAACCTGACCAAACAACCTGGGTAAAATGATGACATTCACCATCAAAACATTTGTTAAGATAGTTATCAAAGTGTGGTTTTTCATCCGCCCAACCCTTCACTGCTTGTGTGCCACTTATGTAGCCAGTGCTCACCGCAATATTCTTGCCATAACGACCACCACCATTGGAGGGTATCGGTTTACAATCCTTGCGTTGATTAGCATAGTTCTGTGCATAAGCAGCAACTTCGTTGTCCCAAACAATGTTTGGAATTTTAATGAATGAATCAACTGCAGATCTTGCTTTGTTGTGAGCATTCACGTAGTCTGCTGGTGAGTCTTGTGCTTGTGCAACGTGACTACCCACAATGACTATTAATCCCAAAACAAACCATAGAGAAAATGAACACATTTTGGTTCTTAGTGGTAATTACTTTCGTAATGCTAAATGGTTTTGTTGGTGTTGTATTTATACAAATTTTTAGAGATGAAAAGATTGTAATTGTGACGTAATTCTCATGGTGGATTAGAGCAAGTATCTTTGGTTTAATCCAAAAAGGAAATATAGCGTCATGTTTTTTTTTTAGGGAAGTGTCTTGGTTTGTTACTATAAAATTGATGATAATAGACCATTTATTTAAATTAGTTACTTAACTTAAAAATTGGATTTTTTTTAATGACAAAATATCTGAAATTTACAATTAAAGAAACGAATATGGATAATTCAATGTATTCAAAGATTTTTTTTGGCATAATTTAATATCAGAAAATGTACATGAATATTTCAATAGTAAAAAATATCACTTTATTTTTTACCAAAAAAAAAATAGCACTTTATTTTTTACCAAAAAATAGTATAATTTATTTTCTATATATATATATATATAGGGATATGATCAAATGACACCAAATCCTAGCCATTAATACGGTTTTAATCTAACGGCTCCCATAAACTCATTAAGTGCTCACATGCTTGATCAAGTGACCCACCTTTTAATTTTAGAAATAATTTAAACTTTCTTCTTTTGATTAATTCCTTTCCAAAAATTCTAATATTCTATATTTTTTTGAAGGACTCTACATCGTTTATTCTTAGGACTCTCTTGCACATGATTTACCCCTATTTCATTACTCAAAAACCTAATAACAAAGGAATTACATGAAGCCAATAACTACAAAATCAAGTCCATATAACAATTGTTAACACCAGATTGATAGAGAGAAAGAGGTATGTGAGAAGCACAACATGTATTGTTAATGTCATCTTGGACCAATTAAAAAAGAATCATTACTAGTATATAATTTAATAAGAAAAATAATGTACATAACATAACAACATACGTGATTGATTTAGAGAAACACAACCTCAAAAAAATTACGGCAATTAAGTTTTGGAGTTAATGAAATAGGGGTAACTCATGTGCAAAAGAGCCCTAAGAATAAACATGTAGAATCTTTCAAAAAAAATAAAAAATAGAATCAGAGAATTTTTGGAAAGGAATTAACCAAAAGGAGAAAGAATAAATTATTTCTAAAAATAAAAGGTGGGTCACTTGATCAAGCATGTGAGCACTTAATGAGTTTATGGAAGCCGTTAGATTAAAACCGTATTAATGGCTAGGATTTGGTGTCATTTGATCATATCCCTATATACATATATATATTATTTTATTATTTTTTTAAAGGCTATTCTATTATACTTTGACCGAATAGGACTGTCTAACTTTAAAGTATCTACCTTTGGGGTGACTTTAAGCTAAATAAATTTGAGAAAGAAGAAAAGTGTGGAAAAATATGGAAGGAAAAATACGAGAGAAAATAAAATATTTGAGAGATAGATAGAAAGGTAGTTCCCTGACCAGAGTTCGAATCCCAGTACCTCCACTTGTGTGTGTGAGTTTATAATGGCTATGTCATTTCGTCTATCTACCAAAAAAAAAAAAAAAGGAAGTGCCCTATTCTATCCATCTCATGTTTGCTTGTCTCCTTGTGATGAGTTTATTGATATGGATTTAGGCCGTCAAACATGGTTAATCGCTTTATTTCTTTTCCCAATTGTTCCAAAAACCTGTGGGTTTAGACTATGATATCAGGGTCATGTCCATGGATGAGAGAAGATCAATTTCTATCATTATAAGAATGAGTTATGCTAACAACACTCTCTAATACTTTCACTAAAAAAAAAAACACTATCTAATACTTGCTCTTTTTTGGATTAAATCATTATAAGTCTACATTTTGAAAATTGAAGTTACACAAAGTAGTGGGACATACATTGATTTTATCTAATAAAAGAGTAAGTGCTAGAGAATGTTGAAAAGTGAGTGTTAGTAGCATTCCTCTTTTTCTTGCCAATTTTTGTGGCGGGTATTAGCACTTGCGGTGGCCAAGGCCCCACTCAAATACAAGCGCTGGATTTTTAAATGATATTACCGTCGGATTTTGTGTATTTGGGGTGGATTCAAACCACACACAAATGTAAGAGTAAAAAAAGAATTGAACTTTGCGGCGAATAAAATCCTCCGCAAATTTAAGGCGGGAATTTTTAAAATTTTTTGGCAAACAAAAGTTTTCTCAATTGTAAAACCATAAAAAATGGATTTTTCCTGCAATTATAAGCCGCCGAAAATGTAAGACGGAAAAAAAAAAGAAAAATTTTTTTTTTTCCGTCGAGCTAGGTCCAGTTGATAGTGCATAATGTCCATGACTTATTTTCCTATACAAATAGACTTCATTCACCTTTTTTTATAATCGTTCTTATCTCTGCAATCATTCATTATCCCTTCTCTTTATAAATCTTTTTCGTACAAATATTTCTTTAAGTTATGTTTGCCTTGGTGCAGTGGCAGAGTCAGGAATTTTATAGAGCCTGGGCAAAAAAATTATCGCAAAACGTTACTTCCTTCCTGCGAATAATTTCACATTTCCTGCGAATATATCTTTCCTGCGGAACCTATATCATTGGCAAAATCTGCAAGAAATGAGTTTCATGTTGTGCGGAATTTACACAAAAATCCGCAAGACAAGCTAAAAGTTCTAGTAATGGCTGGGCTTCCTACAAAGAAAGTTGGAGCTGAGTCTGGACTAGTGCCCAAACTAGCTGGGGGGTGGCTCCGTCCCTGCGTTGGTGGGAGCTTTTATCTGCCGGAAAGGCATGATTTTCTTGTAATGTATGGCCATCTTTGTCTTCACCTTATTAGCTAGTTTAAACTTTCCATCCTTAATATCCTTTTAAATAAAATTTAGAAACATAATGCAATTAGTTGTGGCGTGGTTTTACAAGTTATGCCATTTTTTCAAATCTTTTAGCTTTGATTTCCTCGGTTGGAAGAATGTTATGACCATTTAACTGTTGAACCTTCTTATCTTTAAGCAGATAATGAAATATATGGCCAACTCTTGTAATATCAAAAGCGTATTCTGCTTTATCTTCTAATGAACTTGTGTCCTCCCCTTTGGCTAACCTCAAGGCATGACACCAATAACTTTTCCTTTTTAGGATCTCAATCGTTAGAACGTAACGTCTGTAGTTGGATCATCTAACATATCATTATCAGGATTCTGCATAGTTATGATGGAGAATAGGTTTTTTCCTCTCTCTTAGCTAGCACATGTCTTTTCTATTTCTTGAATGAATGTTTTATGTATGCTTCTCAGGAAGCCAATTCATTTCGATCATGCAAAACTTTCCCAAACAATTTCTCTTTTAGCCATTGGTGCATACCATTGATGTATATTCAGTGTTAGCAAATTGGATCGAGCATTTCCCCGCTGTTTTTTCTAAACTTCAATGAAGTCAACAACCGATTTACCTATTTGTTGTTTTAGATTCATTAGATCGGTTGTCTTAATGAATTCTTCTCATGTTAACTTTGAGGACGTACAATGGGTTGCCGACTTCATTGAGATTTAGAAAAACATAATAAGGAGTACTTCTTCTCATGTTAACTTGGAGGACGGTCCATCGTTTTATGTTGCTCTTTTTCGAAGCAATTCATTTTTTCTTTTAAACTCATGATTTTATAGTAAGAACCAACGATAAGATCAACCAATAACTTTTTCCTCCTTATTTCAAGGTAAACATCTTTGTGAGCCAACCATATGCAGAAAAGTCGTTTATAATCTACATCAAAACTACCTTCATAGCAAAATTCTCCTTCCTTGCCATTCAGAGCAGAGTTTGTAGGGAAGTTAAATATTAAAATTCTCAGTCGTATAACTAAGGGCGTTCAGCTGTTGCACCGAACAACACTGCTGAGTATATTTATTTTTTCTATTTACAAAAACAATTTATATTAATAAGAATACCGACGTTTCATACTATTTTGTCCGAAAAAATATTTGTGGATGGTGTGAGTTAGTTAAATTCCTTCACTTTAAATTAAATACCACAAATTATATATGAGTAGGGGAAAAATATTTGTGTTATTCTTGATTTGATCGATATGGCTGATGGTATAGCTAAATTGAAACAAACAAGTGACAATACAAACAAATATGAATCAATTAGTATGGTCTTTCGCCAATATAGTTGCCAGGGGGGTCGTAATTGCAAGTAATGAATGTTCCTCCATTATCACATTTCACTTTGGCACATCCAATACGTTTTGTGTTTCTCCAAACCACCTGAGTATAATGGAGGCATTCACCACCAACACATGAGTTACTACTATAATCGTAGTTTGGTTTTTCATCCACAAATAACTTCACTGCTTCGATACCACTCATATCGCCGCTGCTCTCTGCGATATTTTCTCCGTAACGGTCACCACCGGAGTGGACCAATTGACAATCCTTGCGTTGATTAGCATAATTTTGTGCATAAGCAGCAACTTTGTTGTCCCAAATAATGTTTGGAATTTTAATATTTGTATCAACTGCCGATCTTGCTTGGTTGTGGGCATTCACGTAGTCTGCTGGTGAGTCTTGGGCATGTGCAACGTGACTAACATGCACAATGAGTATTAAGCCTAACATGCAGAATATTAGAGAAAATGAACCCATTTTCCTGATTTCTATAAATTTCAGAATGTTAAATCGTTTTGTGGGTGTTTGATGAAAATTGTTGAGGGTCTAGTGTTGTATTTATACAATTTTTTTAACATGAAAATTTGTCATTATAAGATATTTTTCATTTCAAAAAGGAAATCGTGTCTATATCTTTGACCAAAAAAATTTATATATTGTAGAGTTGACTTGAATATATATAGTTCAATGTTCTAGAATAAAATTGATTTTAGCTCATTATATTAATTCCAATTTTAAGGTAGAACTAGAATTCTGAGTTTTTACCTCGAGTTAACTTTTTACCTTGTTAATATTTTGTGTGTATTTAACTTACTTTCAAACAAAATTAATTGACAATATTTGTTCATTCAAAATCAATATTTGTCTTTGTCATGGTGAAACGAAAAAGGTTACAGATCACGACTTTAACTTTTGTTGTTGATTGATTAAGAAAATGTGGTATTCATTATGTTCATTATGGACTATTGAACCAAAATATTGAAATGTCTCCTAAAAAACTAGAGGAAATATTTTGCATTTAAAAAAGGGTAATGCTATCCAATGCCCCCGGGCGCACTGGTTAAGAAGCAATAAATTCATAGATTCTACTTATCTACCTTGATTAAAGTGAAAAATAATAAGTAACTAATCAAAATTAATAAAAGCTGTGATCAATACTCTCTAAAGGATGCAATTTTGTTTTAAAACGGATTTAATTACACATTTAATTTTTTTGAAATTGCTAATTTATTTTGGACTTTAAAATATCTTGTCTTTGTTTAATTATTCAACAACTTTTAATTAAAAAAATGAAAGAAGACAATATGCTGAGTAAAATTCACGGGATGAAAAAAAAATGGTGCAAAAAAAAAAAAATACACAGGAAAAAACAATTCTATTGTGAGAAAAATTTACAAGAAGAATTCAAATAATATTATGTTTCTATTTCACAGGATATAAATTAGTTGTTCCTTTAAGAGAGTATTGAATACAATTTTAATTAATTGGTTTATTATTTCTCATATTAATTGAGATAAAATAAATGAAACTGATCAGTTTATTGCTCCTTAACCAGTGCCCGGGGACACCGATTAGTAGCACCCTTTAAAAAAAAAGGGATGTATTGTGTCTTGGTTTTTCTTTTTTAGGGAAGTGTCTTGAATTTTTTATTTTATTTTTGACTAAAGGGATGTGTCTTGAAGTTGTTACTATAAAATTGATTATTTATTTAAATTAGTTAATAAAACTTCAAAAGTTTAAAATTTGGATTTTTTGAATGGGAAAATATCTGCAAAATCAACAGTTAAAGAGGATAGAATATATAATTCAATATCAATTTTTTTTTAAGCATCAAAAGTTTTTTTTGACATAATTCAATATCAGAAAATGTATATGAATATTTCAACAACCAAAAATATCAATTTCTTCTTTTTTTTTGCCAAAAAATACAATAATTTATTTTCTACGTATAAATATTAGTAGTTTGACTGACCCGTTCTAAGTATGAGTTACTATTCAGTAGTAAAAATATTCATACATTTTCTGATATTGTGGTTTATTTTATATATATATATATATATATATATATATTACGTATACACATAAAAATTACGAACACATACCAAAAGAATTTGGATATAACGAAAGATGAATGTATTCCACAATGTAGCAACTTGATCAGCTTCGAATTTCAACATGAGATATTATAAGTGAATGCAGTTAGTTACTTACAATGCCTTAAAAAGATTATGTAGTCAAGTGACATATTTATCCCCTAAAAAAAGTGACATATTTGTGGTAAAATATCATTCATATTTGTCCTAATATTTCAATTAGTCCTACAATGCCTTGAGAAATGCTTGCTTGGGAACAAACTCAAATTTAAAAGGTTTAGACACATTCACACAATTGATGTTATTTTTAAAGATAATATGATTTGATGATGTTGAATAATGTGACTAATTTAATTATCGTTTAAATGTCTTCATTCTTATGTGTGTCCAAATAATTTTATTTGTATGCACTCACGTAAACTTCTATGCCCATCCTCTCTTTTTCAAATGCTCAAATTTTTTCCCAATCTATTTTTTGTTTGTTTGTATTGTAGCCCAATGATGTATACCAATCAATTAACCCTAAATTTCTTTACCTATTACCCAGGCCGATAGTCACTGCGAGAGATTCTTCCATGGTCACAAATATAAATGTATAATGTTTGATCACACACACATAAAAATGTTTCTTCTCAAAATACTAAATCATTATATTATCAATTTCATTTTTATTATTAAAGAAAAAACTTTAATGTACTTGTGTTCAAATACTTAGTGCCTATAATAGAATTTCTCTGGTCACTACTTGTAGCATAACTAAGAGTCTGAGACGTTCCTCCCTCAACGTATGAATTTAATACGTTCACCCACTGAAACACACAAATCTTTAAAAAATCAGCTAACTTCTGACAATAATCTAAATGCAATTAAAACACTTGTGGTTGGTGTGAGTTAGTTAAGGACTAAGAAGTTTAGTTCTAAATAAAAAGGGAGGTATTCGATCTCTAGCCCTAACACATATTATAGTATATGTTTAGATAAATTCTACTATAAATATTATAAGTTATATATAACATTGATACATTATTTCATCCAAGATCGATCTCTTTGAGGAGATAGAGTGAGAGAGAATAAGAGAGGGAAGTCACTTATAAAAATATATACTACTGCATAAAAATATTGATCTGAGTCACTTAGTACGGTAATTGACCAGCAATGTTACCAGGTGGGTCATAATTGCAAGTAATGAATGTGCCTCCATTATCACATCTCACTTTGCCACATCCAACACGTTGTGATTTTTCCCATATCACCTGGGTATAATGAAGACATTCACCACCAACACATGAGTTATTATAGTGATCATAGTGTGGCTCCTCCTCCACCCAAATCTTCACTGCATCTCTGACACTCTTGTAGCCGGTGCTCACCGCAATATTCTCGCCATAACGGCCACCACTGCCTGAAGGGATCTGTTTACAATCCTTGCGTTTATTAGCATAGTTCTGTGCAAAAGCAGCAACTTTTTCATCCCAAACAATATTTGGAATTTTAGCACTGGTAATCACAAATCTTGCTGCATTGTGGGCGTTCACATAGTCTGCTGGTGAGTCTTGGGATATTGCAACTTGACTGCCCACAATGAGTATTAATCCCAAAACACACAATAGAGAAAGTGAACCCATTTTGGTTCTTAGTAATTAATTTCAGAATGCTAAATGTTGTGGTGTAGTAGGTGTTGGATGATAAATGTTGGGGGCTTGGGGCTCTAGTAATGTATTTATAGGGATTATTTCGGCCCCTTTGACAGTTTTCATATATCCTACATTTTAAATGTTGTAGTTGTTGCACCGTGTATAACACCGCATATTTTTCCATAAAAAATTTAGGATTATATTAGGGATGAGAATGAACGGAAGCAACTCTTTTAAGAAAAAATATGAAAGAAACCAACTCAAAAATAATTAGAGATTTGATTCGATAATTAATCGTTGCAGATGATATATTATTCTATCCAAGATCTCTTCAGGGAGATAGAGTGAGAGAGAAAGAGATAGGAAATACGAAAGGGAAATCACTTAATACAGTTAAACACCACAAATTTCAAACTCATTAATTTGCTACGATTTTTGGGTTTTATTTTATCTTTATATGCTATATATAGCTTCTTATATAGCTAAATTGAAACAAGTGACAATACAAATAAATATGAATCACTTAGTATGGTCTTTCGCCAATATAGTTGCCTGGTGGGTCGTAATTGCAAGTAATGAATGTTCCTCCGTTATTACATTTCACTTTGGCACATCCAATCCGTTGTGTGTTTCTCCAAACCACCTGAGTGTAGTGGCCACACATTTCACCATTAGCACATGAATTACTACTATAATCATAGTAGGGTTTTTCATCCACCCACAACTTCACCGCTTCTACGCCACTCATGTTGCCAGTGCTCTCCGCGATATTCTCTCCGTAACGGCCACCACCACCAGAGTGGACCAGTTGACAATCCTTGCGTTGATTAGCATAGTTTTTTGCAAAAGCAGCAACTTTGTTGTCCCAAACAATATTTGGAATTTTAACGTTTGTATGAACCGCTGATCTTGCATTATTGTGGGCGTTCACGTAGTCTGCTGGTGAGTCTTGGGCATGTGCAACGTGACTACCCATAATGAGTGTTAAACCTAACAGGAACAATAGAGAAAATGAACCCATTTAGCTTATTTTTATAAAATTCAGAATGCTAAATGGTTTTTGTAGTTCTTTGATGAAAATTGTTGGGGCTCTAGTGTTGTATTTAAACAAATTTGAACATTAAATTTGGTCAGAAAAAAAAAAAACATTAAATTTGGTAAGAGAGATTATTTTTCATTTTTAAAAAGAAATTCTATGATTAGAAAAACTTGGCTCTAGAGTAAGTATCTTTGGTTTCACTTTTGGATGATATAGAATTGATTCTAAATCTTTGACCAAAAAATATATTTTTAGATTGTAGAGTTGACTTGAACTCTAAAATTTTAAATATAGAATTAATTTAACATATACTTTTGGATAATAAATCATTTATTTAAATTAATTACTTAATTTAAAAATTTTAAAAACTGATTTTTTTAATGGAAAAATATCTGAAAATTAAAAATTAAAGAGGAATGAATATGATAATTCAACATCAGAATAATTTTTGACATAATTCAATATCAAGTATGTAATGAATATTTCAACAACAAAAAATATCGATTTATTTGGTGCTTATATTTTTAATAAAGGATTAAATATGTATTTGGTGCATATAAATATTTCAATTTTATATTTTTGTCTCCCTTATTTTATTAATATTTTTTAGTCCTCAAAACTTTTCTATTTATACATTTGGTCTTTACTTTTAAGTCAACTCATATTTATATCATTCGGAATTTTGTAAAAAAAAAAAAAATCGTATTCACGTTTAGAATATTATAAATAGAATTTTTTTTAACAAAACATGAACTTTTATGATTTTGATGCTTAAAAATTCATATATTTTTTTTGCACAAGCTAAAATGAGATATATTAATATTGCGGATGAAACACCCTGCACAAGATGTGCAAAAAGTGAGACAATTAATGCTAAGTATTTACAGACAACCTGGTGCCAAAAAGACAGCACCCTAAAAAAATAAACAGTAAGAATTACTGGTGCACTCCCATACAAAGGAGCGGATGTACCCACCAGTCATAATAATTGTAATTAAAAGAAGTGATATTTGCTTTCATCCACAGAAAAAAATTGTGTTTGATTTTCTCCAAAAGATTGATAGAATGTGATGCCTCGTTTTGGAAAATACGTTTGTTTCTGTCTTTCCATATTACCCAGACACAAGCATACCAAATAGCTGTATAATAAGAGTGTGTACATCGGGGGAAACCCGCCATAGAGCAAAACTGAATGTGGTGCTGTTGTAAATCATTAGAATAAACCAAAGCCAAGCCTAAGCTGCTACGAAGGACCATAAAGTAAAGGAATTTCCGCACCATAAAAATAAGTGACTTGCTGTTTCGGTAACATCACAACCAATCACGCACAAAGAATTATTTGCGTGGATTATATTTCTTCTTAACAAGTTACCTCGAGTCGGAAGTCGATTGCGGAGGAGGCGCCATACAAACAGAGACACCTTGCTGGTATGTACCTGTGCCACACCTTGTCAACGAGACTCCTGTCCAAATGATCCCCGTGACTAGTAATGAAGCGATATGCCTCCCGCACCGAATACCCATGTACAGTGCAAGAGTCCATCTCCATTTATCAGTAGTATTAACCTGTAAAATAAATTAAAGTTATGTAATAATAGTGAACACTCCCTCACACTCTCCTCCTCCGAAGCTAACAAACGCCTTCGCCACACCCACGCCCCTCCTCCGTCTTCCAAACCCTCTCTCTCTCTCTCTCTCCATATCGGCCACCGTACACTCCTTACACCCCCCCCCCCCCCCCCCCCCCCCCGCCACGAACATTACATAACATCCTCCACCACACCGAACTATGTCTACCCCCTTTCCTCAACCGGCCACCCTCCTCTCCGTAACGTGCTTTTAAAACACGGTACCACAGCCCCTCTTTGTCCACCAACACCATTTCCCCCAACAAAGACAAATTAAACTCTCTCAACCTTCTAACCCCCAACCCTTCATCCTCCTTTGGGACACAAATGTCATCCCATTTAATCCAAGAATTTTTTTATTGTACTCACTCCCACCTCAAAAAAATCTTTTAAAAATAGATTCGATAAGAGAAATTATACCTGCTGGAGCCTTAAAAATTCATATTTAATTTATGTTTTATTAGAAAGTTTTAATTTTTTATTTTTTTTTACAGTATTCATGTGATATTTTAAACATTTTTGCGAAAACTCATCCAAAAATTTGAAAGATACACATCACATGACTTAAAAGTAAGGACCAAAAGTGTAGATGAATTTTTTTAGTGAATAAAAATTGAAGAAAATTTAATATTGAGATTAAAATGAAAATTTAGAGGGTATCGGGTAAAGTTATTCTGTTATCAATATTGTGTTCTTTTTTGGACACTTTCTAGCTGACAAAAGCACATAAGACTAATCTTATTTTTTTTTCTCAAAGAAGATAAGACTCATGTATCATTTACCAGTATATGTTTAAACAAATTTACCATATCATTATCACTGAGGAAAATCATTTTTATTATAAAATTTTGAAATATCATGTTTTATATTCAAAATAAAAATAAAGTGTTATAACTTATAAACATTGGAGTGAGAGGGAAGAAGAGTGAGGGAATACAAGAGTGATTTCACTTATAAAATACCACAGTTTTTAAGAGCAATGGTATTAGGTTGGAAGTTATACATATATATGACAAACTCACATGAACATTATTTTATTATACTCCAATAATATGAGAAATATCATATGATAACTATAAATATAATGAGTCAGGAACTCATTACGTACGTACGTTTACCCTGCCATTTATTTATTTATTTATCCATCATATGGTATGGTTTCTATATAGCTTAAAGTGAAACACTTAGTATGGCTTTTCACCAAAGTTGCCTGGTGGGTCGTAATTGCATGTAATGAATGTTCCTCTATTATTATCACATCTCACTTTGGCACATCCAACACGTTGTGAGTTTCTCCAAACAACCTGGGTATAATGGCCACACACTTTACCAGAAGCACATGTGTTACTATTATAATCATAGTCAGCTTTCTCATTCACCCACAACTTCACTGCATCTGAGCCACTTAAGTCTCCGGTGCTACCCGCGAGATTCTCCCCGTAACGGCCACCGGAGTGGATCAGTTGACAATCACCCTTGTGTTGATTAGCTTAGTCTTGAGCAAAACTAGCAACAGTATTGTCCCAAACAATATTTGCAACACCAACCTCAGATCTTGCTTCGTTGTGAGCGTTCACATAGTCTGCTTGTGAGTCTTGGGCATGTGCAACATGACCAATAATGAGTAATAAGCCCAAGAAACACAGTAGAGAAAATGAACTCATTTTTGTTAATATTATGGCTAGATATAAATGGTATGGTAGGTATTTGATAAAAAAAAATGTTAGGGCTCATGTGTATTTATAGGGACTTTTTTACATGAAAATTTTGTAATTGTGAAGATTATTCTTCTTGTAGAGAGAGAGAGAGAGAGAGAGAGAGAGAGAGAGAGTGAGAGAGAAGGTTATTATGTAAGATAGACAATTGCTAAGGGTAATAGATTTTTCCACCATGAAATTTTCTTCCATGACCAAACAAATTAAATTTGGCTGCTCCCCACTTGTAACGTAATTGTTACGGTAGATTAAGTTACATATTTAACTTTTAGTTTTGATTGATTAAGTAATTGCATTTTTTTCGTGTTCATTGTTATGGATTATTCAACATAAGGGAAATGTCTTATATAAAAAAACAAATCTGTCTTGATTTGTTACTATAAAATTTAATAGGTCAGCCATACTTCTGTTAGGAAGCGGACCAAAAAAAACTTATGTGTTACTCTGACTATCTTCATGTGGTGTAATTGGTGTCGAAGGAGATTTCACATTTCCATCACTATGCAAATATCTTGGAACTCATCCAAAACTATTTTGCTAAGGATTGGAAACTTACTGTTACTCATATCCCTCGAGAAGAAAATTTATGTGCAGATGTTCTCACTAAGTTGGGAGCTAATAGTTCATACCATCTTGTCATGGTCAATGAGTCTCCCTCTTGTTTATCATCTACTTTAATGCGTGATACCTTAGGTGTGTCCTTTCTGAAGACCTAGTTTTTTCCCTCTTTTTTGTTTTCTTTTCTTTTTCTCTTTTTCTCATGTAAAAAAAAAAAAGATCATCCATACTTGATTTTAATTTTTGAGAAAATAATAATACTTAATTTTTAAAACCGAGAAAAAGGAGCTCCTAATACGAACCTTAAATCAAAAGGACCACCGGTGGACCACAAAAATAACTCACCATCACTGGTCACTTTGTTGGCATTGAAGGCGTGCCATATAACATAACACTGCTCTTTTTTTTTTTTCCTTTCTATCGAGAATGGGTACATTGATGATACCAATAAATTATAGCAAACTTGAGAAAAAGTAATTCCAATTGATGTCATAACACCTATAAGTTCGGGATGTATTTAATTTATAGATTTTGTTTTCACAAAACCAACTTATAAGGTGAGGATTGTCTCCTTCCTTCAAAAAAAAAAAGTTCAGGAATATCTCCTCTTTATAAACTCTTATCATGAGTCTTATCTATCATTGGACTTGGACTTGGATTTTTCACAACACACCCCTCACGCCCAACACTCTTTGGGCTTGGTGTGTGGATAGGTAGGTGGCGCTTGAATTCAACAAGCTCTGATACCATCTTGGAATCCTGGTTGGATCGGCTTGTGAGGAAAGGATTGCTCCCACTTATAAACACATGTTCATATATTTCTTTTGTTCGATGCAGGACTCTTTAACACACGCTCTCATGATCATCACTATTGAGCTTGGTTCGTGGACATAAATGGTGGACGAGTCAATAGCAGAAACATAATAGCAAGTGACTCAATGAATCTTAGAGAGTCTCTGATACCATGTTGAAATTGGGGCATACCTCATTCTCACAAAATTGGTTTGTAAGATGAGGAATGTCTTCTCTTTATAAACTTTTATCAAGAGTCTTATCCATCTGATGTGAGACTTGAATTTTTTTCAATAATAAGGACCAGCAGCCTAGATTATAGAATTTTCAAATGAAATTGCGTCCATGAATAGAAAAACTTGGCTCCTAATTTCCACCAATTTTAACGTAGTTTTTATTAAGGTGGATTAGATTAAAGGGAACCAACTCGAGAGTTTAACTTTCTGTGTAGAGTGATTAAGAAATCAAGCTACAATATGTACTATTCAACAAAAATTTAAAATTTAAAAGAGATCTATAAAAAGGGATAAGAAAAAAAAAATACTTAAGAGACTTGACCATAAAAAAATAAAGAGAAATGATATTTGAACATCCATTTGATACAACTTTTGTGACAACTTTCTTTCTCATATTCATATTATTTTTAACTTTATCTCTCTATTGCTATGTTTCCGTGTCAATACTACCTTTTTCTTTGTAAGTTATGGTTGTCAAATAAGTTTTCATCAAATTGGTTGTTTAAATAACACTCCTCAAAAATAAAATACTTACGAGAATTTTATATTTAGGAACGGATGTACCATTATTCTTCTTGCTCAATATGGACTATTCAGCAAAAAGGAAATGTCACATAAAAAAGCAAAAGTTGGACACAAATATTCAGACGTCTTAATCCCATTGCCTCTTTTCTACCGCAATTCATTATGTAGATTTTTTTAGAGCAAAAGTTGAGCCTATAAGGCATAGAGATCAACCCTAAAGAAAAGTGGAATACAAATTAGGGGGGACAAAACCTAACCCTCAAGGTTAACAAAATCTATAAAAATGGAGACCAAGTTTACTTTTAGCCAGGTCATCCAAAATTCCAATAGGTGTATTGCTCCATCAAGTAAAATTACTAATTGATAAGCTTAGATTAACTAACTTGTCAGCACAGTGATTTCCCTATCTGTAAATGTAAGAAATCATAAGATTCAAGTTTTTTTATCATTTGTAAGCAATTATTCTATCTGACCCTCATCTGCCAAGGAACTAACAAATGAGACTTTGATTGCCAATGAAGCAATCTTAGAATTTGTGTCCACCTAGAGGTAATTCATGTTTCCTTAATAAGCGAACTCAATTGCAAGAATCACTCCCATAAGCTCAGCAAAAAGAGCATAAGATTGACAAAGATTCAAACCAAAACAACCTTAAATTTCCTCTTTCCAGCACAAACAGAAGGGCCAAGAGAACCTAAGGATGTGTCATCTGTATTAGATTTGATCCAGTTAAACAAAGGAGGTTGTCGTATGACCTCTAAAATCCTATGAGCCTTAAGGTTATTAGTGACCTCATTAAGCTTAGCTAAAGATAATTTTCCTAGAGATAATTTTAAGCTTAAGGTTACTTAATTTAAAAACTGAATTTTTTTATGGAAAATTATCTTAAAATTAAAAATTAAAGAGGAATGAATATCGATAATACAATATCATCAGAAGATATGTATACGGATATTTCAAGAACAACAATTATCAATTTCTTTTTTTACCAAAAACTACTATAATTTATTATAAAACTTTGAAATATCATTTTCTATATGCAAAATAAAAATAGTGTTATAAACATTGATAGATTTGTTTATTCCATGATCTCTTAAAGGAGCGAGAGGGAAGAAAAGTGAGGGAATACAAGAGTAATTTTTAAGACAGACGATGGTATTAACTTGGAAGTTATATATATATATATATATATATATATATATATATATATATATATATATATATATATATATGAGAAACTCACATAATGAACATTATATTATTATTATTATACAATAACAATTTGAGAAATATCATATAATGAGTCAAGAACTCATTACGTACATACGTTTACCCTGCAATTTATTTATTTATTTATCCATCATATGGTATGGTTTCTATATAGCTTAAAGTGAAACACTTAGTATGGCTTTTCACCAACATAGTTGCCTGGTGGGTCGTAATTGCATGTAATGAATGTTCCTCTATTATTATCACATCTCACTTTGGCACATCCAACACGTTGTGAGTTTCTCCAAACAACCTGGGTATAATGGCCACACACTTTACCAGAAGCACATGTGTTACTATTATAATCATAGTCAGCTTTCTCATTCACCCACAACTTCACTGCATCTGAGCCACTCATGTCGCCAGAGCTCCACGCTAGATTTTCCCCGTAACGGCCACCACCACCGGAGTGGATCAGTTGACAATCACCCTTGCGTTGATTAGCATAGTCTTGGGCAAAACTAGCAACAGTATTGTCCCAAACAATATTTGCAACACCAACCTGACGTCTTGCGTCGTTGTGGGCGTTCACATAGTCTGATTGTGAGTTTTGGGCATGTGCAACGTGAACCATAATGAGGGATAAGCCCAGCACACACAATAGAGAAAATGAACTCATTTTTGTTATTTCTATTAATTTTAGAAATGATGCTATATGATATGGTATGTTTGTTTGATGAAAAATGCTGGGCTATTGTGATATATTTATAGGGAAAATTTGATAATAGAGAAAGGAAATGTGTATGCAAGAAAGACAAGTGCCAAGGGGTAATAGAATTTTCCACAAAGAAATTTCTTCTATGACAAGAAATATTTGGCTGCTTTCCACCAATTGCAATGTAATTATTACGGTGGCTCATTTTACAGGGAACAACGACAGTAACTGTTAGTGTTGATTAATTAATTGCTTGCAAAAAATTTCTAGATTCATTGCTATGGACAATTCAACAAAATTAAAATTTCTCCTAAAAAACAAAACTTAAATGTGTGGAAGAAAATTAAATGATGTAAGGAGAAATTCTTATCATCAGTGGCTGGCTCACTACATTCTGACTTATGTTATGTGGTGTTTTTTCGACTCAAAACTCGGTTCAAGCAGGACCGCCCCAACAATTCAAAGGTCTAGTTATAGTCTTGATAATTCTTTATTTAAAAAGAAGTGAAAAAAAATCTAACACCACTTCAGAAAGCTAAGTCGTGGTTAAATAAATGAACAATGATTCAATCACGACCTTTACCTACATACAAATAGACATTTATATATGGACAATGCATAATTTACATCAAAATTACTACCTTCTACATTTTTACCTACGGATAAATGACATTTAGTGACGGATTTTTACTGTTAGTATAAGTTTTTTTTTTCTTTCTTTTTTTGCAAATTTTGAGGCCCCTCAAACTTAGAGGCCATGTGCCAAGGACCTTGATGCACTTGCACAAGACCAACCCTGGATTCGAGTTGAGACAAACTCTTTTTGCAGTTTAGGTTCACCTCATTTATAGTTCACGAACAATTCGATATCAAAGCTTTAATCTCGTGTTGCAGACTTGCAACGACCTAAACAAGAATGACTTATCTTAACAAATCCCTACTCTCTGCTGTCAAGATGTTTGAAGGCTAGTTAATTAGGAGATTATCATGAAGTCTAAGGTTGGCTACCTTCCTAGTTACACTTGGAGAACGGAGTCAGATTCTTCTTAATACAGTTTGTAGGTTGTGTCCGAAGAGTTGGGACAATTCATTTTATAAGTACTTGATGGTTTAAGCTTCCAGTGTTGTTTTGTTCCTTGTTGTAAGCTTTAGTTCTTCAACTTGGACTTTTAGGGTTTTTTTTTTTAATTTATTGATTTTGTATTGGTGTTGAGGGGTCTTTTGATATTACGCCCTTGTTGTGTACTCTTTTTCCTCCTTTAGTGAGTTAAGTGCATCTTGCGCTACCCTTGTTTAATAATATTTGTGGATTCAAAAATAAAAGAAAAATAAGTATTTAAGAGAATATTTTAAGGCGAACCATATGGCGGTTAGAAAGAAAGACGACCTCCCCCCGATAATTGGCTTGTGTTGCAAAATGGGACAAAGTTTGGACCCAAAGTTACACTGAGAACTTTCCCTAGTCTCTCACTCAGAGACCAATCAATATACAATAAAGTTTAATTTTTATAAAAAGTTAATTTAATAAATGATATTTTAGATAATTTATATTTGAGATAAAAAGTTGACTTATAATTTAATAATAAATAAAAATTTCAATTTTTATTTAATCTCCCCTATTTGTTCTATTTCGGAAATAATTTTAAAATTAAACATAAATTATGTTGTTTCATCTTTTATTTTTCGACAAATCAAATGTGCCATTATTTTTTTTTATTTTTTTTTTGTCGGGTAACCTAGTGGTCAGAATTCACGGTGAATAAATGGAGTGTCCGGGATTCGAACCCCGACCCTTACATATAATAATACATTATTCTACTAACTGAGTTAGGCTCACGGGACCTAAAAAATGTGCAATTATTTCTTCAAATCAAAATATGTGGCGAAAACACCACCTAAAAAAGTAGATAAATTTTTTTGAAAGAAGATAATATGTGGGGTAAAAAATCAAATGCCCTCTATTGTCTTCTCTCACTGAGAAGAGCCGTCAGGCTTCAATCAAGGCGTGAGATGCGGCTCATCACGTATGCTTCATGACGTCTTTAATTGGAAAAAACGAAACGGCACATGCAAAACCCTTCAAAAAAAAACTTATCCTCTCAAAAAATTTATGAACTTATATGTGGCAAAGTGCAATGTTCTTTGTGTTCATTGGTCACATGGAAGAAATACCTACCTTCAATGGAATACTCTCTCCGTTTTAAAATGAGTGTCATTTTAACCAAATATACATGGATTAAGGAATAGAATAAAGTAGTCAAATATCATAGCAATTTTACTAAAACAACCTTATTTTATAAGAATAGGACAAACTTAAAGTTGCATTGAAAATTGTGTGAGAGAGAAAAGTTGGAGTATTTATTGAGGGTAAAGTTGGAAGAAAAAAATTAAAGTTGCATTGGAAATGTAAAGCGACATTCATTTTAAAACAATTTTTTTTTGCTAAAGCAACACTCATTTTAAAACGGAGGGAGTATAAAATATTTGGATATTTTGTCAACACAGGAAACATTTATATACTCGATTTATTCACTCTAAACTAAACATTTATATACTCGTTTTATTCACTCTATTTTTCTTTTATATTACGTTTGACAATATTATTTTCTTTTACATTTTGTTTTGTGGGACAATTACTCCATAGCAGATAACATTGATCTATCACACCACTTGTGGTTATTTTCTTGAGTGTATTCTTAAATATGATTATGGTATATTAAAAAATAGTTATTTTCCGTTCCTATAAATATTTCAATTTTTTGTTTTAGTCTCCAAAAAAATATTCTTCAACTTTTAGTCTTCCAAAAGTCAACAAGTTGATGGCTAAACGGAACATGTGAAACTTGGAGTTCTTTCTTGGCAAAAAGATCTCGAACAAAATGGTAGGCAATTGATAGGTGCTTCATTCTTGTGTGAAATACAAGATTTGCACATTGGTAGTTGGCTCCAATTTTTCTGTGTAAATGGTTGACAGTTGAGAGAGTTGATAGAGTAGTTTTCATGGCCAGAGTAATTATGTGGTGGTTAAACCAATGGTTCGATATTCATCCTTTAATTTGTAGAGGATTGAGGAATCGTATATTGTTTCTTGCAAGACCACGAAACTGCATTTGGACCAAGATAGACAATATAGGCACATATGGATTTACAATCAGTATCACAAAAAGCAGTGAGATGGAGTGTGGTTGTCCAAACTAGACGACGAGTGGTGGATATAAGTAGTAAATAGAGCCAATTAATGATGGTTACGGTATAGGGAGGCAACATAACAAACTATAATATAGTAGAAGAGTTTGATGTGGGAGGAATAGGAGTACACACAAGTTTGGCATCAATCATGTTTCCTTTTTGAAGTATATCTTGGATATAATGTCATTGGGAAAGAAAAATGCATTTTGAAATGGGAAGAAGCTCAACACCGAGATGAAAATTGAAGGTGTTACCGTTGAAAAGTAAATCATCAACATAGACAACAAAATAGGCCACAATTAATATTGTCTTTATGGCCACATATATATTAGTGTATGCATTTGGAGCTTCGTTGAGGCCATAAAGAGACTTTTGAAGCATGCAAATATAATTAGAGTATGTATATTTGATACACAAAAACAGGTGGTTGAGACATATATACTTCTTCATTAAAAGTTTCATTGAGAAGAAATAGAAATGCATAACACCATTTTGTTTGACAACAAGGCTAAATTGGTCCTTATAGTCGATACCAGAACGTTGATGGAATCCCTTAGCAACTAATCGTGTTGTGTAATACAAAGTGGAGCCATCAGAATTCCTCTTTAGACAAAAAAAATAAATACCATAATTTTTAAAATAGATGACATTAATTAGTTTGGAAGTTATATGTGTGTGTCTATATATATATATATATATATAATATGAGAAACTCACATAAACATTGTTTTATTATATATAACAATTTGAGAAGTATATATCATCATGATCGTAATGAGTCGGGAACTCATTTTTCCTGGTATTATTCATTTACTTCATTAGTTTGGAGTATTTATTTATTCATGATATATTATTAATGATGCACTTAGTATGGCTTTTGACCAACATAGTTGCCTGGTGGATCGTAATTGCAAATAATGAATGTGCCTCCATTATTACATCTTACTTTGGCACATCCAATACGCTTTGTGTTTCTCCAAACAACCTGAGTGTAATGGCCACACACTTTACCAGAAGCACATGTGTTACTATTATAGTTATAGTCGTTTTTCTCATTCACCCACAACCTCACTGCATCTGTGCCACTCAAGTCTCCGGTGCTCCCTGCGAGATTCTCCCCGTAACGGCCACCAGAGTGGGTCAGTCGACAATCACCCCTGCGTGAATTAGCATAGTTTTGGGCAACAGTAGCAAGATTATTGTCCCAGACAACATTTGCAACACCAACCTGACGTCTTGCTTCGTTGTGGGAGTTCACATAGTCTGCTTGTGAGTTTTGGGCATGTGCAACGTGACCAATAATGATAAATAAACCCAAGACACATATTAGAGAAAATGAACTCATCTTGTTACTATATTATGTGTTTGATGGAAAATGTTAGGGCTCTTGTGGTCTATTTATAGGGATTTTTTAAATGAAAGTTTTGTAATTGTGAAGATTTCTTCTTGTTAAAAATAGAGAGAGAAGGTTACCACGTAAGATAGACAAGTGATAAGGGTAATTGAATTTTCCACCATAAAATTTTCTTCCATGACCAAACAAATTAAATTTGGCTGCTCTCCACTTGTACCGTAATTCTTACGGTAGTTTAAGTTACATCTTATCCGTGAACTTAAATTAGTTGGTAGGAATATTGTATATTATATTTATGCAAAGGTTGGAGTTCGAACTCCATACATCCGACTTCTTCAGATTTAAAATGTGTGAATTCAAACCAATAAACTATTTGACAAAAAAAAAAAAAAAAAAAAAAAAAAGATTAAGCTGCATATTGAACTTTTAGTTTTGATTGATTAAGTATTTGCATTTTTTTCTCATGATGATTAATCAATTTCTAAATCATAAATATAGTTAGTTTCAAATCTGAGCAAAACTTGTGTTGTCACGACCATAATCGTAAATTATTTAACCAGCATATATCAATGGAAAAAGACAGTAGTAAGAGATAAGATCAACTTTATTATTATTCATTTGTGTGCCAAACTGATTTATATTTGTAGTTGTAAGAACACGAATTTTTCACTTTGTAGAAATAATTAAATTCACCTAAAAAGATTCACCCAGGAAAAACATAACATAACTTATTAAATTCACTCAAAAAACATAACTTATTTTTCACAATAATTATTCACTTTGAGTGCTTAAAAGATAGTAGAAATTATTTATAGCACTACTCATTTTTTTGGGATATATCTGGGAAATTTTATGACCAGTGACCGACGGCCGTGGCCCATGGACATTCAATTAACCTTCTATTCATTTTTTTTTTTTTTTTGTACGTTGATTCATTTGATCAAAGGTCATTCTTCTTGTAAAAAAAAGTAATTTCGTAATAAGGACAAGTTGACTAGGTTATAGAATTCTCATTAAGGTGGATTAGATTAAAGGGCACTAACCCGAGAATTTAACATTTGGTGTTTGACTGATTAAGAAATCAAGCTACAATATGGGCTATTCAACAAAAAAATTAAAATTTAAACGATATCCCAAAAAAAGGGATAAGAAAAAAATAACTTAAGAGAATTTTATATTTAGGAAAATATAATTATTCTTGCTCTTGTAAAAAAAATATATATATATTCTTGTTCAATATGGACTATTCGACAAAAAGAAAATGTCACCTAAAAGAACAATTTAAATTTGACAATATATCATTTATTTAAATTATTCTCTACTTAATTTAAAAATTTAAATTTTCAAGAACAAGAAATCAATAACAAATGTTAGAAGAAAATATAATAAAACTTAGAAACCTACAAAATTAATAGGTCAAATGCATCTAAAAGTCCTTTAAGTTTTTCATTTTTCCCAATGTCGTCCTTTAAGTTTCAAAAGTCTCAAACAAGTCCTTTTAGTTTTTGAATTGTTTCAAACAAGTCCTATTGTAGATAGCATAGTTGGTAATTGCTTCCTTGAACTCATCTTTGGTACCAAATTTAACTCCTAACACCCACTTAAAATTAGTCATCTTTTTAGGCATGACAAATGGTGAATAATGCTCTTTGTTGCTATCATCTAAATCATCACCATCATCCTCTAAAAGGACTTGTTTGAAACGATTCAAAAACTAAAAGGACTTGCTTGGGACTTTTGAAACTTAAAGGACTTGTTTGCGACTTTTGAAACTTAAAGGACGACTTTGGAAAAAACGAAAAACTTAAAGAACCTTTAGATGCATTTAACCAAATTAATAACATGAACTCAATAACTTATTATCTAACAATTTGTACACTTTTTATTTTCTAATACACGTTAAACTTTTCATTTTCTTTTTAACTCTCTTTTCCTATGACATCACCAACGTATCACATCCATTATATCACTCTATTTTTCTATTTCTCTCAAATATATACACCTCTGTAAGTGTATACCCAATATACATTGAATCCTCCTAAATAAGATTTTTGCAAATTAAAAAAGACAAATGTTTCTCAATTAAATTTTTATCCCATAAGAATTTTGTAGACTAGAAAGAAGTGTACACTCAACCTCCTTGTCACCTTCTACGTCTAATGCATTTTTTATTTAGTAAAGTTATCTCATCTCAAAACTTATTTTGAGAAGAGAGTAATGATATTTATACAATTATTTTGTAACAAATTTTAAGACAATATTCTTTTTTCTCTTTTTATTAATCAAACACAATTCTTTCACAAAAAAAAAATCAAACACAACAGAGAGAGATAAAAGAAAAAATAATTAAGAACAAAATTAGAGTATGAGAGAAAAATTTATTCAAAAGTTCTCCAAAAATAATTGTATAAATATCACTTTTCTTAAGAAAAGATTTTCACAAGTTGTGTTTCATATGGGCTCAACCAAGAGTTGATATATTTTAATATTTTTTTGTTTGACAAATATGTTAATACTTTTTATTTTTGACAAATATATTAATACTGTACCCATTTTTCACGAGTCTGTTAGTCTTGCATTTTAACACAAATTAAGCAGTAAATTCTGCCTAGTTTAGCTGAATGGAGCCCACCTTATTTTCAAATTCAAAATTGATGTAGAATTAGTACTTACTTTTTTTAATAAATTATTGATAGCTTTTTTGATGGTAGCTGGGGTTCGGACCCGGACCTTGCATATATTATGCATTTATACTTATTAATTGAGTTGAGCCCACGATGATTTACGACAGATAGTTTTTGTTTTTTTTTTTTGAAGGAGACTTACGACTGATAGTTATCACAACTCACAAGCATTCCACATACTTTTTATTCCAAAAAAATGTTTAGAGGCGTTGATTTGGAGGATTTCCATAAGTGTCATACAAATCTTCGTGATTAGGAGAGTGGCGACAAATATACATACTACTTCGATTTTAAATATGTAAGCAAAAGTTTTTTTAAAGAGGTTAAAATAGATTATACTCGTAGTTTAAATACAAAGGGTGACGAAAAAAACTAGGATGAAAAAGTCAAATTAAAACAACATGCAATAAAGACGAGAAAAAAAGAGGTCAAAACAACCCCAGTATAAGGATCAAGCCACCATAGATGATAGTTAAAAGCAAAATTAATGTGTTTCGCTTTCAACCATCAGTAAGATTGTAGTTTAATTTTATCGAGAAGTTGTTGTAACGATTTCTCTTTTTGATGAAAATAACCCGAGGTTAAATATGTACAAAAGTTAATATATGTTTGATCTTAATTTGAGTTAAATACGTTTTGACTTTAGTTTATATTCAAAACTGAAAGGAGTATATATCATCCATCAATATACTTTTTGCATCAGTAGCGAAATTCAAACTTAAATCTTTATTTCGGTCAGGATAACAAAGGATATATGTGGCCATCAGACGTTGGTGGATTTGATTTGTTTCTCTCTTATTTAGGTTAGGTGATATCACCAAGTCATAGATTCTTTGGACGAGAGGGATTGGAGTTTGTGGTGGTGAGGTGGTAGTTGGAGGAGTTTGCGGGTTTTTGGTGGTTATTGGCGCTTTTTCCTTTTTTTTTTTTTTTTTTTGTGTTTTACGATGTTGTTTGTATGGCTTTGGTCTTGGATTAGAGTATTTCTTGTACAACTATCGGATGACTTATTTGTACTGTGACTTCTGTTGGGGCTCTTTGATGTCCAATATGACGAATATAAAGATAAGTTAGAGGGGGATGAATCGCTTACTCCTTATAAAACGTTTTCGAAAGCGTGGTTTTCCAAACTTTTTAAAAAACGAATGACTATAAGTAATTAAGTACTAGCTACGAATGATAACAAAATATGAATGACAATTCAACTTTGTACGAGAGATTCACACTTGACTTGTTATTAACCAATCAACTATTAATACACAATATAATCCACAAAACCAATAACAATATCAAACCAAACCTAAACTTACGAAATTAAATTTTATCACAAGAAACAAGGTTATTTGATATATGATGAATCAATAAAAAAGATAATGTCAACTATGTATAGTGATTGAACTATCAATTAGAATTTCAACTAAATCAATCACTATGCATGTGAATCAATTAACCTAATTAATCAATTAACATATAGCAAATTATATTGCAAGAAATAAAGAGAAAGTGAGAAGAGAATACCAGATTTACAGAGGTTCCTCCAATTGTTCTCACTATGGGATACACTCTCTCTTCGCAGAATAAAACGTCTCTTCTATCGACTTCTACTAGAATGTTTAAAATGTTTACAAGAGTCAATTATTACAATGGTTCCTTGAATTTACAAATCCACTAAATCTTAAATCTTCCATGCCAAGTAATCACCTCAAAGCCTTCAATATTCAAGCCGCCTTAAAATCGGATAATCTCAAGGTCTTCGAATCTCAAACTTGCATGCAATCCTTCAATTTTCTTACCCAAGAAATTTTCTTTGTTATTTCCACACTTTGATCCCCTTGAACATTGATTGTTTAAGAACAACCCCCACGATTACCTTTGGAGGTGAAAAGTACCTCCTTTTGCTTTAGATCTTTGATGCTCCACTTTAAGAACAACCCCCACGATTACCTTTGGAGGTGAAAAGTACCTACTTTTGCTTTAGATCTTTGATGCTCCACCAAAATTCTTGAATGAAACATAACTTACAATTATCCTATAACACCCTATCAATCTAGATCTCAATGAGTGATAGAATAAGTGGAGGCAAGTATATATAGGTCACTGAGCGGGTTTAGGGAAGCGGAATTACAATTTTTTTTACCATGACCAAACCACTTTGGATTTAAATGGGTTATCGAATTAAATCAAAAATTAAACGGATGTTTTCTTCATAATTGAATTTTCTCATTATACAAGAGTCAAATATTGAACCTCTAACCACCTATTTAAAAGATCTAAATCTTTTTTTTTGTTACATAAAGATCTAAATCTTTTACCACTTAAACCAATCAATTGTTAGTAAATAAAACATATTTAATTCTTAAATAATTTTGAATTGAAGACTGCAAATTACTAATTAAACCTTAAAAAAAGGGTCATGTTGACCGGTGCATTCGGGATACTGGTTAAGGAAACCAAACAAAAAAATAAATAAAAGTAATACTTTGAAATTTTTTAATGAGTTAATTGCATAAGTTTTAATGTAATGTTATTGTACTTACTTCCTTAATCGGTACCTGGAACACCCGTTAACATTTCTCTAAAAAAAAATCCTCCGATAAATAGAAAAAGTGTGTCGTTTGGCATTACTAAACGGCCCGTGAACGCATTTTGGCACGACTCAGCTTCCTACTTGCGAACCAGACAAGTACAAGAGAATCAGCCTTATTTCTTATTATTAATCCGTTTATTGTGTATATATTATATTATATAACATGTAAGAGTGTTAACGATAAATTGTTCAAGAATATTCAAGTTTGGATCCTAGATAAAATATGGTCTAAGACAAAAAAATATACATTATCATTGCTTATTAGAAATTATAATAATAACTTTTTTGAGTGGCAACAATACAAGCAACAGCAGGCCAGATATTACTAGTTAACGGAAATATATATATATATATATATATATATATATATATATATATATATATATATATATATATATAAAAGAAAATCAATATGGTCGTTCTCCTTCAACATTTCCAGGTGGTGAGTAGCTACAAATGACAAAAACCCAACCATTCTTACATTTGGACTTAGCACAACCAAGATGAACAGAATCACGCCAAATAATTTGAGTATAATGCCCACACTCATCATTAACACAAGAGTTAGAGTTATAATCATAATTAGGCTTTTCACTTAGCCAAAACTTCACTGAATCCGTACCATTCACTTCACCATAACCCTCAGCAAGGTTCTCACCATAAGGGCCCATAGAGTGTTCAAGCTCACAATTTTTGATTCTCTTGTTTGCATAATTTTGAGCATAGGCTTCAAGGGTTTGCTCCCAATAAAGTGGACCAACACCAACCTCATCTCGAGCTTGATTATGTACCTCAAGAAAATCTTGAGGAGAGTTTTGTGCTAGGGAAATATTCATGCAACTAAGGGTTGAGCAAATGAAGAAAATGGCTAAGATCATATTCATTGTAATTTTTTTAATTGTTACAATTTGGTGAGTGATGGAAATGTATGTCACGACCGGTACTTATAGTAAGAGCCGAAGAATTTAAAATATTTAAATTTTGTAATCAATCGATTAGCTCTATCTAGCTATTAGCTAGTGGTTGGTAGTTTCTACTCTTTTTTTTGGTAAAAAATAAAAAATAAACTCTTTGTTTTATTGTGTGAGATTCTTGCCATTATTCTATTTGATCCAAAAAAAAAAATATAAATCATTAACGAATAAACCATCAAATTGATCCCATTTTTGTAAGTCATTCTCAAATTAGTCTTTAACTCTATTAACATTATAAATTAGTTTTTATCTTTGTCAATAGTATATTGAGTAAAAGAAAACAATATATATGAAAGTAAATATAATTGTTTTATATCCTCTCTTGACACTCATTTCTTTTAGTGGCCCAACTTCCCCTTAGATTATCTTCTTTTAAAGGAGAAATTAAGCTGGACCATACAAATTGTATAAAAGGATTTCATTTGAAAATAAAGAAGATTTTGTAACACAATTCATTAAAAATACTAATTTCAATTTTGGGTTTTATTATGAGTTGAGTTGAGTGTTTTTTAGTTAAACTACTCTATTTATCTCGTCTCACTATGAATTCAATCAATATAAAACATAAATCAGAAAAATAATTAAATTTTATAAAATAACTCATGATTTCTTTCATATGTGAATCACACTATTTCTATTGAACCAAACAATCTTAAAATATCATAAGTTTTTTATTAAAGTTCTGTTAAATTTTATCATAATTATTATTTTAAAATGCTAGTTGTTGGAAGTTGGTGGCAGACGGCTACCAAAGTGATGATCGGCGATGGTTGGTAATGGTTGTAGTAGTGGTCAGATGCAGGAAGAGCAGTGTTCGACAATGTTCGACGATGGTTAGTAGTGGATGAAGTGGTGGTCGAAGGCCATGTGATAGATGCTCAAAATGATAATAATGGTGGTGGACCGTCATTAGTGGTGAAGTTATCAAAACAAAAATAATAATTTATAAACTTTTAGCGGGGGTTATTTGTTTTTTCATTCTGCATAATCCATACTTCTTATTAATCGGCAAAATTACATTTTTAGTCCCTTAATTTAATTTTAGATAACAGTTTGGTCCTTTATCTTTTTTACATTTCAATTTGGTCTTTTTTGTCCATTTTCATATACATTTTCAAGCTTCAAATTAAATATTCTTATGCAAACATAGACAATGATCATAGATTTGAACACTGAAAGACCATAAGAAAATAAAATCATGAATTTTAAGCTTAAAAATTCATATGTAAATGGATCAAAAAGACAAAATTAAAATGAAAAAAAGATAAAGGACTAAACTGTTACCTAAAATAAAGTTAAGGAAGTAAAATTATAATTTTGCCACTAATATTTTATTAGTTCAGTCGATGTCTAAGAATAGTAAACTCATGTGAGTATTACATTCCTACAAATTACTATCATATTATTATTGTAAGTATGACTTCACATATTTGATAATGCGTATACACTTGAGATGAATTTAGCAATTGTGTGCCGAGGGACCCAATGTTTCACATGCGTTTTCAATTACTTCTAGCCACAGTTTTCGGAAGCTTTATCTAAAGCAGCAAAAGTAAGGGTGACAAAATTCTATTAAAAAAACAAAAATTGTGCCGATTTTACTCACATGGGACATGCTAACTTGCATTGAGTTGAAATTTTCGCTACGCCTATGAATAAATTGACGAATCGTTAAATTGACTCGTCAATAACAAGAAAATAAACTAAACTAGACCATTGACCCGTGCTAACGCACGTGTCATTTAAAAAAATTAATACTCACTGAAAAAATAAGACACTGTAGTTCACTTGAATGTAAAAATTGTCGTGAATCAAAGCAAAATGACAATTACCATAGACTTTGTTATTGTTCCATAATTCTAGTACGTAGTTCCTATAACTGAAGTTCGTTGACATGCAAATACTTTCAATAAGTAAGAAAATGAATAGTACCCAAAAAAGTCCTACACATTACGGAAAACTTCTCTGTAGACCACACTTGATGCAACATCGGTATCATCGCCGTCGTCGTCATTAATCAATATCTTTAAACCACCCCTCGAAGTAACCTGTGATATTGCAATGTACAACTGTCCATGTGAAAAATAACAAAGATGAATCCAAAACGACATCTAAAAATTTCAATAAATAGATAGCTACCTCAGTTGACTCAATCATGCTTTCAATTGTCATTCGGTTAGTGTTGAGCAAGTCATCTGATAAAGACGCGGAGCTGTTCGTTGAAATTTGGCTGACACTTCGGGTGAACTGTATTGATGCATTTTTCATTCTAATAAAATGGCACCAATGTTAATAGAAGAGTGGTGAGACCTCCAGACAACTTAATTATGACCAAAAAAACTTGTCTTTATTCTAAAGCATATGAAAATATAAATGGTTACCGTGTCATGTACGCAGCGACATCAGGCAAATCGCCATTAAGTATCAGCTTAGTCCCATTAAAGGCATTAACAACTCCCATAGCACCTAATTTTTTTAAAAATCAACAGCAAGTGAACATAATTTCCCATTTCATTGTTGATATCAGCAGAAAGCAAAAACTTAAAACACGACATACCTAAATACACGCGTGTCTTGCAAAACTGCAATATCAATATAGTAGGTGTGTCGTTGTCATGGTTGCCAAAAAAGGTCACAATTTTGTCGCCATGTTCACCCCAAAGAGAGCAATGCAAGCGGTTGTTTCTGTAATAAAATATTACCAAAATATCAATTCAGAAACATAAGGTATATTAAAATTATATTACAACCAGGTACAAAGAAAGAGACAAATCTTACTCAAGATCTTCTAAAGTGAGATCAATAACCCTGCTTTTCCTTCTGTCCTTTTCAGTTTCCCTTATATCACCTCTTTCAATTACATGACCAATAACATCTGAAATTACGTATACAAAAGCAAAAACAAATGTATGAAATTCATAAACGAATGCTTATAGGTAGAAATAATGTACAACACACATTCAGAATTCAAGTCCTACCCGTAGATACTTCCTCGACAGTTGAAGAGAGAATTTCATTGAATGGCTTGAACTCAAAAACGTTCATAGGGATAGCAGGCAAGTGTACTTTGGTAAAAGTTGAATTGTGCATCATACTAAGCTTATGTTTGTGTGAAGTTACCTTATAAGGACTTTCATTAAAATCTACAATTGCATTTTCAAGCTGATATGTACCCCCTTCTTGAACCATGGACCTGAACTTTGCCACCAAATCTTTTCTAGCTGTGGCGTGAATACGTCCACCCTGTTGACGACAACAACAACATTAAACAGCTGGTTAAATTACATAACTAAAAAACAAAAATGACATTACTTTAATTTTAAAGTTAAGAGTGCAAACATGCAGAAACCTTTTCATCGACCAGTAACATGTTCATGAAAATGATGCTAGTGGGGACCTTCTTCTCTCGAATCAACCAAATGTGAGCAACTCGCACACACATCTTGAGATTCTTTCTTCCTCCAGAAACAGCTGAGATTGGAGTGTATTTGGCAGACATCATTGGCTTGTTTTTTCCTTTCCAAGAAAGAGGATGCTTATTTAGATTGAGATGGTTTGGCTAATAGGTTATGATATATTTATAGGAAAAAGGTGGAATATGTGTGAGTAGGATATGTCGGTTGAGCAATAAAGAGTATTAGTTATCAGGATAAGCACAAAATAGTGGAACAAAATTAGGAAGTGGCCAACATTTTAGGATAAAGATTAATATGAATAAAATGAAATTAATATTGTTGATGGGGCACTTTGTTTTAATTAAGAATTTACATTTTTTTTTTACTTAAGAATTACCATAGTTGATTCGCCAAAACATATTTTAGAGATGTGGATGAAATGTGTAATAGTTACTTGAATGAGATGAATTATGATTTTTAGTTTGTTTCCACCCAAAACATATTTTAGATATGTGGATGAAATCCCCTACTTATTTGAATGAGAGAAATAAGGATTTTCGTTTGTTTCCACCAAAAAGTTACTTTAGAGATGTGGATGAAATCTCTTAGTTACTTGAATGAGAAGAATTAGGATTTTTAGTTTGTTTCCACCGAAAACATATTTTAGAGATGTGGATGAAATCCCCTACTTATTTGAATGAGAGAAATAAGGATTTTAGTTTGTTTCCACCAAAAAGTTAGATTAGAGATGTAGATGAAATCTCTTAGTTACTTGAATGAGAGAAATTAGGATTAGGATTTAAGTTTGTTTCCACCCAAAACATATTTTAGAGATGTGGATGAAATCTTTAGTAGTTACTTGAATGAGAGGAATTAGGATTTTTAGTTTGTTTCCATCCAAAACATATTTTAGAGATGTGGATGAAATCTTTAGTAGTTACTTGAATGAGAGGAATTATGATTTTTAGTTTGTTTCCACCCAAAACATATTTTAAAGATGTGGATGAAATCCCCTAATTATTTAAATGAGAGAAATAAGGATTTTAGTTTGTTTCTACCAAAAACTTAGTTTAGAGATGTGGATGAAATCTCTTAGTTACTTGAATGAGAGAAATTAGGATTAGGATTTTAGTTTGTTTCCACCCAAAACATATTTTAGAGATGTGGATGAAATTCCCTAATTATTTGAATGAGAGAAATAAGGATTTTAGTTTCTTTCCACCAAAAAGTTAGTTTAGAGATGTGGATGAAATCTCTTAGTTACTTGAATGAGAGAAATTAGGATTAGGATTTTAGTTTGTTTCCACCCAAAACATATTTTAGAGATGTGGATGAAATTCCCTAATTATTTGAATGAGAGAAATAAGGATTTTAGTTTCTTTCCACCAAAAAGTTAGTTTAGAGATGTGGATGAAATCTCTTAGTTACTTGATTGAGAGAAATTAGGATTAGGATTTTAGTTTGTTTCCACCCAAAACATATTTTATAGATTTGGATTAGTAATTGTTAGTAATAATGTTAAGAGGAGACGTTACACAACTATGCTACTAAATTGATTCTAGTAATTGTTACTAATAATGTTACTAAAAGCCATGTTACTAAAATGCTTCAGTAACACAACCATGCTACTAAATTGATTCAGCAACACAAAAACAAACACAAATATATAAATCAAAAAGCAAAGCAAGCAAGGCTAAATTATTTATGAAATTCAAGGGACATTTGCTAAATTCAAAGACAAAAAAAATAGATGCTTCCAAAACTTTAAGAAACTAAAACTTAAAATTCAAATTGAAAAGGTCTTGCACAATTTATCTAAACATGGACTAATTGTAAATAACATCAAGGTAGATGGTATCATGTGACCCAACCATCGGAGCATCCCCTCTGATCTTCACACCTTGTTGGACTTAGGATCAGTCAATATTGCATAGCGCCCAATTTGATCTCCGAAATCACCGCCAAACATGTTTGGATTTTAGTTTCTTTCCACCAAAAAGTTAGTTTAGAGATGTGGATGAAATCTCTTAGTTACTTGATTGAGAGAAATTAGGATTAGGATTTTAGTTTGTTTCCACCCAAAACATATTTTATAGATTTGGATTAGTAATTGTTAGTAATAATGTTAAGAGGAGACGTTACACAACTATGCTACTAAATTGATTCTAGTAATTGTTACTAATAATGTTACTAAAAGCCATGTTACTAAAATGCTTCAGTAACACAACCATGCTACTAAATTGATTCAGCAACACAAAAACAAACACAAATATATAAATCAAAAAGCAAAGCAAGCAAGGCTAAATTATTTATGAAATTCAAGGGACATTTGCTAAATTCAAAGACAAAAAAAATAGATGCTTCCAAAACTTTAAGAAACTAAAACTTAAAATTCAAATTGAAAAGGTCTTGCACAATTTATCTAAACATGGACTAATTGTAAATAACATCAAGGTAGATGGTATCATGTGACCCAACCATCGGAGCATCCCCTCTGATCTTCACACCTTGTTGGACTTAGGATCAGTCAATATTGCATAGCGCCCAATTTGATCTCCGAAATCACCGCCAAACATGTTTGGATTTTAGTTTCTTTCCACCAAAAAGTTAGTTTAGAGATGTGGATGAAATCTCTTAGTTACTTGATTGAGAGAAATTAGGATTAGGATTTTAGTTTGTTTCCACCCAAAACATATTTTATAGATTTGGATTAGTAATTGTTAGTAATAATGTTAAGAGGAGACGTTACACAACTATGCTACTAAATTGATTCTAGTAATTGTTACTAATAATGTTACTAAAAGCCATGTTACTAAAATGCTTCAGTAACACAACCATGCTACTAAATTGATTCAGCAACACAAAAACAAACACAAATATATAAATCAAAAAGCAAAGCAAGCAAGGCTAAATTATTTATGAAATTCAAGGGACATTTGCTAAATTCAAAGACAAAAAAAATAGATGCTTCCAAAACTTTAAGAAACTAAAACTTAAAATTCAAATTGAAAAGGTCTTGCACAATTTATCTAAACATGGACTAATTGTAAATAACATCAAGGTAGATGGTATCATGTGACCCAACCATCGGAGCATCCCCTCTGATCTTCACACCTTGTTGGACTTAGGATCAGTCAATATTGCATAGCGCCCAATTTGATCTCCGAAATCACCGCCAAACATGTTTGGCAAGCATACTGCACCCTAAAAAAATAACAAACAAAAACATCACAAACATTGATAAAATAGAATGCAAATAATTAAGAATAGGTATATTTCGCAAAAAACACATACAACATCAATGTCATATTCAACGATATATGATCTGTATTTCAGTCTGAGCTTGTTGATTGCTTTGTCAAGATCGGAAAAAGAGTTTTTCACCAACGGACCTCAAAAGATTGAAAGGGATTGAAAGAATGATTTATACTTAAAATAGAATGCAAATAATTAAGAATAGGTATATTTCGCAAAAAACACATACAACATCAATGTCATATTCAACGATATATGATCTGTATTTCAGTCTGAGCTTGTTGATTGCTTTGTCAAGATCGGAAAAAGAGTTTTTCACCAACGGACCTCAAAAGATTGAAAGGGATTGAAAGAATGATTTATACTTTCAAACAGCGAGGAATAAGAGCAAAAATCTATATATTTAGTTTAAACCAGAGTGGAATGAAGATATGGTTACCAGTGAGGTAGTGGTATGACAACAAAGTTTGAATGTTTCTGGAAGCCATGTTGATTAAGAAATTTCGGTTTAAGAGAAAGGTATGGTTTTAGAAATAGATTTCGGTTTAGGAGAAAGGATTTAAATATATTGGTGAGGGTTTGGAGGAGGGGAGTTAGGAGATATGGTTTATGGAAATCAATTAGATAGGTTTTAGGGGGAGTGAAGTTAGGAAATCATGGTTAGGGTTTCGAGGAGGGGAATTAGGAAATATGGTTAGGTTTTGAAGGAGGGAAAAGTTGCTAAAATATTAGGTTAAAATATTAGGTTAAAATTAGGGCAACCAAGCTTTGTTTAGGAATAAGAGATGTATTAGCTTTTAGATGAGTTGGTTCGTTAAATATAAGGTTTATTGGGCTGTAACTAGAAATAAACTAGTCGTTAAAATATAACTTAGTTAATACAAAATAATGAATAAAGAGTTTTTTCTTTTAAAATTGATTTGATGGGCCAACTCGTCACACCATGTCATCGTATTTTTTGAACGAGTTAGTGTCTGTTTGGTTTGGCTTTTGTACAGCTGGAAACAATTCTACAACATTCCAAAAGCAATTCTACAACATTTCAATATGTTTGGTTTGGCTTTTCAGAATTGCTTCTATCCTCCAAAAACAATTCTCCATAAAGCTACAATTCCTAGCTTATGCCTTTTCTAGAATCAATTCTACACCCTCAATTCCATCAATTCCATCACTGCCCTCTTAATTGTCATCAATTCCATCATTGACCTCTTAATTATCATCAATTTCTCTAACCCATTCTCCAAACACATTGATTCTTTTTACATGAAATCTTAATTAATACTTCCTCCGTTCCAAATTGTATGTCGCTTTAGGGAAATTTTTTTGTCCCAAATTATATGTCGCTTTACAATACCAATGCAACATTAATGTTACTTTTCCTATTGTAACCTTAGTTATTTATTACTCTCTCTTCTTTCAATTCTTTCATTTATCTTTCTCATATTATTTATTAAGGACAATTTTGTAAAACAACTTATAATATCTCTTTTCCACACAATATTAATTGCATTTTTTAATATATGTGAAATGCCTAAAACGTCATACAATTTGGAACGAAGGGAGTATTGTACTTTAAATTTTATATCAATATTTTAGTATTATGATACACATTAAATTAGTTTTGTAATAATATATTAATACTCTATTGCACTTTAAATTCTATTATCTATTTGTAATTTTTATTTTCATGTTGTTAGTATTGTAATAACTTATATTTTAGGATTATATTGCACTTAATTATCTTAATTTAGTAAATTCTATTTCTTTGTATTTATTTTCAGATTTGCTGTATTTTTTTTCTTTTACGCTACATTTTATCATTTTTGCCAACCATCTCTATTATTATTTTCTTTAAAAAAAAACTCTATATTATTATTTAACTTAAATATATTTTATCATAAAATATAAAATACATAGAACAAATATTTTGTCAAAAATTTTTGGTTTAACAATCGTATTTATTATTTTTTAAATTAATATATAGGAAAAAAAATTTATTTACATTAAATAATATATTTACCTTTAGTATTGATCTACACATACATTCAACTATTATGTCCATTTATTTTTATTTAGCTATGTCCATTTTAATAATTATACATTCAAAAATAATTTTGATCAAAACTATCCAAACAACATTCTTTCTGTTTAATCAATTCTATGTTATCGTATCCAAACATAAATCAATTCTCTCAAAATCAATTCTGATGAAATCAATTCTGTCAAAATTAATTATATCCAAAGGTAAACCAAACACACCCTTAAGCAAAATCAACAACTTGAAAGGTAGGGTCTCATAGACGCAATTCATTCCACTTAAAATATAGATTAAACGAGTTGGTTCGGTGGACTTAATCCCATTTTGCTATCTCTAATTCACACATTGTATCTACTCTAGGGTCCCCTATTGTCGTGCAGCATTGCCTCCGCGGAAGCTTCGTTTTTAGGTTATTGTTTAGCCCACATCACACAAATTTCTTAAGCTTAGATAGTAATTAAGATTTATTCAAAAAGAAATTAGTAATTAAGATAGTTTCTAGTCTAGATATGAAAAATGTGGTACCTAATATAACGTCATAAGGACATGTGAACTTTCGTGTGCCCCTTTTCCTTTTTGACTACTTTGAGCTTTGAAGTACCATTTTCATCCATAATTTGCGTTCAAACGACATTAACGGAAATGTTTAACGATATAAAAAAAAGTTGATTAACAGTCATAGTTGTATATAGAATTAGAAATGACACGTAAATGTTTAGTGGTGTATTATTATCCATCCTTTGCTGCAAAATTTGACCAGAGTCACGAGATTAACAGTTGTGGGATACAATTTATTAACTTGTTGTACAAGTTTAAATAGAAAGTTGATTACCTTAGGTAATGGAATTATCATATGTTAAAACTCATTAACCATCAATCTAAGTTATCTAACTTTACTCGCCATAATTTGAACGTAAGTACAATTTTCAAGGGTCAAATTAATATGTAATTGAACACCTCGTATAATATTCATACCTTCCCAAAAATGTCCCAGTCACAAGTTTTACTTTCAAAAACTATCAGCCCAGACTGTGAAACTTTCACAATTAGTCGTTCAGAAATAAACATCCAAAAATTTGATCCAAGATGTTTACATTAAAAACTACTTAAGAGAATGAACACAATTTGACACATATACCGTATTTCTATGCAGTCGGATATATGCTTTGCCTCGGCTTGATTTCCATGCGTGTCGGCCAAGCTCGGGTGTCAGATGGGAGCAGACCCCCTCGTGATTTTCTCAGGACAGGATCTGTGTCCAGTGTCAGATTCGGCGTTGGAAAACTTGTGTTAAACAGCAGTGCTTGAATAAGGTGTAACTTTATATTTGTTTTTTTATAAGAAAAAATAACTTTTATTTTTACCATTCTCAAAGAAGATGCACCATAACATCTTTTCTTGTATGAATTCAATAGCGCAAACAAAAAGCCAAGGGCTCAACGTTATTATAGAATAAAGCTTTGTTCTGCATTTAGAAGCAACAAAACAAGAGATTTATAATAATATTAGGTGCCTCAAATAAAGTAACAATGAATTGTAGAAATCATCCAGAGTGTCAAAATAGTAAATTTCCTAAATTAATACATACTATAGAAACAGAGGGCTGCTGTGAAAAACATATGAAAAACTATCATGACAAAATAGTTTACAAATGTAATGCCAATAATAGTTCATAACTTAACCTAATATCTTGTCAAGATCGGAACAAACACGACTATACTTTCAACATAACATGTATGTATGGAAATTTTACCCTTCGGGTGCTCAAGGTGCCAGAATCATCAGTATGTTTTTTTACCAACAAGTCAAGTTTAAAAACAAGACAGTAAAAATTTCAGGGGTATGATTTAAGGTGGAAAACTTGGCAAGCGGGTGCGTATGCCTTCTTGGCTGAAGCCTGTTCAAATTTCTTTCCAGCAGTTTCATTTTCTTCTAAACTTGTTTGAACAAAAAACCTTATCCACCAAGATGAGCTCCGCAATTTGGCCTTCATAAAGATAATATCAAATCCCAAAAGACAATTAGAATGAGAATAGTTTTATTGACCTTAATCCAGGTTATAGGGACACGACAGTGGTTATTTGTTAATGACTTCTTAATCTTCCCATTATTTTCATGAAATATACACTATGCTTAGTCGAGAAGTGTCACCAACATACTCTCTAACACTCAATGAATGATTATGTAAAATTCATGTAGGTCTCCCTACTTTAAAACGAGTCTTACTAAATAGGTAATATAACCCACTGATTTAGTGGGATTTATGAGTTTCACTCAATCAAGAAACGAGTGTTCGAGAGGGTGTTAAAGTGTGTAACTCTTTTTCTGCTCGTCAAAGTTTCTTTTATTTCAATCTATTATTATAACTTCCTAAGCCCTCTCTGTACTTTCCTATCTTCCTTAGTAAAACTAGTTTCATCAAAAAAAAATTATAGCAGACTGTTACACTAATAGATTTCTCCTATAATGCAACCCAACAAAATTTGAAAATCAAACTCAATAAATAATAGTCACTTACTGGACGACCAAATTTGGCTACTTCTCCGCCTCTAGCTCTCTGTTGACCAGGATAACCTATGCATGAAATAAGAAATCAGACAAGAATGCACAAGTAAATTAAAACTTGACTTTCTATCACATTCAACATGATTTGTGGAAAATAGAAATAAAAATAAAAGAGCATGATCTGTAAAAGACTGCTAAGATCATGAGTTTAATCTTGGTGACACTGCCTAGGTGAATAATAGCCCTAGCCAGCCAAAAAAGTATGATTCATTTTGATACATCGTCAGTGTAAATCTTTATACATTATCAACTAATCACAAATCGCCATTGATATGACTTTTATAGCAGAAGTGATTAAATTCAAACAATTTTAATGATCTGGCAATTGTGATTGACCGACAATATATATAAACTAAATCCAATATATATTACCTGAAAAGATAACAACACCATCGGCAGATACCCTCACCAACTCTGGCAGGGTTTTGTTCAGGTATTTTGGAGATAAGTAATCCAATGCATCGGACACAATGACAAGAGGAAATGACTTTGCGCGGTAAGGTAGAGGAAACTTTAAGTCAGCCACACGCACAATGCCCTTGCGTACAAGACTTTTGCACTTTGCACCTACGTCATCTAATTCGTATGGTTCGATTCCCCAAGCCTCGGTATCGTCTTCTACTAACAAACTAGATACCACAGAACAAGAGTCAGGGCCAACGTGCAAAACCTTATGCATGCTGTCTCCGTATGCTTTCTTCAAAATGGGCAATGCTTGTAGTAGCTCTAATGTACATGATGAAGCACCTGCAAACACACAAGATTTGTTTTAACTGCAACAAAATTTTAAATATTCACAATTTGAAATCAACGGTTCTACAATAAATGCCAACTAACTAGTACTAACTAATCAAACAAACAAAATGTTAAAAATTACAGCAGAATATGATACGGTCACATTAAGCTCCAATTAATATATTATATAGTACACCAAATATATAGTAAAAACTATGTCGGGACAAGAAAGAAAACGGTATGCCTCAACTCTTCGCTCGTGAAAGATTCCACTGCTAACTTGCTCACCCTAGAGTCCTATATTTGGATCATGATCTCAATAAGAAACATAACGGCACCGTCTATGCATAATTGTCATTTTGGCAAATGTAAGAATGGCGTGCAAAATGTAAAATTGATTCTTTGTAACTGAATTATTGAAGAGGAAGAGAACTCCAGTATCAAACCCATATACTGGAGTGTAGCAGTCAAATCCAAAAATGCTATGGCAGGATAGTGGGATGGTCGCTGTTCTAAAATTTTTATACAACTTATATAATTTAATAATTTATACTATAAATGCTCAACAACTAACTCTGACTGGCCATTTAAGAAAGTGAAAAATGACATCAGGAATGAGACAGAGTGAAAGGGGAGAAGCTTAACATTGTTGCGGTGTTTTCTAATTTCAAACTATGAAGCACGGATACGGACACGACACCGGACAAAACACGGACACTGACGCTGACACAGCTAATAATTTCAAAAAATCACATAATTCAGTGTAATTACAAGTGTCGGTGTCGGACACGACACATGTCCGACACCGGGACACGCCTAATCCGAGGAGTGTCCGTGCTTCATTTCAAAACTTCTAAAATACTCGAAACTTTAGTCATAAGGGATTTTTTTGGAATATTCATTCTCACTCTGAGGTGTGGCGCTATCTCGCTGTGAGACGCTACACCAAAACTACATACATCATAAACTACCAAAAGTTATTACTCCCTCCGTCCCTAATTATAAGACCCTTTTGCTAAAATCACGGGAATTAAGAAAGCGGATATTTGTATTAAAGTTATTTGTAATCACTATTGTTTTTACAATTTTATCCTTAAGATAGAGAGTTAGTTTATGTTTTCCATATGCTACTTATTGCTGATTGAAGAAAAAGATGTATAATAAATAGGGGCATGTATGTAAAGAAATAATTAATGTAGTTGGAAATAACAAAGGGGTCTTATAAAAAGGGACAAAAAAAATTCTCAAAAGGGTCTTATAATTAGGGACGGAGGGAGTAATATATTGAAGATTCTAAGGTAAAATAAAATGCATAATCCTCAATATATATGTATGTCCATAACAATACAAAACTAACTAATAAACTTTCAGTTCTAGAGCATACCATCAACAATCAAAAACAAGTTATGGTGATATTACAAGTTCCAAAAAATAACTTGATTGCGTGCATGTTGGTTAGGGACTAATCAATGGATTAAAAGATTAAAGGAGATATCCCAAACATTACCATATCTTAGAGAAAATAAGACACTTAACGTTCCAGTACCACAATTTCATATAAACACTCGCACAAGCTTTCTTCAGTGAGAAATATTCTGTATACATAAGATTTTAAATAACAAATTGATGGGTTTTTTGTACCTTCAAGTTTACTCAGATCCTTAATATCATTGCTAGCTCCACCTGCCAAGTGATGTGACCAAACAAATCAAAGTCAACATCAGCATCATTAGGATTTTAAAGCAAATGCCAATTAATGAGAACATGTTCATTGTTAGATATGAAGTGATGTGTTCCACTTTTTTCTTTTCAATTTACATATATGTTGACAGTATGAGAATGGCTGAATGATCATGGCATGATAGTATGAGCTAGGTTCTATGAGACTGGTTTAAGATCTATGGATCTACAACATGATACAAACTGTATAACTCAAGCTCAGAGATGCTATACAAATTTTCATTTATATTCCTCATTGTTCTTTAGCTATATTGACTGTATTCATTTTGAGTACTCCACTGTATTTTTCTGTCATCATCCTCATAAGTCATGATGAACAAAAGGCTGGATCCAAGATTATCAAACCCAAGGAAATTGCATAATATTAGGTCTATAAAATCATATCCTAAGTCAAAAGTTTATCGTAGGGCATCTGAAACACAATATTTGGAGAGTACTACCAAATAAAAAATTCTTGTTTTATGACTGACTTTAAGGTTAACAGACTAGTTACAAACCTGAACTGCTGTAACAATAACCAATCAGAAGAATCGCACCCTGAAAATTTTGCAAGATTCAGCTCATTAATTGTGCTGTGGGTTGATAGCGAGCAGGTAAAAATATATAGGATAAAGTAAATTGGATTAGGAGAAAGATAAACTGCAATTGGGAAATTATCATAAAAGCCATAAGTACATTGAAATTATGCTTAAAGAATATTTCAAAATTGATGTACATCTTTCAAAAAGAAAAAGAAGCATACCACAATAACAAGCCCAATAGATATCAGGGGAGAGTTTTGAGATTTAGACTGTATAGAGGCCACAAATGGTATACTTCCTCCATCACCTAACCGACGTGAAGGATTCACTGGCCTCCTCGACATGATAACAGCAATGAGACTTCAGACCTAGCACAAGTTTTAGCAATAAGTTAAACTGAGCTAATTCGAAAACAAAATAAAACAGTTTCTACTTTTATATTTCATCAGGTGTTTTCCACTAGTTACTTTGACTTGCAGCTCTGTCATTGTAAATATCTCTGCTGCCTAAGTTGTCTTATTATAGTTAAATTTCTCTTATAGCCAATGCCAACCAATGCCACAAAATCAATAGTAGTTGAGATGTAATTAATAAGAAATGCATAATAAATATAAAAGGATGCACAGCTCATTGCACAATCGGTCATTAACTCAAGAGACTACATACTTTGACACGCATTAATAGATCACAGTCATCGATTCAAGATCGGTTTTTTTAAGCTAGAAATTCATTTATGAAAGAAGACAAACAAAAAACTGAGGGACATCAACCTAACTCAGTAGATTCAAGATCGGTATGTTTACATTCTTATATTATTACTAAGCCATCATTAAATAATCTACACCGTTGATTTAAGATTGAACGACCAAGATCAATAAAAGCCACATCCCTCCATAGTCCGCCAAATAAAGCCATGATTTACAGCAAGATACAAAGTAACAGTAAAATTCCCAAATAATTCATTCAGAACTTTTAAGTTTTCACAATACCATGAAACACATCACTCATTTAATCTAAGTTCCTAACAAGAAATGCACTAAGCATAAGCAAAAACAAAGAAATGCACTACATCATCTATTTCAGAACTTAAAAATAAAAAAAAAAATCAAAATAATGGGTTTATTAAGCAAATGAAATCAAGAAAAGGGTTTAGTTAAAATCAACTAAAGATGTAGAATTGATGAAATGAAATGATTTTGAAGAATGCATAGAAAGTAGCAAGAGAATGAGAAGAAGTGGAAAAAAGTAAGTTACCAGATTGATAGATCTCAGAGATCTGAAGTTACTATGAATGAATGAGAAAGAGCGGTGACTCTGAATGAAAGCCGCGTAATTAAAGTAGTAGTAGTAGTAGTAGTAGATTCAATTCAACCATTTTATATTATTTTTTTCGTATAATTTCATTTATGCTAATTGCTATGCTACGCAAACAACACACTCTCTCAAAATTAGATTTTTGTGCAATATGAGTTGGAGGTTGGTTGATTGACACTCACCGACGCCGCATGTTACTTGTTTTATTATCAGGTACGAATACGATTCTCTCTGCTTTATTTTTTAAACAAAACAATTTTCTCTACTTAAAATTTGAGTTAGATCATATTAGATAAGATAACATAAGTCTTTTTTTAGTTTAATCATGATTTTGGTTTGAATTTTCTTGGACATGAACGACGTTAAAGCTTTTAAAGAGAATTTGTCGTCCATCTAAATCTCACAAGACTTGAGGGATTAATCTCTGTAATTACACAATAGATTTAGATACAAATTTTTAATCATATTTTTATACATATATAATTTTAACATGAAACAAACTTTAAATTTAGTTTTTGCGAAAGTAATTTTTATAATGTTTTTTTTTTTTTGGAAGAATATAATGTTATAAGTATGTCTTTTTCTTTTAAATGTTTGCTCAGCACAAAAAAAAATTAAATAGCGTCAGAAAAATAATTAAAAATTGGAAAAATTTATGGATAATTAAACAAATTTAAATTTAACAATGACTAAAACCGCATTGAAATTTTACTTTATAGGATCTATAATAATAATAAAAAAAACCAATATTTATAGGGAAAAAAACTTAATTAACTCTTAATACTAACAATTTAATAAACAAAATGATTTAAATTAAAATCGCTAATCAATTTAAAAAATTAAAATTACTCGAAACTAAATATATTGTTGGAAATTTTTAGATCTTCTTTTGTGAAATTGATACGTATGGAATTTTAGGGTTTTTTAACTGAATCAAATCAAACTTAAGTGGTCCACGTGAGCTTAGTTCAGTTGGGAAGGACAATGCATAATATATTGAAGGTCTGAGGTTCGAATCCCGGACACCAAAAAAAAAATCAAACTTAAGTGCATGTATAAAATTTAATATTTTTATTATTATAAAAGGTTTTATTAATCTATTGTTTATTTTTTAATAGTACTTATTAATTTTATTCATATATTTACAATAATACATGTTCTTTCTTTTACAAGGTTATAAAATGATTCTCATAACACTCTTTAATATAATAGTTCTGTTGTTGTTTTATATGTCCTAGACTGTTGTTAGTTTTCTTCCTTTTTAATCTACTTTTAGTTATTAGAAGAAGAAATGAAGTTAAAACACAATACTTCATTGTTGACGGTAGTTGAGATGCATGCTTTAAGATGGTGGGAGGTGTAGGAGGTTGTTTGTTTGGGAGAAGGAGTTGGTTGGGGAGTGCGTGGAGCTGTTAACTTTAGTTGTGTTTGCAAGTTAATGTGGAGGATCGTTGGATTTGTAAGTTACATTCTTTCAATTGTGATAATTATTCAGATAATAGTTCAGTCTTGTGGTTAAAAGTGGTGTCACTAAAAGTTTCGCCTTTTGCTCGACGTTTGCTTCTCAACTGTGTACCTAAAAAGGATAATTTGGTTCGTCTTAGGGGTTCTGACAACAACGAGAAAATATGTTCTTGAGCTTGTGGTATCAATGAAGAAAGGGGCCATTTATTTGTGAGATACGAATTTTATGGTAATCTTTGGTCCTTAGTCTCAAGTTTGTTAGGTTTCTCGATAGTTACTCAGGGTCACTTATATGATCATATTGTATCAGTTTGGTGGTTAGGATGACTCTTCATATTATTTGGTTAGCGGTGGTGTAGATTATTTGTAAAAAGAAAAATCGGCGCATCTTTTAGTACAAGGAGCAGCAACTACTATTGTTAAGTAAAAAAAGTGATTGAAACATTCGAAAATCAATATATATATTAAGGTAAACAATTAAACACACTGATGCAATTCCAAACTAAATTAAAAGATGGAGAATTTCATACATTTAATGATATTCAACTTTTATTCATTCAATAGGTACCTTAAAAAACTCTTATTCAAGAGGTACATGATTGTAAAGACTTGGAATTAAGAATAGACCATTTTTCCTTTTCACAGAAGCACCAAACACTTCAGTCATATCCAAATTTTCATGAGTAATTCCATAGGGAAGTCCCCAATCAAAATAGTACAACAATTGAGCAAGAGGAAATTCTAAATTAGGTTCAGCAAATGTGATTCCTGGACATATTCTCCTTCCTGCACCAAAAGGTATGTACTCAAAATTAGACCCTTTGTAATCAACTAGACAATCCATGAACCTCTCAGGATAAAACTTTTCTCCTTCCCTCCAATACTTTTGGTCTCTTCCTATTGCCCATCCATTCACAAACACTTGTGTTCCAGATGGTATTGTGTATCCATTAATCTCACAAGTTTCAATACACTCTCTTGGTAGTAGTAGAGGACTAGGTGGGTGCAATCTTAAGGTTTCTTTAATTATTGCTTTTACATATTTCAGTTCTTGAAAATTTATTTCATCAATATATCCTTTGTTTCCAAAGACTTGTCTAACTTCTGCTTGAGCCTTTTTTAGCACTCTAGGGTTTTTCATCATTTCTGAAAAAGCCCATTCTAAAGTTGAAGATGTTGTTTCACTTCCAGCAAAAATGATATCCTGTACCAAGTGAGTGAGATCTTTTGAAGAGAAAAATAATATTGTTCTACTAGGATTAGAAATTCAAAATTCTTTGAGAATACACATTTCTTTAGTTTTAAATTAAGTGTCACATTTAAAATATTTCATGCCAACCCCACCTAGTTGGATAAGTTTCTTTTTTCTTTGTTATTTAGAATATTTCATAGTTTCACATTATTTACCATTTTAAAGTACCAACAAAAAAATTCTTCTGTTTTTTTTCTTCAATATTACACTTATTGAAGGTGTGGCAACTACAAGTTGGTTGATAATAAATAATACTAAAAAAAAATGAGAGCGACCAAAATTTAGGGTCGGAAAAAGACAAAGTTTGTCTCTAATTTCATTCTTAAATCTTAGAGACAAAAAATTTAATAATCACTTTAATTTTTATATTACTTCAATATTTTCTAGTAGTTAGAAGGATATTTTGGTCAAGTATATGATGCATAAGTTAGACAAGTCTTGTATCATGCACAAGTTTGTTTTCGCTAATGGATTATCATTAGATCAAATGAGATTGGTGTGACTAATTGATCGAAAGATGAAAAACAAACATGTGCATGGTGTAAGACTAATCTAAAGTATGTTAGACTAATTTAGTCAAAAGAATTTACTTTACAGTGAAAATTAGTTTAGGTAATAAATTTATGTGTGCTTTACTTAACAAAAATAAAATAAAATAAATCATGTTGTGTACCCAAAAAAATATCTTTAACCTGAATAACAGCTTTAATGTTGTTGATTGTCAAATGAAATCCATCAGGGTTGGAAGAGCCATGATCATTGAGACTCAAAAGATAGGACAAAAGACTTCCATCTCCATCAGTCTTTGTTTTCTTTTCGTTGATGATATTTTCAAGAATCATATCACCAGTCTTGTGAATTTTCTTCAATTTACAAACCATTCCACTAATCACATGTAACCAATGTTGGGAGGGAAACAAATTAGTGACACTGAAACTCTCTGCCAACTTTATAGTTTCCTTGATGAACTTGGTATATGCTTCTTGCTCCTTGCATTTATCACCAAAAGTTGCCCTAGAAATGATGTTATATTGCATAGATAAAATTTCATGAGTGAGGTTGATAATAGTTCCAGTGTTTATAGAAATACATCTTGTTAAATTTAACACCTCTTCCTCTCTAATTGATTGGAATGATCTCACACGTTTAGCACTCAACAGTTCTAATGTGCATATTTTTCTTAGCTGCCTCCAATAATCTCCATAGGATGCAAAGACAATGTTGGTGCTACCATAAGAAACAATTTCAGCACCAAGAAAACGAGGTCTTTGAGAAAATGTAACATCATTGGTTTTGAACAACTCTTTGGCAATTTCTTTAGAAGAAACCACTATGGCTGAAGTCTCTCCAAGTTGTAGGTGCATGATAGGACCATACTTTAGGGACAATTCTCTCATTCTATGGTGGGGTAGGGAGCCAATAAGGTGATGTATGCTTCCAAAAATTGGTAGCTTCCAAGGCCCAGGAGGAAGATTTGAAGTAATTTTTTTACTTTTGATTCTCTTTCCCACGTTTGAGATCAAAAGGATTAGAATCAAGAGGATGGGGAACCATAACAAAATTTCCTCCATAAGGAAAGGACAGTGTTGTTGGATCAATGAGGACTTATCTCAATCAAAAAAATTTGCAGGGAGAGTAACTATATTGCTCATTGGAAATCCATCTATTTATTTATAGGGTTAATTAAGTTTTTGATCCCTATAAATATCTGCAGTTTTGTTTTTAGTCCCTATAAAAATAAATCACACTTTTTAGTCCCTACAAAATTTTCCGTTAGTGTTTTTAGTCCCTGTTAAATTAAAATTTGTTTAATTATACTTAAAATTTTAAATTTTTTAATGATTTTTAACATACTTGTTTAAAACATTATAAAAGGTTCCACCACAATAAATTAACTCAAAATTTTATTTTTAGATCCAAATTTTCGTTAGTTTTATCTTGAATTTTGGTGTTTTAAAAAAATTATATTTAATTCATTACATGTTAAAAAAATCTAATTTTTTATAAAAGAGATTATTATAATGCTCTTAACATGTCTGTTAAAAATCATTTAAAAATATAAAAGTTTAAGTATAATTAAACAAATTTCAATTTAACAGGGACCAACACATACTTTTAGTCCTTGTAAAATTAAAATTTGCTTAATTGTGCTTAAACTTTTAAATTTGTAACATATTTTTCACATTCTTACTTAGAATATTATACAAAGTTCCTCCGCAAAAAAGTAACTTAAAATTTTATTATTAGATCCAAATTTTCATTAATATAATCTTGAAAATTTGGCTTTTAAAAAAATTCATATTTAATTCATTACATGTTAAAAAACTAAAAACTTTTACAAAAGAGTGTCTTACGATGTTATGAACATGTATGTAAAAAATCTTTCAAAAATTTAGAAGTTTAAGCATAATTAAACAAATTTTAATTTAACAAGGACTAAAAACACTAACAAAAAATTTTGTAGGGACTAAAAAGTGTGATTTATTTTTATAAGGACTAAAAACAAAACTGCAAATATTTATAGGGACCAAAAACTTAATTAACCCTTATTTATAATACAACCAAGATACTAAGTACTAAAAATAACGATCATATAAAAACCAATACAAACACATAAAGACATATATAGAATAGAATAAAATAAAATAAACCAATAACTCAGATTTTTTAATCAAGTCTTCTAGAAATGAAAATTACACATACATTTAATTATAAATCTATCAACTTCCAAACTTTTTTAAATTAAACCAGCGCAGCTCTTGTTCATAAGTGTGTATATTTATCTACCATGTTAGTTGCAATATAATTAACTTGACAAGGATACTTTAGTTGACTCTTGGATCTCAACACAAATGGATGAATCCTATCTTGTTATGTATGAACTTAAAGGATCCTATCTAGGCTGAATTTAAGGTTAAAAATTAGTAAAATGCTAAAAAAGAGTTGGATCTAATGGAAGTGATTAGACTTTCACAATGTGCAGAATTCTCAACATCTGTTCAACAAAGTCTGAAATAGAATTACCTCTAATGAAGTGAACTTATAAGAAGAAGAAAAAAAGTAAATATGATAGATAGATAGATAGATTGCCAGATAGACATATGACCTTATCAATTTAGCCCTCCATATCATTAATATTTTAAGGGGAAATGTTAACTTATGCTCTTAGGGCACAAGATAAGAAACCAAAAGTAAAAATAAAATCTTGAAAATTGTGTATTTTTAATTTCAAAAGTTTTAAATTTCATCTTTTTATTTTAAAAATCATGAAATGTTAATCATACTTGTCTCTATTAGGATATGTTATTAAAAATATCTCTAACAAGGTTCATATAGTTTCAATCACATCCCCGACATTACCAACCTAATGTCATTAATAGCTTTTTGCAAATACTAACGAAGGAACATACACATATTAATAAAGGGCATGATAACTGATGTATCTGAGTCACTAATTAAGCAATTTAAAATAGAAAGAAAGAAAAAACAAAATTAACAAAAATAATATTTTTTCAAATTTCAAAAAATAAAATATACAATTTTCAAAGTAAATATTTTCTTTTATAATACTTTAACTAGTGTCCCGAGTCCCACGGCACTTAGTTTGTATTTCCCTATTAATAACGTGAATGACTAAATTGATACGATCACTTTTTTCATCTCATTTCCTCCTTAGACAAGGTTTTCCATCTCATTTATTTGCATCACTCAAGACGTTAAGTCTTGCATAATTACATTCATAACTAGGTTTATGCACAAGTTAAAAACTAAAAAAAAAAAAAAAAAAAAACTACAAGAAGCTATAATAAAATCCCTTAAAAAATTGTACCAAAAAAAAAAAAAAAAAAAACAATCCCTTAAAAAAACGAAGCTATACTAATCTCCCATGGTTATAGTTCATGACTTGGCAATTAACATGTCCACTTTAAAGATATTAGTTATTGACTCATTGTATTTTGAAGCTGGAATTGAAATTTGGATGGTTAATCTGTATATTGACAATAATAATAAAATATATGATCTGGATCACTAAAATTGATCAAGGTTAACGTATCAAAAATGATGTTCCGATATATAGACTAAATACATCAATTATTTAATTAATATAAAAAGTTAATTGATTATTATGTGTTCGGGTTCAAAGACCGAACCTTACATATATTATGCATTGTCCTTACCAACTGAACTAAGCTCACGGAGACCTCGATTTATAGTTTATATTTCTATTTAGAATATTTATAAAATTTATTCATTATTTAAGGATATGATTTAGGATATGTTTTGTATTACTTTAGCTTTCTATATTATAATATATATAACGATGAATAAAAGTTTAGTAAGATACTCTTCCTTATAAAAGGAGCACCATGTTCACAAACCGCGGAGAAGAAATGGTGATGGAAAAAGATTGTTTTGCACAGTTACATTCATAAGGATTTGTGTGAGGGGTGTGTGAATAGTAAGAGCTTAAACACTCTACTCATGAAGGATGTTTCAGACGTTGGGCTAAATTGTTTCCTTAATGGGTTTGGACCATATTATGGTAAGAAAATTGCTCTTCTCCCATATAAAATTGCTTATTCCCATGTGAACTGATCAAAATACCATTAACGTGAGTTAACTCACATTTGGTAATCACGTTCCGAACATCAATGTTTGACCTTTGAAATCTGGTGATTTTATTGTTTATATTATAATTAGTTGTTACCTTGAGATATTGAGTTGGTTTTAGTTAATATTTTGCTTAGAAACTATCAAGAAGAGAAAGGAAGAGGTTGTTTGAAATAACTGTTCAGTTGACCTCTTTGATTTTAACTCACGTTGGTAACAAACCATGCATATTTAAAATGATTTGTTTCTCACGTTGGTATTCGGAGAAGAGCAATTTTCTTATGGTAACATGGTCACAAGGCCAACACAAGATTGACATTTGTTTTATAAAAATCTTTAGTGCACATCCGATAAAGGTGTAAAGAGGAAAAAGAAAAAAAAAAAGAGCTCTCAGAAGAAACAAAAAGGTTACAATCACTCCGTGTCAAGTGTTGGCTATGTACTTGGATAATCTTAGAGCTGTATGAAGAAACATGTAATCCATGAACCCAACAACGAGGAGTGTAAAATAGAAGAATGTTCTTTTGTACTCTTCAAAGTGTATAAAACTAAGAGTAATGATATTTGAACAATTATTTTTGACAACGTTTATGACAACTTTTTCTCTCATACTCATATTATCATTCTACTTTATCTTTCTATACCTAATTTTCTTTGTATAATTTAGTTGTCCAACAAATTGTCACAAAAAATGGTTGTTCAAATAACATTGCTCAAAAATTAAATATGATTTTAACACCAACATACTAAGAAAAAAAACACCAGCACATTCTACTTCATTCAACTCTCAATCCAAAGCAGTGGTGGTGGGCCCCACTTTGGCTTCATTATCGATGATCCTTGCTTGCCGACCCAAAGAGAAAAATAGAAACAAAGTACAAAACAGAATGCAAAGAGAGTACAACGTTAGCATTCAGGAAAATAAAAGCACTCTTCATAATTCATTCCAACCGAATAATCTTCATGCTTCTATCACATTCCATTCTATTGAAAAAACCAATTCATAGCCGATAAAAATTATAAGGAAAGACACAATTCTCTTCTTATAAGTTACTCCCCCGTTTGATTTTAACCGGGTCTTTGCTCATTTCATATTTATTAAGAAAAAGTGTATAACTGACATATAGAGAAAAATGGGTTTGAATGCCCTTATTAATTATTGGAGCATTCTTCTTTGTCATAAATGCAAAGTAGAATATATTGAATTGGGAGTGGTGAAAGTAGTATTAATTGATGTTATAATTGGAAAAAAAGTAATTAATATTATATTGAAAAGTGTGAAATTGGTCAATTTTTTTAGGACAATATTTTTTTGCAAATGACTCAGTTATTATGGGACGGATGAAGTTTAAGTTAATTTTGTATAGGTTTGACAAAACTCGTATTTCATATATAATAAAGATAAGATTTGATAGAGTTTCTAAAGAGAAGTATCTCTCATCTTAAAAGTTATTTGATATGGTATCAAAGTTTATAGATGCGTGCACACACCCCTCATTTAAGAAGTCAATTTTGTAAACATATGGTGTGGTGTATATGGAAAAATCCAAATCTACATAGAATAAGAGATAAAATCTTAATGAAGTTTATAAAAAGAGGCACCCCTTAGCTTAAAGGTCGATTTTATTTATATGGTATTTAATCTTATCGATTCAGCTACACACACCCCATCTTAAAAGTCGGTTTTAAATATGCGAGGTATTTGAAAAAATCCAAGTCCACATTAGGACAAAAACAAGACATGAATAGAGTTTTTAATGAGAGACATCCTTCGTTCTAAAAACTATTTGATATGGTATCATAGCTTATTCATTCGGTCACGCATCCTTTGCCTTAAACGTCGATTTTGTAAAGGGATGGTGTATCTTGAAATCCTAAAGTCCACATAGAATTAAAGATAATACCTAAATGGAGTTTATGAAAACATACATCACTCATCTTAAAAAAGCCAATTTTGTTGATATGATATCATAGTTTATCAAATGGGTTTAATTAGGCTCAATATAAAAGAAATTTGGTTTCGTAAAGTTGAGTTAGACCCAATATAAAAAGTTTAGATCCAATATAAAAATAAAAAAAAATAAAAAATTGGTTGTGTAAGGTTGAGTAAAAGTATAATATTTATCAAAGTCTATCAATTTGGTTCACCTATCATTTATATCAATGCACCAAACCTAATAAGGCAGAAAGAGTTTATAAAGAGAACACGTATATAGCTGATTTTATGATGATGACTTAAGCCAATATTAGAGCATTGGGCTCCAATTTGAGCAATGATTGGTTGACCATCCTAAATGACATACATCCCTTTAACTTTCACACACAAAAGTGACACGTGGTGATGTGGCCCCCACACACTTACCAATTTTATCTCCGACTCTCTCTTTTCCGTAGTGCCACATAAGGGTGTACAAACAAAAGGTTGTCAATGAAACATTTTCCCATCCTTCAAAAAATGAAACATTTTCCCAAAGTAAATCACCGGACTTTTGAGCAAACCAGAGCATAGAGTAACTTTCAAAGTTCAATATATTCACTCAAAAAAATCAATCTTCGACTTCTACCATAATTCCAATACCCTTTATGGCAATTGGACTCTGACACCTCTGCTTTCTCTAACTCAAGGCTTGAAAAACACAGTAACAACCAGAACAGCTTGCGTGTACTGTAGTGTTTTTGTTAATTTTCAATGGCAGTGGAGTATAGGTGTTGTGAAACAGAGTTTTTCATAAGAATTATGATAATTGTTCTTCTTGTTGTCTTTGCTGGATTGATGTCAGGGCTTACCTTAGGCCTCATGTCTCTGAGTCTTGTTGATCTTGAGGTTCTTGCTAAATCTGGAACACCTCAAGATCGAAAACATGCTGGTACTGTTCTATCCAGAAATTCTTGATGTTACGATGATTTTGTCAAATTCACCGTGATTACGAATGTATACTCAATTATCTATGTGAACTTTGTGTTATTATTTTTTGTGGTGACAGAGAAAATATTACCGGTTGTAAAAAATCAACATCTATTACTTTGCACTCTTCTAATATGCAATGCAGCAGCCATGGAGGTACATCTAAATTCATATGTTAAATTAAATATTGTGTATTCAATTTTCAAGATGAATATAATGGGATTTATGTGTTTATTTTTTCAGGCACTTCCAATTTTTCTTGATAGTCTTGTTGTTGCTTGGGGTGCTATCCTAATTTCTGTGACATTAATTCTTCTATTTGGTGAGGTGAGCACATTTTTTTGTCATTTCTTCACATGTTGAATAAAATATATTGCTTATAACAGGTTTACATTAATTTTTTTTTTCTTTTACTTCTTTGAAGATTATTCCTCAATCAGTTTGTTCCCGGTATGGTTTAACAATCGGTGCAACGGTGGCTCCGATTGTTCGTGTTCTTGTGTGGATATGTTTACCTGTTGCTTATCCAATTAGCAAGGTGCATGATACAAATACATTCAACATGATATTTATTTGAACAAAACTTGACCAATTTGATTTTAAAATCTTGATTTCATTGTGTTCTATTCAGTTGTTGGATTATTTGTTAGGGCATAGACAAGAAGCGCTTTTTCGCAGAGCTGAGTTGAAAACACTTGTAAATTTGCATGGTAATGAGGTATATATCATAGCTACATGTTTTTTTAGATTGATCAATTGATTCAGTGGCTTCGAGACAATTTCAGAGACTAAATTCGCCAAGTCCAAAAGACTAATGTGATTGATGATTTTAACTCTAGAATTGTTTAGGAATTTTAAGACCAAATTATTGTTGTTGCTCCATTTATATTAGGCTGGGAAAGGTGGTGAACTAACACATGATGAAACAACTATCATTGCTGGGGCACTTGAACTATCTGAGAAGACTGCTGGTGATGCCATGACTCCTATAAATGAAATATTTTCCATTGATATAAATTCAAAACTTAATAGGTGAGTGAGGTGTTTCCAAAGATTTATAAATGTAAGCTAGATTTTTTAATTTCATACAATTTTATTTTATTTGTCATCAAAATTAATGGCTAATATTGTTATTAAGCAGGGATTTGATGACACTAATATTGGAGAAAGGGCATAGCAGGGTCCCTGTCTATTATGAGGAGCCTACAAATATCATTGGACTTATCCTGGTATACAATACAATGTGTTATTTTTCTTTAACAGTTTTGCATCAATTTTTGAACACAGATTAATAAAGCAAAATTTTGTATCAATGATGAGATTGATTTGCTACTAGAACCATTTTTGGTACTACAAATTTTGTATGATAAGATTGATATAGATGCTTCCTAATTTTAGATCAAGAATTTGTTAACTATTGACCCAGAAGAGGAAGTACCTGTGAAAAGTGTGACCATACGCAAAATACCAAGGTATTTTATCTTGTAACAAAAATATATACCATTATACTAAGTTATATATTAATATTAACCATAAATCCAAATTTTAAAAATTATTAAATTTATTGACAGGATTTCAGAAATGATACCACTGTACGATATATTGAATGAATTCCAAAAGGGCCATAGTCACATGGCTGTTGTTGTGAGACATTTTGACAAGACAGGGCAACAATCTTCCAACAATAATTGCACTGGTATGTAAGCACATGCATGTTATCTTAAGAAGCACGGACACTTTTCAGATTAGCTGTGTCCGACATCGATACGACACTGACTCATATAATTATACTAAATTATATGATTTTCTCAAATTTTTAGCGTCGTCGGCGTGTCCGCGTCCTTATCGTGTCTGGTGTCCGTATCCGTGCTTCATAAGTTATAATCAAGTTAATTTATAAGAATTTTTATTTTTTTATATTATGATAAAATTAAGCTCCTTTTGTTTAAATTGTGTTGTGAAATACATATAGATTCAGTAAGAGATGTGAGGGTGACTATTGATGGGGAGAAGAATAATCCTCAAGAGAAAGTGTTGAAAAACAAAATGCAACTTCATAAGAAGAAAAGCTCACCAAATTCAAATAATTCTAATTCTAATAGCAGTGCTAGTTCTAGAAGCAAAAAATGGTCACAAAATATTTACTCAGATATTTTGGAAATTGATGGAAATTCAATTCCAAAGCTACCTGAAAAAGAAGAAGCTGTTGGAATAATTACAATGGAAGATGTAATTGAAGAGCTTTTGCAGGTAATTAATTAATTAATATTGATTTTTTTTTTCAACTCTTAAAGAACTTTATTAATTCATATCTATTATTTAATTATGTGTAGGAGGAGATCTTTGATGAGACAGATCATCATTTTGAAGACTCATAACAATGAGACAAAACTAAACCACCTGCTTTTGATTAGCATAATTTTCTTTGTTTTTAGATAGATTCATATATAAGTTAAGAGAAATGTTTTCTTACACAAAATCCAATATCAAAACTGTATATTAGGGTTTTTTCGATTTCTAAACTCGATACCGTTTTATTTTCTTAAGTTAGTCGAGTTCATGCTCATTCGTATACGGTGTCAATTTTTGTATGTTCAAAATACACAATAGTTAAATTAATTAATTAGATTAATTGAATTAGATAATGAGAAAAGCTGTTAGGGGATTTGGTGTGTGATTGGAAGTATGACTAGTTAGCCATTATTCCTTGTGAAAGTAGTAGTAGTGATGGAGAAAGCATTTGTTTTTGTAACATGTTGGCATCAAATTATTTTCAATTTTGGGTAAGACATCAATATCAGTATTTTATTGCAAGGCAACAAGGCATGTCACAAAAGCTGTATTATGTGATAATAATGCGGATTTGATATTTTATTTTTTTGACAAAAATGCGAATTTGATATTGATATTGATACGTAATACATTTGGGAACATTATTCGTGATATAAATTGACAAGAGATTTGGACAAACGTGGTTAATTATATTGACTTGGTTCAATCATTATTTTTTTTATAATGAAAAAAATAAAATGGAAATTTGGATGATAAAAATGTAAATTTTCTTCAATCATCTAATAGTACATGTTTGTCTTGCTTATATTTACTTCTGAACGATAAAAATTTAAATGGAAATTGTGGTAAGAAATTATGCTTCATCATTTAGTATAACATTTTATACTAAATATTATACATTTTTTAGTTGAGATTTGAACATTGATTTGTCACTTGTGCAAATATAATCCCTTAGGTCATATGTAAGTTCCATTTGTTACGATGTCACTTTTTATTAAGAAGAAAGAAAAAACAACAAAATAAAAATAAACATATATATCTTTGTAAACTTAACTCAGTTGATAGTGACATAATATATGTAAAGAACTGAGATTCGAACCCCGAACATCTACTTCTTTACAATTAAAATATGTGAGTTCCAACCACCAAACTACTAGAAGAAGAAAAAAAAACATGAGACTCCGTTGCCCAGTGAACCTTGAGGCATTGCAAGCAAAGATTGAGCAATATAAGGAAGGGTAGAGCTCCAAATCTTCATTCTTTTTTAAAGAACTCCAAATCTTCATAAAATCATTTTTTTTAAGGATATATGTCGGCTTCATACTTTTTCCAGCCAATACATTGATTACCTTATCTCAATTTGTCTTATTCAAAACAACACAAAACAAAAACATCTCAAAATGTGTGAGTTAAGATGATCATAACCATGAGTATGAAATTGATTTTGAGTTGAGTTAGGTCTAATCTAAATTTTAATATGGTCTATTTTAGAATGTTTATTTTTTCGGTCATTCAAAAATGATATATTTAACTTTAAATTTAGATTAAATTACATCGTTTATTTAATGAATTTAAAAAGCGAAATTTCTCTTATAATATAATAGTTGGGGAGTAGTACAAGAGTTTATCTAAAATTTGTTTGACCACTTGTTAATTGTTATCGTGACATTCTTATTAGAGGACTCAGGTTATACTTTAGATGTCCAATATTAAATAGATGAGACACTCATATTGGGTGAGATAAAACAGAACCATCTTCATCTTACAATTATGTTTTCTTAGACATTTTTAAACACAAAGAACTACTTTGACATGATTTTTTTTTTTTTTTACTAATTTAACATGAAAAAGAGATGAATTATATGTTTGAATCTTTGTTTTCGTTTCAATCTGTTTGAAATTTTATTTACATTAAAAAATATCTGATGTAGTTTTACCTAATAATATATGTGATTAATAAATAAATGTAGTATTGATCGGATAACAGCTATACGAGCATGCAGAAAGTATATGCCAGAATATATTCCCTAAAATGTAGACTGCACAGCACTACATTGTTGGAAAGTGTTTGGACATGGAACATAATTTCAGCATATGCATGCGGTCCAAATTTTACATCATCTCAATTTTTCTAATTTTAGAAAACAGAAGTTAACAAAAAATACTGCTGATACTACTATTACTTGAAATTGAAGTAACTACATTAGAAATATTATATAGGTAAATTTGGATAGGGACTAGGTAGTCAGTCATATCGACAAATTCTTGCTAAATATTATATTGTTTAGCATCACTTCAAACAAAAGCTTATTTTAGTTTTAAATTTTTTAATCATAACGAGTTGCTTGACGTGATATTTAGTTTCAAGAGTTTCGGAAGCGATCAATTCCACATATATAAAAATCTGAGTAAAAACATTGCTTGCATGACCAAAATAACATGTATATGCAAGTCGGTGGGGACGTTCTAAGTAATTTTGTGCAGAAGTAACATGTTTGATTTTTATCAGAAAAGCTTCAAGCCATAATTTTGATATTCTGAAATGGATTTAATTAGAGAAGCACGTGCATACTATTATAGCTAAGAGGATTAATATCTCTAGCAGGAATTACATTTGATGTTACAGAATACATTTGTACAAAGTACAAAACATTAGTTTCATCCCAATCAACTGTTTCAGCAGGTTATTAGTTATAACAACCTCTGAGAATATATCGGATTGCGGAATAGCCTTAGCGTCGATGTTTACTTGTTTTCTCCTCCCTTCTCCTTTTCTTATGCTTAGATTTCTCTTTGGACCTGTGCTTCTTAGAATGCACCTTGTCCGAGTGGCTTTTATGATGAGATTTTTTACTCTTTTTCCGTTTCTCTTCATGTAGCTCATCCTCAGAAGATTCATATGACTGCCTCTTTTTCCGTTTTTCTTCATGTAGCCCATCCTCAGAAGATTCATATGACTGCCTCTTTTTCCGTTTTTTTTCATGTAGCTCCTCCTCAGAAGATTCATATGACTGCCTCATTTTCCGTTTTTTTTCATGTAGCTCCTCCTCAGAAGATTCATATGACTGCCTCTTTTTCCATTTTCCTTCAAGTATCTCCTTAGAAGATTCATATGATTGCAACGATGGAGGCCTCTTTGGACCATAAATAGCACGGTGTTCCCTAAAATCCGGACTAGTAGAAGGCTCTTCATCAGGATTAGGAGGAAGGTAAGGTCCAGTCTCATCCATCCTTGGACCAATAGCACCTCTGCCTCGCTTCTTCCTGCACCAAAATGGAGTTTCCTCAGCTTTAAAGAAATTAAAGAGAGACAGATTATAAGTAAATAAATAGGTATTTTAGTCCTAGAAATTGTAACAATCAGTTAACTCAGTTCCTCAAATTTGTGAAATAGCAATTTAGTCTCTTAAATTTAAAAATATCAATCAATTTAGTCTTTTTTTCAAATTTTGCACCACAATTTAAAGGTTTTACACTTGTTTTGATGCAACAAAAGACTATTTAATTCTATATGTATGTCTTTCATTGGTTTTGATGGATGTTCAATAAAGAAATATTTTGATACAGGGACTAGACTGATTAATAGTATTCTTTAATTTAAGACACTATTTTGCTATTGCGTAAATTTGAGGGGCTGAATAGCCATCCCTTATAGTTTCAAGGACTGAATTGTCAATTTACTCAACAGTAGATATTTTGAAGGCATTCATACATGCAGATAAAATATCCGAAAGTATAAGAGAGTAATAATACCTTGAGTGTAGAAACTCCTCAAGCTCTTCATCCTTTAAACCTTCTTGAGTATGCCCGTATTCATTTTTAGTTGAGCATGAAGCAGAGGCACTAGTGCTTCTATCATCCCCGGCGTGTCTTTCTGCGCTTCTTGATGTGTTATGATCCATATGCCTTTTGTCATCACTTCTTTTATCTTTTGATGAGCCTGTAACTCGTTTATCTAGCTCCAATTCTTTCTCCCGCGCTCGCCACATTTCATTTACTTCGACAGCTCGATTTGCTGGTAGAAAGCACCAAAAGAAATTCAGTTCCATTAATATAGATAAACTATGAGGTCAGCATATATACGATCATGGTTATTTTAATGTCACAAATATTCAAGAAAAGAAGTCTCATATTCGACATGGGGTGCTTCAATTACATTGTGTTTGAAATGACAAATTGACCCAGTTAAGCCCTTGCCATTACTTTAAAAGAACATAATAGTCTTTGCACAATAATTTTGTTTTTCTTCTCAACTGTCCAGTTAACCAAATGAGAGAAGTTTTCGTAATTCTTTCTTTCCTTTTTCTCTCCATCCTACTTATATATAGCCTATAGTTATGAATCCCAAATTGCAACGTGTGTAAGGCAAAACCAAAACTGCTCTAGCCGGATAGCAGATAATGATATGACTGCTACACTTAAAATTTATATTACACATATTTAAGTTATGACAACTCAAATTTAAAAAATAAAAACTCAAAATTGAAGCTATATATTCAGAGGGCAAGATATCTACATCAACAACAACAATCAATCCTTTTCCCCCTAAATGGAAAGATATCTAAATGAAGAAAAGGAAAAAAATTAAAAGGTCGATAAAATAGAGGTTTCATAGCAGATGAAAGGGAACCAAACCAAGAAAGACGACTAGAGCAGTAGGTGGGTGTGGAACAGAGGACACGAAGAAGATCATAGCAGAAAGTGCAGGAGTAGAGGTGTGGCTTGAAAACACCAAAGTATGAGTGTATAACCAAGAGGTATGTGTTTTTGTAAAGAACCAAACAAGGGTTTCAAACCTATTTTTTTTCTAAACAAAGGAACGGCAACTCCTCTTTGTATAACAAAAACATTCAAATTGAGGGCAAAATATTCGGGCTTCAACTTCATGATTTAATACGATTTCAGCCACTATGGCAGCAGCGACAGTGACTACCCTGAATAATAATGTGATGCTTACTACAGATTGCCACTATGGGGAGATATTAATAAATAGTAGTAACTATCATCATATCTCATTTTCTCTCTAACTTCCCTAAGCTTCATTTTCTTGCTAGCCATTTTCTCTCTGCGTCCAATCAAACCATTAGTCACAATTTGTGCTTTGGCTTTGCATGAAACTGCAAGTACTGGAGTCATATTGGCTTATTGTGATAGTATCTAAGCCATATTGAAATATCGTATAAATATTTTTAAAGAAAACGTTTTCTTAACTTGTGCCCTTCAGCTATATTTGAAAATTAAAATACAACCTGTTAAATGACAATTTGCTTGAAAATCCAAAAAACATTTGATATGTTTTTATTCAAGTAGTTAGATATAATTTAACAGTAATAAATATTTCTTATGTTGTGACCTTGGGACATAGATAAACAGTGGTTTGGCTCCTCTAGTAGTGTTTAGTTGGGTGAAATGGCCAGGAGGGGAGGGGGGGCAAAATCCATTCTCCCTGAATTTTCACTCCCTATCAATGTTGGCGTGGTTTGATAAATAAGTTTTACTTTTCCAACTCTCCCCCTTGTGAATCAAACTAGAGGAGACTTATTCCCGTCCACTGCTATGACCCAAATATTTGTATGAGGGGGAGCACTAGTATGAAAAGTCTGAAAATGTAATTGTTAATTGAAAATTTGAGTGAATTGTAAGTTTGTAACAACTTCCTAGTTTACCATGTATATGCATGTATGTTTATGTATCTTATCATAATCTCAACTACAGATTTCCTAATCAATGATTGTAACCTCGCTAGTCCATATAATTTACAACCCTCATTTTAGTGGATCCAAGTCCCATAACTTTGTAAGGAAGCACCTCAAGTGCACCAGTTATGTACTGGATGTATACCTAGGGCGGAAAGCAGTCATATACGATACCTGTTAAAACTTGACCCACACATTAGTGCATGACTGCGTGTAAAGACACTAAAGAGAAATCTCTTAAAAAAAGACACTAATGAGAAGAATGTCCGCTTAAAAATAACTCAGACCAACCCTTGATTTTTGGCACAAAACCAAAAAGAAGTGAATAATGATCTCTATACATAAGCAAAAAAAAAAAAAAAAAAAAAAAAAAAAACAAGCCCATACGTCCTATGAATCTCTCTTTAATATATCAAAATATTTGATTCTCTTGAATAAGCCATGGATACACTATAAGAACTGTTTGAAACTCAAAGGGCATACCTAGCTTTCACCAAATAGATCAAAAGACAGATCTATAAAATATATTTTCCATTTCTCATATAATGATAAAACTTTCAAAGAACAACGACAAAGAAACAGACTGATTAAATCTATTAAGAATATTTCCAGTTTCCATACAACGATAAACCTTCATCGAAAGCACACCCATAAAACATAGGGATATAGAGCAATAATAACCAAACTCTATCTAAAATTAGCCAGTAAGGAAGAACCTTGTTGTACCCCACGTACGGTAGCAGTGAGAAAACGTGAGTTTGGCCGACTCCTTACATTAGGCTTTTGAAGATAAGCCAGAACACCCTCTTTTTCAGACTGCCGCCGCAATTCAGCTGCTTCCCTCATAAGCATAGCAGCTAATCTGTTTTCAGTCTCCAAATCCATCTAATCATATTGGCCAAAAACAAAGTAAGGAACACTCAAAATGAGACTTTGACTAAACGAATGAAATAAACAAATTCAGAAACAAAATCTTCAGATATTCCAAATTTCTCAGAGTTCTTAATGCAAGAAATCTTTTCAAAGAACCAAAAAGCTTTTGGTTATTACTTCTACTACAAATACCATTCTGTCTTTTCTATTCATACTAGGAAAGACAGACATTGTCCGTCTGTTCGCTTTTTCTATTATGCATTGTTTAGTGAAAAACCCAACAAAGAGATACCTTTCTCTATTTCAAATTGTATCCAAATCCCTAAGACATTTAGGCTATAATAAAATGTAGCACACAAGTATTAGGGCATGTTTAGATTGACTTATTTGAGTTTATCTACTAACATAAGTTTTGTGAAACTGCTTGGAAGAACTTATTAAAACAGCTTTTGTCATTGTTCACAAGCTAATTTCAGCATACTTTCATAAGTTCTCTTATATAACTTATAAAAACAGCTTATAGCTTATATCAAAACAATTTAACTTCATTTTATCTTTTGCTACAGAAATAACTTATACATAAGCACTTAACATGATAAGAACTTGTGCTATAAGCTGAAAATAAGTTGTTTATCCAAACATCCCCAAATTCACATTAAAGAAAGGCCTCAGCCCTCAACATATTGATGAACCATGATGATTATTACACAGAAAAACTATAGCATATTCATCTACATGATGAATTCGACCCATTTTGATCTTCCAACACATTAGGGTTCAACATCAAATCAAAGAGAAAATAAAAAACAAAAATTTAAAATTGAACCCAGAGAGTGCAAAATCAAACATTTCATTAAACCCTGAAATTCTACCACCATACGAACTCAATCAAAGATATAAAGGATGTAAATTGAAGCGAAGAAAGATATGAAAGTAAATAAAAACTAAGTTTTTTTTTTTGCAGATAGGAAGAATTAGAGGCGAATTAAAACACCAAAGTTGAAATTGATGAAGACCCATTAAATTAGGGAAGAAAAAGATTCGAAATTGGGAATAAAAAAAACTTGGTCGGAAAGAAGCTTACTTTGTCTCTGTCTACGGTGGCACCGTCGAAGGGATCGCTGTTCTCTTCAACGCTCGTTATTCAAAAGATCATGAATTTTATATTTATTTTTTTGACATAATCTGATGACTTAATTTTAATTTTAGGCAAGAGTTTAGTCTTTTATTTTTATTTTTATTTTTATTTTTATTTTCATTTTCATTTCAAATTTGTCATTTGAACCATTTGCATATAAATTTTCAAGCTTAAAATTCATATTTTTATTTTCTTATGATCTCTTAATTTTTAAATTTATGATCTTTTATCTATTTTTGTATATGAATATTATAATTGAACAATGAAACACATATACTCCTCGGATTACTCGTGTCTCGGTGTCGGACATGAGTCGTGTCTCACACCAACACATATAGTTACACTTAATTATATAATTTTCTCAAATTATTACATGTCAATGATTATGTTGTGTCTGGTGTCCGTGTCTGTATCCACGCTTCACCTGTTGATAATGTCTCAGACCAACACTTGCATAATCTTCTTCCAAGATGGTTCTCAGGTCGTAACGAAGGTTATTTATTGAGAGTCGTGTTCACCTCGTTCGCACGAACAAAAGAAAGTAGGATATTAGAAATATTTGATACCTTCTATTGAAAAAAGAGAAAGAATCGATTGATTTTTGTTGTATTGAGGGAGAGAAGCAATAGAGTTGCAGAGTTGGAAGTTGCGAGAATGTGACGAAGATGCCTGCACGAATGTAACACACCGGATTTATTTTGTTCTTTTCTTTTTTTATAATTTAAATAACACCTTTTAAAAGTAAATGATGTGGCACAAGACCATTAGATGATTGTGTAAACTGGCTTTGCACAATCATTGCACCATAATTAAACTCATGTACAATATTGCACAATATTGGTTGGTTGGTTAAGTAAAGTGAAACTTAGGGAGATAATCAAAATTCAATTTCAATGACAATATATAACACCAAATTATAACACGTTGCTTATATTTTTCAATTACATCAACAAAATATAAAATAAAAAATAAAAAATAAAAAAGCACCCCAATTCTCTAATGCTTCCGCACACGCAAAGTCTGAGAAGGGGTCTAACTAATTGATGTACTGTATACAACCTTGCTACGTTTTATTCAAAAATACCCAAGACTTGAACTTATGACCACGTAACAACAAATTAAATTTATCTTTACGCCAAAACTCATCATTTATACCGTCAATATAACAAATAGTAGTAATTTCATATCTTTGTAACAAACCTCAATTACAGGCCCCACACTCTTTTATTTTAAAATATACATTCTATTCCTTTGAAAAGTAAAACTACGTAGTAAAATAAACTCTCATTCCTTAAAACATGTTTGAATTACAATCTTATCTATTAAAAATTAAGTATGTGATATGCTTTAATCCATTTTAAAATAAATATTGTATAATATTTACTAACTATGTGTCACCATAAAAATAATTTATTTCTTTATAGAATGTCAATATTAATTTCAGTATTTTATTATGAATATAACGATTCAAAATATAAAATACATTTTTATGGATATAAAGATTCAAAATAAAAATTCATTTTTAAGTAGCCATATTTTATATGATTTAATGTACACAAAAAAAAAAGGCTTTAGTAACTTTTCTAAGAAATTAATTTTATATTGTACTCTTTCAAAGTTTATAATAGGATTTAAAATTATATGTTAATGATTTTTTTTAGGGGAAAATCACATGTTAATGATATTGTGAATTAAAATAGAGAAAAATATGCTTTTAAATTTTGATTATATATTCCTTCAAAATTTTTTTTTTGATTATATTAAAATGGACCTCTAATATCATTTTTCTCTACATAATTTTTGTATATTAGATTTTCGACGTGTGGCTATTAAAAATATTATTATTATTATTTTTGAAAAATATTAAAAAATATTATTAAGGGAAGGAGTCGTACATTTTAACATAAAAGATCAAATATAGGTAATTTAAACTTCTTTCAAATGGAGTGTAGTTCGATTTTTTCCAATAAATTTTGCATAAGATAAGCGAGGAGTGTATATTTTTTGACATCGAAGAGAACATCAATGAAATTTACTCCGTGTCTCTTAAAAAATTGATATTCAATATATTAGTGTTTAATACATTTATAGAATAATGATATTGTTAGCGATTTTATTAAACTGGGTTTTTCTATTAAAAAAAACAAATTGATCAATTTTAAAGATCTATATTATATATAAAGAAAATTATCCCAGCTTTTTTGGGTTGAATTATTTCTTTCAAAAATGTCATTGATTTTTAATACAAATATACTATACATAAAGAAAACTATCCTTTTAGCTTTTTTTGGCTGAATTTTTCTTTTCAAAAATGCCTTTGATTTTTAATACAAATAACACATTAACAAATAGATAAAAATAAATTTAATATACGTAAAGAAAACTATCTCTTTAAGCACTTTTATTCTTTTCCTAGGTGTACTCGTCACGACTGTCACTTGTCCACCTGCAAATTCCATCAGAGACAATATATCAGTTGTTAACATTACAAAAACCAATGGCCGGTATCTCTCACATCATAACTCTTAAACAGTTGATGTTTAGACAAAAGCATAACTAATAATGTTTATAACTTGGCTCAATCCGGTATCTCTCACATCATTAGTTTGTGTGTATTCTATATGATTCTATATTTAAGTATCAAAAAGAGTTCATATTAACTTGATCAAGCATCTCTAACCCTAAAGGATATATTTAGCTACTTACTTTTATAATAGCCTTGCAAAAATGGAAGAAAAAACGAAGATTCATGACAAGATTCACTCAACAAATCTTGCAAAGAATTCACTTCTAACACTCTTGCTTCATGTTTTCTCGGGTCACAACCCAACTTCTTTTACTATGCATGTAACTTGCTATTAAGTTTCTATTCATACCTTCTTTTCTTCATTATGCTAGCACATTAATTTCTTTTCATTCCTTGGCCTTCAAAACATGTCACTAATTGACAAATAATAATAATAAAATACAATTCGACTCAATCAATCAAAATTGATAATTTATTCAAAATAACTTTAAATTAAATATTAAACTAATAAAAATAGAATTAAAACTTAATTAAAAAGACTCTAAAAATGTGATATGATGGACTGTCATCAAAAAGCTTCTTTTAGAAACATCAACGATCACCACTATATTTTGTGCATAAAAGGAAGATAATTATTTCACCACTCTAGAAGATAATTCCCGAAACTTTTGGGATGTATCTAGGCTAAAATATGTTTTTGGTCCCTGCAAATATAGCGAGTTTGGGTTTTAGTCCCTGGTAAAAAAAAATTTTGTTTTTCATCCTCGCAAAATTTTTTGTTTTTTAAAAAAGTCCCTAGACCCATTGAAGCAGCCATCTGTCACACTGATGCCGACGTGGCGCACGCTGACTGTGCATAAGTGGCCATATGACATCTGACGTGGCAATTACAATTTTTAAAATTAGAAAAAGGGTTTTTTAATTTCGAAAATTGATTTTCTGAAATTTAAAATACATAAAAAGCTTTAATTTAATTGAAATGTAATTAAATTTCGAAAATTAATCAGTATAGAGCAAATCTGAATGAACAACAGCAACATTTGCTTTGTGGGATTGAAACTCGAAAGGAATCAAGATTCAAGAGAGAAAAAAGCAGGTGGAGGACAACAACAACATTTTTCTTTTGCTTTAGATTCAATTATTTTATTTATTTTTCGTAAAAAAACTACACAGCATGAACAATAGCTCTGCAACATACTCTTCTAACCCATAAGCAATAGATAAATTTGTGCAGCTTCCCCAACACCATCAGCAAGCAATTCAAGACGAATATAAAGCTTGTTGCTAATCTCAACCACCATATTAAGCTCTTCCTCTTGCTCAAGAGCAATAACACCGTTCAAAGCAAGCTTCCTCCCAACCAAATTGTCTTTGAATCCATTACAAACCAGAAAAGCTTCTCTGTTACCTTTACACAAACAGCTCAAAGCCAAAAGCAATTCAGGCTTCGATCCAGCTTCCAACCCCAACCTAAACTGCCAACCAAATTCAACAATATCCTCTACAAAAAACTTGTCCTGATTACACTTCGAAGGAACAACAAACCCATTTAGGAGAGATGAGAAGAGAGGACGCAATTTGGGAGTTTCAGATTTTCCCCCTTTCTCTTTTATGTCTTTTTTTAATTCAATTAAAATAAAGTTATTTATTTTTAAATACTGAAAATGATTTTTGAAATTTTAAAATTTGTTTTTTAATTGATAAAAGCCACATCAGATGCCACATGGCTACTTATGCACAGTCAGCGTGTGCCACGTCGACATCATAGTGACAGATGGCTGCTTCAACGGGCCAGGGACTTTTTTAAAAAACAAAAAATTTTACGAGGATGAAAAACAAATTTTTTTTTTACCAGGGACCAAAACTTACACTCTCTATATTTGCAGGGACTAAAAGCATATTTTAGCCATGTATCTATCATACATATACATTACGGGTAAAACAGTTTTCCGAAGATAACTTTCAAACCCTTCGGCTATGTATATATTATAGATAAAAACAGAATTTCGGGGTCCAAGAGATATTGAGAAGTGTAAAAAGAAATCATTTGGTCTCGGGTCGAGTCCAACCTCAAGCCCAATTTGAACTCGAAATGACGAAAAGAACCCTTGAATACCGTTTCTTTTATTCTCTTACCAGCCTGTCTGAATCGTAACGGCTAGTTACACGGGACTTTAAAATTCTTCGAACAATCTAAACTTGTTGTTACAACACCAAAACAAAAACAACACTGTGTTACTGTAACGCTCTTAACAAAATAATGTCAGAAAATCGATTCTTGCCTATAATTGAAGAAGAGGAAATAGAAATTGACGACGATTTCTACGAGAAGATCGAAGCACCTAAGTTTGTCGACCTCACCAAACCTGATAAACGCCGTCCTGATGATGACCGTCACTGGTTCTGCGCTCGCTTTGGTAATTATTTTTTTTATTTTTCATCTATGAAGCACTCACACAGACACCAGACACAATAGTGACATGTGTCCGTGTCAGACATTCACATATGTGTCTCACATTGGATATGCAGTGTTGTAGATGTTTTCATTTTGATAATTGGAACTCAATTCTCAGGATGTGACCAAAAGCATGAAGAAGAGTTTGATTCTGAAGCAATTTACAAGAATTTTGTTCTTCGGGTATCTTCTAGACCTGACTTGCTTTATTGATTTTGGTTTTGGTCATAAGAACAATTAATTAGTAATGAGTAATGTGTAACGAGTATTTCTCAAATTTGTGTTGGATTTTCAGGTTATGGCAGCTAGAAGCCCCAATGTTCGGCTTAGAAAAGCATTGAATCGAAGAGAAAGAGAAGCGAGGTAGCCAACTATTAACACTTGTATCGTGAACAAATTTTTCAAATAATTTCTTAGTATAGTAGGTAAAGTTGGGGTTTTGAAAATGGTTTTCAAATGCAATCTAGGTTATGTTTAGATAAACAGCTCAATTATGCCCTTTAAGTGTTCTTCATATAAGTGCTTAAGCATAAGTCTATAAGCCATACGCCATTTATATGACAAAAGATGAAACAAAGTCAAATTGTCTTCATATAATCTATAAGTTGTTTGCATATTTTATCCTGTAGAGCTTATGGAAATAAGCTGAAAATAGCTATGAACATGCCATAAGTGGTTTCCATTAGTTCTCACAAAAGGTATAATAAGTGTTTATGCCGGTAGATAATCTCAAATAAGTCGATCAAAACAAGCTGCTAGTCATAAACAATATCAAGAATCCTGATGTGATTGGACTAAAAATCTTGTGTAGTAGAGCCTTTAAAGTGACACAATTTTTCGCTGTTGTTATTTTTCAGTTCGAATTTGAAGTGCCCGAATACTGCTCCTGCAAAGCCAAGGATGTCAAGAATGGATTTCATTTCCTCATTGTCACACAAGGTGACTGAGAATAAAGTGAAAGTTGTCAAACCTCTTTCTAAGGTTGCTGCAACCCCAAAAGCCAAGGTGAAGCAATCACCCTCCGTGAGTAAGGCTTTGACCACTCCAAGGAATCAAAAGAAGGTTTCTAATTTGGAACAGTTTAGAAGTGTTCAGAACAAGAAATCATTGACTGTTGCTGTGTCGAAGCCTAAGAGCAGGGTAGTGGCTAAGGCATTGGTTTTTAACTCACCAAAGAAGGTGGTTGGGACAAAGAGTTCTGTGGAATTGAAAACATCCATGAAAGCATTGTGTTCTGCAATGAAGAAGCTTGAATTTAATGGAGTGAAGAAGAATGGAGAAGGATGTAACAACTCATTGCCAGTGGGTTCCTCTAGAAAGGTGCAATTTAAGGGACGAGAGGTTAAAAGCCGTGTGTTTGATTCATTGTATTCTAGTAATCGAAACGAACCAGAAAATAACACTGTTAAATGTCTAAAAGAGAAGAAAGCGAAAGCTATGGAGAAAAACCATGTTCCCGTGCCGCATGAAAGTGACTCTAGTGAGTTGGAGACGGAAGAAAAATCAAGGAGTGACTCTCTAGAAAGAGGAGAGAGTTCAGTTCTAACTTTGTCAGAAGCTTCTAGAGATGATATTACCTCACTGTCAACTTCGAAAGAAGAAGAGAAGAGCTCAGTTCTAACTCTGTCACAAGCTTCTGGAGATGATGTTACTTCACTGTCAAGTTCAAACGAAGAAGAGAAGAGTTCAGTTCTAACTCGGTCAGAAGTTTCTAGAGATGATATTACCTCACTGTCAAGTTCGAATAATGAAGAGAAGAAAACTATTGAAGAGAGTGAAAATGAAGAGAAAAGGATCACAGTCTCACACAAGAGAAGAATTCCTGAAGCCAAAAAGAGAAAGGCTGTAGGAAGTTCAATGTCTTCTGATGATAAAGAAAATGAGATTCAACTTAATGAGAATGATGACAAGGAAAACTCTTCAGCGCCTTGTGAGAATATGTAAGTAATTTGATTTGTCTCAAAGTATGTTTTATGCCGGCTTTTTTTTTAGTTTCTTAAACTTAAAGTAATCATTAAAAAAATTGTAGCCGCAGAGATGTAAGCACCATCAATGACGGTTCCAAAAAGAACATTCTTGAAAGCAAGCAGGAGGATGGAAAAATACATAAGGTTTGGCCTAGTTTAGAATCTCACTGATGTTGTTTTAACTTCCCACCTACTTGATTGATAATCTTTATGACCTTGAAACAGAAATCTACATCGACAACAACTGGTTCTCAAGTTGTAAAATACAGAAAATTAAAGCCCACAAATCCTAAGCCGTTTAAGTTCAGAACTGATGTAAGTAAGGGCTTCTGTTCTCATTGGTTTATTTAGTTTAGAAGTAAGTTGAAATCATCTAGCGTGTGATTTATGATGTATTGTATGCCGCAGGAAAGGGGAATTCTCAAAGAAGCAAAGCTGGAGAAAAAAATCACATCACCCTTGAAAGAAATCACTGCTAAAGATGGCAATGCAATAAAGAAACATAAGAATGTAAGCAATTAAGTTTCATTGTGAACCTCAATCAACCTTTTATTATTTGCTTTTGTATATCTAAAATTTGCCTTTTCTTTTATCTTCCTTTCAGAAGAATGAAACTTGTACAGCACAAAGTGATCAAGACTATTATAGCAGTTGCAGCGAGAATTCAAACCAAACAACTCAACAAAATCAAACTGTAAGTTAATGCACATAAGGTCCTGCTTATTGCTAAGCACCTGAATTACTGCTTGCTTAATGTGTGTTTTTTAAAGACAGTGGCTGAAACTTCCTCAAAATATTGTGTAGGGAAACATTCATAGTGACAACAACTACAACAGCAAAGTGCAACTTATATTATCTGCTAAAACACCTAACAGAAATCCTGGTTCTAAACTTCAGAAACATATTGATCTGGATGAAAATTTCAAAAGAAAATCCAAAATGATGCAACGTAATGTTGTGATGCCTAGAAGGTTGGAAATTTAAGAATAAAGCTTCGTATTTTCAATCTATTGTCTTTGGAATTGGAAATTTACTAATAAAAGTGTATCTTGCAGTGTTTTGTCAAAGAAGAAAGAAAAAGTAGTTCTTGGAACGGCTTGTAAACTAGGTGTCATTACTGAAAAGCGTTCAGACACTCTAAAACCAAAGGACACAACAAAGCCACGTAAAAATGATGCATCTTGTTCGCAAGGAAGGAGAACTTTGACTGTCCCAAAGGAACCAAAGTTTCATAGTCTCCATGTGCCTAAGAGCTGCACCACCAGGAAACCAACTTAGAGATGAACATAGTAGAGCTTGGTGAACGGAGGGTGTTGTTCAATATGATCATTGAATTTTGTTGAGTGCTTTTCGTAAATTGAAGAAAACGATGTGTTTGTTGTTGTAACCTCTAGATAGATGATTTTTTTTTATACTGCTATTCTGTATTAGCTTCATTCATATACGATTATGTTTGTATTTTGTAATGATAATAACAAGTTCTGTAATTGTGCAAAAAAACAAAAACATTTAATTTGGTGGCCTTCTATTTCAATCAAAGAGTAATTTTTTAAGCTTAGTTGATTTCAATACAATTTTATTAGTAAATTCTTGTGTATGAATGATCCAAACCACCATCACAAAGCTGGGGATCGCAAGCATTGAAATTCTTGTGTATTGATGAAGGCAAACTTTAGCAATCATTGAACTTTGTTGAGTGCGGTTTTGGTAAATTGAAGAAAATGATGTGTTTGTTGTAAGTTTGTAACCTGCGAGATAGATGACTTTTTTTTTAATACTGCTATTAGCTTCAGTTTTGAGTTGTGTAATGATGTGTCAGATTGATGATTCATATACAAGTTTGTAATTGTGCAAAAAATACATGTAATTTGGCTGCCTATACATCAAAGAGTAATTTTTACGCTTAGTCTATTTCAATACAATCATTCAAACTCGAAGTCATGAATGACCCAAACCACCAGCACAAAGCTGGGATCACAAGCATTAAAATTCTTGTGCATTTCTGTTGTGACAATGATGAAGGCAACTTTTGCAAAACATGGGCATCACAATTTATTTCCTTGCAGACATAAGGATGAATCTGATTAGTCTCCAACCAACTGCACTTTTTTTACTTGGTTGTCCAGTCACTTTAGTCCCCTTTATTCTTGATTTTGTTTTTCAATTTCTCATTTGCTGCCACAAGTTCAGCAGCTATGCCTGGTTCATTGGCAGAATGACCTGCATCTGAAACCACCTGTATTTCATAGTATGGTTCAGTAACTTAACCAAGTTTTGCTCAAGATTAACTGGAAACTTTCTTCTTGAAAAGAATAAACAACAAAACCATCATTTGCCATTTAATTAAAAGTAGCACATTTCACTGTAGAACAACTTAAAAATCTGTTTGGAAACTTCAAAGATAATTTAACATAGCATGCAGAAAAATATCGTGAATTTAAGCGAGACTAATGACCAGAAGCAACACTCTCTTCTTACCCGAAAATCTGCTTCTGGCCAAGCTTTATGAAGATCCCAGGCTGACATCATAGGACAGCAAACATCATACCTTCCCTATAAAGTCAAGCATGAAGATCATAAGAGTCTGAATTTTGATGGAATAGGATGGATCAAAAGTGATTTACCTGCACGATTGTGGTGTTGATATGCCTTATTTTATCAACTCCGTCTAACAAGAATGAATCGGATGAAAAGAATCCCTTGTTGACGAAATAGTGGTTTTCAATCCTTGCAAATGCCTGATAGAAAAAATATCTATCATTTGACATCACTCATAAGTCATCATGCAAGTTAAAGAATCTCAATTATAAATTTTGAAGGGAAAGAATTGTAGACTTAATATTTTTAAAAAGGAAGAGAAGAGAAACTCCTATTCTTCCACTTATATTGCGGCTTTGTTTGACAACGCCCGATAAACTAACTTATATAGCTTATGTGACTGACTTATAAGCTTGTTTGACCAAAATAGAGGAGTTTATTAATGATCTTATCTCAGTAGCTAATGGTTTTTTTGGGAAGCTAATTTAAATACCATTCCGCTTATAACTGAATTATGTTTTCTATCCCTTTTACAATTTGACTTGGGGCTCTGAACAATTAAGCATTAAGATGTAGAAAGAAGTGCAATGCATATGCCTTAAGGTTACAAATCCTGGTGTCAATTTATTTTCCTCATTTTAGAGAAGAATAATCTGCAGTTGTCACCACTGCTATTTAGTGTCAACCTAGAGAGATCCTAGAATATTAACTATTTCTTTATAGGGGATAAAAGGTTTTCCGCAAAGACGGCATAATTCAAGACCACATAAAAAAATCACTGTGTACTGCATTTATATGCACTAGAAATCTGTAATATCCGTGCCTTAAAATTGTTTTTATCACGCAAATGAAAATTGTAATATTATTAATTTATATGAATTGCATTCGAACTGCAAACTTTTACAGGCAACACCATACCATTCTCAAGACTGCATATCGGGAAATCGATAGAAATTAGAAATAGAGAGGGGCTTTATGACAGAATTTTAAGAATGATCAGCCACAGCTTTTTATCAGCCAAAATCCATGCAATTCCTCATTTGATAAACTTACCAGTGAAAAGTAGTCATCGTCTCCTCTTTTGACCATATCTTCATTTGGAAGAAGATGAGCAGTCATCATTTCCCATTTGGTCCATGCTCTAGCGGCAGCATACTAAGAACGAAGATATAGGTAAGTAATCAACAAAAATATTTTGGCAGGATTTAGAAACTGGAAACAAAAAAAGAAAAATTCAGGACCAGTCCTTTTTACATTTTTAACAAAGAGATTGGTCCGTGAATCCCCATCCCCTCAATTAAAAAGAAAAAAATCCATCATGTAAAAATTAAAATGGCAGTAAACTTGTCAATATACACAAGAAAAGCACTCTGATAATCCAGTCAGGTACATTAACAATTTCATATAAAAGCTTGCTATTCGTCAAATCAGATACAAAGACCTATTGGTATTGGTAACTGGTAAGGATAAACTTTTAAACTTGTTCAATTATCTTCAACTATATGTATGATGTTCCTAGAAGTGTTCACGCCAATAGATGTGAGTAATAAATAGCCTTGACACCAAAATAACATTAAAAAAAAAAAAACAAGCATTATGACTGTCGGGGGAAAATGAAGAAGGATAGCTCAGAAACCAGACAAAGAGTCACCTGAGTTTTGATATCATCAGAGTTTAATCTCTTCTTATAAGCATCAATGAAACATCCTCTCTCCTTTTCTGGAATAAGATCTCTGAATGGCTCCCAAGCTGACATGAGAAAAATGCACAAACTATTAACCATTTAAAGTCATGATATTTTTTAAGATGAAGAAAAGCCATGGATCACAATCAAATCAATTATGAGATTATGCAAAGCTACAATAAAAATACCAAACTAACAACAAAAAAGAATAAAATCAGTTAAGTTATCATAAACAGTGCTTTTTTCTCACATTCCTCATGAAAATAATTTTAGTTCTCACATGCAAAGAAACAGATATAACCTAAAGCTCCAAGCTTATTCTATGTATCAAACAAGTCAAAAATAACTTTACATTTTAAAAGGAAGGCTTATTATGCATGACAATTACTCAAACTTAATTCACTAAACAAACAAATAAAAAATAGTCTAATAATACCATCAGGGTATATTGCAGCAGCACCACCCTCATAAAACCAATCAATCTCTTTCTTCCTTAAAAGGAAGATTCCCCTGAGGACGATGCCAGTTACCTTGTAACAAAATAATAAAATATATTAAAGGGTGAAGAACATAACAAGGAATAAACTCCTTAATTACAGATTACACATCCTCAATGATACTAATACAACATGTTTTATATAATGTAAAAGAAGGTCATGAAAATTAAAACATGTTACACACCTTGTCTGGGTGAGATTGGCTGTATGCAAGAGCAAGTGTGCTTCCCCATGATCCACCAAATACCTGTATATTATATTATATGGATAATAAAATCATATACCATTACATAAGAATCTTAAAATGTATGTATGGTGATAAACAACCAGAGGTGAAAGACGACCTGCCATTCTGGAATCTGCAAATGTTCTCTTAATTTTTCAATGTCATCAATAAGGTCCCATGTGGTGTTATGCTCTAAGCAAGCATGGGGTGTGCTTTTCCCCGCACCTCTCTGATAAAGAGAAAATTAGTAATTCCCAAGAGCTGGAGTCACAATCATTACACACCACACCACTCTAGAGTTTTGAAGCTAACCTGATCAAAAAGTATGATTCGGTAAAATTCAGGATCGAAAAATCTCCTATTGCTCGGGGAAGTTCCCCCTCCCGGGCCTCCATGTAGGAATACAACTGGCTGCCAGGAAAGATTTTATAAAATTATGAATCAATATTTTTTAGTATATAGAATAAAATGCATAAAATCTAGGGATAAGCGGCCCGAGTAATCCAGGCTAGAGTTCGGTAGGAAGATAAGTAAATTCTGCCCAAAGATTGTTCCAACCAAGAATGTTCTGGCCCAGAATATTTCGGTTTTTCAAATTGGCTCCCATAAAAAACATGAGCCACCAGCCCACCACAGATAAACTACATATATCAATTCCAATAAAATGGTCCACGGAATTTATCATCTTGAATTCTACATGAGGCTTAATGGAACAATTCAACATTACAGTTCATTCATAGCATCAATAAACAATCCACATACGACCATTATATAACAGTGCCTCACATTCCAGTCTTCATCAATCAATATATACACACATAAGCCTACTCCATCGATAAAAATCAAGAAAAGTTTAAAACTTTGTTATTAAAAACTTCAAATGGTTTATCGCCAAGTTAGTCTCTGAAATTGTAGACGTCAGGCAATTCAATCCCTAGCATAAATGAAATTTCAAAATTGAATGTAATCACATGGGTCAGTCTCAGTATACTTATCAAACACCAGAACGCCTTTGATCAGACGTGTCGGTGCTACATAATGGATAATTTTGAATTTAAGGTATTTTCAACACTAAATTGACAATTCAGTCTAGAAATATACAACTACTCACATGGCCAGTTGGATTTCCAGATTGCTCCCAGTAGATAGTGTGAAGATCTGAAACCTTCAAAAAACCAGTTGTATAGGGTTCAATATCTGGGTACAAATTTGTGTTGACTGGTGAAATTTCTTCCTTCTGTGAAGCCATCAAAGAAGTAGTAGGAGGTACTGAGTGAATTTGATTTTGATGATGATGAATGTTTTGCACACCAAAAACCAAGTTCTTTCTCACTGCATGTAGAAATAAAAAAGATCAGAAGAAAGAGATTAAATGAATGAATGAATCCAAACAAAACCTTAGGGGAAGTTACCTGAAGAAGAAGAAGAAGTGGTTTGGTGAGAGAATTGTAGTAGTTGTTGTGAAGTTGAAACTGAATATGTAGTATTAGTTGTTGAGAATGGAAGTGTACCCAAACCAAAACCCAACTTCATTCTCTGTTATTAACGTCTTTTTGGTAGTGCCTACGTAAATTTCACATGTTTGTACTGGTTATCTTTGTAAATTTTTTATTTTTGGGTATTGTTAATGAGTGCTCGGAGCACTCTTTAAATATTCTAAAAGAAAAATAATTTTATAAAAAAATCAAAGATTTTGATTCACATATAGTTATCATTTAAAGATCTTAACCCTAGAGACACTAGTTAACATTTTCCTTTATTTTTATTTTTTTTTATCATACCTCTTTATTCTTTCTTCCTTTCAATTTTCAAATGTGTTTATGAGTTGGTTAGATTGCATTTTGGTCCCTCAACTTTTTTAAGTTAGCAATTTTCTTCCATCAACTTTTAAAATAACACTTTTGATCCCCAACTTTAGCCTTTTTTGTAAAAGTGACTAACAAATGAATGAAAACCTTTTAAACAAGCATTATTAGAGATTGCATTTGTTAAGTTATGAACAACTATGTTGGTTTGTCTCTATGTGAAATTCACATGAGAATTAAAACAAGACAAAGGGCTCGTTTGGATTAGCTTATTTTAGAGCTTATATAAAACAGCTTATGCAAATAAATATATTTTTATGTATTGTTTATAAGTTTTTAAGGTAGTTTATGAAAAAATGGGTTATGAAAATACAATTTTTGTTAGTCAGAACTTATAGATTAAAATAAAAATTTATTTATTTACATAAATTATTTTTCATAAGTTTAAAATAAGCTCAAACCAAACGGGGCCAAAGTAACCTACTAAATTCGAGAATGCTTCAAATTCAACTTCGTCCATAGTCATATGACCGATACAATCACCAACTTTGAATCTAACTCCAAAATTACATAATCCGAGTTGAGTTCCTACATCTACATGATAACCATCATAAGATCATATACTTCTCAACTTCTATATTAAATATATTTTTTATTTATCTTATCTTAAGACTTGAATTTTAGGGTCGCTTTTATTTGACCATTGACAAAATTGATGGTCCCGTGTAGAATGTTACATGTTACAGAGGAAGTTGGTCACATGTAACATGTCTTATTAGGTAGGAGTATTTGTGTGTGAACCATTTCATTTATTATTGTTTGGTATGGTTCAAAAAATTCTTCATCCATTTGATATTTTGTATTGAAAAACTATAGAGCATCTAAGAAGTCGTTGATGGCCTTTTATAAAGCGATGAGACGAAGGACAAAAATCTCCTTAGTATTGATCATGTTAATAGTTTGTTTGATGAACTCAAGATGTTGCAGTTAGAGCTTGCTCAATGGAGAAGACATAAGAAAATTTTACCATAGATAAAGATAAATAAGACTACTATATATACAAGATAAGATCATGTCGAATGCCAAATAAGACTAATATATATATATATATATATATATATATATATAGGACTAAAGTCTCTAACAGGCAACACTAGGACTTTCCACATGGTCACATCTTAGTGCTACTCTTGTCCATACGTGTTTACTTGTGGAGTTCTGATCAAATTCGATACATTATTGTTGGTATGATCGCACTAAAAAACTAGTGTGTTTACTACGATGGATGGCCTCCTAAAAAATACTTGTGTTGCACCTTATGCATACACATTTATACTAGTATTTACTATTAACTATTTATCACCCTTTCACTCCCTCACGGTATGTCTTGCTTAGCTTATATCATAGAGGAAAAATGAGTGCAGTGTGCAGCTGATAGAAAACTCTTGCTGGAAAAGGTTTAACCATCTATGGTAACAATAACTTTTGATGGAGCACATGGTTCTGCCTCTTCAAGCATTTGAACCAACGTTCTCATTGATGGTCTTGAAGATGGAGCTTTCGCCGTGCACAACGTCGCAATTCTCAACACCTTAATGGCATCTTCTTTGAAATGCTTTGCAATGGTAGAATCTACCAATTCAAGTGCACTTTCTTTGCTCCTAATGTTGCTACATACCCAACTTACAATATCCTTATTCTCTCCAAACTCTGGCTCCACAGGTCTCTTCCCTGTTACCAACTCCATCAGTACTACTCCAAAGCTGTATACATCACTCTTTTCTGTCACCTTACATGTGTAGGCATACTCTGTCATAATAAAATATTAACATGGTTAACTTTCATGTATAATAGCCAAAAATATTAACATTATCTTTGTTATAGAAACAACTTATACATAAGCACTTATATGATAATTGTTTATGCCATAAACATTTAATTAAGGTGTTTATCTGAACTAATGCTTACCAGGAGCCATGTAGCCAAGTGTTCCAGCAATGACATGAGTCCAATTTCCACCTCCTTGCACAATCTTAGCAAGTCCAAAATCAGCAATCCTTGGCTTCCATTCCTCATCAAGCAATATGTTACTTGATTTAACATCTCTATGCATAACAGGTCTATCACAACCATGATGCAAGTACTCCAATCCTCTAGCTGCACCAAGTGCAATATCATACCTAACCTCCCACACCATCTGAGTTTTGTTACATGTATGCAACCTTTCCCACAAACTACCATTTGGTAAAAACTCATACACAAGCAAACTACTATCTTCACTTGTGATACTACAGTATAGCTTCACCACATTCACATGCCTTATAGAGCTTAGAGCTGCCACCTCAGCATCAAACTCGGGTGAATTTGAACTCCTTTTTAGCATTGCTGAACTGCTTCTGTAATGATCATTTCTTGGATTTGAAGTCCATATGTGTTTGACTGCGAATACTTCACCACTTTTAAGCTCAACTTTGTAAACATTCCCTGACCCTCCTTTTCCAATCACATTCTCAGCTTTGATTCCATCAATAATTTCATTCTCATTGATGTTTAGCACATGGTATTGCTTGAAATTCCAAGAATTAGTCTTAAGAACTTGCTTCTCAAACTTGTTATTCTGCTTTAGTCTCATGATGATGAAAAATGCTAATGAAACAAGCATAACCATTAAACCAGCAATGAAAAAGAATACAAGGTTTCGAACTCGCCTCGAGCTACCAGATTCCAATGAACATGGTTGGAAATTCTTCAAAATCTGGCTGCATAAGCCAGGATTTCCCATGAAACCATCTTTAAAAGCTGAAATAGCAAGTGAGTCTGGTATGGAACCAAAAAACTGATTGTTTGATAAATCTAGAAGGCTGAGTTTTAGAGACGATAAACTTGATGGAATCTCACCAGAAAACTTGTTTGAAGACAAGTTCAATGAATTAAGGGTAGGCAAAGAACCAATACTAGTTGGAATTACACCAGAAATAGAATTTTCAGCTAAGTTTACTTCATTAAGAGAAACACAAGAACCAATAGAATCAGGTAGAATACCAGAAACATTGTTGTTATTCAAAGTAAGACTAGTTAGTTTCTTCAATTTGCCTATAGTTTCCGGTATGTGACCGGAAATTCTATTCGAACTTAACTGAATTGAAACCAAAGAACTAGCTTCTGAGATTTCCATTGGTAACTCACCTGAGAATTGATTATCAGATAAAAACAGTTGAGCTAGAGATTTAGCTTTTCCAATATCAGATGAAATTGAACCTTCAAATTTGTTCCTTCCAAGATCAAAAAGTTCCAAATTTGGTAGCCCCCATATACCTCTAGGAACAATACCTGAAAGTGAATTCTTAGTTAATCTGAAACGTACCAAAGCTGTGCAATTTGCATAGCTTTCTGGTATGCTTCCTGTGAAACTGTTATTCAACAGTGCTATATCAGTAATCTGATTGTTCTTGCACATGTCAGGTGGTATAGGACCAGAAAGTGAATTATCTGAAACATCTATGAATAGCATTCCTACCCAAGAACCAAGCTTTTGTGGAAGAAAACCAGTGAGTTTGTTATCATAAAGAGAAAGTTCTGTAAGATTCTTAAAATCTCCAAACTCTTGTGGAATTTCTCCTGAGAATTTGTTCTGAAAAAGCTGAAGAGATTGAAGATTTTCCAATGACTTTAGCTCAGAAAGATCACCTTCAAGATGATTATTAGAAGCATCAAATTGAACAAGATTGGTAAGGTTACCAAATCTAAATGGAAATTTTCCACTCAAATAGTTATCATATATCTCAAGCTGTCTTAGATTCTTAAGCTTTCCAATATCATGTGGGATTTCACCTGATAAATTGTTGTCAGAAAGCTCAAGATGCTGAAGCTGAGTGAGATTTCCAATACCAACTGGAATTTCACCAAAGATGCTGCAATTAGTTAGGTAAAGCCAATACAATTTTTCAAGCTTAAGAATCTCCAAAGGGAAAGAGCTTTTTTCAAATATATTATCACCAAGGCTTAAAAATGTTAGACTTGTAAGATTTTCCAATGATTTCCATGGAAATTTGCCAGAAACTCCACTTAAATTTAGATTCAAATATTCCAACTTACTCAAAGATGAAAATTCAGGTACTGTTCCATTGAATGAATTTCCACCTAAATCCAAATACTTCAAGTTTGTACAATTTTTCAACTTCTCATTGATGCTTCCATGCAAAAAGTTAGACTCTAAAGAGATTTTCTCAAGATATTTCATCTTGCAAATGGAATCAAAAGGAAGAGTTCCTACAAGATTCTTGTTAGCAAGGTTGATTTGTGTAACAAAACCTTCGGAATTACATAAAACTCCGGTGAAGTTGCAAGGAGAAGTTGATGTGTTCCATGAAGTGAAAATGTTTGGAAGAGAAGTTTGTATTGAGGATTTGAAGTTCATAAGATATTGAAGCTCATTTGAATGTGAGTGTGTAATGAAACAGAGGAAAAACAGAGTGGTGAGAAAAATGGGTTGTGACCAGTGACGGAAAAGAGCTCCGGTGAACATGACGGCGGTGGAGGGTGGTTGAGTTGTTGGCATGTTAGTGTTTGATGAGTAGGATAATAAGAGTGAGGAAAGTGGGTGGAAATGGGTGGGTTTTGAGTTGAAATTTAAGGTTTGGTTTCAGACAAAGAAAAGTATAGTATTAGACTATTAGTAACATGCATGCAGAAAAAAAAAGCTAGACACGCAAACATGAATAGAGTGTCGGAGTCAAATGCTTCAAACATGATTGGGCGGTGCTTCATTGCTTTCAGCTATTCATTCATGTGCTAATTGCTAGGCACGAGTTAAATAGGCCAACTTCTTTTCTAATAATTGAAAAATTTGGTGTTTGAATCCCGATTCATACATATTACAACGTTGCTCGCTGTCAACTAAGTTATGATCATGTAGACGACGGTCAGTCATTATACAGATTATAAATATGATTTTGTCAAACAACTTAACATGTGTTTAGTATGGCGTTGGAACTTGCAATTGAGTTAAGCTCACCGTAAGTCCATAACAGATGAATTCTTAATTTAAAAAGAATGACTAGAATGAAAAAAATTAAGATTATAAACTATATATGGTAACTACAACTTTGTCCTCGGTATAAACTCAAATTTTATTATTGTTTTCACTTATCTAAAATATTTTTTATGGGAAATACTAACCATTGTTCTTGAGGCGATGGTTAAAGTACTAAAATAAGTAATTTTGTATTAAAAAGTGGTGTAATCATTGTCAAGAAAAAAGTAAAGATTTATATCTCCAAGACAAAGTTTTTATTAATGGAATCCTTAATCAGTACCCTTAGAGCAGTGACTAGCAAGACCCGTTTTTTATTAATTTGTGCTTATAAAACTGTACTCGTGCATGGGCATGATTAGTTTATGTATGGGTAAGAGGACTAATTGGTTGTTGAGAGAAACAATATATATCGTGCGTGGATTTGTATCATCCTTCCACTGCTACATTATTTGAGTATTAGATAAGAAAGTAATTGTAAAATATATACCAGAAGGCAACTAATATGAACAATGGAGTAAAATCATTGCAAAGTAACTTAGCAAAGTATTGAGTCAAAGGGTTTCAAGTTCAAGTTGGATACAAAGACTGAAAGACTTGATTGGAATGATGAGCCAATTGTATGTACCAGAATGGTCTCTTATTAGCGAATTTTCTATGTACCCCATTAACCATAGAGATTAGTGGGCAGTATAAGACAAGATTCAATGTGTCTCAATTTCAGCTTTGGGGGCTGTGACCGTAAAAGTTGACTTTAATGCCCCCTTTACCTGCTTCTGAACTTTTGGGTCCATTATTGGATCCATCATTAATTCATCAATTACTCCTTTAAAACCGACATTATTTTACAGGAGGATTTTATTACAGTATGTAGTATTTTCTTTTGAAAGTTCTTCAAGGTAATTAAAATTGTACTATATTTGAAATTACCTATGCTGAAATTTTGTTTATATTTTAGACTGCTGTGTTTTTTCTAAGGAAGATTGGCGTGTTAATATGTACTCCCTCTGTCCCTTAAAGCATTTATTTGACTAAAAATTTATTCTTAAATATAGATCATTTGTCAAAAAAATTTATTAGATGCATTTATTATTTTTTTCCTTAAATATACAAGCAAAATAGACACATTAATTACACTAACAACTTTTCTTAAGAAATGTAAAAAAATACAAAGGAAGTACTTTTTTCAGTCTTTATATTATAAGTCAAATACATTAGTTATCTGAAATTTTTAAATGTGAATTTTTCCTATATTTTACATTAGGTCAGGTACATTGTTTATCTAATAAATTTAAAATGTGAGTTTTGTTGTTATAGTATTGACATGTATTTTCCTCCGTCTTTATATTATAGGTCAAATACATCGGTTATTTAATAAATTTAAGAAAAATGTCAACAAATGTCTTTAAGATATTGTTTAAGGCTTAAATATGAAAATAGTCCCTGCAAATATCTGACATTTTGGTTTTAGTCCCTGTAAAAATATTTTTTTTGTTTTAATCCCTGCAAATATAAAAAATTTGATTTTGGTCCTTGATATTTTGTTTAAGTCCTTGTAAAATTGATTCATATTGGATTTGGTCCTTGTAATATGTAGAATATTTGATTTTAGTCCCTCAAAATGAGGGCTAAAATGAATATTATAGAGATCAATTTCAATATGAAATGATTTTACAAGGACTAAAATAAAATACCAAGGACTAAAACCAAATATTCTATATTTGCAGGGACTAAAACCAAAAAAATATTTTTATAGGGACTAAAATCAAAACGCCAGATATTTGCAGTGACCATTTCCATATTTAAGCCTATTGTTTAAACATCCAAAAGCAGTAAATTTCACATTAGAAATTGTGTAGTTATGACTTTTATATGTACTTGACTTGTATTTTCAAGACAATTTTATTTTAGTTGGTAGGGACATGTATTGTTATATGCAGGGTCGGGGTTCGAACATCAGATGTCCCACTTATTCACCTTGAAAAAGGTGAATTCTAACCAATAGACTTTTTGACAAAAAAAAAATGTTTTAAAATACTTGTTAACAAGACCCTCAATTTAAAATGTGAATTTTTTCTAATAAAATAATAGAATTCTATCGAAAATCTTAACTTATTCTCCAAAATCAACTTTTGTTATCATGGTCTGCAAAGTGTTCTGGAATATTTGATTGCAAAATTTCATGCTCGGGTTAGATGAACGTTACTATTGAAGAAGAAAATGCAAAACAATGAATGATACGTTTATCTAATATACAAACTATTCATTGCCTAATTAACGAAGTAATGATGTCACCTTTTCTTCCTATAGTCATATGCTCCACTTTGGACCATGTGCTTGAATACACTAACAAGCAACAAGCAACTATTCCTTCAAAAAAAAAAAAAAAAAAGTAACAAGCAACTGTAGCACACGTTAATGGTAGAATACTAGATATACCAATGGGCCACGTAAAGGCATACTACAATAGAAAACTTATCGATATATTAAGCGTGCGTTTGATCAATTAAAAAATGAAAGAAAAGACATTTTAGTTGTATATTGTTTAATTTGTAAAACTATTTCAGGGCAGGACAAATTTGAAGCATGAGAAAGACAAAAACTGAAATTTTGTGTCCCTCGCTAAAGCACAGCACAACTTTTTATCTCATGCATATGTTGTCTAAAATACAATAATAGTTTTTTGTCCTCCAAAAATTATTCAATATCATAAAATTTTGTTATGCGTTAGTTTTGTTTTGTTTTGTGTTGTGTTTTTCTGCTTTGTATTGTTATATTCAGTAGTTGCTATTTAGCAAATCAAATGCATCCAAATGGTCAGGACCATTTCTCTGATTTTGGTGGCCTAGTGGGAACCTACAATTGGGGTCATAACCTAATTAATATATATATATATATATATATATATATATATAAACATCAAGAGAATTACTCTTCTCACATTTATAATTGCCCATTCCCATAAAAAAAACTGAAGGTGAGTTAACATACGTAGGTGTATTTTCAACATGAGTTGCCTCTCGTAGCACGGGAATGAGCAAAAACATATGGGAGAAGAGCAATTCTCAAACATCAAACTTGCTACAAAAAAACTAAGCAACTTTTTTTAGGGCCTAATAGACCCCTAAAAAAAATTGGGGGCCCAAATTTCGTACTTATTTTTTGGAGCTTAGAGCGGTCGCCCTCTTCGCCCTGCCTCAGATACGGCTCTGCAAATTGTTGATTAAACTACCACTACGATGTTTCGGTACCACCATCACTATTCTCAAGATATTGCTCTACATATGTGTCCATCGATTATGCCTAACATCATCGCCACAATATCATGCTCCAACACTCTTATCTTATTTCAGATATAACCTTCCACGCTATTTTTGTAAAATTCACTTTGACCATCATCCTTCGATTAACAAACATATCCCAACCGGCAACATAGTCATGTGCCCCATTTCTAGGGCAACTACTTGGAGTGTTTTACCTATTCATCTTGCCTCCATAACTTATGTAACAAGTAAAAAAAAAAAAGGTGCTCTTTACCATACACATAGTGGAATTTTAGGCATCGGTAACTCAAATGGTCAAAATCAAAGCTAACACAGTTAAACAAGGTGGAAAAATACTTCATTCAGCTGTCCTTGAGAGTGAGGTATTTAATCACACAATGTTTTTGTGGGAGTTTCGGTTGATCAAAGCATGATGATGGGAGACATGGATTTCACAAAAAGAAAGATTATATTATATTAAATAAGAGAAAATTGGGTACTATTTACATTGCGTTTATTTTTTAGATCTTGTTAACGAGTGCTCCGGAGCATTCTTTAAGGATTCTAAAAGAAGAAATTAATTTATAAAAAAGTCAAATATTTTGATTCTCAAGACATTGATTTCACATGTTTTCATACAAAGTTACTATATAAAGGTCTTAAAGAGTGCCCCGGAGGCACTCGTTAACCTTTCCCTTATTTTTTTCGTAAACAATTTAGTTGATCTAAGCATGCCCGGAGCACTCGTTAACCTTTTCCTTATTTTTTTGGTAAACAATTTAGTTGATCTATGCATGCCAATCTGTCCTATTGAGATCAAGTAACATTTGAAGAGAAGGAAAAGAGTAATTATCCTTCTTTATCAGATCAGTCAACAACAATCTTTAGAGTCCACCTTACATATCACTCTTTATGTTCACGAAACTAGCTTAGGTCCTTTATTAGCTGATGATATTAACTCCCTTTTGTTACATTATAGCAGCAATTGAATACTAACTAGATTACGTACGTTCTGTAAAAAAGAAACTAGATTAAATACATGATAATAGGTCCAACTCCTTGGTAGTATTGTTGTTATTTATAAATGGTCCACTAATTTAACTTTCAAGAGGCCAGGAATGACTGATATTATAAATTGATGATGGAGCTTAGTTTTTGCTTTGCTAACTGCAGGGGTTCATAGTCATACAGAAAGATGTTTCTGGTTTCTAGATATGTGGTTCTCTGGACTTGGTAATATACCTGCCGGATAGGAAAGCAAGCATGAAATGACTAGGGACGATGTCTTAAATTAAATGCAAAAAACACTGAAGACCTTTAGTTAAGGGGTTGGCACTTGCTGCTCCAGATACAGTTGCCAACCTGATGAGAAAATGCAATGAATTCTACTCTTGCGATTGCTACAAAGCGACTACTCACTGTTACAACCCGATGTTGAGAGGGCAAATATTTTGTGGCAAGGATTCAACCAAACCGTCGCTATCTTCCTGTTCTTTATGAAAGAAATCACTTGAGCTAAACTATTTGATTGAAAAGAAACAAAATCTTGCATTCAGAAACTAAGAATACAGTTAAACTCATGAAGTTATAACTAAATATTGATAACATAAAATTCTACATTTTAAGTTAATAATTGTTTGACCATAGTAACTCTGAATAGTTGAAAAATATTACAATTTATCAGAATCAGAAGCAAATGGACAAATAAAAAAACTTTCTCATTACTCGGCATTTTGTACAAGTGTGTTAACTATGACGTTTACTATATATCAAAGGCAAGACGAGAATCCCCTCTACAATTCCTTTTGAGTAAAGTTTACAAAAATCAAACCCTTGCCACTGATTTACAAGGCGAAGGGGATGGGCGGAGGCTGAACGAGTGGCATCTTTGACATGGTCCCATTGTTAGTCAGCATATTTGGCGCCACACTGTCCTCTGTGACAACAGGGTTCACTTGCATGACTCTCTCAGGTATGACTTTATCACCATCAACTTTAGCCAGCACCTCAAAATGCAACCTCACAGTGTCAGGCTTAGTCCTCCATTCAGGGAAACCCTCAAAACTAATCCCATCTCCTTCTTTCAGCTTCTTCTCAGCTTGGAATCCTATCTTCACAAAAGTCTGAGCAGAAACATCAGCCTTCAACAACCTGAAGGAACCTTTTTCATTCGCCTTAGGACCCAACACAGAAGATAACAATCTCTCAAAACCCAACAAGTTTGCATTTGATCCATTAAGAGAGGCAAGAGGCCACAATGCGGTAAACTGGGTAGGAGTAAGGAGGGTCGGGGCTTCCTCCTGGAGATCAACGGTAGACAGGGAAGTGTCAACTAATTTGGATTTTGATTGAGAGGATAACTCCACAAGACCAGGTGCAAGACGCTTAAGCTTCAACCTGTTATTAGAAGAAGTTGATGCAGAGGAAGGGGCTTCAAGTGAGGTAGGACCAACAATCCGGAGTGAAAGAAGGGGAGCATCTTGGCCACGAGAAGCATGGCGGAGATGCTCAGCCAACGTGAGAAGCCCGGCAGCAAAGCCATTTTGGCTTCGGTTTAACGGCAGAGGTAAAGTAAGAGGATGGCGAAGACTCACTGATCTTGCACCTTTCACAGTAACCACTGCACCATCAGCCAAAACGACTTTCTTCAACACCCCAGCATCCACATCATGCTGCAAATACCAAATCAACATCAAGTCAATTTCACATTATCCACATTCAACTACACCATCTTACTCTATACACTACACACCCTTCTATCTTCCCAATTTCACCAAAACAAAAACAAATTTCTTTAATAAATTCCAATCATATATATATATATATATATAGGGAATGAAATTAAGTGTCACTGTGTCACATAAGGTAACATATAATTACTGCATAATCTTTACAAAATGATTTACTTTTGTCAACATAATAGATATTAGAATTTTTCTACTTGCACCCTAGTTAATCATGGTTGCACCCTAAAATGACAAGATTATCCTTTCATAAAATTTGATTTTCAAAAAGCCTATTCCTTCTTTTTTGGTTACACCCCAAAACCCTTCTTCCAAAACCATAATTCTCCAATCGATCGATTGTGTTCTGCGAAGATTTTCAAAACCATACTTTCTCACGTCCATTCATGATTTCAAAGAAAATTCGAAGCAAATCAGGTTAGCAAGTGTTGTTCTTCAATCGATTGTGTTTTCTTGTTATGGGTTCTCAGTTCTGATTTTGTGTTTTCCTTGTTCTGCGATTTTGTAAAATCAGTTTAAGTAGGTTCATGTAAACTCAGTTTAAGTAGGTTCATGTAAACTCAGTTTAAGTAGGTTCATGTTAACTCAATTTAAGTAGGTTCATGTAAACTCAGTTTAAGTAGGTTCATGTAAACTTAGTTTATTAAGTTTACATGAACCTACTTAAACTGAATTTAAGTTAACCTTGTCAATGTAAATTAAAACCGTAATCGTACAATGCATCATTGCAGTTGAAGGAAAAAAATTGAAACTAGCAAATAGAAGAAGAAATTCACTTACTTATATCCAATTGAGTATGGATGAAAAATATTTTGATTCACTCTTTAATTTTTATGGAGATTGATATTGAACATCAAATTGTTTGATCGATCGCTTTGTGTGGTGAAAGAGGGTGAAACTCACTGACAATGAATAAAATTAGGGTTTTAAGAAAAATTATATAAAAGGGCAATTTTGGTATTATAAAAAAATTTAAGAAAATTTGGGTGTAACCAGAAAAACATGGGGTGTAAATAGAAAAACTCTAGATATTATGATAATGATTACACCACCTAGATTAATCCTCCAAATAACCACAATGTGTGCAATTAAAATTAAATATTTTAGTCAAAAAAGGTTAATCTTTTTTTTAATAAAAACACAAATTTGGTTCTCAAATTGTTAATTTTTTTTTTTTTTGAAAGACAAATTGTTAATTAAATAGCTTAACTTAATTAAAAACATAAGAATAATGAATGCAATTATAAGATACAATAAATAAATTAAGAGAAAATTAGAGAAAAGCACTTACAGGGAGAGAGAGTCTCATATCCTTAGCATCCTGAACCCAAATCTCCATTGGTCCAGCAAGCTGAAACGGAGCCAAAACGGGTAACCCATTTCCGTCAACCCGTTTTTCCACCAATCCATTTTCCTCCTCAACCCTAAAAATGGGAAGATCAACATAATCCCAACGTTTCGTATCTTCAAGAAGCTTAAATGGAACAACTTTATCATCAATTTCAACGTCGAATTGATATTCTACCGAATGCCCAACCTGTGCTTCTCGAGGATCAAATCCCGTAACCTTGAAGTCATCTGCGTTAAACCCTAATCCTTTCACAATTGATTCCTTGAAATCGGAAAAAGCTTTGGGATATGGAGGATTGGTTTCGGAAGCGAGGGAAGAATTAAAGAGAAGAAAAGCGATTACGAAAATAAGCGATTTCATGGTGATGATGCAGAAGTGATTATTGTGAATGCAATGAAATTGATTCGTGTTTTTTCGTTTGTGTAATTTTTACTTGTTTTTTGGTTAAATAAATAGTGAGTTTTTGTTTGGAGTGGAAGGTTCTGGGGTGATGACGTGGACCAATGAAAATGGAGAAAGTTATATTAGAAGGAATATGATTGGTGGACATTCGTGGATATAGTTAAAAGTGAGAAAAATAATTAATTAATTAATTACAGTAAATTCTAATTATGCGGCTATGATATCGGCGTGTAATAATAATATCCACGAAATTTATGTGCAATACGACGACGTTTTGTTATTGTCAGATATATACAGAAAATTTCAAGAACGAAAAAGATGATGGCTTCGCCCGGGTTCGAACCGGAGACCTTCAGTGTGTTAGACTGACGTGATAACCAACTACACCACGAAACCATTTGTTGTTAATTTTGGAAAGTAAAACAATTTATATATAATGATTGAACGTGTAAAGAAATGAAATAATTATAAAAACAAAGTGTAGTGCATGATTTGAAGATTGTTTTCTCACAAAATCTCCTACAACCAAATATGTTTTTGTTCTAGTAGCAATGCTATCAAACCAGAAAATAATTTGTAATAACTAATAAGCTAGTCTTTGGTTCTTTCTTTTCAACATGAGCTATTTAAAATAATAGCAGGTTCCAAATTGCGGTGTATACGGATAGAATACAAGTTATTTTCCTGCATTTTGATTTTGTGCGATTGATGTACTCCGTTTCATAATTTTACCATTCAATTTTTCATATTCATAATATGGTTTAGTTGAGTGTATCCGGTTAGAAGCTTTGGAAAGCTTACAAGTTATTTTCCTGCATAATTTTGCAGGTTTCTTTTTAAGCGGATAGTTGTATTAGTAGTTATGGTTGTTATTTTATCGGTGGTTTTGACTACATGGGAAGGAGATGAGTTTAGTTTTGATGAATTTGGAGCGACAACTGTGTTTTTGTTTTCGAGTGCTGATGCATTTAGCGTTTTCTGTTTCAGTTCAGCTGTACGTCTCCTTGCATTTCCCAACCGTCTTCTTCCTCAGATAATTTCGGCAACACCGTAGTGTTCTATGGCTATCCCTGCAACCTTTGATGTCTAAATTTTGTATAAATTGACTTTCTTTTTTTCTTTCTAATGGCGGCAGATGACATATTAAGTTCTTTATGTGATTGTCCAGGGCATTCTTACTATGAAGTAGGAAATAGAGGGTGTGCTTTCGTTGCTCAGGAAAATGATGTGATACAAATTATGCCTAATTCAATGGAATGTATTTTCTGTCCTATAAGTTACTGAATGCGTTTAAGGTAAATTGACAACTGTTATGGTAAACCTAATTTGGGTATGTTATTGTAGACACAGTAACCCTTGATCACATTTAAATCATTTGTTGTATTGCAGGTTAATTGATAACTTAGTGCTGGTTTGTTCATGCCATTCCATCTGCAAGATTGTCCGCATAGCATATGTATTTACCATTTGTTTCATGTTCAAGACTTGGCAGGCTTTCATGACTGTTTTGGATTGCCTTAAGCTGTTTTAATGTATACGTACTCCCTTATTTGATGTTTTGCAATTTAATTTTCATGAAAGTATTGCTGCAACATTATATGTGTAATTCTTGGTGAATTAATTGGTGAACTTTTATTGAGTTATCTAATGACAGTATTCTTGACTGCTAATTCTCCTTGCTTTCATATCGACACTAATTCTGGCCTGATGATCGTTTTATACATATATTCCAAATCTATAGAATTAGATTTTTAATCCAAGTTGTTGTGCAGTATTGTCGTAGTGACATTTTTACTGTTATTAACGGGCGTTTTAGGTTAGGTTTTTTCTAAATTACCTTTGAAAACTCATGGGCAATTTATCCAAACCAATCAAAATTTTCCATGTGTACTCCATGAATAATAATATTTATTATTTTATTTTGCAAAAATTTAGCATGTATTTTATTATTTGCATATTCACCCCATCTTAAATTAATGATTTTTTACAATTTAAACCATCACAATAATTAAATTTCTCCTCTAATCCAATCACTCTCCTTTTTTTTTTTTTATCAAATTTGGAATTTAATGCCAAAGATCATGCATTCATTCAAATTTAGTTGAACGACTTGGCAAAAATCATTAAAAATTAAAATTATCACTCGTGGGAATCAAACTTGAATGCACCCACTTATTTGAAATGTTTTCCCAAACCACTTGACCAATACATTTTTTATGAATTAAATTGGAATGCAAAAATATGTTATTATTGAGCAAGTTTTTTTTTTTTTTTTTTGCAGTGACTTATAATTTAGCTTTAGTAAAAATAATAATAATCATTTTATATGTGTATATTTATGAAATAGTAAATATTTCTTAAAAAATAATAATAAATTCATTCAATTGATTTTTTATATTGTAAATATCTTTCTTTTATATAAATTCATACTTTTATATAGATTCGATGAACTACAATTGTAACATCTCGTTACCCAAAAGTAATTAAATAACAAATATACATCAGAGTTAAGCACCAAACGGGCATGCTACATCACAAATTCAAAATTCCTTAAATAGAAAATAAAACTATTTAACTCAACATCGTCCATAACTTTAAAAATCATGCAGCGGAAAGTTTGCATTTCAAATAACCACAACAACGGTTAAAATTCCCCATATAATATCTTGGCATAAAGCCTAACAACAATAAATCAACCAACAAAGGGCCACATCATCAAGTTCCAAAAATTGATACATAGGAAGGAAAAACAACAATAATATAAATAATAATTCTCATCCCACGTATCAGAGCCCTAGACACGACATTGAGCCACCACCAACTACTCAGGATCACCTGCAAGTTACCCATAGGAAGGGCAACATTTTCAAGCAGAAGGGGTGAGATTCACAACAATAAATATAGATATTAAATCTTCAATTGAATCTAACACCCTATAACATCAAATACATCATCTTGCAAATATACATAATTAATTCACAAGCAACAACAACATCATCATAACCCACTTAACAAGTATGTATACAATGTACATATTCACCAACAACATCATCTAATCAAGTAACAACCACAATCAACAACTAAGACTCATGCAAATGACATGACAACACTGCTAAGACAACACCTTAGACTTCTCAATGGATGCAAATATGCATGTGGTACCAAACAGGACCGAAGCCCTCACCGCTTTTTGAATGGTTAAAGCATTCATCAGGACCGAAGCTCTCACCGCTGTTGAGCAACTAGTACTCCAGGACCGAAGCCCTCACCGCTGTTTTATGCATATGCAATGGACCTACTTGTGTATATCTACATACAACTGACCATGCAATGCAACTCCATATGACTCCACTTAAACAACATGTATGATTCGAAATTAGCATACATTTCAATCATCATCAATAATCATTAATTCAGCAATCCAATCCATCAAAATAATGCATAATTACATGAAACTATGATCAACATTTCAACATTAAATCACTACCATTCATGCACGAAATTCAACACTCAGGAACTGCTCAGCTCGCCTCGCGAGCACATCTGCTCGCCATGGCGAGTTCACAAAACTACTTGCTCGCCATGGCGAGTTCAAGGCGAACTCGAGGCGAGTGAAAATTAGGTGCTCTCGGGAAAAATGCCATTTTCTCACTCAAATCCCAATTCTAAGTTCCCTATTCATCTTTTTAACCTAAAACTTTCACCATTCATCATTAAAATCATCCAGGTACCTTAAACCATTCCCAAAACATCTTATAACAACTTTTTAAAAATCAAGTTTTGATATGGGCTACTCGCCATGGCGAGTTGGTCTGCTCGCGAGGCGAGCTATGAAGTTGCTCACTCGCCATGGCGAGCACAGCTACTCGCGAGGCGAGCGATGAACTTCTGTACGGGCAGAAAACTGGTTTTACCCAAAAATCCCATTTTTCTTCCAATCACTCCCCAAATCAGTTTACAGATACATAATTAAGTGTTCTATGCAACCAGAAACCAATTATAACATCAAAATCATGCTTACAAGTTCAAAATCCGCATTTTATCATAAAACCCCAAATTCCCAATTCTCACCAAAACTCTGTTAAACACAAAATCAGAATTCAATAACTACATTCTTGAAGTAAACCTCACCCTTACCTTAGAAATTGCAGAAAATTGCACAGCACAAAAGATTCCTTGAGTTCTACTTGCTCTTCTCTCCTTTCTCCCAAACTGTCAGTTCTTACGTACAACTGCTTCTAATCTTTCTTTTCCTAACTTCCCATTACTTAACTCCCTATATTTTCACTTAACACCCCATTAATTTTAATAAGTATTAAATAACTCCCCAAACTCCAAAATAATTAATATTTCATACTTATTCTAATTATTATTAAATAACCCATATAATAAAACAACACACCACATAATTCACCAAAAATCATATATAAATATATATAGGCTCCACATAAATCAAAAATAGTTAAATAAAACAACTAGGGCGTTACAACAACAATGTTTCAATTGTGATCAACCAAATTATGATTTATTTTAGATAATATCTTTCATTTGGATCAGATAAATTGTTTAAAGGTATTAATTTTTTTTTGCAATGTCTTATAAGTTATAACTTAGCTTTAGTAAAAAAAAAAAAAGGCTTATTTAATTCTTTGGATTTATTTTGGTCTCACAATTAATAAAACTCACGTTTTAGTCCTTCACTTTTCCCACAGTTTGCCAAATAAATTAACTTTAACCTCAAATATCTATGGTGAACCCACTGGTCCACTATAGATCCTATTATTTTTTTTAATATAAACTGTTTGATCTTTTTTAATAAAGAAGGATTGTTAGATCATGCATGTCCACTGTATCTTACTGTGAACCAACAACATCTAGCATTATATCCCATACTTCATCTTCTTCCCTCCCCTCATTCATCACCTTCATAAAAAAAAATCCAGAGAAAATCCAGATAACCACCATCAAAACCTCTTTTTCAAAACCACCATCAACACCGTTGTCTATATATCCATCATCTCAATCCCTCTCTCTCTCTCAATCGAACCCACGCACCCCAAATTCGAATTCGAATTCGACAATAAAAAATTGAAGCTGGGATTGATTTTTTATTGAGAAGTCAAAAATGAAAGAGAAGGAGGAGAATGCAATGAAGATGATAGAAGGGGAAATGGTATCCGATGGAGAAGATAGAGCATGAGAGGTAAGGAATAGTTTAGGAAAAAAGGGTTTAAGGGGATAGAGAGTAGATCGGGATTGAGAGAAATAGATTAGGAAAAAAATCAATTTTTTTTAAGCATTGTCATTGAAACTATTGTGATTACATCTATGATTCTGGAATTCTTCTGCTTAACAGTCCTTCTTGGTTCAGCAAAAACGATGCAAATCTATAGGAAGATGAATTGAGTTAAAAATTGGAATAATAAGGAATGAATGAATATGAATCAGAAGAAGCAAAGAGATATTCTTGACGTGGGAAAAAAGATTAATGAGAATTAGAATCTTGTCCAAATATTATGTAACAACATAAGAATCTTAAAAAAATTCCTTTAAATTTATCTATTTATTTTTTAAAATGTTGGATCTTCTTGTTGTTGATTGATGATTATGGATTTTGTTTTAATGGTATAATTGGAATAATAAAAAAGCAAATATTAAATATACTCATATAGTTTGTTACACTTTTTAAATGATAAAGGAAAAAAAAACCAGACACACATATCGTGTTTGTTACATTTGTTTTAATATTTAAATTTATTCTTATTTATTTGTTACATGTGTTGTTTGTATTAAAAAATAAGGGTATTTTTGGAAAGAAAAATCCTGCCCAAAAGTGCTAAAAGATGTAGTTTTCTTTATATATAGTATAGATACTATATATAACTAGCGAAAAAACGGGTACGTGACATGTGTAAATTATGAACGGTATTTTATATGAAATTTTGATTTTGATTAAAATTATAAGTACAAATATTTGTGAAATTAAAATTGTAACAAACCCAAAAAAATCATGTTTATCTTTTACCACAACAACACAGTAGTTTAACAAATATAATACAAATTCTTATCTTTTTTTAATACCACCAAGAATGTAACATTAATATAGGAAAATTTATTTAAGGGTATAATTGAAATTATAAAAAATTCAGCCCAAAGTCTCTATTCCCTTCATATATAGTATATATAGTATTTTGTCAAAAAAAAAAATATATATATATATATATATAGTATTGTTCCTGTTGTAGTGGTATATTTCCTATTTTAATGAGATTTCATTTTTCTAATTCAAATTTAATATAATATTATTAAAGGATAAAATAGTAAATAAAATAGGCTTAATTGCACTTTTAAACCCCTATATTTCCAAAAGTTGCGGTTATGGACCCCTAACTAATTTAAATACAAAACAGCCCCCTATGTTTTGATTTTTTGCCAATTTTGGATAAATATACACATATAAAATTATGAATTTATATAAAAGAATGATATTTAAAATATAAAAAAATCAATTGAATGAATTCATTTTTTTTTTTAAGAAATATTTACTATTTCATAAATATACACATATAAAATGATTTTTTTTTTTACTAAAGCTAGGTTATAACTTATAAGACACTGCAAAAAAAATAAAAAATTAATACCTTTGAACAATTTATCTGATCAAAATGAAAGATAGTACCTAAAATAAATCATAATTCGTTTGATCACAAATGAAACAATGTTGTAGTTCATCGAATCTATATAAAAGTATAAATTTATATAAAAGAATGATATTTAAAATATAAAAAATCAATTGAATGAATTCATTTTTTTTAAGAAAGATTTACTATTTCATAAATATACACATATAAAATGATTTTTTTTACTAAAGCTAGGTTATAACTTATAAGATCTTGCAAAAAAAATATTATTACCTTTAAACAATTTATCTGATCCAAATGAAAGATAGTACCTAAAATAAATCATAATTCGGTGGATCACAAATGAAACATTGTTGTAGGTCATCGAATCTATATAAAAGTATGAATTTATAAAAAAGAATGATATTTAAAATATAAAAAATCAATTGAATGAATTCATTTTTCTTAAGAAAAATTTACTACTTCATAATTATACACACATAAAATGATTTTTTTTTACTAAAGCTAGGTTATAAAGGCACTGCAAATAAAAATAAAATAATTTGCTCACTAATAACATAATTTTGAATTCCAAATTATTTCATAAAAAATGTATTGATCAAATGGTTTCAGAGTACATTTTAAATAGGTCCCCAGGTTCGATTCCTAGGGATGATAATTTTAATTTTTAATGATTTTTGCCAAGCTAAAAAAGAGATTTGGAGAGTGATTGGATTAGAGGTGAAATTTAATTATTGTGATGGTTTAAATTGTAAAAAATCATTAATTTAAGATGGGGTGAATATGCAAATAATAAAATACTTGCTAAATTTTTGCAAAATAAAATAATAAATGTTATTATTCTATAGAATTAGATTTTTAATCCAAGTTGTTGTGCTGTATTGTCGTAGCGACATTTTTACTGTTATTAACGGGCGTTTTAGGTTATTATATTCCGTTGGGTCCTTTCACAAAGAGTTGTGTTAATGGATTAGGTAGCGTAGCCAACCAAATATTACCAAAATTAGATTTCATATATTCACCAAATTTACCGCATTACGTCAACTACATTATAGCAAAAACAAACAATTACCACATTGATCATTTAACCCACTAGTAAATTAAAAATTTCATGCATAATTTAACCCACTTTAAACTGTGGAACCATACAATATCTCATTGAAGGTCAATAACGTGTTTAGACTCTCACTAAACTTACAACTCACATGTTGTTCTTTAGTTATATACGGGAATGTCATATATATGTTGAACGTATCAAACGTGGGCATTCATGATTCCAATGACAACCTTTAAAAACTCAAATCTCTTCTTAATTACCTCAATGTTATTAAGGGTGTATTTGGATTGTGGGTTTATGAGGGAATGGGAGGGGAGAGTTCACTTTTATTTTTTAAATTACGAACAATGTAAAATGTTTTTTTAAAATAAATTAAGTGTTTTTGAAGTATTATATCATCATCAATCATGTTGTCAATTCAATTTTCTAAAATTCATTTTATAATATTTTAAAAAAGAAAAATGAGTCCTCCCCTCCCTTCCCCTCCTAAACCCTCTATCCAAACACATCCTAAGAGAAACAACAATCGCTTTTCATTTTATATGGTTATCTTGTGTGTGGGTGATTTGGCTTGAAAGGAATGCTCAGACTTTTCACCAAACAGAAGCTTCAATTAATCAATTGCTAGATAAAGTTAAACTTCAATTTTACTGGTGGCTGAAAGCAAATCGTCCTAGTTTCGTTTTCTCCTACCATTCTTGGTGTTTAAATCCTTTACCTTGCTTGACAATTATTATGTAACAGGGTAGCTCTCTTTTTTGGTTTTTCCTGTTTTTGTTCCCCGTATTTTTTTGATTGTATTTGATACTCTTTCAGCTGGGTTTTTGGCACTCCTTATGTTGAAATCTTCAGGCGTTCGATAATATATTTCATTTTAGCTTCTTAAAAAAAAAAAAAAACCTAGATCATGAAATATGTTATGTAATTAAGACCTAATGATATAAATATTGTGTGGAACTGAAACAGACTTCCTCAAAAGACTTTTTTGTATTCTTCAATTGAAATTTATCCTAAGAGAATATCCGAACATACAAATAAACACTACCATAAAAATAAGACTGGTGCTAGTCACACCCCAAAAAAAACTAGTTACACCCAAATTTATTTAAATTTTTACAATAATACCAAAATTGTCCTCTTCATGTAAATTTTTAAAAATCAATCTTTTATGATCATTCTGAACCCTTACCCCCTTTCATCCACAAATCACCATAGATGTGCAACCAATATTTGAATCAACATCTTTGTTATTGATTTGTACTATATTCATAAAGATTAATGAATTTCATTTTCAATGAGTTTCTATTTGTTTATTGTTTGTTTTGGTATGAGATATGTTCAATTTAGGTTAGTGTAAATTAAGTTTACTTATGTTCAATTTAGGTTAATGTAAATTTAGTTTGCTTATGTCAATGTAAATTAAGTTTACTTATTATGTTCAATCTAGGTTAGTGTAAATTAAGTTTACTTATGTTCAATTTAGGTTAATGTAAATTTAGTTTACTTATATCAATGTAAATTAAGTTTACTTATTATGTTCAATCTAGGTTAATGTAAATTTAGTTAACTTTACGTTCAATCTAGGTTAGTGTAAATTCAGTTTACATGTATATAAGAGGTTAGTGTAAACTCAGTTTACTCAATCTAGGTTAATGTAAATTAAGTTTACTTATGTTCAATCTAGGTTAATGTAAATTCAGTTTACTTATGTTCAATCTAGGTTAATGTAAATTCAGTTTACTTATGTTCAATTTAGGTTAATGTAAATTTAGTTTACTTATGTCAATGTAAATTTAGTTTACTTATGTTCAATCCAGGTTAATGTAAATTTAGTTTACTTACGTTAAAACTAGATATAAGATGTTAGTGTAAATTCAGTTTACTCAATCTAGGTTAATGTAAATTAAGTTTACTTATGTTCAGTATGTAAATTCAGTTTACTTATTCAATTTAGGTTAATGTAAATTTAGTTTACTTATGTTCAATGTAAATTAAGTTTACTTATGTTCAATTTAGGTTAATGTAAATTTAGTTTACTTATGTTCAACTTAGGGGTATATTAGTCATTCTGGGGTGTAACTTGTTTTTTTTGAGGTGTGACTAGCACCGGTCGTCGTGTTATCGTCATCACAATTGTTTTTCCTTATTAACAAAAAAGAGGTTAAGATCACAATCTTTTGTGGGGTCTAAGATTATCATAAAGAAATACGAATATAGGTACATTGCTAAAAGTATAAGATAATAGATACGATATCGTATTAAGACAACACTTTTATACTAATATTTAAGTTTGGCATTGGAAGTTTTTTGCAATGTCTATATCGTGTTGGTAATTTTATACCCTCTAAATGCCAACTCTCTTCATTTTATTTCTGTTAAGAAAAATTATAGCTAATAATTTATTTGCTCCCACCCAAGTTCAAGGGAGGAAAAAAAGCAAAGAGTAACTCTTTGTGTCGACTGTGTACACATTGTTTTGACAAACTCATAAAAATGTATATCATATAATTATAAATATATAATTTATTGAAAAATACATATTATTTGATTATTATTATTATTATTATTTGAATATTTTTTTTGTCCACTAAGAATTATTCCAGAACAAATGGACAACAAGCTTTTCTTTTTTTTGACAGAAAATGGACAACAATCTTAAAGAGGACTAGAGAAAAATATTCTATTAACCGAAGGGCGGTATAAAATTAATTCCTTCTTCAAAAACATATAAAATTAATTCAATTCTTGAGTTTTGTACTAATAATGTTTCTTTGCTCATGGCCCGCAAAAGTGATAGTCGTAAAATGAATCGGTGTACACACAAGTGAAATGATTAATTTTATGTTATGAGTTTTTTGATGTGTTTGAGGTTCGAACATCACCCCCTACATAATATTATTGAGCGAGACGTGTTATGTTATGAATTTAATAGTTTATGAATAATGTATCCATCAATTTATGTTAATTATCAAAAGAAGGCTAGAAATAAAATAAGGAAAATATATTATATACATTACCTTCAACCATCAAAATGGAGTTGATTCAACTACTAAATAGAAACTAATCAAAGTGCACTTAGAATCAGTAAAAGGTTACACAAACACAACAAAGACATGTTTTGTCAAAATATTCATGCAAGAAATAGAGATAAATGGATCGAATTAAACCTTTCAATTCTACCCAAAAAAAGAAAGGCAAAAGAAGCTCTACATTCTTGAAACAAAAGGGTACATGAATACAGCAGAATAAAAAATAACACAGTCAACAAGTTGACCATGCAAAAATATGACTAAAAAACCCTTCTGCAAAATGAACCTTCAGAGCAAACATTTTTCGAAAATGATTCAATGACATACTATACCCACCATGCAAACATGATTATTACTTATAAAGAGCATAAAATTTAACTGCTTTATGGTTTTATTTATAGTGAACAAAACATGAAACTTTGTTCACATGAAAGATGAATATGCTGAACGTATCTTCCTCACAAGATCCTTCACCGTCATGCAAAATCCCACATCCATCTGCAAATTGCGGGAAAAAAAATTCCATATTCAATCAATCATAATCGTGAGATCATTAAAAATATTTAGTTTTCATCCTAACTACTTTTAAAGTCACATATTCTATTGATTATTATTTGGTGACGGTGTAGTGAAATTACCTGAGCAATGATGGTTATATCAAGGGTGAAATTCCCAAAAGTCAAGGAACTGCTATTGATGACTTTTAGATGAAGTTTCTCAATTTCACTCATAATTTTCTCAATAACTCCTTGACTCTTCAAACAATGTAGTCTTATGAGGACACTTCTTTCACAAAATCTTGCTTCAATTTCAGGTAATGTCTCATCATATGTACTATTATTAGTGTCTGCACGATCTTCAGCCTCATTCATAGAAAGTTGAGATTTCTTCACTATTACAACAGATTCCACAGTTTTCTTCCTTTTCTGTTCCTCCTCAAGAACACTCACTTTCTCTTCCATTTGCTTTAAGTACCTTATAGCTTCTCCAAGAACAGAAGCTTTGTCCATCTGTATGCAGAAAACTGAAAAATGAGACCTATATGTATATCTAATGTTAAGTTTAAAAATTGACACTGCATTATTTGAACACAAATCTCATCTTTCCAACCAGGTAGCTCAGTTGGTAAGTTGAGGGGGACACTACAACAATAACCAAGCCTTATCTCACTAAGTGGGGCCGACGACATGGATTACGCTATAATGTTCTATCATATACCATAGTTGGATCCAACTCATTATTCTCTAAATCTTTTTTAATAGTTTATCTTAGGTCTTCATCTGTCTCTAGTGATCTGACTATCCTCCATCTGAGCTAGTTGGTATTTTGAGGGACGCTAAAGAAATTTTAACCAAGAGGTATAGAGTTCAAACCCTGATAATTAACTAAAAATAACCAATAATAGTACATTAACAAAATTATTTGATACCTTCTTTAGGTTTGGAACAAGAGCAGACAAAGCGATGAATCGTTGGCTGAGTTTCTCGCGACGCTTCCTTTCGGCTACTATGTGATCATGAGCTTGAGAAAGTTTATTAGGACGATTCTCAATATCTTTAGCCTCTTGAACAGCTTTAAAGACATGGTTTTGATTCCCAAACAAGTTACCTTGAGTGATCAACATGTTTGCAAGAGTACTAGTGTTATCGATTTTCGGACACACCATCTCAGACTTAGGCTTCAATAGTCCCAACTGATTTGTGTAATTCAAATCAGCAAATGAAAGAAGATTATTAGAGCAACAATTATCATATTGTGTATCTGATGTTGGAGGACTATTGTTGTAATTCCAGCTGTTATTTCTTAACTGTTTCGCCGGTCTTTCATTTCCGGTAGGCGAAGTCTCCATGCATGTTTTGTTGTTAAAGTTTGGATTATTGGACAAAATATGCTTTTGTAAAGCATCTCCAAAAGCAGAAGCAGTTAAGTTATTGGTATCAATAGAGCTTAGGTGATTATTAAAGTGATGGAGAAAGTTAGGATCCTCCATTATCCCCTGCAGAAATCATAAAACATTATTCTTAATTAGTCTTAGCTACCACGAAAATTCAGAAGCTAGGTTCATAGAAATTTCATCAACCAAATACCATGTTTAAAATCTACATGTGTTAAATGGTTCAAAAATAAAGTGAGTCAATGTAAACATATATAATAATAGATAAATGATTCACACTTTTAACTTGAAAATTCTTAATTGATTCAATTTTGTTCCAAGAATAGGTGTTTACAAAAAATATATATCTTACCATTTCAGGTAACCCTCTGATAGATGAAATCTCCATATGAGAACTCATCCTGAAAAAGAAATTAGAAGCAAAAGCTGATCAGTTTTTGATACTTTAATTTCACATGTGCATGCATTCATATATATACTTAGGGTTAAAACAAAAAACTGAACTGAACTGCTGAACTGAACCGAATCAAACCAAAAAAAAACTGAACTATTACTAACAATTCTGAAATTGAACTGAAACAATTTGGTTCAGTTCAAAACAGTTTGCTAAATTTATTGAATAATGTTATATGATGGAGAAAAAGCTTACTAATAAATAGATATGAATTGATATGCTTTGAAAGTTCCTGAGTTTTGTTTTGTTCACTAGACCTCACTGTATTATTTGTTTCAAACTTAGAAGAGTTGTATAATTATATGGTCACGGGTTTGGATGTGAAATTGGCTTTGATGCAACAATAGAAGCCTATATTTGAATCAAGGACTAATAGACATAAACCAATTTTATATTATGAAACCTATTTCAAGCTGACAAATAAATAACCTAAACAAAATTGTTTTTTTGCGGACTTTGGTGGTGTTCTTCACCAACTAGACATTGAAATTTTGATCAAAGGATTTACAAATTATCAAAGGACCATTGTGGTCCCTCTTGCCACGTCTCAAGCCTCTAAAGTTATTAGCTGAACTCATTATTACCCTTTTCTTCATTTTTCCACCTAATTAATTAAGTTATTTTCTTAGATTTCATTTTCTCATTCTCTTTGGTCAAAGATTGTCTCAAATTCATGACTAATAAGCAAGAGCACATATGAGAAATCAATAGCAATTACCCAAATATTGTGGAAGCATATTCTAAGAAAATTGGTAAATTGTCAACTTCCAAAATTTGATGTCTAGTGTCGGTGTGGTTATAGTCTTTAAATGTATGGAAACTTTAAAAACATAGTAATGATATATATATATTTGAGGTTCGATTGGCATATTATTAGTATTTGTGTAAGAGTATAGGAGATGATCTGACGATATGTTTACAAGTGGAGGCGGACAATGTGTTAGGCTCAATCAAGATTTTTAAGATGATATCAGAGTCTTTTCAGGATTCATTGGGTCACCTGCTATCAGATTTTCGTTATCGGACCACCCACCATTTATATTCATGAATCAAGCCAAATAATGTTGGTCGCGAGGGGGATGTTAAGAGTCTCACACCGGATAGAAGGTGGTCCGACAATGTGTTTATAGTAGAGGCATACAATATTCACCTACAAGCTGGTTTTATGAGATTGTGTTAGGCTCTACCACTATTTCTAATAATTTGAATATGAATTTCAATATATTCAAGGAACAACGAATTACTTAAAATATAAAGGTTTAGATTAGTCGACCGAAATTTAATAAAATATCAAATTTAAGTGAAACAATTTTTTATCAAACCTTATTCAACCTCTAACCAAACTCAAATTATCACAACTTTTCTCTTCTTGTACAATGAAGAATTAACTCAAAAAATAAAAATAGTGAAATACTTACAAGAGTTTTTTCCATTGACTTTGAGAAAATTTAAGCCAATTCCCCAAAGGCATGTATGATTAAGGGATAGTGTGGACCATGGAACCGGCATATTAAATTGTCCACACAATAATTTAATAGATACTCAAAATTGCATTGGTGACATATACTTTGTCGTTTCCTACCTATGAAGTGGGAACAGATAAGTTGATGAATAATTGGACAAATAAAAATAGTACTGGTGTTATAATCAAAAGGTATAAAATATAAAGTCTTGTAAAAAAAAAGGTATAAAATATAAAGTATGATATTAATTTATAGGAGTATATTTGTAAATAATTCTCCTGTTTGTTAAGTTGAATCTTGAAACCAAATCAATCCCACGAATGGATGATGTTGTTTCAAGTGGGAATGTGGTTTGAGTCAAGTCTTTGGGACATGTTGGCTTAAAAAAATAAAAAAAGTTTGCTGTTGTGTGCTGTAAATGGAGCTATTCACGCCATAGAACCCACCCTTCTAGAAATTTAGGTTGGTGGACTTTAATCTCTCTTGGCGGTTCCCACCTCTTCAAAATTGTAAAGAAAAATTGAAAACTATAAAAGATAGCTTGTTAATTTCAAAGTAGTAATAATTAAAAAAAATGACACATCCAAGTTTAAAGATGTATTGTATTAGGATTTTAAAAGACTATTTTAATAAAAAAAAAAAATTAAGATTTTAAAAGATTTTGTAAGATTGTGCTACTACTATTGATTCTCTGAGATTTTGAAAGACTTTTTATGTAAAAGACTTTATACATTCAAGATTTTAATAAATTTATCATACCGACTTTTAAGGATTTCAAAGGATTTTATGAAATTTTAACATTTCATAAAAATAGTAAACAAATCAATTGCGTTTGAATAAATAAAAGTAAAATCAATAAAAATTTCTTTTACTAACAAAATGACTTTAAATTTGAAATAACTTTTTAACAATTAACGAGATATATGTACAGTTTTTTTTTTTTTTTTTGAAATAATATATACAGTTTTTTTAATATTATGAGATTGATGACTACTAATATAATAATAATGGTTAGTTAATAAAATCAAAACTCATTGCCTAATAAAAACGTATTTTTTAATTACATTTTTTTATACAACGTATTGATACTAATAGGTGTAAGAACAGCAAGAAAAAAAAGAATAAATATTTGGTAACGTGATCTTGAGTAAAAAAAATAAAATGATGTGATCAACGATGACAACCACTTCGTTAATTAAGAAAATAAAAACGATGAAAACAACAAATTTAAAATCTGAAAAGAAAAAAAAAAAACAGACATAATATAATAACGCTCACTCAAAGAAGAAAAAAATGAAAGGAGGATATCAACAATAACACATGTTGTTAAATGAAGTAGGAGAATTGATGAAAGAACATATAATGAGAGTAAAAAAAGTCTCAAAAAATCTCAGATATTTATGTGAGATTGTTAGTTTTAAAATTTTCAACTAAAAAGTCTCAGAAAATCCATTCTACCAAGTAATCCATTGAAATCTTTTAAGTTTTTGAATATCAAGGGACAATTTTTAAGTTGTGAAAAATCTTGATTAAATACCAACGAATTTTGTTGGACTCTTTAAAAATTCATGAAAATCCTAATTGAATACCACCGAAATTATTTCTAATCTTTTAAAATCTTGATTGAATACCTCAAGATTTTTCTATAACAAAAAAGTCTTTTAAAATCCTTCGAAATCCCAATTCAATACACCATCCTAAAGTGAATTTTTGGTTTCCTTAACAAAGACTAAAGTAATTCTGTACATGAATTTCTTGTTTCATTTTACTTGGAAGCCTTCGTTAAACATCAATAATATGATTTATTTTTTTTTAAACTCGATATTCGATCAAAAAATCGACTAATCTAAAAGAACCAATCTACGATATGATGTTTTGAAGGTGAAAATCTATGATGGTCAATTAACACTCTTTTCTTACAATTTCCCAATTACAACCATTGTTTACTTCCTTTTAAAAAAAACATTGTTTACTCTCCTAAAAAAAATTAAACTTGATATCAAGTCTAAATATCAACTAATTAGAAGGATCAACCCCATTATCCATTAGCGGAGAGTTCAATTTAGGTCAAAGCAAAACTCTATATATAAATTGTTTCGGCAAATAAATTGTTAACATTATGAGGGTAGGGAGCTTGATTTTGGTTTTTAAACTACGAATACTATAAAAAGAAAATTAAATATTTCTCTCCTGAGCCTTTAATTTTTATGTGTTTATTATTATTACAGGACAACGAGAGGAATATTGTAGTTTAGGAGTGAAATAATAATAAACATAGAAACAATTTAGTAAATAATAATATGTGTTTATTAAATTGTTTATGTGTTTATTATTATTTCTCTTCTAAACTGCGATTCTAAACTACGGATAAAATTTTCTTTTTTCCTCTTACATATGCGTTGGTCGTCAATTTAGGACTGGTGTTAGTCACACCCCAAAAAAAATAAGTTACATCTAAATTTATTTAAACTTTTACAATAATACTAAAATTGCCCTCTTCATGTAAATTTTTAAAAATCCATCTTTTATGATCATTCTGAACCCTTACCCCCTTTCATCCACAAATCACCATAGATGTGCAATCAATATCTGAATCAACATCTTTGTTATTGATCTGTACTATATTCATAAAGGTTAGTGAATTTCATTTTCGATGAGTTTCTATTTGTTTATTGTTTGTTTTGGTATGAGATATGCCTCCCAATTTGATTTTAAGTGAGAGGTTAGTGTAAATTAAGTTTACGAAAAGGGGTTAGTGTAGTTTACATATGTAGGTTAATGTAAATTTAAGTTTACGTATGTTCAATTTAGGTTAGTGTAAATTCAGTTTACTTACATTCAATCTAGGTTAATGTAAATTAAGTTTACTTATGTTCAATTTAGGTTAATGTAAATTTAGTTTACGTATGTATATAAGAGGTTAGTGTAAATTAAGTTTACTTACGTTTAATCTAGGTTAATGTAAATTAAGTTTACTTACGTTCAATCTAGGTTAATGTAAATTAAGTTTACTTATGTTCAATATAGGTTAATGTAAATTCAGTTTACTTACGTTCAATCTAGGTTAATGTAAATTAAGTTTACTTATGTTCAATTTAGGTTAATGTAAATTAAGCTTATGTTCAATTTAGATTAATATAAATTAAGTTTACTTATGTTCAATTTACGTTAATGTAAATTTAGTTGATTTGAAATTTTTATTTTAGTTAAAGGGTATATTAGTCATTCTGGAGTGTAACTTATTTTTTTTTTGAATGTGACTAGCACCAGTCTCAATTTAGGGAACCAATTGTTTATGTGTTTATTATTATTACAGGACAACGAGAGGAGAACACCAACTATTGTTTGAGATCATTGTTGTCAATGAGATATTCTAACCGTTTATAATTTGTTATGCATATACATAAGTTTAAGCAATTTATTTATTTATTAATAGTTGATATTATTCACTTTAACTTATAACGTGAGTTTAATCCACTTAAATTGTTCGGTGGTGCTAGCTTAAAAACTTAGAGTTTGTTCTTCTTGAGATTTAAGTTCGATTCTTCTAATTCCCTAAAAAAAAAAGTTCGATTCTTCTAATATCAATTTTAATAGAATAGTTTGACTTAAAAAAAAAAAAAAAAAAAACTTGTAACATGAATTACTCACTTTAAATGAACCTTAACGATAAAGAATATCCTACTACATATAATTGTGAATGTATAAACAAAATTATGTATTAGATCTTTCAAAAATAATTATGTATTAGATCTTTCAAAAATAATTATGTATTAGATCATTATTTTAGCAAGAGACTATTTAGTACAAATTAACTTACATGAAAATTTGACGAAATGATTTAAAGTTGAACAATCCTATGTTGTTGGTTTTTTTTTTTGGTCGGTTCATTTGATGTTTCTATTTTTTTTTACAAAAAAAAAAAAGAATTGTAGTTGGTTGAAAGTACTTAAATATAAGAGTGAAGATTTTTTGTAAAAAAAAATAAAAATTTAAGATTCAACTTTTCTTTTAGTAAAAAAAAGTGTGAAGACCCAAATGAGTCATGAGAGATATTGCAAGACTCAATTCAGCCATGAGAAAGGAACTATGAGAAAATAAATTGGGATAAAGTGGTCTTTAATTTCTTTAAATTTTGTTTGGTTGATTAAGAAAATATAGAGAAAAGAATAGAAAATATGATGATTATGTAATATTTGATATGTGACAAAATGATGATAGAAAATAAATGTGTGTTGTGAATGACATAAATATTCTTAAACAAAAGTAATATGATAAAAAGAATACAAATAAATAATTTCATTATGGTCAACAGAAAAATTATAAAAAAAATATCGCTATTTAATAATGTTTTTAAGGGCTATTTAATAATGGTTGAATAATTATATAAGACGTGTTGGATTTTTTTTTATTGTAATATTCGTGTTAGAAATTTATTTTATTGATAATGAATACATTTTATATTTTATTCTCTTTATTTTTGTTTTATATTTTATAGTTTTTCGTTGACTTTAATAAAATATTTATTTTTTTTCTTTTTATCATTTTTTTTAGGGGACACTTCTTCTTTAGAACAGGTTCTTGAAGTTGTGGAACACTGGCTGGAACAGTATTGGAGATGTTCTAATGTCCATTCAAATTCTATCACTTTTCTCAATAATTTGTAAAAAAGGCAAAGCGTGTTGGTCTAAATGTGCGATGAACTAGAATAATGCAATTAACACTCCATTTAGTTGTTGAATTCCCATTTTAAAGGGTTGAGTAGACATGTTAATTTCAACCTTTCCCTTGACTTATATTCCCATCTTTGTGAGGTAGAATTCGAGAAACTTTCATGTTCGAACTCTAGAGTATCATTTATCGGGGTTCAATCCCAAATTGTATCTTTGAACCTCACAAAAAAAACTTCTTTTAAGCAAGTTGTGTGATTCAATTCTTCCTCCAATTTGATGATCATGTCATCCATACAAACTTTAAACATATCCCTAATTTGATTATGTAACACATTGGTCATCATCATCATTTGATGTGTTGTGCCTATGTTCTTAAGCTCGAAAGATATTACTTTGTCCTAGTAATTGTTATTGCCTGTAATGTAAGTCATTTTCTTGTAGTCCATTAGATGCATAAGTATTTTGTTATAATCATAATACACATCTATCAAATATCAATGACAATAGTTAAACATGATTGAGTTGGAAGGATCCATCTCTAGATGGTTAAGCAGGTCAACTTCAAAATCATTTAAATGAATCAAAATGCACATATCGTTGACTTAATTCAAAATCATACATGGGTAGGGTGAAATCCTTATACTCGCTACAAACCCTCGCGACAGGCTTTGGATGTTGACAACTGATTTACCTTTGTCCACAGCCCTATGACGAGTGTCCGAAGATAGAAACTTTTTCGGGTCTTGAAAGAAAATAGACGAAGTCATAAGAACCATGTAGAAGTGGCGAATATGAGAAAGTTGGAAAATGAAGGCACTCCCCTCCCCCGGGCGATCCACTCAATAGTCCCCATGGTGCCTAGAACGATGCAACCTATGGCTACCCATATGATCTTAGGCCAATCAAGTACACATTAGGGGTCTCATGCGTCTCAATGAAGGAAAACAAACAATCCCTAAATCAAATCACCATAACTCATTTCACCACTTTTCAAGGTAACTTGCCAATTGTCCAAATGAAAACAATAAACAAGATTTGGATCCAAACACGCTACAAATCAATCACTAAAATAACTTTGGAACGCGTGACATCCGCATTCTTAGTAACCACGTCTGAAATCAACTTTTAATCTTTCAATGGACCAACCGACAATACAACAACTTCATTGCATTACAACCCTAAATACTAACTCATCTAAACCCTAATTAAGATATTTATTCTTTAAACCCTAAAACATCAAATCACTATCAATGACTGACTTAATCGTTGAAGTGTTTGCATGTACACCCTCTCTTAATTATCATCTTTTTTCAAGTGCATTATCGTCTCACAAGTATTCCATCCAAATCCCCTCCAAATCAATCTTCATCTTCCCAAACCAACTCATTGAAAGAAAATCATGAATTCATTATTTTGTGATTAAAGACTTTTATGTATTGAATATACACAATAATAGACATAGTAAACATGAATAGAGACAAGAAAGTGGGTAAGGTTCGAACTTTTTTGAGCAATGAAATCAAATCTATGATATTTTTGGTAATTAATCACTCACACGCGCTTGAAATCAAAAAGTGATTCCATTTCATAATTAAAAAAGGCAAAAAAACAATGAGACAGTGCCACACAGAACAATCAAAAGCCTATCAGAAACAAGAGTCACACAAATACACATTCACACTTACACTTACACTTCCACTGTCTTTTGAGGTTTGAACCAAACATCATCAGAAGCATCCATGGCAGCCACCACTAGAGCCATAACCATAGCCAGCAACTCAACCTACACTCTTCTTGGTAAGAAACCATTTCTGGGTGGTCGTGCTCTTCGTCTCAACAATCTCAAGGTTTCTTCTAGAACTACCAGGTCTTATACTTGTAAGGCTATCTATTACCCTGAGGTTTCTGTCAAGGAGGAAGGTGAACCACAAACCCTTGATTATAGAGTCTTCTTTCATGACAAATCTGGTAAAAAGGTACAATATTTTCATTTGATCAATTTGGGTATTGGAGTTTTGGGGAGTTTTTTGTAATTGTGATGTTGGGTTTTGCTTAGAATTAGGAAATTATGATATTGGGTCTTTAAAGTTTATTCCTTTTTGTATCATTGTTATAGAAAGCTGATGATGTCATTGATTTGGGGATTTTTGTTTGATGGAATGATAGTGGTGGTATTAAGTAAATAAATTGTTGAATGGTGGATTTGTTTAATTGCTTAGTAGTTGTTGTGTTTACTTTGATAGATCAATTGATTGTTCAGTTGTTAGGTGATAGTGTTGTGTTAAGTGTTAATTGTTAACTAATTTTGATATATAGCACATCACAATCTGACAGAATTGTCGGCAAGGATTTAAATCGCTGTCGCATCGCAGTCTGTGGTATTGCAGAAAACAATAGTCAAATGTGGCCATAGAAGCTTGATCGCGGTCGCGAAGACATCAAAAACCTTGATGTTGTGCCTCATCGCGGCTGCAGACCTTTTTTTAAAACCCTAGGTATCATGTTTATGTGTGTGAGTTTTCCTTGTTGTGCTACACTTTTCCTCGGCTTTCATGAGTTAGTTGTTTACCAAGGATAGGGACCTAGTGTTAGATTTTCATAGTTTTTGTTGCTAGGACTTGTGCAATTAACCTAATAATTCTGTATAGGGTATGTTATTGACATTTCCATAAAGAAAAGGAAAAATTAAAGTGATGCTTTATAAGTGAGTGCGAGTTTACTGCAACGTGGGCTACCCTGGACAATGTAGTTCTGTATACTTATACATACTAATATAATTTGTAAAATTTGCAGGTTTCTCCCTGGCATGATATTCCATTGCAGCTAGGTGATGGTGTCTTCAACTTCATTGTTGAAATACCAAAAGAATCCAGTGCAAAGATGGAGGTTGCCACTGACGAGCCTTTCACTCCCATTAAACAGGATACAAAAAAGGGAAAGCTTCGATTTTACCCGTGAGAGACAACTTCAAAGCTCATACTGTTCCTTTTTTGGTTGTATTATTTGTCTTTGGCTATGCACTTTTATGTTTCAAGCTAAATCTGTTTCACTAATCCAACCAGGGTTTTGTCTTTTATCAATGGAACATTGCCAATGTAAATATCATACATATGCCTTCTTTACTGATGTCAATATACGACCATGAAAAATTTGAGCATGTGTTATATCTCATTTATCAGTTGTTTTGATCATTTTGTCTTCTCTTGAAAATTCTGCTTGGTTAATTTGGCATGATTGGTTCCATATTTAGCCTGTTCTGAAATGTACCGTTTGCTTTCTTTCCAGCTATAATATACATTGGAACTATGGCTTACTTCCACAAACGTGGGAAGATCCATCTCTTGCAAACCATGAAGTTGAAGGAGCATTTGGAGATAACGATCCAGGTATTCCATTATGTTGTCTCATGTTGTCTCAATATCTTTGTCTTAAATACGACTGCAACAAGTGTGCATAAAATTCCTGTTAATCTGTATGTAGTTGATGTGGTTGAGATCGGCGATAGGCAGGGGAAGATAGGAGAGGTTCTCAAAGTCAAACCCTTAGCTGCATTAGCCATGATTGATGAAGGAGAACTTGATTGGAAAATAGTTGCAATTTCATTAGATGATCCAAAAGCTTCACTTGTGAACGATGTTGATGATGTTGAGAAGCATTTTCCAGTAAGCTTCGTTACCTAACTACTTGATGTCTATGCTGGAGTTGCTTTCATAACGAAAGTTTCATTAAGATGGAAAAATTATTGCTTGATGTGATACTTAATTGGTGTCTATAATCTTTGATTGTCTTCAGGGAACCCTCACTGCTATTAGGGACTGGTTTAGAGACTATAAGATACCTGATGGGAAGCCTGCTAATAGATTTGGTCTTGGCAACCAGGCAGTAAATAAGGTACTTTTACTTCACAAATCTCTTTACAATTGTCCTAATGAATTCCTTTCTGTTACTAATCTTTTGACCGAGTTTTGCAGTTTACATGTTCCTTTAAATCATTTACTAACTTTTTTTTTTGTGAACAGGATTACGCGCTTAAGGTAATCACAGAGACCAATGAGTCATGGAGTAAACTTGTGAAGAGATCAATTCCTGCAGGAGAGCTGTCACTTGTGTAAATGTATTGGTAGAATATCAGTTGTTAGTGCCAATGCTTGCATTTTTTTTACAATTCTATTTATGAAGCAGCAAACTCTTTTGTCGAGCTTCACGGTTATGTCTTTAACAGTAATTCCCTTTTGGTCAGGCACTAGTTAAATTGAATACATCCATCTTGCTTTTTTTTTTTATTTTTTTTTGAAGGAACATCCATCTTGCTGTTGTATTCTACATTTTACTTGCCATTATTCCTTTTACATTCCAATGAGATAACTCCTATATTCTCTAGTATTGTTGGACTTAATTCTCTGAGAGTATTTGTGGTATTGGAAAAGGAAAGGAAGAAAAAGTGAAAGTGGATTACATCTTTAAGCTGAGACTTGTGAACCTCATTAAAAGGTAGAAGATAAGCTGATACTTGTGAGCCTCTTCAAATAAGGTATGGTTAACAGCACTACAAAGCATGGAAGTGGAATACATCTTTAAGTTGCCACCATCACAAAAGCAACACTTATATAAATCGCTACATCACAATCATATAATTAATTTCTTTTTAAACCACGTTTTCATAAAAAACATTGAAAACCAAATGTGATTAGAAACTGGAGAAAAGAAACTTCTCACTTTGTGTGCTTCATATTGATGAACAAAATGCTAAAAGCTCCCTTTTGGAACTTAAGAACTAGCTAGATTGAAGTGGCTTATCTCAAGGAGCCATGACTCAGATGAATAGCCAATGACATGCATGTTGTAAATATATTATATTGAAGCTGTTGAACTATTCAGTTTTAATATAGTAAGATAAGATATAGTATGTTATTTCGTGTTAGAATTCGAACATCAGACTCCCCATTTCTCCATATCTAAAATGTGTTAGTCTTATAAATTAGGATACTGTGTGTCGAATAACAGAAAAAATACTAGACAATGTCAATAATTTATAATGTACAAGATCAACTATTTGCTGTTTCACTTTACAAGCCTCAAACGTGAGTTTATTGGTGTTAAAAGCAATTTTAGCCTAATTTTACATGTTTGGATAACAATTGTTAATCTTAATTTAGGGGATAAAAAACGATTTGAGCCGATACATAAATTATTCAATGAAATTAAAAAATGAATGTTTTTTTATTACAAGGACGGGAGGTGGTATGTCTCAAATCCCTATTTTCCATTTAATATTATGTTGAGAAGTTATGATGATTATTGAAGGGGTTTATCCAATCTATCAAATGATGGAAATCAACTGATCTAATGTTACTACAAAATCCATTAATCAGATCTAAATTTATGACAGTTGCCCCTGATTTAAGTGTATGGAACTACCTCAGGTTATATTATTATATTTGTAAGGCACAACACTAACTACAATTACACATTATTTACAAATTTTGCACATGTTTACCTTTTTCAATGACACATTTTGCATATTCTTCATATTTATTCAATAACACCAATGCATGATTTAGTAGTATGTATGTCAACTTATGAAATCCATTAAGTCCCACATTGCCTCAATATTCCATTACAAATGATTGTAGACTAGACTTCTTTTTCCATAATGTTACCTCAATATTTCAAAGCAATTAAAGCAATTGAGGCTAACTCTTCTATTTTTGTTGGAACAACAAAAACTAACTCTTATCATCATAATCAAAACATCAAAATGGTACAACACGAGGTGTATCACCAGATTTTTACATCAGTTTGTTTGTACAGTCCAGTTGTCGTTACTGTCATCCTTCGCCGTGTGTCTCGATCAGATAAATTGTTAGATGTTAACATAATAATACATTAGATAATCATTCTCTTAACCATTCCAAAACCAGAATACTATCTATCTACCCACATCCAACTGAATCCCAAAACTTAACACAGAATCCTGTTGTTTCATTTACGAACTTCGGTTACAGTCCTACTTCCAATACAAAAGCTACTCACCTTTCTCTCTATTTAGCTCATGAATTCTACCGTGAATCTCGTTCAGTAAATCCACGGATTCCATATTGTTATCTGAAAGGCACTGTAGAACAGTTCCCAGACTAGCAATTTCTTGGTCTTTTGCCTTATCCTGATTTCAAATTGAAAATATTTATAAATTACATCCAGGTGCATGAAGATGGAATGTTTCATAAAATATAATTTGAATAAGTAAAAAGAACCTTGATTTCTATGGAGTTGGTTGCCTTGCAACTGCTCTCATTAATCGATCTTGCATTCTGCACATGTTCCCGCAATAGACCAACTGATTGATTCTTAGTGGCTGTGTTATATGCGCAGATGAATCTAACAGCCTCAATATATTGCTGCTTCATGATAAGATTCTGAACAAAATCTGCAAGGTGCAGGAAAATTTCACTTCATCAAAACTAACATACGGGTGTTGAATAAAATCTCAAAATAAATTGAGGAAAATAGAACACCTCAAACCATTAAAAAAATAGCACATATGCATAGTTTTTTTTGGTCTTAACGCTCCGGTTCTTGAGGGAAAAGGGCCTTGGTAATCCAGAGTTCGACCAAGATATAAGAAAAGCCTGACTAAGGATTGTTCCAACCATGATTCAAACTCGAATTCTCCCAAACAATGCATCCTTAACTGAAACTCTTTCACCGCTTGGTTTAGAAAGATATATAAATTTGAAGTCTTTCATTTTCCAAGCATTAGCCAATATGCCAACTTTTCTATAACAAATCAGAAATAACTTTCGGGGGAAACAAAATGAAAGGTTTGCATCATGTGTACGAGAAGCCAATTCCATATCAGTTCAATTTCTTAGTAACAGCTAATACCATAGTTTATAATCCCAATCCAAAAATATTTATACATTTGATAACCACGTGATGTAACCTACGCTTTGAAGTGAGAAGAAAATAAGTATAATGACTCAATGTGCAGAAAGGCAAAAAGGAGATACTAGTTTCTGAGCAAAACATTTCTAAACTAACATACCAGAAACTTTATGTGCCAAACCCATAGTCCCAAACAGCTCTACAGATATCTTGTGTTGAGCAGCAAACCCAAAAAGCTTTAAAATTTCATCTTCATCGAAAGAAGAAACCAATCCATAAATTGACAGAAGGAGCAAAAACCCCAGAACTGGCACTGGATTTTCAGTATTTTCGCCAATGTAAGCTTTCAGTTTAAGTGCTAGCTTCATTGCTTCTTCTCGCACATGAGGTTTAACATGTGGTGAGATTCTCATCAGTTGTTCGAGCAGATCAATGTGGTGATCATCAATAATTACAACATTTTCTCCCTTACACTGTGGAATGATGGGGTTCTGGATTATATCTAAAACATCTTTTGATGGATCTGATGATGATGCTAGCAGATTAGCTAGACTGTCGTTGCCATGTGACTCAAGTTCATCAATTTCCTCAATTGGGAGAAACTGCAAACTTCTTCCATCAATGGTAGGACTTGGTTGATCATCTGTGAAAGATGAAATTGCATAATTAGCTGTCATATATTTAAAAATATCAAATCATTAAAGATCAAGTTGAAATTAAAATGTCTCATTAAACTAGATGAAGAGCTTTTACCTGATTCAATTTCCTCTTCAAATGATTTTATTAACGTTTCATATTGACCGTCTCTTAGTTCAAGTTCCTCTTCTTTTGATTCAAACTTCCTCACTCGGCTTTCAAAGTCCTTCTCTACTGATTCAAACTTCCTAACTCGGCTTTCAAAGTCCTTCTCTACTGATTCAAACTTCCTCACTCGGATTTCAAAGTCCTTCTCTACTGATTCAAACTTCCTCACTCGGCTTTCAAAGTCCTTCTCTACTGATTCAAACTTCTTCACTCGGCTTTCAAAGTCCTTCTCTACTGATTCAAACTTCCTCACTCGGCTTTCAAAGTCCTTCTCTACTGATTCAAACTTCTTCACTAGGCTTTCAAAGTCCTTCTCTACTGATTCAAACTTCCTCACTCGGCTTTCAAAGTCCTTCTCTTTTGATTCAAACCCCTTTACTCGGCTTTCAAAGTCCTTCTCTTGTGATTTAAACTCTTCCACTCGGCCTTCAAATTCCTCTTTCTTTGATTGTAACTCCTTCACTTGTCCTTCATATTGCTTCAATTTTGATTCGAAGTCCTTCACCTGGCCTTCAAAATCACACTCTCTTAATCCAAACACCTTCACCCGTCTTTGAAAATGTTCCTCTTTTGACTTCAACTCCTTCATCCGTCTTTCAAATATCTTCTCTTTTGATTTGAGTCCCTTCAGTTGGCTTCCAAAATGCTCCTTGAATGATTCCAGATCATCTACTTGTCTTTCAAATAGCTTCTCTTTTAATCCGAGCACCTTTTCCTGGCTTTCAAATTGCTTCTTTTTTGATTCAAGCTCCTTCACCTGCCTTTCGAATTCCTCCTGCTTTGACTCCGACACCTTTGTCCGCCCTTCATAGAGCTTCTCATTTGATTCAACCCCCTCTATTCGTCGGTCACACTGCTTCATTTTGGAATCAAACTCCGTAGCTCTACCTTCAAATTGCTTTTTCGTTGACTCCAAGTCCTTCATTTGAACAAGCTGACCAGTTCTCCTCTCTGACATTGCATTTAGTATGTTACTCCTTTCTGACATTAGCTCTTTTATTTTATGACTAACAGATATTTTCAAAGCATCAAGCTCTTCCTTTCTTGTCTTAATTTCCTCATTACATTCATCAATTTTTTGTGAAAGAGTCTCAAGCTCTTTTTCCTTCAATCTTCCACGGCCTCTATTATTGCTATCCATGGCTGCAAGAAGCTGTCTCTTATTTTTCTTGAGCTCAAGTGTTTTTTTTTTAATCAAACCCTTGATGAAACGGACATGCTCTTCGTTTGCTGCAAGATCTTTGACACCTTTTTCGATTTTGTTTTGCATTTCCTCGTAATATTGGTTAGTTTGTCTAACATCACTAGCTTGCTTTTTCTTATTTAGAAGCTCTTTGGAGCACTCCTCAATATCTCTCTCAAGGGATTGCAATTTTTCCTCCTCAACGCTCCTTAATCCGAGTATGCTCTTCTTCATGAGATTAATGGAAAACGATGACAACTTTGATTTTTTAACCGAAGTTTGCGAGGGAATGTTGTCATCAAAAGGCCTCTTTGCTGGCAGTCTAGTATGCCTATTCTCAACAGAGTCATCACATTTACTACTACTACTACTACTACTTGCTCCCAAATTCAAAGTTGACAATGACTTTGCTCTCAAAGGTACATCATCATCATCATCAGACTTAGAGTCATATAAATTCAGCAACTTTTTTCTTTTAGAAGACCTAACAACCATTATTGAACTACAAAGATCACCCCTTCAAATCCTGGGCAGAAAAAGAAAAAAGAAGCATACAAAAAGAAAGTTTTAGATCAACCATTAAGACCCTTTTTAGATAAACAACTAAATTTGATTTGCAGCTTATAGCACACAAATGCTTATCATGATAAGCACTTATGTAAATATATTTTCATAAAAGATAAAATAAAGTTCAATTGTTTTCGCATAAACAACAAGTTGTTTTCATAAGCCAACTTCATAAGTTCGCTCAAATAATATCAAAATTCAAAGGTGCTTATGCTAGTAGAAAAGTTCAACTAAGTCTAATTCAAACAGATCTCATATATATCAATCACAAAGCAGCCAGGGAAAACGAAAACAACAGCATGCATGCGGTAAAAACATTGAAGATTTATTAAATAGATGATCCTTTCAATGGAAATGTAAATGATAAAAAAGAAAAAGGCATGAAAAAGGCAAAAAAAGAAGAAGAAGTTAGAATATTTACTTACCTTTGTTTGTGTTGCAGAGGAGAGTTAACTAAGAAAGTAGGAATGAAATGAGTGAAGAAGAAGAAGAAGAATAGAACACTTCTGATCTAAGTTCAGAGATTCCCAAAGTGAAACACTGTACTTAGAAGCGGTTTGTGCCTTTTGAGGCCTGTGGGTGTGGGGTCCACACCACATGCTACTACCTACTCAAGGGACATGTTGGAATGAGGAAATTGAACATGTCTATGATAAACTTTTTGAGTAAAAACTCAAATTCGTCGTTGAATTCGCAAGTATCAATCAAATTCGTCCTTCAATTTATCGAAATATCACCTTAATTTTTGAAGTTGTCAATGTTAATCAAATTAGTCTCTCTGTTAAGTTGAGATATTTACTTACAATGCTGACGTGTTTTGTAAACCTCTCACAAGATTTGACATGTCAAATGCCACACAAGCAGATATTAATTTGGCTAAAAGTGACAAAATTTTCAAAAGGATCAAATTGATTGATTTGCAGAAAATTGGAACACTGATTTGCGAAAAACGGTCGTTATATACTCTTTCTTCCCCAAATCTATTAAATTGGAACCCTAATTTGACAATTTATTTATAAAAATAAAAAACAGGTTTTGAAGTTTTTAGAATTGGGGAAGAACGTTGTCATCAATTAATGATAGAAATTTTGGGATTTTGGACTCTAGATGACAAATTGTAAAATTAGGGTTTCAATTTTATAGATTTGGGGAAGAAAAAGCTGTTGTATAACAACCATTTTTTCTGTAAATTAATCAATTTTGTCCTTAAAAATTTTGTCATTTTCAATCAAATTAGTCCTGCTTGTGTGGCTTCTGACATGGCAAGCCTTGTGAGAGGTTAACAAAACAAGTCGACATCGTTAACATCCCAACTTGACGGATGGATGAATGTGACGGACGTCTATTAAATTCAGGGACGAATTAGAGATATTTTGAGAAATTGGGGGACAAATTTGGCTCGTCCTTGCAAATTCAAGGACAAATTTGGGTATTTATTCTAAATTTTTTAGGGTTAAATATGTTTTCCGTCCCTATAAATATGTCAATTTTTCGTTTTAGTCCTCTAAAAAATTTCTTCAATTTTTAGTTCCCCAAAAGTTTTCCATCTTTATAACTTTTCATCTTTTGGTCATTCCTTTGAAGTAAACTCATATGTAGAATTCATATTTTTGGATAAAATTTTGTTGAAAAATTTATAATATTATAAGAATCTCTCTCCTAAATAAATTTAAATTTTTTTAACACAACATGGATTAATATGAATTTATATATTTTTGAAGGTTAAAAATTCATATTTAATTTATGTTTTGTTAAAAAAATTTAATATTTTTTAGGAGCGATTTTTACAATATTCTACACATTTATGTATAATTTCATTAAAAAAATATAGAAATTTATTTAAAATTAGGGATCAAAAGTAATGATTGAAATTTTTATAGGTACTAAAAGTTGAAGGAAAATTTTAGAAAGACTAAAACGAAATATTGTTATATTTATAGGCCAAAAACATATTTAACCAAAATTTTTAGTTCCTCTAAATGAGTTTTTTTTTGAAGGATAGTTCCTCTAAATGAGTTAAAATCTTCATTTATGTCTTTCTTCATTTGTTTTATTTGAAGAGATAAAAACACATAAATATTATAAAAATAATTAATGATGGTTAGCCTCATTTAATGGTTCGACCCACAACTTTTTTTGTATGTATATCTTTCTAAATGAGATTTTCCATTTATTTTTATAAATAGAGAGTATCCTCCTTTAAGAAAAAGAAAATGAAGAGGATCCATACTCCTTAAAATGGTCTTATAAATTAATATTGTATCACTTCATAAAACGATCTTTAATTAATTAATATAATAACATAAGATCAATGCTAACAATACATATTGTAACACTAAATTATGCGAGCGCAGAGTAAATTTGGTAGAATCTATGTATATTTTAAGACTGATGCTAGTCACACCAAAAAAAAAAACAAGTTACACCCCAGAATGACTAATATACCCTTTAACTAAAATAAAAATTTCAAATTAACTAAATTTACATTAACGTAAATTGAACAAAAGTAAACTTAATTTACATTAACCTAAATTGAACAAAAGTAAACTTAATTTACATTAACCTAAATTGAACATAAGTAAACTTAATTTACATTAACCTAGATTGAACGTAAGTAAACTGAATTTACAAACTTAATTTACATTAACCTAGATTGAACGTAAGTAAACTGAATTTACATTAACCTAGATTGAACGTAAGTAAACTGAATTTACACTAACCTCTTATATACATACGTAAACAAATTTACATTAACCTAAATTGAACGTAAGTAAACTTAATTTAGATTAACCTAGATTGAACGTAAGTAAACTGAATTTACACTAACCTAAATTGAACATACGTAAACTTGAATTTACATTAACCTACATACGTAAATTACACTAACCTCTTTTATATACATACACCTAAACTTAATTTACACTAACCTCTCACTTAAAATCAAATTGACAGGCATATCTCATACCAAAACAACCAATAAACAAATAGAAACTCATCGAAAATGAAATTCATGAAATTCACTAACCTTTATGAATATAGTACAGATCAATAACAAAGATGTTGATTCAGATATTGGTTGCACATCTATGGTGATTTGTGGATGAAAGGGGGTAAGGGTTCAGAATGATCATAAAAGATGGGTTTTTAAAAATTTACATGAAGAGGACAATTTTAGTATTATTGTAAAATTTTAAATAAATTTGAGTGTAATTTGTTTTTTTTTTGGTGTGACTAGCACCAGTCATATTTTAACCAATAAAAAAACTAATTCAAATGAATATTCAACTACATCTCAGAGTAACTCCAAAGGCTTGGTCTAGTGGTAAAATGACAGGTCTTGAATCCGAGAGAACCCGGGTTCGAGTTCCACTAGTACCTTTGGAGGGAGGTAAATGTAAATACCATTGTAAATGCTTTTGAGTTCGAAGGTCTTCCATGCCTTGGACTGGGGCACCATCCCCTCACCCTAAAATTTTTGTAACAAAAAAAAACTACATCTCAGAGTTACATTCGAGGGATTAAACATTTTGCTTATTCATTGGGGCGGGAAAGAGTTAGTTAGTTAGTTTGTGTGCCGGGACAGATCTGTTTCATTTCCGTGCTGCGGCGACGATAACCACCGCTCGCCGCCATAGCAGCAACCTTTGTCCGCCGTTGTTTTATGTAAATGAACTTCTGCTTCATCTTCTTCAATTCATTCTCAGAGACATGAATACATCATCCCTTGGAAGAGACTCGACCACTCCATCTCATTCCCCTTTCTCCGGTAACCATTTCTCTTAATCACATTACTTAATCACAATTTCATTTGTAGTTTCTGAGCTGTTTGAATTCAGATTGTTAAAACTATATACATTATACGTGTTGTTGATGTGAAATTGATCTCTGCATGATGCATAGATTTTTTCTTATTATTCTGAGTATAGATTGTAAAAACGACGATGTAGGTTAAATTTTGTTCCAATTTCATTTTGTTTTTTTCGTTACCTATTGCTTTAATTCTTTGAATCATGATATTCTTCATCTTTAGTAATGATTTCACAGTTGAATAATGTCTTGACTTCAGGCTTTTAGTTCTAGGCATATTTTAGTTAAGAAATCTTTTCCACGGACACCGGACACGACGCAACACTCACACTGATCAAATTTTGAGAAAATGACATAATTCAATTATTTCAATTTAATTACATGTGTCGGAAAAAAATGTAATTCAAATTTTGAAAAAAATGAATTGATCTTAACTTGTTTAGAATGAGGCCATTATTGTAGATACAAATGGAATCTGTTTGATGAGAAATGCATGGAAAGAGGATCAACATCCTTCCTTCATTGATTTTATCTCCACTTTCCTCTCTGCTAACTCCTTTCGTCTTAAGTTCGTTCCAATCGCTCCGGTATGTCATTTCCTGTTTTAGCCTGTTTCCCTTCCCTGTTCATTTTAAATATTCTGGTTCATCGCTGAAATTTTGAGGATTTTTCTTGAAGGACTTTATTTTCAATTGTGGCGGTTTATCAGTGGCCTTCATTTTTGTCACAAACTGGGACTCCAACAATTTGGCACCAATCTTCAACAGGTTACTAGGCTCTGTTGTTTTGAAATCATTTCTAATGCTTGTGGGTTATAATGTTTAAGTAGTATTTATACTTACCAAAGAATTTATGTTTCATCTGATTCTTCTGTTGCAGAGTTCAGAAACTGAAGACTCAATTTTCTCGTTTTTATGTTGTTATAACACTACCGGCAAAAGAGGAAATTGATTCATTTACTCAGTCATATTTCAAGTGAGTTTTGTTAATTCTGTTCTTCTGATTGATTAATGTTAGCTATGTATGTATGACTTGAATAATGATAGAACATGGATCCTGGTTTGTTATGAATATGTGAAGATTTGGGATGGTGATTGGCAAGCCTACATTTGTGCCAGTTAAAGACTTTGAGATGGGATTTGAAAAGATGTTAAAAATAGCCCATTCTACCGGAGGTAGAACCTGAAACTTCTTCTAACTATCTTTAATGTGTTGTTACAATTTAATTATAGATCTTGTTCTCCAACTAATTTCAGTATACAAGCAGCAGAGAATTGAAGAAAAACTGAAAGCTGAGGTGAGGTCAGCTCATTGATTTTACAATAAAATTTCATACTATTTAGCTGCTACTAATCACATATGAAGTGAAACTAGCAAATTGATGTTTGAATTTTGTTATGGTTTTGAAGAGGAAGCAGTTGGTGCAAGGAATGAACTTTTACCTTAAAGTTGTTACATCAATCCCAGGCATTGACAATCACGATGCAAATGCGGTAAATCTCTCTACTACAAGGCAACTCTTCAATTTAGTTTTATTTTTACATGCCTCCTTTCGTTATTGATTAAGCTCTGAATTCTAGAGTATAGACATGTTAAACTCGCTAAAGTATAACTTTCATAAGTAGTTTGTGCATAAGCATTCCATTTGTTTATTTCCAGATAATAATTGCATTGGTGTCAAAGTTTTCATGCTATGTTAGTCTTGTGCTATTTTCCTACTGGCTGGGGGTAGTCTTTATCACATAATAATAACTTTGTTACATGAAAAACCGTATAATAGCCATGCTTATAGGTTGAGTTATTTTGTTTTTCTGATCACTCAATTCAGCTTAGTCAAGCTATTGGTTCTGTCCAAGCAATTGCCAAGGTATCAAAAGGGCAAATTCTGGAGAACACAGATCTTTCTACTGACAAGGCAGAGATGATTTCAAGGTTTCTCAGAGACCCAAAGTCTTACTTACGTCCCAAGATCAACTGATCACAAAATAACAAAGGAATCAAGATTCAAGTGATGGGGATAGATGTTAATTCCTTCTTCTTTTATCGTTATTAACTTTTGTATAAAATAGTATTTTTAGTTTCAATTTTATCAATTGATAAAATAGTATTCTTAGTTGCAGTTTTATCAATTGTTAACTTCTATATAAGATAGTATTCTATACAAGACACTGAAATTACTCTTTCTGGAAAACCAAAGAATGTCTGCTCAGAATCTGATTGCTCCAACTAGAGCCCCTCTCAGACCTAATTACTATTTTCCATGGGACTTTGAAGCAGGGGATGGTACATTCTATGCGATGGAAGCCGATACCCAAATGAATTCTCTATCATTTGAGATTACCTGGCATGCCTTTTATTTTTATTTTTTACTTCTTTCCCTTTATTGTTGTATAATAATCCATGTAACTGAATGTATTTCAAACTATTTTCACAATTTACATCTACTGTTTGAGCTTAGTGGATCAGGTATATATGTTCCAACTGATTTTTTGTTTTTGTTTTTGTTTTAGTGCACTAATCTGACAATGCATCATGTCTCTCTATAATGCATTAGCTCCAACATTCAATTGAATAGGTTGTTGCAATGCCAAATAATAATATACCATTGGTGAGAATTATTGATAGAAGAATATGTATGAATGTTATTGTGTACTTCTACCTTTTTCTTCTAATTTTAGACAACAGTTTGTTGTTTTTGTAATTGCTTTCATGCACAAATTTGTTGTGTTGGATTCACTTTATTTCCCTAATAATCATCCCTGATGCACAGGGAAATTCACTGGATTTAATCTGTTGTACTTTTTTGAAATTGATATGGAAATATTTCTCTTTCAGATGAAGAAAGAAAGAAGGAATATCTGCATTTCACCAAAAACCAATGCATTATAAACTTAGGCGAGGCTTTTGCATTTCGACAAACCAATGCATTATAGGCAAGGCTTGAAAAGTGCTCATAACATAACATGTAAATTTCACTGGACAATTAACTTTTGGTCACCTCTCAAAAAAATTAAATTTTGGTAAAAGTAATAGACAATTAACTTGGTACTTGACTAGCTCTCCAACACGTCTCAACGTCAGTTGCTGCCAGTAAAAGAAAAACTGGTACATGAATGAATGTTGTTGAATGAATTTCAAACTATTTTCACAATTGTATCGTGCATAATGCATTATGTCTCTCAATAAGTATACAATGCATTATGTCCAACATGACCAATTTACGATCTGGCTTGGAACCTCTGCATGGTGGTAAACGTTTTGGTTTGACAAAAGCTCAAAAGAAGAGTTGCTGTTCTTTCCGTGAACTTACGGAGAAAATGAACAATGAAAGTAAGCATGAATTCATGGTTTTTTGTTCTGTTGTTGTTGTTGTTACTTGCCTCTGAAATCAATAATTGAAAAACATTATTAATACAATTTAATTAACTCTATTTAATTTAATTGTCGTGCAGGTCGAGTCATTATGAAACCACAGAGAATGCAGAAAACTAACAAGAGATTCAGATTGGACTCTTTTCTTGTTGCACAAGACACTGAAATAACTCTTTCTGGCAACAAAGAATGTCTCCTCAGAATCTGATTGCTACAACTAGAGCCCTTCTCAGACTTCATTAGCATTTTCTGGTCTTTCCACTGACAGTTACTTACGTTAATTTCATCTCTTTTTTTATATTTTTTTATTGTTGTTAACTTCTGAATAAAATGGTATTTTTAGTTTCAATTTTATCAATTGTTAACTTCGGTATAAGATAGTATTCAATTTTATCGTTACCATTATTTACAAAGCAAACTATTGATCTTAGTCTAAATTTTTTTCTCAATTAAATGAAATGATAGTAGGAGTAGTATGATGGTTTTTCTGTACTAGATTAGAGATTTACAATTATAGTTTCCTCATTCTGGGAATGCCATTTAATGTGCAAGCAACTGGTATTCCATTGTAAAAGGTCCTTAAAATTTAGTCAAAATTGTCAATACTGGTAATTTTAAGTCCATATAACATTGGTGAAAGGCTTTGTGCTACGTAATAGCTCTCTGATTTGTTTCAGACTTAAATATTTGTTGCATTAGAGGGCACCCAAACAAATCCTGCACCAAGAAATGTTGTCACTGAGAGAAGCTGCAAAATAATAGTACTCAGTGAAAAGGAATGATCTATTTGTATACATCCATAATTTTTTTTCTTAATTATGTATGGTTTTGGTCCTCTATTTCACTCAATCACGGAATTGATCCCCCACTTTAAATAATTCGGTTTTGACTTCTGTTTTGGATTTGTGAACTTAAAATCATATTTAGATTGAAATTTTAGGGTGCTTTTAGGTAATTTCATGGGTATCGATAATTTTTTTTTTGGCCAAGTAGCCCAGTGGCTACAAATTCACCTTTTTAAGGTGAATGTGTATTGATCATTCTACAATATCATATCATATGCTACACCATTTAAAATATGTCACATCATTTTTTAGTCCAAAAACAAGAGAAAGGAACCAAAATTGAGGACCAATTTTGTGAGTGAGGGAAAATAGAGGGACCAAAAATGTAATTAAACTTTTTTTTTTATCAACCCTCCGGTTCTTGAGGGAAAACGGGGGAATGGAAAATGTAATTAAGCCTTTTTTTTTTTTACTAACCCTCAGGTTCTATTAATTGACTATCACAGGTAAGTAAATGGAACATGGATTAATTGACATAAAGTTGTCTACTGATGAAATAGAAAAACAACAAATTTGAAAACCTGTTGCTGAACCGTTAAAACCTCTACTTAGTATCTTCCTAATTGTTCTTACTAATCAAAATCCTCAAGCAGTGCCTTGTGCACCATTTGGAAGCATTAGTTTCGGATTTTTCAATGGAAATATAGTCCTCTATTCCAAATTGAAGTCATATCCATATTCTTTATATAACGAGGTTGTTTTGTTAATGCCACTTTGCTGAACAAACTATATTTGTTGTTTATTCCCAAAAAGATAAGAATTAATTGATTTTGTGAATGATAATATTGCTGGCAAATTTCTGTTGAAACTGAAATTGTAGACTGAGATAAGTTGGGAAACTTGACAGTGAGGTTAGACTCTGTCGAATTATTTTATTTCATTTGAACATGAAGTGACCTATAAGGAGCGAATCGAAGAAGGGTAAGGATTAACTATGAGTGATTAATTGATTAACTATGTATTTTTCGTTTGAGGTTTTTTTTTTGTTTTAGTTACACATAAACCACATAAACTATATCCTAGGAGAAATACGAACTTGCAATGGATTTTTCATCACCACAGTGAATTCTTGTTTTTCCGACAAATCAACATGCCCACCTTCTGGAACCTTCCAATCGAAATTCCAAACCAAATTAGCCACAAAATATTCCAAGTGAAGCAAAGCTAAATTATATCCGGGACAGATTCTCCTACCAACACCAAATGGCATCATCTTTATCTCTTTACTCCCCGTAATGTCAAATGTTTCATCCTTCAAAAACCTCTCTGGCTTAAACTCCATTGGATCCTCCCAAACACGAGGATCCCACCCCATCTCTGCCACCATAAAATTGACCGTCCCATTTTTAGGCACCAAATAACCGTTAAAAAGCACATCCTCTGTCACCGCGTGTGGCAACACATTATGCCCCGGTGGATGACGCCTCAACCCTTCCAAAACCACACATTTCAGATACAAAAGTTTCTGCAAATCTTCCTCTTTCACTTCCACCTTCTCTCCATTTCCATCACGACCCATCACCTCCCTAATCTCGTCCACAAGCCTCCCTTGCACGTCGGGGTACTTCACCAAATTTGCCATAATCCATTGCAAAGCCGTGGAAGTAGTATCTATCCCAGCATTCAAAAACTCTGAACAAAGACTAACCATTTCATCTTCACTCAATTTCCGTTTCTCATCAGGCAACTCCAACTCCAAAAGAGTATCCACATACGAAACTACAGGGTTAACATTGTTCAATCTACTCTCTTTAACTTGCTTCCTCGCTCTAATCAGCGGAAGCAAAACATCTTCTTGATCCTTTCGTAACTTCAACAACTCTTCCCATCGTTTGCAAAACAAAATCCGAGTAACTTTTGGCCAGAAATTTATTATATTGAATTTGTTAACACTCAACAGAATTGTCCTTTGTACACGCTCAATATCACTGATTTTCTCATCATTAACTCTTTCACCAAAACACATGAAAACAAGTAAACAGAACATAGCATAGTTGAAGTGTGGCATAACTTTAATATAATCAGCTGTTTCCAATTCGGATGCAGTTTTGAGACGGTTGATGAGAGTGTGTAGGACCCACTTACGGATTTCTGAGAAAGATTTGATCTTAGATGGATGAAGCATCTCAGAAGCAAGGTTTCGACGGAGGGCACGCCATGTTGCACCATAAAAAGCGGAGCTGATGTTGTGTTGGTTGCTGGAGATGATTTTGGCGGTGGGAAGAGCTCTAGGGCGATCAGAGAAGATGGCTGAGTTTTGAACGAGAGCGTGGTGGGCGAGAGTATGGTCGGAGATGAAAATGGAAGGTCGGTAACTGATTTTGAGAGTGATGATAGGACCATATTTGGTGTGGAGGGTTTTGATAAAAGGTTCGAGTTGGGACGATGATTTTCGGAGCCATAGGATACTTGTGATAATGGGGATATGCGGTGGACCGGGAGGGAGGGTTGCGGTGGTTTTGTTGGTGGTGGTGAGGGAGGAGAAGATGGCTCTGATGAGGAAGATGATGCAGAGAGAAACAAGTGCAATGAACCATGTTTCCATTACGTAAAAATTTTGTGTTGTGCAACACAGAGTTTGAAATAAAGATTTATTTATTGTGAATGGTTATCTTGCTGGCCAAGAATAATAATATTACACATTCATTCCCATGCATAAGGGATTTTCCTTTATTCTAGCTATCACCACCAGCTCATGAGTTTTAGATAGAATTGTGAATCCTCTTATTGTTCTCATTTTTGGGGTCACATGCTCGACTACTTTCATTCATTTCAGCAGTTGGTGCTGTGCTGCTAGTTTGGCATGTTCAGGATTGAGATAAATAACACACGTTTCTCCTTCTCATACAAACAAACAAATTAATTAATTAAGGTGTATATTTAATTGAACTTACCACACATAATGATTATGTTAAAAACTATTTCGAAATTTTTAGAGCTACCACTTGTGGACGTAAACATAACTTATTTAATTCACCCGGTGAATAAATACAAATTCAAACTTCAATCCTTGCATATTGCAGTGTCGTCCGTATACGGGATTGATTTATTTTCTTTCCATTTTTACCTTTTTCCATTTGTGAGTACTAAATTGATTAAATTTATAATTTATAGAAGAGGGAAGTATACAAGGCTTGAGGAGGGAAACAACCTTTAGAAAAAGCATCAATCATAGTGTTGAAAATAAAGGGTTTGTGCGTAAGAATGGAAGACGAGAAAAGAGAATAAGAGTTACCCCATTCTATTGATATGAATTTCATAGGAAATGGGTTTACGTATGTAAAATGATTTCACGATAAATGGGCGTTTTTGCCAGTTGAGCTAGGACTTGTGGACGGACACACATAATTTTTACAAAATGAAAAACACAGAGGAAGCAAATCAACATTCTTGAGATTGTGCATGAGATATTGATGTTTCTCCGGTCTTCTCTTGAAGTAACGGTATAGTGCACACTTGTTGTTCACTGTCGTCTTCAAATCTATCCACGCTATGCACAAATATTCCTACACATTAATCACATCAGATGTTAAAATAGATTCTAACTTTTGGAGGACTTATTTGGTGACAATGTATAGAAGAGGAAAATAGTGAAATTGTGATGAAAGCTTTTGAGAAAATGTGGTGGTGATGTGACACTACAGAGGACCAATTTGAGAGTTTACTCTATACTTGTAGGTTGGTTTGGACTTGGTTTCTCTAGTATTTATTTCATTCATGTTCAACAATCTCATTTTCTTATACAGTGATGAAACATTTACGCCGTTGCAATAGCGACATGTCAAAAGTATGCAAACCAGAATACTTCTTTTTAGCTTAATAACAAGATTTCATTATGACATACCGATAAACCATATTCCAGCCGCTGGAAACAATATGGTTGTTAAGATCAATGCAGTTGCTCTCCAGTTGTTAATGCTATCCTGCATTATCAGTGTGTCAAAAAATTCCACAATACATTTTCTGTTAATGTGCATTTAACAATTATACTGCGAAGTTATTTGAATCAGAAAAATAATACTTTGGGATAAACTTTAAGCTATTGATGTCTCCTAATCTATGATGAACATAGATTTATGAAGTAAACTATGTTAGGCTTACAACTTTTAGGCACATACTTCCAATACAAACGATGCATAGCCTAATTTCAGCCATCAATGTGTGGAACTGCAACAGTACCACCTTACTTTCTGAAATCAACAACTTTTAAATGAAAAAGACGCCATGCGTTTACTAGAACCGTTGGCAAAATAATTTCCAAAACAAAGTTATGGAAATGAATAAAAACTGCAATTGGTGTCTGTGTCTGTGAATGTGGGGCGGGGGGGATCTGTAAAAGGCTGACCTGGAGAACTCCGACAAGAGGTGAGGAAGGCACATCTCCAAAGAGATGAATGGCAACAGTAGACATGGCCATGGATAGTGGCCTCAAACTTGGTTTAACACAATGGAGACATACATAATTCACAAAGAAAACCACAACCAAACATAATAAATATTCAAAAGAAGACACAACCAACCGTGCAATCAGATTAAAAAATATGTGTGTCAAGAATATTTTTGAAGAATTTAACTAGGAATTTTCAAGATTAAGTGATAGCTTATAGAGTAAAACTCAAGAACTGATAAAATATTCATTGATGGTAAGTAAGCATGTAAAAAGGATAGTATTTCCATATAACAATTGAACACAGAGATCTACCTTAGTTAGAAGGAAAGTACCTGAGTGGCAAAAACAAGAAGTTCACCAATAGAGAAAAGAGCAAGAAAGCCGTTCACATTTCTGCATAAGAAGGCTCCAAAAGAAAATGCTGCCCCAAGAAATGTTGTCACTGAGAGAAGCTGCAAAAGAATAGTGTTTAGAATGCAGTAAACAATATGTTATGCTCACTAAAACTTGTTAATACATATTTAGAGATCACGAAATTAATCAGCAAGCGTGGCTTACAGCTTCCATTTACTATACCATTATCATTACAGCAATTTAATCAATGTAATTAAGGTTACATGTAGGTCTATCAGTTGAACATTACGAGGAAAATCTCTTTTGTCGAATACTTGTAACCTACTACATATTACATACAGCTAATAATTTTAAAGCTGCACCCATGATGCTCAATTTATTGTTCATACACGTCTCATATAAGAGCGTGCACTGTGCCATAAGTGAAGAAATCTTTAAATTTTCAAATGTATGCCTGATCAGAAGGCCACTTACAAACTAAAACCCTATAACTATGACCACAGCTGTTTAGTGAGGAGCCGAGGATGCATAATTCATATGGTATAATATACGATGAACATAGAAGGTATAAAAGTAATACTAGAACCTATCTTTAATTTGAATACCGACCTTAAATGCATTTGATAATGTGTTAGTCATATAATCCAGAACAAATCCTCCAGCTAATGTGCCCACTATTCCACATACAATTGTAATTCCTCCAAATACCAAATCTGCATTGGTCTACCAAAATTAACCAACTTTAATATTACAGCAAGTCAACAAAAACAACATACTTTTTTACTATTAAAAATTATCTTGGCTTGCCAGAATGCCAGTGGCGTTGCCAGGACCTTGACTTAGGGGGTGCAAATTTTTAAATTTTGATTAATAAACTAGTTCAACCGTTAATTTTACCAAACATTACAAATCCAATCAGTTAACTTATCGGCTATCTGCTATCAGGTAAACATTAACTTATTTGCTTTCCACTATACATTCATTTGCTACAATCTAATTTATCCAATATCTACTATTTTTACCAAACAGAGTCTTAACAATTATCGTCAAACTGTAACATAGTTATTGTATATAAATAAATAAATGTGGCGAGAATCAAACATATCCACCACTCTATTTTAATCATAAAGGAATGCTGATATGTAAACTAAGTCACATGTTCATTCCTCCCTGCGCCCTTTTATTTGTTGAAAACAGTTGGGATTCATGTGGAGAACAGTTAACAATCAAAAAAACTGACTGCCAGCGAAAAGGACAAGAGATGGTGAGAGAATTTGGTGATACAACCTTTGGATGAAGTGTGACAAAATGTGAGAAATTGAGCTGAACTGGTGCAATGGTAATTATCCAGGGGATGCAAATTAGAAATAAGTAGGAAATTTGGTATAATTATCAAGAAGTCAGGGTGTGCAGCTGCACCCTCTCAAGTACATGTGGCTCCGCCACTGCAGAATGCCAAACATGTTTTATTATATACAAGAAACTAAGATAATTAAGAATGAACAACTATTGAGTCAAAAAAAGAAGAAGAAAAAATTGAACAACTATGATGGTAGAGGCGTATGTATGCCTAACGGATCATTGAATGAAGCGAAATCTCACCATGTGATAAATATTATAGCCAGCTTTGGGGCCCCAATATGAGTAAGCACCTAAGACAAAGTTGTACGCTATGTAACCTACAAATATATATTTAAGTCATGGGTTAAATAAAGCGATGTCATAAAATATTATTGTTAAAAATAGAATACATTTACGATTTTACAATATGAAGTTCACAGGGAAGTAAGCTATCCAAATAGCATCTTTCTGACACAAATTTATCGACAAAATAAAGTAAATCTTATAACGTAAACTAGCTGATGCGTACAGTTGATTAGTTTGAGTGAGAAGCACCTAGAATATTGATAACATAAACCTTATTGAGCAGAAGTGCTTTCATATCAATCCAAAACCTCGAGAACTGATCAAACATTTTTGTAACAGATTTAGACCTAAAATAAGAATCAATAAGATAGAATTTTGAAAACATCAGCCACTAGATGATGGATGTCGGACGATAAAGATGAGATAAATCAATAATTGGAAAATTAGTTATTTCAGAAGGTATGTGTTCTAACTTGGATTGGTCATTTGAACTTTTATCTCTGAACTCTGCCTTTAAGTACACCGACTCATCTCTGCCGGTAGAAGGGCTCATGACTTTAAATCAAACAAGTGAACTTTGTTAAGGCTAATAAAATTTTGAAAGGGGTTGTATTTAACTAATACTTAATTCTTAGTGTACCTTGAACTCCTGATGCAACTATATCAGGTACTCGTGTCTTTATCAAATCGGCATGAACAAAACCTGGACCCAAAAGTAGTTTGTAGATGGAAAACATAATAGAAGTTTACCATAAACCTGTGCAAGAAATATGTGTGTACCTTTCAACTGTAAAGGCTTCATTGCAAATCCTAAAATAGAAAATGGAAGCATCAAAATAGACTCGATCCAGAATGCATAACGCCAACCAAAATGACTTCCAACCTGTTATTGAACACAAAGGATACATCAGAAAGGTCAATTTATTTATTTCAGAAAAGAAGTAAACAACTCAAATTGATTATTTAGATTTCAATAGTGATATGGGAGCCAGATAAAGACTTACCAAACCACCATAGACATATCCAAATGCATATCCGGATGGTATACACATGTAAAACATTGCAAGCTATGCTGTTTTCTGATACAACAAGGAGTATGAGATTAAGATGTCCACCAGAAATAAATAAGAACAGCGAGCAGTTATTGACAAATGACATTGATATGTTGAAATGAATCAAACTTGGCACATTTCATGCTAATCAATTGGCTATTAGTAATATTCTTTACGTCGGTTTGATTATTACACAGTACTAATAATATATTATTTCATTTCAGTTATATATATGATCACTCTACCTAAGCTTGATTAGATTTTTGACTCTAATTATATAAATAAATCTACATGGGAAAGAAGCAGACCTGAGAAGCTGGGGCATTGTCATCAATAAAAGGTGCTGCTAGACTTATAAACGAAGCCTCTCCAACACCAACCAGCCTATACAGAATAATGAAGGCATGAAGAAAAACTAAACCATTTATCCTCATATTTGGTACTAATATTTAACTGCACAAAATGAGAAAATCATATAACTTGGAAAATAAGGAACCACTTACATGCGACAAACTGAAATAGACCAGAAATTAAAAGAAAAACCACAGAAGAAGGTTGCTAGTGTCCAAATTGACAATCCGGATCCTATAAGTTTAAATGGATTGACACTGCGAAATACATGAATTGTGAGAAAGGATTCTTATGACATTTAATGTTTAAGCTAACAAAAGTATCTAATAGTATGAATAGGTTTCAAACTGATTGCAACACGAATGGCTATCCTAATTACCTCTTAGCTAGAGACGCAAATATTGGAGAAGCCATGAGAAGTCCAACCATAAAATCAGATGATAAAACACCATCTTCAAAATTGTTCAACTTAAAATCCCCCCTGCAGACAACGAGACAAATAGTTAAAAACTATTAAATTGCATTTTAATCTACTTCCGCATGTTACAATATTAACATTAGGGCATTGAGCACAACAGCAAGTTGCTGTCAGCAACAATTATCCTGCATTCAAGAAACTAAAGGCTACAGAACTTGTGCCATTATGGACAGCGTCCGTAATAATAGAAGGAAACTAGGCCTTTTTTTGTCTTTACCCTTTGATTTCCAGGGGAAAAGGGCCCTGGTAATCCGGTAATTGGCTAAGACGTAAGCCAAGGATATTCGGCTAAGTACTCTCACAACCCTTTTCAGCTATGCTCTCTACTCTACTCTTTGAGAATCTCTAGCAATAAACATGGAAAAAAAAAACCACTAAAAACTCATAACAATAATGTATGGAGAATTAAATGACAAAATTTGAGAGAAGTGATCCTCCACCAAAGTATTACATATCTTACTGTATTCCTGTAGCAGAAGTGCAAGTAGCAGCAGCACCTTCAGTGCATGTTCCATTACTTCCATTAACACCATTGCTAGCTATTGCTCCTCGATCCATATAGTTTAACAAATTAATCACACAAAATATACCAAGTAACCTACAAAACAAGTAAGAACAGTATAAGCAACACTACTAGAATGAAAAGAGAAAATGAAACAGACCCAAAATTGGTTAAAATGTTTGTCCCCACATGCTATAACAACACATGCCAAAAAAATTGAAATTTTATTTTTCTTTATTATTTACCTTCTAGAATGGATGAATATAGGAGGTGTAAATAGAAAATGTAGAAAAGTTAGAAATAAAATACCTCTTTGGTGTAAACCATGAAGTTGTGGGAATCATGGTGATGGTGGAAGACATTATGGATGGTTCCATGAACAAGACTTTGGATGTTACTTGTAGTTGTAACTCATCATGTTAGTGTAATATCTAACTACAATACTCTCTATCTAATACTAGATGTACAAAACATTGAAAATCGTTTAGTTGAAAGGTAGGTAACTAACTAACTTCATTCAATTTATTTTTTCATTATTTGCTTTCATTAAAAATTATAAAATGAGCCCCTAATATGGACCTCTTTTATTATGGTCCATCCATGATCCTTGCTAATTCACCTACAATAATAGGTAGATTTTGTTCCTTTCTGGTTTAAGCTGCACAAATCACTTTTACATTTCCCTTCTATTTCTTCGCTCCATTTCACATTTCATATCCTTCTTCCATGCTAGAAGACCTTCGTGGACCAGCACCCATAAGAGAAGGTGTGCTTTGGTGTCCAGTGATATTCACACTTGGTTCCTCGCAAGCCTTCTTCCATGCATATACTTCCTTGAATGCTACATCTTTCTTATCACTGTTAGATCAAATTAAAAATTGGGAATGAATTTACTGGGTGTTAATGTAATGATTGATCAAACAAGATGTCTTAGCATTTGAATCTGTTGATAAGCTAGTCGGAAATGACAACTACTTCAAGGATATTACCGTGCTTTTGGAAGTATCCAACAAACACTTTTGTTGATTTTGCTGTGTCAATTATGATTCATTGTTTGTTTTTGTTGTTTTTCCGTCAGCCTTTGAAGAATGAAATTGAAGGTGTAGAAAAAAATAGTGAGTTAGATTTGTTGGAAATTGGATTATTCTTTCATTTTACATTTCAGCCATGTAAATTTGTTGTCGTGAATTGTGGAATTAAGTGGAAGTGGCGGTGGTTTCCAACATAATACCCAACCCAACAACCTTTACTTTTTTTTTTCTCAATTTACTGTGTAAAATGAGAAGGAAGAGATCATAAAAAAATAAAAATGGAAGGAACAAAAACTACCTACTACAGCGGGTCAATTTGTAAGGACCACGGATGGACCCTAATAAAAGAGGTCATATTAGGGCTCCCGTCATTTTGATTTAAAATATTTACTTATAAAATAGTACAAAGTTATTTATTTCCTCCAGACATTTTAATAAATGAAATAAATAGTTAATACAAGTTAAGGGATCTTCCAATTTGTGGAGCTATGCAATGACATACAAAAAGGTCCCTAAAGTTTTAGCCAAATATTTTTATATTTTGTGCTTTCGAAAGTTATATATAAATTAAATATTCTTTTGAATCTATATATAATTGCCATGGTTGAGAAATTGAGATTGGTAACCAGGATAAAAATAGGCAGGTTCTCAAGAAAATGGGAAAAAAAAATATGAAACAATTTCATACGATAGGTCTTGTGACATCTAAATCAAAGGGTATGATAACATAAGTTTTTTTTTTTTTTTTTGTCAATAGATGAACTGACAATCATCATCTAAAACTCACACATGCAACTTCAAGGTTCCGAATTCAAATCCGGATGAATGTGTCCAACCTAGCAAATTTTGTTTCTGAGAGTATCTTCAATGTTAGAAAAGAGGATGAGCTCATAAAAACGTGTGAACCACGTGATTTTAACATATATAGCATGTAAATAGAATCCAAAGCATACGTTAAAAAATATGGTTAATTCAGTTCACAATCAAAATTATGGTTAATTCAAGTACATATATATTGTATAGCTTTGACCAATTTTTTTACGTGAATTGAATTAACAATCTACTCAACTGAATTAACTAACATTTTTTCTGATTAACAAGGTGTTGCGGGTGTATGAAAAAGTGAATGTCCACTAAACATTTTTGTTTATCTCATTACATTTTTACTTAGAGAAGATCAACCCATAAAAGGTGACAGTTAAATCCCACCTTGCTTAATTAACTATGAACTTTGAGGTAACAAACCATTAAATCCCACCTTGTTTAATTAAAAGGAGTACAGGTTATTTGTACGCTATAAGTTGATAGGGTTAGCATTCTTTTGAATCCCGGAGCCATGTAGTGAGCACAAAGCGAACTATTCTTTCGCCTTTTACAAAAGAAAAATCAATATTCTTCAGATTGTGCAGGAGATAATGATGTTTCTCCGGTCTTCTCTTGAAGCAACGGTATAGTGCATGACCTCTCGACCTTTGACACTTGATGCTCACTGACATCTTCAAATCTATCCATACTATGGACAAATATTCCTACAAGATATACATATACATAAATCACAGCAGCTGCTAGTATATATAAAAAAATCACAGCATCTGTTAATAAAAATAATTTCCAACTTTTCTGTGTATTAGGCATTTATGAAAATACGATGATTTTCATGCAAAGTAACGTCCATCATAACAAAATGTCATGACTTTGGTTGGATTTGATTTTTATAGCAATTAATTTCATTCATGTCCAACAACTCCAGTTTCTTATAACATCTTTGCTCTTGCAACAATGATATGTCGAAAGAAATGCTAACTCCAATTCTCCGTTTTACTAGTAAATGAACAAGATGACATACCGATAAACCATATGCCAGCTGCCGGAAACAATATAGTTGTTAGAATCAATACAGTTGTTCTCCAGCTGTTAATACTATCCTGCATTACCATAATGTATCAAAAATCATGAATCTTGTAATATCACGTACGTAATACATTTTCTGTGACCAGTAATTTTCTCTATCTCAACCTCCCTCTGTTTCGCAAGTAATGGCATTTAAACAATCATGCTGTCACGTTGTTTGAATCAGATACTTAGAAGTTTGGGAATTAAATTTTAGCTATTGATGTCTCTTTAAATTTATGATAGCCATCGAATTAATTGCTATGTTCGGCTTACGACTTCCATCAGGCACATACTTCCGAAATTTTTTTAAAACAAAGGTCTTGTGCTTTTCATTAAAAGTAAATTATCTGCATATGATTTTACATTATGTACTTCTTAATAATTTTTCTCTTAAACTTGTCTAGCCTAATTTCAGCCATCAATGTGTCAAAAAGCAACAATTCCACCCTACTTTCCGAAATCAACAACTTTAAAGTGAAAAAGACACAAGCGTTTACTAAAACCTCCGTAAAAGGCTGACCTGGAGAACTCCAACAAGTGGTGAGGAAGGCACATCTCCAAAGAGATGAATGGCAACAGTAGACATGGCGATGGATAAAGGCCTCAAACTTGGTTTAACACAATGAAGACATACATAATTCACCGGACCCTGAAAAGAAAACCGCAAGCAAACGTAAATATTCAAAAGAAGACACAAACAACCGTACAATGAGATTAAGTTCTTTGAGAGAAAGTTTGCATCTAATTTTCCAAATGTAGAAGTTATTTTACTTTAAAACACATAAATATTCTTGCAAGAATTTAACTAGGAATTTTCATGATCAAATGATTAGCTTATAGAGTAATATTCAAGAACTGATAAAATACTCATTGACGTTAAGCATGTAAAAATAACAGTATTTCAATATAATGAACATAGAGATCTTCCTGACATAGAAGGAAAGTACCTGAGTGGAAAAAACAAGAAGTTCACCAATAGAGAAAAGAACAAGAAAGCCGTTCACATTTCTGCATAAAAAGGCACCAAAACAACATACTGCCCCAAGAAATGTTGTCACTGAGAGAAGCTGCAAAAGATTAGTGTTAAGTATGCTCAAGTGAAGAAATCTTTAAATTTTCAACTGTATGCCAGATCAGAAGACCGTTTACAAATTACAACCCTATAACTAAGACCACAGCTGTTTAGTGTGGAACTTCGGATGCATGATTCTTATGGCATAAGATACTATGAATCTAAAAAGTTATAAAAGTAATACTAGAACCCGTCTTTAATTTGAATACCAACCTTAAATGCATTTGATAATGTGTTAGTCATATAATCCAGAACAACTCCTCCAGCTAATGTGCCCACTATTCCACATACAATTGTAATTCCTCCAAATACCAAATCTGAATCAGTCTGCCAAAATAAGCCAAGTTTAATATGACAACAGCATCATCATACTTTTTTATATTGAAAGTATCTTGCTTACCAGAATGCCAAACATGTTTTATTTTATACAAGAAACGAGATATATAAGAATGAACAACCATGAGATAGTAAAGGTATATTAATGCATAAGGGATCATTGGCTGAAGCAAAACCTCACCATGTTATAAATATTGTAGATAGCTTTGGGACCCCAATACGAGTAAGCACCTAAGACAAAGTTGTACCCTATGTGACCTACAAATATATATATTCAAGTCACAGGTTTAAGTAAAGAGAGATGTGATAAAATATGATTTCTAAAAATAAAATACATATGCGATTTTACAATTTGAAGTTCGCAGGAAGTAAGCTATAAAAACCGAAGCTTTCTGATGCAAATTTAGAGAAAATAAAAGAAATATTATAAAAACAGTTGATGCACACAGTAGATCAGTGGAAGTGACAAGTACCTAGAACATTGATAAGATAAACATTATCAAGCAGGAGCGCTTTCATATCAATCAAAAATCTTGAGAATTGATCAAGCATTTTCGTCGCAGATTTTGACCTAAAATAATAATCAGTCAGATATAATTTTGAATGCTTCAGACGCTAAATTATAAATGCTAGACAGTAAAAGATACAAGAAATCTATAATTGAAAAAATGGTTATTTCAGAAGGTTTGTGTTCTAACTTGGATTGGTCATTTGAGCTTTTATCTCTGAATTCTTCCTTAAAAGACAGTGACTCATCTCTGCCATTAGAAGCGTTCGTGACTTTGAATCAAACAAAGTGAATTTTGTTAAGGCTAATACAAAATTTAAGCCAATTGCAAGATATTAAACCAGAAATGAGAATCAGGCTAATGCTTAATTCTTAGTGTACCATGAACTCCTGATGCAACTGTGTTAGGTACTTGTGCCTTTACCAAATCAGCGGGAACAAAACCTGGATCCAGAACTAGTTTACCGATGGAAAACAATAATAGGGGTTTACGATAAACCAATTCAAGAAAAATATGTACCTTTCAAGTGTAAAGGCTTCATTAAAAATCCTGAAATAGCAAATGGAAGCATCAATATAGACTCTACCCAGAATGCATAACGCCAACCAAAATGACTTCCAATCTGTTAATAAACACAAAGGTCAATTTATTTATTTTCCAAAACAAGTAAAATACTCAAATTGATTCTTTTTCCAGTACATGGATATTTAGTATTTAGTATTTGATAGTGGCAGGGAAACCAGATAGAGACTTACCAAACCACCATAGACATAGCCAAGTGCATATCCGGATGGTATACACATGTAAAACATTGCGAGCCATGTCGTTTTCTGTTACACACATTATTAGTATGAGATAGAGATTTCCACCATAAAGAAGAAAGAACAGCGGGCAACGATTGACAAATGACATTGGAATGTTGAAATAAACGAAGCAAACACGGCACATCTCATAATGATCAAGTGATTAGAAGTAATAATATACTATATCAATTTGATTGTTAGACAGTACTAATACCAGAGAAGCCGGGGCGTTGTCATCAATGAAAGGTGGTGCTAAACTTATAAACGAAGCCTCGCCAACACCAACCAGCCTATACAGAATAATGAAGGCATAAGGAAAAAAAAAAAGCCAGTTCTCCATAAGTTTAGTACTAATGATTAACTACACAAAACGGAAAAATCATATAACTTAAAAATATAAGAAACCACAGTAACACTTACATGCGACCGACAGAAATGGACCAGAAATTGAAAGAAAAACCGCAAAAGAAGGTCGCAAGAGTCCACACCGACAATCCAACTCCTACAAGTCTAAATGGATTTACACTGCAAAATATATGAATTGTGAGAAAGGATTCTTATGTCAGTTAATGATATGATAACTATTACAACATGTAGCACATACAAGGAAAAAGATCAGAAATTTTTCTTTTTAAACAGTTATGCCTATCAGACATAAGAACTTCAGTGTAACGGACAAGGTCTACTAAAATTATAATCCAACTATTGTGGTAATTTTGCTGCAAATACGTTAGATACACGTCTCGATCATTTAAAATTATGAAAGTCAAAGCCAAGACGATTGCCTGAAATACACATTCAATTGCACATCAAGAAGGACAACTTGAAATTCGATATGATTGCTCTGTGGTGGTTTAAAATCACGTTCAGCTTTAAGAATTTTAATTCATTTGCAACTTATATTATGAAGCATTCATCTGCTGTATATTTAAGCTAATAAAACTATATCTAATAATAAGAATAGGTTTCATATTGATTGGAACATGAATGGTTATTCTAATTACCTCTGAGCTAGAGAGGCAAATATTGGAGAAGCCACGAGAAGTCCAACCATAAAAGCAGATGACAAAACTCCATCTTCAAAATTGTTCAATTTAAAATCCCCCCTGCACACAGTAGGAAAAATATAGTAAAAAAATATTAAATTGCTCAAAATTTACTTTTACATGTTAGGGCATTGAACACAACAACATCAGCACCCATTATAACCCGACAGCAGATAAGTAAAGTCTAGCCAAGTGGTGGGTCACGAGGGGAGTCTAGCCATTATAACAGGACGGAAGATAAGTAAAGTCTAGCCAAGTGGTGGATCACGAGGGGAGTCTGGTGATCATCGACATTGGGTTCAGAGCAACCACACAAGTGAGTTGGACACCACATCTTAACCCAAAATCTTAAGGCATTGAATTTATGGGTCCTCTCACTTATAAAGTGTTCAACCTCCACTTTTCTAAGCAATTTGAAACTTCTAACTCACACATGCTACACAACACCACCAAGGATTGCTCCACCCAGGATTTGAACTCAAATGTTCCCGAATGTGAACCACTTGAGCCGAGCCATTTAGTTGGACGAAAAATAGGTCTGTAACCAAATATGAACCCCAGGTTGTTTATCCCTTATTGCAATAATTTAAGGATATCTTGCATGAGTGCTTTTTCATTTCTCATCAATTTTAAAGGTAAAGCCTTTTTACTAAACCATGACAACACCCTATGTTCTTGATTTCTTGTTTGAGAAAAGAAGGCGTTAATTGCATTATATCTTACTGTATTCCTGTACTTCCATTAACACCATTGCTAGCTATTGCTCCTTGATCCAAATAGTTTAACAAATTAATCACACAAAATATAGCAAGTAACCTACAAAACAAAAAACAACATTATCTATAAGCAACACTAACAGAAGAGGGAAACAACATGACAAAAAAACAACATTTCACAAAAACATAGATTACATGTCCAAAATTGGTTAAAAGCCCCACATGCTATACCAATAATGCAAAGAAGAATGAACCCAGCATGGATGGATATAGGAGGTGTAAATAGAAAATGGACAAATGTTAGTTATACAATACCTTTTTGGTGTAAACCATGAAGTTGTGGGAATAATGGTGGAAGGCATTATGGATGGCTCCATGAACAAGACTTTGGATGTTACTTGCAGTTGTAACTCATCATGTCAGCGTAATATCTAACTACAATACTCTCTATTTAATACTAGATGTACAAAACATTGAAAAACTTTGAGTTGAATGGTCGTTTATTCGTTAACTAACTTCATTAAAAAAAAATGAAAAGTTTTCATTTATAGCTATAAAAATGTCATTCTGATTTAAAATATTTATTTATAAATAGTACAAAGTTAATTATTTCATCTAGAATTTCGAATATTTTATAATTGTTAATGAACAGAAAAACGTGTTCTAAACTAAAAATATGTTTTTTCAAAATTAAATTTTGTCCTTTTTGGTTAGACAAAACAGTACCCATAATATATGAACTAAACTGGATTACTTTTGTGGCACGACACTATGTCTGTACTGTTATTTTTGTGTACCAAAATGTTCTGCCAAATGAGTGGTCCTGGTTAGATAGATAGGTAGGTGTAAATTATTATCTCTAAATTGTATAAGAACCCATTAAACTAGTCCATTATTTTTTTTATAACTAATATGTCTCTTAAATAGTAAAATGTTATTTAAAATTGTGAGAAATATTCCTAAATAAAAATCATGCAATCACACACATACAATTTATTTCATTTAATTAGGTCGAAAATATACATTATTCAATTGTTTTCTTGGTGAACTATTCAATTATTTTCTGTTGTACCTTTTTAAGTTTATAAGGTGTGCAAATGAATTATATTTAGGGTTATAACCACATATATGTTCCTCTAAAATTGTTACACACTTGGAGTTGAATAATTATATAGTTTGTGAGTTGATATCTCTAACTGAAACTAGAGCAGTTTTTTTATTGCTTATATATAAGCATTTTCCATGTACATTTTCATTCACTCTATTGAACCACAATAACAAGATCAGATATTTTCTGTGTTTTCTAGCTAGTATGATTTCTATGAGTTTATCATTGAAAAATGATCTCTCTGTTATTATTGTTGTGTATGTCTTCAAATTGCAAAGTTGGGAAGCAGAGAAATCGTGATACGATTTGGCAAGCATGTCACGATTTTGGTAATGTCGAGAGCTGTCTTCAGGCGGTCCAATCGTGACACGATTTTTGGCTTGCTGGGCAAGATTTTCAGGATAAGGTTGGTCGTACCTTGGGTCGTACACATCAATCGTGACACGATTTGGGAAAAACGTGACACGATTTCGACGCTGAAGACTGCTATATAAGTGTTCTTTGCAGATTTTGAAGGTGAGCTTGAAGAGAGAGAAACTTGGGAAATCAAAGGAGGTAACTTTAGGGTTGAGGGTATTTGATTAGAGTTCTCTTGGGTTGGGAAACATTGTAAACACCTTGGTGAGTGAAAATCATTGAGTGTCTTGTTCATTGGTGAGATTGGGAAAATGGGTAGAAATAAGGGTTGTTCTTTGTGAACTTGTTGAAGCTAATTTCTAGTAACTCTTTTGTATCTCTTTGTAAGAACTCATTGATAGTGGATTGGAGAGATCAATCTCTCCTCCAGAGTAGGTCAAGTTTGGACCGAACTGGGGGAACAATCTTTGGTGTGTTTGTTTCTCTCTTCTCTCCCTTTATCTTGTGCTTGTGGTTTTGAAGTTTTCACTTTGATTACCAGATTAGATCTAGGTGTTGTTATTATTGTTGTTGCTTGTGTTTACTTTGAAATTGGTTACTACTTTCCTTTGCTTCACACATCATAGTTTGTATTGGTGTGATTTTGAGTCTGAATTCACAACAGTTATAATGATGTGATATAATTGAATATGGATCCTACCTAAGTCATTGTCAGGTCAATGTAGAATAGTTTGTCAGTGATGAGAGATTAACACATAGAAATCTCGTATTCATTTAATGTGTCATGTCATAGCCACTAACGGACGACAGACGTTATGGAAGTACTTGCTTCGGACTCATATATAATAAAAATAATTAGGTTCATTCTATTTATATTGTATTTTTATTCACCCTTATGATTGGTTACCCTTAAATCGTAAGGGTTTAATTCTATTTAAATTGTATTTTTATTCACCCTTATTTTTATTCAATTCATCTAACACTTAGATCTTTTATCTTTTCTTTTTCCCATTCAAGTTCTTTATTTTTCAAAACATGCACAAATAAGTTGTCATGCCTCATATGATAATCCTATTTTTTTTTTAATATTTTTAATTAAAAATAATAATGCCTAAGAAAATTGGTAAACATCTTCATCGTCGACCTCTCTTTCTTCAACCCAAAAAAACACCTAGAAAAAGCCTTACTATCTTCTTCTTCATCATCATCTTCAAACCCACAAAAACCTTATTATCAAAATTCTAAATCTCGAAATTGTATTGGCTCAAGATTAAACCCTTAAAAATCAAAATTCTAAATCTCCAAATTTGGTAATTTCTTGTTGGAAATCCCGCCTTGAACATGAGGGGGTGTGTTGGTAATCACACCTTAATTGCAATTTGCCCCTAGTTGCCTTATGTTGGCTTGTATTTGAGGGGGTGGAATTAATCCCACATTGGTTAAATAGAAAGCTTGATCAAAGTTTATAAAAAGAAGACACTCCTCACCTTACAAGCCAGTTTTGTAAGGTTGAGTTAAGCCCTAAATTTAACATTTCTTTAACTTAATATAGATATGATCGGCGGTGCACATACTCAATAAGGAGGGAAATGGAGCTTAGTAATTTTGCCTAAAAGATATGCATCTAATCTAACCAATTATGTTGTTACTTTGTTTGGATCAATCGTCACATCACATCATCCATCCATAACCTTGTTTTCTGTTTTATTACCTGTTTTGTGTGTGTTGTAATCTTCTGCCTGTCTCATTTTCATTTGATTTTAAAATGAAAATGCAAAATCCAAAGAAAAATAACCTTATAATAGCAAATCGTGCACTAGATAAACACGACAAATTGACGTCATTGTTTTTCTTCACAAATCAACAATTAAATAACTTTGTTTAATTTTTGTTGCTGAAAGGCGTTTGGAATTCACCAACACAAAAACAACCGGAGTTATGAGTAAATAACCAAACTTAGCTCTATAGATTATGATATTCTTAGTCAAACAAATTTGGCAATTCGTATGCAATATAGATAATAACATGAAATTGAACCAATGAAGACATGTTTAATACATATGAAGCCTGGCATAAGAAGTTCACTTTGGCCTCCACAATATTTGCATTAAACAATATACAAACATAAGGTCCATGCAAAATAAACGTTTTCAAATTTGCATGAACTCGATATCTATCTGATGCAAATAAAGACATGGAAATGACAAATAGTCAGTCAGATACTATGAGTATGTATCTTTACTTCTTTAGGATACTTTGTAAGTATTAAAAAAATAGAAACTATCATATCAAATGTGAAATTGTTCAAGTTCTCAATGTGTTGAGTGTCATAGTTCTTTTTAGTAGACTTGTAAGATATGACTAAGAAAAAATGAACTTAAGTAGGACTTGTAGAGAGTAGAAGAAACACAAATTACTATTTCAAATAGAACTAATAGATGGTTGATGCGGTAATTGATGATGATTAATTCAAGTTGACAAACTAACTCTACATCTATGAATATTGTTATTGAGAAAAATCAGCAACCACCATTTTACTATGGCCATAATTACTCAGATTTGTCCACTCTATTCTTTGCATCATTTCTGCACTCAAAATTACAAATTACAACCCTGAAATTAAGACCACAGATTGGAGTTCCAAGAAGCAACCAAAACCAAGGATGATGAAAGGTCTAATTGGCTGGTGTTTTGTTTCAAATATTGGAATTTAAGGCCTGCAATATGTTTTAAGTTTACTTTGCAGCAGGTTTTTGTTAGCAGTGAAAGGCAGTCTGATATAGTAGATATGTTGAGGTGTAGCAGGGTGAAGTTTCAAGTCCAACATAATTAGTAAGGTGAAATTATGAAGAAGTTGAGGCTGGAAGCTTAGAATGTGAAGGTGTGTAGGCATATGTGATGATGTCTCGTTTCATACGGTGTAGTTTTTTTCACTCTGTAACATATGCGATTGAGAACCTATGAAACACAGACATTCATTGGATTAGGCGTGTCCTGGTGTCAGACACGTGCTGTGCCCGACACTGACACGACACCGACACATAAATACACTGAATTATGTGATTTTCTCAAATTATTAATGGTGTTTGCGTGTCAATGTCCGTGTCGCGTTCGATGTCTGTGTCCGTGCTTCATAGTTGAGAACTCTAGTTTTTTTAGCAGCTATGCACAACTTGTGCTAGTATGCTTCTAAAAAGATTTGCTTATATAATAAAATAAAAAATGACCACAAATGTTTAGGGAGGATGCACAATCTATATTGTATGAGATATTATAAACCTAAACATAATTTCCGTCTCAGCTAGGACATACATTCCTAGTCTACTACCATAATCTGCATTAGTCTAACAAAATAAACCAACTTGAATATACAAACAAACAATAGCATACTTTTTCACATTGAATGTATCTTGGCTTGCAAGAAGGTCATGCATGTTTTATTTTATATAAGAAACAAGATATGTAAGAATGAACAACTATGATAGTAAAGGAATATGTATGCATAAGTGATCATTTGATGAAACAAAATCACACCATCGGACAAATCTGCGGATAATCTTCCCCTGCTGTGATATGTATTACATTGTCAAACAGAGAATCAAGAATAGTTTAATTACACAGTTGCAGAGACATTTAACTCCAAGGATATGGTTACCTTACACATAACACGATCTAGATCCTTGGAGAAATATGAGCCTGCAATGGATTTTTCATGACCATAGTGAATTCCTGTTTCTCTGACAAATCAACGCGACCACCCTCGGGAACCTTCCAATCGAAATTCCAAACCAAATTAGCCACAAAATATTCCAAATGAAGCAAAGCTAAATTATATCCAGGACAAATTCTCCTCCCAGCTCCAAATGGCATCATCTTTATCTCTTTACTTCCTGTAATGTCAAAAGTCTCATCCTTCAAAAACCTTTCTGGCTTAAATTCCATTGGATCCTCCCAAACACGAGGGTCCAACCCCATCTCTGCAACCATAAAATTCACCGTCCCATCTTTAGGCACCAAATAACCATTCAAAACCACATCCTCGCTCACTGCGTGAGGCAACACGAAATGCCCTGGTGGATGACGCCTCAACCCTTCCAAAACCACGCACTTCAAATACCGAAGTTTATGCAAGTCTTCCTCTTTCACTTCCTCCTTCTCTCCAGCATCATCGCCACCCATCACCTCTGTAATCTCCTCCACAAGCTTCCCCTGAACGTCCGGGTACTTCACCAAATTCGCCATAATCCATTGCAAAGCGGTGGAAGTAGTATCCGTGCCACCGTTCAAAAACTCCGAACAAAGACTAATCATTTCATCCTCACTCAATTTCCGTTTCTCCTGAGGCAACTCCAACTCCATAAGAGTATCTACATACGAAACAACAGTATTAATATTGTTCAATCTACTCTCCTTAACATGCTTCCTCGCTCTTATCAGCGGAAGCAGAACATCTTCTTGATCTTTAAGCAACTTCGCCAACTCATCCCATCGTTTACGCAACAAAATCCTTGTAACTTTCGGCCAGAAATTCAGTATATTAAATCTGCTAAAATTCAACAGAATCGTCCTTTGTACACGCTCAATATCGTTAATTTTCTCATCGTTAACTCTTTCACCAAAACACATAAAAACAAGTAAACAAAATACAGCATAACGAAAGTGAGAAACGACCGTAACAGAATCCTCAGATTCCGATGCAGTTTTGAGACGGTTGATGAGAGTCTGCAGAACCCACTTCCGAATTTCAGAGAATGATTTGATCTTAGATGGATGAAGCATCTCGGAGGCGAGGTTACGACGGAGAGTACGCCATGTTGGTCCATAAAAAGCGGAGCTGATATTGTGCTGGTTGCTGGACATGAGTTTGTTAGTGGGAAGTGCTTTAGGACGATCAGAGAAGACGGAGGAGTTTTGAACGAGAGCGTGGTGGGCCAGAGCACGGTCGGCGATGAAAATGGAAGGTCGAGAACCGATATTAAGATTGATGATAGGACCATGTTTGGCATGAAGAGTTCTGAGAAAAGGTTCAAGCTGGGCGAATGATTTTCGAAGCCATTGGATGCTTGTGATGATTGGTATATGTGGTGGACCAGGGGGGAGGGTTGCGGTGGTTTTCTTGGTGGTGGAAATGGATGAAAGGGTGGCTCTGATGAGGAAGATGATGCAGAGAGAAACAAGTGCGATGAACCATGTTTCCATTACGTAAAAGTGTTGATGCAACTACTTTACTCTTTTTACGCGGACAGTGTATCAATGACAATAAAACAGAGGATGAATGAATATGATAAGAATAAGAATAAAGGGGATATGATTAATAGTTATGGATGGATATAATACATCTTCAAAAAAAATAAAAATGACACGTCTCTCCTTCTCTTACACACAAACAAATTATTTAGCTTACTCAAAACAAATTTGAGAAATGATGGTTAAGAGATGAAAAAGTTAATAGACACTTTTTATTCTTATTCACCCTTGTACATCCCATATATCTATCGGGAAGAGAGAAGAGGAGAGGAAAGAGAAAATGTATCTGTGCGAGTCCATGGAACCATTTTTGTGTGAGTGTTAATTAAGGAGTGTATTACCAGCTAAAAATATCTATGTATCATAACTCTTAACAAAAGACGCACGAGTGAATATGTTTGTGATCTTATACATTAATTTAATTATTACTTATAATGACATAACCTCACATGATCAAGGATTAAAATAATAATTCTTTAAAAAAGAAGTATTAAAATAATTGTTATTTAGGAAAGGATCAAAATAATTGCTATCCCATTGATATTTTATTTGATTTTATCATTGAATTTATATTGTATTTTGATTTTAATTAAAATATCTAAAGCTTAGTTATAATTTTGATTCTTATATAATTTTTGTTTATGAATTGATCTCTCTATTTTAAAATTTACCGATTTTGGTTCTTCATTCAAAAAATTTAAACTAAAAAAGTAGTGATTTTATATATTTTAAATGACGTGACATATTATTTATTTATTTTTAGGGAAAATGACGTGATATATTATTTGGTGATTTTGGATCATAAGTGAATTTTATCAAAACAATAAAAATTGGGATAAATTATATACATTTTTTTATAGGTTTTTTTTTCTTTTTTCTTTTTGAGGGTTTTTACGGGAAATAGTATACACATTGTTAATTAAATTATAGAAAAGGAATAATTTTTAATTTTGAATTGAAAGATTTCGATGACTATTCTTGTGAGTTTAGTTCGGTTGGTAAAGACAATGCATAATATATGAAAGATCTAGATATTGATTATTTATCATCAAAAAAGAAGCTTCTAGACGATTTTTTTTTTTTTTGCAATTTCAAAGTATTGATTATTTATCATTATCAAATCATATACAACGTCATCTAAATATTTTACATCATTATTTTAGTTGGTTCATGAATCACACGAGTCGAACTATATATAATTCAAGTTCAACTCATTTATTTGAAGGGTTTAATTTTCAACTCAAGTTTGACTCATTTAAATCATGAATAAAGTTTAACGAATTAATTACCGAATCGAGTCTAAAACGTCTCCACAATGTTTGAATATCACACTACAAACATAGGGTCCATATTCTAGAAAAAGCTCTTTGGGCATAATTTTTGTATATTCTAATAGGAGCAAAACTTCCCCAAATCAAACACATGCCTAAGAGCAATACAAACATAAAATAATATATAGATGATACAATAATTGGTAATGATTCATTCATGCTGACAAACTAACTTTACAGCTGTGGATGATGTTGTTGTTATTAAAATCAGGAACCACCATTTCATTCTGACAAAAATTACTCTGAATTCTCCACTCAAAATTATAAATTACAGCCCTATAATTAACAGAACATAGCTGTTTACTGAGAAAAAAATATGCATAATCCATATGGTATAAGATACTATATGAACCTAAAATAATTTTCATGTCTCAGTTAGGACACCAGAAACTCTTGGATGAACACAAGGAATTGAACTCTTTATTTGGTCACACACACATAAAAAAGAAAAAGATAGAAGAAATAATAATTAAATATCCCATAATCTGTATCAGTCTACCAAAATAAAGCAAGTTTTAATATTATAACAACTACATTAACTTATGTTATGCGAGCACGTTTTATTCTATACCAGAAACAAGATATATAAAAATGAACAACTATGATAGTAAAAGCATATGTATGCATAATGGATCGTTGTATGAAGCAAAATCTTACCAATGTGACAAATCTACATATAATATTCCGCTGTGTTATGACATTGCCAAGAGAGAATCTAGGATGGTTCACACAACAACATACATTTAACTTTCACCAAGAACTAAAGCAATATGTTATTGTTATCTACATACGCATAACACACATAATCTATATTCTATGAGAAATATGAACTTGCAATGGATTTTTCATCACCACGGTGAATTCAAATTTTTCTGACAAATCGACATGGCCACCCTCCGGAACCTTCCAATCGAAATTCCAAACCAAATTAGCCACAAAATATTCCAAATGGAGTAAAGCTAAATTATATCCCGGACAAATTCTCCTACCAGCTCCAAACGGCATCATCTTGATCTCTTTACTCCCTGTAATATCAAAAGTCTCATCCTTCAAAAACCTTTCTGGCTTAAACTCCATTGGATCCTCCCAAACACGAGGATCCAACCCCATCTCTGCCACCATGAAATTCACCGTCCCATTTTTAGGCACCAAATAACCATTCAAAACCACATCATCGCTCACTGCATGAGGCAACACAAAATGCCCTGGTGGATGACGCCTCAACCCTTCCAAAACCACACACTTCAAATACCGAAGTTTATGCAAGTCTTCCTCTTTCACTTCCTCCTTCTCTACAACACCATCACCACCCATGAACTCCCTAATCTCCTGCACAAGCCTCCTTTGAACGTCCGGGTACTTCACCAAATTCGCCATAATCCAATGCAAAGCGGTGGAAGTAGTATCTGTACCAGCATTCAAAAACTCCGAACAAAGACTAACCATTTCATCCTCAGTCAACTTCCGTTTTTCCATTGGCAACTCCAACTCCAAAAGTGTATCCACGTAGGAAACAACAGTATTAGCATTGTTCAATTTAGTCTCCTTAACTTGCTTCCTCCCTCTTATCAGCGGAAGCAAAACATCTTCTTGATCTCTACGCAACATCAACAATTCCTCCCATTGTTTACGCAACAAAATCCATGCAACTTTTGGCCAGAAATGCAGTATATTGAATCTGCTAACCTTCAACAAAAGTGTCCTTTGTACACGCTCAATATCATTAATTTTTTCATCGTTAACTCTTTCACCAAAACACATAAAAACAAGTAAACAGAACATAGCATAATGAAAGTGTGGAATAACTGTAACATAATCTGTAGATTCTGATGCAATTTTGAGACGGTTGATGAGAGTGTGTAGAACCCACTTCCGAATTTCAGAGAATGATTTGATCTTGGATGGATGAAGCATCTCAGAGGCGAGGTTACGACGGAGGGTACACCATGTTGGGCCATAAAAAGCGGCGCTGATGTTGTGCTGGTTGCTAGATATGAGTTTGTGACTGGGAAGTGCTTTAGGACGATCGGAGAAGAGAGATGAATTTTGAACGAGGGCGTGGTGGGCCAGAGCACGGTCGGAGATGTAAATGGAAGGTCTGGAGCCGATATTAAGATTGATGATAGGACCATGTTTGGCATGGAGAGTTTTGAGAAAAGGTTCAAGTTGGGAAAATGATTTTCGGAGCCATTGTATGCTTGTGATGATGGGGATGTGTGGTGGGCTGGGAGGGAGGGGTACGGTGGTTGTGAAGGAGGAGAGAATGGCTTTGACGAGGAAGATGATGCAAAGAGTAATGAGGACGATGAACCATGTTTCCATCACGTAAAAGTTTTATTCAAATGATTTACTCTTTTTACGTGATAGTGTGTGTATAAACCAAAGGATGGATGATGAGAACTAGGGGATATGATTTAATAATAAGTATGGATGGATATAGTGTGTGCGCGAAAGGTGGTGAGACATGTATTACCCCCTCTTAAATGGAACAAAGTTGCACTATAATTGATTGCAAGACTAAAGATGAAAAACATGAAGAAAAAAAAATTATATGGTTAAATTACCTCGATCCATTAATTAAAGTGTAATGCAAAAAAAAATCTGTACAAGGTGAGATAAATATAAGATGTCTCTCCCTCTCTTACAAACAAACAAATTAATGGAAAATTATCCAAATTAATTGGTGTAATCAAAGCGAATTTAAGGATCAAAACGATTAATATAAAAGGAAAATTCTATGGTGAAGTTATGTGAATGACTTTTCTCGTGAAGTTAACAATATAACATCATAAATGTATTGAGTAACACCCCATTGTTTGTACACTGGCATCAAAAGTTCAGTCCTCATAGTATCATCAAATTAACAAGACTACACTTAATCTAATTTTATCCTACCTTATTTTAAGCGTAACACCCCACAAAGTGTAACACTTAAGACTATCACATAATATCATCAAATTTGTTTGCATGTTAAAGATTACAACGATAAAATAGTACCTGTAAATCCAAGATGTTGCAAGCATTACTAGATGAATTACTATTGATTATTAATCAGTAATCAACAATTTAAAAATAAATCAAACATTAAGATCAAAATTAACTTTTTAAAAAAAATCAATTTTCTGACTGCACCGTAGAAGCTCCCTTGATAAAAGACCCACGAGTGGATCTATTTGTAATTTTATACATTCCATAATTATAATAACACAACATCACATATTTAAGAATGGTTTTTTCTAGATTACCTTTGAAGAATGGTGGGTAATTTACCCACCAACCAATGAAAATGAGCAATTTGTTGGTGGGGTCAAGATAGTTCATGGATACCACTTAAAAATGTGCTTATGTGGCTAATGTGTATTGGTTGGGATAAATTACCCACCATTCTTCCATGAATACCCTAGTTGTCACCTTTAAGAATAAAAAAAATTGTTATCCAATTAATATTCTTGTATTGATTATGTAAATATAACTATTTTTGTAAGGATTTTTTGAATGTCAAGGTCTTTCCTATTTTGCACCGAAGTATCATATCATCATCCTCCTGAATTTATCTCATAAAAATAGTATATTATTTCATTTCATTATGTTATCACTCTGCCTAAGTTTGATTATATTTTCAACTACGATTGTATCAAGAAATCTACAAGGGAAATAAACAAACCTGAGGAGCTGGGGCGTTGTCATCAATGAAAGGGGCTGCTAAACTTATAAACGATGCCTCACCAACACCAACCAGACTATTGGAAATCGTGGTTGAGCCTAACACAACCCCACAAAACCGGCTTGTGAGGTGAGGATTGCCCCCACTTATAAACAAATTGTCAGGCCAACTTCTAACCGATGTGGGACTCTTAACACACCCTCTCACGCTCAGGATTACACATCTGAAGCGTGAACATAAATGACGGGTGGCCCGATAACGGAAACCTGATAACAGGTGGCCCAAACAATCGTGAAGAGGCTCTGATACCATATTAAAAATCGTGGTTGGGCCTAACACAACCCCACAAAACCGGCTTGTGAGGTGAGGATTGCCCCCACTTATAAACAAATTGTCAGACCAACTCCTAACCGATGTGGGACTCTTAACACAGACTATAGAGAATAATGAAGGCATAAAGAAAAAATCATATATAATTACATTTGCAACTTATCTTATGAAGCATATATGTGTGCTGTATATTTAAGATAATAAAAGTATATCGAATACTAAGAATAGGTTTCACTTTGATTGGAACATGAATGGTTACATTAATTACCTCTGAGCTAGAAATGCAAATATTGGAGAAGCCACAAGAAGTCCACCCATAAAAGCAGATGATAAAACTCCATCTCAAAACTTTTGCATGTTACACTATCAATGTTAAGGCATTGAACACAACATCAACAGTTATCTTGCATGTTACAAACTAGGTATTTTATGTCTTATCTCTCCGGTCTCTAGGGAAAAGAGGTCCTAATAAATGTAGTTTGGTTGAAAAATAAGTAAAGTCTAACCAACCGCTGCCTTACGAGGGAAGTCTGTGGGATCATCTACATTGAGACCAAAGTAACCATACAAGTGAGTTGGACACCACATCTTAACCTAAAACCTTAAGGCATTGGTTTATGGATCCTCTCACTTATAAAGTGTCCAACCTCCATTTTTCTAAACAAAGCGAGACTTCTAATTCACACCTTCTACACAACACCAAGGATTGCTTCAGCCAAGATTTGAACTCAAATATTCCCAAGTGTGGACCACATGAGCAAAGCCTGGACGAAAACTAGGTTGTAACCAAGGATGATCCCCATGTTGTTTATTCCCTTGTTGCAATAATTTTAGGATATCTTGCACGAGTGCTTTTTCATTTGGCATTGATTTTTAAAGGTAAAACCTTTTTTCTAAACCATGAGTTCTTGACTTCTTGTTCTGAAAAAGGAAGGTGTTAATTGCATTATATATATCTTACTGTATTCCTGTAGTAGAAGTGCAAGTAGCAGCAGCACCTTCAGTGCACGTTCCCTTACTTCCATTAACACCATTGCTAGATGTTGGAACACTAGTTAAATGAATGGAAGTTGAAAGAATAAACACAAACTCCCATTGGATAGAACAAGTGTTGTGTGAATTGAAAAAATGTCCTACATAGGAGATAACACACACTAATAGTGTTTAAATGAATTATATTTAGGATTGTGACCACACAAATGTTGTTCTAAAATTATTACACACTTGGAGTTTGATTAATTAGATAGTCTGTAATCTCTAACTGAATCTGTTAGAGCAGATTTCTTCTATTGCTTGTATATGAACATTTTCCTTGTAGTCTTTTCATTCATTCTAATTTCTATTGAACCAAATTACAAGATCAGAGATTTTGTCTCTGTTTTCTAGTATGATTTCAATAAGTTAATCATTCATTTGAAGAATGCTCTCTCTGATGTTGCAATGACGTGATATAATTGAATGTTGGTCCTACGTCATTGTCACCTCAATATAGAATAGTTTGTCTATGAAATTTATGCCATTTGAAAAACAATTTGTTGGTAAATGTAATTTATACGAAGACTACAAATTAGAGTCCCTAGGAGACCTAAATTTCATAGGAATATTTGTCACTGATATGAGATTAATATGGAGGGAGTACGTTCAATTAATGTGCCGTGTCATACCTTATAACAAAGACTTATGCTAAAAATTTGTTGCAAAAATCAATAATTATTTTGATGATCAATTCATCTATTCACTATATTTTTATTCACCCTCATGATTGGTCACCAATTGTCTTGATTAGTTAATTTTTATTCCTTTTTTTTATTTTTATAAAAGAGAGATATTAACCTTGTTTTCAGGACATTCTTTGAAGACCATAGATGGAAAGTATTTACAAAAATACTCCCTCTGTCTTTAAATATACGCAAAATTGACTTTTTATATTCATTCATTTAATGATGTATGTGGTCACATACATCATTAAATGAATGAATATAAAAAGTCAATTTTGCTTGTATTAAAAAACGGAGATAGTAGGAGTATTTAGGATACAGTAATTGATGATGATTAACTCAGGTTGACAAACTAGCTCTAAAACTGTGGATCTTGTTATTAAGAAAATCATGAAGTACCATTTCATTCTGGCCATAACTCTATTCTATGCATCACTTCAGCACACTCAAAATTACAAGTTACAACCCTATAATTTAAGACCACAGATGTTTAGGGAGGAAACATAATCTATATTGTATGAGACACTATGATCCTAAACATAATTTCCCTGTTTTAGCTAGGACATACATTTCTAGTCTACCGTCAAGACCAAACAGATTAACAAAATAAACCAACTTTAGCTAGGACATACATTTCTTCTTTTTCTTCAGTCGACCAAAATAAAACAACTTTGATATTACAAAAACAAGATCATATTTTTTATACATTGAAAGTATCTTGACTTACAAGAATGACAGACATGTTTTATTTTATACAAGAAACAAGATATATAAGAAGTAAGGCATATGAATGTATGCATAAGGGATCATTGTATGAAACAAAATCCGACCATATGAGAAATCCACATATAATATTCCCCTGTTGTGTTATGACATTCTCAAGCAGAGAATCTAGAGTGGTTCACACAACATTACATACTCCAAATCGTTACACATAACACACATAATCTATACCCTAGGAGAAATATGAACTTGCAATGGATTTTTCATCACCATAGTGAATTCATCTTTTTCCGACAAATCAACATGGCCACCCTCCGGAAGCTGCCAATTGAAATTCCAAACCAAGTTAGCCACAAAATATTCCAAATGGAGCAAAGCTAAATTAAGTCCGGGACAAATTCTCCTTCCAGCTCCAAACGGCATCATCTTTATCTCTTTACTCCCTATAATATCAAAAGTCTCATCCTTCAAAAACCTTTCTGGCTTAAACTCCATTGGATCCTCCCAAACACGAGGATCCCACGCCATCTCCGACAGCATGAAATTCACCGTCCCATTTTTAGGCACCAAATAACCGTTCAAAACCACATCCTCTTTCACCGTGTGTGCCAACACAAAATGCCCTGGTGGATGACGCCTCAACCCTTCCAAAACCACGCACTTCAAATATCGAAGTTTCTGCAAGTTTTCCTCTTTCACTTCCTCCTTCTCTCCATTGTCATCACTAACCATCACCTCACGAATCTCCTCCACAAGCCTCCCCTGCACTTCCGGGTACTTCACCAAATTCGCCATAATCCACTGCAAAGCAGTGGAAGTAGTATCCGTCCCACCGTTCAAAAACTCCGAACAAAGATTAACCATTTCATTCTCACTCAACTTTCGTTTCTCCTCGGGCAACTCCAACTCTAAAAGAGTATCTGCATACGAAACAACTGTATTATCATTGTTCAATTTACTCTCCTTAACTTGCTTCCTTGCTCTTATCAGCGGAAGCAGAACATCCTCTTGATCCTTAAGTAACTTCAAAAACTCCTCCCATCGGTTACGCAACAAAATCCTTGTACCTTTCGGCCAAAAATTCAGTATATTGAATCTGCTAATATTCAACAGAATTGTCCTTTGTACACGCTCAATATCACTGATTTTCTCATCGTTAACTCTTTCACCAAAACACATAAAAACAAGTAAACAAAATACAGCATAACGAAAGTGAGAAACGACCGTAATAGAATCCTCAGATTCCGATGCAGTTTTGAGACGGTTGATGAGAGTGTGTAAGACCCACTTCCGAATTTCTGAGAACGATTTGGTTTTGGATGGATGAAGCATCTCGGAAGCAAGGTTACGACGGAGGGTACGCCATGTTGGGCCATAAAAAGCGGAGCTGATGTTGTGTTGGTTGCTGGACAACATTATGGAAGTAGGAAGAGCTACGGGGCGATCCGAGAAGATGGCTGAGTTTTGAACGAGAACATGGTGAGCCAGAGCATGGTCGTTGATGAAAATGGAAGGTCGAGAACCGATATGGACAGTGATGATAGGACCATGTTTGGCATGGAGAGTTTTGAGAAAAGGTTCAAGTTGGGAGATTGATTTTTGGAGCAATTGGAAGTTTGTGATGATGGGGATGTGTAGAGGGCCGGGAGGGAGGGGTACGGTGGTTGTGAAGAAGGAGAGGATGGCTCTGATAAGGAAGATGATGCATAGCGTAACGAGGACGATGAACCATGTTTCCATATTTACGTAAATGTTTGGTGCAACTTTACTCTTTTGTGACGATGGATATGTGTGTGACACAAAAAATGAGAATGGTGAGGGTTGATATAAAGGAATCATGATATGATTATGGATGTGGTGTTATGATTATGAATTTATGGATGTGGTGTTACACGTCTCTCCTTCTCATACAAACAAACAAATTTCATTCCGGGTCATGTTATCTTGTATCTTAAGAGCACATATGACTAACTCTATATGAAGCTCGGATACGAGATACGATACTGCATTGATACGTCGATACGAAAAAATTTCAAAAATCAAGATATGATACGGTTAGGATACGTTAATAAAAAAAATTATATAATAAAATGTACAATATAATTATAACCATTTTTTTTAATATGCAAATATATTAACAAATAAAAGAAACCAGTCAGGCTCGTAGCACATCCACATTAATATAAATAATATTGACGATTAAAAGAATGATGATTAGTCAATTAATTAGAAAATATATCCCAAAAAGAGCACATCATGGATATACTATATCCAAAAGGAACATTGTTAGTGTTATACTATATCAATCCAAAAAAGAAGCACTATATCCATAAAAAAATGCATCAGTACTCAATAGTTAAGTTATTTTAGTTAACATTAATTGGGAAGTATCAGGGCAGATATCAATCCAGGATAATTATCGGATACTCTCCTGATACGTATCGGGACGTATCGGATAATTATTTTTTAAAAAAATAAAATTTAATCTTCGGATACTCTTCTGATACGTATCAGGAAGTATCAAGCAAGTATCGGTGCAAGATACGCAGGGGATACGATACGTCATCCATTTTGAAGTATCGGGGTTTCACGGCTAACTCTGCATTGAAAAACATAATATTTTAACTACTAAGAAGTTAAATGCACGAATTTCAATACATAATTTTTATAATGAATGTCTTAACATGTGTCCTTGATGCCACAAGTTAGCATTTAACTTTCATTTTAACTCTGCTTGGTAGAAGAGAAATAAGAAAGAGAGAAAGAGGGGAGAGAGAAGTTGGATATAGAGAAACAACTTCTCATGTTTGGTTGAGAATAGAGATTGAAGAGAGAGTCCAAATATGATGGGACCCATGCCTGTTTTATTTCTCTTGAATTGCCAAGAAATAGAGTAGAGATGTGAACTTTTTGCTCTTTTTCAAAAGGCTTAAATATGTATTTCATCCTTCCAATTAGGGGTCGTTTAAAAATTGGTTCATGTATTCGCTATTCGTTGCAAACTAGTCTTGCAATCATTAATCATTTAAGGCAAAATTACACAATTAGTCCCTTAACTTTATTTTAGGTAACACTTTCGTCCTTTATCTTCTTTTGTCACGATTTAGTCTTTTATGTTATAAAATAACAACATAGTTATCCTTTTTCATGAAAAAAATAATCAAAAACTCCAAAAAAAATCATCAAACTCATAGGCAAACGTAAATCTTCATCATACAAGCATAGAAAATCAAATTTCTTTGAAAAAAATCTCATAAAAAATGATAAGATATTGTCATTTTATAACATAAAGGACTAAATCGTGACAAAAAAAAATAAAGGACGAAAGTGTTACCTAAAATAAAGTTAAGGGACTAATTGTGCTATTTTGCCATCACTTAAAATTTCATCTTTTGACCAACTTAATCACTGCCACATCATTAATTTGATGACGTGACAATCACTACCACACATGAAATTCCAATTTTGCCCTTAAGAAGAGGACACAATATTGAAGAAAGAATTGGAAACCCAGGGGTAAAATTGGAATTTCATGTGTGACAGTGATTGTCACGTCATCAAATTAGTGACGTGGCATTAATTAAGTGGGGAGAGGGACGAAATTTTAAATGATTAAACAATGCAAGGGTAAATTGCCAGAATTAGCGATTACATAGACCAATTTTTAAACTACCCTAATTGCAAGGATGAAATACATATTTAAGCATTTCCAAAACTATCCCTGATATTGTGGCTGATATAAAACTATTGTCCTTTTTTTTTTGTTACCACTATTGTATTGTTTTCATGGTTTTTGTTGTAGTAGGTAAAAACAAAAACTAATACGCAACTCTCTTGCCTTTAACTCTTTATTTGAATCCTCTTTTATTATAATAAATAAAGTTAAACTAGTAGTTAGTTAACTAATGAAATAGTTTAACGGAATAAATTGTAAAATTGTAAATAATTAATTAATTAAGCAAATAAGTTATCAAATTTCTTTGTAAAAAAATTAATTAGTTTCTTAATTAAATTAATGTAAAAAATTATATCAATTTTTATAAGAAATTAATTCATATATAATAAAATTGTATATTAAAGTTTAGTAGGGATATTTTGGCCTTTCAAAAGCTTAACACACTTCTCTCTTCTCTATTTCTTTCATTTCTCTCTTATACCAAACAATAGGTCAAATCTACTATATTTCTCACCTATTTATCTCTTCCTATACTCTCTCTTCACAACTTCTCTCCTAAACCAAACACACTCTTAAAGTGAAGTTAGGGAAAATAATTATTTCTACTCATGACCCCTAAATATTATAATGTCAAAACAATTATCTTTCCCCTCCAAATTATAAATAGTTTTGATTATTTTTAAGAATATAGTCAATGTTATATGAAAAAAAATGATATTATATGTAGTTTTACAAAAATATATTTCCTTAATGGCATAAGGAATAAAAATTTAAATAATTGAAAGAAAAGAGAATATTAAATAGTCAAGCGTTTGTTAAAAAAAAAAATAGTCAAGGGTATACAATAGGAAATTTGGGATAATTTTTTTCTTAAAAACAACTTATAATTTGTGATTTAAGGTAATTTGATGCATTTTGTTTGTGCAATTAATCATTTTAATTAGGCATATTTTATGGTACATCCAATAAATTTGGGTGTATCGGTACACCAAGTCATAAAATTAATAATAAATGAGTTGTTTTTTTGAAGAAAAATAATTATTTTCTATCATTGACAACTAAGATAATTAAATTTTATATATCAAAAGCTTCGACGAAATAAAATTTAATTTTTAAGAATTTTTATTACTCATAACAATGAATATTAATTATTTTTTATGACAAAATGTAAATTTTGTAATATGATCCTTATAAACAATGAAATGATGGTTTTTCTTATGAAATGATGTTTTCTAAAATATAAATATTGACAAATACCTTTTTATTTCATTAAAGTGATCTTTAATTTATATATTTTATGAAACAAGAGTACCGGTACACTCAAAATTGTGAGTGTACCATAGAAGTTCCCCAAAAAACTAATTTTAATTGCCAACTTGTCCCATTTTCATTTAAAGTGGAAATGCAAAATCCGAAGCACAGTAACCTTTTTCGCAATTCGTGCACTAGATAAACACTACAAATTGACATTATTGTTTTATTGCTGAAAATTGACATTATTGTTTTTTAAGGGGAATTAAGTGGTCAAGACAGAAACAGAAATACAAAACCATGATATATTTTTGAAGTGGTTTCAAATTCCACTCCGTATGAGAGATTGTATGCATGCATATACACAGCACAATTAACATCATATTAGTTTTCACCACTTCTTGACTCAAGCATCCATTCTGCACAAATAAAAAATAAATAAAAAAGGCTAGGATCACATTCTCTAACACATGCCAATAAAAATTAACCACCTCATCAACTTACTTTATCTCTTTACCTATTCAACGGTCTAACACGTTGTTTAAAAATTCTTATTTATTTTTTTATAGAATTTAATTGCAATCTCATCGTCTTTCAATATGTGGATCGCATCTTCTCATTTCAATTAGTACACATCTTTCTCTCATGGTTCAATCTGCCGCATCTCGTCTCTATTAACTAACTGCCAACGTATCGTCATTGTTGAAAGCTCCGGTGGCCGTCGTTGACTTGGCCGTTGATGAAATTTTCCAGATCTATGTTCTATACGATGTTTTGGCTTTTGAGGCTTCAATGGAAAAAAAATCTTCGGGTATATTTGTGCAACAACTTCATTTTTGATGGGTCAGAAACATGAAAAGCTACAACTCCCATCAACTTTCCATTTCCATTCAATTTAATTTGAGCAAAAAGCAGCAACTTTGATATTATTTTTTTGGCATATGAGAAGCATGTACGGTTTTGGTGGAGAAGTTGAGTGTTGAGAGATGAAAATTTAAAATAAATAATAATAATAATGATAATAATAATAATAATAATAATAATAATAATAATAATAATAATAATAAAATGATAAATTAATTGGTTACAAAAATGAACCGGTAGCATGTAAAGAAATTAAAAAAGTAGATGATGGCTAATTTTTATTGGTGTGTGTTAAAATAGTGTGTTAGGAAGTGGGATCCTAGCATTTTTCAAAAAATAATGCTCCCACGGGTATTAAGAAGAAGAAGAAAAAAATTAATTATGTTTAAAAGAAAAAAGTCACAACTTATAAAATATATTTATTAGTTAAAAGACTTTTTAACCTTCGTTTAATATTTCTCTTTTTAATATTAATAGTATATTTAATATTTTACAAATTTCGATGAAAGTATAATTATAAAAACATTCAAAATGTTGCAACTATTAATTATTGTCTTGGTTTGATATTTTTTATTCGTTTTTCTTCTTATAATAAAGGACTCTAGAATTCACTAACACAAAAACAACTAAACAAATTTGACTACAATTGTTGTCTTGATATATAATAGTTGGTGATGAGTCGTTCTCCATCCTTTTCAAGAATCTGCTCCCCACTATTATCATTCCTTTCATTGAATCTATTTAAAATAAAATTACTACATTACTATTTGTTTGGTCAAATGTATCTAAAGGTCCTTTAAGTTTTTCGTTTTTCTCAAAGTCGTCTTTAAGTTTCAAAAGTCCCAAAATGGTCCTTTAAGTTTCAAAAGTCCCAAACAAATCCTTTTAGTTTTTGAATCGTTTCAAACAAGTCCTTTTCGAGGATGATGATGATGATTTACATGATAACAACAAATAGCATTATCCACCATTTACCATGCCTAAAAAGATGACTAATTTTAAGTGAGTGTTAGGAGCCAGATTTGGTACCAAAGATGAGTTCAAGGAAACAATTACCAACTATGCTATCTACAATAAGACTTGTTTGAAACAATTCAAAAACTAAAAGGACTTATTTGGGACCTTTGAAACTTAAAGGACCACTTTGGAAGAAATAAAAAACTTAAAGGACTTTTAGATGCATTTGACCCTATTTGTTTAGGTGCACCGTCATTGTTTCTATTTTATCAGAATAAATTACATTTGCTTTGCTCTTTCCTTGGACGTACCTGCTATCAAGTCTATTCAGTTAAGTATCTTTTACTTCAATCATGTTCCAAATTTGCAGCAATTTTATTTAATACTCTTCGCTTTCTTTTTTCTTTCTTAAGCTCATTCTGCATCGCAAAAATTTTGATGTGTTTGGATTCATAAGAAGTTGCTACCAACATCAACATTCGATTGTAAATTTGTAATATGACACTCAAATTTTGCCTAATTAATCTATTAACACCAACATGATCAAACATAAACCCCGAAATTCTAATACTGCGTAATCCCAATCTCAATATTTAACAAAGTTATAAGTACCCCACATCTAAACAAAAAAAATTGGGACTAGATCGCATCAGGGCCGTATCTGAGGCAGGGTAAGGAGGACGACCATCCTAGATCCCAAAAAATTAATATGAAATTTCGGCCCAACAAAAAGAACCAGAGATTCATTAGGCCCTAAAAAAAATAGTTACATTCTAAAAGGTGTTTTTTTTTTAATAACTAAAAGGAAGTGATTGTTAGTAAGTTCTTTGTCAACTCATTTGTAATTTACTGTGATGTTATAAAGGGAGTTCAAATTCATAGCCTTCCACCATCCCAAACCCTTCCGTCAAAAAAATAACTTGGTAGCCATTTTAGGTATTGAGATAAATATTGTAACACTTATTCTAGAAATTACCTAGAATATCTAGCATGTGCGTTAGACTGGTAATAGATACATTAAAATTACAATAATTAATTTTTGGTCTTATCCCTCTAGTTTCTAAGGAAAAGAGGTCCTAATAATTGTAGTTTGGTTGAGAGATGAGTAAAGTCTAGTCAAGTGTTGGCTCACGAGGGAAGTCCCAAAGATCATCCACGTAGGCACCAAAGCAACCATACAAGTGAGTTGTGGACACCACATCTTAGCATAAAATCTTAAGGCGTTGGATTTATGGGCATCGAACAAAACACCAAGGATTGCTTCAGCCACGATTTGAACTCAAATATTCCCAAATGTGATTACTTGAGCCTAGCCTGGACGAAAACTTGGTTGTAACCAAGGATGATCCCCATTTTGCTTATTCCCTTGTTGCAATAATTTTAGGATATCTTGCACGAGTGCTTTTTCATTTGGCATTGAATTTTAAAGGTAAAACCTTTTTTCTAAACCATGAGTTCTTGATTTCTTGTTCTGAAAAAGGAAGGTGTTAATTGCATTATATCTTACTGTATTCCTGTAGTAGAAGTCCAAGTAGCAGCAGCATATTCAGTGCATGTTCCCTTATTAACACCATTGCTAGTTGTTTGAACACCAGATTAATGAGTGCAAGATGGAAGAGTAACACAAAGTCTCATTGGATAGAACTAGTGTTGTAGGAATTGAAAGAATGTTTCACATAGGAGAGAAAACACTTTTGTGAATGCAGTGAGCGCTCAAGAAAATATATTTATCACGCGCGACGCTGTTGTTTGACCGGGCTTGGGTCTGGGTCAAAAAGATATATATTTTTTATCACCTGAAAATGTTAAAGTCCAAAAGTGCAAGTGGATATAATCGAAAATTTTCAGATAATTCGTTGGATCAGATTTAAACGAAATATTTTAAAGAGAGCGGATCGATAAACTCTTGGATGGTAAATTTCTTTTCAAGATATTATTTCTAAATCCATAAAACAACACTAGCTATTGCTCCTAGATCCAAATAGTTTAACAAATTAATCACACAAAATATAGCAAGTAACCTACAAAACAAAAAACAACATTATAACCAACACTAATAGAAGGGGGAAACAAAAAAAGGCAACACTTCACAAAAACAAAGATTACATGTCCAAAATTGTAACAAACCCAAAATTGGTCGTTTATTCTCACATGCTATACCAAAAATGCAAAAAAGATTGAAACTTTATTTCCATTAGTACTTACCCAGCATGGACATCGGGGCAAATGTACAAATTTTAGTTATACAATACATCTTTGGTGTAAACCATGAAGTTGTGGGAATCATGGGGGATGACATTAATTATCAATGGTTCCATGGACAAGACTTTGGATGTTACTTGCAGTTGTAGATCATCATACTAACTTCATTAACAGAAGATGTACATAACATTAAAAATCTTTGAGTTGAATGGTGGATAACTAACTTCATTAAAAAAAAATTGTTTTCATTCATAGCTATAAAAATGTCATTTTGATTTAAAATGTTTTTATCTAAATAGTACAAAATTATTTATTTCATCTAGACATTTGAATATTTTATAATTGTTAATATGTTAATTTTATCGTTATATATAAATCTTTGAAATAAAATTTCAAAATTCTTAATAAGAATAAAATATGTTTTTTCAAAATTAAATATTGTCCTTTTTGGTTAGACAAAACAGTACCCATAATATATGATCTGAAGTGGATTACTTTTGTGGCACGACAATATGTCTGTACTGTCCTTATTGTGTACAAAAATGAGTGGTCCTAGTTAGATAGGTTTGTAGGAATCTATTAAACTAGCTCATTATTTTTTGTATTACAAATACACCTCTTAAATAGTAAAATGTTATTTAAAATTGTGAGAAATATTTCTATGATCACATGCCAAAATAAAAATTATGTGGCCACACACACATAACAATACATTTTATTTAATTATGTCAAAAATACACATTATATATTCAATTTTTTTTAGGATTTATTCAATTGTTTTCTATTGTACCTTTTTCAAGTTTTGTGAATGTGCGAATGAATTATATTTGGGGTTTTGACCATAGAAGTGTTCTTCTAAAACTGTTACACACTTGGAGTTGATTAATTAGATAGGCTTTTGAACTGTAATCTCTAACTGAATATGTTATAGCAGATTTCTTCTATTGCTTGTATATGAGCATTTTCCTTGAAGTCTTTTCATTCAATCTAATTTCTATTGAACCACAATTACAAGATGAGATATTTTTATACGGAAACCAAGTAAAATGAATAGAATGAATTTATTTTTTTTGAAGAAGCCAAATTAGCCCACTCAAATTGACACCGAAGAAAATCGAACCTGAGACCTCGAGGAGGAGGAGTACACTCCCAGATCTCAAGCCAATACCAACAAGTCAACCTAAGTGGATTGAATAGAATGAATTGTTATTGATCAAATGAGAGCTTACAATCGGTATATATACAAGAATCTAGATGCATGATAAACTACTATGGACAAACTAAAGAGAAATATAATCCTAATTAAGCTCAGTTACTTGCGCAGCAAGCAATAGCTAACTAAGTGATATTGCTATCAGGTAATAATTTTCTCTCTGTTTTCTAGTATGATTTCCAATGGAAATGGAAATTTTCCATGACATTCATTTGAAAAATGATCTCTCTGTTGTTACTGTGACGTGATATAATTGAAGGTTGTTTCTACGTCATTGTCAATGTCACCTCAATGTAGAATGTTTTGTTTTTTTCTTACAGCCTCAATATAGAATGCTGGTCCTACCTTATACCAACAAAAGTTTTTTTTTTTTTTTTTACAAATTATAACCACAAGAGTTATGGAAGAATTTGTGGCAAAAAAATCAATGACTATTTTGATAGATGTTTTATAATTTTGAGGATCAATTTATCTATTCGCTCTATTTTTATTCACACTTATGATTGGTCATCAATTTTTCTGATTACTCAATTTTTTTATTCCTACTTTTTAAAAAGATAAATGTTTACTAGTGTTATGGAGCACTCTCTAAAAACCATATATAATAAGCAGTATTGAAAATACGTGTATTCAATGTATTAAAAATCAAAATATTCGATTTTCTTAAAAGAATAATTCGTATTTTAGAATATTTAAAGAGTGTTCCAAGTACGCTCATTATAAAAATCATTTGTAAATTATATACGTCACGTCACCTCCAGTCGTCCACAACCTTCTCTGTGTTATAATCTTCTGCCTGTCTAATAAGAAGTTCAATTTGGCCTCCACAATCTTTGCATATCACACTATACAACCATAAGATCAATGAAAACAGTGTTATCTAATTTGCATATGAAGTCAATATCTGATGCAAGTGAAGACTTGAGAATGGCAAATCGTCAAATACTAAAGAGTGTCTTTAGGATACTTGTTGTAAGTATTAAAAAATTAGAAATATGAACTAGGAGAAATACTCCACATCGTTACACATAACACACATAATCTATATCCTAGGAGAAATATGAACTTGCACTGGATTTTTCATCACCATAGTGAATTCTTGTATTTCCGTCAAATCAACATGCCCGCCCTCTGGAACCTTCCAATCGAAATTCCAAACCAAATTAGCCACAAAATATTCCAAATGGAGCAAAGCTAAATTAAGTCCGGGACAAATTCTTCTTCCAGCTCCAAACGGCATCATCTTTATCTCTTTACTTCCTGTAATGTCAAAAGTCTCATCCTTCAAAAACCTTTCTGGCTTAAACTCCAATGGGTCCTCCCAAACACGACGATCCAACGCCATCTCCGCCAGCAAGAAATTCACCGTCCCGTTTTTAGGCACCAAATAACCGTCCAAAACCACATCCTCTTTCACCGCGTGTGGCAACGGAAATTTCCCCGATGGATGACGCCTCAACCCTTCCAAAACCACACACTTCAAATACCAAAGTTTCTGCAAGTCTTCCTCTTTCACTTCCTCCTTCTCTCCATTTTCATCACCACCCATCACCTCCCGAATCTCCTCCACAAGCCTCCCCTTCACTTCTGGGTACTTCACCACATTCGCCATAATCCACTCCAAACTAGTGGAAGTAGTGTCTGTCCCACCGTTCAAAAACTCTGAACAAAGATTAACCATTTCATTCTCACTCAGCTTCCGTTTCTCCTCAGGCTACTCTAACTCTAAAAGAGTATCTGCATATGAAACAACAGTATTAACATTGTTCAATTTACTCTCCTTAACTTGCTTCCTTGCTCTTATCAGCGGAAGCAGAACATCCTCTTGATCCTTAAGTAACTTCAAAAACTCCTCCCATTGGTTACGCGACAAAATCCTTGTAACTTTCGGCCAGAAATTCAGTTTATTGAATCTGCCAAAATTTAACATAATCTTCCTTTGTACACGCTCAATATCACTGATTTTCTCATCGTTAACTCTTTCACCAAAACACATAAAAACAAGTAAAGAGAACATAGCATATTTGAAGTGTGGCATAACCTTAATAGAATCCGTTGGTTCCGATTCTGATGCAGTTTTGAGACGGTTGATGAGAGTGCGTAAGACCCACTTCTGAATTTCTGAGAACGATTTGAGTTTGGATGGATGAAGCATCTCGAAAGCAAGGTTACGACGGAGGGTACGCCATGTTGGGCCATAAAAAGCGGTGTTGATGTTGTGTTGGTTGCTGGACAACATTTTGGAAGTAGGAAGAGCTGTAGGGCGATCAGAGATTATGGCTGAGTTTTGAACGAGAACATGGTGAGCCAGAGCATGGTCGTTGATGAAAATGGAAGGTTGAGAACCGATATGGACAATGATGATAGGACCATGTTTGGCATGGAGAGTTTTGAGAAAAGGTTCAAGTTGGGAGATTGATTTTTGGAGCAATTGGAAGTTTGTGATGATGGGGATGTGTAGAGGGCCGGGAGGGAGGGGTACAGTGGTTGTGAAGAAGGAGAGCATGGCTCTGATAAGGAAGATGATGCAGAGAGTAACGAGGACTATGAACCATGTTTCTATATTTACGTAAATGTTTGGTGCAACTTTACTCTTTTGTGGGGAAGAATATGTGTGTGACACAAAACATGAGGATGATGAGGGTTTTTTTTTTTTTTTTGAGGGAGGATGATGAGGGTTTATATAAACCATATGATATGATTATATATGGATGTGGTCTTAACACACGTCTCTCCTCATACAAACAAACAAATTATAAATAGTTTCGACAATTTTAAACAAATTAAGAAATGTAATGGTATATAGAAGAGAAATTAAATAATCAAAGGAAATAGTATTAAAATCAATGTTTCATAAATCGAGTGTTAACTCGCCGAGTTTATTAAATTTACGTTTTTATGTACCAAAATCGTGTTAACTCGGAGGTAAATTCGGTTTGTGGTAAAATCAAAAAGTTTGACAAGTTTGACCAAGTTAACACTCGGTAAAATCGTGTAAACTCGATCGAGTTTTACGAGTTTACTTCTAAAAATAAAAAAAATAAAAAATTCGCTCATTTTTTTGGCCCATTTTTTTCAAAACCCAAATTCATTTTCTACAATCCTAAAGACTAGAACATTTACTGAATAGTTACCTTTACGATAACTAAGGCTTTAGATGAAATTACCTTTACATTTACATAATTTTTTGGGCTCATTTTGATGATGTTGGAGATGAAGACATAGATGAAAATGATGTTATGGAACTTTAGAAGCATTGACCTTTTGAAGAAATTATTTAGTTTATTTTTTGGATAATTTTATTAGAGAAATGATATTTGTACAACCAATTTTTGACAACCTTTTGACAACTTTATCTCTCATACTCACATTATATTCTTATTCTCTCTTCATTTTTTTCTCTCTATTATTTTTGGCCAATGAGAAGAGAGAAAATGAAAGTTGTCATCAAAGTTGTCATATATGGTTGTACAAATATCACTACTCGTTTTATTAACAACTTTAGGAACTTGTGAAACTTGTTTTTTATTGGATGTTTTTATGGATGGCTTAAACTTAGAGACTTATGAAACTTATGATTTTGTGAGTTAATTTTTGTAATTTGATGCTAAGTGTAGCATAACGTTTTATTATGGTAGTTTGGTATAATTTACCTTTGTAATTAAGACATATTTTGCACTATTGACCTATTTACAATATTATATTAACTTATACATGGCGCATATAATAAATTTTATATAATTTTAGTTGTAGGTAAACTCGTAAGAGTTATCGAGTCGAGTTTACCTAAGCAAAATAAGTTAAGATAAACTCTCGAGTTGTAAAACCTTGATTAAAAGGTCAATGGTACAATAGGAAAACTAACATTAATTTTTTATTTATATTATAAGATGGTTTATAATTTGAGAGAAAAAAAAAATTCAAAACGATTTATAATTTGTGATATAGGGTAATGTTATGCATTTTGTTTGCGCAATTAATAATTTTAATTAATGTCCAGCAAATTCTATGGTACAACTAAAGTTGTTACACCTAAAATTTTGAGTGTATTGGTACACTAAATTCTTAAATTAACAATTAAATGAGTTGTTATTTTTTAAAGAAAAAAATTATGTTCTATCATTGACAATTATAATAATTAAATCTTATTTGCTAAAAGTGTCGAAGAAATAAAATTTACTTTTTTTGAATTTTTATTACTCATAACAAAGAATATTGATTATTTTTTATGAGAAAATGTTAAAAATTTAATATAATTCTTATAAACAATGAAATGACGTTTTTTTTCTTGTGAAATGATGTTTTCTAAAATATAAATATTGACAAACAACTATTTATTTTTTAAAATAATCGTTAATTTATAAATTTATGAAGCAAGAGTTGTGAGGTGTACCATAGAAGTTCTCTTTAATGTCCTCTCAAAAACTAATTTTAATTAACGAGTAACGATATTCTCAGTCTCATTTTAATTGTCGCAATTGTGTTATGCTCGGTTTTAACAAAATACTTATTTGAGTTCACTAGTTAAATGAGTGAACATTGGAAGAATAATACAAAGTCTTATTGGATATAACTAGGGTGAGGTTTAGCATGGGAAAGGGAAGTTGTTTTCCACCATGAGAAAGTATTTTGTGACCATTAGATCATTTGAAGAACATGATTTAGGTGAGGTTTAGCATGGGAAAGGGAAGTTGTTGTTTCCCACCATAACTAGTGTTGTGTGAATTGAAAAAATGTTTCATATAGGAGAGAAAACATGCAGGTAGCATTTATATAATTAAGAGGGGGTTCACTTCCAAAGATGTACGGGTACACACTTTTGTGAATAGAGTGAACGCTTAAAAAAAAATATTTATCACGCGCGACGCTGCTGTCTGATTGGGCTTGGGTCTAGGTCAAAAGGATATATATTTGAGTGGCTTAATACATGCTTTGGTCCCTTAACTTATTTTGGATTTCATTTTGGTCCCCTAACTGTAAAGTGTCTCAATTTGGTCCATTATGTCTTCTGCCGTTACCTCTTTTGGTCCTCTCCGTTAGTTTGTAACTGTTTGATCTATTTTTCAAATAGAAACCGTTGGATCATGTAGGTTTATTGTAGCCTACGCTGAATGATTAACACCTGATTTTTTTGAAGCCAAAAATATAAAAAATTGATATTTTTTATAAAATATGAAAAAATATATATATTACATATTTTTTTTTTAGAATTTTTAAAAAATCATTTTCAAAATTAAAAAAATTGATAAAATTTATTTTTTTAATTTTTTCCTACAAAATTCTGGAAAATATTTTAATTTTTAAAAATCTGGAAAAATATATAAAAAATTCAGATTTTAAAATTAGAAGAAAAAAAAATATTCCAGAATTTTTATAAAATCTTTTCCAAGATTTAAAAATTTGAAAAAAAAATTAATTTTTTACGAAATTTCAAAAAAAAGGTCAGATTTCCGGAAAAAAAATGTTTTTTTTAATTTTTTCTACAAAAATCTGGATACAAATTTTTAAAAAAATATATAATAAATCTCGATACAAATTTTTCTACAAAATTCTGGAAAATATTTTAATTTAAAAAATCCAGAATTCTGAATTTAAAAAGGTTATAAAAAAGGTCATATTTTTTTACGAAAAAAAAAGGTTATTTTTAATTTTTTCTACAAAATATTTTAATTTTGAAAAATATATAAAAAAAATTCAGATTTTTATAAAATATGAAAAAAAAAGTTATTCTTGAATTTTATAAAATCTTTTTCAAAATTTGAAAAAAAAAAAAATATTACGAAATTTTTAAAAAAGGTCAGATTTTTTTTTTCCTACAAAATTCTGAAAAATATTTTAATTTTTAAAAATCTGGATACAAATTATTTAAAAAAGATGTAAATTGATGGTGATTTTAAATTTATATTTTTAGGAAATCAAGAAAAATAGAAATGATTATATGTTGTGAGCCCATTGTATACTTGTGTACTTTTCAAATCTAGCCCTTGATCTCCAATCTTAAATGACATGTGGACAAGGGTTAACTATTTTTGAAAACAAACTAACGGAGAGGACCAAAAGAGGTAACGGCAGAAGACATAAGGGACCAAATTGAGACACTTTATAGTTAGGGGATCAAAATGAAATCCAAAAATAAGTTAAGGGATCAAAGCATGTATTAAGCGTTGAATGGTGGTTAACTAACTTCATTAAAAAAAATTGTTTTCTTTCATAGCTAAAAATAATGTCATTTTGATTTAAAAGATTTCTTTCTAAATAGTACAAAGTTATTTATTTCATCTAGACATTTGAATATTTTATAATTGTTAATATGTTAATTTTATCATTATGTATAATTTTTTTTTTCTTTCAGAATTCTTAATAAGAATAAAAAATGTTTTTTCAAAATTAAATATCGTCCTTTTTGGTTAGACACTATGTCTGTACTATATCCATAATATATGAACCGAAGTAGATTACTTTTGTGGTACCACACTACGTCTGTTCTTTTTTTTTTTTTTTTTTTTAAGTAGCCTAATGGCTAGAACTCACACAATTAAATTGTGGAGAAGTGGAGTGTCCAGAGTTTGAACCCCGGCCCCTGCATATAATATGCAATATCCCTGTCAAATGAGTGGTCCTAGTTAGTTTTTTCTTTTTTTGGAAAGATTTGGTCCTAGTTAGATAGGTAGGTGTAATTAAATTATTACTCTAAATTGTAAGAAAATATTAAAGGTCAATCTGCTTTAAGTTTTTCGTTTTTTTTAAAGTGGTCTTTTGAGTTTTAAAAGTCTCAAATAAGTTTTTTAAGTTTCAAAAGTCCTAAACAGATATTTTAAGTTTTTTTGTTTTTTTGTTGTTGTTGTTAAGTGACTATTAATCTATTATTTTTTTCTTTATGTAAGTGACCATTATTTCTAATATTATTTTGAGTAAATTATTATAATTATTATTTATCAATTTCATGCTATAACTATATAATCTACTGTTTGTACGAACTCAATTTAACCTATCAAATGAAAGGTGAAATTGTTCAAGTTCCCAATGTGTTGATTGTTGTGTTATGGTACTTATTAATAGACCTGTTGAGAGGAACACATGTTACTATTTCAAATAGAAGTAGAAGATTGTTGATACAGAAATTGATGATGATTAACTCAGGTCGAGAAACAAGCTATATACATCTGTGGATCTTGTTATTAAGAAAATCATGAAGCACCATTTCACTTTGGCCATAACTCTATTCTATGCATCACTTTTGGTGAAAGTATCTCGACTTACAGGAAGTCCATGCATGTTTTTTTTTTTTTGGTCAGGTAGCCTAGTGGTTAGAAATTCACTTTTAAAGTAAATAAGTGGGGTGTCCGGGGTTCGAACCCCGACCCCTACATATAATAATACATTGTCCCTGCCAACTGAGCTAAGCTCACGGGGACCATGCATGTTTTATTTTATACAAGAAACAAGATATATAAGAATGAACAATTATGATATTAAAGGCATATATGTATGCGCATAAGGGATAATTGTATCAAACAAAATACCACAATGTGACAAATCCACGTATATTTTTTTTAAACTGCAAATATTATTAAGCTGAACTAGGTGCAAAAAGCACCAAAGAACGCTAAAACAACAATACAAGGGGCCGCAAACGCGGAAAAAACAGCCAAAATCCACATATAATATTTCTTTGCTGTGTTATGACATTCTCAAGCAGAGAATCTAGAGTGGTTCACACAGGAACATACGATTTATCATTACACATAAAAAACATAATCTATATCCTAGGAGAAATATGAACTTGCAATGGATTTTTCATCACCATATTGAATTCTTGTTTTTCCGACAAATCAACATAGCCGCCCTCTGGAAGCTTCCAATCGAAATTCCAAACCAAATTAGCCACAAAATATTCTAAATGGAGCAAAGCTAAATTAAGTGCAGGACAAATTCTCCTTTCAGCTTCAAACGGCATCATCTTTATCTCCTTACTCCCTGTAATGTCAAAATTCTCATCCTTCCAAAACCTTTCTGGCTTAAACTCCATTGGATCCTCCCAAACACGAGGATCCCACCCCATCTCCGCCAGCATGAAATTCACCGTCCCATTTTTAGGCACCAAATAACCGTTCAAAACCACATCCTCTTTCACCGCGTGTGGCAACAGAAAATGCCCCGGTGGATGACGCCTCAACCCTTCCAAAACAACACATTTCAAATACCGAAGTTTCTGCAATTCTTCCTCTTTCACTTCCTCCTTCTCTCCATTCTCATCACCACCCATCACCTCCCGAATCTCCTCCACAAGCCTCCTCTGCACTTCTGGGTACTTAACCAAATTCGCCATAATCCATTGCAAAGTAGTGGAAGTAGTATCCGTCCCACCATTCAGAAACTCTGAACAAAGATTAACCATTTCATTCTCACTCAACTTTCGTTTCTCCTCGGGCAACTCCAACTCTAGAAGAGTATCTGCATACGAAACAACAGTATTAACATTGTTCAATTTACTCTCCTTAACTTGTTTCCTCGCTCTTATCAGCGGAAGTAGAACATCCTCTTGATCCTTAAGTAACTTCAAAAACTCCTTCCATCGGTTACGCAACAAAATCCTTGTAACTTTCGGCCAGAAATTCAGTATATTGAATCTGCCGATATTTAACATAATTGTCATTTGCACACGCTCAATATCACTGATATTCTCATCGTTAACTCTTTCACCAAAACACATAAAAACAAGTAAGCTAAACATAGCATAACGAAAGGGAGAAACAACCGTGACAGAATCTGCAGATTCCGATGCGGTTTTGAGACGGTTGATGAGAGTGTGTAACACCCACTTCCGAATTTCTGAGAACGATTTGGTTTTGGAAGGATGAAGTATCTCGGAAGCAAGGTTACGACGGAGGGTACGCCATGTTGGGCCATAAAAACCGGAGCTGATGTTGTGTTGGTTGCTGGACAACATTTTGGAAGTAGGAAAAGCTTTAGGGCGATCAGAGTAGATGTCTGAGTTTTGAACGAGAACATGGTGGGCCAGAGCATGGTCATCGATGAAAATGGAAGGTCGAGAACCGATGTGGAGAGTGATGATAGGACCATGTTTGGCATGGAGAGTTTTGAGAAAAGGTTCAAGTTGGGAGGATGGTTTTCGGAGCAACTGAATGTTTGTGAGGATGGGGATGTGTGGAGGGCCAGGAGGGAAGGGTACGGTGGTTGTGAAGGAGGCAAGAATGACTCCGATGAGGAAGATGATGCAGAGAGTAATGAGGACAATGAACCATGTTTCCATTGTGTAAAAGTTTGGTGCAACTTTACTCTTTTGTGGGGATGGATATATCTGTGACACAAAAAATGAGAATGAGGAGCATTTATATAAACAAATCATATGATATTATTTTTTACTTTTTTAGGGAAATCATATGATATTGTTGTTATTATTATGGATGTGGTATTATGTCTCTCCTTCTCATACAAACAAATTTCATTTAAAGAAAAACTAGCAACACATATTTTAAAACACATTTTTCAACAACACACTTTCTTCGATCGGTTAAAATTCACATGATTCCCATCTAATCATATGAGTCCCATATAAATTTGGTTGGACTATGTGAGTTTTAACCAATCAAGAAGGTGTGTTGAAAAGTATGTGTTAAAAAATATGTTGTTAGCATTCCTCATTTCATTTAAGGTGAAGTTTTTTTTTTTTTTTTAAGGAAAATGGTTATATACTTATGACCCTTGATTATTTTAATTTCAAAACAGTATTACCTCCGTCCCAAATTATAAATAGTTTCTACCATTATCCAGGATAGTAAAATTTTGATTTGCAAAGTGAAAGAGGAAAGTGTGATAAATACATCTTATCTTGGGTACATTATCCAAAAACAAATCCGTAAGGAGCAATCCTCTTTTGACACATGTCCTTTAATTTTACCCCTAGATCACGAAACAAGATTGCACATAATCTGGCCCAACTAGCCCATACTTAACCAAAATTGGTTTGGATGGAGGAAGTGCCATTAGCAACAAACCCTTTGTACTTTTATGATTTAAGACATGTAATCAATTTTATACGGGAAAAATGAAATTATAAGTAGTTTTACAAAATTATCTTTTATAAAAGAGTATTAAATAGTCAATGGTATAATAAAAAAATAATCATTAATGTTTCATTTGTATTATAAAATGGTTTATACTTTGGGATAATTTTTTTCTTCAAAATGACTTATAATTTGTGATGAAGGGTAATTTTATGCATTTTGTTTACGCAATTAATCATTTTAATTAATGTCCTGTCAAATGCTAATTTTAATTAACAATTAAAAATATTATCTGTCTCGTCTTAATTGTGGCATATGTGATATGCTCCGTTTTAACAAAATATTTATTTGAGTTGATTTTAATAATAAAATTAATACTCCTCTTATCACATCTCTCCCTCCCTCCCTTAAGAGCATTTCCAAGTTTTTTAGTGACAATCCATTCATTCACTACTACACAAAATATAAATGCTGATTACACCATACTAGACCATTGACCCGTGTTAACGCACGTGTCATTTAAAAAAATTAATACTCACTGAAAAAATAAGACACTGTAGTTCGCTTGAATGAAAAAATTATCGTGAATCAAAGCAAAATGTCAATTACCATAGACTTTGTTATTGTTCCATAATTCTAGTACGTAGTTCCTATTACTTTAACAAAACATATAATTTTAAAAGGGAAACTGAAGTTCGTTGATATGCAAATAGTTTCAATAAGTAAGAAAATGAATAGTACACAAAAAAGTCCTACACATTACGGAAAACTTTTCTGTAGACCACACTTGCAACATCGGTATCATCGCCGTCGTCGTCATTAATCAATATCTTTAAACCACCCCTCGAAGTAACCCGTGATATTGCCATGTACAACTGTCCATGTGAAAAATAACAAAGATGAATCCAAAACGACATCTAAAAATTTCAATAAACAGATAGCTACCTCAGTTGACTCAATCATGCTTTCAATTGTCATTCGATTAGTGTTGAGCAAGTCATCTGATAAAGACGCTGAGCTATTCGTTGAAATTTGGCTGACACTTCGGGTGAACTGTATTGATGCATTTTTCATTCTAATAAAAGGGCACCAATGTTAATAGAAGAGTGGTGAGACCTCCAGACAACTTAATTACGACCAAAAAAACTTGCCTTTATTCTAAAGCATATAAAAATGTAAATGGTTACTGTGTCATGTACACAGCGACATCAGGAAAATCGCCATTAAGTATCAGCTTAGTCCCATTAAAGGCATTAGCAACTCCCATAGCACCTAATTTTTTAAAAATCAATTGCAAGTGAACATAATTTCACATTTCATTGTTGATATCAGCAGAAAGCACAAACTTAAAACACGACATACCTAAATACATGCGTGTCTTGCAAAACTGCAATATCAATATAGTAGGTGTGTCGTTGTCATGGTTGCCATAAAAGGTCACAATTTTGTCTGCATGTTCACCCCAAAGAGAGCAATGCAAGCGGTTGTTTCTGTAATAAAATATTACCAAAATATCAATTCAGGAACATAAGGTATATTAAAATTATATTACAACCAGGTACAAAGAAAGAGACAAATCTTACTCAAGATCTTCTAAAGTGAGATCAATAACCCTGTTTTTCCTTCCGTCCTTTTCAGTTTCCCTTATATCACCTCTTTCAATTACATGACCAATAACATCTGAAATTACGTATACAAAAGCAAAAACAAATGTATGAAATTCCTAAACGAATGCTTATAGGTAGAAATAATGTACAACACACATTCAGAATTGAAGTCTTATCCGTAGATACTTCCTCGACAGTTGAAGAGAGAATTTCATTGAATGGCTTGAACTCAAAAACGTTCATAGGGATAGCAGGCGAGTGTACTTTGGTAAAATTTGAATTGTGCATCATACTAAGCTTATGTTTGTGTGAAGTTACCTTATAAGGACTTTCATTAAAACCTACCATTGCATTTTCAAGCTGATATGTACCCCCTTCTTGAACCATGGACCTGAACTTTGCCACCAAATCTTTTCTAGATGTGGCGTGAATACGTCCACCCTATTGACGACAACAACAACATTAAACAGCTGGTTAAATTACATAACTAAAAAACAACAATGACATTAGTTTAATTTTAAAGCTAAGAGTGCAAACATGCAGAAACCTTTTCATCGACCACTAACATGTTCATGAAAATGATGCTAGTGGGGACCTTCTTCTCTCGAATCAACCAAATGTGAGCAACTCGCACACACATCTTGAAATTCTTTCTTCATCCAGAAACAGCTGAGATTGGAGTGTATTTGGCAGACATCATTGGCTTGTTTTTTCCTTTCCAAGAAAGAGGATGCTTATTTAGATTGAGATGGTTTGGCTAATAGGTTATGATATATTTATAGGAAAAGGTGGAATACGTGTGAGTAGGATATGTCGGTTGAGATATAAAGAGTATTAGTTATCTAGATAAGCACAAAATAGTGGAACAAAATTAGGAAGTGGCCAACATTTTAGGATAAAGATTAATATGAATAAAATGAAATTAATATTGTTGATGGGGCACTTTGTTTTACTTAAGAATTGGCATTTTTTGTGACTTAAGAATTACCATAGTTGATTCGCCAAAACATATTTTAGAGATGTGGATGAAATGTGTAGTAGTTACTTGAATGAGAGGAATTAGGATTTTTAGTTTGTTTCCACCCAAAACATATTTTAGAGATGTGGATGAAATCCCCTACTTATTTGAATGAGAGAAATAAGGATTTTAGTTTGTTTCCACCAAAAAGTTACTTTAGAGATGTGGATGAAATCTCTTAGTTACTTGAATGAGAGAAGAATTAGAATTTTTAGTTTGTTTCCACCGAAAACATATTTTAGAGATATGGATGAAATCTCCTACTTATTTGAATGAGATAAATAAGAATTTTAGTTTGTTTCCACCAAAAAGTTAGATTAGAGATGTGGATGAAATATCTTAGTTACTTAAAAAGAAATTAGGATTAGGATTTAAGTTTGTTTCCACCCAAAACATATTTTAGAGATGTGGATGAAATCTTTAGTAGTTACTTGAATGAGAGGAATTAGGATTTTTAGTTTGTTTCCACCCAAAACATATTTTAGAGATGTGGATGAAATCTTTAGTAGTTACTTGAATGAGAGGAATTATGATTTTTAGTTTGTTTCCACCCAAAACATATTTTAAAGATGTGGATGAAATCCCCTAATTAATTGAATGAGAGAAATAAGAATTTTAGTTTGTTTCCACCAAAAACATAGTTTAGAGATGTGGATGAAATCTCTTAGTTACATGAATGACAGAAATTAGGATTAGGATTTTAGTTTGTTTCCACCCAAAACATATTTTAGAGATGTGGATGAAATCTTTAGTAGTTATTTGAATGACTGGAATTAGGATTTTTAGTTTGTTTCCACCCAAAACATATTTTAGAGATGTGGATGAAATTCCCTAATTATTTGAATTATAGAAATAAGGATTTTAGTTTCTTTCCACCAAAAAGTTAGTTTAGAGATGTGGATGAAATCTCTTAGTTACTTGATTGAGAGAAATTAGGATTAGGATTTTAGTTTGTTTCCACCCAAAACATATTTTAGAGATTAGGATTAGTAATTGTTAGTAATAATGTTAAGAGGAGACGTTACACAGCTATGCTACTAAATTGATTCTAGTAATTGTTACTAATAATGTTACTAAAAATGTTACTAAAATGCTTCAGTAACACAGCCATGCTACTAAATTGATTCAGCAACACAAAAACAAACACAAATATATAAATCCGAAAGCAAAGCAAGCAAGGCTGAATTATTTATGAAATTCAAGGGACATTTGCCAAATTCAAAGACAAAAAAAATAGATGCTTCCAAAACTCTAAGAAACTAAAACTTAAAATTCAAATTGGAAAGGTCTTGCACAATTTATCTAAACATGGGCTAATTGTAAATAACATCAAGGTAGATGGTATCATGTGACCCAACCATCGGAGCACCCCCTCTGATCTTCACACCTTGTTGGACTTAGGATCTGTCAATATTGCATAGCGCCCAATTTGATCTCCGAAATCACCGCCAAACATGTTAAGCAAGCATACTGCACCCTAAAAAAATAACAAACAAAAACATCACAAACATTGATAAAAATAGAATGCAAATAATTAAGAATAGGTATATTTCGCAAAAAGCACATACAACATCAATGTCATATTCAACGATATATGATCTGTATTTCAGTCTGAGCTTGTTGATTGCTTTGTCAAGATCGGAAAAAGGGTTTTTCACCAACGGACCTACAAAAGATTGAAAGGGATTAAAGAATGATTTATACTTTAAAACAGCGAGGAATAAGAGCAAAAATCTATATATTTAGTTTAAACCAGAGTGGAATGAAGATATGGTTACCAGTGAGGCAGTGGTATCACAGCAAAGTCTGAATGTTTCTGGAAGCCATGTTGAAAAGAGATTTCGGTTTAGGAGAAAGGATTAAAATATATTGGTGAGGGTTTGGAGGAGAGAAAGGTATTGTTTTAAAAAGAGATTTCGGTTTAGGAGAAAGGATTAAAATATATTGGTTAGGGTTTGGAGGAGGGGAATTAGGAAATATGGTTTAGGAGGAGTGAAGTTAGATGGTTAAGGTTTGGAGGAGGAGAATTAGGAAATATGGTTAGGTTTTAAAGGAGGGAAAAGTTGCTAAAATATTAGGGTTAAAATATTAGGTTAAAGTTAGAGCAACAAAGCTTTGTTTAGGAATAAGAAGATAAGCAAAAAATTCCATAAACAAAGGCAATATTTATGCGTTAAATGTGAATGGCCAGGTTCTAATTTAAATTAAAAGTATAGGCTAAAATTGCAATAGTTTCACCCGTTGAATCTGAAGGAAATGTTCATCAAACATGTTTTTTCTCTATACATTAATATGATACTCACTCTTTATCGTTATATATAAATCTTTGAAATAAAATTTCAGAATTCTTAATAAGAATAAAATATGTTTTTTCAAAATTAAATATTGTCCTTTTTGGATAGACAAAACAGTACCCATAATATATGATCTGAAGTGGATTACTTTTGTGGCACGACAATATGTCTGTACTGTCCTTATTGTGTACAAAAATGAGTGGTCCTAGTTAGATAGGTTTGTAGGAATCTATTAAACTAGCTCATTATTTTTTGTATTACAAATACACCTCTTAAATAGTAAAATGTTATTTAAAATTGTGAGAAATATTTCTATGATCACATGCCAAAATAAAAATTATGTGGCCACACACACATAACAATACATTTTATTTAATTATGTCAAAAATACACATTATATATTCAATTTTTTTTAGGATTTATTCAATTGTCTTCTATTGTACCTTTTTCAAGTTTTGTAAATGTGCGAATGAATTATATTTGGGGTTTTGACCATAGAAGTGTTCTTCTAAAACTGTTACACACTTGGAGTTGATTAATTAGATAAGCTTTTGAACTGTAATCTCTAACTGAATATGTTATAGCAGATTTCTTCTATTGCTTGTATATGAGCATTTTCCTTGAAGTCTTTTCATTCATTCTAATTTCTATTGAACCACGATTACAAGATGAGATATTTTTATTAGGAAACCAAGTAAAATGAATAGAATGATTTTTTTTTTTGAAGAAGCTAAATTAGCCCATTCAAATTGACACCGAAGAAAATCGAATCTGAGACCTCGAGGAGGAGGAGTACACTCCCAGATCTCAAGCCAATACCAACAAATCAACCTAAGTGGGTTGAATAGAATGAATTGTTATTGATCAAATGAGAGCTTACAACCGGTATATATACAAGAATCTAAATGCATGATAAACTACTATGGACAAACTAAAGAGAAATATAATCCTAATTAAGCTCAGTTACTTGCGCAGCAAGCAATAGCTAACTAAGTGATATTGCTATCAGGTAATAATTTTCTCTCTGTTTTCTAGTATGATTTCCAATGGAAATGGAAATTTTCCATGACATTCATTTGAAAAATGATCTCTCTGTTGTTACTGTGACGTGATATATAATTGAAGGTTGGTCCTACGTCATTGTCAATGTCACCTCAATATAGAATGTTTTGTTTTTTTGTTACAGCCTCAATATAGAATGCTGGTCCTACCTTATACCAACAAAAGTTTTTTTTTTTTTACAAATTATAACCACAAGAGTTATGAAAGAATTTGTGGCAAAAAAATCAATGACTATTTTGATAGATTTTTTATAATTTTGAGGATCAATTTATCTATTCGCTCTATTTTTATTCACACTTATGATTGGTCACCAATTTTTCTGATTACTCAATTTTTTTATTCCTACTTTTTAAAAAGATAAATGTTTACTAGTATTATGGAGCACTCTTTAAAAACCATATATAATAAGTAGTATTGAAAACACGTGTATTCAATGTATTAAAAATCAAAATATTCGATTTTCCTAAAAGAATAATTCGTATTTTAGAATATTCAAAGAGTGTTTCAAGTACAATCGTTATCAAAATCATTTGTAAATTAAATACGTCACGTCACCTCCAGTCGTCCACAACCTTCTCTGTGTTATAATCTTCTGCCTGTCTAATAAGAAGTTCAATTTGGCCTCCACAATATTTGCATATCACACTATACAACCATAAGATCAATGAAAACAGTGTTATCTAATTAGCATATGAAGTCAATATCTGATGCAAGTGAAGACTTGAGAATGGCAAATCGTCAAATACTAAAGAGTATCTTTAGGATACTTGTTGTAAGTATTAAAAAATTAGAAATTAGTATTTGTATGAACTCAATTTAACCTATCAAATGAAAGGTGAAACTGTTCAAGTTCCCAATGTGTTGATAGTTATGGTACTTTTTAGTAGATCTCTTATTATTAAGAAAATCATGAAGCACCATTTCACTTTGGCCATAACTCTATTCTATGCATCACTTCTGCACACTCAAAATTACAAGTTACAACCCTATAATTTAAGACCACAGATGTTTAGGGAGGAAACATAATCTATAACCGCCAAGACCAAACAGATTAACAAAATAAACCAACTTCAATATTACTACAACAAAGATCATATATTTTTACAATGAAAGTATCTTGACTTACAAGAATGACAGGCAAAGTTTTTATTTATACAGGAAACAAGATATATAAGAAAGAACAATAACATATGTGAAGGCATATATATGCATAACGGATCATTATATGAAACAAAATCCCACCATATGACAAATCCACATATAATACTCCCCTGCTGTGTTATGACATTCTCAAGCAGAGAATCTAGGGTGGTTCACACAACAACATTACATACTCCACATCGTTACATATAACACACATAATCTATATCCTAGGAGAAATATGAACTTGCAATGGATTTTTCATCACCATGGTGAATTCTTGTATTTCCGTCAAATCAACATGCCCGCCCTCTGGAACCTTCCAATCGAAATTCCAAACCAAGTTAGCCACAAAATATTCCAAATGGAGCAAAGCTAAATTAAGTCCGGGACAAATTCTTCTTCCAGCTCCAAACGGCATCATCTTTATCTCTTTACTTCCTGTAATGTCAAAAGTCTCATCCTTCAAAAACCTTTCTGGCTTAAACTCCAACGGGTCCTCCCAAACACGAGGATCCAACGCCATCTCCGCCAGCAAGAAATTCACCGTCCCGTTTTTAGGCACCAAATAACCGTCCAAAACCACATCCTCTTTCACCGCGTGTGGCAACGGAAATTTCCCCGGTGGATGACGCCTCAACCCTTCCAAAACCACACACTTCAAATACCGAAGTTTCTGCAAGTCTTCCTCTTTCACTTCCTCCTTCTCTCCATTTTCATCACCACCCATCACCTCCCGAATCTCCTCCACAAGCCTCCCCTGCACTTCTGGGTACTTCACTACATTCGCCATAATCCACTGCAAACTAGTGGAAGTAGTGTCTGTCCCACCGTTCAAAAACTCTGAACAAAGATTAACCATTTCATTCTCACTCAGCTTCCGTTTCTCCTCAGGCCACTCTAACTCTAAGAGAGTATCTGCATATGAAACAACAGTATTAATATTGTTCAATTTACTCTCCTTAACTTGCTTCCTTGCTCTTATCAGCGGAAGCAGAACATCCTCTTGATCCTTAAGTAACTTCAAAAACTCCTCCCATTGGTTACGCAACAAAATCCTTGTAACTTTCGGCCAGAAGTTCAGTTTATTGAATCTGCCAAAATTTAACATAATCTTCCTTTGTACACGCTCAATATCACTGATTTTCTCATCGTTAACTCTTTCACCAAAACACATAAAAACAAGTAAAGAGAACATAGCATATTTGAAGTGTGGCATAACCTTAATAGAATCCGTTAGTTCCGATTCTGATGCAGTTTTGAGACGATTGATGAGAGTGCGTAAGACCCACTTCCGAATTTCTGAGAACGATTTGAGTTTGGATGGATGAAGCATCTCGGAAGCAAGGTTACGACGAAGGGTACGCCATGTTGGGCCATAATAAGCGGTGTTGATGTTGTGTTGGTTGCTGGACAACATTTTGGAAGTAGGAAGAGCTGTAGGGCGATCAGAGAAGATGGATGAGTTTTGAACGAGAACATGGTGGGCCAGAGTATGGTCGTTAATGAAAATGGAAGGTCGAGAACCGATATGGACAGTGATGATAGGACCATGTTTGGCATGGAGAGTTTTGAGAAAAGGTTCAAGTTGGGAGATTGATTTTTGGAGCAATTGGAAGTTTGTGATGATGGGGATGTGTAGAGGGCCGGGAGGGAGGGGTATGGTGGTTGTGAATAAGGAGAGGATGGCTCTGATAAGGAAGATGATGCAAAGAGTAACGAGGACAATGAACCATGGTTCCATATTTACGTAAATGTTTGGTGCAACTTTACTCTTTTGTGGCGATGGATATGTGTGTGACACAAAAAATGAGAATGGTGAGGGTTTATATAAAGGAATCATGATATGATTATGGATGTGGTGTTATGATTATGAATTTATGGATGTGGTGTAACACGTCTCTCCTTCTCATACAAACAAACAAATTTAACTATGGGGTCATGTTATCTTCTGCTTTAAGATCACATGTGAAGGAACCTAACATGAGTAACAGGTGAGGCCTACGTTATCCTCTCTTGTTTAGAGGGTAATTACTCTCTCATGATATAAACCAATCAAAATGTAATATACATAAGTAACATTAAATGTCAAATAAATGAGTAGATTTTTTCTAAAAATAAAAAGAGTTAATTTTAATCTTTTTTTTTTTTTGAAGGAGAGTTAATCTTAATCATAAGGTAACTTTTAATACTTTTAATTTTTATTTAATTTTCTTGTTCAAAACAATTTTTATTTAATTTTTTTTTTAAACAACAATTGATTTTTTTTTAAATATTAAGGTGTTCAATCTTAATTAATTTACACCACAAGACTTATAATAAATAAAATTTTACATCAAATTTCTTTCATCTGGATGTCCTTAAATTCATCAGTTACATTCATAAAATTTCTTCCATTCCAAAACCCCGAACGTGAGAACAAAAACATCTCCTTCATTCAAATTTCTTCTTCTTTATTCTTTCCTATTGATCAATTCTTGATTCATTTTCATTCTTCTTCCCATTTTGATTGTTCAATTTTGTCGTTCCAAACTGCCGCAGTTTCCAATTATAGTGATAATTGTCGTTGTTTCTAGAACTGTGTCAGGTATCGTGACTTATTTTTTTATTTAAGCAGCCAACCTAATAAAATCTCATAACAAGCATAGACATGCCTCACTATCAGTCAAAGCCTTTAAGTCCAAACAAAAGAACAAAAGCCTCATCACATAACCATTTCAGCAGCAACCAAAAAAATGCTAGCAGACTCCCACAACATCACAGCGGCAACACCTGCTAGCAGTCCTCAAAGTACAACAGATGACTTACTCAATTGTTATAATTAACTACTTCACAACCAAGAAAAATCAAATCGAAAAGAAAAATCAAGTCACCATACCTGACGTGGTACTGGAAATAACGACAATTCTCAAGATATTTGGAATCAAACGAACGACGAGGATTCTCACGAAAATTGAAAAATGCGGCAGTTGGGAACGACAAAATTGAACAATCAAAATGGGAAGAAGAAATTTTATGAATATAACTGATAAATTTAAGGACATTCAGATGAAAGGAATTTGATGTGAAATTTTAATTGTTATAAGTCAATCCTGTAGTGTAAATTAATTAAGATTGAACACCTAAATATAATTAAGACAAGATTACATTATGGGTCCTTTATCTTATTTATTTGTAACAATTTGGTCATTTATCTCTCTTAGAAGCACATATACATCTTTTTTTCTCATTTTTTATTAAAAATGAAAAAAAATCCAGAAATATGATGAAAATTTTCATCATCTTCTTCCTTTGAATCTTCATCAACTTCTTTAAATATTTTATTTTTTTTACTAAACTATATCTCCAAATATCGTGAATTAATGTTATATTCACCTCAAATCTTCTTTTAAACACAAAAATTAAAACCTTAATTTCACAAATGTTGCAAGGCGGATGGTTGAGGCTTAGTCACTGGCGGAAGGGTTAGGCTTTACGAAAGTTAAGATTGTTCTGGAAACAACAAAATTGATGTGGAAAGCTGCTCTCAATTTTGGGGTTATTTTTATGTCGGGTTTGAATATTGAGTTAGAAAATAATAATAATAATATACGGTGTGACAATCTTTTTTTTTTCTCGATAAAACTAAATCTCTTTCTCTACAAGGTTTTGATTTTTGTGTTTAAAAGAAGATTTGAGGTGAATATAACATTAATTTATGATATTTGTGTAGAAATTTTTTTGATTCAATGAAGATGATGAAAATTCAAAGGAAGAAGATGAAGATGATGAACATCTACATCATATTTATGGATTTTTCATTTTTTATAAAAATATATTTTAAAAAATAAAATTATGTATTTTTTTAAAAAAATATGAGAAAAAGGATGTATATGTGCTTTTATAAGAGATAAAAGACCTAAACGAAAAAAAATAAAGATAAAGGACCAAAGTGTTACAAATAAATTAGATAAAAGATCTCTAATGTAATCATGTCTATAATTAAATAAAAATTAGAAGTATTAAAAGTTACCTTATGATCATTATAATTGATTTTTTTTTTTATAGAAAAAATTGACTCATTTATGACATTTAATGTTGTCAATGTATATTTACATTTTGATTGGTTGATATCATGAGAGGGTAAATACCCTCTAAACAAGAGAGGGTAATCTAAAAAAAAAACCGAGTAACTATACATTGAAAAACATAATATTTTAACTAGTAAGAAGTTAAATGCACGAATTTCGATACATATATTTTTATAATGAGTGCCTTAACATGTGACCTTAATGGCGCATTTGACTTTCATTTAAAGTCAGGTTAGGGAAAATAGTTATTTCTACTTATGACCCCTAAATATTATAATTTCAAAACAATTATCTTTCCCCTCCAAATTATAAATAGTTTTGATTATTTTACACAAATTAAGAATATAGTCAATGTTATATGAAAAAAAATGATATTATATGTAGTTTTAAAAATAAAAAAAATTCTTAATGGCATAAGGAAGAAAAATTTAAATAATTGAAAGAAAAGAGAGTATTAAATAGTCAAGCGTTTGTTAAAAAAATAAAAATAGTCAAGGGTATACAATAGGAAATTTGGGATAAATTTTTTCTTAAAAACAACTTATAATTTGTGATTTAAGGTAATTAGATGCATTTTGTTTGCAATTAATCATTTTAATTAATGTCCTCTCAAAAACTATAACCAACTTGTCCCATTTTCATTTAAAATGGAAATGCAAAATCCGAAGAACAATAACCTTTTAATCGCAATTCGTGCACTAGATAAACACTACAAATTGACATTATTGTTTTTTTTTTTTTTTGTCAAGTAGCCTAGTGGTTAGAACTCACACAATTAAATTGTGGAGAAGGGGAGTGTCCAGGGTTCGAACCCTGACCCCTGCATATAATATGCAATATTCCTACCAACTGAGCTAAGCTCACGGGGATATTGACATTATTGTTTTATTGCTGAAAATTGACATTATTGTTTTTTAAGGGGAATTAAGTGGTCAAGACAGAAACAGAAATACAAAACCATGATATATTTTTGAAGTGGTTTCAAATTTCCACTCCGTATGAGAGATTGTATGCATGCATGCATATACACAGCACAATTAACATCATATTAGTTTTCACCACTTCTTGACTCAAGCATCCATTCTGCACAAATTAAAAAAATTAAGGGGGTGTATTGGATTGGGATTTTAAAAGATTGTTTTAGAAAAAAGAATCTTAAAGATTTTAAAAGACTTTGTGTGATTGTATTGATTTTGATGGATTTTAAAAGACTTTATTGAAAGGACTTTTTACAATCAAGATTTTTAATCAGGATTTTAATGGATTTATAATATAAACTTTTAAGATTTCGAAGGATTTCATGAGATTTTAAGATTGAAAGGATTGTATAATTCTTAAGAAAAATTAAATATTACAAGGGTGAATGAGAACAATTATCAAATTGTAATATGGTTAACAACAAAATAACATAATGCTGCCTTCCTTGTTAATGTATGGTAAAATAATAACAACAAAAAATATATGCTAAAAAAACCCAAATAATTATAATAAATTAGAATAGCAAATTGACTTGAAAAAATTTTACACTTATGAATCTGTAATATTAATAGTGAAATGAAATATAATTAGTATGAAATACAATTAGTATTAGTAAGTAACATGCACAACAACATATTTTTTTGACGGGAACATGAACAACAATAAGAAGCAATAATATAAAAACTGGGTGCTGGAAAGAGAAAACAATGAACAACAATGAGAAGCAACTGCATTGTGAATAAGGAGTAATTCCGACGAAGGAATAATAAGAATAGGCTATGAGTGTTGAAAGAGAAAACAAAAATATAGATGTCTCAAAAAGTTTCAAGGTTTTTTGTGAGATTGTTGAATGAGCATATCATGAGAAATCTTAATTGAATACCAACGGATTTTGTTGCCTTAAAAAAAAGTCATGATTGTCTTAATTGAATACCACAAGATTTGTTTACATTTTATAAAAGTCTTGATTGAATACCACTAGACTTTTATAATAAAAAAGTCTTTTAAAATCCCTTGAATTCTCAATTCAATACACCCCCCTAAAAAAAAAGAAGCTAGAATCACATTCTCTAACACACGCCAATAAAAATTAACCACCTCATCCAATCACTTTATTTCTTTACCTATTCATCGGTTTAATAGGTTGCTTAAAATTTCTTATTTATTTTTTAATAGAATTTAATTGCAATCTCATCGTCTTTCATGTGGATCGCATCTTCTCATTTCAATTAGGACACATCTTTCTCTCATGGTTCAATGTGCCGCATCTCGTCTCTATTAACTAACTGCCAACGTATCGTCATTGTTGAAAGCTCCGGTGGCCATCGTTGACTTGGCCGTTGATGAAATTTTCCAGATCTATGTTCTATACGATGTTTTGGCTTTTGAGGCTTCAATGGAAAAAAAATCTTTGGGTATATTTGTGCAAGAACTTCATTTTTGATGGGTCAGAAACATGAAAAGCTACAACTCCCATCAACTTTCCATTTCCATTCAATTTAATTTGAGCAAAAAGCAGCAACTTTGATATTATTTTTTTGGCATATGAGAAGCATGTACGGTTTTGGTGGGGAAGTTGAGTGTTGAGAGATGAAAATTTAAAATAAATAAAAATAATAATAATAATAATAATAATAATAATAATAATAATAAATAAAATGATAAATTAATTGGTTACAAAAATGAACCGGTAGCATGTAAAGAAATTTAAAAAGTAGATGATGGCAAATTTTTATTGGTGTGTGTTAAAATAGTGCGTTAGGGAGTGCGATCCTAGCATTTTTCAAAAAATAATGCTCCCACGGATATTAAGAAGAAGAAAAAAATTAGTTCTGTTTAAAAGAAAAAAGTCACAACTTTTAAAATATATTTATTTGTTAAAAGACTTTTTAACCTTCGTTTAATATTTTTTTTTTTAATATTAGTAGTATATTTAATATTTTACAAATTTCGATGAAAGTATAATTATAAAAACATTCAAAATGTTGCAACTATTAATTATTGTCTTGGTTTGATATTTTTTATTCGTTTTTCTTCTTATAATAAAGAGCATAGGCGCAATCCAGAAGTCCTAGCTCAACTGGCAAAATGCCGAAATTGTTAGGCCGGATATCATGACCGGGGTTCGAACCCCGGTACCTCCACTTGTGTGTGTGAGTTTATAATAGCTTTGCCATTTCGTCTATCTACCAAAAAAAAAAAAAAAAAAAAAAAAAAAAGAGCATAGGCGCATAAAAGTAAGTAGTTTTACTTTTTGTTGCTGAAAGGACTCTAGAATTCACTTACACAAAAACAACTAAACAAATTTGACTACAATTGTTGTCTTGATATAATAGTTGGTGATGAGTCGTACTCCATCCTTTTCAAGAATCTGCTCCCCACAAGTGGCGGAGTCAGGAAATTTATGGAGTTCGGGCAAAAAATTAATCATAAATTCACATGTGACATACTATATAAACAGTTATAAATCAAAAAAAAATTATTTTTTATTTTTTTTTCTAAAAAAAAATCGAAATAAAAGAGGTTTATCATTTTGTCAACAAAAGTGCAATTTAAAATAGGGTTATTAATTGAAATTGACCACGTGTGAAGTATGAAAATTGACCCTGTAATTAAATAACATGTATTCTGACCATGTAGTTCGAGATTTTTATTATTTATAACTTGTAATATACGTGAAGTCCAAAAAAGCAACCGAGAGATTGAATTTTTTCATGATTTCCTAGAGGCGAGTTAAGAACGTTAAAATATGGCTTTAACAAAAAAAAATTATAAATTTTCGACAAACGACAAATTAATTATGAATTTTTAAAGTGTCAAAAGCTCAAAAAACAAAACAACAGAAATCTCCACTACTAAAAAATCTGTGTTTTCGGACGGAATTTTGGGACGGAAGCTTATTTGTCTAAATTCCGTCCCAAAACCGTCCGAAATTTCGTCCGAAAATGACATTTTTTTAGTAGTGCTCGATCTATAAATCGAATTTTGAGCTCATTATTTGCAGAGACATCTATAAAAATACATAAAAAGGATCTGTAAAGTTTCATAGCATTTTGAAGTCGTTTAAATTTATTTTGATTTTTCAACTGAAACGTGCAAAATTGAAATTTTGTTCCGTGTAAGCGTATACTCACAAGCAAATTTAGTTTCCTAATTTTGTAGGCATGACTAGAACATGATAAGAACCTTCACAATGAAATTTTGTAATTTTTAAACGAGATACAACTTAATTATAAATTGTTTAAGAAATTCATAATTATGAGGGGATAAAATTCATAATTAATTTATCCCTAGTCGAAGAAATTTAATTTTGTGTAAAACTATATTTTAACGTGCTAAACATGTATGACAATAGTGAAAAAATTCAACTTGTAGGTCACATTTTTAGACTACACGTATATTGGGTCATTTTTCAAACATAGAGTATATTACAGGGTAAATTTGAACAATTAACCCGTTAAAATAAGAGAAATGAACACGTCAATAGTGTGCTAAATAAAATTCCAAAACCTATTTGCGTGTGACAATTTTCAGATTGCTCAAATTTTTCCTTTTGTAAATGTGTTAATAGACTTTTTGGTTGAATTTAATGTGCAAAAATTATCGATCGAACCTGAATGACCGTCCGAGATCGCCATACGGTAGAACCGCCACTACTCCCCACTATTATCATTCCTTTCATTGAATCTATTTAAAATAAAATTACTACATTACTATTTGTTTAGGTGCACGTCATTGTTTCTATTTTATCAGAATAAACATTTGCTTTGCTCTTTCCTTGGACGTACGGTACCTGCTATCAAGTCTATTCAGTTAAGTGTCTTTTACTTCATTGGGCGGGTTTTAGCATGGGCCCATCTTAAATCAATTTTGTTTTATTTGCTATTAGTTGTACATCCTACAATTTTATATTTCAATTTATAGCTCTATTTAATTATAATATATCAATTTTAATTTAATAAGGCCTAAAATATTTTGGAGAGACAAAAACATATCATTTTTATAGAACTAAAAATAAAATTCGTTATAAACCAAAAAATTTAGTCCCCTTTTAATTAATATTAAAACTGTGTGATGTGTTGTTTTAGAGGGACAAAAACATGTCATTTTGGGTGAGCTAATTTAGAGGGACAAAAACATGTCACTTTGGTTTGGGATCTTGGAGTGTGTTTTTTCTCAAGGTCTCATGTTTGATTCTCCCTATATCAATTTGATTGGGCTAATTTAACTTCTTCAAAAAAATTCGCTATATTTATAAGTACCAAAAAATTATTCAACCCTAATTAGTATTACAAAGTTTTGTTGTAGGGATTAATATTACAAAGTTAGATACAAACTAAATTGATTTATTTATAAATAATGTAGTATATATATATATATATATGGGTGGGGATATTTTGACTCCAAGAGTAAGTGTAATATCTTACTCCAAATCTTGACCTTTAATTCTAATATTGGTTAATGGCTTAGATTAATTGATATGATAGACTTTAATTCCATTTTCTATTGTAGTTAACATTTATCACTACAAAATAACAAAACAATAAATGTCTTTTAATTACATGATTTTTTTTTCTTCTTCTATTGTTTTTTTTTTTATTTCACGCTAAAATATTTTTTGAGGGTTAAATTAAAATCCTTTCCTTGAAATAAAAATTAAACATGATTAATACATGCGTAGGTAAGTGTTCTTACATTTGTACATGTTGTCTTTATTATTTAATTTAAATTAATGATTAAAATAACTAATTTTACTTATGTTATGTTGGATTCACGTGTTTTTAGTTTTTATTTTTTTTTTATTTTTTATGTTATGTTGAATTCTTGAGCTCTTTCTCAAATAACATCAACATCTATGTATGTTAGTGACACCAAAAACTAATTACGATGGAGATAATTATTTTAATTTTTCGTTATTTATATAAGAAAATACCCAATTTTTTTTTATGCAATTATTGTAAATGAATTAGATATAAGAAAAGACTAGGGTTACTTTCTCTATCATCTTTTTTTTTTCTTGACAGATTAGTACAAAAATGCGTGTTTACAAAAAAAAAACATAAGAAAAGATCATGATTATAATGAAGAAATAAAAAAAAATATGTCGTATAAAAAATAGTAACGGGAGAAAGAATAAATATGCAATTCTTTGAATTTTACAATTGTTTTCTTTAAAAAAAAAATATATGCAATTTTTTTAGCGTAAAAAAAGTAAAGGGAGAAGAAAAAAAATTCTTTTAGCGTAAAAAAATATATGCAAATTTTTTTTTCTTATGCAATTTTTTTGAAGGAATAGAATAGAATGAGTGAATCTTGAAATTTTTATTTCAAGGAAATGATTTTAATTTAACCCTCAAAAAATATTTTTGTGTGAAAAAATATCATGCAATTAAAAGACATTTATTGTTTTGTTATTTTGTGGTGATAAGTGTTGACTACAATAGAAAATGAAATTAAAGCCTATCATATCAATTAATCTAAGCCATTAACCAATATTAGAATTAAAGGTCAAGATTTGGAGTAAGATATTACACTTACTCTTGGAGTCAAAATATCCCCACCCTATATATATATATATTTACGACATATTTTTTTATCCCAGAACTAATCAAGTCTATGTTTTCAAATTTTAAAAAAAAATATTAAGACTATGTTTTCAAATTAAAAAATTATTAAGAATGGGCTGGATGTATTAGATTTTTAAACGGGAGATTAAAAAATAACATATTTATAAGTAAATTAATTTGAGTCAAATTATAATTGAATATTTTTTTTTTCCAGCAAATATAAGGTTATACAAGTAATAGCAAATAAAACAAAATTGATCTAAGTTGGGGCAATTTCACAATTGCTCCATGCTAAAACTCGCCTTACTTCAATCATGTTCCAAATTTGCAGCAATTTTTTTTAATACTCTTCGCTTTCTTTTTTCTTTCTTAAGCTCAGTCTGCATTGCAAAAATTTTGATGTGTTTGGATTCATAAGAAGTTGTTACCAACATCAACATTCGATTGTATAATAATTATTTTCTATCATTGACAATTATAATAATTAAATTTTATTTATTAAAAGTGTCGAAGAAATAAAATTTACTTTTTTTGAATTTTTATTACTCATAACAAAGAATATTGATTATTTTTATGAGAAAATGTTAAAAATTTAATATGATTCTTATAAACAATGAAATGACGTTTTTTCTTGTGAAATGATGTTTTCTAAAATATAAATATTGACAAATAGCTATTTATTTCATAAAATAATCGTTAATTTATAAATTTATGAAGCAAGAGTTGTGAGGTGTACCATAGAAGTTCTCTTTAATGTCCTCTCAAAAACTAATTTTAATTAACGAGTAACAATATTCTCAGTCTCATTTTAATTGTCGCAATTGTGTTATGCTCGGTTTTAACAAAATACTTATTTGAATTCATTTTAATAATAAAATTAATAATCCTCTTATCACGTCTATCACACCATCTCTCTCTCTCTTAATGAAATGTTCATCAGTTTTTTCTCTATACATTAATATGACACTCACTCTTTACTTGATGTTCTCTATACATCAAGTTGTCGGTTAATTTTTGTGTGGCTATGTCAGGGCTACAGATTAATTATCACAAGAGTATGTTAGTGGCGGTTAATGTCCCTGACTCCTGGTCACAAGAGGCTGCTTCTATGTTGAGATGTAAGGTGAGGCGGTTACTGTTCTTGTATTTGGGCCTCTTAATTGGGGGAGATGCATGTCGTCTGAGTTTTAGGGAGCCTTTGTTTAACCATATCTGAGGACGTTTGTCGGGGTAGAAAACTGGACATTTATCTTTTGGTGGGCATCTGGTTATTCTTAAGTCTGTCATGACCTCTCTTCCTGTGTATGCCCTTTCCTTCTTCAAAGCACCATTAGATATTATTTCCTTTATTGAATCACTTTTAAATTATTTTTATTTGGGGGGGTGGGGTTGTGAGGGTAGTAGGATGATTTCTTGGATCGACTAGAACACCATTTTCAAGGAGAATGAGGTGGGTGGTTTGTGGGTCAGGCGAATTAGAGATTTTAATATTGATATGTTAGGTAGATGGTGACTGATAGAGATGGGTTGTGGTTCAGAGTGTTGGTCGTTAGGTATGGGGTTGAGGGTGGTTGGCTAAGGAAGGGAGCACACCGGTTTTGTTTGGTGGCAGCAGATGGCTCTTATTCGGAAGGGTATTGGTGGGCGATGGGTCAAACACTTTCTTTTGGACAGATAGGTGGTTGGGTGGAGATGTGCTTAGTGTTCGGTTTCGGCATCAGTTTGAGTTATCTAAGAAAGAATTGGCTTCGGTGTCGGATATGGCTCGGTTAGGATGGGGGGAGGTGGGGGGAGCTTGGCGGAGGAGGAGGAACTTGAGGGTGTAGGAGGAAGAATCTTTAGTCGAGTGTCAGTTCCTGCTTTGTGATGTGTCTTTGCAGGTTCTTTATTCAGATCGCTGGGTGTGGTTACCGGATCTTTCGATAGGTTATACAGTGAGGGGGCATAGACCCTCCTCACTAGTGACGACACTTCTCAGGAGGTAGTGGCTCCAAATGCTATACGGCAAAGGCGTATTCCGTTGAAGGTGTCCTTGTTCGTATGGCGTCTCCTGCGGGATAGAGTTCCCACTAAAGATAACCTCTATAAATGTTGCATCATTTTGTTGAAGATTAGATGTGTATCTCTAGTTGCGACCAACTTGAATCGGTTGGTCATCTCTTTTTGGATATTCCCTTATTTGGATCCCTTTGGTATGACATATACCGCTGGTTAGACATTGTTATAGTGTGCCCCATTAATATGTTAGATCACTTAAATCAATTTGGTTACTTTGTTGGTATTTCTAAATCTCATCGAATTTGGATGTTTATGATTTGGTGTGCTTGCATTTGGATCATTTGGAAGGGCAGGAACAACAAAAAAATTTCAGACAAACCGGCCTCCACTCTTCAGCTGATTGACATTGTTAAACTTATTTCGTTTTGGTGGTTGAAGACAAAAATTCTCAAAATTGTCTTTGATTATCATAGATGGGGGATTAACCCTTTAATATGGGCATAGGTTAATTATGTTGTATTTTGTTTCCTTTCTAAATTTTGTTTATACTTGGGAAGGTTAATATAATTCAGTTTGAAAAAATCTTGTCAAAACAAAAAATATATGAACTGCTCAATAAATAAAATAAAAGGATGGTGGGACAAAAAAAAAAAGGGACGGTACTGAGGGGAATGTGCAACGTGACATAAATAAATGGGAGACAATGATAACTTCTCTTAGAAATGAATGGCTGACATGCGTTATCACTTATCATTATATCTATATCTGTCAATTTATTGAAATTGTAAATACACTGATGAATGAAATGATATAATTTGTTATTATAAAAAATAAGGGTGTTGCTAACCGGTGCCTTCAGGGTGGGACACCGGTTAAGAAACAATAATATTAATGTACGTTTCATTTAATTTCATTCAATTAAAGTGAAAAGTTTATCAACTTAATTAAAATAGAAAAATGCTGCATTTAATATTCTCTAGAAAGATACACTTCCTTTCATTTTTTTTTTGTGAACTTTTTAGAATCTTTTTTTTTAAGTCCCCTCGCTTCCTTTGATATCTTAACAATTTTTTCTCTTCTTGTGAATTTTACTCCAACCGAGTATTTTTTTCTGTGATTTTTTTTTTAATTATTTTTTTCTTGCAAGCTAATTCATTGAAAAGTCTATACTCAAACTAATTTTTTTCCATGACTTTTTTCGGTGAAAAAAACTATTTTTTTTTAATTAAAAGCTGTATAAATAATTAAAATAAGACAAACATTATATAGTCCAAAATAAATTTGCAATTACAAAGACAAAACATATCGAATTAAAGTATGAAATACAAAATCATATTGATGGAGTTTAATGAGTATTGAATACAACCATTCCTATTTTAATTAAGTTGACCAACTTTTCACTTTAATTAAAGTAAATTAAGTAGAATCAATTAATTTTATTGTTCTTTAACCAGTGCCCGGGGCACTGGATAGCATTACCCAAAAAATAATTATATTTATAAATATTAGTATAAAGTTATTTTATTTTCCTATAGTGCAGAGATTTTCTTTTTGTTTTCTAGTATGATTTCCATGAGTTTATTATAATTTGAAAAATGATTTCTATAACGTGATATTTTAACTTGATATCACGTTGTATGTTGTTGGTCCAATGTCAATTTCAGCTATATATCAATATAGAATAGTTTGTCTATTAAATCATTTTTGTAGACTTGAATAAGTCTCCTACGGTAGGAGACATTAAAAAATACTGATTTTTTTTTGTATAACAAAAATGAAACTTGTCACCGTTATATTGACGAAGAACATTGATCTTACTATAATCCCTCCACACTAGAATATTTTTCACTTTCTTCAATCTCCAAACTAAAACAACCTCAGCAGCAAAAAAAGAACGCATTTTCCTCTTCTTTCCGTTCTGAATTCTCTTCCGCCGCCGAAAACCTCCTCCGTCCAACCCTCCGTCAATTTCTTCCACCTCAACCTCCCTTTCTCTTTCCCTTACATCCGTCTCCACCACCATGTTTTTCATCCTCGTCCTCAAATCTCACCCTCACCTCCGCCGCTCGTTCCACCATCCACAACCACCATCGTCCCCGTCGAAATCTGAAGAAATCCGTCGTTGTAATATTTCTTTGATCTGGGTATATCTAGAGAGAGGTGGATGGAGGCAAAGACGGTGGCGGCGACACACAAACGGCAACACCTTACAGATATCTTTCTCTTCCTATTATCTCTTTGGTTTAAGTTTTGACTGCAGTTCTGTGGCAACTGTGTTGTTGCTCTTCTCACTGTAACAATTAACCTTAAGCTTTATAGTGCCTCCATCCCCAATTACTTATTTATTTTTTCTATTCTGAACAAAAATCTGCTACTAACCCATTACATTTGAGATGTTGCTGATGTTGGTGGTGGTGGTGGGCGAGTAAGCAGACATGGAGGAAGAGAGAAGATGATAGAACATGGTGTAAAAAATCTAGTGTCAAAGAGAGTATGATAATACTATGGTCTTAAAAAAATATCAAATACATCCAATGGTTGTTATCCATTTTACAGACAAAAAAAATAAAAAAAATCAAGTCTCATACGGTAGGAGACCTAAAGAGGTCTCCCACCGTAGCCTTTGCCCATGTTTGTAATCTCAAAGGCAGTTTGTTGGCAACCGTAATTTTTAAAGACTACGAATTAGCCTCTAGGATACCTAATTACATAGGAAAATTTGTCACTGATGTGAGATTAATGCAGAGGAAGTGTGTATTCAGCTAATGTGTCATGCCATGACCTATAACAGGTGCTTATGCATTAAGCCGCCTAATATTATTTCTCTCTTTCTCCCTCTTTTCTTTTGTTTAAAGTTTAGTCGTCACTACTTTTTTTCTAAGATCATTTAAGGTTAATTTTGATCTGAAATCGTCGTTTAAATTATTTTTCTTTCTCTTTTTTTACTTAAATAAATGAATATTCACATCTTTTCAGTTTTTTTCATTTGTTTTGTGATTTTCTTGTCTTAAGACAACTTTGTTTTGTCTTAGTTTTGATCAATTGCAGAATTGAAGACACAAATATTCTGAAGGCTTGAAAATAATTATATGTGTAGGATATGTAATGTGCCGTTTTATGTTATTAACATGGATGTTGTGAAAGTATTTATCAATTTGCAAAAATCAATGACCATTTTGACAGTTATTTTATAATTTTGATGATCAATTCATCTATTCACTCTATTTATAGTGTAATTTGATTCAACCTTATGATTGGTTACCAATAGTCGTGATTAGTTAATTTTTATTCCTTCTTGTTCATAAAATATATGCATCTAGTCTAACCTGCTGTAATGTACATGTTCAATATGTTACTGGGATGCCACGTCACATCCAGTAAACTACAAAACCTTCTGTTTTTATTCCCGGTTTGTGTGTGATAAAAAATAATGCATTCTATAAAACAACTTTTTCTTTTTTTGAAAGAATTCTATAAAACAACTTATGTTGTATTGTATATGAACCATGTTTCCATTACGAAAAATTATTTGTTGTGTCGCTGAGGAATGAGGATGATGGGCAAGGTGATATAAATAACTGAAGCCTCTCCTTGTCATATACAAACAAACAGATTAACATGAAAGGGTTATTAGGGAAATACTTAATTATATTTTTTTGGTCAAAGACTCTAGATGATATATTTTACTTAACAACAAAGTATACATAATTTTTGTTTACAAACAAAGTAAATACAATTTTTTGTTATTTGGTACAAAAGTAATTAATAGTTTAATACAATTCAAATGTATAACATATGTAACTTTTGTCTTTATTTTATAATAATTAAAATAATAATCAAATCTTATTGCAACATCGTCTAGAAGATATATTTTATTTACAAATAATATCAAATCTTTTTTATAAGGGAAAAATAATATCAATTTTATTGCAACATCATCTAGAGATGTCCTTTTTTTTTTTTTAACAGAATCTTCTAAATGATATCTTCTTTTTTTTGACAAATTCTAAAAAATATCTTTTTTTGAGAAATAAAATATCATGTTTAATATGTCTATCATATCATCTAAATACTTTTGTAAGTAATCTTAAACTTTATGGTCTTAAATATTTTATACTACTTTAAAATCAAGATATTTATACGATAAGTGATATGTCATTCTATATAAATTAATTTAAAGTATTATCTTTAATATATACATGAGTTAGGGGTTTCCTCTCCAATACATCTCTTCATGACTAACACTGTTGATAGTGATGCTTACATTTTTTTTTTAAGGAATAGTGATGCTTACACACACAATTAATAGTTTTGGAGTGACTTTTCCACTTCTAGTATACCATTTAAAAAAAAGGCGTTATTTGGTCCCTCAAATAATTTCCAGTTTTCATTTTGGTCCCATAAGTAATAAAACTTATGTTTTGGTCCCTCAAGTTCACCTCAGTCGGTCAAATAAATCCATGGGAGTTAACTTTAACCCCAAATGTCTATGGTGGACCAACATGGTAGATAGTCCACCATAGACCTTATTAATTTTTTCAATTTTAACCCTTTGATCTTTTTTTTAAGAAAAATGATCGTAGGATCATGCAAGTCTATTGTATCTTCCGGTTAACCATCAACACCTTATTTATTTATTTTTCCAATTTCTTCATCTTCTTCCCTCAATTTATTCAACAACATTCATAAAAAAATCCAGGAAAAAAATCCAGAAAAATAAACAACATAAATTAAACCTCACCTCCATCATTATCAACTCAAACCTAAAGTCATTCATTCAACCATAATCATATTCCTCATCTCAATTCTTTCCTATTTCTTCTTCAGAGAATCCCACCTAAAAACATTCATTCCACCATAGTCACATCTTTTCTCAACTTTATATTCGAATCCAAACAACAAAGCAAAAAAAATTCGAATTCTAGATTCGAATCATTCAATTCTTTCATCTTTCCTCTTCAGCAATCAAAGCAAAAAAAAGAAGAAGAATGAAGACAGAGAAAGAAACCTTCATATCTGAGTTGGTTATGTGCCTACGCTTCCTCTCTTGAAACCCTTTTCTGGGTTCTAGATGTGAGCTTAAAGAAATCAGTCACGTTTTTTTTCTGCCATAGCCATGTTTCTGGAAGAAGGTGAAAGAGATCCAGAGATGTTGTTGTTGTAATTCGAATTTTTTTTCTGCCATAGCCATGTTTCGATTCAATCCGGTGTTGATGTTGTTGTTGTTTCAATTCAATCCATGAATTTTTTGATGTTGTTGTTCTATGAATTGATTTTTTTAGCTTTACGGTTGGTGAATTGATGTTGTTGTTCTATATGAATTGATGTTGCTTTACGGTTGTTGTTGTTCTATGAATTGAATTTGTTAATGGTGTTCCATGATGTTGCTATTCTGGATTTGTTGTTGTTCTGGGTTATGATTGAGGGAAGTGTTAGGTGCATCCATGGTGACCATAACAGTGGAGGAGGATGAAAGGCATCAGTCACGTAGGATTTGGCCACGTGGCAAAAACTAACGGAAGTTTCATGTGTTGACGGAAAGGATTTATTTGACCTACGGAGGTGAACTTGAGGGACCAAAACATGAGTTTTATTACTTATAGGACTAAAATGAAAACTGAAAATTATTTGAGGGACCAAATGACCTATTAAGCCTAAAAAAAATCTTATAAAGAATGCTATATTTTATTCGTGTTATTTCAAAAGAAAATTTATATGATATTTGATATATTGTTGGTATCATTGAAAATGTATATATGGTTTTTGGTTAAGTAATTTAGTGGTTAGAATTCCACCCTTCATATGAATAAGTGGAGAATTCTATGTTGGAACCACAATCCCTGCATATTTCAAAACATTGTATCTACCAACTGAGTTATGCTCACAGAGACAAAGATAAATATAGTTTGTTACAATATAAAAGTAAAAATCAAAATAAAATAAAAAAATTAATCAAAATAAAGAAATTTATAAATAAAAAAAAAACTATTATTTATAATTTATATGCGTTATCACAATAAAAATCTTCTATTGCTACGTATAAAGGGAATACATGTTCAACAAATAACCTAGTTCTCTAAATCTTCCTCATGAAATGCTTCAACAAATACAAATCGTCGTCTAGTTCGACACACTCTTTTCATATTTATGTCATATAAAGGCATCACTCTAAACTTTAGAATGCCGACTTGAGAGCAGTTATTCTTGATTGGCTCACGGCCTCGAATTCCATGCATATACATCCCATAGCATTATGGCCCAAACACGATGGGTCGAGCAGATGCCTAGATCGCAAGAAAGGCCCAATCACTATGTTATCTGACCTAGCAATCTCAGACCATCTTCGTCTAATTAAGCTTAAATGGCTAATAATTGAATTCTTCCATACAGTAACGTTCCAATAATTCCTAACAAACGTCAAATCTTGCATTTATAGAGTGTCGATTATGATTCGTAACGATATTCCATCAACTCCACAATGACACTTTGCTAATACCTATAAAAGGCATCTTTCACCATCAAAATAAGGTGTATAAATGCAATCATTTCTTTATCTGTCATTATTTTCTTTCATACGGGCTTAAGCGTCGAAGTGCTTGTAGGTACTCCCTCAACTTCGCATCTCGAAAGTTTGTTACTCAACAAATTTCAATCTTTCTAATAACTCCAAATCACACTTCATGTGAGATTGTGATGCTATTAAGAGCTGTATGGGAATTTAATTAGTACGGTCATACTAATTGAACATATGATTCAATATGGATCAACTTTAACACTGGTTCTATTCAGTGGTCTCTTTTATTCGGCACCATGACTAACATGTTATTGTTTGTTTGATTGAAACACATTAGTTTTCTCAGGAACTTCCTACGGTCCTGCGTAATTCATGAACTCCATCCAAAAGCATCTCACTTTTTTCCATCGATCACCATCATTTATCTTGAGCCAAATTATTGCGTTGATAAATTGGCAAATCTAGACCACAACATAGAGTTTCAATTGATTATGTTGTCCCAACCTTGTCATTCCTTAAAACTAGTGTTAGATGATTGTAGAGCGATAATTTTTTCTAATAGTGTGTTTGGATGAAGGAATGTTTCGAGGTAATACAATATTTTAAGGGAATTCAAATATTTTTAGATCAATTCCATTGTTTGGATAAGAATTGGAGATTTTTCAAAATGATGGAGATTTATGAAGAATTTTGTTCAAGTTAAATTTAGAGAATTTCAAATGACACATAAAAGCTAAGAATTTCGAATTTTACGATTCGTATAATTTTTAAAATTTTGCATTTTGGTCCTCTAATTAACCCCAATAAATTTCCAAAAAATTGCAAATTGACCCCTATTTTTTGGAAATTACAAAATTACCCAACAATTTTTTCAAAATTATAAATTGACCCCTACAATTTTATGAAATTCCCATATTGACCCCAAATTTTAATTTTCAAATTTGACCCCAAAAAAAATTATAAAAGTTGTCATAAAATGATGACAATGAATTTTTTTTAGTCCATCCAAACAAGAATTTTGAGAAATGAAGTCAATTTAATTGAATCATTTAAATTGTCTAAAATTATAAATTATTTAAAATTTCCAATTACCTAGTCCAAATACACTATAAAATTATTCTTTTGTTTTCTTTTTCATTTCATTTCTTTATTAAATAAATTGATCTTTAAATTAATAGTTATGTCAGGAAACAAAAAGTTGCATAAAAAAAACATGGATTAATAGTGAATACAAATGGCAATTAAGTTTATACTATTACTAATAAACAAAAACCTTGGTATAGCCTTTTTTTTGAATGGTGTAGCTTATTTTCAATATACAGTAGAAATTCTTTAAATTAATACTCGGTAAATTAATAAACTCTTTAAAATAATAAATTTGTCCGGTTCCGACTTGAGTCAGTGTAAAAAATTGAGTAATTCGATAAAATAATAAGATAATAATTTTTTAGGAGATCCCTTTATAATTTTCGGTCCCAAGAAAATCATAAATTAATAATTCATAGAAACTGAAAAAAAATATATTACACTTTGTTGAAATATGATTCAATAGTTGTTTGTTTTCCTTTAAAGTTCAAGTCAGTTTGGAGCTCATCTCTAACTTTTCTTATTGCATCCAATAGCTGAGGTGTTGTATTTTTGTATTGTATCATAAAGTTGTGAAGAGTGTTCGACGCCATAAGTGCTTCCTTTCGCGTAACAGGCTCCAAAGACACCGTATCATCTTCGTCGCCATCCTCTGCATTGTTCTCAATAATAGTACGCACAATATCTTATAAACTCTGAACCTCCGAACATGCTTCATTTTCACCTGGGTAGTTCATTAGATTGTCGATATCCATCTTATTACGATAGCCACATTGATTGATCATAGTCTGGAGGTCTTGAGTTTCTTCATCAAAAGTGGATTCATCCAAATTTCCTACAACGTCACTAGCTGAACGAATTTTACAGTGTCGGAAGCAATTCGCTATTGTTTCTTTTCGAACATCTATCGTCCAAGCTGGGATTGCCAAATTGATAGCATCAAGGACATTTATCTTCCCTGGATCAGATTGGCCCACCTCATAACCTTCCAATATTTTGCGGTAAAACCTTCTACGGTAATGCATCTTGAAAGCTCTTATTATCCCAGCATCGCAAGGTTGAATCTTTGATGTCATGTTGGGTGGCAAGAAGAACAACTCAACGTTTCTTAGCCCTTTAATATTTCTTGGATGTGCTGGACAATTATCTACCATAAGTAGAACTCTTCTACCATGCATCATTTGGTCAAATGAACGAACATATTCATCAAAAAGCACACTAGTCATCCATGCTTTTTTGTTAGCTCGATACTGACAATCCAAGCTATTCACGTTGACATTCTTGAAGCAATGAGGCTTTGCATATTTCCCAATAATCCATAGAGGGATTTTTTTAGAGCCATCTTCATTGCAACAAATAACTACCGTCAGCCTTTCTTTATCTTGTTTTCTTCCTTCAAGTTGTTTTGTTGCCAGTGAATGATCAGCTTGTAGCCTATAAAACAACCCAGTTTCATCCATATTGAAAACATCTTTCATAGGGAACTGATCAATTTTCTCTCGAATCGATACCAATTTCTGCTCCATGTCTTGTACATCAACATACCCACTCTCGCCAAAACGACGAAATGACTTTATGCCATGTCGGTGCTTGAATTTCCCAAGCCATCCTGTAGAGAAGTTAAAATCTGAATCATCATGAGGGTACAAGAGTTTCATTGTATCTCTTGCCTTCTGCAAAATTAATTCTCCTGTGATATTCACACGTTCTTGATGCTGTAGAAACCACTCATAAACAACCTTCTCCATGTCAGGATATTTTGCTGGTTTGTGTCTTTTGATCTCCGCTCTTCCCTTTTCTATTTCAGCAGAGAGATAGTCATTTGACCGCTTAAGTGTGTTTGATATTGTTCCTTGATTAACTTTCAACTGAAATTTTTCCTCAAGCCATCTCTACAAGTCTTTTTGTGTGCTTGCAGGATTATCTCTCTTGTACTCGCACAACTCCTTACGTATTTGATTTGACATAGTTGATTTTGCAACACCTTTTAGATGAGAAGCCATCTCGTGAGTGAGATATGGTTTGAATACTTTTAACACATTCATGTAATTTATATATGCCAAACTTGCTTAAGAATACATTGAACATTCCACTTGTTTACATTTACTATACACTTTAAAAGGCAAAAGTCATATTTCCAATGGATATGAATATTTATTAATTTACATTGAGTCCCAAGATTTGGTGCAACGTAATTCTAAGAGACATAGACTAATTTGCCTTTTTGTTTGATATGTACAGTATAATTACTTAAAAACTCTTTAAATTAATAATTTCTCCGGTCCCAACATTATTAATTTATAGAGTTTCTACTGTACTACTATAAATATGCATTTGTACCCTTATTTTAAGAAACTAAAAAACTAACTACAATTTATTTAGAGAGCTAATTACAAACGAGCATTATAAAAATTAATATAATAGAAATAAAAACAAATAGAGATAGGTATAAAAAAGGAGAATTGATGTTCACACATTTGAGTTTGGCTGAGGAACACGAGTAAATTACTCAAATACCCCTCGGCCGTTAACTGCCGAAATTTTAAAGAATCAGCTGCAGTTAACTGTCGAGGAAAACTTCGGCAGTTAACTGCCGAGAAATTTCAAACATGAAATTAAATAAGGAAATGCACATAAATTTTCCTTAATTAAATTTAATTCTTAATCATTTTAAGGAATTAAACATAATTATTTTTATGATTTCTTTCATATGATTTTGTTGCCATAAATGAAGAAATATGAGAGATGAATAATATCTGCAATCGGTAGTTAATGGACCTAAAATGATGATTCAATAAAAAAATGCAACAACAAAAACGTTACAAATGATAGAATAATTATATTTGTAATTATTATTAATTAATTTCATTGAAGTCTGTCATTATTCATAGGTTTGACTGACCTATTATTACTTTATACTAATATTTCAATATTATTACTTTAATTAACATGAAAAACGCAACAACAAAAAATAAAAATGTTTGCCATCGGTAATTAATGGACCTAAAATGATGATTCAATAAAAAAAAATGCAACAACAAAAAACATTATAAATGATAGAATAATTATATTTGTAATTAATTTCATTGATGTCTGTCATTATTAATAAGTTTGACTAACCTATTATTACTTTATAATATTTTAGATATTATTCATCTCTCTTTCAAATAATTATATTTGTAATTATTCTATTAAGAAAACCTCTTTTTTTTTTTTTTTTATAGAAATAAAACCTCTTTTCTATTACTAGTAAAAAACGTGATCGAATACTGCAATTGTTTGAAACGTACAAAATAATGATTGAAACATTCAAAATCAATAAATATTATTAATAACAATTTATGATTTTGGTAAAAAAAAAAAAAGTTTGAGGTTTTCCTCGGTAACGAAGTTTTCATCGGTAATTAACTGCAGCCAGTTCCATAATTCGGCAGTTAACTGCCGAGGAGTATTTCGGTAAATTACTAGTGTGACACAACCAATGCATATGTGTCAACAACAATTCTCATAAAAAAAAGCAAGAATATGTATATATGTGTTTTGGCACGTGTAAGAGGTAGGCTCACTCGCAGATTTAGTCTGACTCGCACGCACACACACACGGCTGCCTGCCTGCGAACCCTCTCCTCTCCTCCCTGTCTCGTCTCCCTTCCACCGCACTCTTTTCTTTTTCAGGTAACTCAAACCCCTTCGCCATTTTCTCAATTTTTTTTTCTTCTTTTAAACCATTCTATTTTTTAATCGATCACATATAACTCTGATATACGATTCATCCTATTTTATTTTCGCTTTCAATTCACACTTCCTATACTCTAATTATTATTATTATTATTTAGAACATATTTATTGGTAATTAGGGATTGTGATCGGAATTAAATAAACTCAATTATCCCCCTATGAACTCTTCTTACTCCTCTTCATTCCATTCTATTGAATTCAGGTAAACAACCATTCTATTAACAAATTTTGGTCCGCAATATGTTGTGGTTACAATTTCCATACATTCAAGGACTACATTGACATCGTTTCGTTTTCATTAGATGTTTAACAATAAATTACGTTTATATACTTACTTGTATTATAGATATATGAATTATTATGTTGCAAGTAATTTAGAGATGTGAATGCTACCCTAGATGAGTGGTTATATAAAGCTAGACAAGATTATGAATACAATCATTAGAGATAAATTTAGAGTGGCCCTCATTGAGGAAAAGATGGTAAAGTCTCATCTTAGTTAATTTGGGCATGTGGGGAGAAGATTCATAGAAGAATTACGTACAGCGAGAATTGATTTGATGGATGATAGTTATATATTTAGATAGAGGGCGAGGGATCAAAGAAAAACTATAGGCCAAACCATTAAGGGAGATTAAGTGGTTAATAATCCATTTGTTTACATGACACCATATTATGGTGTTGGTTAATCTATGTAGAAAGAGTAAATCTCCCACCTAGTGTGAAAAGGTCTATTTCTGAACTTATTGTGGGCCATGATATTATGGAATTGATTCATACATGTAGCCGATCCCATCTAGTGTGAAAAGGATTTGTTGTCTTTGTATAGATGAATTATCAGCTACGAATACACCTTAGAGTATAGTTTGGGTTTCTGGGTAATTGTTGTATAGTCGATAATTCCTATTAGCATAAAAAATCAACCACTCACTAGTTTGCAAAATAGGGAATTGAAACTATCCTCAGTAAGGAAATATATAAACTAGCTGGTTCAAGTTAGCCGCATTTTTGCCATACATAGCTTATGTAGCTCTAAAATTATATATAAAGCACTATTTCACTATTTGGTAATAGAAATGTATTTTAAGCTCTCCGAAAGGTGGAGAAACCAAATGATAAGGAAATGGTTTCATCATTTTTTACTGTGTGTGACTATAGTTCTTAATAAAGTCTTGTAACTATTAACTATTGTTGGTAATGACAGAAGCAGTTGTTATAGCTTTTACTGGTTTGCTGCCTTTTGTGCTATCCACATGCCTAGTTTTTTTTTTTATTTTTTTTTTACAACAGTTTCTTGCATCTTTCTGAACAGGAGTAAGTGGCTGTTCTTTCTAACCTTTCTGTTTCCTTAGGAGCTTGTGATCTGAACATAAAGATGGAGTTTCATCTTAGTAGTATCAAGGATGCATTTGACCGTGTGGCTAAGAAGCAAAAGACATGTTCTTCAAAGTCTCAAGAAACTGTTGACCAGGTAGGGCGTGAAATTGAGCAGGCATTGGCAACACTTCAGTCACCTCAGGACCCCTTAACTCTAGCTGACCAGAAATCCATTCTTACAGAACTTAAGTCAAAGCTCAATGCTATTGGGTCACTTCAACATTTAGAAGGACCGACTAAAGAATTGAACTCAAGTATTGCCAAGTATCAAAAACTTACTGAAAAATTGTTAAACCCTGACATCTCAAAGGCATACAGAAATGTGGAGTTTGATTCTCATATTATCAATCAGATCATTGCAAGCCACTTTTACCGTCAAGGTTTATTTGATCTTGGAGATAGCATCATAAATGAGGCTGAGGAGTCTAATGCAACTGCAATTAGATCTAATTTTTTGGAAATGCACCATGTTATTGAAGCCATGAGGGTTAGAAATCTTCAACCCGCTCTCACATGGGTCTCTGCCAATCGTGAAAAACTTGTCCAGATTGGTTCTAATCTTGAACTTAAGATTCACACACTGCAGTATGTAGAGGTGGTGCAAAATGGAACCCAAGCTGATGCCCTAAAATATTCAAGAACTTGTCTTGCTCCTTTTGCTAAGCTTTACAAGGATGAGTTCCACAAGCTTATGGGTTGCCTCATGTATGTAGGAAGGCTTCAGAACTCCCCTTATGCTGAGTTGCTGTCCCCAGTTCATTGGGAGATGACAACTGAAGAGCTAGCGCGCCAATTCTGCTATCTTATGGGACAATCCTACGAGAACCCACTGAATGTGGTATTTGCAGCTGGAATTGAAGGGTTGCCCACACTGTTAAAGTTGGTAAATGTAATGGCAGCAAAGAAGCAGGAGTGGCAGGAAATGAAACAGTTGCCAGTGCCTGTAGAATTGGGAAAGGAATTTCAGTTCCATTCAATTTTTGTTTGCCCGGTGAGTAGGGATCAAGGTAGTGAAGAGAATCCTCCAATGCTGCTGCCATGTTTACATGTCCTTTGCAAGCAATCAATTATGAAGTTATCAAAAAATAGCACGCGAACATTCAAATGTCCTTATTGTCCAGCGGAAGCTACAGTTGCACACTGCAGACAAGTGTTTTTCTGACAATGTTTGCACATATCTCACCAATATTTCATTGATGAAGTATAACATTTATAGCTTTCTGGTTGTATATAGATATTCTAAATTATCTTTTGCATTTGACAAGACCAATGAGTGAATAAAAATTGAAAGAATTGATAACTTGGAGCTCTGATTTCATCTCCATCTCCTTTGTTTGTCTTCTCCCCACTAAAGTGGATTCTCCAGTTTTACTTGCAATTCTTGCTTTACCAAGCCGAAACGCTTCTAATGTGCTTCCATGATTGATCTCACTGCCTAAATTTTTTATTCGCTCGCGCGTGGTTAAGTACAAACAATTATGGTTGCACTAATTATGTAGTAGTAGTAGTAGTTTAGTTCAATTTGTTTGATGGATATGTTTTTAGCGCAGCATTGGGCAATCACCAATGGTGTTTGGTAACGTAAATTGTTTTCTTTCGTTTGATTAGATTCACTCTTTATGTTCCCCTATCTTCTCTTTCCCTCCTTTTCATTAAAATATCTCTTTATCTCCTGATTTGAGCTTGAGTAGAGTGGTTTTTTGAGTTGGATCAATTGCAGCTCATCAAAAACATATCTGCTCAAAATCGAATCCTGATCAACCATGTCCTTACCATTTTATCGGTTAATATAAATACTGAATAATTAACAATCTGATTAGTGCTACATGCATAATTGTTGGGATTCATAGTTTCTTCTATTAGTCCATTACTTGTTTTTTTTTTCTTTCTTAAAGCCTAAGAGTTTGTTGTTTAATCCAAATTTCTGACAATGTTTGCGCATATCTCACCAATATTAAGTATGTTATAAGTGCTTAGTAGGTTATAAGTTGTAAAATAAGTTATTTATCCAAACAGAGCCTAAACCACATATAATTACAAGTGTTTTGGTACTCCAGATTGTATTCACATGTTACTTCTTTCCTTGAACTAATACAACAAATCCTTCATACATTAAACTGAGATTAAATAAATATGCTAAGGAAAAAAAGGAAAAGAATCAATAATTCAAAACATGCCCCTAAAAAAACAGACTTTAATTTCTTTTTCTGGCAATTTTACAAAACAAGAACAGAACATTGAAGTTTGTTTCTATGGAAAACCAATTATACTATCAAAAGGAAACAATGGATAAGAAATTTGAGAAGCTTTTGGAGGCTGATTCTCTTGTAGCAAATATTCTTCCAACAATTCTTTGGTAGCTTTTTCAGACAAAGGATGAAAAAATTGACCCAATTCTGTAACAAACCCATTCACCAAAACCCATTTCTCATCTTCACCCATTTTTTTCCATTTGAGTTTAGCATCTTCTTCATTGAGTTCTAAATACTCGCAGAGTTCTTTGAAAACAATGTTTCTGCTCTTTCTCATTGCTTCTTCTGCTTGCTTTGCACGTGCGTTGATTATGGATGCTTTCTCTGCAAACTCTGATGCAAGTGATACATCGTTGTTGTTATTGGTGCATGAGATTCTTGGGGGTTTGGCTTTTGGGTTGGTGGAGAGTGTGATGGGTGAGATTGTGAAGAAAATTGGAACGTGTTGAATTCGAAGAGCCATTGAAGTGAGTTTTGAAATTGCTTGAAAGAAAAAAGAGGTGGGGGTGATTACTGTGAAAATGGTTGGAGATGGATACCATTCATGTGGTATTTATAGGGCGATTGTTTTTGAGTACTCCTATTGTTCAACGTTTGAAAATAAGTTCATCCAAAAGCCATTGAGTCTAACTCTAGAGGGTCTGTTTGGGAAACCCAAAAAAAAACTTTTAGCTTTTAGCTTATAGTTTATAAGCTCGTTTGACAAAAAAAACTCTGTTTGGTAACACTTTTTCACCATGAGCTTATAGCTTATTTCACGAGCTTATAAGCTATTTTTCAGAAGCTATTCCAAGTAGCGTTTGAGCTTATAGCTTATAGCTTCTCACTTTTTCTTCCAATTTTACCCTTATTATTTCATTTAAATTGTATTTTTATCCATTATAATTTTTATAATAAGCTACGTAATAAAAGACTACTATCCCTTTATTCCAATTTTTGTATATATAGCAGCGGGCCTTTTTCTTTCTTTTTTTTTTTAAAGTATATACCTTCGTTTTTTTTTTTTACGAAACAAAATACTATTATTCTATTAGGTGTTACTTTTTTTTTTTTTGAGGTAAGTGTTATTTTCTTTATTCTCTGTTATTAGTATTATTCTATTAGTGCCACCTTTTTTTTTTTGTTTTTGAGGTAAATGTTATTTTCTTTATAAAGTGGAAACACTTAAATGATAATAAATATAAGATAAAATTTTAGTGAATAAAATTTAATTTAATTTATAATACATAGGATATATTAAATTAATAAATTTAAAGTATTTTTTGAAAGAAAAATTAGTTTACAAAATTACAAATACTTAAATTAATGATATAATTTTTATTATGAATTAAGAATATCCTTTATGTCATTTTACATTTATCAGCTAGTTGAACCGCTATTTTTACCAAACACTTCAATTAGCTTATCAGCTAAAAGCTATCAGCTAGCTTATCAGCTATAAGCTATCAGCTATCCGCTATTTTTACCAAACAGAGCCTAATGGATTTTGTGTGATCGGATGGTAAGTTTTGATAAATTCGAGAAGCTTTTGAGCTGTGAAGGCCTAAAGAGCAGTTAAAAAATTAAGGCTAAAATATGATTTTAGTCCTTGCAAATATGTCTCGTTTTGGTTTTAGTCCCTGTAAAAAAAAAATTGTTTTTGATCCTTGCAAAATTTTTTATTTATGAAAATAATTTAATTCTATTAAACATGTAAATTCAATCCGCTAGCTTATCCCATTATTAGCTATAATCTAATTTATAAATCATTAGCTATAAGTTAGTTTATCGGCTATCCCTATTTTTTTTCAAACAAAATCTTCATAAACATGAAAATATGATATACCTTAGTATTTCTTGATGGTGTTGTATACTCTTCAATCCCATAATAATCATCACATTTGCACACAAAATTGTCTTATAATGAATTTTACTTTTAGTTTTCAATGTAATATTAAGTTTTCTTTATTCAATTGTACTATCTAATTAATATTATGTGTTTCACTCCCTAGTATTTCTCTTTAACGAGTGTTTGTTTTCAGGTTGGAGTGAATGTAGCGGTGCGTTTAGTGTGAAGTTTGCATATCAGACATGTTATTAGAATTTTTTTTTAGTGGTGGTGTCCAGGGTTCGAACCCCAAACCTTACATATATTATGCATTTTCCTTACTACCTACGCTGTTTATTATAACAGTAAATGTACTAATGTTTAACAATGACAATTTAATTCCCTAAAAAATGACAATTTAATAAAATTACGAAGTGTGACAGATACTATGGGGGGATGATGTAGTTGTAGTACTTATAAAACTATGCACAGTACATAAATTCCAACATAATTGCTTCCTACACCCCCAAAGGAAACCAAACAAAACAAAACAAAACGAACCAAACGCGGAAACAAACTGAATCATCATCGTTGTTCATCATCATCACCACTGGAATCTTCAATCTCATCATCAACACCGTCGTTCATCATCATCACCGTACCGGAATGCCAAAACCATTTTGTTGTGGAAATGATTTTTGTGAGTTGTACTCCAAACTCATTTTGCTGTGGAAATGGTTTCCATAATCTTCAATCTCATCATCAACACTGTCGTTCATCATCATCACCGTACCAGAATGCCAAAACCATTTTGCTGTAGAAATGGTTTCTGTGAGTTGTACTCCAAACCAATTTTGTTGTGGAAATGGTTTCTAGAATCTTCAATCTCATCATCAACATAGTCATTCATCATCATCACCGTACCGGAATGCCAAAACCATTTTGCTGTGGAAAACCATTAGATGTACTTAATGGTTTCCAGCAGTTTCCCAGTCATAAATCCCAGCCCATGGGTGCAGAAATTCGTGCAGTTATGGTGAAAATCACGAACCCGAATCCACAGTTCCACCTCCAAACCCAGAATCATCACAACCCACTTCAGAACTCCCCAAGAACACGAAGAAGAAGCTAGCGAGACAACAAAGATGGGAAGCAAAGAAAGCAAAGAAGAAAGCGGCGGCGAAGGAGCAGAAGAAGAAGGAAACCGAACGGAAACGAAAGGAATGGGAACAAAGTTAAAACATAGATCTACACTGTTTGGTTGTTTATCTTTGAAAACCGAGTCTAGATTTGGATTATAGAAGGAAAAGGATTTTTAAAAGTGAATTTTTTTTTGAAATCGGAGCCATTTCCTACTACTCCGGCGGCGGCGCCGCTGCCCTAGGGCGGCCGGCCACCGCACCGGAGGTGTGTAGAAGATGAAGCTTCATCCCAGATCGGTTTCTTAGAGAGAGAGTGAGAGAAAATCTGTTTTTCAAAAGAGTAGAGAGAGAAATGACAAACACAAAATGAAATAAATGCGATGGTTGTGAAGTGTTTATGCACGGTGCATAAAGAAATGGCTTATGCACCATAACTTTTGCCGTAAAATAGTAACCTCTTGTGGAAAAAAAATTGAAAAATAGTAACATTAGAATTACATGTAACTGATGTAAGAGGACTATTGAAATTTAACTCAAATTCAAAGCAATCTTTTAGAATAATTGAAGTTATTCAGTTTAGCTTAAAACTGGAACAATCTAATCGTAATACTAACACTCTTGTTCCCGCTTTGCTTTCACTAGTTATTTGTTGCTTTGGTTTGGACACACACTAGAACTCTGATGCTGTAATCCTTTTTATTTTTGTTCTTTTACTGGATGAATGTTTACTAGGTTTATAGGAGCGTGTCCGAATTTGTTTCCACTGCATTGTTGAAAAACCATTCACCTTATCAAAATTGAACTGTTTTCAGTCAACACACTTGTCTAGTATGGACTCGAAGCCGATTTGAGTTTCATTACACGGACACTAAATGATATTTGCCTTGGTTATTTTCAGTATTCTCCATTGCGAAATGCAGAAAATAGGTTTGTTCTAATTTCGTGGCACTACATTGCTATAGCCATGTTATTTGATAGCACTTGGTACTAAACAGTGAATCGTGGAACAATAGCGATTCCTAAAATTCCACAGCACTATAGCTCATTATATCTGTATTTGACAACACTGTTTATTTCCTTGCAAATCATAGCAGTACCGACTTATAAAACCGTATGTCCTGGTCAGGCATGGACACAGGATTCACAATGTAGATGGAGATAAGAACTACAATGTGTATGGTTGGTTGTGTTGTGCTGACAGTGTAAAACTGTTCACATTGATTGTGTATGAAAATTAAACTCATAAAATATTAAAACTACTTCAAATAACGTTAAAAAATGGATGACATTAATCTGTTTATAATTTATAGAACAGTAGTAACTGCAAATGTATCATAGGAAATGAAAAATATTTGAGGGGATAACAATTAACAAAAAAATTAATCTGAAATGAAATATAATCTTGACTGTATACTTCCCCTTCTGCATTTTGATAGTGTGTTCATCCATTATTTTCTAAACAATATTTTATGACTGTAGAGGTTATTAACACAATCTTGTCTGTAGATATTATTTGCAAGGAAGTTTGCCAAACCGTAAATCCTGTTAAAAGGATAGCGATCTCCAAATAACGCTAGAAGTTTTCAGCCACAGATTAATGACCCACAAGAGTATTTTAAGCTTCAGTTAGCCCCCAGAACATCGTAGTATGTCACAGGTCTTCTCTTTGACTCCCCGCAGAGTTTCTGAATAATTAGGACGTAAGTTTACCGAAAATATAAACAATAAATATATACGCCGTCGGTGTAAAAATATTTTAGACATTCCTTAACTGAATGAAGTGTTGCCATCATATTTTAATGATGATGCACTACAATGTAAATTAGTTTTGCACCACATCCAATGAAAGCTCATCAAATCGCTACATAAGTCCACTTTATTAACAGCATTTTAGAAATAATCAGATGCATGTGTATATTTTTATACTTGGAACGTGTATAAATTAAACTCTTAAATAATAGATAGAAAGACAAATTCATACATCACACAAACTGTGGGTTAGGTTTTGAGTATTAACACTTATTATATTTATGCATGAAAATAGACATACCTCTACTGCAGCTGCTACACGCAAAATAGTAGCCTCTGCCCATGGTCGGCCAATTACTTGCAAACCTATTGGAAGTCCTTCTTTATCGTAACCCACCTATAGAAGGAACATGTCAGTTAAACGAATAAACAGCATATATGATAATATCAGTCTAGTGACAAAGATAGGTAAATGGATTGAGGGGAAGTGGATGAGGGATTTATTTCAGTGAGAACTTCAATTGTTAAATGAACTGCAGGTGTTATTATCTAAGGTGATTTTGAACATATGGGACTCTGATTTTCGTGATGAAAACGAGATCAGCCTGGGAAGTATACAGTAGAGACAACATATATGGAGCTTTGAAATGGAAGAACCCACAATCAGGATTTCTTTTTTGCTAAAATATGGAACAAACTTGTACCATTGAAGCTGTGTGGTTTTGTTTGGAGATTGTTATTGAATAGAGTACAGTGCCTACAAAAGCAAATTCGGTGAATGGAAATATGTTGTCACTATTAGAATGGATGTATCTTGGTTGTCAGTCGACAGTAGAATCGTCCAGTCATTTATTCTTTGAATGCCCTGCTTATCGAGAAGTTTGAAGGTCATGTCTCATGTGGATGAGTGTAACTTCAATATTGCATAATGACTGTATAAGTCACTTCTTACAGTTTCAGGGGTTGTTGTGATGTGGTAAGGAGTATCAGGATGCTTGGTGATCAATATAGTTTGCAGTAATTCAAGTCAGTTTCCTTGGATGTGGAAAAGATTGCAGAAGTGGCAAAACTGAAATCTTAGAGTTGGCTAACTGTGAGATTATCCAGTTTTAGATACCCTATTTCATCTTGGTTGACTAATCCTGCTGCGTGTTTGGTGAAAATTACAGCGTGTAGTTTAATATGTTATCTTTTCTTATTTTGTGTAGTCTAATATGTTAGCTACTTCTTTTGTTGTTTGGTGTATCACAGTTTGTTGGGGTTAGGGATTATCAAGATGGCTTTCTCTCAGGTTGGTTTGGAATTCTGTGGCCTAATTTGGCATCTCTTGTGCCGAATATATACTTTTGTTCAAAAATATTTTTTTGTTAGCTTAAAAGAATCAGCCTGTAGGCAATTATTATGGTTATCTGAATCAGAGTACTCCCAAGACAAAATAATAACACGATACTCTTGAGTGATTGATAACACTCGCACTTACCGGGACAGAAATGGCAGGGAGTCCCAAAAGATTTGCTGGAACAACGAACCGCATGAGGTAACCTGAGAAAAAGAAAAGCTTCTAATTAAAATACATGGAACAAGGCAAGTCATTGTGTGTTAAATAAGGTCAAGAAAATGGTGTCCAAAAACACACATCCAATCCATTATTTCCAACTTATCTAGTGAAAACAAATGCCGCCAATACTCTGGATTTAGTCATGATAAATAGATTATGGATTCAGAATCTTGATGGAAAACTTTTGTTTGGCTCTTTTGTTGACCTACGAGTCTAAAGACCATTAACTCATCTAATGCCAACAAACAAGTTATCTTATTGCGAGATGATAAACATTATAGGGATGCTTCTTAGCAAAACATTCAGGAAAATATAGGATCAATCTAATATTTAAAAGTGAAGACAATCACCTGTAGTCGGCATATCTGTTTCACCACTTTTAAGGGCACTTGGAGGTATTCTGGGAGCTGTCATACTGTCACAAATAAAAGCAGTTCAGCAACAACAAAACCTTCCAAAAATAAGTCACGGTTGAATTTCGTAAACAGGTGTTTCCTCATCAATGACACTTGTTTTTCAGTCCCACCCTCCCAAAAATTATACTTATAACCTAAAAAAGCTGCTGCTATTAGAACTGATCAAAGACAAATCATCAGATCTGATAAGATCGGTTAGGTTTTCCTTAAAAGTTTTAATCTTTTCTTTTCTTGGTTCGATGAAGCGTGAACATAGTAGATATCAGATGCTATAATGACAATGTAATTGTCTTAATACCAATAAACTATTTAACAAATGCCATGTGTACTGTTATCCAGACTATAAAATTCAACTTTTAATCCTACCAAAGAATTTTAGATGAATCCAAACCACATTAGATCAATTAAACAGAAATTTTAGACAGTACAAATGGTCCATTACAATTAGGTTAATTTCTACTGTAGTTGTTCATTATACATGCATACCCAGTTGTTGGAGTCACTATGACATCAACTTTCTTGAAAATCTCCATGAAGTAATGCATAATCCTTCGTCTGAAACAGATAAAATAAACTTTAGAAGCTGTATACACACAAAAAATTAAGTAGAGTTTACATTTGACTAAAAGGATGTAAATTTGGTATATTTATTATAAACTCGTATTACCTAATACATTGAGCTGCAACATAATCTGCTGCGGTAAATGACTGGAAAAGTGCCAAACTTGTGCGAGTATCATATGACAATTTTACACCTTTCCTATAAAAGAAAAGAAATAAGGAAACCACCATAAATTTCTCATGAAAACTTCCAGACAAGGTAAAAGATGAGAATGGTGCCTTTTAACAAAAAACCAAATTGCCTTGTTAGAATCAGACCTGACAGAAACTAAGAATGGTTCATTGGTGAATGAGAAAATGAGAGAAAGTGATTGAAAATCTATGTTGAATATTTTCTGTAAACTGAATTCTATTCACAATTATAGTAGCAACAGGTATTTATACCTGTTCTTAACTGATTCTAATTCAAGGGACTGTGCTGAGTCAGCACAGTTATCTATATATTGTCTACTCTATTAAGACTATAAATGAAATTACCGACACTAAAGCTTTAATATACTCAAACGTACGTGCCTCCAACAAAAAAAAAAACAAGAAGAAGTATACTCAAACATACCCGTCTTCAATATCAGGATTCAGTGAACTTAAGCATTCAGAGCCAATGGAAACAAGATGGGCAGTTCGCATCTCCACAATCTCTGGTATAACAACTTCTACCACCTTGAAATATAGGAGATATGTGTAATGCTTAGACTTGTTTGAAACCATCATCATGCTAGACTAGAAATAAAGTGCAAACAAATCATGCATAGTACATGATATTACAATGTACTTACTTCACAACCATGTGCCTTTGACAGCAGATTAAGAGCATCCTCACATTTATCAGAGACTTCAGTTGAATGGACATTATTAAACCACTTCACAGGAATAAATATATTGTTTAGAAAAAGTTTATCGTATAACTCCATGTTCAAAGGATAGCGTGATTACCGGTGTATAAATCCCTATTCTTAATGATCTCAAAGCATCTGTATCATCATCAGACGACAGAGTTGGCAGACAAGGTGTTGACTACAAGAAACAGAGAAATGCAAACATCACAACTATCAGAATGTTTCAAATAGAGAACAGAGTACATAATTGTAGAATATGAGTTGGTAATTTGGTATAGTGGTTTGTTTATGTCATGCAGATTTGTAAATAAGTAATTATTGTTGTAGGCACATATTATGTAATTATTAGTGGGATAAACCTTGGTTGTTGTGGTATAGCTGTAGGCACATGTTATGCAGTTATTAATATTTTGTATTAAACCAATTAGGCCCACTAGTTAAAGCTTAGTCTATATATTCAGATTAGTGTTTGAACTCTTTAGATCTTTTTCAAATAATATTCAGAATCATATACACACTTCCATAGTCAATCCTCTTGTGCAGTCCTACCCCAACAGAACAGTGTTGGAACAGAAATGTCACGGAAAGAGCAGAAGCTCTTCTGTTTCACATGAAAGTTCTCGAGCATTTCTTCTGGGTAGTTTCTGTATCTACACCATGCTATTTGGTATTGGTGTTCTCGAATACTGGTATTATGAGATTGCCAGAGGGATACCCCCCCCCCCAAAAGATGTTTTAAAATTTTTAGTATCTTTTTTTTTTTAACTAAAATGGTAGAGAAACAAATTTGCATTAAATGAACTCCAAAAGAGTGAGATTCAAGAGTACAAAAATTTCCTCCGTAAAATGTACGTAAGTTACAATTATACTTTACAAACCTTTTTATCTGGTCCATGGTGATCTATTTTTTTATTTCCTCCACATATGGTTAGTTATTTCCCTATTACGTCAGAATTTTTAATGAAAATTTGTGTACTTTTTAGAAAAACACAATCCAAAATCACAGGATTCATAACAAATGAATATTCTAAGAAATTTCAGGTGCTCAATCATAACTACATGAGTCTCATAAGCTCAGTACAGAAGCATTTGAAACTGCTATCTCTTTTTTTCCTACACCTCAATTTTTTATTTTCATTAGGGGGTAGCTAACCACCACAATTAACCTGGGATAATTGTAAGGTTGCCTGCTTTTTTTTATATGTCTAATTGGTCCATGACATCTAATTTTCAACATTTTAGTTTCCAATCTCAGCTTTTCTTATCACTGAAAAGAATATCAATTGAAGGATTAAAGATTACCGGTTTCATACTGATTCTATTTGCAGGTGATGCACCCAACATTGCCGCATACCTAAATTATGAGCACACAAAATATGCATTATATATCTTCAAGAGGAAGGCTATTGTAATCTTCATTTTATATTTAACATCGACTATTGAAATGTTATCTCAAACAATTAAAACCGCCGAGATCTAGTCTTGAATTCAATTATAAGTTTAACTGAAGGTAAGCTAAAGAAAAATTAACATTGCATCTGGAACAGCAGTTTATATTACATGAGCAAAAAGCATGATATGAAAGGGTTGAGGAAGCTTTTTATCAAAAGAGAAAAAATGTGAAAAAGTTGCAATGAAGCAAATGTGCAAAAGAAAGTTTAGGGTGCAAACCATAAAGATACCAGTAAGGAAGTTAACATTTATTTTAGGCCTTGCATTTTGCAAGAATTAAAGTTGATAACTAATTTTGTTTTTGATACTGTGTGATTTGACAATGTTAATTTTTTTTTTGTGGTGGCCGGGGTTCGAACCCCAGACCTTGCATATATTATGCATTGTCCATACCAACTGAGTTAAGCTCACGAGGACTGACAATGTTAATTTACTTTGGTTGTAACTGTCCATTAGATTCTAAAAACCAATTTACCAAATAAACACTTCACTTCTACTGAAAATCCCAAATAAAACTTCTATAGAAGTATCATACTGCACAATGAGAATCCTGCATATAATAGGGATTTTGGGTGCGTCAGCCCTACATCTAGTAGTATGGGATGCTTGGTGGAGTATTTAAGTTGCTTGGTTCTACCCCTTAATAGCTAGCCTTAAGGGAGGATTTCCGAAGTGCTTGGGTACTAATTAGGACCCAACATAAATCAACCGCTAGCATCGTGAAACCTGTGTGTCCATGGAGGAATAATGAAAAGTAACTGGTCTTTTGAGGAATGCAAAGTAGATAACAGACAAGCAAGATGAAAGAATTAATTAAAAAACAAAACTGAGCAAAAACGGGAAAAATATGTGTTGCATACACTAGCATCGCATCCTCTACTGTTGAAGCAATGGGTCCAATAACTTCCACTGTCCCAGAATCACACAAGGACCTGTAAATGAATAAAAAATTAATGGTGTGAGTTCCAAATAAAATAAATTTAGCTAGTCAAACACTAATTGTTTTTTAATTCAACTAAATATATTTTGATAGATCCTTTTTTTTTATACTAAGTCAATGTCACAAACTTTGGCACATAAAAATTAATTTTGTCTAAATTCTGGGAACATTACACGTTTCTCAGATATGTACTACTCAGACATGTTGCTCTTTGAAAACTGCTAAATTGTAAGCTTTATTCTAAGTGAGAAGATAACATGTTTTCATTGAATTTTTTGGGCAAATGAAATGAGAAAATGCATCATGCAATAATATTAGAAGATAGAAAAATATTTACTAACCATCAAAGATCCAACAGTCACAAAACACACTATAACTATTATCCACGAATGTCTAAGACTAGAATATGAAAGAAACTCTAAGTTTGATGAATAGAAGTTAAAGAAGTTCCTTCACTATCAAAAGATCGGACTGTTACCCACATGATAAAGGAGGATTGTTTACTGAGCTTAATTGCCTAGGTTTCAGTCTCTTAGATAGACTAATAATGTGGCATACTTTTAAACCAATGTCAAGTGACGATATTTTCGAGTAATAACTTAAAAGATGATACTTTTTGTGTTATGACCATCGCAGTCATGTAGTGTCTGATCAATATATTTAAGGTCTATTGCAGCAAGCTTTCTTCATGGCACTAAAGGAATTTATTCAACGTATATTCTTTTCTCTGGTGCAACACTGAAAAAAAAAGTATGTAATTTGACAAATTCATTTCATAGCTCTAATACAAAATGGGAAATCATTACCCCAAATGATATAGAATAATAAGGTCGCAAAATATAATTGCTCCTACATACTACAATAGGATAAATATCACTTTCTTGAATAACAAATAATACACACAAAGAGCTGGTTATGATTGATCTAGCACATAGTGAGAAATTACCCCTCCATGCTTGTTCGCCCGTAATTTATCTTCAATCCTACCACACCACATAGGGAAGAAGGAATACGTACCGAACCTGCCTTCACAATGTTTGAAAATGAGAATCAATATATAGAATTGGCGCAAATAAATAGTTTGACACATCAGGTTTGCACAACCTCCACCATCGGTGCCAAGTGCAGCAGAACATAGTCCGGAAGCAACAATTGCAGCTGGACCTGAAGAGGATCCACCAGTATACCTATCAGGTGCATGAGGATTTCTTGCAGTTCTGCAACTCAAGAAAATTCAGTTGAACAATCACATATGTATATTTTGATGAATAACGTAAGAAAATTATGAGCAAACCAAAATAGTTTTCAAGGGTATATTGGGTTCAATGCAAATAATGTTGTGGGAAATTTTCCTTTAATTTCCTGAAGGCTTTTGAGTTTTGACATGACATGTGGTAGAAACGTCTCAAATTCTAGAAACTGGGAATGAGCCCCAGTAATTACAGAGAGCTGAGAGAGAATTTAAAGAAAACAACCAAGAAAAAAGATAACTCATGTCGTTTGAGAGACATATAACATCATAACCTCGCATCCAATCATACACTCAATTCTTGCTTACCAGCTCTTTTCCCTCCCTTCCTTCCTTTTTAACCTTTTACACGACACAGCAAATTTGAGGGACTAGTAACCTCACACCTAGTAGCACACTCATTCCGTCCTCACCCCTTCCCCACTCATGCCCTTCCTTTTTATCCTGTTACTCTCAAAGATAGCCATCACATCCCCCATCTACCATGTTGGCAGATTACCTCAATCATGATTTATTTTTTGCAACTACTCATGATCTTATTGTGTACATGAGTATGCAATTTTCCGTTACTCTTCCATTTCTTCAAGTTTCCCTCATTTGTTGCCTTTCCATAAAACATTTTTTATCTTTCTATAACGGTTCTTAAGCTTGTGATGGAAGCCATGTGAAATGAACACATAAGGAATGAAAATAAGAACACACTTGTTAACATCTTTACTTGACTACTTGTGTCCCCTAATTTGAAAGAAGGAAAAGTGGGAAGCAGTGAAGTCCTAAATATGTATCAGGTAAAGTATGCAGATATCGCCCTTCTGACAAGCCAAAAGCCTCTTATGTTTATAATGGCATCAATAAATAACATATAGATTAGCTTACCCGTAATTAGAATTATTTCCTGTTGTACCCATGCCAAACTCATGCATATTTGTCTTCCCTATGAATATGACACCACAGCTACGAAGTCTTGAAACACAGACAGCATCCTTCTTTACATCACGTACCTCATGCATCCATGTTGATCCACCTGCCATCACCAAAAGATGATCCAAGTGTGTCTCTTTAATTACTCGCACAAAGTTAGATCCTAAGATTTGCTTACCAGTAGACGGGTGAGGATGGCAATCTATGTCATCTTTGATAGCAATGAAAATTCCATCCAATATTGATAATGGATTTCCTGCATAAGGCCAAGAGTGTGACTACAGTAATTATCCAGGCTTGGTCCCACCATGTCTCAACATAATCATGTATCAATGATTTACACTTAAACATCTATTTGCAGATTTGAATCATACATGATTACCTGATTCAAACCTCTGAGTAGATGCTGCTGCCTGCTTTCGGACTTCTGCAGCATCAAAAGATAACAATAGTGGTGTCGGAGGTTTATCTATTCCATTCTCCTCTATCATTGAGATGATGCTCTCAGCAACCTATGTATTCAAAGTGAAATCATTTCATTTATCAAGTTAATTTAGAATAAAAATGATTCTATATTTGAGGTTGCTATCAACTGAATGTCACATACCATAGATGGGGTTACTTTTCTAGACTGATAAGCATAAGCATAGTCACGTATTTTCCAGTACCGAAAGGTTGCAGATGAATTTTCCCATAATTTAGCAGGATCATAATGTGGAAGACAGTTCAAGGCAGACTCAACTCTGCCTTCAGGTCTCCCGTCTTCGTCAAGCTCAACAACACTGTGTTCCTTTTCTGAATTTATGTTATAACATTAGGTTGGGTTATTAAATGGCCAAACATGCTTCTTCAAATGCAATGCAAATAATTTAGCAGAATTATTAGTTCTCATTATATCTAAGGTAATTTTATTCCTCCTTTTCCCTTCTAGTCATCCCAAACAATCTCTACAAATCAAGCTTTAAGTTTAGGTAAATTCGACAGGAACATTTTCGATGCAAACATATAAATATATAGTATAAGAAATCACCTTGAGGTGGATATTCAGGTTTAAACATGGGTTCCTCGGGAAACACAGTGTTCCGCAATAACTGTTCATCATCAAAACCGGATAATTAAAAGTAAAACAAGCAGACATAATATAAAACCAGTCACCAATGTCACTCTACGAAGCATTGACACAAACATCAGACATGACACCGATAGCTAGGCACTAAAAATGGTTTTAAAAATTAAAAGTGCTTGTAAGGTGTCAATGTCATATCAGCTTTGGACATCGACATGTGTCAGACACTCAAATACGCTTTCAATTTGAAGTGTCAGTTATATAACTTAGATGTTGGTGTAGTTCACAACCTACTCAAAATATTATAACGACACAACTGAAGAAAAAACTTCTTCAAAGTAAAATGCGCAAACACGAGTAACAATTTAAGCAACAGAAAAATTCAAACACACTAACTCAATGAGTGACACAAACCTGATCAATTTTATTTTCCTTCTTCAACATAGTCAACAAGAAAGGACCTATCAATGGAGCTTCAATTAACCTCACAAAAAATCGAAACCAAAAGCCAGTCAAATGTGGAGCTGCAAAAACAAAACAAAAATAAAAAAAAGTCAAATCAAAGTTGAATTGGAGTGAAATTGGTTAACGAAAGAAGAAGCAATTAAAGTTAGTGGAATGAATGAATAACCTTGAACAATTTCAGGTTCGTATTTGATTGAAGACAAATCTACGTCCTTCGCCGGCACCATTACACGCTTCTTCCCCATCTTCAGAAATAAAAAAAAATAAAACGCGCGAGCTTAACTAACTGTTACAGATTGGAATTGTTGTAGTTAGCGAAAAAGGAAGTTGAAATTGGAAATGCAAATTGAAGAGAGTAGAAGAAACAAACGTAGAAGTAGAAAGAGAGGTGTAGTAGTAAATAAATGATTGTACTAACCGTTTCGGTTGTTAGCAGTGATACAGACGCGGGATCAACCATACGGTGTCGTCGTGCTCTATGTCAAGTAGTGTAGTACGGTCTATCTCTTTTTCAATTGGTGGGTCCACGTTTTTTAAATCTAACCCCCTTCTTCTAGTCTAGTTCTAGATAGATTGGTGGTTAGTTGGTAAATCAACTAACTTTTTCTATCTGCCCTCCTCTCTCATTAAAAATCAAATGCCCTGGTCCATAATTCTTCGAACCTCCTCGTAATTTAATAATAGAAAAATATTAACAAGTATCCTCAAAATATTTAATAAGAAGTCTAATTGAAAAACTTTATCTTGAAAAATATGCATTCATTACATTAAAATTATAAAAATTAACTTTTTCTTTATTAAACTCGTTAATTATTTGTATTTTTGTCTTCTTAAATAATGCTCTTATCGTATTTGTTAGCATCCATTAATAATAATATCAAAGTTAATGATTATTAGATGGTTTGACTCCTTTGTCCAAAGTCTTTATGATAGTGTGTTTTGTTGATGAAGTGTCAATGATGATGTAAGTGTATGAGAATGAAATAACTTTTATTTGAGGAGAAACATGCGTGGATAAATTGTTGATCTCGCACGTAAAGGAAAGATTGTTGGTGTATCAATGTATGTTAATGTTTTATATTAAATGAAAAAAAATATATGTTGAACAACTTATAATAGAAAAGAGATATATATCTAATCCATTAAAATTATAAAAAAAAAATAAAAATAAAGTAGAGATAAATATATGAGATATCCCTTCTCTTCTCTCCTCTTCTCTCTTGTGTGAGCCGTCGGCTGAACCCTAATTTTATCTTCTTCATCCATTAAAGAGGGGTGGTTTTGGGTCAAATTTTGACCCCAAATCACTCCTCTAAATCGTTTTTCTCCTTCCCTTCTATTTAAATAAGTGATTTTCACATCGAATTAGGTCATCCTTTTGTGATTTCGTCGTCTTAGTGCGACGCTGTTTTGTTTGTCGTCTTTGTGCGACGTTGTTTGTCTTTTCCCTTGTTGAGGTGTTTGTTCAATTCAGATTGTCAGATCAGCTTCGATCCAGTGCAAATCCAACCAATGACTTTGGCGTCATCAACGTTGCAGATCCGAAGGCATGGTTATTCCGGAGATTTTAATATAGTCATATTTGTAGGCTTATGTACTTTGCAGTTTTATGCTATTAACATGGATGTCGTGAGTTTGTTCACAATTCATCCTTTTTGTTTTTAGCGAATTTATATTGCTTCGATGTACTCTATCAATTTGAATGAATAAATGTTGTTTGTTTTGTGTCCAAAAAAAAATCTAATCCATTAAATATTCCCTAAAAAAAAAATTAATCCATTAAAAAATTTGGTTAAGACATGATGTCTAATCCATTAAGGTCAAAGCTCCATGTTTCTTGATGTCTTTCATGACCCAACAATTTCTTGTATCTATTTTTTCAAAGCCTTGGCTCTTTGTTTGAAGAATCGAAGCATCTTCCACTTGAACACTCATGTTCACCGACAGAATTCATGTCTGAATTTAACTAAAAACACTAATCAACAAAAAAAAAAAACTAACAATAATCATGTTAAAGATCTATGTAGTGGAAAAATTAAAAGTTTGGTTTGACCCTAATGATGTCATGATAAAAGAGCTGAAAAAGTTTGCTGGAGTCTACATGTATCAGGTTAGTATCAGAGGCGGTTTCAAGGCCCGACGAGTCTGGGCAGTTGCCCGGATTCTGGTCCAAAATTTTTGCTATTTCTTATGTGGAAATTTTTTTTTAGATTTTTTTAATTATTTACTTGCAATTTATTATATAAACCCCAATAAATGTGTTGCAAAAAAAATTTGCCACCGGTTAACATTGATGCGAGATGGAGAATAGGTTGACGTTGAACAAGTGAAACCAACAAAACTAAATTCGGAAACCCGACAAAAAAATAAGCTCGAAAGATCAACAAGAATTACAATGAAAGTCTGGTTGTCGGTCTTTAGTTTTTAGACTATAGTTTTACTAGTTCAACAAAGTAACTGCCACAAACGCAACCTATCACTTGATCGGTTAGTTTACTTAAGTTTTTCCATATAATAGTTTATATGATCGAAATCAAATACTTATTGTTCTAAAACATACTCCTACATTGGTAACAAATTCAAGCACTCAAAATATAAGCATGGTGGTGTAGCTATTGATGTAGCCATCGGCAGGCGGAGCCTCCCATGGACTAGGTGGGCCCCAAGCCCTAAAAAAATTATTTTTAATACGTATAATTACACATTTTAGAGTAAGAAGTTATATTATATATATAATAAGTTGTGTTAGTAGTAGTAGTCATAACAATGTCCTCTGGCTAGTGGCGGAGTCAGAAAAAAATGTTAGGGTGGGTCATTAAAATTAACTATTGAAAAATTGTTTAAAGTCTCGCAAATTAGACCTATAATTGAATTATTTAAATTTTTCGGGTGGACCACTACACCAATTTGCGGGAATTTGGATCAACCGAAACCTAAAACCGACATAAAATCGTATAAAATCTCGCAAAATAGACCTATAATTGAATTATTTAAATTTTCGGGTGGGCCACTACACCACTTTGCAGGAATTTAGATCAACCAAAACATAAAACCGACACAAAATTGCATAAAATCTCGCAAAATAGATCTATAATCATTGATTTTTTAATTTTTTCGGGTGGGTCGTGGCCCACCCCAGCCCATGAAGGGCTCCGCCACTGCCTCTGTCCCAGGAGTTAAGTGTAGCAAACCTATAATTGATGTCTCGAGTTTGACTCCCTTCTGTTGCTTTTTTAGAAAGAAAAAAAATATTTCAAAAACCCTCGGGGGGTTTGAACCATGCAAGCTTTGACATAAAAGTATTCTTAGCGACCAAGACAACAAAAATATGTGTAAGGTAATAAAAGTTATATGATATCTATGTTAAAATATCCTTAAAACACCGGTTTAAATCATGTTTCATAGACAAAAAAAAAAAATCAAGCCACTCGAATTAACTAATAAAAATATATATATTTACACACAAATAAATAATTGGCCCACCCAAAATATTATTTCCGGCTCCGCCACTGTGTCCTTAGACCTTTAGGGAGGATATGTTGGTACCAATTTGACTTATTTAGGGTCTTTCACTAGGTCTACTACGTTTAGGCCAAGGCATATTTGGGCCTCCTTATTTTTCTCCTTGTCAGCGACTTATCTTTGTGTCATGTACTTTTTGAGGATAATTACCCTTTGAATTGAGGATAATTTACCTCTATCAAAGAAAAATCATATTTTCTTCATCTTTATTCTTAGAATTAGTTACCATTTTCATCTCAAAAACATTAAACTTCTTCATCTTCTTAATTGAACATGTGGTCTCCATCCTTTTTGGTTCGTAAATCAAATTCTAATTGTCAATAAGGGTAAATTAACTCAGTTCATCAAATGGTAATGTAGATCTCACCTTTTTTGTCGATTATTTTCAACTCAATTTATTCAAGTCTTTCATTTGCTTTAATTTAGTAAATTTACTTTTTTTTAAGGGTCGATTCGCTTTAAAAGTCTTTTTTCTCAATTTACTCTCAAAAGTCTTTTATAGTCTTAGAAAATATGTTTTCTTTAGTTCACTCCACACACACTCGTAAGTTCTCCTAATTTACCAATTCATTAACTTGTGCAAAATATCACCGTTGCATTAAATTTATGCTTGGATTCGACATACTTCACGGTTCATGATGATTGGTTTTACCATCTAAAAAGATCCAGCGGCACAATCTGTTACCCGCTTGCCTTCTGTTCAAGTGTAAATAATGGTTTATATAAAAAAAGTATTTTACTTTCGTCAAATTAGTTGAAAAAAGTTATGCATATATTTTTCAATGTAATAAAACATAATTTTTCCTAAAAACCTAACTATTTAGACATTGTAAAGTATGAAACTTACTATAATTTATTAGTACTCTCTTAGAAGTTTCAATTTAACTCTTCCTCAAAAGGAAAAAAAGTTCAATTGAGCTCCTCAACTATCATTACCTCGCCTATTTGATCTATGTATGGTAGAAATACAATAAATAGCCCCTAAGTTATTATTAGTTCATCTTAGTTTCTTTATTGCGATAAGAATGAGACAGAGATTTATGGATATAGATATTTATGATATTATAGACCGAATAAAATGTCTTGTTTAGATGATAAATTGGTTGATCGAATTGAGTCTTACGAAATTCGAACCATAATCATTGTTCGGTGTAATAATTTGGACATTTTTGCCGGAGTTAAGGTTTATCTCAAACTTTTGGAAGAATGAAATCCTTCTAGTCGATCTTAAGTGGAATTGGTTGTTTACTAAATAACTTCATTCTTTTTTTTATCAAAACTGGAAATGAGGATAAAATAAGAAAACGGTAATAGAAAGACGCGTTGCAAAAAAAGTCATATCCTCTCTATTCTCCGAGTCATCACAACACAACACTCTATGCCTATGGCCCAAACCCATAATGGAAAAAATTAAGTAACAACAACACCCATAATTATAAACACACACAAACCATAACAACAAACAAAGAGAAAGAGCAAATTTATCCAAAACCCAAAAATGGAAAACTATTCATACCAATCATACCCAGATTCAGGAGATTCATCACCTCATTCTAGAGAAATCGATTTTGAAAACCCACCTACAACAACACCATGGGAAGACCAACAAAACCAAACAAGCTACAAAGCCAAGTTCATGTGCAGCTACGGTGGCAAGATCCAACCACGAACACACGATAATCAACTCTCTTACGTTGGTGGCGAAACCAAAATCCTAGCCGTTGATCGTAACATCAAATTTTCTTCAATGATTTCAAAACTCTCTTCTCTCATCGAAGCACATGATGTTTCCTTTAAATACCAACTCCCTGGTGAAGATCTTGATGCTCTTATTTCTGTCACTAACGACGATGATCTTGATCATATGATGAATGAATATGATCGTCTCTACCGTGCTTCTGCTAGACCTGCACGTATGAGATTATTTCTCTTTGTTAACGATTCTGTTCCGTCGCCCGACCCGGTTAAACCGAGTAACGTTGATTATTTGTTTGGAATTGAGAAGCCAGTTACCGTTGCTCCGATTCCGGCTGCGGTTAAGTTTCATGATGCTGTACCGGAACCTGTTGCTCCGGTGCCGGAATATCATCCAAGGCAAGGTTTGAATCCGTCTGATCGAGTTGTAAGTTCGGATCCTGGTTTGAATTTGAATTTGAATCATCCGGTTGAGATTCAGAGACAGTTACAGAGGATGCAAATTGCGGCGGAGAATGAGCAAACTGCTTATCGGAGAAAAAGTGAAGAGAATTATCCTGTTAGTGGCGGTGATTATTACGTTCAGAAAGTTCCGGAAAAATTTCCGGCGATGTCAAATTTCGCACCACCGTCTCAGCATCAACAACAACAACCTGGTTATTGGACGGAGAGACCTGTTTCCGGTGAGGCTTATCCACCGGTAGCAGCGTCTGGAGGAGGTGAACAGCCTGTTTATATGGTTCCGGCGCCGGGAGCTTACTATCATGCGCCGGTGATGCGTCCACCGGCGAGTCAAGGTTACTACGCAGTTCAAAGAATGCCGTCAGATGCTTACCGTGAAACTCAGGTTTACGGCGGAGCACCACCACCTAAAGCGCCGTTTTCGTCGGGAGTTTCGGCGGCGAGTTATGCACCGGCGCAGCCGGTTAAAGGTCCGGCTTATGCGGAAGGAGTTAGTGTGGTGCGTTCGAGTGGATTACCGGATAACACGTCAGGTTCGTACGCACAGGTGGCGTATGATAGTGCAAGTGGGAGACAGGTTTACTATAATGCACCTCCTGGTGGGGTAGTACACCCTCCTCCACAGTACCAAGGTGTTGCTGCGCCTGTTACCACTGATGTTAAAGTGATGAGCAAGATTTCTCAAGGTTCAGTTTGATTAAGATTATGATTATCTTAATTTCAAATTATCGTGTTAATAATTGTTCTTTTTGTGCTCTTATTCTCAATCCTTAGAATATAAATAAAATCAAGTATGGTATTATTAGTCTAGTATTATTATTACATATGATATAATGTTATTGTTGTATACGATGTGGATTGTGTTATACTATGGCTGTGTTTAGATTTCTTTTTATGCTAATGATTTGTGTCTTAAGGATTATGCTTAATTTCATTTCTAAAAGATCTCTGTGTCAAAATCAATCTCCTTTCCGATTTGAATTGCATTGAGACAAAAAATATTATGGAGGTATTTGGGATTGGTATCAAATTGTTCAGAATTTTGTGGGAATTTGCATTTTTGTTCTATTTTCTTCACATAGAAATTTGAATATGCATCTCATGTGATCAGATTCTCAAAAGTTTGAATCTTACACATCATGGGCATTAATTTTTATTTTTTAATAATAAAACTGTTAAAATCATAGGAGTTGTTAAGGAAATTTAGATAATTTTGTTTTGAAGAAAGGAAATTTAGACATTTTTAAATAACACTTGTTTCAGACAAAACACACTAACATGATCTATTTAGATTGTCTTTTTTTTTTTTTTTTTTGCTACCGAGATTGTCTTGTTTGAAATTATCTACTTGTTTTACAATTGTGATTATATTTAAAAGAATTTTTTAAAACAGGTTATGACATATTATAGGCTTTTTACCGCTTATTTCATTAACAATCCATGATTGTAAACACAGATTGTAGCTTGCACAAAAATGGTTAGATTTTATATATTTTGGTTTAAAGATATAGCTTATTCATAAACACTTATGTTAAGCTGCAAACTACAAGATGTGTAAGTTCCAGTAAAAAGAATTCAAAATAGCAGAAATACGTATACGTCTGTGAATTAAAAATCTTTTCATTATCTCTATCACAATCAACCTGTTGTGTATGGCATTAAAAGGTATACTAAAAAACAAAGTGTAGCAATCAGAGCTGTGATGAGTATTATTGTGGCCAATTTAGATAGTTTTGGATTTAACCTTTTCGTGTCCCATGTAGTGTACCATTGTTTGACAAGTGCCCAGGGTTTAGTTAACTACTCCCATCCAAAATAATAATTATTTCATTATGTTAGAAAAACAGTGACACCAATAATAACAGGTGGAATTTTCATATAGGAAATGTAGTAGTGTTTCTTTACTCGATTATTATTATCAAACTCCCATCATTGCCCCCACCACATTTTCCTTTGAATTTAAGTATAAGTCTCTTTCACACCATTTTTCTTTCAATTTTCATTATGGGCTTGGCTTCGAATATGTCACTATTTCTATGACATACTTTCAGGCAGCGTGGCTCCATTCTGCGTTGGAAAAGTGTACGAGTTGTTGTTTCATTTTGACTATTTTTATTTTATATGATATCTCTTATTAGGAGCAGTGACAAGCCAATAGATTAACTCATTTAACAAAGACACAGCAATATCGTCGGTCAACATACTATATAGATCAACTCACATGTTTCAGATAGGGGTGGACAAATGGTCGGTTCCGGTCGAAAAAACGAAATCCGAGTAGACCCACAGATGATATATAGCCACCCAATTTCGTCCATGGGTTGTGCGGGTGGCGGTTTGAACGGGTGGTAAGCGACTCAAATACTTCACACACACGTTCGATCTCTGACTTTTCCGTATGAAAAAATCTGATTTACAAAGGAGAATATATCATCAATGCTGAATATACCTACTAACAAACTTATCCAAGATGAAGGTGAAAAGAGGTACATAGTGGACAAGATTTCTGAAGACATTCTTAGTTCTTTTAAATTTAATTCATTCAAGAATTGATGATGACTCAATGATAGCTCGCTCTTGTTGGAGAGCAGAAGATAAAAAGATTTTTGTATAATTGCATCAACATGGCTACAGTAGAACGTAAGCATTATTACATTTCTTAATGAAGAAGACAAATCAATTACTTCACATATATAATCTACAACCTAAGATTCACTTAAGTGTACGTAATTTGAGCCAAGACATGGAAGTTGAAATAATGAATTAGATATGTTTCAACACATAAAATAAAAATCATTTGTGCTGCAGTCAACCCATCATATTATTCCAAAAAAAGAAGATTATATAAAATTGAAGAGTAAAGACGAAGTTTGCTTTGTTAAAAGGTTGCAGCGTATAATAATAAATTAGGACTAACATAACCTAATTTAATAAAGGGGTTGAATAAAATTTTATTCCTTATAAATAAATATTTCCAATTTTAATTTGTTTTTAGTTCTCATAACCTCGTGCCATTTCTTTTGTGCTAGGATCATACTCCCGTAAGCCTGACAAAACTTGGCGCGCAAGTTTATTAAGCCTTTGACTGATCCAATAGTTGTGAATAATGTAACATCCTTTTTCTATAAATTTTACATTTTTTTCATGCCACAGATTTTGGTAAGCAAAACTGTATCTGAATTTGGGGATGATGATGACCAAAAGCTTCCCCATGAAATTAGTCTAGAATATGCATATGCTGACCGATCCATGTGCCTTATTGTACAATTTTGCAGAGCAAGTATCAGTATGGTTTTGACTTGTATCCTAAAGTCAGAAAAAGATATAACGCTTCTAAATTATAATGCATGAAGGCTCATATGTTTGAAATAATTTTGCATGATGTGGAACAATTATCTTATATGTATGCCTATAAGATAATTTCATGAGATTAACTATCTAAACTTTTACAAGGGGTCCATTTTTTAAGAGCATTATCTGTTTAGATTCTATTGCTCCATTGTCTAAATTTCAGAAACCAAAGGTTCACCATGTTAAATTAAAGTATATAATATTTGGTCTAGACACCAAAAAAATTATTGAATATAATAAATAACTTTATGTTGCTTTGTTCAAAAAGAGAAAAACTTTATGTTGCTTGATACTCCCTTCTCTATTACTGAAAAATGTTTCACCAGTGAGCTTTTTTTTTATGAAATCGTGGTAATTGGGGCATTTGGTAGCCAAGTGTCTCTATAGAGTATTCCTACAAACTTTGGTTCTTTAGACCTTTTATGAGACTAATCTCTGCATGGGTGCTTAGGTCACATCTCAAAGCTCTTCCCTTGTCTTAAAAATGTGATATGCAGGGACCGAATCGCGGTTCTCCCCCATAAACTCAGCACTACTTACGGGCCATTGGGTCAGAGGATTTTAAGCACAAATAAGGAAAAACAGAAAAAGGTTAAAGGAATTTATGAAGTACATAGATAGAAACTTTTTTTAAATATTTTCTCTGAACTTTCATCCTTCAAAGTCTAAGGATTGCTAAGTTATTTCAACTTATCTAGAGAAAAGTAACATGATTGCAATTTCTTCACTGTCATTTGGAATCACATCTTGGCATACAAACCAAACACCAAAAATTTCATCCCTTGCCAATCCCCTTCACCAAATTCCAACTCCCATTACTGCGCCAACCATTGTATGTGTTGCCGATATCGGTAGCCCCAAATTCGAAACAAACAGAACAATCGAATCAGCCGCAAATAAGCAACGTACTCTTATTACAGTCCCTAATAAAAGTGGTCAGCTATACTGTTTAGAGAAGTTTACATTGTAGGTTGAGATTTAATCCAATATGTCAAGAAAAGCCAGCTAGTGTCTTTAGAATATGTGATTCCCATATGCCACAATATTCAAAGCAACAGCAGAACTAACATTCACAATAGCAAACTTAGTGTTAACAAACTGACATATAAAAACTAAGAAAACTTGCACATACCACTCTTTGAATTATCTGCTTTGTTAGAGAAGTGGTCAAAAGATTAGTTGTATTTGAGTAAGGAGATCAATTACACATACATCTACGCAGGGCCGACACAAGGGTAAGGCCACCAAAACCCTTGTTTTAGGCCCCCCAACAAAAATTATTTTTCATTTAGATTTTACAAAGCAAAAGGCCTCGTATATTCAACCTTATTTTAGGCCTCACTTACTTTTAAAAATTATTGGGCCGGTCCTACATCTATGTATACATGTATGCTTCATCATGTATTTGTATCCATCCTAAATCTATGATCCTCTTCAAAACAAAAATATTAGAATTTTTGAGTCAACAAATGAACGATTTTATAAGCTAATAATTTGTAAGTTCATATGACATGAACTTCAACATAACATAACCAAAGATCCAAATCATAAACTAAAATGACAAAAACTGTGGTTGCAAACTACGAAGTTCATGTTTTCAACCCCTCAAAACAAATCAAGATAAAAAAAATAAAATGAAGATTACTATCTCCTACTTTCTTCCTATGCTTTGATACAAATCGTCCCAGCCATCAACCCCAAGATCAATGTCACTTAGTTTATAGCAACATCATTATAATCAGCCATTAAAATAATTCTCACTTTCAAAATTAGTGAGCGGGGACTAAAATTGAAAACATATTACTTAAAAGGACAAAATTCGAAGAATTTTTTAGATGGATTAAAATGAAAATTTGTTATATTTAAAAAGACTAAAAACATATTTAACACAAATAAAAATTAAAAACCCAATTATACCTTATAAACAAGTTAAAGGACAAAAAAAAAAAAAAAGAATTTAAGTTTTCTGGTTAACTTTTGAAATTTATAGTATAGCCTTAATATATGAATCCCATGTCAACTTCCACAAGTATTAATAAATATTTTAAGGATGTGTTTGGATGAAGGGTTTAGGTGGGGAAAGAAGGGGAGAGTTTATTTTTCATTTTTAAATTATGGACGCTATGGAATGTTTTTTTTTTTTTTTAAAATTTAACATATTAACATGATAAACAATCATATAATACTTCAATTACACTTAATTTATTTTAGAAAAACGTATTATATAGTCCGTAATTTATAATAAAAAAGTAAACTCTCCCCTCCCTTCCCCTCCTAACCCTCAATCTAAACACACCTTAAAGAGTTTGAAGATGGGGGTAGTTCAACTGATTTTAGCTAAATGATAAGAAGTTAGAGGTCCTTAGTTGAAATCCGAATGAAAGAGTAAATTTTAATATAACAATAAAAAAGTTTTACATTTGGACTATCTTTTGTCTAAGAAGTACTCCCTCTGATATTTTATGTAGGAAAATATTTGGAGAATTTTTTGTTATCACATTCAAGGAAAAGTTACAAATTTAAAAGATAAATTTTAAGCACATAAAAAATGTCACTACACATTTTGTAGTCAAAATATTTTGTTTTGGACTTGAATAAGTGTTAAGCATGTTCCGAAGTTAATATCTTTTTTTTTTTTTTTTTTTTTTTATGATCCTAATGCCAATCAAATGTTTAATTATTAGATTAAAAGAAGTGCCAACAACACACATTTTACATACTATTTTATTGATTGAAATTTAAGTAGATTTTTTTTTGTTCAAACAATTTAAATAGATTTAACTAAATCATATAGGCCTCACTTAAATTTAGTGGAAATTCACTACATAAAAATAATACTATAGTAAATTAGTAAACACTAATTCTTAGATTAATTAGTCGTGCTTCCTTCTCCCATAACGAGATCATAGGCTAAGTCATTTGAGGCACAGCGTTGGCCATATTTATCAAAGATTATCAGCTTTTTTAAGAGCACTCGTGCAAAGATTAGTCTCATAATCGGTCTAATAAACCAAAATTTATATGAATACTCTATAATCACTCTCTATAATCTCCAATGTTATCAGACATATACGATAGCACCGGTCAAACATCCAGTAGTAAATTACTCTTAGCTTTGGTTTATTTTCCCATAGGCAAGTCATTTGATTCATAGGCACCTTATAGCCATTCGCCAACCAACCATTAACCTAAAAATATGAATTCACATTGTCCGGGACTTATTTGGAGAAACTCAAACGAGGATCAAATATTTAATTAAGACAGTCGTGTATAAAGATTCTTAAACAGTCACTTAGGGAGTCATCCAATTTATTTAATATTTTTTAGATTCTTAGATAATCACTTAAGTTAACGTGATCCCAAAGTTTCACATAAAAGTAGAACTAGAACAATGTAAACGCGGTAATAGCATTGTGGAAGGAAGGAATATATTCGAACTTAAAGCTCCAACTATTACTAACCCAAAATGCTAAGACAGGTAAGGTACCATAATATAATTCCCACTCATGTGATGTGAGTGGTTTTTAGACTAAAAAAAACTTTGTATTTGCTTTTAAGAAGGAAAAAAAACCTTCTATTCACATGGAACTGCATGCCCAACTAATATTTTTGGCCTTTTTATTATTTACACACACAAGTTATAAAAGAAGCTTCTGAAAAAAGAGAGGTTGCACAAGAGTATTTCACCATTCAAATCAAGTTACATTTTAATAACTTCTTTGGTCACCCTGGCCACCATAAAAAAATAAGAAATAAAAACTTCTTTGGTCAATTAAAATTTTAGTATATGTATTTTTTTTAATTCATTTAATAAAATTAAAAGGTTAATATTGGAGTATGTTTTTAGTGTTTGTAAAAGTGGAAAAAATATATAGTTATGTTTTTGTTCTTTAAAATGACCAAAATTTTAGGATAAAAACAAAAAAGTTACAAAAATATAATTATAGCAATATCTGTAATCCACAACTAAAGAAAGGAGATATATGTTTGATTTATGGAAAATGCTAAAGAATGCTCTTAGGACATTGGTTAAGAGGATAAAGATAGAAATATTGCAATGAAAAATGGTAAAAAATGATGAATTTAACTTTTTAAAAGTTAAAATATTGTTGAATCCAATACAAATATACTACTTTTGGTATTCTTAACAAGTGTTCTTAGGGCACTCGCTAGTATAATCCTTGAATCATCTTTAAGGTGGATTAATTTCAAAAAGGCCTATGACTTAGTCAGTTGATGTTGAGATTACGTTTCCCTCATAGGTGGTGTAGGTGGATCCGTGTATGTGTCTTCTATGGTAGTCTCTCCGTCCTCGTGAATGGTTGTCCGACTGAGGAGGTTGATATTCAAGGAGGGTTGAAGCAATGCGACCCTCTTGCTCTGTTCCTTTTCTTGTTCGTGGTTGAGGGGCTGAGTGGTTTGGTCCGGTTAGCCGAAGCTACGAGCTTGTTCCATGGTTTTAAGGTGAGTAACTCAGGCCTCTCGATCTCTCATCTTTAATATGCCAATGATACTTTATTCATTGGGGAAGCTACCATGGCGAACCTCCAAGCTTTAAAGACTATCCTTCGCTGTTTTGAGCTCTCTTCTGGACTTAAAGTGAATTTTTCTAAGAGTTTGTTCATGGGGGTTAATGTGGGGCCTGAGTTCCTTGGAATGGCTGAGCGTTTCCTTTACTGTAGGATAGGCTCCGTCCCGTTCACTTATCTTAAGTTACCCGTGGGTACCAATCAGCCCCTTCTTCTATATATCATATTGTTGAGTAATCATTATTTATTTTTTTCTCCAGATAATTATCATATTTCTTCTTCTAAGTATAAATAAATAAAGGCTTAAATATGCAAACCGTCCCTGTAATTTGGGCGAATTTTGATTTTCGTCCCTGTAAAAAAAAAAAATTTAATTACATCCCTGTAAATTTTTTTTTGTTTTAAAAAGGTCCCTGGCCCCACTTCCTTGGTGATTTGGCAAGGTTTTGGCCACGTGGCAGTTGCTGACTGTGCAACTTTTGCCACGTGGCGGTCCACGTCATTATTTTTTATTTTTTTAAAAAAATTGATTTATTTTTTTTTTCAAATTTTTAAAAATTTGAAAAAAAAACTGAAAATAAATAAAAAAATCATAAAAAAAATTCCAATTTTTTTTTTTTGAAATGTGAAAAAAATAATTGGAAATTAGTGTTTTTAAAATCTACAAATAAATTTTTGAAAAATAAAATTAAAAATTATATAATCTCAAAATTTATAACTTTTGAAAATATAATTTAATTTTCAGAATTAAAAAAAAAAATGAATTTTCGTCAATTTAATTTTTAGTTTTTTTTTTGTTTTTTAAATTTATTTTCAGATTTTTTAAATTTAAAAAAAATGAATTTTCAGAATTTTGAAGAATTTTTTTTTTAATTTTCAGTTTTTTTTTCCGATTTTTTAATTTTTTTTATGATTTTTATATTTATTTTCGGATTTTTTAATTTAAAAAATGAATTTTTAGAATTTTGAAAAAAAAAAAAATTTAATTATGTGGCATGACACGTCAGCGCCACGTGGCAAAAGTTGCACAGTCAGCAACTGCCACGTGGCCAAAAATGTTGCCACATCACCAGCGAAGTGGGGCCAGGGACCTTTTTAAAACAAAAAAAATTTTACAGTGATGTAATTAAAATTTTTTTTTTTACAAGGACGAAAATCAAAATTCGTCCAAATTACAGGGACGGTTTGCATATTTAAGCCATAAATAAATTATTAGTATTCTTCTTCTTCTAAGAAGGTGGCGGTGAGACAACTTTCCTAAAAGTAATAAAAGAATACAAAGGCATCTAATATGGTGACAGTGAAGTTACATGCCAATATAATCCAATTAATGTGTGAATTGAAAGGAAATATAATTTCTGGAGCTTTCTTTTTAATATTCTCCACTAGTTTTATTCTCCTTGCCTTATTCCTAAAGCATGTGTATGAGTATATAACATATATAAAACCCTGGCATTCCAACACAAAATTACAAGTTCTTTTTTTTTTTCTCAAGAATAATTTTGGGTTAAGAGTGTTATTCTTGTAGACATGAGTGAGATCAAATATGGCTATCCATATCCTGCTCAAGGTACATACAACATATATACATATGTCTCATCCCTCAAATTATATACTAAAACTTTCTTAGATTTTGAATTTCCTTTCAATACAACATTGAAAAAACATTCATTTACTTTGTAGCAATTGATCAAACTTTCTTTATTAAGAAAGATTATCAAAATTTTCTCTTTGGAACATTGTTAATAAGAATTTGTCAATTAATTTGTTATGTTTCATACTAGGCCCTTACCAAGGACCACCTCCGGTGGCGGCACCACCGCAATACTATGCTGCTCCACCACCACCACCAAAAAGAGAGCCGGGTTTTCTTGAGGGATGGTAAGCAATTATACACTATATAGGCTTGTTATGAAGCAACAAATATCATTAATTTCCTTCCTTCAAAAAAAAAAATAACATTAATTTCCTAATTATTTACTTAAGCATGTATTAATTCATTTATTGTTGATATTTTTATTTTATTATATTTGTTTTGTGACAGTATTTATTTTATTTATTTCTCCCAATTATATGCAGCCTAGCAGCTTTGTGTTGCTGTTGCCTCTTGGACGAGTGCTGCTGTGACCCAACTATTATTTTTGCGAGCTAATGCATTTTCACCAAACTGGAAAAGAAGCTATTGTTGCAACTTGTAACGATATTTAGATTTTATTAAAAAAAAAAATATTACATTGTTTAGTGGATATGTCTTATCAATTGTATGAGTAAGTAAGAAACCAATATTTGATATTATATGATATAGTACATTTATTATCTGAAATGGAATTCCCCTTTATAATCTTCCTTTTCTTTTCAAAATATATATGGCAGAAAACCTAGAAGTTAATATCTCCATTTTTTACCCTCTTCATTTTTTTCATTATTAAAGTTGTGGAATATAAATACAATCACGTGGAATTATGATTCTCTCCATTTTTTTTCAAAAAATTATCCTCTCCATTTTTCATTTTTATTACTATATAGTTTTGAAGGGTTTTAAAGTTTAAATTAAATAATTAGAGTCACCAAATGTCACATTATTGTATTTATGTTCTCGAAATTTTGTTAATGAAAAAAATAAGACAATAAAAAATAGAGTGGATATTGACTCGTAAACATGAGACCCACTAATAGAGAATTAATTTACTAACAATATTGGGTGAATTTTATTCCTCAATGAAGGACTTCCTACTTATATATAACCCCACATTGTTAAGCTGGATGACTAAGGTTTAAACTTCAACTATTTTATATGTGTGTGAGTTTTTAATTCATATTGTCATTTTGTATATCTACACACCCAAAAATAGTTGTTTATGTGTCCATTTTATGTAAAAATATTATTAAATTGTCCTTTGTATATAGTATATTTAATATTGATTTTTCAAATTCTAAGGTAAACTAGTAGTATTAATTTTTTTTTTTTTTTTGAAGAATGAGTACACTTCCAATTTCCAAGCCAACACCACTAGTAGTATTAGTTAAAAGGCTTAAGTGCAGTTTTGCCCCCCTATTTTGACAGAATCGAAATTTTACCCCCTATTTTAAAACTCGGAATTTTATCCCCCCAATTTAATATTTTTCGGAATTTTGCCCCCCATCACATTTGAGTGCATTTTGGCTAATGTGGCGGTGGTGATTTAGATTTTAAAATATTATCTTATTATCCACCTAATTAATTATTTAAATTAAAGAATTTTTAACTACAAAAAATAAATAACTTTTTAAAAAAATTGAAAAAAACTTTAGAAAATACCTTAAAATGCAGAAAAAATTCTAGAAATAAAGATAAAATGTAGGGAATAAACAAAAAAAATTCCATTATATTGTTTAAGCCACATCAGCCAACTCTCGAAAAACATTAAATTGAAGGGGTAAAATTCAGATTTTTAAAATAGGGGGGCCAAAATTCCGAAAAACAAAATTGGGAGGTAAAATTCCGATTCAGTCAAAATACGGGGGGCAAAACTGCACTTAAGCCTAGTTAAAATTATGTTTGAAAAAAGTTAATAAATTCATCTAGGAGATTGAATGAGAAATTATATTTAGTTATAAAACATTTTTTCCTATCAATACTTTTATTTAGAGACGGATGGAGTATAAGATTGCAAGAAAAATACCAATCATTTTTAGATGCTTGTTTAATGAACAAGAACAAACAAAACTAGGCAGCAACCTTACTCCAACCACATACATACTTCCTATGTATTCATCAAATCCAAATCCTAATTTGTGTCCTAATATCAATGCGATTTCAATTAACACTGATAATTGCAGAGGATACAGACTTCCTAATAAAAGACTTCAAATGATATATATAATAGCTAGGCATAATCCATGATAAACTCTAGTTCTCGCTTGCCATGCTTTTCCAAGATCAATTTTAGGATCATAAAGCATTTCCCACCCTTCATTTGATTATGTATCAATGGACTATTTCATCACAAGGATATGCTGTCAATAGTTTATATACGAGGACCAAAATTGTAATTGGTAGCACATATGGTAGGACAAATTCCATGCACTGAGCCATAATTTTTGTATTATAACTGACGTGCACAAAACAATAAGTCTAAGTTGATTGTATACATTTGGAACAAATTTTAGTATGTGTTTGGTTTGATGGCAGAGAGAATTTATTTTTATAGAATTGAGTTTGATGTGAATTGATTTACCTAAAAGTGATTCTTATGAGTTATGTTGTTTGGATAGTTTGAATCAAAATTAATTTTAAATGTATTCGACTCTTATAATCTTGGGGAAGTTAATCCTAACAATACATTTTGATTCCATGAAACAAACACTCCCTTGGTGTGTATAATTACATTATCTATGAGCTTTTTCACCTTCATTTGTTTTATTCATCCTTTTATATGTCTTTAAGATATACGAAATAATTAATCGAGTTTGTGTTCTGAATGGAGTTAGACGCAAAATGTGCAACTTAACAAACTCAAATCTCGTGATGGTCAATTGTTCACACAAAGATAATTTTGACCATTTATGCTAACATTGTTCAAACCTTTGAATTTAAACCTAACCCAATCAGAAATAATTTAAATTGTTTTGCCCAAATAGCGATGAATTTGAAGTAGTTGATGTTAGAACACGAAAAACTATATAGGTTAATATTTACAAGGTAAAGAATTTTGGATAGACAAATGTTAGGTCCCAATGCGCTTGGACTCTGGACCTCCTCATAGTAGTTAATACTACTCATCGATGTCCTTCAAAATACTATTTGAGTTGTGTGCTTGGAACTTGCAAAATGTAAAGATTAATATAAATGCCCAGTTACTTATAAGAAATTACATGCACTTAAAGTTGACATGGTCTTCATATGAAAAGTGATTGTCATAAATTAAAATGTTTTTTTTTTCTTATCAGACTTCCTCCACCGAAGATAATCATATTCGAGACATGTTACATTAAATATGAATATCTCTCCTTGGTATTTAAAAACGTTGGTTCATCACGTTTTAGGAGTTTAATCCCCACTAGACCACGCGTGGTACATGGACCGGGATGCTATAATGATGGGTTTAACTGGTTGTTTGTTAGTTCAGTTTAGAACTATTAGATTGGATTATGTTATGATGTGCAAACTGCTTGAGGATTTGCGGTGTGTGACATAGATGTAAAAATGAAACCACAAGTGAATAAACACAAACTGTAGGCTAGAAAGTAGGTTGAAAAAATACGAATAGTTTGTAGAAGATACTTGGTGAGGTTGTGCTTCGACAAGATCTCAAAAGTAAATAGTTTGTTCATCCTATTTGAAGAATCCTTTTTTGTGCATCTATTTATCTTGTGCACATTGAAAACAGGTTCTGCTAAATATTAAAAAAAGTCGGAAGGAAACATTATACATTATTTCAGTTTATTCTGGGTGGTGCAAAACAATTACGGTAGAAAATGATTTCGGAAGCAAGATAAAATAAAAGTTCACCCTTTTACTAGTAATTCAAAAATAAACTCAAAGTTAACAAGTGTAACATACAAAAGTTCACACAAATACAATTTAAATGTTCTACCAAAAATTCACCTTCCAAAAAGGCATAAATAAGTCCACCTTAAATGAATTTTGAAGCTTCAATCACAACATCGTACTAATGCTGTTCTGTTAAGGGTGACAAGTAACAAAAATTTAGTTACCTCTTTGCTCGAGTAATAACAGCAACCCTATATGTCCTGGTTCATTTTTCCAGTTTCTTCAAACAAAGGAATTTCTCACCAAGTTGTGCTTCCAAAGCAGCTTGAGCCTCAGGAGCCAATGTTTTAAGAAGATATTTGGTCAGGCTGTGCTTCGACAAGATCTCAAAGACCTTGACACAGAACTTACGTACTTCTGCTCTTCTTGCCTGTTTGCTCGGCATATTTGTCACCAACTCTTTCATAGCATGGGAGATTTTATCTAAATTGCTTTTAACAATCTTTTTCGATGAATTCTTTCCTTCACCACTCTCGGTTGCTAGTGACTTCAATATTTCCATCACCAATTCAAGTGCTTCAACTCGCCGAAAGTCTGATTTGGCACTTCCACATCTCTCCAAAATAAAGCCAAATACAGCATGGCCAATCCATGGTCTTCTTTTAAATATTTCTTTTAAAAATGCAGCTTTTACTTGAGACTTCTTACTGTCAAAATAATCCACCAATATTTTCTGGAAAATTTGAACAATCCTCTGCAGTCCGGACTCAGCAAAATTTCTTGAATCAACAATTTTCAAAATCCAAAAGGTTGAATTTTGGGCAAAGGAAGAAACCATTTTATATCGGTTCAAGGCAGCTGATTTCTTCAAGGGATTGGTTGCAGACTTTTGCTTTCTAAATGGTTTTGATGCTAGTTTCAAATTTCTCTCCAAGAGAGATTCAAGTGTCGATAATTGGACTTCATCACCCTTTGGATGATCCTTTGCTTTCAATATTTTCTTCTGCAATATTCCCGATATACGCTGACTGAGCTGCTCACTAACTTCAGCAGTGTGTGGGTTAACAAAGGCACGAGCCAAATGTGAGTACACAGTAAGAACCTGAGGCTTACCTGTGTAACATCAAGACAACATCAGCCAATGTTAACAAGATTTAGATATGAAGGTGTCAGCTTTTTATTACTGTATGAAGCAGACAGCTTTTTATTCAGGGAAATATTGAAATCTATTTATCCACTGTGGTTCACACACATACAATTGAAGAATAGTATAATTACAGACACAAAGCTAGCACAAAAACTGGTAAACGACGTAAGTAATGTATACTTGCCTGGATTTTCATGAACAAAAATTTCCAATAATGAAAGGATCCGGAGTTTAAACAACAAAAGTTGGGAATGAGCAGTTTCACTTCCAGACTGATTTTTCTTCTCTTTGAAAATCTGAGCAAGATATGTATCCATCCTGAACATTGCATCATCATCCATCCCACTGTCTGAATCATCAGAATCTTCAGGGTGGTCCTGACCAGTTTCATCTGCCTCAACTACAGACTCAGAGTCATCAGTCTGCCCATCGCTCTCACCTGTTTCACCAGTCTCAGCTTGATCAATTTCTTCATCTTCAATATTGAATAAGTCATCATCATCATCATCATCGTCATCTTCATCTGCACTTCCCGCATCTGGATGTCTTGCAGGTTTTAAATTTTTCTTTATGACTCGCAACATCCGCATCAGCCCATCATCGGTGATATCATTGCAAAAGCATTTGAACACCTACATACAGAGATGCTAACTTTCAGATAAATAGAAACTACAATACAATCTGTGAGCCATGATATATAGCCAAGTTTAAATTATGCACAGCAAGAGATGATTAAGTCTTCTAAATGGTCACTGCCTTCCAACAAAGAAGGATTGGGATTAAACTACAATACTATGTCAACAAATCTATCTCATATAACAACCAGGTAAATCACAAAAAAAAAGACTAATCATTGTATTAGATAGCATGTTCATACAGTCATGCCTTTCATTCAATTAAAGTTCCGTTTTCTAGATGACAAGAAAATACAATGCAAGCATAGATAATAAATGAAAAATAACTGCAAGTAGAAGGGCCTAAACTATCTGAGGGTTTGCGACCAATACTGAACTGAGAAAAAAATTAAGCATTTGTAAATTTAAATTACAATGTTATTCTACTTCCAAACCTTATGGGAAAAGGCACTTTAAAATGTTCATGAAGCGGGTAAAATTTAGAGCTCCAATTACCTCATAAACTAAAGAGCTTCAATTAGGCTTGAATTAAATCAAACAAAAACACTATTATTCGTTAGGGTGAGAATTTACACTACTTTCAATTGGGCGAGTTCCAAAAGGGAAAAAAATCGAACTCATTTCAATTATTATGTCTGATTGTGATAGTTGTGAAACAGAAGGAATCCTCGTGACTATGAAAATGGTAGCAAAAGTTTCTGTTATTTATATACCATTTTAAAGGTTCTGTTTATTGACCATCTTTCCCCAGACATCAGACTCATAGCAGTCTCAGTTCCGGGTGCATGTTTATGTATCCTCTAACGCAATGCTAAGCCGCGCCATATTGGCATACAGGTATAACAATATGATAATGTAATCTACCTGATCTACAATTACGAAGCTACATACAAAACACTTTTCATATAACCTGGTCAATAGCAGACCGCATAGGAGCTGATGACTGTGGAAGTAGAGAGAGCAATGTATCCACAAGAACATCCATCAATTCAGGTGCATCCCCAACCTCTTTATCATCTTCTCCAGAGGACTCGGGAATATCAGAAGTAGAAAATGTTTTCTTACAACAGATGATGAGTTCAGACGCAGCTTCTGAGTACTCCCTTGGACAAAGAAGGACTTGTAAGAGCAACTGGATAAGCAAGTATCTCAGTGCATGATCTCTATGTACATCATCACTGCAGTCGTGGCTCCTTTCCTGCTCATCAGTACCGCAGAGATAAACATAAGCATCAGTAATGAATAAAAGTATAATGCAGTTCACATAATTCAACTTGAGGATTAATGTAGTGGCATAGATAAATACAGAAATACACAGTGGTGGATGGGCGGCTCACTTGGTTTGGCTAAGGGATTGAAGGAGTTAAAGGTCTAGGGTTTGAATCCTGGCAAGGGACAGGTCATTGATTTTGTATACAATACAAACTTATACATACAAATGTCACATGAATAGCTATCAAAGCATCTAAAGATACATCGTGATTCGCTGATTTACTCTGTTCCTTTGTTTTTGTTGATCAGGTAGAACAACAAACCATCCATTTTAGACAAGAAATTGGATCACAAACCATGTGAGTTCCTAGAAAAGGCATAATAATGTCTTCTACAATTTGTATTCTTCAATTGTCAAGTGAGCAGTGAAACGGGCAGCCAACATTTTGAAAGTATCAAATATTAGGGAAAAAAAAAAAAAGAATACAAAATAGTTTTTAAAACAAATTAGACAATTAACGTCGCAGTAAAAAACTCTTAAAAAAATTCACAAAACCATAAGCCTAAATTGTATTAGTTAGTCCCAAATCCAAATCGGGGAGTTGTAGGTATCTTAAATGCAGCAAGACAACCAACTACAACACTAGCCAACTCGAAGACTGGATGGAATCTTAGCATCACATGAAAACCTCTATTATTTAAAATGTTGAATTACCTAGCTGCTAACCTCGTTGGAACTTAAAACTGGAAAAGGAACGCGGTAAGTATATATCTAAGTATCAATAATAAGTCCAAAGCATAAATACCTCTCTGGATAATGTAGCTTCCATTGCTTGCAAATCTTTTACTGCTTTGTCATCCTCATCATCTAAAGACCTGAAGAGGGAAACTGAAGGAATATTGCATAAGGTGCTGAAGAATTTCATGAAGTACGAACCCAGATCATTAGGCGGCTCAACAACATCAGCAGAAGGACGTGAGCCCTCTCCCTTATGAGCATTTGCCAACAACAACTGCAGCTGTTCAATACACAACTTGCAAAGAGCGTTTGATGTGGGAGATTTTGGCCACCTAAATTTCTCGTCCAACTCAAATGAAGTCACTTCAGTGCCAAGAGATGCAGTGAACAGACCCTGAACAGCCATAAACTTCATTATTTCCTTTTGTACTCGTAACTTCTCGTCGTGGTCCAGCTTTAAGAATTTCAAAATACCAGTAAGAGATTCTATAACCCAACTCTTCAAAAAGTCAGAATTCCCATTAGTCCTAGGAGATTCTTTATCCTCAATAGAGCCTATTTCAGAATTCTCATCTGTTGTTTGACTCTGATCTGAAGGTTCCTCCAAGGCATTATCTTCATCCACAAACAGGTTCATCAAGTTTTGAATAAAAAGCATGCAACCGGGTTCTGTTTTGAATTGTGACATCAAATCTTTAACAAGCTTTGTCTTTGTCCTTGTGATACAATCAAATTTTCCATTGCTGTGCTTCTGTATTGCCACTATAACAGCAACTCTTTTGACATCATCGTCGCCCACCCAATCTGACAATTGTTTAAGAAAATGTTCGCCAACTTTATATAGCCATGTGTTTTTGGTTGATAGTATATCCATAAGGCACTGAACAACTTTGTTTGACAGAACAACTGGAACTAAAGATGCAGACAGTTTTTGCAGAAGAAGAAAAATAACATCGAAAGCTAAGTGTTTACGGTCATGAGATGAGAAGAGAAGGGATCCTTCAATAATAATTTCACAAAAAGACTTTAGATTCTTCACAATTTCTTCATCAGAAGAGCAAGATTTTCTACTCTTCTTATGTTTCTTTAATGAATTTGAAGCTGATGCCGCATCTTCCAATTGTGGAACAGTATTGGGTATAAGAATATTTATCAAAACAGGCCAAATACTGTGAACACGGGGCTGACAGAAGGTAGATTCCTGCAATATTCAGGAAACGCATAAGAACCATTTCTTTCTATAACCAATACAAAGTAGTATCTGTCATGAATAGAGGAGTGAATATAAGATACCTTCAAACAATTACTCAGGAAGGAGAGGTGATCGGCGGAGAAAAAATTGGTAGAGCTAAACGGATTTGGTAGTAGTTTGCCATATATGGAACTGTCTGCAGAAATTTTCTCTCGAACTTTTAAAGCGAGGAATAGAGCATCAGGATTTCCAACTTCTGCAGCAGATTCAAACCACTTGTCCAGTCCAGGAGCTTCAATAACATGATTCGCTAATGCTTCAACAGGCAACTACAAATAATAATAAAACAAAATAATAAAAATTTTTGAAGGAAAAACAAAATAATAATAAATAATAGGCTTGAAATAACTATTTTTGGTGATAAAAATAGGGCTTCATAAGTTAAACATGTTGCTTGAAGAAATATGTAGTTGGTCTCCAAGTTCAGCAATTATCAAATGAGCAAGTGATCTACTCATAGCACGTGTTTGCATGAGTTTGGGAGGGTGCATGCACGTAAGGAGAGGGGGCAGAAATGTTTGGAAATCTTGTATAGAAAAAAATATTTTTAAGAATGTAGGCAAGAGCGATCATGAATACATTGAAACCTATTAAAATCCAAAGCCAACCACACCATAGTGGGAAACAGGCATGCGAATTAGCAATGAACATCTAGATTGCAAAACACCTTATGGTTAAGATATACAAACCTTTTCAACCAAGTATAAAATTATTGAGACGGCAGGTTCTTGCAAGTACCGCTTCCTATTTGCAAGGGAGATAAGTATACCGACAAATTCTTTGATGTATGGAGTATTTTTATCCATGCTCCATTCATGGATAAGTCTTCCTGATCGAGCCAAAGCACCATATGCGAATAGGCGGCCAAGAAGACAATCTTTTGCTTCCTGCAATTTCACAATGAATACATTAGTATCCCAACAAGTCGACGATTTTCCAAAACATAATAATTAAGCATTGACCATCTTATACCTGACCCTTCATTGATGAAGTTACTTCCAATAAATCTACTACGAGTTTAAGGAACGAGTCAACCCTGATTTTGCTGATAGCACCAGCTAAAAGTGTTAAACCTAAAGCAAAACCCTGTCGCGCACACTGCAAGAGCAACAAAACATGTTATCTTCACAATAACTTACTAAGAAAAGTTAACAACACATGGTTACTAACAATGAAACATGATCATGATTCAGGAACATTTTTCTCTCATAATATACATCAGAGACAGACTTCCAAAGAAAAAAAAGTTGCAATAAGCCTTAGCAAAACACTAAGACCATGTTTGAATAAACAACTAAATGAACAGCTTATATCACAAGTTCTTATCATATAAATGTTTAGGCATAAGCTGTTTCAATAATAAAAGCTAAAATAATGTCCAATTATTTTCACATAAACTCTAAACTGTCTTCATAAGCTTATTAGAGCTTATCTATCGACACAAATTTTGTGATGATGTTTAAGAGAACTTAAAAAAACAGCTTATGACATTTTTCATAAACATTTTTCAGCTTATTTTCGTAAGTTCTACAAAATATTTAAGGGAAACAACTTATAACATACACAAAAACAATTTTATTTTATTTTATCTTTTACCATAGAAATAGCTTATGTAAGCTCATACATAAGCACATGTGCTATAAGCCGGAAAAAAGTTGTTTATCCAAACAAGGGCCCTAGAGAGCTTATTAATATAAGCTGAAAATAGCTAATGAACATGCCATAAGTTGTTTCCATAAACCCTCCCAAACACTCGTACACTTGCTTATACAAGTAAATAAGCTTAAATAAGCCAATCCGAACAGGCCCTGAATATAAGTCAAGCACCAGTGCACCACACAAACACGCACAGATATATCACAATTTCATGATTCATACCACATAAAGTAAAGAAACTGGGCCACTGAAAACTAGTGCAACAGAAAAATTAGATAGTAAATGCATCTAAAACTACAATAACAATACAAAACAGAGCAAAATCACAAAATCAATTTAGCTTGCAACCAAAAGAAACAAAACATTACAAAACAAACCTCTCTTGAAGAAGAAACACCGCGAATCAACCTACGAAAGGCATATCGGACGGAAGGAGCACATTCATCTAGCCCATCATTTTTCTCAGCTTCAAGCTTAAAACCACCATCACCATCAATCTCCATCCCTTGACCTCCCTCATAAGCCTTCTGAACTTCCTTCAACTCATTCACCATTTGTTTCACCGCAGCTTCCCTAACCGATTCATTCACCGCTGCTAAATCCTTAAACACACCAATATGAAACTCCGGCAGCGAATCAACGCCACTACCGCCGCCGCTAGTTGAATCCACCAAAATAGCCGAATCCGGTGCTGGAAGTTCGGATTTAGATTTGGATTTAGCGCTGCGTCTTTGTTTATCGAAAGCTTTGCTTTTCTTATGATTTTCCATTGTTGGTTTGGTTGAAGATGGTGTAGCGGTGGAATCATCGTTGTTCTTAGATTTTTTATTGAGAGGCTCTTTTTCTTGAGAATCTATGGCGTTGTTCCTTTTCTTGCTACCCATTGGGATTGAATTTGGGATTTTGGAATTTTGGGGTTTTAGGGTTCAAAAGAGGAAGAAGAGTGAGTGAAGCAGTTTTAGGGTTCAGCAGCTTAAACCTCAACAAAGCCGAACGCAGTGAGTGATGTGTGTTTTTCAGGTTAAGAAGGGTTTCCCAATCAATTTTTTTCTTTTTTTTTTTTTTACAAAATTTTCGTTTTTTTTCTTTCTTATTTACTAGTAGTTGCCCGAAAAAATAGTAAATGGATTTTTTTTTTTTTTTCGGTGGTCGAGATTCGAACCCGGACCTTATATATTTTTATGCATTATTCATACAACTGAGTTAAGCTTACGATGACAGCGGAATATTCTTATGCATGAAATATCAATAAAAAACGATTTGTGGAATTAAACGGGCTAGTTATGATAAATAATGGTAGTTTTGCTTCTTTACTCTTTAGTGCTTGTCAAACAACGACGACTTTATGTTGTCATTGTTCCACATTTCTCAAAACTGTGAAGAAAGAGATGGTAGAAGACGAACGAATTGGTCTAGCAAAAGGGGGTTGAGAGGAGATGGGATGTCAGAGGATGGTTTGGGACAAATCGGTTGTGGTTAAATTTCTAACAGAGGAAGACGAGAGATGATAGAGGGAGGGAGAAGGTTGAGGTAACTGATTAGGTATATATTATACATGTGTTATCGTATTAATTTCTAACTCATCTAAACCTTTGGATAAATCAAAGGGTGGATAAAATTGGTCCAACGGTGAGGGACATAATAGAGTCCTCGCCTTAGAAGCCGCCTTTGAAAATAATGAATAAAATTATTTTAAATTTTTTTTGTTTACAAAAGAAAACAAAAAAGAAGAATAAACCTCAATTAGCAACAAAAAAAAAAATTGAACACGCCTCAATTAAGGTGGAATAAATTCAACTCCCATAATATTCGCTAAGAGGATAAATGTCATGTCAATGGAAGACAACAGAGTGTATTGCAAATTAACCATCTAATCTTTAAGAAAAAGCTGCTAGGTAACACATATCAAATTTTCATATTTGTGAAACAAATTCATATGTTCTTTCAAACGAGGTTAATCATTGTGCTCGAGTTAGAGAAAACACCTACTAATAGCCAGAGTCACAACATGGCTTCAAACCATGATACGACCCCATGAATTTAGAATGCAAAACACAAAGGATATTAATGTTGTCAAGAAACCTATGCAGAAAAGACCTTGTATGAATTGAATTCGAGGAACACAACACCATCTACGTTAAGAGCCAACATGCCAAAGCTAACGACACACGCAGGCGGCTGGACATGGTGAGAAGTTGAATAAGCAAAAGCTTTAAGAACATGATGTAAAAGGGAGAACACTTGAGTGCTAATATCTTGAACGGAATAAGTATTGCCATTCAAAATAAATAAATCAACTCATACCATGAATTAATGGTAGAATAGTCCCGCAATTTCTAAATAAAATAGTAATTTAGTTTTGAGTTTACATACCTTCAATATAAGTCCTAATGTTTCTACCATGTTTGGCACCTAATGAGACAACAATGGACCATCAAAAGATCAAAATTGTGACCATGGTATTTCAAAGTGAAAAGAAAATGAACAATAAAAACACAACAAAGACTTTTTTTCAATGTTTCTTCACATAAAATTTATTTTTTATGGATATAACAAACTTTGAAAAATTATAGATTTAAAATATTATTGATAGCCACGAGTATTTTATATGAAAAATTGTGGATTTAAAAAAGAAAAATGCTTAATCTCACAAAAATATTTTCATGAGAAATACACAAATTGCATTTTTTTAACCAATAGACAAAACTAGATGCTTCAGCCACTCTCCATTGCAATAGGAAACAGGTTTGAGTAATGATAATCATGGTTGACCGTAAAAAAACAAATAAAAAATGGTTAAAATGATTATGCATTTTTGTTCGTCTGAAAGAGTGTAAGTTTGGAGTTGGCAAGTAAGGTTGTTGCACGAGGGACAAAATAAAAGTGAATATGTGATAGAAGGTTACCTTTTGAATATGCACTGATTGATTTTCATTTTAATGGTATTTGAATGGTCAAAAACTATGAAATATATGTGATTCGTGATTTATTCTTGAAATATTTAATCGTGGTATATAGCAATGCTGTTTAAAAAATCATTGTTACATTTCTACATGGAAACATATTATCCATTTCAAACTGTTTAGATTCTATAGAAGATTTTAACGGTGAATTAATTCTTTGATTCAATTATGTATCGATATTGGTTGACGTTTTTCATGCACTCCAAAAATGTGCTGGCATGCTTCTTTATTTTTATTTTGTCATTATTGACTTTATACCATTTGTAAAAAAAAAAAAATATATATATGTTTATACCTGATGGTGGTTAAACATTCTTTTTTTTTTTTTTTTAGGCTTCCACCCTATGCTGGTTAAGCACTTTTCATTCTTTATATGCTTCTACTTTATGATAGTTAAACATTTTTCATTTTCTTTTCGCTTCTATCATATGTTAGTTAAGAAAGTTTAGTTCTTTATGTGCTTCTATTTAATGATAGTTAAGCTTCTCAGTTCTCTATACGTTTCTACTTCTAATTCTCTTTATCTCCTTACTCTATGGACCATGGTAATCAACTATTTTCAATTATCTTTATGCATCCACCCTATGTTAATTAAATAAACTTTGTGAGCCAAATTTGGCATTTGATGATCATCATATATTTAGGTTCTTGATTGTGTTGGATTAAGTGTCGTGAAGACGCCCAAAAAAAATTCAAAGTAATACAGCCATTACCACTCTTACCATTAAGCAATGTAGGACTTGGTGTTTTCATAAGTAAAATCTATACATTACATTCTGAAACTGCAAGTTCTAGAGTTAAGTATTTCTTGACAATATCATTTCTGAGAGTGTGTTGAAGTAATAAAAAAAAACAGAAAGAAAGAACATATATAAGCATTGCAACTCAAAACTTCATAAGCATCATATATATCCAAACATGTTTTGCACTAGTTGATGTTGATCCATTGGCAATGAACTAGCGTCTTAAATAGCATACCGCATATAGATATAGCTAACCAGTGCTGATAGAAAACTTAAGTCTGAACCCTATATACAATGATATATAGTTTACTTATCAAAAAACCATCTGGCTTTATCTAATTAGAATTAAAAAATTACAAGGTAAAATGTACCAGAACTAGAATACATATGTAAGATGAATATATTCAACTAGCGTCTGGCGAGAAAGGTAAAAGATGTCAAATTATAAGCAGATTGAGAAACATAGTTTTTGAACCTGTCCCTAATTGATGATGCCACCAATTGAGAAACACACCTAACTATCAAACAAAGTGGCGTCATTTATTAAATTTAAAAGGAGGATACTATAATTGTAAGTCTCCAATTTAATTGAGAAAAAATTTAGACTAAGATCAATAAGGGTCTTCCAAGAGAATAGTTTGCTTTGTAACTGCAATTTAAAAATAATTGTAAAATTCAAACATCAATTTGCTAGTTTCACTTCATATGTGATTAGTAGCAGCTAAATAGTATGAAATTTTATTGTAAAATCAATGAGCTGACCTCACCTCAGCTTTCAGTTTTTCTTCAATTCTCTGCTGCTTGTATACTGAAATTAGTTGGAGAACAAGATCTATAATTAAATTGTAACAACACATTAAAGATAGTTAGAAGAAGTTTCAGGTTCTACCTCCGGTAGAATGGGCTATTTTTAACATCTTTTCAAATCCCATCTCAAAGCACAAATGTAGGCTTGCCAATCACCATCCCAAATCTTCACATATTCATAACAATCCACCAGGATCCATGTTCTTTCTTTATTCAAGTCATATATACATAGCTAACAACCAATCAGAAGAACATAAGTAACAACACTCACTTGAAATATGACTGAGTAAATGAATCTTTGTCCGTTGCATTGAGGGGAACAACATAGATGTACAACATAAAATCGGCTCATAAAAAAATAACATGAATTTTTGTTTTGTGCTAGTTTTTTGTTAGTTTGATCGGTGGTTAAAGGAGGTAAAAGAGGGTTAACGGGACGATTAGTAATTCACGTGTTATTTTATAATTGCCTAACAATAAGAATAGTTCATAAGGAATTGTGTGTAAGTTTTCTCCTTAAATTAAATTTATTATTATCTATATGTTACATGTGTTAATTATATTTAAAATTAAAAGTGAAAAATAAGGGTATTTTTGGAAAGAAAAGTTCAACCCAAAAGTGTGCTGAAAGGGGTAGTTTTTTTTTTTTTTATATATATATATAATATAGATTAGGAGTAGGAGATGTACTATATTGATTTTTTTTTTTAGAACGAAGGTGTATTATATTGATGTAAGCAGTTTTTTTAGGAGTTTGTATTTTTATTTTAATAAAAAACTACAACGGAAGTTATATATGGAGGAAAAAAAAAGGCGTAAGGCAAATGATTTTTATTTTTTTGAGAAAGCGAAAGGCAATTAGATAGCAGCGAACAATTTATAGAAAATAAAAAAAATTCATTAACGAGGCATATTTATTACTGATTGTATGCTAGTTTAAATTATAATAAATGGTAAAGGGTAAAAATGGATTTTAGATAAAATAATAAGGGTAAAATAGGAAGAAAAAATGATAAGTTATAAGTTATAAGTTCAAACGTTACTTGGAATAGCGTCTGAAAAATAGCTTAGAAGCTCGTGAAATAAACTATAAACTCATGGTGAAAAGACATTACCAAACAAAACTTCTTTTATCAAACGAGCTTATAAGCTCCGCTATAAACTATAAGCTTGTTTGGTGGCCTTACCAAACAGACCGGAAGTGAATTAATCGTTACAATTTAGTTGTCATTAACTGTTTGTTAATTAGTTAATCTAATTACCTCAAGATAGCTTTATTAAGTGATGCAATCTTCCACGAGTTTGAACTAGACACACCCCACTAGCCTACTTTTGACAACAACAAAAATCTAAGAATTTTGCTTGGTGACATTAACGAGGAGTGTTATTTGAACAATAATTTTGTTGACAACTTATGTGATAACCATAATTTATAAAGAAAAAGTAGGTATTTGCACGGAAATCAAAGCAATAGAGAGATAAAGTGAAAAATAATGTGAGTATGAGAGAGAAAGTTATCACAAAAATTGTCACAAAATAGATGTTCAAATATTATTTCTCTTAAAAATATTAATGCATTTTACATGAAAGAGAACAGTGGATAAATAATTAAAATAGAAAGAGAATGATCGATTAAAAATATATAGAAACAGTGTGATCAATGTCACCAAAATCTAATGATTAATTAACGAAAGTAAGCTCTTAAGATCTTCTTTATTTATACAAAAAAATTGAAAATAATTTGCTGTGCTAAGTGCACTTAACAGTTTATTAGTTTTATAAAGTAAAATTTACTTTTTAAATTTTCAATATGTTTAGACTTCCTACAAGGGTACTTTTTAGCCTTTCTCTTTTTCAAATAAGAAATAAAACATACTAAATGAACTAAACTGCGTCCTCCGTATGGAGCTTTTTCATGTATTATTTTGCAGTTTGCTTTTACAACAAGGAAAATAATCACTAATCTCAATATAGTCGTCATGATTATGCCAAAAACATAGTAGACTTTGCAAGGTTTAAGTCTGACTTGCCAAAAATATAAAGTTTAAGACTGGTTTACGACCCGTCACAATCTTGTTTGTGAGGCGTGAGTTTGACCTTTTAAAAGTTTAATATGGTTTATTGGTCTGTTTAAAAGTCTATTGCATATTTAAATAAGTAATGCAATCTAAATTTACATAGTACAACGATCTAATATATCAATGAGATTAAAAACCCTTTGATATTTAATATGAATTTCTAGAGAAATTGACTATTGATTATGTCATATTTCAATTATAGTTTATAATAATGCATTTAAATATGCGGAAAAAATTAAGATATACCCATATGTTTAAATTAGTGAAAAGGTTAACAAACTTATATCTAACGGATATTATGTGATTCATCACTTTTAGCACATCTTGTATGAGGTGAATCACTTTTCGTTTGAGCAATATAATCCATTTTGATTTGTTAAAAAAAAGTATTATGAAAATATAAGTAATAAATAATATTATTCATATTTACTTAAGTAGGCCGGTCTAATAGGCCTAATAGTTTTTTTTTTTTTTTTTATGGTATGTGACCTGACCTTTTTAGCTAAGTAGACTTCTAAAAAGAAACCTATATAAAAAAAAAGTTTGGTCTAACTTGTCGTAGACTAGGTCGGTCTTAAGTTTTTACACTATTGGGATTATATAAGTTGAAATTGTGTTTGGATTCCAAAATCCAAATGAAGGATAATTTCATAAAAAAAAAAATAGGGCGTGTTGGAAGCTCATGATATAGAAAAAGTAATAGTTCATATATTATTAACAGAAAATATGACATGCAATAAGTTTTATACCCAAGTCGAATGAGAATTTAGTAATTGATACTCCTTCCGTTTCTTTTTTAAGTGTCATTTTGGAGTAGTTACACCAAATTAATGAAGTGTATTTTTTTTACATTTTTTTCCTTTTATGCCCTCATGCAGGGTGCCCGTTTCGCCTAAACCGCTAAAAAGTGGGGAGGTGACGAGCGGGCGGGTTGGCCCGTTTGGTTGATATATTAAAAGATACTCCCTTTTATCACTTCTTTTATATATAAGTCATAGTCAATTTTTTAATTTTCTCCTTCGTATAGTGAGAAAAAAAATTAAATTAATTTTATCACTTTGTTTCATGATTTTATCCTCATATTTTTTAACGGTTAGTTAATTGATAACTCATGAAGTTTTTATTTTGAATTTCTTATTAATTTATTATAGATTTTAGATGATGTGATTTATATGTTCGAATAAGTATTTTCATATTTTTATTGAAGTTGTTAGTTATATATTTTTATTTTCTTAAATTGACTTTAAATTTATATATTTTTACATTGGTTTCCTAAAAAATTTAATTAATACTTTTTTAAAACAACATAGTCGGGTCAATCCGCCGGTCCGCCATAAATCAGGCGGGGTGAGATTTTTCAACCCTTGTTCCGCCCCTTTTTAGATGAGTTGGCGGAGCAGGTGAGGCAGGATGGGTTGGCTCTTTTTGTCATTCCTACTTTCCAATAAATTTAATGTGTTCTTTCTCTCATAACAAACAATTCTTAGTTACTCTAATTTTCTTCAATAATCTCTTATTTTTTAACACATTTTATATCTCTTTGAACCGTCAATACTTTCTTAAAGACTCGGGTGCCCTCCAGAAGGGTCAATCCCACATTTTCATCACTTCACCTTGTCTCAAGACTCGTGCTTGGGGGACTGTGAACCATCATCATATTCTTTAAGCCTGAAAGACCTTAAGAGGGGCCTTTAGACCCTTCCAGAGGCCTCAACACCCTTAAAAAGGATCCTTAGGCTCAAAGGTGCGTCCTTATCCGCTTCAAGAATCCTCTAGAACACGCCTAAATACCCAAAACACCCTTATTGCTTGATGCACAAGTAAACACAAATCAGGCTCATTGAAGGCTATAAATACAACCCTTGAGAGCATTCTCAAGGCATCCAATAATCAATCTAATCCCTAGAATACGATATTTAACCCTAGTATCCCTTATTATGCTTTTTGCAAGTACACTCTTCTATAAAAATTAATTATCAATAATCTAAATACATATATTGTACACATATTTTTTAATAATTTTAAAGAAAAATTTAACTTTTCTCCAACTCCTTTAATTAAAATTGGTTTCAGCCAATAATAGATTCCAACTCCTTTAATTAAAATTGGTTTCAGCCAATAATAAATTCACCTCATGAGACATAGATTTGAATGTTGAAAACAACAAAAAACAAACTTTGTTTAAAAATTAAAAACTTTAGTTTTCAAATAGATATCATTAATTAGTTTTATTGAAAAAAAAATAAGAGTAATTGAGAAAGAGTAAATGTGAGAAATCATACCCTTAAAATACCAAAACAACGATTAATTAAGAACGATAAATATGCGGTCAAACGACACTTAAAAAATAACGGAAGGAGTAGTTAGTATTTTTGAAAAGCATTTATAGATAAAGGTTCGATGGAAAAATGACATATTTGTATTGGATGTGCGTGTAAAGTCTAATAAATAAATAAAATAAGCATAAGGTCATTTAATCTTCATTTATTTATTTATAATAAGGCTTTAATGCTCTTTTGGTCCTTAACTTGATTTCAAGTAATGGTTTGGTCCCATAAGTAATAAAATGTCCGTTTATGTCCCTTAACTTTATTTAAAGTATCAATTTGATCATTTCTGTTAATTTTAATTCAAAAAAACGTTAAGTTTAAGGAGCAAACTAATACTAATAAAATAAGCTAAGAGATCAAACTAATACTAATTAAATAAGTTAATGTACCAAAATTTAACGTTTTTTTGAATTAAATTAACATAAAGGATCAAATTGATACTTTAATATACAAACCTTTTATTACTTATGGAACCAAACCGATATCTGAAATCAAGTTAAGGGATCAGAAGAGCATTTAAGCCTTAATATAATAATTATAATCCAACAAGTTTTTTCTAAAAAAATTCCCACCAAAACTCTAATTCTTTTAATTAATCATTAAATTAAAAAAATAGAATTTTAAATTAAAAATTGAAAAAATAACTTGTATATCCCCCACTAACTCACGTTAGTTACACGTACAACACATAAAAAAACCTCTTATTATCCGACTAACCCACCATTATCATGACCAAATTGTTCACCATTATCATGACCAAATTGTTCACAAACAATATCACTCATATATACAAGATATACATGAGTAAATTCATAATCAACAAACTTTTCTAACCACATCTACTACATGCAATTGTTACAATAATTGTATTTTTGCTTTCCTCCTTTCTCATGTATCATTGCATTATTCCCTTTTCCTTATATTTAGAGTTGTTGTTTGTTGATTCCTATTTTTTATTTATTTTTTAGAGGCAACACTTTTGATACTTGCACACAAATTGGATGGAAAAGTTCAACAACTTCTTTATTCATTCTTATCTCATGTTCTTTCTCTAATAATCTGCCAAAAAAAAGAAGCGGTCTTTATTTTCTTTATTTTCCAAAGTTTTGTACAATCTTAGTCCATCTTTTTTCTTCCTGGGAATTTTATTTTCATTTTTCCATATTCCTTCTGATTTGATTCAATTTGTTTGATACAATCTAAATCTTACTCTATTGTATAATTACGAAACTCCTTTTCCTATTGTTCTTATTTTTCTATCTATATATTAATTACAACAATATTTTATAAATGTGTCATTTTTCAAAACAAAAAAAATAAAGCTAGATGTTTAGGAGAAGGCAAACAATCTCAATTATATTGGCATCCTGCAAGTTTTACGATAACTTTTCCCTCCCATACTCTCCTTTTATATATTAATTAAATTAAAAAAAAAATTATAGTTATAATCATATAGCTACCCAGCTTCCGCAAATCTATTGTTTTTTTTTTTGAATAAGAAACAAATCTATTGTTATAATCCTACAAGTTATACGTAACTTTTTCCTTCAAAACTCTCATTTATTATTATAATCCTATAACTACCCACCCTCTACATCTCTATTTCTTTGTTTTTATTAATTATATAAAAAAATAGAAATTAAAATAAAAAATAGGAATTAAATTAAAAAAGTAGAAATAAAATTAAATAATGGAGAAAAAATAGTTACCCATAATATAACCCACGTTTTAATTTCTGTTTGTTTTATAATCCTACAAATTATCCGATAGATAGAAAATTATTTGTTTGATGTACAATTTAATTGTTCAAACAACATTTGATTCTTAGTGCTCAAGATTTGTTTCAACTTCAAGTCCTTTTACTAAGTCTAGCACTACACATGCCTCTTTTTTCTCCTCCACGTGCTCCTCATCATATTGACCCACAAAATACTCATTCAGTGAGAACAAGAGGGAAGCATGGCATTGTGCAACTGAGGCTTCACCCATCACTTCTCTTAGCTCATGTTGAACCCAATTCTTATAGACATTTTCTTCAAGATCCTAAACGGCATTCTGAAATCCAAGAAGAATATAATGCTGTTACACAATCATTTTTTTGAACAAGTCTGTTACGCAATTATACTCGGTCTCTTGTGCCTCTTCCTGCAAACAAGCAGTCTATGGATGTAAGTGGGTATTCAGGTTATAGGAGAATGCAACGATATTATTGGAAACAACAATATCTTACCAGAAACAACGATATCTTACTCATATATGCAATTTATCAACACACGCGCATGCAACCTTTTTAAAGTGTAGAAGGGTATAATAGGAGTTTGATTGAACCTTATCAACAGTGATGTCATTGCCAGAACAGAGAAAACAAATCCAGACGATCTTCATATGCACTAGCAGCAGTAATAAAACAACCATGCATAAATAGAACAAGAAGAATTATTAGATGAATGACATTATTTTGGTTTTTTTTAAGTTCGATATTGGGTGTAATTTAAAATGTCACCTGCAATCAACCGCATGTATTTGAAAGTTTGTTTTTTCAAAAGTAGATAGTTCAACATGTGTTAAAGAAAAAGCCTACAATATTTTATAGTAAGAATGAATTAGTTTGTTGAAAAAGTAGCATGAATCATATCACTTGATGTACGATCTCATAAAGAGTAAACTTAACTTGTTGTTGTAAGAGTATTCTGTTATATTGGAATTGGAATATAACATTTTGTTTGTTTGATATATTTAGTGTGTGTTTGGTATAGCGGTTGTGAGAATTGATTTTGATAGAATTGAGCTTGAGAGAATTGATTTTGGTTAAAAGTGAGTTTGAGGTGAATTGATTTATGTTTGGATACACTTGTTTAAAAATAATTTTTGAGTTGATGTTGTTTGGATAATTTAAATTAGAATTGATTTTGAATGTAAAATGACCAAACACCCCTATTACATAAAATTTATCACATTTGCAAAGGCTACCAGACGTGTAATAAAAAACATCACTACAATCCAACCCAACTTTCAACAAAAAAAAAAAAGAGTGTGATTCTTTTTTGGTTAAAATATAATAATCGTCCCTGTAATTTGGGCCAGTTTTGATTTTCGTCCTGCAAAAAAAATTTTGAAATACATCCCTATAAATTATTTATTATTTTTTTTAAAAAGGTCTCAAGTCCCACTATTAAGTTGATTTGGCATGGTTTTGGCCACGTGGTAGTTGCTGACTGTGCAACTTTTGCCACGTGGCGTGCCACATAATATTAAATTTTATAAAAAAATTAAAATTCTGAAAATTGTTTTTAAAATTAAAAAATATGAAAAAAAAATTAAAAAACAATTAAAAAAATCAGAAAATAAATTTTAAAATATTAAAATTATTTTCTGATTTATTTTTTTGTATAATTTTCAAAATAAAATTAATTATAACTTTTGAAAATATAATTGTCATTATTTTCGAAAAAAATTTAATATATAATTTTCAAATTAAAAAAAATCTATTTTTTCAAAAATTTAATTTTCACATTTTTTTCAAAATTTATAATTTTAACTATTTTTATGTCAAAAAATTAAGTTTTCGAAAATTTTAATTTTCAAAGTTTTTTTTCAGATTTTTTGGGAAATATTTTATTATTTTTAAATATATTTTCAGAATTTTATTTTTATATTTAAAATTTTAATTACGTGGACTGCCACGTCAGCGCCATGTGGCAAATAACTTGCCAAGTCAGACATGAAGTGGAGCCAGGGACCTTTTTCAAACAAAACAAAAAATTACAGGGATGTATGTCAAAGTTTTTTTTTGCAAGGACGATTATCATATTTAAGCCTTCTTTTTTTCAACAAAAAACACTACAACCCAATAAAAAAGAAAAAACAATGTTTGCACTCTTGTTTGTGTCGCTTTCTTTTTTCTTTTCTCCATAGCCTTCTTTCATCTATCAACACCAATGCTTCTTCCTACATCTCAATAATTTCATTCATCCTTTCAAACGGAGTGAAATTCAGAGGGAAATTAAAATCCATTTTTTAATGGTTTCATGATTTATTGTTTATGCCTTGCAGAAAGATAGCCAGATTTGTGTGTGGTTGTGAGTTTTAGAGGTAAAAAGTGCAAGATCTGGGTGAGGTGAAGAAGAAAGTTATAGGTAATTTGGTAAAATGTATCAATCATCAAAAGTTAATATCCAAACTCGATTTTGCTTTGCAGTAGAAGTTAGGATTTTCAGCTTCATCTCTACTGGCGTTTTGGACCCAAAACCACGTTTCAGTGAATCACTTTTTCTTCATCCAAACAACACAAAAAATGGGGAAACTGCGTTTTGTAAAGTAAACGTGGGTTTGACTTCTGAAAACGTGTGTGTTTGGTATGGCAGATGAGAGAATTGATTTTGATAGAATTGAGTTTGAGAGAATTGATTTTGGTTAAAAGTGAGTTTGATGTGAATTGATTTGTCTTTGGATACACTTATTTAAAAGTGATTCTTATGAGTTGATGTGTGTGTTTGGTATAGCGGTGGGGAGAATTGATTTTGATAGAATTGAGTTTGAGAGAATTGATTTTGCTAAAAAGTGAGTTGAATGTGAATTGATTTATGTTTGGATACACTCAATTAAAAGTGATTTTTATTAGTTGATATTGTTTGGATAGTTTGAATCAAAATTGATTTTAAATGTAAAATGACCAAAAACCCCAAACATAAAGTTTCTTTATCACTTTTGCAAAGGCTAAATTTGAATGTGTGATAAAAAATCACCAGCGCAACCCAACTTTCAACAAAAAAAAAAAAGTGTGATTTTTTTTTTCTTTCAACAAAAAACATATTAACCAAGAAATAAAGAAAAAACTACAATTCAACAACGGATTTCTACACTCTTGTGCCTGTATCTTTCTTTTCTCGACAGTCTTCCTTTATCTCTCAATACCTTCTTTTTTTCCTCCATCTCGAAACTAAAATCCCTTCTTTAATGGTTTCATGATTTTATTTGTTTATGAGTTGCAGAGGAAAATTCAGATCTGGGTACTTGTGAGTTTCAAAGATAAAATGCTACAAGCAGGTGGTTGGAGTGCAAGATCTGGGTGAGATGGAGAAGAAAGTAATGGGTAATTTAGTAAAGTGTATCAATCACCAAAAATGAAAATCCAAACTTGCTTTTGCTTTACCGTAGAAGCTAGGAATTTCAGCTTCATCTCTACCGGCGTTTTGCACCAAAACTGCGTTTTAGAGAAGCACTTTTCCTGTACCCAAACAAAACAAAAAAGCTGGAAACCGAGTTTGGTAAAGAAAAATCACGTTTTGAGGAGAAAAACGTGTTGCCAAACAGGCACGATGTTGTTTAGGTCAAAATTGATTTTAAATGTGCAATGACCAAATTATCCTTTTAATTTTATTTAAAATTAAATATCTCATTTTATTTTAGATAATTATTTCAAGTTATCTTATTTGAATTTTTTATTGCTTCATTATTAATAGTACCCATCTCTCTCGGTTCTCTAATTATATTTTTCTTATTAACTAATTAAACTAAATCATGTCAAAAAAATCAAATAAGAATTCTCTAGAACTTCCTTTGATTTTGATTAATAAGTAATAAATATACTGATGTGTAATTGAATTCATTTTATGAAGAAGACTCTAGACTCTCTTCAAGGATTTCAATGTCTGTCTATCTATTACTACTCATTTCAATGTCTGATAACCCCACCCATTTTATGGTCGCCTCTGTCAAGCTGTTTAGTTCCATGGATGGCATCATCATTTCTTCCCTTTGATTTTGTTTTTAGTTTCCCAAATTTTTGAATTTTTCTTTCATGTTTTATGTTGAAGCTTCCATGGAGATTGGGTGTTTTCCTCATTCTTCCACCCCACTTTTGTTTTTCACCAAATCTAGAAAAATAAGGAGAAAATGTTCTTGAGAATAAACATTGAAGCCTGATGAAAAGAAAAAATTGGAGCTTTGAATTGAAGCATGGGTAATTATGAAAAATATATTTTTTAACAAAAAGCAAATTCCATAATTGCTTTTGAGTTGCCGCAGAAGCTACAATTTGTGGCTTCCTGTTAACTCACGTTTTGGATGCAAACTTGCTTTTTTATAATTGCTTTTGACTGTGTCCAAACATCATAGAAAACGACAAACTCACGTTTGGAAGTAAAAGCGCAGGTTTGGGGAGCTCAAACACTCAACCAAATAGACACTTATATACACACATATACAAACAAACATACCTCTTGTTGTTTAAGCTTGGATGAACGTTTTGGCTCCCCACACGGGGACACAAACTTTAATTAATAATTTAATCCACACTTCTGCGATTCACGGGTAAATTTTATTGAACTATTATTGATAATAATTGTAATTGATATGAATGTTTGTTGTATTGATTTTGCTTTCACTTTAAAATATAAGATTTTTTAAGCAAGAATATAAGTTAATTGTTTTAATATTTTTAGCATTATTTGAATACTAAAAATAAAAAATGGTATAAATTAACAAATTAGTAAAATAAAGTACTTTCATGTAATGTATGTCACACTCTAAAATGAAAAATAAATGAAGTAGAAGAGAGTTAGAATAGTGAAATGAAAATAAAATAAAAATAAAACTTTCTAAATGGTAGGAAGTAAATCATGAAATTTGTGGAGCTCGTTCAAATCATTATTGTTATGCATAAGAAAATCTTGTAATTAAAAACATGCATGCAACATTCATAAATTATAATAACTTTTTGAACATATATATGACTTTAATGAAAAAAATTCTTAGCATTATATTCTTCTTCGATTGCATAATGCCATTTAGGATTTTGAAGAGCATGTTTGTAAGAAGTGAGTTCAACATGAGTTAAAATAAGTGATGGGTGAAGCATGGGTTGCACAACGTCATGCTTCCCTGTTGTTGTCATGGAATTAGTATTTTGTGGGTGAATACGATGAGGAACAGGTGGATAAGAGTAAAGAGGCACATAGAATATGACCCAGTAGTAGAAGGACTTGAAGTTGAAACAAATTTTGAGCACTAAGGATGAAATGTTGTTTGAGGGAGAAGGAGGCAGTATGGTTATAGGAGTTGAATTCAGGATGAAGACTAGTAGGAGTAGCAGAAGAATTATTTGTTATATGTTGAGCAGAGTCGTACTCTGATTAGATGTAGAAGTAGAACTGATACTGACAAGTGATGGTGCTGGTGAACTTTGTGTATGGAGATCAGTGTGTGATGACTGAGAGATGGGGATGTCGTTGACACACACATGAATGGGAAGAAAAGTAGATAAATATATGGGACCATCTGAAGTCTTATAAAGGGAAAACATGTACAACCAAAGCTTTTTAAAAACTTGTAATCTGAAAATTGAAGATTCAGCATAAAGAAAGTTGATTTGTTTGCTAAGACAAGTGTAGGCAATCTCTTTATAAGATACGTAGCAGTAAGAAAAGCATGATTCCAAATGAGCTAAAAGATTAAGTCCAATTTCAACAATGTGGTTGTGCTTTCTTTCAACTGAACCATTTTGGTGGTGAGTTTAAGGACATGTAAATCTATGAGTTATCCCTAAATTTGCACTATGTGCTTACATATACCGAAACATGTTTTTATGTGCTTATATATGTCATGTTGATTCATAATCGATATATAAAGTTGAACCAATCAAATGTGGCTCATTGACAAAACTAAATAAGATTAGTAGTAGATTGGATATGAAAAATGCTTAATATTACGACATAGTCTTGCACGAATTTAGACGAATGGGTAACTATTCATTTTATTTTCAAAATCCAACAAGCTAGATTAAATTTCTATAGAGTATACAGTAGCAACCACATCTACCAACATCTCTCTCTCTCTCTCTCTCTCATTTTGCACGAACAAAAGTCTCGTACCATATAGCACTATTGTTGCTGCATTTATCGCTCCTTCTCTAAAAGTATCTATATTTCACAATTCCTTATTCATAAACCACCATATACTCATATTTTATGTGTTTTTATTTTCTTTAATAAATGATGATGCAAGGAGCACCATCTAAATATATTCATAAAAAAAATCAAAAGAAAAGGGGATTAGGTCAAAACTTTTTTTTTTTTTTGTAGTGAGGTCAAAACCTTTTTAATATGGATTATCAAAATAGTAAGTTAACATTGAAATTAACAATTTTTTGACTTTTCAAAAGTTGAATTCATAACTTTTTACCATTTTCCAATACATTTTTTTTATTTTAATTCTCTTAACCAATGTCCCAAGAGCACTCTTTAACATTTCTCTTTAAACATTTACAAATTTATAGCTTGGTAAACCAAACATGTTTCTAATGTAATCAGTCCGAACAAATATTATGAGTGTGTTCCATCCACAAAAAAGAGGTAATAGACAATCCTAGCTTCCCTAAAAAAAAAAAAGACAATCCTAGCTAGATTTGCTAACGTGTCTCCCTCCACAACTATTGTCTTTTCTATATATAATATGTGTAACCAAAAAATCCATAGCCTTTGTTGATTCTATACAATTTTCCCACTTGATTCTAATAGTCCAATGCATCAAATTCACGGACTTGAAAGCCAAAAGAACCAACATAAAATATGTTTCTAGCCAAAGGTTTCTCCAATTCTTACTATTAGCTAGTTCAGTGGCTTGCATAGCTCATGACAGTTTTGCAATCCACCTCCCAAGTTTTGAGCAAAGCAACTCATGCATTCACCTTCCTTGTTCCTGAAGATACCTCCACAGGCAGCTCTTGGAGGAGTACAACACCATCTTTGTGGCATTTGGTCCAGTTGTTCAATGGTGTTATCCATATCACTTCTTTGATATCTGGAGCTTGTGGAGGATGAATAATTATATTAAAAGCCTTGAGAATGCGGAATTCAGAGATGGAGCCATATGCATATTTTATTGTTTTGCTACCTCATAGATTAAACATTTGAGATAGTGAAGTTGATAGTTGTCCTCCAATGATAACAATTTTACACTGAGGTGACCAACCTCTATCACAAATTTTCCAAATATCCTCCCTCTATGGTTGAAGGCAATATTCTCCCAACTACAAGCACCCTTTATATGACTACACCTTATTAGTTGCCAGAAGCTAAAATTAGTGCTTTTCAATGATATTGAATTACATATATATATTCCCCCATTTCAAAATAAATGAATTTGAAGAGAGATTGACACAAAAAATTGATAGTATGTCCTACCGTTAAGTAAATTTCTTTATAATTAATTATTTTTTTACTTTTTTTTTCAAATTTTTTTTTATCTTTATCTTTACAAATAGAAGAAACAAAGATGATCATAATTGACGAGGATCTAACTCTCCACTTTTTGAATAAAGCAAAGTATTTATAACAACGTACGTCAATCATCGGTCAACAAATCTCAATGATCGTATGTTTAGTTAGAAATACAACACCACATTTATGATTTAAATGAGTATGAACCTTTAGCAATCAAACATTTTTTAAAGTAAAAATTAGCAATCATATATTTAGTTCTGTAAAAATGTGATTTCCCTTTTTTTATTTTTTAGCAACAACAAAAAAAAACTAGTTTTAATTTGAGTTTTTTTCTTTGAAATTTTTTATTATACGGCTGTTATATATATATATATATATATATATATATATATATATATATATATATATATATATATATATATTTTTTTTTTTAACAAGCAAAAATGGAATATATTAACACTGCTTAAATAGCCCTTTCAGCATAAGGTGTACCGAAAAACTACTTAGCACGAAACACACAGTTTACAAAATACAACCAAAAGTTAGCCAATGCCTAAACAAGACAATGGATTCGACATCCACATCTGATCACCAAACACAAAAACTATCTTACTAGCTTTCAGCCATCACAAAGACTGATACTTTACTTTATCTAATAATTGCAATAAAGAACTTTCTTTTTGTTTAAAAATCCTATTATTTCTTTCATTCCATATAACCCACACCGTCAATAACTAAATAAGCTGAAGAAATGATCGCCTGGCTTTCAGACCTCCTGTGTAAAAAGCAAAATGTGCACCATGATTTGAGATGTCGCAATGATCAACACCATCAAAACCTATCCAAGATCTCACCAGCGGCCATAATAAACCAAAAAATCTGCAAGACAAAAATAAATGTCGAGCGTCTTCCAATAATCCACACCCTGACACACATAAACATGCCTCTGAACTCAAAATACCACGGGAAGCTAAATTGGACTTGGTAGGGAGTCTGTCTCGAATCAATCTCCAAGCAAAAATAGACACCTTAAGAGGAACCTGTTTGTGCCAAACCAAATCCTCACAAAGGCTATCCTGCTGCTCCTCTTGAGTAGTAAGTAAAGCATAAGCACCACGAACTGTGTACCCTTGACCAGGGTCCGGTTGCCACTGCCACACATCATAAGAAAGAGGCTGTAAAGAAACATTAGCAAGTAATAACCTACACTCCACAAGGAGGTCCTCCTCCCATGCCCACAACCTCCGCCTCCACTGCCAACCACCTCCCTCCTCCCCCCACCCTAACGAAAACATCTCTTTAACAGTAATGGATTTATGTACAGCTAAATCAAATAACCTGCTAAAGCGGATCCTGAAAGGGACATCTCCACACCAACGCTCATGCCAAAACAACGTATCCTCCCCATCACCCACACACCTAGCCACACAACCCTCAAACCATCCAGCACCGCCCTCACCCTCCCCTCCTCTAATCCTCCCAACCTCCTTCCACCAAAAAGAACCACCCCGGCCCCCATCCTCCAACCTCCCGTTCCTCACACCATATCGAGCGACCAACACCCTATACCACAACCCTCCACGGTCCACAAGTAATCTCCAACACCACTTCCCTAACAACGCCTCATTAAACTCCCTCAACCGTCTAACTCCTAACCCACCATACTCCTTTCTCTTACAAACTCGTTGCCAACCCACCCAAGAAATTTTTCGAAGATCCTCACTCCCCCCCCAAAAAAATTTAGATAAAATAGAATCAATGGAAGAGATTGTACCTGCTGGAGCCTTGAAGAAGGAAAGAGCATAGACAGGTAGCGCGGACAAGACGGACTTTACAAGAATCAAACGACCTCCAAAGGAAAGAAACCGACTTTGCCAACTGGACAGTCTAGATTTAATACGGTGAACCACAGGCTCCCAAAAAGACAAGCGACGCGGATTTCCACCTATCGGCAACCCCAAATAAGTAAAGGGCAAAGAACCAACCTTACAATTCAACAACGACGCTGCTTCCGTTAACCAAGAGTCAGCAACATTTACACCAACTAACAAACTTTTATGAAAATTTATTTTTAACCCAGATACCGCCTCAAAAAGAATTAAAACCGTCCGCAACGCTCTAACATTAGCCCAACTTTTCTCACCTAAAAGTAACGTGTCATCTGCAAACTGAAGATGCGAAACAACCACCTCATTACCAGACCCTACTCTATAACCTCGAAACAAAGAAGCATCAACCATAGCCTTCATCATAACATGTAACCCCTCAGCAGCCAGTAAAAACAAAAAAGGAGACAGGGGGTCACCCTGAAGCAAACCTCTACCCAAAGGAAACTCATCCGTGGGGCTACCATTAACCAAAACGGAAGCCGTAGCCGTTGTAATACATTCTTTGATCCATTTCCTCCATAACGTCGGAAACCCCATTTTAGCCATCACCGCATCAAGATAACCCTAATCAACAGAATCGTACGCTTTCTCAAAATCCACCTTAAACATCAGCAAATCTTTTTTATTTTTACGAGCCTCGTCCACTACCTCATTCACAATCAGGATATATATATATATATATATATATATATATATATATATATATATATATATATATATATATATGAGAATGTATCATATGAGAATGGCATGTTTATATGAGAATGAATATGAGCCTTCAGATTAAAAGGAATGGCTGAGATTAAATTATCACTTAAGTGAGTCATGTGACATTCTCATTCCAATTCAACTTTCTCTCTCTTAAAATAAAACTCTGTTGTGCGATGGTTTCTCTCCCTCAAGACCACCTCTCTCCGGCGAGCGCTTACCGCCGGCGAGCGCCTACCTCTGGCTACAGCCTACTTCCGACGGTCATCTCTCTCTCTCTCTCTCTCTCTCTCTCTCTCTATATATATATATATATATATATATATATATATATATATCTTTCTCTCTCTGTCTCTCTCTACTCGTTACAGTTAAATTCACTCATTACAGTTAAATTCTTTCCTTAAAATGATTTAACACAATTGAGCAAATTAGCTTCCAAAACCAATTGAAGGGGATTTATTTATATTTACTAATTTTCCAGAATTGAAGTTGTTTTACAATTGGTGATTTCACTTTTTTATGTATGTGTTGCTTGAATTTCTTTGATACTGTGTTTGAGTTGTTACATAATGTATTTTAGAGGTATGCAACTACTATGTAGCCTCCAAAATCATTGGACTCCTAATTAAGAGATTGTATGTTGGCTTGTTAGTTTGATGAAGAAAAAACCCTGACACACTTGACAGCACCTTGCTTTCACGAGCTTGTAAAGGTTGTTTTAGTCTGATCAAATTTTCTTATTAAGACCGATAGAAAAGTTTTGCACCGTAAATTGATAGAAAAGTTGGACACGGTTTCTGAATGTTGCTTGTACTTTTGTTTCTAATTGCAGGGACATGGGAGATATTTGAATTGATCATCAAGTGTGACGAGCACTGTTGGGAGGCTTATTTCTCAAAGTAGGTGTTGGTTTTTAGCTCTGGTGCGCTGCTGCCGGGACTGTCGGAGCTGTTGTTGAGGCAACTGTATGCTCAGCTGGGTTTGGAGGTTACAACATTGTTATTGTTGTTTTGGTTTCAGCTACCTATTTAACCCCTAAGTATAGTTTTGCATCAGGATTAGTTTTGGTTCCGGGTGGTTTTTTCTTTGGAATTATGTTGTTCCGGTTGTTTGTTTGTTGGGATTTTGGTGTTCCGCATATATACGGCACCTGGTGTTATTAGTTCCTTTTCGTTTTTTCCGTGAGGGGTACTGTTTTTAGTACAAACTCGACGAGAATAAATTTTTCCAATTCAAAAAAAAAAAATCAATATTGTGTTTATTTCAAGTAGTTTAATTTCATTTTGGTATATAGTGCATCACTTACTACTGAGTGCAGAAAATTCACAGGTTTTTGGACAATAGTATAGAAAATTATAACCAAAAGCTGAGATGAAAAAATAACAAGTATCAGCCAAAAAAAGTAGCAGAAATTTGAAACAACATATATCATTAAATGCCTTGCACAAGAATTTCAAAAGGCTAAGAACTACAAAGGAGAAGCTGGCTTAGCATAACAACAAGTTACAAAACAGCCATATCATTGTAGCATATAATCATCATCTCTAAAACAGCCAACTCCTAACAAGTTACAAAGAACTTCAGCCAAAACAGAAGCCAAAACAACCATGCCACCAGTCACCAAAAAACTCCTAACAAGTTACAAAGAACTTCAGCATATCATTGTAGCATATAATCATCATCTCTAAAATTAACTGAAATCAACTAATTGAAAATCAACAGCTCCAAGTTGCAGCTTCTTCAACAAAAAGAAAAAAAAAAGATCTCTATCTCCAATACCATGTTCCATTCCCTGCATATAAGAAAAACAATAATAAATATGAATTAACTATATCTTTAGAATAAGTGTGTGACTAAGTGCACAAAGTCTTGTTATCTTACCAAAAGCTATCAAGAGGATTTTGTGGGACAATTGCGACTATCATGGGATGCATATTGCTTGCAAGCTTTACAAAGCCTCGTTCTCTTTTGTTGTTGTTCCATTGCCTTCTCTTTCCCCCCTTTGATGCGTTTTCCACAACCTTTGGTATTTGAAGGTTCAGGTGGAAGAACTTCAATTGTTTTAGCAACATTGGAACCAATAAAAGCCTCCAATTCATCTAAAGGTCTTGATACAACATCAGTCTTCATTTTAGACATTTTTAATTCAATACTACAACCCTCATCGTAAATGAGGAGCAATTTCTCTTTGTTTGTACCAGCCATATGCATGCATTTCAACAATTGTGACCATGTTTTTGAAACTAATGTGCTCTCACTTTCAAATTTAGAACATGCCTCCAAAACATTTCCATCACAATCAAAAATTGGTTTACTTGTTGCCAACTTTGTCCATCTATTCACAATGTAATGACTTGGAATTTCACTAAAACCTTTCCCCTTTAATATAAAAAGAATATGTCGACATGGGATGCCTTCCGACTCAAACATTTTGCATGAACAATGTGCAATGTTATTAGAAAGACAATAAACAACCTCTCTATGTTTTCTCACAGCATTATCAAGTATAGAAAATGATAAATTCTCACCTTCCTCTTTTGTTCCTTCAATTCCACAATCTACACATGCACTCCACAACTCCTTTTGAAATATGTAAAAGTTTTCATGAGTATAAACCTCTCTAGCGTGCTTCTCTAAATTCATGTGCATATTCAATTCTGGATTAGAATGAAGTGTATTATTATCAGCAAAAAGTTCTTTGTGTCTTTGTGCTGCTAAAGCAGAATCAAATCGCACCCAGAATTCTACTAAAGTTAAGTTATGATTCAAGTAGTTGCCAAAGAATGAATTTTCACTCTCTGATCTTGAGGTTGTTCTCAAAATTCCAGCCATAAATGTATCTTTAAAATATGCCGGTATCCACATGCTTCTTAGATCATACATTGTAGAAAGCCATCCATTTCCTTCCAAGCTGTAATCACTAATAATATTATTCCATTCCAAATCAAATTCTTCCGAGGACTCTGAGTTCCAGACACATGACTTGAAACGATCATTAAAACCACTATTCTCATCCATGGAACTACCCACCTTTTCTGAAAGTTTTTTTAGAATATGCCACATGCAAAATCTATGAGACGACCCTTTTAAAACCGCTCCTATTGCATTCTTCATACCCCCATCTTGATCTGTTATTATCATAACAGGTTTATGTCCCCCCATTGCTTTCAAAAATGTCTCGAACAACCAAACAAACGATTCTTCTTTTTCATTTTTCAAAAGAGCAGCCCCAAATGTTATGCTTTGACGATGATGATTTATGCCAGTGAATGGTGCAAAAATCATAAAATACTTGTTTGTGCGGTATGTTGTGTCAAATGAAACCACATCTCCAAACAAAGAGTAATTTTTTCGACAAATTCCATCAGCCCAAAACACATGTTTCAATTTCCCTTCATTGTCAGCTTCATAATCATAGAAGAATGAAGGGTTTATCTCCCGTTTTCTTCTAAAATTATCAATGAACATATCTGCATCAGAGTCTTTGATCAATTCTTTCAAATTTCTTGAATAGTTTTGCAAATCTCTTTGTGTGCATCCTATATTTTCATAACTTCCGACCTGCTCCTTCATTATTTGATAACTTTTTGAAGTCCCCACATTAGCTCTATTGCAGGAAAACAATATATTCTTATGAACACTAGTTACATTTCTTGCTGACCTTAGGAATTGTCTCTTTGAAGGTGAGACTAGCCCATGTGAATGACCTTCATAAAAGTTTGAGACTTCATATTTACCATCAATAGTTCTCTTCAAAACAAGTCTTGCTTTACATCCCTCGCGCGTCAATTTTCTCTTTCTACTTTTAGACAAACTATTTTCAGCAATAAGCAATTGTGGCTTGTCAACCTTTTTTTCCTCTTTAAAACCCTCTTTTGAGCAAAGAAAATATTTCCATTTGACACCATCTTTATCTTTGGTTTTAATCGAATTACGCACACTAAAACCAGCAACATAAGCATAAGCTTTATAAAAATCACCTCCTTCTACTAAAGTATCAAATACCTTGCCAATCACGGGTTTGAGTTCATCCTCACACGCAGGAATCCATTCCACTGACGTATTTTTTGGATCATTACCGTCTTTTGACGGTGAGGAAAAATCGACTTCATTATCATCTAACTCCATAAAATTAATCCTAAAAGAAATAAAAACAACAAATAAATGATTAATAAATTGAACATAGTTAAAAAAGATGTCGAAAACATATGATATAAAAAGATGGTCAAATAAAAGATGAAATATGAACAAACTAGCATGCTAAAATAAATAGTAATAATAAGATGAACAAAGCCATGCTTAATCATAAAAAGAGGATTAAATTGACAAAACACGACACATGAACAAAGCATGCATAGTAATATAACTAGCAACATGCATAATGATAACTAGCAACAACAATTTAGGATATAGAAATAAGGAATGGTTGTTCAAAAGAAATAAAGAATGGCTGAATTAAGCGCACCTGAAATGTGAGATGAGAACAATGGAAGGCAGAGAGACAAGGTAAAAAGATGTAGAATACAAAGAGACACAGTGAGAAGAAGGGGAAGATTTAGGGCGGGAGTTATTTCTGATTGTGGAGGAGAGAGAATTGTTTTGGAATGAGAATTGGCACATGACATTGTCACATGACTCACTTAAGTGATAATTTAATCTCAGCCATTCCTTTTAATCTGAAGGCTCATATTCATTCTCATCATTCTCATATGATACATTCTCTATATATATATATATATATATATATATAGAGAGAGAGAGGATGTATCATATGAGAATGGACTTATTATGTGAGAATGATGAGAATGCTTATTTGCCATTGGATTAAAATTTTATGGCTGAGATTAAATGGTCTAGGTAAGTTGTTCATGCGCTGGATTCTTTTCCCCAACAAAGAAAAAAAAGCTGAACATCCACCATTTTGCTCTTACCGTCATCACCATGGACGATTCAGATCCTATTGCGTTTGTAACTTTGCAGCGCTGGATTCAACTTTTATTGTGTTTGCAATTTTGCAGATCCTATAAAACTGCTCATAACCTAAAATTATTTTTAGATCTCCATATTCAATTCAATTTAATCTCTTATTTTTAAGGTAAAATACAATAGCGGTGGTGGTTGCCTGGTTAGTGGTTTCATTACTGAATGGGGTGGTTCCGACGACCCTCTTTGCAGGAAGAAGAAACGTTGGGGCGACCATGCTTTAAGGCGCACAACAACCGTTGTCTCCGCCTCGCCGGTGTTTCGACTTGCTTCATCTCCGTCGTGGTCGCCGGTGTTTTTGACGTCTGTTGTTCCAAGAAAACAATAAAATCAAATCGAAGAGAGAATCAAATCAAAGAGAGATAATAAATTATTAGGAAACATGAGTTGAATTTGTGTTGAATTTCACTTGAGAAGATGAACTGGGAAGATGAACAGTGAGAGTTGATAGATGATAGAATAAAGAGATATACATATGTTGTTTAAAATGAATCTATTAATCCCATCCATCTATTTTTGATCTAATGGTTGAGATTCATTCTCGTCATTCTCACATAATAAGTCCATTCTCATATGATACATCCTCTATATATATATATATATATATATATATATATATATATATATATATATATATTTTAATTCTTGAGAAGAAAAATGTTTTTTATTTTGAAAAGTAGTTTTCTTCTCCTAGTGTGGCGAATCAACAGCGAAGAAAATGAGAGAAAAATTTCAAAATAATCACTTATAACTTGATATAATTTTTTCATAAGATGTCGCAATGATCATTTACCGTAATTTTTAAGAAGCTCCAAAATACAAAGTGTATGTTTGGTATTATATTAAAGACAATTATTTCAAGGGTCTTTTATCTTAATTTATTTGTAACAGTTAAGTCTTTTATCTTTTCTGTTATCCCGTTCACATCATTTAGACCTTTAAAATTACTCATATCGTAAAATAGACTATCATTGAAGTTGCTCAACTATTAATATAAAGTTGGTCACGTGCTAACTTGCTTGATGCTTTTAATGACGTTGGAAACATGTATTTACTACTACCTCCGTCCCTAATTATAAGACCCTTTTGAAAAAATAACGGGAATTAAGATAGTGGATATTTGTATTAAATATGTTTGTAATTACTATTATTTTTACAATTTTATCATTTAAGAGAGAGTGTTGGTTTCTGTTTTCAACATGTTATTTATTGCTGATTGAAGAAAAAGATGTACAGTAAATAGGGTCATGTATGTAAATAAATAATTAATGTAGTTGGAAATAGCAAAGGGGTCTTATAAAAAGAGACAAAAAAAATTCACAAAAAGGGTCTTATAATTAGGGACGGAGGTAGTATATAGTTTCTATTAAATGGAAGTGTTTCTGATGTAAAAATAATAGTATTCCATTCAGCAAGTTTGAGCTTTCACTAGCATTCTAATTGCCTCAAGAACTATACTAGTGAGCGTGTTTAGGAAGCTGCCTAGGAATAATCTGATCATCAAGATCAAGCCTACAGCAACCTAGTAAGTTGTTAACATGGAGTGGACTGGAGTCAAAATGTTATGCTATTTAATACTGTGGTAGTTTATCATCTTCTCTTGATTTCTCTTCGTTCAATTTCTGAACTTCGATATTTTGTATCTATTTCCTCTTTTATTCTACTGTAGCTTTTCTTTTACAATTTCCTCTCCACAGGACTTATCCAAGTGACTTTAGCATAAGTGCCTAGTTTTGCCTGTTAACAAGTAGTTCGCGCTTTGAAAATGCTCATACAAATAGCACAGACCTGCTCAACCAGGACCAGAATGCTTACAAAGAGCACAAACTTGCTCAACCAGGACCAGATTTTTCAAAGATTATAAACTCTTCCCAACACAACATTAGATACAGTCAAAGAGAACTACAATATGTAGGCTGCAATATTTTAAACTTTTCCCTTTCTTCATTAGTCCTACCATACCCTCTAGTAGAAATTTCAAAACAGCAACTCTCCATTCATTTCTGTGCAAAATAAATAAATGTAACCAAACATCACAGGTAGTGAATAAACCACTAGGCACAGATTTCAATATAGATTTCAACTCAGTTCTCCGAAAACACTAATAAAATCCCCAGCATTAGATACAAAAATAAGCAACCTTATATTTCTACTAAACTAAAAAAAAAACTCATCTCAAGCCTGTTATTTAAAGAACTCTAAATCAAAAAAGCGTCCAGCTAGAAACCACTAGGAGTCTTACTTCTTCACCTCTTCATATTCTGCCTCTGGAGCCTGGTCCCCACCTTGAGAACCATCAGATGAGGGACCACTACTAGAGCCACCTGACATGTGCTCTCCAATCTTGGAGACGGCCTTGTTTGCAGCATCAAGTTTCGACTTGATTTCATCTGCACTGTCCCCAGCCATCGCACTTCTCAAATCAGAAACAGCATCCTCAATTTCCTTTGCCACTTCGGCAGGTATCTTCTCCCTATATTCACTTAGGCTTTTCTCAATGCTGTAAATTGATGTGTCTGCAGAGTTTCTAATATCGATCAAACTCTTTCTTTCTTGGTCTTTCTGAGCATGCAACTCGGCTTCTTTGACCATATTTTGGATCTCATCATCAGAAAGCCCACCAGACGACTTAATAGTAATTTGCTGCTCTTTACCAGTGGACTTGTCCTTGGCAGACACGGTAACAATACCGTTGGCATCAATGTCAAAGGTGACCTCAATCTGAGGCATACCTCTGGGAGCAGGAGGAAGGCCAACTAGCTCAAATTCTCCAAGCATTTTGTTGTCGGAAGCCATTTCCCGCTCACCTTGTAACACTTTGATACCTACTTGTGTTTGATTGTCAGCTGCCGTTGAAAAGACCTGGAACAATGATATTACAAGTCAGAAAAAAAGTCAACCATAACATACATACGCAAAGCTCACTCAACATGCTGTATTTATAAACCTCAAATGTATGTGTAATGTAGGTAACAAGACACCTCAAGCAAAAATGGCTTGAATGTCCAATTACTTTGTACAGACTGAATACACCTCCAAAAACGGGAAACTCGGAAACAATTATTATTAGACAATCATCGGTGGATTTAAGTTAAACCTTAAATGTGTACGTGTAACCAAGTCAACAAAATACTCAAATTACTATGGAAAGACTGATTACACTTCCAAAGATTGGCAGCTTGGAAACAATTGCTATTTAACAATCATCAGTGAATTCAAGTTAAACCTTGAATGTGTGTAATGTAATCAACAAGATACATCAACAGTAATTTCTAATAAACATAAATGTATGGTTTGGATATCCAATTACTTTGTAAAGACTGAATACACCTGCCAAGAATGGCAACTTAAAAATAATTGTCATTTAACAATCATCAGTGAATTAACTTAAACCTTAAATGTGAGTGTAGAGGTGTCAATATCCTGAGGCCTTGAAATAATTGTTATTTAACAGTGTGTGTGTGTGTGTGTGTGTGTGTGTTGTAGTCAAGAAGAAACCTCAACAGCAGTTTTTGATAAACAAAAATGTGTGGTTTGAATGTCCAGTTACTTTGTAAAGACAGAATACACTTTCGAAGATTAGTAACTTAGAGACAGTTGTTATTTGATGGATTACCTGACTCTTTTTAGTAGGAATAGTAGTGTTGCGGTTGATTAACCTTGTAAAGATACCACCCAAAGTCTCAATACCCAGAGAGAGTGGTGTAACATCCAATAGTAGGAGCTCTTTGACATCTCCACGTAGGATACCACCCTGGAGTGCTGCTCCCATTGCAACTGCCTCATCAGGATTAACCCCTTTACAAGGAGACTTGCCAAAAATTGTCGAAACCACCTCTTGGACTTTTGGCACACGAGTCATCCCTCCAACAAGAAGAACTTCGTCAATGTCCTTGGTAGATATGTTTGCATCCTTCAAACAGCTCTGACATGGAGCCTTAGTTCTTTCGATCAAGTTATTTACTAAAGCCTCAAATTTGGATCTAGTTAATGTGATGTTGAGATGCTTTGCACCAGATGCATCAGCAGTGATGAAAGGCAGGTTAATTTCTGTCTGAGATGTTGAAGACAGTTCTATCTTAGCTTTCTCAGCAGCTTCACGGAGCCTTTGCAAGGCAAGCTTATCCTTTGAAAGGTCTATACTCTCAGACCTCTTAAACTCATTCACCAGAAAATCCAACAAGGCATTGTCAAAGTCCTCTCCTCCCAAGAAAGTGTCACCGTTGGTCGCTTTCACCTTGAAATGAAAATTGTTATCAGTACTCTCATACTATTCCTTTAGACAGGTTAAAAAAGGCTGACAGAATAAATAAATTAGCATACCTCAAAAACACCATTAGAAATTTCTAAAATGGAAACATCAAATGTTCCACCACCAAGGTCAAAAACAGCAATGAGGCCTTCCTTGTTCATCCCATATGAAAGTGCAGCAGCAGTGGGCTCATTGATGATTCTAAGCACCTCGAGACCTGCAATTCTACCGGCATCTTTTGTTGCCTGCCTTTGAGCATCATTGAAATAAGCTGGAACAGTAATAACAGCCTTAGGAACTGTCTTTCCAAGATAAGCTTCTGCAGTTTCCTTCATTTTGGTGAGAACGAAGGCACCAATCTGGCTAGGTGAATACTGCTGCCCTTTAGCTTCAACCCATGCATCTCCATTTGGAGCCTTAACAATCTTGTATGGAACCATTTTCATCTCTTTTTGAGTTTGAGGATCATCAAATCGCCTACCAATCAAACGCTTGGCACCAGAGATAGTGTTTTCTGGGTTAGTTACAGCCTGACGCTTGGCTGGTGTGCCTACAAGCAGCTCCCCTTTCTGAGTGAAGGCAACCACGGATGGTGTGGTTCGTGCACCTTCAGAATTCTCAACGACTTTTGGATTCTGAAATGACATAAATCAAGTCAGCACAAATCCAATCAATGGAGATATTGGAACACATAGAAGATAATTTTTCTAAGCAATAAAGGTTTACCTTTCCTTCCATAACAGAAACACATGAATTAGTTGTACCCAAATCAATACCAATAACATCATTTCCAGCAGCCCTTGAACTGCAAAACAAAAGAGATCATGAGTAATTTTTATACAAGATTGAAAACACATCTACTCTTAAGAATTATTACAAACGCTACCTGAATGGTCGAGACAAACTTGACCAATTGTGACCTACATATGCAGGTTTAGTGTTGCCTGTCAACTGCAATACAACATCAGAGTAAGTTTGTGAGACTATTAAAATTGAACAACAGGCCTGTGTTGGATTGGCTTATTTGAGCTTATCTACTGCATAAGTTTGTGAGACAATTTGGGAGATTTACAGCTTATTTTCGTAAGCTATCCGAAATAGCTTGTAAAAACACCTTATAGCATGCTAAAGAATAATTTAACTTCATTTTATCTTTTTCTATAAAAATAGCTTATCTAAACGTATGCATAACTTGTGTTATGAGCTGCAAATAAGCTGTTTATCCAAACAGGCTCAAAATTCTATTACAAAACGAGCTTCCGAAAGATCAAAATTCGAAGATCTACACCATAACAACAAAAACCCTAGAAAATCATAAGCGAATCAAAATTCTTAGAGAAGAGTAAAACCAAAGCTATAACGAAACGAACGAAAGCAGAAGATCAATGTAAAGGAAGCAACCACGACAGAGAAGAGCAAAGAGAAGCTACCGAACGAAAGGCAGTGACGGTGGAAGAAGCAGCATCACGGCGGCGGAGAGAGCGGAGCAAAGCGGTTGCAGCGGCCATAGCGAGAAAAAGAGGATTGTGATGATCGGAGATTGAAAAGAAAATGGAGTGTGAGAGAGAGGGGGTTTTCTATATATATATGAGGGGTTTAATTAGGGTTTTTGGTTATACACGCCAGATTATTCTAGTGCTTCTTACCCAAGAAAAAGAAGGTTCTAGACGGTCACAAAACGGTGTCGCTGATATATGCATCTTTCATCAATATTTTGAATTTTGCTCTCCCTATCACAAAACACTCACGCCCCGTATGTTTTCCAAATATAACTCTGCGTGAGTTAACACACGCAACGTGACTTAACTCACGTACCTCACAAGCTCTGCACGATTTAAGTCTCGCACCACTGATCATCTACCCGAGTTAACTCGCGCAAGTTAGCCGATGGTAAAAACTAAAGAACAAACGTTTTTGGACGGTGGTCAATGCTTTTTATTGATTTTTACACGTTTTTTTTTAAGTTTTTCTCATGTTTTTGGACCTCATTAAGTGTTATGCTACTTTAAACCACCTATAAATACTCTCACATACTTTCTCTTTTCCGCACATTATCTCCTCCCACTCTCTCCCTCTCTTTCTCTTCTTCTTTTTTGCTTCTATAGTCTCTAGGCTCTTTATACCCCTTTAGGTAAATACAGGTGGCATTTGGGGGAAGTAGTGGTTCGTTGGGTTGGGAAAAAAGACATTATCTCTTGAGGTAAAATTAGGTTTGTTTCCTTTTACTCCCAAAATCTTTTTATCGTGGGTAAAAAGAATCACCATGAGGTATAAAATGAACCAAATTTAAATTTAACTCAAGGGATCTTGATGTCGTTTTTCCAAACAGGACGGATCATTATTTTCCTCAAAAGATATTGGTATACACCCTCTTACCAAAGAGGGTAAAATATATGTATTTATTATTGTAATTTTTGAATCATATTAATAAAATGAGAGTTATATTTATTAATTTTATTTTTTATTTGTATTTATTTTTGCATTTATTTTATGTTTATGATTATGTATTGAATAAATAAATATTGAATAAATAAAATCGAATTTATTTTCTAATTTTGTATTAAATGAATAAATAAATTAGAATAAAAATTGAATTAGAATAAAATCGAATTTATTTTTAAGTGCATAAAAAAATTAGAATATAGCAAATAAATAATTTAGAATAAAGTGAACAAATAATTTAGAATAAACTAACCAAATAATTTAGAATAAAATAAATAAAATATTTTATAATAATAAAAAAAAAAGACATTTTGCGCCACTTAACGTGCGCAACGTTACTCAACTTGTTGATGAGTCAATAATCTCTTCTCTTTATTCATTACAGTTAACCCGAACGCTAATTGTTGCCCTAGATTTACCATAACCACGATGCTTAATTTTACTATATTACCCCTATATTTAATAATCATATTTAATTTAATCAAAATAAAAGCAAACAGATCACTCATATGGCTCCTATTCTTTTGAACAAAACAAATCCTCCTATTTTTTTTTTTATCAAAACAATTGCTTTCAGATAATCTTTATTTCAACATTTTATTTATTTCGTGGTTCACTACATACCGAAAGAAGATTGAAAACATCATCTGAGAACATCTGTGGTGCCGGCTATTCGAAGAGATGGAAATAAAAGACGGTTTACTGTGTGGAATCTGTTAACACGACTTTGAGAAGCCATCTGTGATTGAACAACGTGTGTATACCTCCAAGTTGTTTCATCTTTTTTCCAGTTTGACGATGATGATTGTGTGGTTCTCGATGGTGATCAATAAAATCAAGTTAAATGTGTGAATAATTTTCCATCTAAGTCTGATGAGTTGTGTGTAGATGGTGATAAAGGAAAGGTATTTTCTATAATTTCATTCTCTTGCTATTTAAGAAAAAATGTTTATAATTTTTTTAGTTGATCGGATAAACAATTGGATGATAATAAGTTGATGTTGAATTTCTGGATTATGATAAGAGTTTTTTCATGGTAAAATCGATTTTTATAACTCTATGCAGAAAAACATTTTGAATTCTACTTCTCTTCATTCAAATATGAATCCTTTAGGCATTTTATTTTGTTGTTAGGTAAGTTGTAACGAGCCTTTTAGCTATCTGGCATGAGTAATTGATATTTTTATACTTAAGATTGTTATACTGCTTTCGATTTCCAGCATGGCCAAGGAAAGGTAACAAGGTTCTGCCTCATTTTTTATGTTATGAATTCTGATGCTTTTATCCATGGCCTTCAATCTAGATGTAGCACAACCAAAAGCTGGATATTTAATATGAAAATAATGTGCAGTCTTGGCTAAAAAAAAAAGGTATATTCTAGATTTGATTTCTGATTAGGGATTGAATATGCAGTCATGGTTTCAAGACAACATTGATATTATTATTATTGTAGATGAAGTATTTTGGTATGATTGAGGTTATTATTTTGCAGAAACCCGTTGACAGTTATGACATAGGCTTTGAGGTGCTTAGATTTGATTGAAGTTATTATTTTTCAGTTGTAAAAGTCATGAACAAAAATCAATACCTTAATCTATTTTTATGGAGGATGTTTTCTCGCTGATTCCGATGGCTGTGCTCTGTAACCTCGCTGCAATTGAAACAAGAAGCGCACAAATTCTGCTCACAAGGTTTTGTTCTTGGGTTTTCCAATTTGAGGTTTCCCCTTTTCTGCAGAAACCATATATAAGGAAACAATCCTCTCAATTTATTCTTCAATTTCGACCTCTAATCCTTCCCGATAAGGAAACAATAATACACCCGCAATTGGAATCGTTTCTGCACAACATGCCATAGATAATTTCCTCATCTACCAGCACGACATCAGCATATTTAAGGTTCATCTGCTATTCTTTTTGTGAATCCCTTCCGATCTATCTTAATTTTCTTTTTTGTGACTTCTTTTTTAGACATAGTTTAGCTACATCGGATTTACTTGAATCAATTCATGTTTATGAAATTACTAATTAGGTTTGTTTTTATTATTGTACTGTGTGCATGTTCGAAGTTGAACTAAAAGGATGTGTATTGGCAGTCAAGTGCTTCACCTCAAGGTATATGTTCTTAACAAAACTTCTAGGACTTTTCTTTTAGTTTTTTTTTTTTTAATTTGGATTAACAAATTTGGATGTTTATGTGCAGAAGCTTTTTCAACATATTTACTTAGATTTCAATGTTGAATTTTATATTAAGAGAAAATCTTACTTTCTTTGGTTGTATTTTAACTAAATATTGAGCTCCCTATAATTTTTCTATCTTATTGTGTGGATTTTCAAATGTTTGTGTGATTGATACTGATGGTAGAAGTTTTCCATATTTGTGTGCTTGAGACTCATTGTTAAATTACTCTGAAAAATTTAAACGAAAAATATGTTTTTATCTAAATGTGAAATAAAATTTACAATGTAAAGTTGTTGGAAAAAGCAATGAATCAAATAGAGCAAAGTTAGTATCCAAAAACGATTTGAAACTCTTCTTTTGTATTATTTATTTTAAGCAACTTTTAGAGCTTATATTTGATTAGTTATGTGCTCTCAATACTGTTATCATTTGGTTATCGATGATGATTGTCTTCTGCATTTGTGTATCTTTCTCAAGAGATCATTTAAATTTTAAGTTTGAATTGCTAATTTGTTTCTGTGTGTGTAATTTAAAGTACAATGTTTGTGAGTTGGATTGCTAACTATAATTTTATTCATCTTAGTAAATGTAACTTGAGAAAGGTATGATGCTCCTTAAGACTCACACTGCTTGGTGTTTTAAGAGCTTATATAGAAAAAAGGTGTCGTTGAAGAGCTTAGAAATGAATGCAACTGATATAAGTTTCAAACACATATACATGTATTCTGATACTAACCTTTTGTAATTGATTTTTCCCTTTTTAAATTTGATTGAGATTTTATTTTTGAGTAGGAAGAGCTGAATAATGTCTGCACATTTCATGATTCCTAGCTAAAAGGTTCATTTGATGATCTCTTCACTAATCCTTTATTGTTTACTCAGTTTATTATGTTTTACTATGTCTTTGTTCTACTATCCTTTATTATGTTGTAAAACATATCAAATTGATGATGGTGTTGAGTTCGACCAATATACATCATTTTGCGTGACTTTAAAAACATTTATTAAAATGTAAGGATTATTCTTCAAAGTCAAGCAAAATGTAAGGACCAAAAACATATTTAATTCTAAAATAATTGAGACCCACTAACTGCCACATCAGTAGTTCGTTAAAGAATTAACAACATGGACTAATTTTGATAACGGAGATAAAATGTGAGGATTTTAAAAACATTTAATGAAATGTAAGGACTATTCTTCAAAGGGGCGCAAAATGTAAGGACTAAAAACATATTTAACCAGTTTTTTTAATTTAGAAAGTCAACCAACTTTTTTGGTCACCCTCCATTTTAGATTATGTGACATGTTCATTCATGACATGGATCATACATGACGTTATCCACATGGTTCATCATTTGATACCTCATTTCCGCGTTAAATAGTTAAAATATTGTTCAAGAACCCTAACATCGAAAATTTTCAAATTGATTTTCAATAAAAGATAACGTGTTATAATCATCTCTCTTAATCTGTATTATATATATATATATAAGAGATACTTTGTTTTAAGATGACTTTTTCACTTTTAATTATACCTATAAACATATTTTAATCAAAATTTCATAAAAGTTATTGTTCGTAATTTAGATGCATTAACGCGATACATGCATGGTATAAAATAGGCTTAAGTGCATTTTTTATACCTTAACTTTTAAAAAGTTGCGATATTGGCCCCTAACAAAAAAAATGCAATTTTGACCCCTAAAAATTAAGAGTTGCTGAGAAGCCGCAACATGTCCCAAAATATGGGTCATAACCGCAACTTTTTGTAAAGATAAGGGGCCAAACGAGCATATTTTCCTTAAGTTAGAGGGTCAAAAGAGCATATTTCCCTAAACATGGGTCACTTTTGGTCATCGCATTTTGACCAGCTCACGAAATTGGTCCTGCCTTTTTCAAATCGAACAAAATCGTCCCTAAATTATCACGCTTTTTTGCAGTTTTAGTCCTACCCCCGAATTTCATCTCCAAAAACGCTGATGTGTCAAAATTTTAACTGATGTGGCCAAAAGAACACCTATGTGACAATGCTTATTTGGAAAATGTCATTTATAAATTCATCAAATTAATTTTATCAATATGGAAAAACATTTTAACATTTTCAGAAATTACAATGAATTAAAAATTGAAAATTTATAAGTGGGAAACAAAGATAGAAACTCTAGTTTCCCAAAATTCCCAAATCGATTTTGCTCTCCTTCCCAAATACGAACGCAAAAACAAAAAATCTTCTTCCTTGCTTTCATCTAACAAGTTCACTTGAAAATAACAACAAACAACTCAAGATTTTACTTGAATAAGACCACATAAACAAGAACATAGAACACATAAACAAGAACACCTAAACATTTTCAACACTTATAATTCCTGGAAGCCTTCATATGTAGCATTACTAGTTCCTACTTTTCTTCCTCTTCAAGCCTTCAAGATAATAACAATACAGAGCAATCCGATAATGACCACAACAGTTAGAACAAGCAATCATTTGCAAAACTTTAGCTTCTTTTTCAAATCTTCATCTTGTTTCAACTTCATATTATCCTTCTTCTTAAGTTCATTACTGACAAAATCACCTCCTTTGCACGCCTAGAAATTTCTTCATCGTACAAATTGAAGAAATTACATCAATTTCGTCGCAGCAATTGCATTCAAAAATAAATAACAAATTGTTAATTATGGGTTTCAACTTATGCTGATACCTTTATTTGACAAAATCTAAGATTTACCTTATATAACCCACATCCATTAAACCTACGGCCATGATTCTCAGTTGTCCATGCAGTAGTAAGAGGTGAATCAAGATCATAGAAACAACGAACATCTCTTCTTCGTGATGCACAACTGTTACTGGACATAGTATATTGTGACATTTTCGATTTCGATAGAAGAAGAAAAATTGGAATAAATTGAAGAAGAAAACGAGGAGGAAGAAGACAGAATTTAGCGAAAATGAGGAGGAAGACAGAATTGAGGAAGAAGATAATTTTTGAATGGATTGAAAACCAAATTGGGAATTAGGGTTTATGACTTTATTTTAAATTAAATTTCATATTTCTTTTATTTTTTTTGTTTTAATATTTAAAATGTTTAAATTGTATTTTGAAATTCAAAATTACCGTTTTAATAACATGTAAATGATATTTTTCTTATTGGCAATGCCGCATAGGCGTTCATTTGCCATCCGTGCATTCAAACTTAGGGGGTGGATAATGTGTTTAAGCCTATAAAATAATATGTGGTTTTGGACTAACTTTTCACTTACAATTTTACCCTTAAACTAATTTACCTATAAAAATGATATATTGTTGGTGTCATTAAAAAAAAAAAAGACAATAATCTATATTATATTTATATATTGTTGGTGTCATCGAAAAATATAAGTATAGTTTGTTACGATATGAAAATGCAAAATATCTATATCTATAATTTCAAACAAAATATATATTTTTTAATTAAAATCAAAATTTCATAAATATTACTCTTTGTAATTTATATGTATTGGTCCGTCTCAATGTTAGTGATTCCTTAAAATTGACATAGTCATATGAAATCTTAAAAATTCATGGTCATTTCAAATCTTTTAAAATTATTATAATCTTTTTTAAAGTTTTTTATCCTCGTAAGGTTAGCTTCAAAAACCTTTTCTCTTGCTATCTTTCCTTTCACTTTCTTTGATCATCCAAAAAGATTTATCTTTTTAAAATCTTAATAAAAAATACTAAACTTTAAATTTGAATGAAATACTAAATTTCCGGCAAATAATGTTACAAAATTTAAAAATGGGTGTTACCGGATGACTGGATCTTAGCATAGAGATAAGAATCCCAAATTAAAATCATAGGTTGGATTTGGAAATCCGAAAAGGAAGTTTCCCAGAACCTCAACTACCTGATTTTGAATTTTGTCACATTCTTCTGTTACTTTATTATTTATTTATTATTAATCACTTTCTCTCACTATCATTCATATATCTCTCTCTCTTCTCTTTGATTTTTTCCTTATTTGTGACGTTTTTGCTCTATCCAGATTCAACCTCTCACTTTTCTATTCATTTTCTTCTTTTTTTTTTTCTTTCTCCATTTGGGTATTCAATTCATCAAGGTAATGTATTTCTAATTCCTTTTTTTTTTTTTTTTTGAAAATTCAATTCAGGGTTTGATTCAAATTGCATAAAGTTTGGTTTTTTGTGAATAATTCTATTGGGTGGTTTGAATATTTTTCTGGGTTTTTCTTATTTTTAGTTATTTTGGATCAATTTGATATTGGGTCATCTTTTATTTGTGGAATTTGGATTTGAGATTACAATTGGGTTAGTATAGTTATAGTATGGTAATGCATGTAAGATAGGAAATTTGAATATTAAAGTTGGAATTTTCTGGAACAAGTTGTTTGTTTAATAACATATTGTGCATTAGTGTTAGGAGAGTGTTTTTGGGTAATTTGTGAAATTTATGGAACTAGCTAGTAGGCATAGAGTAATGGAGAATGGGGGAGCTGAGGAGATGGATGTTGAAAATCCTGTGGATGAGCATAGATTCTACCCTTCTCATCCTGTAGGTTTGGTGAAGAAGAGGGCTTATATATTTGATGGTTCGGGGAATTTTTATAATAAGGAGTGGGATCTGGCTGATCTTTATCAAAAAGAAGAAAAGGAATCGGATGCGGTGGAAGGTCGAGGGAATGAGTTTTCTTGGTACCATGTGGAACTTCCGAAAGGGAATCAGAAATTGTCTCAATCTGCGCAGGACTTGATTGGTGTTCTATGTCCGCCGTTGAAATTGCAGGATATTCTTTCACTTGTTAGTAATGGGCCCTTTTGTGCACATGTAGACGGTGCACTTGTTTTTCGGGTTAATTCACCTGGGCCTCCTTCTAGTGATTTTACATTTAGACTTGCTGCTAGAGTTACTGAAAATTCGGTGATTACAGTGTCCTTAGGGCGTGTTCCTCGGTTAGGTTTCTCACGTATGGGTGAATCTTTACTTTCGGAAATTCCTAGAGTTGAAAGCTCCTCTCGTTTTAGTGGTCAGCAGAGGGAAGGAAGTGGGACTGTGATTAAGGAGCATGTTCTTGAATTTTTATTGACGATGAATCATTCCGAGGAAGCTGACAATCCTGTTCCTAGATCTGTCTCGAATCTTGTGGTTCACATAATTGACACGCATGTAGACCAGCTTCAGGATCTTGTGACAAAGCTTGAGATGGAGTTGGACTCTGTCGAGCTTGATCTGGATAAAGGTAATTCCACTGTACACTCTTTCAACCCTCCCCAGCACTCTTATATCTAACAATGACATCAATAATCACAATTTATATGCTTGCACCGTTCCTAGTTAAATGGCTTATAGGACATAGTCATTGTCAACTATTAGTTTTCTTTATGCTTCAAATCTTACAAACTAAAGCCGCTCTTGATTGCTTGAAGCCTTAGTTTCTGTTAAACTGACTTAAAGGAGTTGTGATGTAAATTTAGACCTACTTTGTTGTCTTTTTTTGGTAGGAATATTGAAGTTGTCATAGGGATGACCTTTGAAGTTTGTGATAATTACTTTGATTGATTGAATGTAATGCCAAGGCCCTGTTTAGATTAGCTTCTAACTTTTGTGAACTTCTCAAAGAAAATAAGTTTGTGGCTATTTTCGTACACGGAAGTCCTTGTATGCTTACATAAAAGTTAAGATACGAAATCTAATTTCAACTTAGACGAAAAGCTATTATTTATTATTTGAAAAAAAATAATGTTATTGCAAGTTCTTTTTCTATTTAAAAAATTGACATGAGAGAAGATTTATGTTATGTTGAAATGTAAAATAAGGGCAGGTTAGTGAAATTTAAGGGATGGATGGGGGAATGAAAGCAATTATATCATATGAAAAAAATATTTTATTGAATGAAAAAAGAAATTCCTCCAGTTTCATCAAATTTCAAGTCAAACATGTAGGATTTATTTCCATTTTCATATCTTAATATTTAGACATGATAGATAATGTCTATATGATAATGGATTTCATGAAAACCTGTACTTATTATCCATGCATCTCATAGTCCATATAATGTATTTTGATTTGACTCTTGCTGAAAATTTTGATAGAACCTTTTGTCCAAAACATAGCCTTGATCTTGCATCCTTGTATCTCCTTTTTTCTCCTGTAGTTTTTGGGGTCCTCTGATGCATACTGGGTAGCGGTAAAACATCTGTGCCTTCAAATGTTTTGACCATTAATATGCAGCGAGGAAGGCCTTGTAGACCATAGTATTTTACAGAAGATACTGTTTGGGTGGATATTCAATTGTTAATTGTATTTACATCACCTTCCCTTGACTAAAAGCCAAAATTACAGGAAGAACTCTTGGTACGGCTGGTTTATAAAAGAATTATAATGTCCACATGGCATCACAAGCCAAAACTATGGGAAGAATTCTTGGTATAGCTAGTGTGTTAAATAATTAGAATGTTCAAATGGCATTTGATACAGTAGTGTAGCCTAAGACTTCAAAGTTTTCTGGCAAGTTTTTTTGTTCATATGGGTGGCTTTTTATGTAACTGTCATATTTGCTCCTTGATGTACAATGTTTGAAGAATTGAATTAAGTAGTTTTTTTTTGGCTTAATTGTAGGTGGTTATGCTCTGAAGAAACAAATGCTAGATGATAGAAGATTCCCCAAGATACATATTAATTTGCAGCGGCTCCTGCAGGTGATACTGTACTTTATTTTATACATTCATTTTGGTTTAGTTTTATAGTCCCTTGAGAGGAGAAACAGAAGTTTTCTACCTCGATTTTAATTAACTTTCACTAAAGCTCAGAGTCATAAATATTAGTGAATAATGAAAATGGATGTTATAGTTTTGCAATCAAGCATAAGGATTGAGTTCTTGGGGGTTCCATCATCATAGTGTAATCAATAGCATCAGTACTCAATAAAGATTTCTTTGGTATTCATTATAAGACAGATTAATCCGGGAGAGACGGTATAAAAGGAAATTAATGTGTTTTATTATGATAGGTTGATGAGCTTACACAAAATTGCCACTGGAAAATGATTCTTTATCTTGTTAGATGGAAAAATGAACATTGATGGTGTTGCTGTTTCCATTATATTTGTTCTCGTATTTATCGAATTGTATGGACTGAACTTCCTTTTTGTGTTGCATTACCTTAAATTCTAATTCAGGTGATTGCCCATGGAGAACAAGTGTATCTTCGTGTAAAAGAAAAATCCTCTTCGAAAAGATGGTTATCAATTGAAGACATTAACTCCCTTGAAGAACTAATTGGAAGGTTGAGGAGGCTAAAAGAGAATGTAGGGTTTATAGTTAATCGTGTCACGGCAATACAGGCTAGTCTTGACAGTTGGCAATCGGAGCAAATAAACCGCAAACTGTACTATCTCTCATTTCTTTCAATAGTATTCCTCCCCTTATCCATCATAACAGGAGGTTAGAAATCTGCTTATACATCATCTTTTATAGTTCACTTCTACATGCATTGCAATACTGTATGGTTTTGATTTTGGACTCTGATTGCAGTATTTGGCATGAATGTTGGAGGAGTTCCATGGACAGGTCAAAATTCCCCAGAGCTAAAGGATGGTTTTCGGAATGTCATGTTAGTATGTGTCATTATGCTTGTTCTTGTACTACTCTGCTTCCTTTTCCCAGCTCTTTATACGCGGATAGTTACTGCTTGGCGAGAAAAGAAAACTCTTGGAAGAAACTGGTCACTGAACAAGAAGTCGTTGCTCAGGAGACCGTTAAGAATAGATGATACGGCGAGAGGGGGTTACCTTCGGATTTAATGGTGATGTAGTGCCTGCTTCATTTCGTTAATCCTACTAGTGAACATTCAAGTTACACTATACCCACTTCTTTATGTTTTGAAGAATGTCCCGCGCACAAGCAAAAGCAACCTTATCAGCTGGTTTTCTTCAATGGCTCATACAGAATACTAATAAAATTGACATTTAGTTGTCAATAAAAGAATCACCAGAAGCACAAATCGAATCCTCATGAAGCACAGATTCTCTGGCTGATGAAATGAGAGATTGTAATCAAGCCAAGTTTTTGCTTATTCTTTCATTTTTTTCCCTTCTTCGGGGAGGGGTATGTGGGCCCATCAGTATACATTTCTTTAACAAAACTTGTACAGTGTTTTTTTTCTTTTTTTCTTCCTTCTGGTTAATGGCAGAGATTTTGATTTAGTATCATAATTATGAAATGTCATTGTACCAAAAAAAAAAATGTCACTTGGAGCCTTGTTTGGCCCTTAATTATTTTGGGACTGAATAATAATGCTTGTGGTTAGAAATGAATACAATGATTACAGTTTTCCTGCTCCTTTCAAAAGCTTAATCCTTAAACTTTAGTGATAACAAAATTCTTGTTTACATCCTAATCATAATCACATTGCAAATTAGTGTTTTAAGGACACTTTTAAATATGTCTAACGGGGTATATGCTAACATGTGTCACAAGTTAAGGATTTCAAAAACTGAAATTTTGTGCTGAAAAAAATAATTTTTGAACTTATAATGAATTTTGTGTTAAAAAATTTCTATGTCTAATAAGAAGTTTTTTTGTGCAAAATATTGTGTATTGATTGCATTGAAGATTTTTTTTTACAGAATATATAACTTTCTAAAGAAAAAGTATTTTATTTCTAATGCTGCTTAAACAATGCAACTATTTTTGCGAGATATAGTTGTAGGCAAAATAACATTGAAGCCAATAGTTTGGCCCGTCGTCTAGCTAGAATTTTACATAATCGATTAGGCAGATGAATGCCCCTTTTATTGTACCTATGATAAACTGCATGCACAATCCAAACAGTTGAGTTATTTGTTATCACGTAAGGCGAGTTCTTCTATCATAACTGAATTTTCTCTTTGCACAAGAGTCCGAGATCGAACCTCCAACCATTTGCTTAAGAGTCTAAGCCCCTTACCATCTCAAAAGCTACCAAAACCACCACCATTATTATCATTGTCAAAAGCACCACCATCACCCCGAGTTCTGCAGATTTCCCACGGTGTAAAGGTGCACTACTTATTTTTAGTTAAAACATGTTACGTACATCACATCGTGATATGACATTTTTATAGACGTACTTGAAACCCTAACTTTAACAAGTTCAAACTTTTACAATATTGATGAAGAAGTTAAATAAAAAAAAGTACGAAAATTAATTTAAATTTATCCAAAAAAATTGCCATGAAAAACCCACAATTACTATATAATACTCCCTCCGTTTCAAAATACATGTCCAATTTTTGCAATGTGCACTATTCACTTGACTTACTTTGACCATACTTTTTAACTAATGTATGAATACAAATATTAGCATGTAAGATGTTTGATTTGTCTCGACAAATATTTTCAAAATATTAAATTTTTATAATTTTTTATTTTAGATAATTAAAGATATTAACAGTCAAAATTGTGCATTGGCATATGTGAAGTTGTTGATTTGAACATGTATTTTGAAACGGAGGGAGTACAATTTTAATATTTTATTACTCAAACAAATGTGGAAAAAAGAAAAGTCTAAACCATCTCATCTTCAAGGTTGTCCCCAGCTCATGGAAATATTGGATACACTTTGTATGCCTCTATTAGGGATGGGAATAGGCCAGGTCAGGCCAGACTTTGATAGGCCTGAGCCTGGCCTACGAAATAAATCACAAGTCTGAGCCTGGCCTATAGCCTATCATAGGCCGTTTTTCTAGGCCTGACTTGGCCTATTTAAAAGCATGGACCGGCCTGAAAGCCTACTTACAGACCTACTTCACATTAAGGCCATCAAATAGTTCATTTGGCCTACTAAATAGGTTAAACATGTCTTAAAGTCTACTTAAAAGCCTATTTCACTACAAGTAAATTTCAACTAGATTAAAGCCTACATAAAAGCCTATAACAACAAAGCCTATTAAGGGACTAATAGATAGAGAAAAAGATGTTTATATTTTTAATATATGCAATTATTTTAATATAAAAAAAATTAATAAATAAGTATTAATAGGCCAGCCTATTAGGCTTAACGGTCTTTTTTTGAAGCCTAAGCTTGGCCTATTTAACTAAACAGACTTTCTAAAAAAGCCTAAGCCTAGGCCTATCTACTAAACAGTCCATGCCATGCCAGGCCGTAGGCCCCTATAGGCCGACCTGGCCTATTCCCAACCCTAGCCTCTACCATGAGTCATTGTTAACATATCAAAAAAACAACGAACGTCACAACGCTACACTTAGATAATGAAATAAAAAAAACATAAGAAAAATTGGATCTATGTGGAAAAACAAGACACATATGAATGATTCTAGACAAAAAATGACTCCAAGCAATGATTTTTAAAAAGAACTTCGAGATAAGGTAAAGTTTTTCTCTCTAAAAAAAAATAGGGACGTCTCAATTTTTAAAATCTCATCATATCTTGATAAATATAGATTTTTTCATCACATTTATTTTCACAATAATGATAAATAAGCATGAGAAAATTTGATAGTCATTCAACATCTCATTTTCTTTATATATCTCTATTCTTCTTATCACGTCACAAAATATCACATCACAAAATATCACATCAATATCTCTTTTTTCTTCTATGTTTCAAGGTATATACACCAGCCTGAGGTGTACACAAAACATTTTCCTTATTTTCAGTGTTTCTATGAATTAAAAGCCATCTTCAAGCCATCAAGATGCTCGAATTAACATAACTACAACTAAGTCCAAATTCACTCCGTAAGTCGTAAGAAAAGGTCTAAATCCTTTCGAAAAGATCTTGTATATTCATTTTACTTTGTTCCTAAATATTTTTTTGGTGGTGCTTTGTTCCTAAATTTCCCCGGGGATTAATTTTAAAATTTTAATTGCGTTAACTATTCCCTTACAAATTAAAAAGTATACTTAAATAATAATTATCTCATGTTCCACGAATGGTAAATCTGTAAATTTTAAAAATGATACAAATTATTACAAAGAATTGATCAATCAAATATTTAAGAATGGCTATAGTATTATGATTTATGAATACGAAAAGTCTGTAAGACATTTAATCGTCCAATCCTTTTACCATCCAATAGAGTAGGGTAAACTTCTACATCATATCATAAACTACATATATAAAACTCATTTACATGTGAACGGAAGTCTTTTGAATTTTGATGTAGAGTTAAGGTAACTCCTACGGTAAACAATTTTGTTTGGATATTGGCAATAAATTGTGTGCAGTTGTCCACTGTCCATGTTACCTTGACACTCAAGTCAATAAAACAACACGAAAGTAGAGTGTACTTTTAGTAGAAAATTATGTATTTTGCTTTGCAATGAAAAGGAGATATTTATATGACAATGAATAATATGTAAAATGACAACGAAAACAAGGAAAGCAAATTTTGCTACAATGAATAAATTACGAGATTGGAACCAATAAAGTAGTATTGGCCTAATACATGTTTTTGGATAAAATAAAATACTACATAGTGGTGTGGTGGTCCTATTCAGTTCTTGCTAGGAGAAAGAAAACAAGTCAAGCGTTTACATGTGTTAGCAAATTACTAATAATAACGACCAACTTGATTTGCCAACGTCATGTTGATAGAGATAAACAAACTAGGAAAAAATAATACAGCTAGCTGCTATGGGATCATACATACATGTATCCTCTGCAGTCTGCCTCAATTTTTCTGTATTCTTATATAAGTTATATCTATCCTTTTGTCTCATTACATATGCATGATGTAGTCTGGTCTCAAATAATTGTGTAAATTATTTAAACATGATTCGGTCAATATGTATAGTGAGTGTAAGTCGAGTGATAGAAAATACAAACAACTTAGATCAACTAATTTGTATAAGTGAGCAATATTATTTTTAGATAAATGATAACACCATCTAAAACTTATACAGAATGATAAAGTTTTTAGTTCGAATCCAGGGAAATACTTCACCCAAACAATATCAACATATGGTAACATTTAGGGTACACAATCAGACACAAGTAAACCAACACCATAGATATACTAATTTAAAATTAAGTGGTTAGGATATTTTAAGTATGAGTGGATTGGTTATAAAAATCCAATTTATAATATATACCCACAAATATCCAGAATATAAATAGTCAAATTACACTCTGTACCCTACAGTTAGAGATAATTAAATTTTAATAAATCGATATATTTAATTGTAAAGATTATAAGGAACTTATTTGCCCTTTTTTGACAAAACTTATTTATCTTTTTATAAAGACTTAAGGTACCGTTTGGCCAGCCTTTTTTTCGGTCTAAAAACTACTATAAAATAAATTTAAAATAAAGCTCTTTAAGGAAAAAGTTAAAGTTGTTTGATTTCTTTATTTTTTTTTAGTTCTAAAGTTATTTTTAAGTTAAAAGTTGTTTTGCAAAATATTATACAAAACTTTGATTTTTTTTTTTTTTTGGTGGTGTCCGGATGTCGAACCCGCGACCTTGCATATATTTATGCATTGGCTATATCAACTGAGTTAAATTAAAGAATAGTTTGTTATTTCTTTTTCAATTATACTGTATAACAAATTTTGTTATAAGAATACCATATTTTTTGTGTCATTTAAAAAGATAAGAATTTATATCATATGATATTATATTTGTTACATTGTTGGTGTCGTTGAAAAAGATATGTTTAGTTTTTTTAATAAGAAAAAGATATGCATAGTTTGTTACAATATAAATGTGTAAAATATATATAAGTATAATTTTTTTAGGCATCTATACTTGTACTTTTAATTAAAATCAAAATTTCATAAAAATATAAATTGTACGCATTACGCAACACTAAAAAAATTATTCGCATTAGCGTAACAAAGAAACAGACATACAGACATAAAATATTACTCTAAACGTTAATGTGTGTGTGTATTTGTGATGTTGAAGAAAGAGAATAAAAATATTTGTGAGATTGTGATAATTAAACGAAATTAAAATTAAATATATAAGTGATAAAAAAGATAATAAAATTCCTTCAAAAATAGATAATAAAATTAAATTCATTCTCCTTTACAAAATTATATGGACCGGTTCAAAAAAAAAATAAATGGAAGAAAAAATAAATTGAAATATAATATTAAAAAATAAAAGAAAAGGTTGTCTGCGTGAATTGAATAGAGATGCTTGTGAAATAAATTACGGAGAAGTAATTTTTTGAAGTAACATTCAACAACTTTTGGTTAAAACTCAGTCCGTTCAATTTTATGCATTCTAAAAAAAGTAAGTTTTTTCGAATGTACTTTATTGATATTGTGTTTGGCCTAACTTCTCCTTAAAAATGTAGAGAAACTGAAAAAAAGCCGGGCCAAACGGTAACATATTAGTAACTTATTTATACAATTTATATTTTTAATGAAGATGTTTTTTTTTACGTAACTTATTTATTTATCTTTTTTTTTTGGTCAAGTTTATTTATCTTTTTATAAGGATAAAACTGATGAAGTTTAGGGATTTAGGCCCCGTTTGGATTGATTTATTTTAAGTTTATGTGGACTTATCTATTCGCATAAGTCTTTTTAAAGGTGTTTGGGTAAATAAATAAAAACAGCTTATCATAGTTTCATAAGCTGCTTATGCCATATTTTAATAAGCCTAAATTTTCAGCTTACCCTCTGACTTAACAAGGAGCTTATGAATTTATGTAACCTCCTTCGATTCTCTCTGGATTCACTTTTTCAAAACATATATTTTAATTATAACTTTTTTGAAGGAATATTTTAATTATAATGTTAGTTATCTTTTGCGGTGCACGAGTAACAAAATTGCTATATACTTATCTTACTAAAGCAACACAGCTAACTAAGAATTTTTTTTTAAGGAAGATTTTTATTATTTTTTTTGTTACGTAACAAAATGAAACTGAATAAAAAAAATAAACTTAACTTGTTTTTTTTTTTTTTTTTGTAACAAACTGTACACTAATATCTATATATATGATAAGTTTATTTACACCTCTAATGTTAGTTTTGTCTTATATGAATATTGATATTTTTTTTAAGGACAAATATTGATTATAATATATATATATAATTAATATATTATAATATTGTTTTTTTACGCCTTGATTAATTTCATCAAAAAAAAAATCTTGATAATTGTGGTTCAATTCTTTGATTTTTTTGTTAAATTAAAAATATTTAAAATTTCGATAATTGCTTATATAATGTCACATCCAAACACTTCAATTTATGTAAGTACTTTTTAGTGTGCATATCCAAACATAAATAGCTTATCAAGTATAAGAGCTTATGATGTAAGCTCTAATGCTATAAACATCTATATAAGTTGTTTATCCAAACGGAGCTTTAGTTTAGAACAAATATTTTCACTGTAATATATAATAGATATATGTGTATTTATTATATTTTATTAAGTGTAGAGAAATATATATAATTTTAGAAGTGTGGGGAAACTTTTGCAATATATTTTATTTTTCCAGGTCATGTCATAATTTATTGAAAAACGGTTCAAGATTTATTATTTGGGCTTTACAACTTAGTATTGCAAGTCAAAAGTTAAACAATCCTAGCCACTTAATTTTAAATACATAAATCAATGGTGTTGGTTTACTTGTGTAGGGTACCAATTTGTGTACCCTAAATGTCACCATAAACATATTATTAGTTGAACTAGTTTTTATGGACAATGAATAATGTTTTTTAATGATGAGAAAATGAATCCAGTTTTTTCTTATATAATAAATGTATTTCTCATAAAAAAATTATGAACACGGTGATACTTTTAAAGTTTGATTGAGTACCATCTATTATTCAATGATATGTCATATTTGTGTATCAATTCATTTAAAAATAATACCAAATTTAAAATAAATTTTATGTAGGGGTTTCGAAACCAACCAAACATCATAGTACTTAAAAAATTTCCTTAATTTTTTTTTATAGTTTCTTCCTTTTTTCACTCCCAAATAAAAGCTCCCGCAGGAATCTGAGGCAGATGTCTGCATTTGGCGACCGGATACTGGAGTTGGCTACACGATTCATGGTGTATATCAAATGCTTATGAGGCAGGAGATACACAGTCACGATGTCACTCTGGATGCTCCTTGGCATAAGAACCTTTCTTTAAAAGTATATGCGCTTGACGACTTTTTCGCAATAGATGGCCGGCAAAGGATAATTTGATGCGACGCCGTGTTATTAATCATGAAAATCAATTATGTGTCTCAGGATGTGGTCAACAGGAAACCATAGATCATTTAATAATTCATTGCAATATTTTTGGTGATCTTTGGAAGCATATTAAGTCTTGGATTGGTGTGTATTTAGTGGATCCCCAACAGGTTACGGATCATTTTTATCAATTTGTTCATTCTTCAGGTGCATATGCTCTACGACGGTCAATCTTAAATTTGGTTTGGCTTTGTTGTATTTTTAATTTATAACATTACTCTTCAGGACTACTTAATGTAATTTTGTTTTGCTTCTCTTTGCACTCCTTGTGCTATGGAGCAAAACTTCTTGTTTGTTAATGTTTGTTAAAAAAAATTATTATTAGTCTAAACAATTTTTTTACTCCCATGGAATGGAATGAAAATATTCTATTTTGGCTCTTCATCCCTCTTTTACAATTGCATTTTTAAAACTCAATCATCATTGAACATTGGGTATGGTACTTAAATTTCTTTTTGGTAATAAGAGCTATATTTTTTAATATTCTACTTAAATCTTTGGCACACTTAAAATTCAAAACTGTCTACACCAAAAAAAATACTTAAAAAATGTCAAATGACACATTTTCTAAATTAAATACTAAAGCACCAATAAAAGCACTTGATAAGGAATCAATGAGAATCCAATTTAATAGCATGCAGAATCCAGCCACCAACCGGTGAAGATAACAACAACTTAGTACTACAAACAAGTCCCTATAATAATCCCTTTCTCACTCTCAAATCCAATACAAGAAAAAAAGATAAAAACCACAACACCACACTCTCTCTCTCTCTCTCTCTCTCTCTCTCTAACTCTAACAGAATGAACACATTCGACACAGAGAAAATAACACCCATGGAGCAAGAAGAAGATGAAGAAGAAGAAATCTCCCCCATTGAAGAAGTTCGTTTAACCGTAACAAACACCGACGACCCAACCCAACCAGTATGGACATTCCGTATGTGGTTCTTAGGTCTCATTTCATGCTCACTCCTTTCTTTCCTCAACCAATTCTTCGCTTACCGTACAGAACCACTCATCATCACTCTCATAACCGTTCAGGTAGCTACACTCCCTATAGGTCACTTCATGGCGGCTATTCTGCCAACCACGAAGTTCAGAATCCCAGGGTTCGGGACAAAAAAGTTGTCATTGAACCCGGGGCCGTTTAATATGAAGGAACATGTGTTGATTACTATATTTGCTAATGCTGGAAGTGCTTTTGGATCTGGGTCTCCTTATGCTGTTGGGATTGTTAATATTATTAAAGCGTTTTATGGAAGGAGTATTTCTTTTCATGCTGCTTGGCTTCTCATTATCACCACTCAGGTGAGGTTTCTTTTCTTGATGCTAATTATTGTTAGTTGTAATTTTGAAAATCATAATCTCATTATCTTCTTTTTTAAGCTCTAGAGCTCGTTAAATGTTGAGAAGTGATAAATTGCAAATTCAAACATATGTCAAATCATATTATAGATATTTACAATTATCTTTTACCATCTAAAATGTATTTATCTCATAACATATTTTCTACTTATCTTCATACTTCTCTCGTTCTATATATAAAAGAAAGTTAATCAACAAAAGGTAACGTATATGATTCAAATCTTATGTTAGATAGTAGATCTGTTTGTTTATATATTTCATTTTGACTTGTTAAAAAAAATAAAAAAATCTCAAATCAGATATGTTAACTTTTGTTAACCTTGCTTTTTTTTTTCTTTTTTATAAAATCGGAGAGAGTATATTCTAAGACTAAAATTATTTATATATTTTATGTGCTAGCTCCCTTGTACTTTTTTTTTTATTTTTTATTTTATACAGTTGGTTCTTTGTCCCTTTCATGCTCATGTAATGATTGTTTTCCTCACATTATTTCAATCAAACATCCACTAAGCTCTCCATTATCTTGTTTTTTTGTTTATAATTGCCGGATTGTTTTGTTTATATCGACATTTAATAATGAATGGGACAATTTTATTTGTACCTTCATTGTTAAAATCGAGTCTAATATTTTAAGTTTGATTTAGTAATGGCTCACAATAATTACAAATGAAAATATAATTATATATTCTTTTAAGTAATGATTGATTGTTTTCTTTTTTTGACAGCAAGTTTTACACAAGTTGTAATAAGTATTGGTTAACCATTTGGATGTATTTATTTATTTTTCATCCAAAGGGTGTATTTTTTTATGTTAATATTTTAGATTCATTTCGAAGATATTTATTTGGGAGCTACTGATATTGATTTTGATTGCACGATGTTTGGTTGCTAAGGGTTTTGCTAACACATGCTTTTGAGAAACTGGTTAAAGAATAAAAATTTATCTTGAAAAAACATGTACTAATATTTTTCAAAAAATTTAAAAATACAAAATTTTTCAATTTGTTTCATAACATGCCCTAAAAACATACATTAGCTATTGCTTTTGTAATAATTGAACAAAATTGTGATGGAAATGGACCTTTGATTTATGCCTTCTTTAGTGACAATGTGTATTTGTAGGTCCTGGGATACGGATGGGCTGGGTTGCTGAGGAAGTACGTGGTGGAGCCAGCCCATATGTGGTGGCCTAGTACCCTTGTCCAGGTCTCACTCTTCAGGTATGACAATAAAAAATGTGAAAACAATTATTTATTCCTTGAATATCAAATTCTAAAACTATTTCTGAATGTGTTTTCCGTAAGTTAGTTATTAGTTCTCGAATGTGCTTTTTATGATACATCTTCTGATTGTCCATTATTTATAAAATTGGAAATAGAAGATACACTCAAACATTTTGATGATTTTGAAATATGCATGGCTAGAATGAGATTGTTTCAAATATTTAGAGACCAAAATTACTTGGATTCATGTTTATCACTGTTTCACTTTTAATAGAATGTTATATTGTTCAAAGCTTACAAAATACCAATCAATAATATGAGTGAAGTTTAAGAGAGAGAGAGAGAGAGAGAAATAATAATTGGGCTTCATAGACTTTTAAACTGTGAATTGATTGTTTTATTATTTATTTCAAGGACGTGTATGTTTGCCTTATCAATACTACTATGTATCACAATATCGTTTAACGTGTAGTACGTATGTAATAAGCTATTGAGTTGAAATAGAGATGATCATGCATCAATATAATCTAGAAAATTAGTCCATTGAAATAGCCGAATCTATATATATATATATATATATCTTCATTATTTTCCTCATACTTAGGCATATATTTAGGTAATAATTAATGGATGTGTATTTGTATTAATAAGAACACTGAGCTGGCCCAGCTAGGCCATATGCTTATCAGATTTCCACTCAGTGTTGACTTCAATATTAGCAGCTAGCTTTTTTTTGACAAAAATATTAGCAACTAGATGCCAGAACGTTGAGTTTGTCAAACATTTCATCTTGTTTTCATACGGCAATAATCTGTGGTCCATAAGTTATTTATAGTCCCTGTAGATTAGATTTAGGCTTTGACCTGCAAGTGGAAACGGCTTAATGGCTTAGTGGTCCACGGCATGTGACCCCATGAGCCCTGTTACATACTGATTAATTTGAACTCTTTTCCCATCCACTATATGCTACGAAGAACTCACACAAGCAGCAGACAAAATGACACTAACATGCCGATTGCCAACATCGGTTATAGTTTGAGAAAATAAATTAGTTGAATGCATCGCATGTGTCAGTATCGGGTACCAATACGTGTAGGACATCGGACACATATTAAATAGTTGACCCCTTTTATTGGCGAGATGTTTTCATGTATTTATTTTTTTCATTTGACTTTGATTGTGACAATTTGGCAACCCTCTTATATGGAAGTTTAGAAGTTAGGTAGGAGTGGGGACGGTCTAGTAGCCCTTATAAGTTAGGAACTATATCTTATGTTACGAGATCAAGCAAATTAAAACTAGCAACATTAGAATTATCTGTAGGAAAAAAGGGATGCAACAAGGCAAAACAGGTGCTTGAGTAGTGGCTATTACATCATCTCATTACATTGAAAAAGTGAGTAAAACATAGGTTTAGTCCTTAAAAATGTAAGGGTGGGTAACACTAATCCTTAAACAAGTTAATGCATTAAAAATTATGTAAAAACAAATCTTAAGTCCAGTAACATTAACAAACTTATCTGGCACGTTAACTGCCATGTGTCATGCTACATAGGATAAGATAAGATGCTTATGTGGCTTATTACCAGTTAGCATTACCTCTTTTGTACTAAATTCACATAAGTTCTTACTTCAAAGCGATGCATCATTCGCGTATGACAGTTACTTGAATTTTCATAACAGAGGTGATATGGCAATACAATATTTCACACAAAATTAACCACAGTGTGTGCAGATTCTATATTGATGTATGTATTTTCTGAACATAATATATATACACTAATTAGATGCAAAAATTGTTGGTATGCAGAGCTTTGCATGAGAAAGACGACGACCACCGAATTTCAAGGGCAAAGTTTTTCTTTATTGCACTAGTATGCAGTTTTTCATGGTATGTGATCCCAGGATACTTGTTCACAACACTCACAAGCATATCATGGGTCTGTTGGGTATTCACCAAGTCAGTCACAGCTCAGCAGTTAGGCTCAGGCATGAAAGGTCTTGGAATTGGAGCCATCACACTTGATTGGACTGCAGTGGCATCATTCTTGTTCAGTCCTCTTATCTCACCATTCTTTGCCATTGTCAATGTTTTTGTGGGCTATGTATTGATTATCTATGCTGTGGTTCCCATTGCATATTGGGGCCTAAATGCGTACAATGCTAAAACGTTCCCCCTTTTCTCCTCTCATTTGTTCACTGCTCAAGGTCAAAAGTACAACATATCTGCTATTGTCAATGACAAGTTTGAGCTAGATGAAGCAAAGTATGCAGAGCAAGGTAGAATTCACCTAAGTGTGTTTTTCTCTCTCACTTATGGCTTTGGATTTGCAACCATAGCATCCACCCTTACACATGTTGCTTGCTTCTATGGAAGGTAATACAGTTGTCCAAATTATTTAGCATTGGTGTTTAATTTCTAACTTAATTTAATATGATGAATGTTCTCAATATCATATTGCTTCTGCTGCTGCCGATTCAAAAAAATATTGCTTCTGCTGATGTAAGTTTGCAAATTAATGAATATCTGACATTTATAGACAATTCTTAGAATTCAAGGTAATTCACTCATATAAACTAGAGCTTTAGAATTTTATTGCTTTATAGAGTAACTTGTAAAAATTGTATCAAAAAGAAACAATTAAGATGGTTTTTTCCCACAACTATTAAGAGTTCATGTGCAATATTTTAAGATGTTTACTTACACCATGACATAGTTGAACATGAGCAACTAATTTACTTTACTTTGCAGCTTATACTTTTATTGAGTTATAATCTATATGTCGTTCAAGAAATTGTTGTAGTTTGATGTACAACTAAAAATGCAGGGAGATAATGGAGCGGTATCGTGCTTCTTCTAAGGGTAAAGAAGATATCCACACAAAATTGATGAAAAGATACAAAGACATACCTTCTTGGTGGTTTTACGCATTGCTGGTTGTGACTCTCGCTGTTTCTCTCGTGCTATGCATCTTTCTTAATGACCAAATTCAGATGCCTTGGTGGGGACTTCTCTTTGCTGGAGCTTTAGCTTTTGCATTCACTCTACCTATTAGCATCATAACTGCCACCACAAATCAGGTTAAGATCTTGAAACTTTTGTTTACTATTAAATGCATTAGTAAACTCTACCTTGTGTTAAAATTTCATTTTACTAAAAAGAATAGCGACAAAGATCAAGCTCCTAGCCACTTTTCCATAAGAGCTCTTATAGTTTAAAATACTAACTATTCCAAAAGCCCAAGCTATTAGATTAAATCATAAAAAATTCTGATATGTAACCTATATGATATATGTACAAAATTATATGAATATATACATGTACATTTGAATTCAAGTTTTTTCCCTCTACAGACACCAGGATTGAATATTATCACCGAGTATGTCTTTGGTTTGATTTACCCTGGAAGACCAATAGCAAATGTATGCTTCAAAACCTATGGTTACATTAGCATGGCACAAGCAGTCTCCTTCCTTAGTGATTTCAAGCTTGGACACTACATGAAAATCCCTCCAAGATCAATGTTCTTAGTTCAGGTACATTATAATTCGATTAGATATAAAAGTTCGTTATACTACTATTATTACATAAAAGAAACATAGCACCTAACTAAGACACAATTTTAAACACATACTCGTAGTTTCTGATGCACTCAATTTGTTCAATTCATGTATAGTTCATAGGAACAATGCTTGCCGGAACCATCAACATTGGGGTGGCATGGTGGTTGCTGAACTCCGTTGAGAATATATGCCATGATGATCTCCTTCCAGAAGGCAGTCCCTGGACATGTCCAGGTGACCGTGTTTTCTTCGATGCTTCGGTTATTTGGGGTCTGGTAGGACCAAAACGAATCTTTGGTTCTAAAGGAAACTACAGTGCAATGAATTGGTTTTTCATTGGAGGTGCAATTGGACCAATAATTGTTTGGCTTTTGCATAAAGCATTTCCTAGACAGTCATGGATTGCTTTGATTAATCTTCCAGTTCTCCTTGGAGCAACTGCAATGATGCCACCAGCAACACCATTGAACTACAATTCTTGGATTTTTGTCGGGACGATTTTCAATTTCTTCGTTTTCCGTTACAGAAAGAAATGGTGGCAGAGATACAACTATGTTCTATCAGCAGCACTTGATACTGGAGTTGCTTTTATGACTGTTCTTCTTTACTTTTCACTGAGTTTGGAAAATAGAAGTATTAGTTGGTGGGGAACTGAAGGTGAACATTGCCCACTGGCATCTTGTCCAACTGCAAAAGGCATAGCTGTTGATGGTTGCCCAGTACACTAGTGATTCTAAGCCATTTTAATGGCTTCATTAATTACAAATTTACAATTAATACCACCTGTAAATAGTTAGTATTACATGGTACCACCGGCTCTAGCGCAAATGGTTGGTGTGTAATGTGTATTACTAAATCCTAGGGTACTAAGTTCAATTCTTGCTACTCAAAAAAAGGTTAGTGTTATGTGGTTTTATTATACTGGGGGTATTAAGCAGTAGTAATCATCTTATTATTTATTTAAAGTAAGAAGGCAAGGGAGAATGAAAAGATTCTGTTGTAGCCAAAATTTACCATTATTAGTTGTGAATCTGCACTGCAAATTTGGGCTTCTAGATGGATGACTGAATGAGAAATAATAGATGTACAAGTTGTCAAGTGTGTATGTAGCTTTATTTATGAGACGTAAGAAGTAATAATAAATGGGATGTACTCTTTTTCGCAATTCCATCTAATTAAAAGTTGTTATGAACATTTGACTATTTAGGCTAGCATATGATAGACTATAACCACACAAAAAGAGTAGAAGACCCTAATTCTGACCAAGGAAGAAAGTTTCGCATTAGCCAGAATTGCCTGCAAACATGCACCAGCAAAGGGTAGTACTTCATTTATATTCCGTTTTAGATAAGAAACCTTTTTGTCTAGCTACTTGTCTCTAGAAACATAGTAGTACACAGGAAATGAAAAGAAAACTTGATTAAAGAGGAATGAAATAAGAATGCCGCAATCTAAATAGAGTGATAAGCTCGGTACACATTGTCACAATTTTTTTAGCATTCTCAGATCTAGACCTTGTCTTTGGACCTCACAATACTTGACAGATTGCTTTATAGGTCTCTCTTATTGCTCAACCTTAAAAATACACAGATCGGGAGTATAATTCGATTAAAAAACAACGATCGGATTGTAACTCTTGATAGATTTTATGCGATCGGGGTTACAGAAGTTACGATCCGATAAATCTAAAGTGCTCTAAACAACGTGAGAGACATGTAAAGCAATTTTCCAATCCTTGTATGTATCATTGAGGCCAAGACTCATTCGGTCTTCATTATCGATTCATGATTTATATCTGACTAAATATGCCAATATTGTGCGAATCTTCAGATCTATATTTTGTTTTTTGAAAAGATCCTCAAACATATATGAAATGGAATAAAACTAATTATGAAAATAACTGCAATTAACATTACAACTATTAGACCATCAAACACATAGTCATAATAGAATTATGAGTTCGATCAATTTGCAAATCGAGCAAGCTCCCTCTGCATGCATAAATGTGGGGGTGAATCTCTAGGTTGAACCAATTTTGACACCTCTACCCATGCGAACGATTAACAACATAAACTAAAAGATGAAGCTGAAGCCTTTATTTTGGAGAAGATAAATTTGATTTCAGTTAGTAGTTAGTATTCGAGAAGATGAAACTATTGGTCTTAAGAATGTTATTCAATGTGTGAAATATTTACACATTTAACCGATGATATTCAAATGAGACTTCAAAATAGTTGTGGACGGTTTCCACAAGATGGGGTGGATGGATATGGGTTTGGTTTTATTTTAAAAGATTGTTGGACATTTTAGTCTATTTTTCTTAGAATTGTGTTGTTACATTTTTAAAGAGGCAAGTCAACATGGTATAACTCATACTCTTATAATGCTTGCTCTTAGTTGTGTCTACATTTTTTTATGTTACTTTTTTAATTAATTTGGAATGCAATAGTCATCCTTCACTTGACAAAAGAACATGAATAAGGTGATTCATAAAATGTCAAATATTGAGGAGAAAAGGTTAAATATTGATGTTTGGTATAATAAAATATCAATAATATTTTTTATCAAGACTAAAAAGGCTACTTATTCTTTGTTGATATATAATTGAAATTAGGGAAGATTCACCATTATGTAAAGTCGTACCATTTAAAACTCAAACTACAACTGATGTGAACGAAAAGTTTAGCTCAGAGTCTTTTTTAAGATTTTAAGTACTCTTGTAAACTGAAAAAATATGCCTTTTTAATCATATATTCTCCTTAAATATTTTGTTGTAAAACCATTACTAGTTCATTTACTTTATAATCAAGGGTGTTCGCGAAAAATCGATAGAAATCAAAACAAAATTAATTTGTATATCTTATGATGATATATATAAATTTAAATTCTACTTATATATAAATTTGGAGGAGGATGTTGTTTGCGTGGGAAGAGGAGTTGGTGGGGGAACTTAGAATATTACTTCAAAATGTTTCTTTACTGGTTGACAGGGCAGATAGGTGACTGTGGAGCTTGGAATCATCTTCTGTCTTTACTGTTCGTAGTACTTACAAAACTTTGATTATGCAGCCTCATTTTGATTCAGTGGTGCCAATCTCTTCCCTTTGGCACAAGGATGTACCCTTGAAGGTAGTGTTGTTTGTGTGGTGCATGTTTCGCGATAGGCTATCTATTAAGGACAACCTTTTGCGTCGTCATGTTATTGACACTGATGCTCAATTGTGTGTTGGTGGGTGCGGGGCGATGGAGACCTCTTGTCACTTGTTATTTCATTGTAATTTTTTTGGTTCAATTTGGCACTACATCTTTCGGTGGCTTGGCATAGCTACGGTTTCGCCTTTTGATGCAGCTAACCACTTTACCCAATTTAGTTTTGTATGTGGTGTTGCTCGGACGTGGGTGTCAATGTTACAGGTCATCTGGTTTGCTGCTGTTTGGGAAATATGGAAAGAAAGGAATAACAGGTTATTTAATGGCAAAGATTGCTCAATTATGCAGGTTGTCGAGAAGATTAAGTCTCACACTTTCATGTGGTTGAAGAATAAATTTCATAATCTGGTGGCTTAGTCCGTTTACCATGTTGGACATGGACTAATTGTTATTTCTTTTGCTTTTAACTTTTGTTTTTGTTTAGCTGATAGCTTGTAAATATTGCCTGGATTCAGGCTTGAACTCTGTTCTTCCTTGTTTCTTCCTTCGCACACCTTATGCTAGGAAGTTCTTTTTGAGGTGGTAATATAATTCATTTTAACTTCTTTAAAAAAATATAAACTATCCACATAACTTTTTTTTTAGGGAATACTCACATAACTTCTCCAACATGTTTATGACAATGATTTAATTAAACATTTCACATTCTAAAGAAAATAATTCTAAAGCCTTCTAGAAAAACAAAATACAATGTAAATATGTTCTAGCATTCCAAACAAAAATGTTTAACTTTAGTATTGACAAATGTCACATAGTATCACGTTAATCGTTAGGGATATGACATTTGCTAAAAAAAACTAAAAAATATGACGTATCCAGTTGGCATTTGCCATTATCAAATTGAAAAACCAATGGATGGTGGTTCAATGTTTTTATGAAAACTAGGTTGGTTAGAGGGTCAACAAAAGTGGAACAGAAACATATTAAACAAAAAAGGTCTTGTTAAGAAGCCCTCTTAGGGCATTGGTTAAAGATTTAAAAAAAGAAATAATTGATAAATTTTATATTGAAAAAGTTACATTTTAATGTGTTGAATATACAATTTTTAAGATAAAACTTCCACTTTAAACTTATTATCAAGTACCTCAAAAATCATTCGTTAACATTTTCCAACAAAAAATTAAGTGTGCTAAACAATCACTAACTTTTGGATCAGAGAAAAGGGGTTCAACAATTCTCTTTTACATTGGAGTTTAAGAAACCTATAATTTTTGTCTAAGATTAAAACAAAATTTTGGTAACTATAAATCCATTTAGATTGGTTTGGTTAAAACTTTGAAGTGTTCCTACTAATCTAGGTAGGTTAATTTAACTTTTTAAAACAAAAAATTTGCAACCCTAAAAAATGAAGTTAGTGCGAGCGTGCATACTCTCAGCATCTTCATGACCATAATTTAATTTCAATGGATTATTTCACCTTCCTAACAAAAAAAAAAGGACACATGAAAGCTAAAAATATATATTTTAAAAGCAACAAATTATACTGTACTGATCCTAGTTGGTCGTGTACAAGTTGGCCACTTGTTGATCCAAATTCAATGAACAAAGGCAAAGAAAGGCCATGTGTATTTCTTCACCACTGTCTCAAAAAGCGTTTCAAATTGCAGCACACTTGCTTATGCTCTCGTCCATAATCATCATTGAACAAAGCCAATGAATACTCTTCCGTCGTTACCTTTGTCTCCATTATTTCCTCTTCCCGACACCTTCTACATTGTTGCACAAATCCACACACAACTTGCGTTACTACTCACTCCTAACTTCTTGTTTTGTCTTAAAATTTGTTGAATCATTCATTTATTTAGAACTAAGATAGAATGAGACGTCATACTCGTCCCTACAAGCAACTTTGATTTTTCCTCCTCATAAAAAAGTGACATGTTTATGTCCTTATTGACGCAGTACGACAGCGTAGGGTTAACAAGCGTTAAACCTAGATAGAAAAGAACAAGTTTGCAAGCAACAAACTTATCAAAATAAATGTTTTCAGAATCCACCAAAATTGAGAGAAAAGTCTCGAATATTATTAATGAATAAAAATGTGTCTCTTAGGCTGCATAAGTTCTCCTTATATAGTGAAAGAAATAACAAACTCGTGGGCCAAAATAAAACAAAACAAAATAATAATACAAAGTTCTAAAAAATCACTAAGATTTGACTAAAATAAAATACTATAAAATTACTAAGGAAACTCTCCTACATCAGTCTCCTCCACCTCTGAAGAACTCGACCCCGAGTTCTCATCTTGATAAAGGACTTCATCTGCATGGTATTCATGAATGTCTGCCACATTGAAAACCTTGACTCTCCGCCGTTTATCTGCAGCAACTTTATTTTTCAACCCGGTAGCTTCTAACTTGGCCTTGGCAGAATCTTTCACAGTCATAATCTCTTCAGCCATCTTTTCAGCAGCTACGCTAACTCCATGAGCTTTAGGCAACTTAATCAAATCAACCACATCCCAAGGTCTACCAAGTAAAATATGACAAACATCAATATCAAGAACATCACAAAGTACCTCTTCTCTATAATGTTTGCCGATGGATATAGGAACTTTGCAGGATGATAAGTGCTAGAAAGTTGTAATTTAAGTGATATATTTTAGGCATTTTTGTTACTTGTTTTGCAAGTTATTAAGGGAAAAGCCGAGAAATAAGTGATTATTGCCCTTTTACGCTTTATCTATCTTACTTCACCCATTTGTGCAGGATTCGAACTCAAGACATCAAGCAAAGAGAAGAAAATCGAGAAAAGTACAAAAAGGCAGAAAAAGGAGATCACTCGCCTCCAACTCGCCATGGCAAGCAGCAAAGGCGAGCAATTCCAGAATGCAACAAAGATCACACGCCACCAACTCGCAATGGCGAGTAGAAGGCGAGCTTACTCGCCATGGCGAATGGAAGGACTCGCGAGGCGAGTAAGGGCGGTTTAGCCTCTAAATGCTGACGTGGCACAAACCCAATGGGGAAGAAACTTCAACTCGCCATGGCGAATGAAGCAGCTCGCGAGGCGAGTGAAGGCAGACTCAGAATTCTATAAATAGCCCACTCAACCATTTCAGAGGGACATAGTTTTTTATATAGTTTTTAGATAGTTTTTCTCTTAGTTTTTCACTTGTAATATTTCTAGAGAGAGAGATAGGGCTTGTGCTTTATAGAGTGAGAGTGATAGAGAGTGGATTCTTCATCCTTTGTTGAGACATCACAAGTTGTAATGAATCTTGCTTCTTCAATTCATTCTTGCAAGGCTTCCATGACAATGAGTAGCTAAATCTCCTTTGTTGGGATTAGAGGTACTTGATCATAGTTTAACATGTAATCGTTTGATCTATAAATATATGGTTCTAGCATTTGAATTGATATTGAGGTTATTCTTGCACTTTAATCTTTATCTTTGATTTAATTGTGATTGAGAAATACTTTTGAATCTAGGTTTAGAATAACCATCTATCAAAACATAGTTTCTAGACATGGAATCGATGTTTTGATAATCACCTTGAGTATCCAAACCTAAAGCTTTCTTATCATTTAATAGATTGAGAAATCATCGATTGAACGATAAGATCGACTCTTGAATCATTCAATAGTTTGAGACATCGACCATTGAATGATACAATTGATTTCACAATATTGTTTGGACACGAATGGTGTTGTCGAGGGATACGTGATAATATCAAAGAAAAGCTAGAATCCATGTATAATCATTAGGTTACGTGCGACGCTCGATCAAGGAACTCTAATCCTAACAAGTTTTACGCCCTATTAATCTCAATTGTATCATTTGCAATTCAGTTACTAAAACAAACAATCAACTATCGTTTAACTTGAAATGATATTTGGTGTCGAACGGTCTGCGATATCGCACTAGTCCCTGAGGAGACTATATAAATACTTACAATTGTTTGATGCAAAAATACTACATCAAAATGGCGCCGCTGCCGGGGACTGGCGTTTAGATATCGTAGACATCGCGACTATTTTATCATTTTAAGCATCAGTATATACTCTGTAAATATATTTTCTTTTGTATAGTTATTGGTACTAACCCCTCTTTGCATACAAAGAAAAATTTCTTGTTAGTTATATCCGTTTCAGATTCTCTACATAAATGAAATTATGGTTGATCATGGTTATAACAACTTCTACACTCCACTGGAATATGAATCATATCAACAGTATCAACAATATCCCTCTGAAGATGAACGAATATCAAAGATGGAAAATACTTTGAATATCTTCATGCAGCAATCCATGATAAACATGCAGGATACCAATCAGAGATTGAAGAATCTATCCTTTCAGATGGAAATGATGCAAGAACAAATCATGGATATTCAAGCCAACATTCAATCCACTCACGGAAAACAAGAAAATAATTCAAATACATGTGAGGAAGTCGGAACGAGTGTTGAAAAAGGTGTTGAGGATACCGAGGAAGACATAATACTAGAAGAATGTAGCACAATAAAAATGACGGAAGAATTAGAGCCACTACATCCAATAGAACTTCCTCAAGAAAGGTCATATGCTGAAGAGGCCAAAACTGTTGATAATGGAGCAGTGTTGATAGTTACGGAGAAACAGGAATGGATACTTAGCAAGAAAGAATCAAGTGAACAAAAGGGGAAGACAACGAGCGAGGCAAAGATTGATCGAGTCATAGACGAAATATGCGCCTTGTTCAACAAACCCAGGTTAGGGAGGATATGGACTCCACATCAATTATACTTCAAATTCATGGAATTCCTCCCAACACGCAGGATTACAAGAGATGATGTGTTGTCCGTTTCATTTTGGCCACCCTAACGAAAAAGGCGTCGAGCTAACGACGTTAAACAAGCGCTTGTTGGGAGGCAACCCAACTTTGTAAGTTATTTACAGTTTTAATGCATATTAGGTGTAGGAGTCATGTGCATACTAAAACCATTCAAAAATCAGAAGCCAAAAGAAAGCAGTCTAAACTGTCATCACTCGCGAGGCGAGTAAAACAACTCGCCATGGCGAGTCAACTGGTCATTGACTGCGTTGACTGCCAAATTTCTCGCCACGGCGAATACATATGCTCGCGAGGCGAATGGCAGCAGTTCTGACAGTTTCAGTTTCCAAAGCCACTAACTCCCTCATTAATCTCTCTTAACCACCCATTACCAACTTTCCTTTATCATTTTCGTTTTCCTTTCTCTCTCATCAAACCATTCACAAAAAATTTCTCTCAAAGACAAACATTAACCCTAAGCATCAACACTACCCTTTTTCAATTCATCAAGTCAATCCAAGTCAAGCTTATTGCATAATCTTCTCTGCACTTGCATTTCACTTGACTCAGGTTCGTAATTCAATTATTCACTGTTTTTGAAGCTTTATTGTATGAACCCTAGGATAGAAGATTTTGCTGTGTACTAAATCTGTAAAAATGGCACCCACATGACTGAGATGAAACAAAATCATGCATAAATTCGTAATGTCCTTCATTCATATCCACATCTTTTGATAACCCTTTTGTAAAAAGTTCCAATAAAATGGGTTTTTGTGGAACAAATTCGATTTTTCACCAATTGCATGATTTAGTTCATCTTACTGTCATCATCAGGGTCGCAATGGTCATAATTAGGGTTAGGAATCATAAAACTAGAACAACTTTTGAAAAAGGGTCAATTTTTGACAATTTCTGGTCAACTCGCCATGGCGAGATTCATCACTCGCCGTGGCGAGTGTTCATCTGGATACCCAGAAATTTATCTCAACTCGCCATGGCGAGTACAATAGCTCGCGAGGTGAGTTGCATCAGAACCTGATCCTATTTTTGTGAAATAAGCCTCTGACACTCCAATTGCTCTTTCTTGATTCCATACTGATGTTTAATTATCTATTCTGTTGTGTATGGTATTTCCTGGTTGTGTTTGCAGGTATGGCTCCTAAGAAACCCGTGAATACCGGCAAAAGGAAGAAAGGTGAAACATCCACATCTCAACCCCCACCTAGAAACCAACCATTTGACCGAGAGAGATTTAAATCTCGTTACCACCAAGACAGATACAGGGAGTTGCTTAAACAGAGCATGTGGCCCGAGAAAGTGTTTAACATAAACCCTCAAGGACCCTACCAAGACCTCTTGAAGCTTTTAACTGACCAAGGGTGGGGAAGACTGCTCCAACCTATCACCGCAATCAATGCTGAGCTCGTGCGTGAATTTTACGCCAATGCTCTTCCTGAAAACCTCACCGATCCATTTGTCTATGAAACCTTTGTGAGAGGTCGCACCATCCGCTTCGATCGCGAAGCTATTAACATCTATCTCGGTAACAACTTCCCACTAAGTGATGAGGATGAGATGGATGAATTCCATGACAACCAAAATCGAGGCACCTTTGACATTGAGCCAATGAGAGAAACAATCAAAAGGGCTATCTTACTAGAGGGTGAAACTTATGACGTGAGTAATGCTGGAAGACATCACAGAGCACAATATAAACTCATGAACAAAACTTGCAAATTCATCCTGAAATTTATCCTTCACAATGTTAGACCTAACAGCCACTTGTCCGATTGCACTGTGGATGTATGCCCACTCATATACTACATTCTCAAGGGCTTCAAGGTTGACATAGCCCGCACATTAGCATGGGAGTTAAGGCTGGTCACCCTTCAAGGAAAAAGTGAACCAAAAACCCGCCTAGCTTTTCCTGGACTCATCATGGGCTTGATTAAAGATTCACGAATGAAGTTGCCCACCGCTGTACATGAGGAACTCCGGAACCCCGTTGATGATGACTTCATCAGACGTTACATCATGAGTGACCCAAAGCCGGAAAAAGGAAAACAAGCCTCATCTTCTCAGGCACATCATCCACAATCAGGGTCCGAACCATTTCAGATGCCAACCACAACTGCCTTTGACTTTGCCAGCTACACTCAATGGCAATACCAGTGCCATACCCATACTTGGAATATGCTGGAAGCTACAAACCGTGCTAATACTTATCTTCAGCAGCCTCAGTATTTAGTGCAGCAGCAAGCAGGGTACCCTCCGGAGGTGATGTCACAATTCATGACACCAGAGGCTTTTCAGGCTCATGTTTCTTGGCCTGAGGGCAGGCCAGATCGTTACGAAGGGGGTGGATCATCGTTCGGGACGCTTTCTGACGATATATTGATGGGAGATTCTGACAGAGACGATCCAGATAGAGTCCCAAGTGCAACTGGTGGTTCAGATGATGATGACATGCAGGGTTGAGGAGAAAGAGAATAGACATGAAAGCTCACCTTTATTGAGTGACAATTTATAAGCTTTCATTCTCTTTCATTTCCTTTATTTGCTTTCGATTCCAGCTATTTTGACAAATATTTGCTTCTGTTGTTTTATCTTGGCACTTATGACTCATAATTTTGTTTAATTATTATTTTGTTCACTTATTGTGGGATATTATGTTTAAACAATTGCTTTAATTAGTATTGTGATGTTCACATTGTTCAAGTTGTATTGTGTTGTTTTAGTTTAGCACTTTTGGTTTATATCAAGTACTTTCTTTTGAAAATTGTGGAAGTTTCTCTAGTTTATCACTCTTGCTTATTGAAAAGAAAAATGCTCAAAGCTTCAAATTTCAAAGCGCTTGAAAGATAGCCAAAACTTGAGCAAAATTCTCAGATGATTGATAATAACAAATAGTTTGTGATAAAGCGCAAAGCCAAGGTACAAGTTTCCAGTTTTTCTAAGTTTTTACTTGAATAGGAAATGAGTACTTTGCACAAATTTCAATTCATTTAGTTCTCCTCGATAATGTGTTTGTTTGTGAACCACTTAGTACTAGCCAAAAAGTGAGGAAACCTCAAATATTTGTACTATATGCAAGGAGACCGGCATTCATTGTTTTAATTCGATCATTTTATGTTAAATCTAATATTTGTTTTAAATTGTGTAAAGACATGGAAAGGATCAAGGCATACTTTGTTTAATGAGAGAAACATACTTGACCACAAATAGCCTACCTTGTGAGAAGAGCGAGTATTTGCTAACCCACTTGAGCCAAATGAATCAAGGTCCTCAATCATGAACTGTCAATTCATAAGCACAATGCTTGATGAATTCGCCCTAAATTTTTCAAAATCCAGTTCATTTTTGTTGCACTATCGGACCTTGATATGTTTTAATTGTTGAACCCTAAACCTTCATTGTTATTTGTCCCCTTTTGCCATAGATTAAGGGAACATTCAAATAGGGTATGTTTTTATTCTAGTTGGGGAGAAAAAGGTAGATGTCATCATTTGTCAAGTGAATTGGTGTAATCAGAAATTTTGATCAAGACAACATTGTTTGTATATAAAAAAAGAAAGAAAAAGAAAAATGTGTACATGATAAAAATGAGAAAAGAAGAAAAAGAAAAAGAAAGAAAAATCCAAAAATAGAATAAGTTGTCAAGATCAAGGAGTATCATGTTTTAACACCAAGGGTTTGTTAGGGAATTCTAGTAAATTTGTCTTTTGAATGTGAATAGAAAGAATGTTCCCTTATGCTTGGCCATTTGAATTCAATTGACCCACAAATGTCCTTTCTTTTGTAGCCAAGCCAAATTACAACCCTAAAAGACCTTTTGATCCATGTTTTTATGCTTTTTGAAATGATAATTGGATGGACATATAACTTGATTTGGATGTTAACTTGATTGTCGGATGTGTGTTCATAACCCTCACTCATTTGATTTCAATTGAATATCTACTTACAAAGAAGTGTGTTAGGTGTGGTTCGTGAATAAATATTTTATTGACTTGAACTATTTGACATGAACTTTGTGCATAGGACTCATCTCATATTTGTGGTAGAATTCCAGATTAGTTGAAAACTCAGACTTGCCCGCGCATTCTCTTTGAATCATTCATCTAAAAATGTTTTCAAGCCTTTTGTACTTGTGTCTTGTCATATTAACTTGTTTGATTTTCAAGATTTTGTTTGAGGACAAACAAAGAGTTAAGTTGGGGAGAGTTTGATAAGTGCTAGAAAGTTGTAATTTAAGTGATATATTTTAGGCATTTTTGTTACTTGTTTTGCAAGTTATTAAGGGAAAAGCCGAGAAATAAGTGATTATTGCCCTTTTACGCTTTATCTATCTTACTTCACCCATTTGTGCAGGATTCGAACTCAAGACATCAAGCAAAGAGAAGAAAATCGAGAAAAGTACAAAAAGGCAGAAAAAGGAGATCACTCGCCTCCAACTCGCCATGGCAAGCAGCAAAGGCGAGCAATTCCAGAATGCAACAAAGATCACACGCCACCAACTCGCAATGGCGAGTAGAAGGCGAGCTTACTCGCCATGGCGAATGGAAGGACTCGCGAGGCGAGTAAGGGCGGTTTAGCCTCTAAATGCTGACGTGGCACAAACCCAATGGGGAAGAAACTTCAACTCGCCATGGCGAATGAAGCAGCTCGCGAGGCGAGTGAAGGCAGACTCAGAATTCTATAAATAGCCCACTCAACCATTTCAGAGGGACATAGTTTTTTATATAGTTTTTAGATAGTTTTTCTCTTAGTTTTTCACTTGTAATATTTCTAGAGAGAGAGATAGGGCTTGTGCTTTATAGAGTGAGAGTGATAGAGAGTGGATTCTTCATCCTTTGTTGAGACATCACAAGTTGTAATGAATCTTGCTTCTTCAATTCATTCTTGCAAGGCTTCCATGACAATGAGTAGCTAAATCTCCTTTGTTGGGATTAGAGGTACTTGATCATAGTTTAACATGTAATCGTTTGATCTATAAATATATGGTTCTAGCATTTGAATTGATATTGAGGTTATTCTTGCACTTTAATCTTTATCTTTGATTTAATTGTGATTGAGAAATACTTTTGAATCTAGGTTTAGAATAACCATCTATCAAAACATAGTTTCTAGACATGGAATCGATGTTTTGATAATCACCTTGAGTATCCAAACCTAAAGCTTTCTTATCATTTAATAGATTGAGAAATCATCGATTGAACGATAAGATCGACTCTTGAATCATTCAATAGTTTGAGACATCGACCATTGAATGATACAATTGATTTCACAATATTGTTTGGACACGAATGGTGTTGTCGAGGGATACGTGATAATATCAAAGAAAAGATAGAATCCATGTATGATCATTAGGTTACGTGCGACGCTCGATCAAGGAACTCTAATCCTAACAAGTTTTACGCCCTATTAATCTCAATTGTATCATTTGCAATTCAGTTACTAAAACAAACAATCAACTATCGTTTAACTTGAAATGATATTTGGTGTCGAACGGTCCGCGATATCGCACTAGTCCCTGAGGAGACGATATAAATACTTACAATTGTTTGATGCAAAAATACTACATCACAGGACAACATCACTCGTACTTGGGATCCCTTGTTGACCCAGCCAAGTGAGTATGGCTTCTCATGAGGCTCCGTGGGCAGCTTGAAATAATCCACCAATTTTTTTGACACCAAGTTCTCCGTGCTTCCATTATCAATTATCAGGTCACATACTTTGTTATTGACGGAACAACGAATCTTAAATAAATTTTTGCATTGGCCTTCCTCTTTGGATGCTAGCAACGTTCGCTGAAGAACAAAGTTCACTCTCTCTTCATAATCTTCCTCAACAAACTCAACTCCTATGTATTCATCTTCCTCATCAAGTTGCTCATTATCACCATCCAAACCTTCTGCTACTCTAGCAACCCTCCTTAATGGACAAACATTGGACTTGTGACCCTTCCCACCGCAACGGTCACAATTATCACCACCAGGATACGCATATGGGTTGTTCTGCTTTTGGACAGGGGCCTTGACTGGAGGTGCACTGCCCTGCCATAGCTGCTTGCTTTGCTAACATGGTTTGAATCTTTGATTGCTGCACTTTTCTCTTTGTCATCAGCTTGGTTCTGTGGAGAATATCTTCTGAAATTTGAGAAATTTCTGAGGGATTTCTCGATTAATTCCGCCTTTGAAAGCTAGGTGTGACGCTTCAGCAACGGTCCAAATAGTCGGTAATCCCATCTTCTCTTGCAATGAACTTTTCAAACCACTAATATAATGAGCCACCTTCTGATTCTCGGACTTGCCTAATTCATTACATTCAGAAAAACGCAAAAATTCAGCCGTGTACTCAGTCACTGATCGCTTGCCCTGAACACATTCAGTATACATCTTATATAGAATTTGTTCATAATCTTCAGGTAAAAATCTGTCAAGCATCGACTGTTTCATCTTTCTCCAAGTTCGAATAGGGCGTTTATTTTGTCTACGCCTCTGAACAACGAGCCTATCCCACCAAACAGTTGCGATACTTTTCAATCTGATTGCAACCATCTTAACCTGCTTGTCTGTCGGGACGTCCATGACCTCGAAAAATCTATCAACATCGATCTGCTAGTCCAAGAATTCTTCTACTCCCATCGTTCCGTGAAATATGGGAATATCAGCCATAACGCGGTAATCTTGGTGATTCCCACATTCACTCCCATCATCGATCACGACTTCCTCCTCATCAAAACTCGAATTATCATCATAAGGGTCGTTGACATAACGAACCCTAATATCTAGAGTTGGTCCTCCTCCCCTGTTGTTGGGGTTGTTGTTGTTTTGGTTGTTGTTGTTTCAGTTGTTGATGTTTCTGTCGTGGTCGCCGTTGTTGTTGTTTCTGTTGTTGTTGTTGGTGGTGCTTTCGTCAACTTTAGTCGACAAAGTCGTCATCTGATCTAACAGAGCTTTGAGGGTTGCAGCAAAACCTTCAAATTCTGCCCTAGTAACCGTTGATCTCCCATGGCTGGATCACGTTCACGAAAGAACAGGGGAAACCTGCTCTGATGCCAACTGACGCAGTACGGAAGCGTAGGGTTAGCAAGCGCTAAACCTAGATAGAAAAGAACAAGTTTGCGAGCGACAAACTTGTGAAAATAGGATTGCAAGCGACAAACCTATCAAAATAAGGGTTTTCGGAATCCATCAGAATTGAGAGAAAAGTCTTGAATATTATTATTGAATAAAAGTGTGTCTCTTAGGCTGCATAAGTTCTGCTTATATAGTGAAAGAAATAACAAACACGTGGGCCAAAATAAAACAAAACAAAATAATAATAGAAAGTTCTAGAAAATCACTAAGATTTGACTAAAATAAAATACTATAAAATTACTAAGGAAACCCTCCTACATCACTTATAAATTTTTCCATGTGATTTTAGTTTATACAAAAATTAAATTTATTTAATTATACTTAAACTTTTAAATTTTTAAATAATTATTTTACGGATATGTTTAGAACATTATTTAAAGTTCATTCACAAAACCCTAACAGTGTAACCCTAATTCACTAAAGCTTCTAAGTTATAAAAAGACACGTCTCTTAATCAGAGTCTCACTATGATATCTCTATGTCTTTTATCCACTCCAACTCAATTCTAAAATGTTTCTACACTCACAACGGTAAAATACTATTAATGATCACTTAACGGTAAAATACTAGCAACGGTCACTTATCGGTAAAATACTAATTACTACACTAGTAACTTAGTAAAATAATGGTTCTCACTAAACACTAAAAATAATTCTCACCAAAATTACTAATTTTACCCCCTAGCACGAAAACCCATGAAAATGCACTCAATGATGAATATTCACACACAAGCACAATTAAACACAGAATAAAATAATTAAAAATAAATCTAACGAAAAACGGGTTGTTACATTTACAACCTATACTACCATTCTCACCTATAAATACCCCTTCATACTTCCCTAATTCCTCACACCATCTCACTTTCTCCCCCTCCTCACTCTATCCCTCCATTTCTCTTCTCTTTTTTTTTTCCTTAAAGATTCTCTTTGGGGGCAAAAGTTATCAAACTTCGTCGGGGTAAAATAGTGAGTAGCCGACATGGGGAAGTGATCAATCCTTGAGATAAGTTTAAATCTATTTTTTTTTACTCCATAAACTTTTTACCGTGGGTAAAAAGATTTGTCTTGGGGTATAAAAAACCAGATTTAAATTTAGCCCAAGGGTTGATGATGTATTTTTCCCATGAAGGCTGCTCACTATTTTACCCACGAAGATTGATCACTTTTTACCCCAAAAGGAAGATAATAAGTAGAATAAATTAGTGAATTCGAATAAATTGTTGTATCAATTATTGTATTGTTTGAATTCTATTAATAAAATGAGATGATATTGTTATATGCATCAATTTTGTTCATTACTTTTTATTTTATATTTTCTTTTATTTTCTAATTTTGTATTTAATGAATAAATATTAATTTAGTTCATTTCATTTTATTTATATTTGTATTTTTTTAATGAATAATATCGAATCAATATTTATTTTAAGTGCATAAATAAATTATAATAAAGTTAATAAAATAATTTAGAATAAAGGGCTAAATGTAACCATAAAAAAGAATAAAGACCTAATTGAAAATTATTTAGTGCATTGGCGTGAGTTAACTCATGTTGTGCGTGACTTAAGTCACGCTAAGAATGCACTAGTGCATGTTAAGTCACGTAGCGTGACTTAACATAGGTAAAAAAATACACTAATGCATGTTAAGTTGCGTAGGGACATTTTGATCTTTTACTTTGGGAATGAGCGATATTGTTTGGGTAATGAGCAGAATTCCAAATTCAATGAACAAAGGCAAAGAAAGACCTTGTGTACGTATTTCGTTACCACTGTCTCGAAAAGCGTTTCAAATTGCAGCACACTTGCTTATAGGGGTGGGCATGATTCGGTTAACCCAAAAAACCGAACCGAACCGAGCTGAAATTTTGAAAAAGTTTGGGAAAACCGAACCGAACCGTGTTAGGTATGGAGCTAACCGAACTGAACCAAAGTTATGGTTCGGTTAACCGTTTTCTTACCTATGAATCGAACCGAACCAAAACAAATATTTTGAACATAAATGTTTTTTTTTTTTTCCTTTTGTGAATTTAATTGTGTTTTTTTATCCAAAAGGCAAAATATTTTCTTATTTACTTTTTTTTAAGAATATGATTTTTTTTATTAATATTATTATTACACAAACACAGTAAAATAATAAGTTTAATGCAAAATATATTAAGAAATAAAAATTATAGTATGAAAATTATTATCGATTATTTTTTGAACGATATGAAGTAATAATAATATAGATTAAATTAATGTAATATATAAGACTAAACACTGTAAAAAAATATGTATTAATATTTACTTTTGCGGTTAGTTTGCTTCGGATTTGAAACAATTTACTACGATCTCTTTTTAAAAATAGCTTACTCAAAACCGCTTATTTTATGCAAAACACCTTATTTTAAAAAATAGCTTATTCAAAAGCTTATTTTATGAAAATACCTTATTTTAAAAAAAAAAACAACTTATTCAAAACAACTTATTTGATAAACAACTTATTTTCTGAAAAACAACTTATTCAAAACAGCTTATTTTATGCAAAACAGCTTATTTTATTTAAAACAACTTATTTTATTCAAAACATAAGTTGTTTTTTGAGAATAAGTTGTTTTTAAAATAAGTTGTTTTTAAAATAAGCTATTTTGCATAAAATTAGTTGTTTTGTTAAAATAAGTTGTTTTCATAAAATAAGCTGTTTTGAATAAGTTATTTTTTAAAATAAGGTGTTTTGCATAAAATAAGTTGTTTTGAATAAGTTTTTTTTTTAAATAATAAGCTATTTTGCATAAAATAAGCTGTTTTCATAAAATAAGGTGTTTTGCATAAAAAAGCTTTTTAAAATAAGCTATTTTAAATAAGTTGTTTTTTTGGAAAGATCCAACAAAGAGTTCAAGTGGTTTCCTTAAAAAAAAAATAGTTCAAGTGGTTTGGTTTGGTTCGGTTCGGTTCAAGATGGTTCGATTATGGTTCAAGAACGGTTAATAAATTAACGGTTCGGTTCGTGAACCATTATAATGGTTCGGTTATTTTTGGTTCGATTCGGTTCGTTCGGTTCGGTTCATGGTTCTTTTTACCCACCCCTAACTTGCTTATGCTATGATACTCTCGTCCATAATCATCACTGAATGAAGCCAAAGGATACTCTTCCATCATTACCTTTGTATCCATAATTTCCTCTTTCCGACACCTTCTACATTGTTGCACAAATCCACACATAATTTGCGTTACTACTCACTCCTAACTTCTTATTTTGTCTTAAAAATGGTTGAATCATTCATTTATTTAGAACCAAGATAGAATGAGACGTCTCGCACCGTGACATACTTGTAGCAGCAACTTTGATTTTTCCTCCTCATAAAAAAGTGACATGTTTATATCCTTATAAATTTTTCGGTGTGATTTTAATCTATTCACAAATTAAATTTATTTAATTATAATTAAACTTTTAAATTTTTGAATCATCATTTTACAGATATGTTAGAACATTATTTAAAGTTTATTCACAAAACTCTAGTAGTGGAACCCTAATTCACTAAAGTTTCTAAGTTATAAGAAGACACGCGTTCTCCCATGACAATACATATAAGCATTTATCTCTTAACCAGAGTCTCACTGTATGACATCTCTATGGCCGATTAGTGAAAAATAATAACTTAATGAGTGATATACAGAATATTGTTAGAGAATACGATTGAAAAATAATATTATGTCCATATCAATTGTGTTACTTCAACACATGATTAATTTCCAACTTCATGTCTAGATATCGTGCACCATGGAGAATGAATACCCATATGAAGGAGAGTAAATAAACATCGAAGAGAAAAATAATTTAAAACTAAAAAAACAGTAAAAATATACGTACTATGTATATGTCAACATATACGTAATAAAACATAACAAGGAATGGACGCAGTAGTGTTTTTTCTTTCTGTTGGCACAAGTGGTTTTTTTTTAGAAATGATATTTATGCAACCTGACAATTTTTTTACAATTTTCTCTCTCATACTTATATTAAATTCTTATTCTCTCTATTTCTTTTTCTCTCCATTATTTTTTACCAATAAAAAAAGTGAGAAAAGAAATTGTCACAATAATTATCTCAAATTGATGTTTATTTTTAACAAGTGGTGTGTTTATTTTTTACTCAAAAGGCAGTGGTGGTGTGTGTTAGAGAATAAATTAGTCCCTGATTACAATAAAATATTCGTTAAACCTAAGATATTTTCTTCTCTCTCTAACACGTCGCTGTTTTTATAGTACTACATCTTGTGCAAACCCAACACCTGTTCAAATTAGAATGCTGATTATTATTCTTAATTAATTCCTCCTTCACTTCTCTTCCAGATCGCCGTCGTGAGTATATTTTGTACACTTCTTAATTCACTTTTCTCCACCGCTGATTTGAACTGAAAACTTAATATTTTGATTATTGTTCAACAGGTTGGTTCTTACTATTTGAGGAAGCAAAACAACATAAGATGGATCTGCTCTTTTATTTTTACTAGGTACGATTCATGATATATCTTTATATCGGTAGATATATATTTCTCTATAGTTTTTATGTAGTTTTATGATTTATTCTCTAAATATCCTTTTATTTTTTATTTTCATTCACCTTTTTCTTTTAAAGTTTGGGGTACATTACACATGTGTTTTTGCCTTTCAAACTGCTTCTTATGAGAAATCAGCATGGGTTTCTTTGTACTCCATAAATAAAATATTTGTTGATTGATTTTTTTCTTTTTCTCCAATTTATGATAACTGTGATATTAAGTATAGCATATGGTGCAATGCAACAAGATTGTTTTCTTGTTATTAGTTGCTTTATCTTCATGTTTCTTTTCTTCGACAGTTATTGATGATTTTTAAATTTACTTAATTGTGTGTAGACTAAATTGGTACATTTAGTTTAGTTAGGTTAATAATAATTAGATGTGACAAGTTTTTCTTTTTTGGAATAAAGAAACTAAACTAATTGAAAATAGTTGGTTTTGTGTGGTTTGATTTTTGTAATATATCTCATTAATTTCTGAAGATCAAGAACAGTTGATATGATTTGGTTTAGTTAAATTGACATTTTTAAAAATTTCAAAACTTATTTTATAAATATAAAATATAAGTTTTCTTACACTAATAATACTATTAAAACAATGGTTGATTAAAGTAAATGGTTCCTATAAATGTCAAAGTTTTTGTTTTTACTACTTACATAGAAAAAAAAATCGGACTTTTTAATTTATGAAATATCTCCCTTTAACATTTTTATGGACAAAAAATGTCGAAGGTAAATTTTAAAATGACTTAAAATGCTGACGAAAAACTTTACATAACATAACTAAGAAGGACATTTATTTTAGGGACAAAACATTAAATTATAGATATTTATAGAGATCATTTGCTTAATTAACCTTTACTTTTGAAATTTTTGCTTAATTAACCTTTAAAACAATGACATTATAATAACATCAAGACTCAAACAATACTTACAAATGTCATCAGTCCTCATATTGACAGCGGAAGTAAAACTTACAATCTTGTACACGACTAAAAGAAAATATTTTATGATATTTATTAATTAATTATTCTAGATTAGAGTCAGGAATAAATTATGTCAAAAGAGCTCAGAATTCTTAACTCAATTTGTAAAAAATGTTAAAATTATTAGGATTGATGTTGTTAAAAATATTAAAATTGTTAGGGCCGATGTTGTAATTGGAGTCTAAACTTTGACTTATCCCTTTGACTTATCCCTTTGTATGTGCTTAACTTTTCATGATAAATATAGGCTTTGGTTTGGAGGAAACCAGGCATCGTCTTCGACCATAGTTTAAGTGGCTCATTTTAGATATTCCAATAAAAATGGAAATAACTTGCAAGTTGTGTTCTTTCAAAACCAAAAAAAAAAAAAAAAACTTGCAAGTTGCAAAGCGAGTATTTTCTTATTTAGCCGCACATAGTGAGTACATATGCCTCAGTCCAATGCAAAGAAAACTCTTAAGGGTCAAAGACAACTTACAGGGATCGTAAAAAAAAAAAAATCACTTTTCTTCAAGTGTATTAGTGGAACTTGAACTCAATAACTATGATATCTTAGGGTTTTCAACTTTAACTAGATATTTTAATATATTTTTACAACTTGGTATATGATTGATTTTGCGTTGATAAAAATTGATTTTGAGTAAATTAATTCTATAAGAGATTATGGTTAAAAATGAGTTGAAAGTAAAATAATTTATGTTTAGATAAATATCTTTTTGTAAAAATAAGTTGAACAATAAATTTAAGTGTTAAGATCAATCTAAACTCAAAACTTCAATTTATAGCCTAAAGTAAAATCAATGTTGAAGCCAAAGTCAATTATAAGAGAATAACACTTTTAAAATGTCACATTTAAATTTCACTTGAATTAAAGAGTATTTATAAATAAAGGGAAGAAGATCCCTTCAAAACAAATAAATAAAGGGAAGATAATAACAATTAAACGTTTTAATGTATTTTCACAACTTTAGACTCTTTATAAATATCACATCATGTCTAAGTTTTACACGAATTAAAAAGTATTCATAAATTAAAGGAATTGAATTTGTCATGTTTGAGTGATTTTTCAAAGGTGTAGAATTGATTTTGATATAACCAAGTTGTTTGGGCTCCAGTGGCAAGGAACTTCTTTCAAGGATGTATCTGGGGAATACCGGAGTTCGATTCACTGGGGGAATAACGTTTGGCCAGTGCGCATGCCTCTACGCACGATTTTGATATATTTAGTTAGAATTTGTAGTTTTTGGCCAGTATAATTGATTCTAATTTTTAGTTAGAATTTGTAGTTTTTGCCTTCTACGATTGATTTTTTGTCTTGAATTTATTTTTCAACTCGCTTTTACGTGAATGTGTCTAAACATGAATCATTCACACTTATTTTAACCATAACTAATGTTAAAAAAATCAATTTGTGTCACAGTATAATGCATAGTGAATTATGTTTGCATATATTCGTATAAATGTGAGTTGAAAAATAATTTCAAGTCTAAAATTAATTCTATGGACAAAAATTCTAAATTGCAACATAAGTTATAATAAATTCTAGAAAAAAAATCAATTATATCGAACTACATTCAAATATGTCAGAATCAATTCTACAATTCTAGAATAAATTTTGACTGTTCAATAATTGGAACCATGCACTAAACTAAACGTATTAAATATATTCTCACAACTTAAACTCTTTACAAATGTCCTATCGAAGTTCTACTTTTACATGAATTAAGAAGTATTTATAAATGAAAGGAAAGGAATGACGACAATTTTACGAAATTAACTTTATTAAATATGGATATATTTATCAACGTAGAGTGAATAATATTAACTGAAGATTTATTCACATAATATTAATTATGAGTTATATTTGAAAATATATAAATGCAAGATTATTTTTTCAAATGTGACTAAAATTATTTGCTTCGATTTGTTTGAGTGTATTACACATATTATTAAATGACTAGATATATTTGAAATAAAGTAATTGGTTAATGCTTCAAATAGGTCTTTGTAATTTTGGCGAAATATGAAAATAGTTTTTGAAAGAAAAAGAATACTGGCTCCACCTTGTGGATTTTGGATTCTTCATTTACTACCCTCGCCTTTTTAATAAAATATAGGTTAAATACATTTTTTGTCATTTAACTATTTAATTGGTATCGGATTGATCCTCTAACTAAAAATTGATTTATTTTGGTCCTTTAAGTTTCTCATCGTTACTACATTTAGTCATTTCTGTTAGTTTTATTCAAATAAACGTTAGAGTTTCTGTTATGTGGGTCCTCTAACTTTATTTATTAGTATCATTTTGGTCATATGTCTTGTTAAGGTATTATGATTAAATAGTGACTGATATTATTGGTAACTGTTATGGTTCATATGTATGTGTGAAATAGGAGGTCAGGTACCCACATAACACAAACTCTAACGTTTATTTGAATAAAACTAACAGAAAGGACTAAATGTAGTAACGGTGAGAAACTTAGAGGACCGAAATAAATCATTTTTTTAGTTAGAGGACCAATCTGATACTAATTAAATAGTTAGAGGACCAAAAAGGTAATTAAATCTAAAATATATTTGGATGAAGTTTGCAAATAGTCCTTATAAAGAGTTAAAATGTATGAAAATAGCTCCGGTAAAGTGTTAACGTTTAAGAAGCCAAAATAAGAAAGGTGAAATATGCGATTTTTATTTATATGAGCTATTTTTAGGCTTTTCCCAAATTTTATGAACTTTTTAAGGTATAAACCCTAAAATAATTTGTATTCCGTAAAAAGTAATAATAAATAATTAGTGTAAATAATTTTTTTTTCCCAATATAAGCCCCAAACTACTAATTTTACACAAACTTCTAAATCACTTTTGTTGAATAAGAGCCTAAGTTAAAAAAATATGAAGATAAAACTGCAATGGAATTAACCGCGGAGCAGACTTCGAAAATATCAAAATGATCAATTGTCTAATCTAAGTAAGACAATTCTCAAAGAGCCTCCAAGGTTCGCCACCGTCACATCCCAAAACCACTTTACGTTGAAGTTGAAGTTGAAAATTGAAATAATTTTTAAGTAAAATGTAATAAATATATCATAGTAAGTTTTGAAGGGTTGAACATGATTTTAGTTTTATAAAATTACGATTTTTCAATCATATAGGTTGGGTCTAGGCAAGGAGTTAGACTTCCATAACTTGCCAAACCTATGTTCAAGTCTCGATTAATAGACATACCCACATTACCTCACATGTCTCAAATAAAAACACGCCCAATGAGTGAAATTTAAGATAAACATAAACTAAACCCAATGGATACCTACATTACGTGACATGTCTACCTTAATTTTACTAATTTCTAAAACGCTTTTAGCCTCTGTATATAGTACCTCTTAGGGTTAGACAACAGTTGGGTTCGGTTGAAAATCAGTATGAAAACTCCAAACTGATATACAACCGCGAATGATAAATATGTATCCACTCCCGTCCATAAGAGCGCTCGGTTAGGGCGAAATACAGGTTGGGCGGGTGGTTTGAAACGGGTAACACTAACTCAATTTTAAGTCACCTGAATTTCAAAGTTTTGTACAAAAAAAAATCATAAATTCACCACCACAAAAAACCTATACAACAAACAAAAGTGCAAAAGATCGTCAAACTCATGGAAGATCTTCTTGAGATGAGAGTTTGTGTTATTTAAATTAAATGTGAAAGTTTGTATAGATCTAAGAACCTTGAGTAGGTCACGAGCTCGTGGAGAAGAAAGGGAAGGATTGTATTGTGTGTGGAGGAGAAGAAGAAATGTTGTGTTGCATTGTATGCGTGGAGGAGAAGTAGAAATGTATGTAGAGAAGAAAGAGGAGGATTGTGGGAGAGGGAAAAAAGAAAGGGAAGAGTCTCGAGAAGTGGAAGTGTGAACTATAAAAGCATGAGAATGGATTTTGAGAAATTAAAATTGTGAATAAAGAAGTTTTTTTGAAGAAAAAAATTGTGAATAAAGAAGTAATGACTATTGGTGTATGGAGGTGCAGAATTAATTTATTGGGTAAGCAGAGAGTAGGAAAAGTAGAAAAGCCTTGACTGTTGAGCCACATGATATAAACTCGGTGACATCAAACGGTGTCCATTCATTTTGGGATGTATAATTATACGATAGTTCGGTCGGATTCATATTTCATTGGGTAAGTCTAGACCATCCCAAACAACCACAACAATCCAACAAAACTATTTCTCTGCACCTTCCCAACCTGGAAATTATACCCAATACCCCTACATTTAATCATTCACCCCAACAAACTATTGAAAATGTCAATTTTACCCCTTTTTCATTTTCACTCACCCCAACAAAAGTTTCTGCACATCATAATTTTCTGAAATTACGTAGGTTCCTTACACCCCGCCAGTGCCACCATGTAAATTCCTCCACATCAGTCTTCCACCCAAACAACAACCCAATTTCGATTATCCTTATCTCTCTAATTCCATTTTCCTAAAACCAAAATCCAATTTATCATCCAAAACCAACACCCATAACATAATCTTTCACGTTGAAAAATTCACATGGAAGTGCTTGACTATATCATTGGGAAAATTGATGACAATTCAAAGGCTTTGATTTCAACGAATCATTGCTTACTAAAAGGCAGGATAGAACGTCCCCGTGAACTTAGTTCAGTTGGTAGGGACATTGCATAATTTATGCAGGGGCAGAGGTTTGAATCCCTGACACCCCACTTCTCCACATTTATAACGTGTGAGCTCCAGCCACTAGGCTACCTGACAAAAAAAAAAAAGGCAGGATAGAACTCGTATCTGGTACTACAAAACAATAGATCATTGCATTGCTTTATTAACCTAATTCATTTCAATTTTCCCAATCTTATCATAAACGTAAATGGTGGAATGGAATCAAAATCATTGAAAGAAACAATCTAAGATGGGAATTGAATCCTTCCAAAAGCAAAGCAACGAAGTTTTGTGATGCTTACATGTTGAATGAATTCTTCAATTTTTTTAAAAAATTATGCACGCTAAATCATTTTGTTGGGGTGAAGTCAAAATTAAAAAGAGGGTAAAATTGACAATTTTTATAATTTCTTGGGGTGAAGGTTGAAGTGTAGGGGTATAGGGTATAATTTCCTCGCAAACCTGGTTCACATGCGAAACCCATTCTGACGTGTTTCGGGCCATACGGTCCGAACGATTACTATTTTTTGTCCAACCCTAGCATCTCTAATAGGAAAAATGATCAAAATTGAAAATCTTTAATTTTTTTTTTACCATATGTTTCTTTTTATTTTTTTAGATGTTATAAGTCACGTAATGATAATAATTTAAACATGAAAAACACCTAAAATTTATTTTTTAAATGTTTAAATTTGATTAGGATTTGTTAGATTGAGGCGACAGAAATATAGTTGGACACATTATTTTACCGTGGTTAAATATTTTGGACATAAGTATGATAAATTACTATTTTATTTATCATTTTTTTAAATTTGTAGAAACTGTAAAATCAAATGCGACCTCAATACAACGAAGTATTATACATTTCAAAAGAGGAGTGTTATTTGAACAACTAATTTTTGTTGACAACTTGTGGAACAATCTAAATATACAAAGAAATATGAGTATTGGCACAAAAACCAAAGCAATAGAGAGATAAATTAAAAACAAAATGTGAGTATGGGAGAGAAAGTTATCACAAACGTTGTCAAAAAATGGTTGTTCAAATATCAATTCTCATTTCAAAATGAACATAAATTGACACATTTTTTTTTTCATTTTTCAAAAACAATATAAAATGACACTTCAAACTTATAATATGAGAAATCGAGTCTATAGAAAATAATGAAGTTGGATAACTCAACTGGTTTGAATTAATAGTTGAATTTTTTTTTTTGAAGAAGTTAAATTAACCCACTCAAATTTACATTGAGCAGAATCGAACCTGAAACATTGCGGAAGAACACACTCCCATATCCCAAGCCAATACCACCAGATCAACCCAAATGAATTTTAATAGTTGAAAAATTGAAGATCGATTTTAAGTCTTAACAAAGAAAAGAGCTATCATAACAATTAATATATGCTCAACTTGGTAATTAAGCAAGGACATCCCGATAACAATTAATATATTAAATTCGAGAGGTCCCATGTTTGAAGGGAAAAGTTTGATCTAATAGTGAAAATATACATCATCAAGTCACTATTATAAGTAAAATTTAATATTTTCTGTTCATTTATGTATAAAGTCTATATAAAAGACCATATACATTATTTATTAAATGAACTTAAAATGTGAATTTTTGTTTATAAGAGTAAAGAAATGATCCATGTCTTAAATTCAACTTCCTCCGGTCACTATTATAAGCAAAAAAATTAATTTTTATGTTCATTGAATAAATGAACCTATAAAGTAGTTTTTTACTTAGAACAGTGATCGAAGTAAGTAATGTGTTTGTGTGACATAGAGTTGAGTGACGTTGGCCAATCACAATGTCATAATGCTTGTGTTTCTATTTCATTATGATTGACCAATATCACCGATGTCACCTAACTCTACGTCGGACAAGTGCCATCCGTTTCAGCCTTGTTCGTGCTTGTTTTGGACCAGACATAATCCCTAACTCTATTTTTATTTTATTTTACATTAAGAAAATAAAAATCTGTTTCTATTTGGACACGGTGGAGGATCTTGGTGCTGTGATTGGTTAGAAACGAACCATTTCGTTCCCTCTTATTCTCTGTTGCGAGAAGTACAGTACAAACTCGTCTATGCTTGCATAAAGCCAATCACCTTCTCGCATTCCAACGCGATTCATTATTCACTCGACAATTCTACCCACCGATCCGTTTTCGTCTCTTCCTCCTTTTCGCCGTCGTCCTCATGCCATATCTTCACCGTTTCGCCACCGATTCTCCTGCTTCTGATCAAAATTCCGGTTAACGATCTACAAAAATCTCTCTAGGTTTTCATTTTCTATTTCTAATAACTCATTATTTTAATATTATTTTTCATATCTCCAAATTTGCATGTCAAATACTCAAATCCTTCTCGGAATTGATATGCTCCACTAGTAGCGTTTGCATTTTTTTTTTTTGTACAAATAATAACTGATTTACACAAATAACCCTTACCTGTGCTGTGAGATTGCCTATTACCATTAACATGAATTATGTTTACTTGTTTAAAGTCTTTTCATCACATGCATATCTCCACAATTTCAATTAGGGCATTAGCTTTTTTATGATCCTTTTCTCTTATTTCCATTTTATTATATTTTTAATTGGGGCCATGCATTATTTATATTGTTTAACTTTGCTAATATTATATTTGTTAGGCATTTATGTTTTCTCAACTTTCTATTTATTAACCATTTTTTACTATAAGATTTTGTATGTGGAGTTTACCCTTGTTGTCCCTTTGATTGTGAAAACAACTTTTATATAAGATCTTGTATGATAAATGTTTATTGAATACGTGCTTAATTGGGTTATTTACCCAAACACCCCTTTTTTCAAATATATAATTTGTGCTTTCAAGATAAATGCAAGAATTTGTAAAAAAAAAAAGTTAAATGCCAGAAGGTTTGGGAATCTTCAACTAAATTTTTAGTCGAATTACAGTCCATGTTTGAAAATAGGACTCATGGTCTGTTTGGTTTGACTTATTTGAGTTTATCTACATGCATAAGTTTTATGAGACTGTTTGGGAGAACTTATGAAAACAAGTTGTGACAATGTTCATTAGCTGTTTTTAGCTTATTTTCATAAATTCTCCCAAGATAAATTATGAAAACAACTTATAGCTTATACAAAAATAATCTAGCTTTATTTTACCTATTGCTATAGTAATAGCTTATACACAAGCGCTTATCATGATAAGTTCTTGTGCTATAATTAGTCTATAAAGACGGGAATATGAATATGTATCGGTAGAAAATTTGTATGATATCTTGATATCCTAATATATCATTAAAATTCCGATCATTGTCTGTAACAAACAAATGTTTCAATGGAATCATGTTTCAAAGTATTGTAGAACTTTTCTGTTCATTCTTAGGATTTTGATGTCACCTATGGTTCTTCCTAATTTACTTTCATGTAAAAGAAAAGTTGAAACCCTGGAAAATTATTTTGTTGTAAGATTTTATTTTATTTTTACCAATGAGAATTTGTTCTTACCTAGAAAAATTGAATGTTTTTCTTCTGTTGGTAATTGTTAATTTTTCTAATATACTTTTGGTTTTTTTTGATATAATTGTATAACATTCTGTGAACTGGACCAGTAATGTATCGAAAACTATTTTCTACTAGTAGTACGTTTTTCAAATTGTTCATACTTTGCTATGAAAAACATAATTGGCTACCATCATTATGACAAAGATATCACTATTACAATTTACCAATGCAAATATGAGTACTCTTGGGCAAATGCTTGCTATGATTAATGATTGGATATAAAGTATTTTGCTGAAAAGTTAATATTAAGAGACACTCTAACAGGAACATGAGGATTTCAAAAATAAAAACAATGTCTACTTTGTCATTTTCCTACCAAGCATATTTGTTTGTAAGACAATTTTGCAACTAATTTTGGTTCCGTGATTTACCAAGTTATTATAATCTTTTGCATTCCTTTATTTTTAATAATTTAGTCATTTTCTATTCATTAATAAAGAATTATGACATCTCCCCCTTTATTTGTATCCAGAAAAGATGCATGATGAAGTGGAGTTTTTTCTTCAGCTTGGCTATGCAGCTGCAACAATAGCAAGAGTCTTACATACACTTGTCTCGCGTTTTATCATTTATTAAAGGTACGGCGTTTTCTAAAACGGTCTTATAAAAGAGAACGAGAGGTTGATGACCTGTTTTCAAATGTAACCATGCATAATCTCACTATGTAGTCGGAGAATTAAGTTTTCTGAAAGAAAAGAACAACATATAAAGATGCCATTTAATTTTAACACAAATATCAAAGATCTTGTAGAGCTAGAACAATATAGATGCCTTTGACGACCTGATAAGCTCTGTGTTGACATAACCAAGGTTGTCAAACTCTCAAGTAAACCCAATTCTACAATTCTATGTAAGAGAATCGAGGTATCTCACTTTCAAACCCGTTTCATGGTAGAATCAGGTAATCAGGTAGAACTATCCTAAAATGAGTTTCTACCATTATTTTTTAAAAGTACTTATGAGGTGAACCCAAACTCTTATGAGTTTACTAGTTCATTCTGCGGACACTATGAGTTTATACTGATTCTTGAGTTTGACAACCTTGATCACACCTATATGGTTTTCTGTCATATAGTATCTTTTTAACATTATGAGTTCATGCATGCTTTTCTTTAGTAGTTGCTTTCCCTGTAAAATCTTTGTATATAATCTGGGATTTGTCTTTTAGATTGTTATTAAGTATCCTCAAGTTTTAGATACATCATATAGCAATTATATTTGGAGGAAAATTATACGATCATCTTTTTCTTTTTTTTTATAGGACACCCAGAAGAATTATTGTATTCTTGGTTTTCCCGTCTTTGCGACTACTCATCCATTTTAACGTTCTCACCTCTGTGCTGGCGGTGGCGGAGCCACTCTTAAGTGAGTGGATTCAAGTGAACCCCCCAGAGTTTTAAAACTTTGCACATATAATTCACTTTTTTCTCATTTTGAACACGCTCAGTTTTTCATATTGAACTGCTAATTTTTCACTCTCATTCTAAACATGTGGTGGTACAATTTTGTTTTCTGTGCTATCATAATATTACTATTGTTATCATTATTTATATTAGAATTTAGAACTAAAATTGAAAGTCTCAATCCAGAGGTCTCAGGTTCGATTCCCTCTGGTGTCAATTTCGGTGGAGTCCATACAGAGCTTGCTCTGGCTTTAAATGGGCCCCCCCGCAAGTGGGCGGTGGGATTGGTCCCCTCGGATTAGTCGATTATTGGATCGGATACCGAGTTTTCAAAAAAAATAAAAAAATAAAAAAAATTGAAAGTCTCAATCAAAGCGCCTTGTCATTAGAAGGTTAAAATAAAATACCCACTAGGCTATCACACTATAGATTTTATAATTTATTTGTTATGTTTGTTTTAAAATTTAAGCAATACTCAGTCATTGCTTATATTTAAGTTATGAGTTTTTATCAGTTAAATTGATATGATTTAAAATGATGAAACAATAGTCGACCCATGTTTGTTCAGTTGGTAAAAAGTTGACTCACACCTTATAAGGGCTTGGTTTAGCTTTCGTTGCCAGTGTAAGGACCTTGTTTGTGGATAATCTGTAAGTACATATGTTAGGGATCTCTGAACCTTAAGATCTGTCCTGACCAATATGAGCTCTTGAAGACCCAACTCACCTAAACTTTTCTTTACCAAAAGATGAAGATGAAATCCTAAAAAAATTATGGAACAGTTCACATAGAATACAATTCTATTGAGAAATACATGCATGTTCAGGTATTTAATAATAACAATCCTTATTATTAAGGTAGTAGTGTATAATTTTTAAGGTAGTAGTATATTAATATTAAGGTAGTAGCATATAGTTTGTAAGGTAGTATTATATAATTTTTTGATTTAATTCATATGCAAAGACAGTGTGAAGATATTTTACACTTTAATTGTCAGATTAATAGACACATTTCACTTTAATTTGCCGGCGCTAATATTATTGTAATAATAATAATAATAATAATAATAATAATAATAATAATTATTATTATTATTATTATCATCATCATCATCAGCATCATCATTATTATTACTTTAAATGATTTGAGTACAAAGTAATTTTTTGTATATGTATTATTTTTATATATTATTATAGTTTTTTTTGAAGGAATATTATTTTATATATTATTATAGTTTTTGTTGAAGGAATATTATTATAGTTATTAATTAAAGTTAAAAAGTTTGAACCCCCCAGATCCAGGGTTCTGTCAACGCCACTGTATGTGAATTAACTTTTTCGTTGATTTTTTATTGTCCAACATTGAATCTCGTATATGATTCTTTATTAGAATACATGAACAATATCTCATAATATCTAAATTATATCTTACAGTAATTTAGACACCTTAGATAGCATTGTTTTCCATATTTTATTATTTGTATACTTATGAAATGTAAAATTAGGAATAGTGTAAGTATTAATAAGGATTACTATCTTGACATTTGAAATAACATCCAATATATCATTGACATTAATACCAATATAATTTTATTGTTTTAAGTGCTGGAAGATAGAAAATTATTTTATAATATCTTGATATTACCTTAGAGCATCTTACACTACCTTTTAGAATTAGCGTCTTATCTTTGAATATCTCTTAAGATTAGTTTCATATTTCTTTGCTTTCACGATGCTTTGTTTCCCTATTTAATTAGGATTTGGAGTGTTGTATTTATATAAATAGAGTTAATGTTTAGTCTTTTTGTATCAAATCCTAATAATCATTTAAACCATATTTATAGCACAAAATCTTTAATTTATCTATTCTCTTCACATCTAAAACCCTATAGCTGCAACTAGCATCAATGAGCTTATAATTTGTTGATAATATCATCTTAGGTGATCTTGTAGGATAAGTTTCTTACAGTAGAGGACCTATGAATATCTCTTGAGAGTAGTTTTCATAGCTCTTTGTTTTTATCCTGATTTTGTTTCTTGAATACGTATCTACGAGTATTGTCCTTGTATGATATCAGATATGGGTATGACACGGTGGGCTTCTTATGCAACAACCAGTGTATAACAAAATCATTGTAATGAAAATGTTGGGCCTGTCTTGGGATTTAGTTTTTTGTCGACTCAAAATGAAACTAATTAAACCTGCGTGCTGTCTAGTGTAAACCATAAATTGTTGGACAAAAAGAGGTCTGCAAACCTAGGCTAGATGCTTTATGTTAAATTTAGAAAGTCTAGCGTAAGCCATAAATTGTGTTCTCCAGCTGGAGAACTCGTATTTAATTACAAGTTGGATCTCAGCGCAGTAAATTTGCTAACTACAATATAAACTTTTATCCTAATGAAGAAGATAAGAAAATAACAATTACACTTGAGTATGAGGTTGTGGTTTACACCTGAGGTATCTTTAATTAAGGAAAGGAAATGGTTTATAACTGAAATATCTAACAACTAATTACTAGCATTTTCCATTTAAAAATATGGTTTACACCCGAGGGAAATAAATTCTCTCATGTGTGATTTCTCATGTGTAAATCACACATGAGAGGATAAAGTGTGATTTCTCACTATTCATCAAGAGAGAGAAACACATGAGGAATTTAGATGAATTGAGATTGAATAGTGATATATCACACTTTACCCTCTCTCTTGTGTAATAAATTATACATGAGAATCCATTCCCACACCAGAGGTATCTTAATTAAGGAAAGAAAAATAGTTACAAAGGTATAAATGTACAATTACACAACTGATTTAATAACCAGAGAACATTTTGGTCAAAACTTGTCTTCTCCATCCACATATTTCTAATATAAATAGTGTTTGATTACAAGATTTTTTTGACTCAATTACAATCTGATTTGTTGGCCCTTCAAATTAGTAAATTACCATATATAGATATATCTTAGTATGAAGTGAATAACAATTAAACCTACACCTGAGGCATCCTGATTAAGAAGAGAATATAAGTTACAAAGGTATATATGAATGTTGATGCCTGAAGATATAAGGGAATTGTCAACTAGCTGATATGGGCTGGTAGAAGCTATTGGGTATCCTGTTGTTTAACCTATTTTGAAAATTATTACTCTTATTGTGTTGAGTTTCAAATAGGCTTGCTTATATTGTTGCATTCTTTCCCTTCTTGATAATATATTCTTTATGAAAAAGTGATTTGTAAAATTTTAGGGCCTGGCCTTGATTGATTCAAGATTTTTTTTCTTTTCCATTTCCTTTTTTTTGCATTCACAAAACTATGACTCTGTTTTCTCTTTGTTTATTGTTTTCAAGTATTTGCAAAGGAACCAGTGAAAACAATTTCACTTTTTTTTTATATAATTTTGCTTTCACTTTTTCCTGTACAAAATATTTGATAAAAGGAAACAAAGCCAAAAAGGTGACTGTTTTGCAAATAAAAGCCAACACAAAATGAAATCATTTTTTGAAACCAAATAGACCCTTGCAACTTGCAGCAATGTTTTATATTTACCCAAATCTACCATCACTCCCTAAGTTCCGCTTTCTAACATTTCATTTTCTTGCAACACGGCTTTTAGCGAATGTAACATTTGAGATGGTAGGCAGGAGAGGAGGGCTAGTGAAATGGTTTGGTAAAAAATTTGCTTTCAAGATGAAGCAGAAGGCTGATGATGGAAATTGTCAGGTCTCGAAACACTGGCCATCTCTCACTAGTATAAAATTTCACATGGTACAAAATCAATCTGGATGACCCAGTTCAGTTTGACCCATGGCAGGCTTTACTGCTTTTCCATGGCTGCTTGCTGGTAGTTAGTTCTACTAAATGTATTCTTGTTAGGTCCCTCCCCTTGTGCCAATGAATCATGCAATTAGAAGTTTTTGAATGATTATTGGTGTTGCTCTTGAAACTTGCAGTATGCTTGAATACGAACTTTAAAATCATTCTATAAAGGGTTAAATATGTTTTTAGTCCCTACAAAATTCACGGTCATTCAAGTTTAATTCCTACAAATTTTTTGTTGAATTTTAATCCTTAATTTTTTTTTGTAGGTACTGAAAGTAGTCAATTTTTGTTAAAATTACAAATAAGGACTAAAATTTGAGCAAATATTTTGCAGGGACTAAATTTAAAAATTCATAATTTTATAGGAATGAAAATATATTTAACCTTTCTATAAACACCAATGTCCTTTTTGATCCATGTAATGTTAATACCTTAGTTTAATGGGAAATGCTAAAGAGTGCCAAGAGGATAAAAATAGAAATATTGCATTGGAAAATGATGAAAAGTGGAGAATTTGACTTTTGAAAAGTGAAAATATTGTTGAATACAATACAAACCTACTAATTTTGGTTTCCTTAACAAGTGCCCTAAGGGCAAGGGCACTTGTTAGCATAACCCTAGTTTAATTAGGAATTACTTGTGCATTTGATTTAAATCACACACAGCCCTACAGTTACCAATTTTTTAAGGACAGACAGAGTTATTTGAATATTCACGTCACCTATGAAAATATTGGAACTACAAAATCAATATTTTATTTCCACTATCTATACATGAGTTGTCAAGTACTTGTACAGACAGAAATTTTTGAACTTCGGGGTTGTGGTTTAACAATTTATTGGCAACACAGATTGGTTTGCTATTATAAGCTTGCTTTTGTAAAATCTTTTTAACACTGGCCTTCATCCACATGAACATTGCTTTTCTGTTGAATTTGATCTTTATAGTAATCCAGGGTTGACCCATGATAGTATAGGCCTAGATTTGATAACCCTCAAGATTTTTCTATTGCACACTTGATGCCTCCATCTACAAGAAATATAACTTTATCGTTGTTATTAGCAATCTAATACTACTTTTATGTATAAAATTTTTGTAAAAGAATAAGTGCTATAACATACCTTTTCACTGTCTTTCCAGTTGTATTGTTTATACTATGATTATTTGAACCATGCGATGTGATACTGTTGATGGAAACCCTTTATTAGGTAAATTTCTCATGGCCTATACTGTTGCCCTTGTGGCATTTTACTAGCGTGATGGGGAGACCATGGGGTTTGTCCCACTTGACACGTGGACGTGGCTAAGATTAACATTTTAACTTTGATGTTCAATATGCAGGGTTTAGGGCAGATATGAAAATAGAATCTTTGATGGTAAATGCTTGTGAAATGCTGAAACTTTGTTTAGGCATAATTTTTTGCTATCAGCTATAGTTATTTCCCCCAACTTTTTTTTGTTTGTATCTGAATTTTCTGAACAGATGCAATTCATTCAATGCTTATATTCATATGATCAGAAATGTCACCACTCACCATACACCTGAACTCTTTTCCAAATGGAATAAGGGTTTCCTCGATTAGTCGGGAATGATGGTGTCTACACAACCATTTGTGCGTTCTCGAACTTAGGGAGGCAGTGCCCATATGCATGATTTTTTGTTTGTTTGTGATGTCAGCTGTATGCATACTCATAACTGATTGAAGTTGTGGTGAGAATGCTTTAATTATGTAAATACTTTTTTGGGTGTGCTTTTGATGATGAAGATTTTCCTACTCCCAGTAGATACCTTTCTGTTTCTGCTGCAAGTTTGTTAGATATGTGCGGTGGAGGGCCTCTATGTCGAGTCATTTACTACTTTGTTTATGGTGTTGTAGCATTATACATCTGGCTGATAGATACAAGATTATTGAGTCACATTCAGGGATATCTGTCCCCTCGTTATTGTTGGCAATTCTTCTGTAGAAGTTATGCTTATCACTTGAGAGGAATAGAATAATTACCATGACAGTACGAGCTACATAGTTTCCCGTTCTGTCACCAATTAAATATTAAAGGTATAGGCAAGCACAGGTAGCTGTGTTCCAAATTCCATTTAATCAATCATGAGAGATGTATTATATAAAACAACACCAGGCACAATCATTGATGTCTTTATTGCATAAAATTTACAGAGGTAGTCATTATGTCTTAATCTTAACAGCAATTGTAAGCTTGTTGATAGACAATTTCATACCCTATTCTGTTGAATTGAACAATATGGTTGTTGAACTACAGGATCCCACACATAGCAGCACGATCATATGTTTTAACTGGTTCATGACAGCTTTTCAGAAATGAAAGCATAGGTGCATATTGAGCAGTTCTTGTTAATGCAGCTGTAATCTGGTTCATAATTTAGTTTTTTAGTTTCTGAATAAATTAGAAAGAACAGGTGTAGACTGATGCTATATGCTGTACATTATCAGTTCAAGGGAATACCCTAATTTCATGACTTTGGCTGCTGGTTCACTGTATTGAGGCTGTGGCTGGCTTAGCTGGAGACTGATAGGTGCATGTAAATCAAATCCATTTCTGATAGTGCGTGAAAGATTGGTTGCTGCATTTTCTTCATTTGTACTCCTTGCTTCATAAACCTGATATTCATAAAACTTGAAGCCTTTTAGCTTCTAGATAAATAGTAGTATTTAGCCTAATGAAAAGTAAGTTCTACTTGATATGGCTGTATCTGTAGATTCTGTATGTTCACTCTTGTTCATCATGCATGCCTTACTTTGTTAGCAGATGTGTATGTATTTATGAGAAGATTTTTAACATATTCGTTAAAAAAAATCATTTACCTTCTTCAGTAGCTCTGCATTTTCTTTTTGGACTAGATCCATCTTTTTATGGAGTTCTACATTTTCTTGATGGACAAGGTTTCCCTACAGTGGCATTTGTGGAAATTGGTCAGTAATTTGTGGGGAAAGCTTAGTCAAAAACCGCAAGAATGAGACTCCCATTACCTTTTGGTGCAGCTCTTTAATCTCATTAGTCAAGATATGATCCTGCAGGGAAATAGGGGAAATGTAACAGTCATTAATGTGCCGTAAAACAAACGTGGTATTGAATGTATGAGATTTGAATTGACCTGGCATACCTTTTTCATTCGAACACCCTTCAGACTAATCTCCAGTTGGTTTTCCAGATTTTGTAGTTCTTTAATACCCAACCCAGAAAGTCCTTCACCCATCAATTGCCTGCTTTTACCAAAAAAAAAATACGAAATACATTTCCATATGAAATGATAAAGATGGATGTAAGAAATTTCCTTTTTTTATGCTCCCCACCCAAAAAAAAAAAAATAACAATATATTCTTTTACCAAAAGAGGTGATGTTTAATCTGTTAAGTTCTATACTCCAATTACAATTATGCAACTGCTAGATGCACATTAATTTATTTTACCTATGGCTTTCTTGCAAGTACTGCAGTTGTTGTCTCAGGGTTGCTGCTTCTGTCTGCCAAAACTAGCAAGTAGAAATACACATATGAAAAATGTTTAGCAGTTTACTAAGGAAAATTATCTAAAATGCAATAATTGTAATGTAGAGAAACTAACAGCATTAAGGACAGGATTAATCTTGTTCAAAAAAAAAAAACTACAAGTAACAAAATAATGGTGTATCTTTCCCAGAATTTTTTTTTTTTTTTAATTTTGTTACTTGCAAGATTATTGCATTATGGTGATTTTCCCAGATTATTCTGGTGTATTCTATAAGCATTTTGTATCTTGTATCTTTCTATTGAGACACTTGTTAAGAACTTAACTTCTGAAAATACAAGCCAACAAATGGGGGTCCATGAATGGTTTTATATATCTAGCACATCTTTAGCATGCAAGAGTTCTTTAAGTTTGAAACATAGATGATCCATGTGGTTTAATTTGAGATTTGATAGAGCTAGGTAAGCAATGTATTTAATTTAAATGAAAATACTGTACATAATAACCGATCATGTGTGAAGAGAATTCCCGGTTCCCAAACCCTTATATTTATCTCTTCAACTGAATGGACCAGTCCTATCACCAAAGAAAATCTAAATTCAATTTGATTCTATGGATCTGATAACTCTCTCAAAAGCTTTAGCTAATTGGTTGAATTCTAAGAATGTTTTGTATCTTTTTTTTTGTTGGCTGGATCTCACACATATAAATGTGGAGAAGCGGGGTGTTCGGAATTCGAACTTCGGCTCCTGCATAAATTATGCAATGTCCCTACCAGTTGAGCTAAACTCTTGGGGACGAAAGAATTTGGATCTTGAATTCCATTCCATATATTTGACACTAGATTACCTCACATTATAAAAAATGTCTGACTCGACTCTACTACAAAAATGCGTTAACATAATTTTAGAATTAGATTTAGAACACAATAAAAACTATAAATTTATTGTTTTGGTAATCCAGATGATTATTACAATTTTAAAAATAAATTTGAGATTTAAGTTGGATCCTTAAGTATGAAGTTGAAATTAGTTTATATTGTCACTGGCCTAATTTTCATCTTCGATGATATATCAACAATTTGCCAACCAATCCATATATTCTCTCTGGTAAGGGTGGCGATACCGGATAGAGTCATGTAGTATAACGTTCGGTTCAGGTTAGATTGAACTCGCTCCGATTCTATATCTAAGCACTCATTCTTATTTATTAAGTTTGTTAGGTCTGCAACAATTTAACCTAATTTTTCTCTGCTCATTTGCTTTTTTAGGTTTACAAATAGAATATCCTAATTTCTATGTAAACTTGGTTATATAAACTAAGCCCTAAACGTGTTTGACTAAAAAAAAACCTAAACCGTGTAAAAAATTTCACACACAACACAAAAATAATATATTTTGATATTTAGAGCTTTGCAAATGGAAAGACGTGATCTTACAACTTATTTTTTTCACGGTTACCAATTATATATTGCATTTTATTATTCGTATGTCAATCCCTTTACAATAAACCCGAGCGGAGCACGGGTCAAAAATCTAGTTTAACTTTATTTTTGTGTCTAAATGTAAACCCCTATTCAAATTACTAGATGTATTTTTTTTTCCTTCTTAAACATACCCCTAATTAATACAACTAACTTGTCTTTAAATATGAAAAGTCAAATTTAATACAGATACAAACAAAAGATAATTTGGTAATATTAACACACAAAATAGACATGTTAATTGCACTAACAACTTTTCTTAAGAAATGTAAAAAATGTAAAAGGTATTTAGATACATGGACGAAGGGAGTATATATATTTTTAAACGGACTCTGTTAGATACATTAGATATTAGATTTTGTGTTTGAAGATCATTCAAAAGATTAGATAAAACAAAGCCAAACCATATATCAAGCAAATGTTTGTTATTTCAACGACCATTTGATTGATAAATTATTAGACAACCATGAATTTACAAAAAAATAATAGGTATTGACATGGAAACCAAAATAATAGAGAGATAAAGTAAAAACATAATGTGAATATGAGATATAAAATTATAAAACAAAATTTGGTTATACAAATATGATCTCAACAAGTAATATGTCACATATGGACCTGATTTTTCTTTTGGAATACACCGGATTTATTTATACGAAGTTTAATTAAATCCATATTATTCCTTACCCTTATTAATCGATTTGAACATAAACATAAATAAATCAAGTTTAATGGCCCAAAATATGAACAAGTCCTAAATAGTTTTACTCTATTTGATGATATCTTTGCTAAAATACTCTTTAATTAATGTAGGTTTCATTTTCTAATAACATATTTTTATTTTCCCTATGAAACAAGTTATTATATAGAACAATTGAGAGAATGAGGGGTGTTATACCGGTTAGCTTTTAATACTTATAGTTAAAAGTTAAAACCACTATAAGAGCTATACTTGGTTACTTTTCCACAAACATTTTTCTCCAAAAAAAGAATGGGGTGAAAGAAGAAAGATGATGAAGAAAATTGAGGAGGTGATTTGGAGTGGAAATAAGAGCTATACTTGGTTCCAATCTTAAATAAAAAATTATTTCTGCAAACAAAAATAAGTGAAAAAGATAAAAGAATAATGAAATAAATAATGTTATTTTTGAAGCAATTACACCCAACTTTATTGAATGTGTGTCTAAGTGTTGTTCAGAAAGGGATTTACACCCAACTTTTTGGATTACATATTGGTATGAAATTTTCACTACCGTTTATGTGTTTAATTTTTTTTGGGAAACCTTTGAGGTACACAAGGTGTGATCGTCCTTTCTAATTGAGTTTTATTGGAACATAAAAGTTAGAGATCAAACCTATGACCATTTGTTTAACTGGGTTACATCCATCTATTGCTCATGATTTTGAAGAAGAGTTGTGTTATTTGAACTACAATTTTGTTGATAACTTATGGGATAACTTAGGTTTATAAAAAAAAAGTAGGTATTGACATAAAAACTAAAATAATAGAGAGATAAAGTAAAACAGATGCGAGCATGAGAGTAAAAAACGTGATCATAATAAGTATTTGTCCATTTTACATTAACGAATACCTTTTCAAATGATGTCAATGAACGTAAACTCTTTATCATTTATAAACACATTAGTTTTCTTTGTTCTCTCATATGTGGGACTTAATTAATTTCCAACCCAAACTAAACAATGCGAGAACAAACAGAGCACTCAGAATTTTAAAAAGCTTAAACAAAGTAACAAAAAACAAAACATTAATAATGATCGAGGGAAAAGATAGAGGAAAATGCATTAATCTACACTGTTGGAGGCTTGTGTCAGGGGAGTCTTCCCTATTGGAAAGGGTTTTCAAGAGCAGATACTACCCAAAGGGAGAGTTCCTTAACGCTATTGAAGGTTACCAGCCAAGTTTCGCGTGGAAAAGCATCCTTAGTGCTCGTGGGCTGATTGATAAAGGTGGAATTTGGAAGATTGGAAATGGGCGCAAGGTGAGGATTTGGAAGGATGTCTGGATGACAGATTTGAAACATATTGAAACAGGGGCTGCAACTCTACCTTTTCATGATGATGCGAGTGTTTCAGAGCTTATTGATGAAGACACCAAACAGTGGGACAAGGGTTTGATTTTTTCCAGTTTTGACAAAGATGTAGCTCAAAAAATCATAAACATTCCCCTTTCCATGAGGCTGCCAGCAGATAAACTAGTCTGGAATTGGGAAAAAGATGGTGAGTACTCCGTCCGTTCAGCTTACCACCTCCTATGTGATGCAAAAGCAAGACTCCAACCGGGACCTTCAACCCCGCAAAGGGATAAATTGTGGAAGGAAATTTGGCGTGCACCCATCCCAAACAAAATAAAAAACTTTATGTGGAGGCTTGCCAAGAATATTCTGCCAACTAGATCAAATCTTCACAAAAAAGGTATCCTCCTTGATCTTCAATGTCCTCTCTGTCATGATGAGAATGAATCCTCACACCATCTCTTTTTGAAGTGTAACCTGCTTAAGCTTTCTCTTTTTTCTTCCCACTTGGGTTCCCACATTCCAAATGATATTGATTTACATGATTGGATCTTAAATTGGTTAACTTGCCAAGACCCCTTCGGTGTCCAACTGTTTTGTACTTTGCTTTGGAAATTTTGGGCTGGAAGAAATGCTGCTGTTTTCAAGGGTGTTCCCCTCAACCCAACTGTTTTGGCAAATGAGACTTTGTCTTTCGTCAATGAATTCAACGAAGCTAATCCGAGAAGGAACACTAGGACTGTGAGAATCATTCCTGTTATCCAGCCTTTGCCCATGCTGTTTTCTGTTTTTGTTGATGCCGGTTGTTGCGCTGGTGGCCCAACTGTTTGGGGGTTGACCATTCGTAATCAAAATGGCGAGGTGATTCTTAGCAAGTGCAAGAAAGAGGACATCGATGTTGGTCCGCTGTTGGCTGAGGCTTTGGGGGTTCGGTGGGCTGTCCAAGTGGCTATTGAACAAGGAATCAACTCTGTTGCCATTCATTCAGATGCTGCCAACGTTGTTAATTGTATCAATGGGAAGGCAAGCTTTGCAACTATCAATATGGTAGCTCAGGATTGTAGTGTTTTGTTGTCTAGTTTGTCAAATGCTTGTATTTTGTTTATTAGTAGAGACCAAAACTCTGATGCACACAATTTGGCCTCTTTGGCAAAAGTTGTGGGTAATAGAACTTGGCTAGGTGCAGTCCCTAATAGTTTTTTTCCTGGTTCTGTCATGCAAAACTATGCAAATTGTAACCGTTTTAGCTGTTTTTTACCAGCCAGTTGCTAATGAAAGTTTGGTTCACCTCAAAAAAAAAAAAAAAAAAAAAGAAGATTGGAAAACTGACTCTAATAAAATGGGGACTCATTCCACAACATCTTATGCTCTCTATCAATTCAAAATGATCTTATCACTATTCCACTCCTATACACACACAAGTGAAACTCATTTAAGTTCATGATAAAAATGCGAGATTCACTTTGATCCCTGAATAAACTAAAACCAAACTTTTAGTCATAAGATTTTTTTTGGGACAACTTAGTTCTTGAGATATTTTGACTAAGTTGTTTTGAGTTTTTTTTTTCTTTCTCTGAACCTAAAAGTTGTTTTCTTTTTTCTTTAGACTAAATTGAGTTGATTTTTTTCTCAAATAATAAAATGAATCATCAATCATTATTACCCTTATCTAATGAGAAATGTTAACTGGTGCCTCGAGGACACTAGTTAAAGAATTAGAAAAGGAAATGTTTTTTCATAAATTGTATTCTCTTTTTTAAAAGTTGAAATATTGCTGGTTTCAATGTAAATCATGTGTTCTATTTCTACTTTTACTTTCTTAACAAATGTCTCGGGGGCACTGGTTAATAAGACCCTTATCTAATTAGTCCCCTTTAACTAACTAACAACCTCTGCCAAAACTAACTAGTCCCTTCTTTCTTAATAATACCACCCCCCAAAAGACCTTAAGATAAGCAACACTTCTTTAGGCATTATGGTTGCATCAAAAGAATGAGCAGCAATTAAGACTTTTCATACTCAATAGTCTGTATACAGAATCTGAGCAACAAGGAAAAACTATAACTGACTAATTGTCCATTTTGTTTCCCATTCTAATTTGTGTCGTTGTTGGAAAAATATATATAAGCAGTTGTGTGTGCTCCTTGACTGTGTTCCATAGTCTTGGGCTTCGCCTAATACTTCCAAAATCAGAAATTCCAATTTACCCAGAAATAGAATATCATGTTTCAACCATAAAACAGACAAAGGAAAAACAGTTTTGCTATGTGAATGAATAAAGGAATGTTTGGATAAACAACTTAATTAAACGTTTGTAGCACAATTGCTTATGATATAAGTGTTTGTATACAAACTAGTTTTATGACAATAATATTAAAATCAAACCGTTTTCATGCAAGCTTTAAGTTGTTTTCGTAAATTATTCCGAAGAACTTATGAATAAGTTATAAATAGCTTATAGACATTTCAAAAGCTGTTTCTATAAGCTTTTCCAAACAATCTCTCACAATTGTTTATACTTGTAAAAAAACTCAAATAAGTTGATCCAAATATGTCATAAGTGTTTCCCTATCTACAATTGAGAAAATGATCATTTCTCAATGCTAACCATTCAAAATTACCTGCTTACTCTGGAATTCCCTTATTAATTTTATCTTATCTAAATAATCCCTGCTAGTAAATTACTATTCCAAGCTAACAAACAATTTTTTCCTAACATGTGGAGGAATGTGAATTATGTCATGGATATGATATTTTTGGCATCTTTGATAATTTTTTAATAGTCATTCCTGATAAAATAAAAAGAAGGAAATATTTGAGAGTATCCATGATAAGGGAATCTTTTATACATAATGCTTTAATGTACATGAAGTGATAAGAGAAATTATCAATCAAACAGACAATTGGATCTTCCTGTGGAGCAGCCATGTTTTTGAAAGGGATGTAATGCTAGTAATGTTACTTTTTTGACACATGAAGGTTTTGTTATCATTACTATAGCTATTGCAAATTATAGCTTTTAATTAGAATCAAATTCAACAATCAAAATGATCAAAATTTTAATCGAGAACTCTAAAACATACTAAAATTAATTTTAAGTCTTCATAATCATTTTTGACGCTCCCAAAAGTGAATCCAAACATGTACTATCTCAAATATAGAACCTCGCAATTATTAGTATAAAAGATAGTAATTAAAAGAATATCACGTCTTTTCAATTTTATTCTCTTCCCTCTAATTTGATGGTGTAATGATTTTAATCATGAGAAGGGGTTTCCTTACTTTTAGAGTTCTTAGAGAAATCCTCTCTTTCATGTGCCTTCAATAGAAGAGGAAAGGGATAAGATGTGACCTTACGAACCAATTGAAATATATACATATGACATAAAGTGTTGAAGAGAATATGTATAACTCAAATTGGATGGACAGCAAAATCAAGAATTTGACATATGTTGCAATAATAGTCTTTAAGTAATTAGGAAGGGTGTCTATTTCCAGTGGAAGTACGAGTTGAAGAAATAGGTATGTTAGTAGAATGGGATGTGGTTTACGAGATTTATCTTGGACACACTAGGGTGAGTAGTTATATTTCATAAGTTAGTTAAGTTAGTTAGCTTGTTAATTGGAAAGTTATTTAACTACTTTGTTTGCTTGTGAAGCAAGTAACAAGTTAATGTTAGAAGTGCTAATTCCTTGTATAAGTACCATGAAACTAAAGATAGAAATATTTTGTTGGAAATTGTGCATTCAATATTTTAAAAATTTAAAAACTTATATTTTCAAGACATGATTTATGATTTAATTCCATTTTTAGATTACCTCCAGAGCACAAGTTAACATTACCCTATGCAGCAGAGAATAATGTGAATTCTTAAGATGGACAACATGCAGACTAACATAACACCAAAATAAAAGTTCTTGTAAGTAAAACACAACAACAAAAGGATATAGATAAATTGATGGATTGAAATAAGATACTACAAGCAATGTTTTACATGTGTTTATGTTTTTTTTTTCCAACCACCCCATAAATGTGTTAATGTTATAATGACCTAGTTTCTACACTCCAATAATTATAACATGGTGATGGTTTGGATATCTTTTTAAAGAAATTGAGCAAGAATATAGATGCAAATTAACTAATGGTATTATGAATGTTTTTAGTAATTAACTTGATGTTTCACAACTAACTAGGTGAATAGTATAGAAATAGTTACCTTCACTTCTGAATCTGGATTCATTAGCTGATGTTGTTCCTCTTTCTGTTTGTTGTAGCGCTCAATAACAGATTTCATACTGCCATAATGTAGATATCAGTAAAAAATGATTAGCAACTATTTGATGATTACCCCTCAAAAAAAAAACTATCGATGTTCCTTTTTCTGTTTGCATATTTCCTCCAAGTTAATTTATTTCAGTTCCATTCATTGAAAATTTACATTAGTTTAGACAATATTTTGTTGTTGTCCGAAGGTTGGCACAATCAGTATGTATGGGGTTGCAGTCCAATGAGTTGTTACGAGGGATGTGTTTGAACATTGTTCTTTGGTCCTTAAGTAATCCTCCGTGAAATTATAGAACACATACTATTTTTGACTGGTTTAGTTTAGATTAGATGATATTACCTTTCTTTTTCTCTCTACTTCAAAGAGTTCCTCCGTGAACGAGGTGGTTGCTTTTTGTAATGTTATTTCATTAACAAATTTTGATCGCTTTTAATGGTAAGGTTTTAGTTATATTTGTTCAGATATATTTATTATAATGCTAGAATGCTTCGTAGCTTTTCTTCCTACTTCAATGATTTTATCTCTAAAATTGATTCACCATTTTACCCAGGTGACTTTAGGTCTTACTACATACATATTAGGCTATCTATATATATAATGTTGGCGGTGAAGGTGTTATAGTGGCTTGGTTTGCTAAGTTTACGTGCAATCTTATCTCACCGAATCAATGTGTTTTTGTCGAAGGTGTTACTCATATTAATGATTTCGCTAAACAAGTCTTAGAGACTGACTATGCCTTATTTTTAAGGTCAATTTTGACAGTTGGGTAGGTGATGAGATATTCGTTGTGATAGGTTATTTTTGGTCTATGATCAACAAACTGTGTTGGTTGCCAGTGTGGGCCATTGGCCTGAGGATATATCATATATGGGGTTGGGATCTAACTTTGAGGAAGTAGCTCCTTGTTTGGAAGCTTCAATTAATTGAGGATGATCTAAGTGGTTTGTACTCTATAGGGTTAACCTATGTTTCTATTGCGGAAAACACTCATCGAGTCCAACTTCTCTTAGGTGAGGATATCCATACTCTAGCTCAGATTTGGAAAAGTCATGTCCTACTTAAGGTTTTTGCCTTCTCTTGGTTACGTATAGGATTTCGACTAGAGATAATCTTCTTACTCACAAGGTAATTCAAGACGAGTCAGGTACAACATGTACCTTAGGTGGTTTCTCAAAGGAGTTTTCTCATCATTTGTTCGTTTCTTGTGGGTTGGCTCTTTAGGAGTGATATACGATTTTTTTGAGTAGTTACGGTTTGCAGCTTGCCACGTCATCAATCTTCTTACTAGGGATAATCTTCTTACTCACAAGGTAATCCAAGACGAGTCAGGCACAACATGTACCTTTTTTTATAAAGATTTTTCTTATGAATTTAATTTGTATACGCTGATTTAATTTACGCATACAACCAATCAAATAAATTCATGATATCATTTTTTTAGGTTAGTTGTTAAAATATCTCTGCAAATATTTATTTGTTATGATTTGATTAGATACATTTGTAAGAATTTATTTTGGTTCATATAAATTTTTTAAAATTTTCAATAAATTCTTCTCCTCTTTGTTATCTATAACAATATATAAAGGAGATATGTGAATTTTAGCTTACTTTTTTATTCTTCCAAATATACATCTAAAACAAATTTACCTATCATAATGCTATATTGTTGTCAACATTGAAAAGAAAAAAAGAATTTATGTTACATTTAATATGTCGTTGATGTCATTGAAAAAGACAAGCATGATTTATTACAATTTGAAAGTCACATATATCTATATCTACAATTTTAATCAAATCTATATTTCATAAAAAAGACGTTTTTTATAATTTGCATGCGTTAATGTAATAAAAAAAGCGAACATACAGGCACGGGCATGCATGTATAAATGTCTGAACACTAGTTATTTAATATTTTTCATTATTTATATCATCATATTATAATTGCAACTCCAAAGTTAACTACCATTAATAATTAAATTTGGTTGGACTTCTTGACAAAAAAAAAAATTTGGTCGGACTTTCTTTTTAGGTTAAAGTGCACTTTTCGTTCCTTAAGTTTTAAAATGTTGCGATTCTATTAAAAATAATGAAAATTTTACCCTTAATTTTACGAAACGTTGCAAAGATGCTGAGAAGACGCCACATGTCCCAAAACAGGGTGTCAAAATTGCAACTTTTTGTAAAGATAAAGGGTCAAAAGAACTTATTTCCCTAAAGATAGAGGATCAAAAGAGCATATTTCTATAAACTTAGAGGGTCAAAATTTTCATTTTTTTAATAGGGATCAAAATCGCAACATTTTGAAATTTAGGAGGCGAAAAATGCACTTAAACCTGCTTTTTAAACGAATTTACCCTTAACAACTCAATTATTTTTTATATTTAAATCTACACTATAGTTTAAACAAAAGTAACCGCAAATTTTGTCAATTTTTTTAAACAAATTTTCCAAGGCAGTATGATCTTTTTTCAATAAAAAACTAACTATAATTTTTGTTATAATTTTTTTAAACAAAATTTTCGAAGCAGCGTGATGTTTCCTAAATTCAAATTTGAATATATAAAATAAAACATGAATGTTTGAACTGAACTTAGATAAATTTAGACAATATAGATATTATAAAGTTGAAATAAAAAAATTAAAATTAATATAATACAAATAAAACATTCGGATACTTGACAAAAAAAAAACCCAAAACCCCAGATAAATTGACATATTTGTGTATGAATGAGAAGTACTAGCAACACTCTTTTTTGAACATTTTCTCTGGTACTCACTCTCTTATTGATTTAAATCATAGTGAACTTACACTCTAGAAATAGAATGCATACAAAGTGGTGATACATACATTGATTTCATCCTATGAAAGAGTGATTGATAGAGAAAGTATTGAAAAGTGAGTGTTGCTAGCATACCTCGTGTATGTATTTATACTAGTTAATTAACAATGTAAATGTGAAATTATAAATTACAAAGTAATAATTGATATGTATTATCTCTAAATATTGATAAACTTAACGTTTCTCAGGTGATATTCTACAAAGATCGTTAGTAACTAATTAAAATTGAACTAGAGCTAGGTATATAGGTCACAACTTGTCAAAAGATGTCACAATCCCACTTGGGTACATCAAAGTCAAATGTGCATGTATTGGAGATATAGGGTTGAAGACACTTTCCTTGTAGAACTTTGGTGTCAATATTATTCTTATTTTGACGGAGTGTCTATGTTATTTATGTTGATTTCCTTAAAAAAAACAGTTATTCGATGATGGGATGCTGAGACATATTCTACTTCAACTATGAAGAACTGATTATTAAGGTACTATATAACAAGATATCATCAAAGAATAAAATAATGAAATTCCTTAGAAAAGGTTTGAACATGGTGTTCATAGTTACTTGAAATGAAGAAGGTGTGTTGCAAAGCCAAAAGATACTAACCTAACATTCATAGTGACCTTGGTGGGTGCGAGAAAAAGACTTGTTAATACCGTTCATACATCATGATCTGATGATACCGTTGAATCAAATCGAGTTTCTAGAACAATGTAGCGCCACCAAAGACATCAAACAACTCTTCCACCGTTGGGATACGAAATATATTCTTAAAGGGGATGGATTTAGTGGTATGTAATCTAAATAGAACCTCCATGACCCATCCTTCTTTTTTTATAAGAATCAACCGTGATGTAAACAACCTGGTGTTAGGCCAAATTATCCTATGTCTGACATTGCATTCATTTGTCTCTCAATTTCTTGTTTCTAGAAATACGGATAATAATAAGGACGAACACTTATGGGTTAGGCGTGATGTAAAATCGAATGGAGTGTTTTATATCTTCGACAGATGGTATTGTTGTCAGTTGTTTTGGAAGAGGCCGGAGAATTTGTGTAAAAGGTGTTCTAGGTTTGAATCCATTGTCTGGGTTAAAAGAAACTCTAATGAAATGACGTGAATATTAAATAATATACTTATGACATCGGTGTGAATGAGGTGTTGCACTTATTGAGTCATAATTAAATGGATCTCATTGTCATGGTCACCATCCAATTCAATCATCTCTCCATCTATAAATGATTTTATTGTGAGATCTTTGTTGTCCATCAAAATGGGACCAAGTGCCTTCAACCATTGTACTTCAAGTATGATATGAGCTTCACTACGCGTAAGAACGTGCAAGTCCATTGCAAACATATGAGATTGTACATTGACCAATATGTTTGTACAAATTTGATGACATTCAATCTTATTGTCATTGCCCACCATGACCTGCAATGATTAGGTGGGTTGGGCCTTTAGCCCCAAGGACTTTACCAATTTCTCACATATAAATTTAGAAAATTGTTTTTTTGACATGGAATACTTCCTATTGACACAAGTAATTTACTAAAAAGTCTCCAACGGTAGTTAACTACCGTTGAAAGATGCGCCGGCAGTTAACTGCCGCTGGACCCAACGGTTGTTAACTGTCGTTGATATGTGTATCTTAAGAACGCAGAAACTGCAGTTTCTGGTTTACAGAAACACATGCAAAAACATCCATTTAATCTAAAATCATCCAAACCTTCATTTGCACGAAAATCATCCAATTTGCTTCAAGGAAATCACAAGTAAGTATATTTCTTCCTATTTACATGCAATGTAGGTTGTTCAGGGTGTTATTTTCATAATTTTAGCAAAATGTTAGTGTTTAGGTTAGATTTAAAAATTGCAAATTATGTTATGTTATAATGTTTGGTTTTTGCTGACATTGTTGTTTAAAGTAGGTTTAGGTACAATGTATTTGAATTTGATGTTGAATTAACACTAATTGTGCTAGTATTTTGAAATGCACTTAAGGTGTTTGATGGGGAGGGATGGCCTTAGCGTACCTGTACGACTATCTGGATGACTCTGCTATTTTGAATAACAGAACGATGGCTGGGAGTATGACTATTTTTATGGTAATAAGTTAATATTTATCTTCATTTCTTTATGAATTTATTTTATAAATTTTATTATCATGTTAGATTATTTTTTCCTAAGTTAGACTGCATTTATTTAGGATTTAATTTAAATTTTTTTGTGGAGCTTTTATAATGTATTTTATTTATTTGTTGCAGGGATGGATTTTGGAGCATTTGCCAGGTCCGTACCCAAGGAAGAAAAACAGGGAGTGGACGCTGGAGAGACCATGTGCTAGGAGATGGCTTACAAGCAAAGGACATAAAGATGTGCACCATTACCGCTTACGCCTGGATTCCTTGGAGGTGGATGACATCAGGTTTTCTACTTATGGTGATCACAGAGACGTGCACCCATTCCAGTTTATTGTCACTTACTCGGGATGGCTGATGTGCGGGAAGGAGAGGGTGTACCGTCATTTACCTGAGCGGGTAAAGAGACAGCTTTTCTATATACAGGATGTTCCCAGACATCTGTCATCTGTCGCTCAGGTGCCTACGCATGATCTCACCACCGTGCTGTAAAACGCTAAGGTGTGGTTCTTCACTGCTTGGGGAGATGCGTGTGAGAGACCATGACATCATGCTTCTGGCTACATGGCTTGGTATGCCAAAGTCTCTCACCCTCGTATTCTCCCTCCTGATAAAGGATCTCCTCCCAGGCTGGCAAACGTGGAGCAGATCATCGATGAGGAGCATGCCAGGGAGATGCCTGACACACTGACGATCATCCGAGATGGGGTGCATATAGTTGATGGTATTGTGGCCAGACAAGCCGAGATGACTAAAGAGGAGATTGTCCAGGAGGTGATGCGGATAGCTAGTACTAGTCGCGTTGCCCTTACTTATCAGATTTTCAGGCGGCGCAGGGGGCAGAGGCAGAGTAGGCAGCATGACTGATTATTATTAGGTTTTTTTTATGTATTTTTTGACTATGATGATGATGATGTATTATTGTGACATGTTCCGTACATTTTGATATTTCTATGACATTTTTCAACATACCTTTATATTATTTCTTGTGTTTTAATTTTATCTGTTAAATATTATTTTGTACGTACGTTTTAATTTCCTGACATATCCTGGCTGTTTACTTTAATTTGCAATTGGATGCAAAAACAGAAAAAATTCTCCTAGATAACCAGTGATGTCTGCACTGGTCTAGTTTACTGGTATGAACGGCAGTTAACTGCCGTTGGTGCCAGCGGTTGTTAACTGCTGCCAGCGCTTTACCCAACGGTTGTTAACTGCCGCTGGGAGCATTTCAATATTTTACTTGTGTCAATATGAAGTTTTCATTGTCAGAAAATCAATTTTCATAAATTTATGTGCTTTGACCCTGTTAATGAGGATAACGATATTGTGTGTGGCCTAGCACTGTGTTTATAGGGTCAAGTTACCCAATAAGGCATGGAAACTGATTTTGGCTTTGTGGTTGGTTTGATTATATACCAATTTTGGTTTATTGTCACACTTTTCGGCTTCATAATGTGGAAACCCAGAGTTACCTCCTCTTTGTTCACAATCAATATGCAAAATTTTGAAGCACATTTAAGCCCTGAAGAATACTTCACATCACAATTAAAGCAAGGTCCTTTCTTGCGGCTAATCATCATTTATGCAAACATGAGACAATTGAAGATGGTTAGGGATGGTTTATGGTTATGTGTGGGGAAGATGATTTAGAGGGTGGTGTTTTAACTTGTTTTGTTTTATGTTTGTTGGAAAAAAATTGCGCTGTGTTCCTTTTTTATAATATTTTGTTGTTTTATAAAACTAAGTAATAAGTATGTTGTCCAAGACACCAACATATGTCTCCTAAATTTTCCAAACAAACAAACAAAAATATTGTTCATCTAATTTATTCGCTTATTTATATAAAAAAGAAGTCAATAGCCATCGATAGTTGGTAGTCCTGTCCATCAACAAGCTAGTGATTCTTAGGAGTGGGAATTAATCTCGAGGATAACTCATCTACTTAGTTGTTTACAAGAAGTAGTGTTATCTCTAGTGGATGACTTAAGGGTATGGATCAATGACACTAGTGACATTTACTTAGCCAGTTTGGCTTATCTCAAACTTTTTGCAGAGGAGCCTAAGATGAGAGGTTTGTCGAGGCAACAACTCCAAAATCTTTCAAAGGTGTGGATGAGTTCAGCTCCGACTAAGGTTGTTTCTTTTTCGTGGAAAATTCTGTTAGAGAAGGCACATATTCGACTTAAGCTATTCCCTTTGTCGGGTTATTCGTGATGTGGAGACAGTTACCTATTGGTTGTAAGGATCCATCTAGGATTTGGCATGAAATTTATTTTTCACCATTGATTTCTCCCCCGTGTTTGGCAAAATATCTTCATATGGTTTAGTTTAGGTGGAGTATGATTGTCCCCTCGTATCTGTTTGGGCTATTTGAGGGTTTTACTCCTTTGGTTGGCTGGGCAATTAAGAAGACGTGAAATGATGCTATTTTTTAGAGAATGTTTCTTGTGTTGGGATTATTGGTAGATAAGATTCAATTCTCCTCTTGAAAATGACATTTGACAAAGTCGTTGGGGTCTTCCTAGCTACATCTTGCATGAGCGAGTATTGAACCCTTCTTCTTGTTTGCTTAGTTAACGATTTTGTAGTATCTTAGGTTTTTCTTTACATGTGTGGCCCTCTTTGAAGATTTTCCCCTCGATGCGGTTTTCTAGTCTCCTCCTCATTTGTTTTGTACTTTTCATAATGGGTTTGAGTACCCTTATACTCATGTTTTTTTTTATAGATCTCTTCTTTTAGCCGTTCACAAAAAATATTGTTATAACAAACTTTTAGTCTTCTAGGACAAATTTTGGATATGCACGCGCTATTGTCCAAGGCATTATGCATGTGAAAGGGGACCGAGCAACACATTATGGGTGATTTCACGAATCTCGGGGTTGTGGCTTATGCGGGGCGCATGAGACTTTGCGCTAGGTGCCCTTATGTCGATGCGCTAGGTGCCCTTATGTCGATGAGGTTTGCGTTGGGCACATGATTTGAGGCTCTAGGAGCATGGAAGGCAACTTTTAGTAGTGATAGCGGTTGTCCTATGAGCAAGGCACACCTCTCATTTGCGTGCAACCAGGCCTATAAATAGGCAGTTTATGCATCAATTGTTTAATGTGGAAAAGTGTGAGTTCTATGGCAACATAAGTGGGAACTTTTAGGGTTAAAATTGAGAGTTTGGGGGAAAATTCTAGGGTTTAGAAACACTTTTAAACACCTTGGGAAGAAATCATTTAATCTCTTGTGTCCACGAGAAGAGATACAGGAAAATGACATAAATTAGGGTTTATTGTTGAAGGTTAATTTCGTGTAACTCATGCCTGGACATTCAATACAAAAGTGGTTCGAATTCCATGCACTCTCTTTGTTTTTGTTTTAGAATCTTTCTCAATTTGTCCTTCAATACAAAAGTACCTCACGCCTGGACCTTTATAAACGTCCATTGCTTTCTAACAAGCTCTGATAAACCTTCTTACTTTCATTCCATCCCACTAATTAGTATCTTCTGCCAATTGTTTCTTATCACCAAGATCATTGATCATGACAGGATATTTCATTTCTAATAGACATAGAAGTGGGGATAAAAATCTAAGAAAAATTTCTATTCAAGTTAAGGGACAAGTCATCTCATAAGAAGAGGAGTTAGTTTACTGGTTTAATGCATATATCACATGAGATTATTCATGTACTATATGCTTATAAAACTCAGTTAGTTTGAGAGTTGTTAACAAAAAAATTGTTCGTTAACCCTCTCTATATAAAATATAAATATGCCATAATGTTTTCTTTTAAAAAATTATCTCCATACAAGTAAGATACTGTTTACATCTTAGATTAGTTTCTTTAAGTGACTAGACCAAAGATAGACCAATATCTATCTAGCTGGATAATAATATACACACATAAGTACTATTAGGGTTTAGATCAGAAAAAGAGCATTGTTCATAGGAAACTTAATTGATGATATAAGAATATAAGATCAATTTGGATTTACAGGATTGATGACAATATTCAAAATTTAAATTATTATCAATTTGTTTCTTATACTATGCAGATCAATCTAGACTCCTATTAGAAGAAAGAAAAATGTTATCGTTCCTCATCTTCCAAACCTAGTCTCAAATCAATGTCACCCCTTTCTAATCATTCCTATTGAAAGAGATTGTGTTGACAAATATCAAATTGTTTCCTTCTATAGTTTTGGGTGTGAGTATTTTGAAATTTCTCATCACTTCACTTCTAATGTAATAAACTAATCTATTACAACCTAAATAGACAGTCTTATATCTCCCATGTAAAATATCAAATTGTTTCATGATTTACGTCCATTAAAATTTTGAACAATCCCTATCCTATACTCAATAAACAACAGTGGTTGAAATGAGAAAATATAACAAAAACTATGCTCTTATATATAGTGGGCAAATGAAACTATTAATTGATTACTACAAATTTTTTACAATATTCTGTTTGTGCATCTTTAATTTGTAGCTTTTGTACTTTGCATATTGGAGACAATGCATGCGTGGACTGCAATATAATGCAGCTCAATTATCCAAAAGAAAACATTTCTTACACTCTTTTATATTATAGTTTGATTTTACTACAACATTTTACAGGTTTAGTTAATAATATTATTAACTAATGTTTCGAAAACTTCAAAACAAAAGGTAAGTAACTACATTCTCGTGACCGTGTTCAATGCAAAAAAATGATTCCAAAACTATACTGTACTTCAATATCTTAATCTAGACATCGTACAATATGAGATTTTGTGCCACTTTAAACTACTACATAATATATTGTCCTATGTTCAAAAATGGTAGAGTGAAAATGTGAAATTATAAGCTTATAGGTATGTGGATATGCATATAGACCGAAGAAGAACAAGAGAAGTTTTTCTCATCCACATTTTAGAAGTTATTAATCATATATTATACTATAGTTCTAGATCACATATTTCCTTATGAAATGTAATCATGAAGATAAACAAATACCATATATTTTGTTATATGATCATCAATGATTCAATCCATCAAATAAGGGGGGAAATCATAAGAAATTAATGTCATACAAAAACTCTTAATAATGCCACAAACATACTCATATCTTGCAACATATATAGTATATTTATTTAATTTTATTTTCAGCTTTTTATTTAAGAGATTTATCTTTTTCTTCTGGTAAATAAAAAAGCGGTAATTTCAAAGACAAATAAAAGTTGAGATTTCATTCAGATCACTAAGTTTACAAATAAAAAAATGGACATAAATTAATTAAAACAAAAAGAGAAGGAGAGATTTAGAATAATAATTAGAATTAGAATTGGTATGGTACCTAGTGCTTGAATAATCATAAAGCTTTCCAGTGCTGGAAAAGACAATCAATCCAACTTCAGCATCACAAAGAATGGATAATTCTTTTGCTTTCTTCAACAATCCATTTCTTCTTTTTGAGAAAGTCACTTGCCTGCTTGTTGAATTGTCAATCCTTCTAATTGCAATCTTTCCTCTTCCCATCTTATTATTTTCTCCAAATATGCCTTTCAAAAAAAAAATCTCAAAATAAATATTAGGGTTTCTTTCACACCTACTAGATCAGCCAGCATATAATCTTATAATTAAGATCGTTGAGAACAAAGGGAACAAAAATTGACTAATATGGTGGGTTGATAAAATTAAATCTTTTCAAAAATAAACAAACAAAAAAGAGGAAAAAATTGTGGAAAATAAAAATCCAATTAATAGTGACTTACTTGAAAATTATAGGTGTGAGTAGTAAGGAGAAAAGGAAGCACAGAAGTAGAAGATGGAGAAGCTTGACAAAAACTTTTTTAGATGTTCGTATATAGATTCGTAGAAGAGGTATGTGATGCAATTTTATTCTTTATATGGAAAGACCGAAGAGCTTTAGGACAAAGGTCACTACCACAATTATATATATTTTATTTTATTTTCTATTTATGGGTATCCAATAAAAAGTGAGAGGTAATAAGTGTTTTTGTCACCAAAAACTATTAAAATGTTTTTTTTGACTAAGAATAACTATTAAGTTTTTGACAAAAGATAACTATTGATTATTCTTGACCAAAAAACAAAAGCTATTAAGTTATAATAAAAAAATTAACAACCTTATTCAAAACAAAACTTAAAAAAATAATTCTCAATAATTGATTAATTGTCAATAAAAAAATCACATTAACTGTCCCGTGAGCATAGCTCAGTTGGTAGAACAATGCATTATTATATGTAGGGGTCGGGGTTCGAACCCCGGACACCTCATTTATTCACCTTATAAGGTGAATTCTAGCCACTGGACTACCTGATAAAAAAAAAATCACATTAACCAAGGGAAGATGAGTCTAGAGAATGAGGGTTAGACTCGGCAATATGATGAATCAAAATTCAAATATAAATTTATAACTAATGTAGGTCACATATGAAATATGATGATATCATCTCCAATTAAGAGAATTTTGAAAGAAAAATCACCATCTTATTTTTTTTCTTTTTATTTTCTTTTTTCTTTTAAACAAAATCTTTTTGTTTTCTATATCTTTCATTTGATAACTTTTTTGTTAAATATTCTCATGATTAAATATTCATTCGTAAGTTGAAAATACAAAAATTCAAACTTTTTTTTAAAGTAAGGTTCAAACTTTAACTCTTACAACAATAATTTTATCAATTGAATTATGATCACAGAAATGATTCTCATTTTTTTTTTAATTTGTCATTGTATTAAACGGGGATGGTGTGAACTTGTTAAGTTATAATTTCTGATGTCCTTTCAAATAAAAAAAGGTTATAATTTCTGATGTAAACATTTTTTTGTTGTTGTGTGTGACTAATTTCAGATGCAAACCTAAAAGTGGTTTTCTAATATTAGTGGTTTTAAGGTTTCGGCTTGTCTGGTTTACCTTAGCTAAGTACATAAGGGAAGCGCGTGCTTTAAAATCGCTCATTGTGTTGACTCATAATGGGCACGTTTCGAATTGAGAGAGAGAGTAGCCAAAACTTAACAAGTATGCGCGTGGGTAAATATTAATCCTAGGACAACATTGGAGTCCAGGAATCGTGGGGGACCCTGAAAGTAGTGAATAATGTGCATTTGTGTGACGTATGGGGAATTGACACGTGTGTTTTCTAAAACCGAGGGCGCTTATTTTTTCGTGCTTTAAGGTTTGAGCCAAAAGCGTCAAAAACGGTTCTTCATTTTCAGTTTCACTGTTGACAATTTTGTCCTTTTCATGTAAGAAGATTAGTGGAGAATATAATGAATTATTAAGTAGGGTATTACTATTTCGTCTGCTTTTCCAGAATGGAAATCATGATTTATTTTTAAGTATTAAAGTGCATGTTGCAGTGTCTATTTGAAGGTAGGTATTACTGGTGTGATAATCTCACTACATTTGTTAGAATCATTGTGTGGATTTCATACTACTTTATATAGTAAAAGCTTTAACCTATATTCAATATCAAGCTTTATGCCACTAATAGTAGTAATTACTGAAATGAAGGAACTTTTCTTTTACGGAATGAAAAAAATTTCTTTAATTGCTCGTAAAGAAAAGAAAAAATTCTTAAAATAACCTAAAAACATAAAGTGATTATTAAGTAAAAGTATATTAACCTTGACAAACATCATGTGACATAATTAGGGGGATGTTGAATCAATAATTAAGTATGTGGTCATGAGTTTAATCTTCGCTCAATGGAGACGTATGGAAAAGAATATGTTAAAATCATGATCATATGCTTAATCAATAATTAAATATGTAGTCATGATTTTAATGAGTGGCATTGCAATCAAGATTTTAAAAAAATGATATTTTGTCAACAAAAAAGAAAATACATATTTTCATTTGTCAAATAGACCGACTAAATGCAAGTCAACCAAATAAAACAAAGCTTCTCACAAAAATGCTTTCCGTCATGTCGCAACAAAATGATGGCTGAGCATGAACAAAGCTCAATTTACTAAAACACTGCTAATAGGAGTATTTTGCTGTCCATTTACTTTAAAATAGAGCATATAAAGCTGTTATTTATTTTAGGGTTAATTAAGTTTTTAGTCCTTATAAATATTCACAGTTTTGTTTTTAGTCCAAACAAAATAAAATCATACTTTTTAGTCCCTATAAAATTTTTCATCACCATTTGTAGTCCTTATAAAAAATTTCCATCAAAATTTTTAGTCCTTGTAAAAAATTTCCGTCAACATTTTTGGTCCCTAAAATGCTTAAGGAAAATGTCACAGAGACTAAAAAGTGTGATTTTATTTTATAGGGACTAAAAACAAAACTGTAAATATTTATAGGGACTAAAAACTTAATTAACCCTTTATTTTAATTCCAACTTAGTTTTATATCCTGTCTATATTGAAAACTTAATTAACCCTTTATTTTGGTTTACAAGTATATATTATTATTCAACTCCCTGCTCAAAAAAAGAAAGTATATGTTATTCAATTAATTACTAACCGAATGGTTAATCTAAGCCACGGCTTTAACGTTTTAAGAGCTTCAAATTACATGAATCGCAATTTTTCATTCATGAGTATTAGCCACAAGTCCAGAAATACCATTAAATTTGATAAACTTATGCTTTGATTATCAAGAAATAAAAATATTTTGAAAAATATTTTATACTATTTTTTTTTAAATATTACTATATTCTTCCCTAAATATAAGACCATCTTAAATATCTTTTATAATACTCATTCGAATTTTCAAATGCATTAATTATTTCTTCACCACAATACCTCTAATTTTTTTCCCAAAGGAATACCCAAAAATAATATGTTAAATCTTTTTCTGCAATATATAATAAATACTACAATAATCCTCCGATATAATCAAAGTTCAACCCCAATACATTGCATCATTAGGTAGCAAGTATTGTTATTTGGTATAGTTGTAATTTATGGCTTTTGTTCTATTGTATTGGTAGGTAGAGTAAAGCTTGCACTTCACCCCCACTATTAAAAAGTGTACCTTATAATGCTTATTAAAATTTCTAAAAATAATAAGGGATACATTTTTTTTTTTGTTGACAAAATAAGGTACACATTTGAATAATATTCATATTAGACACCCATTATAAGTCTATCACCTCTATCTTATAGGAGTATGTATATCTATATCGTTGGTTTTGCAAGTTGCCAAACAGGATCTGGCAAATGCAAGAAATCGAAAAACACAAGAAAGAAAGAATCAAACATCGTACACGTGATGAACAGGCAATTTGTGGAAAGACTGCCTCTCAGACTAACCACAGATATAATTATGTTCTTTCATATTCGGTAACATTTCTAAAATTGGAAATATCTTCTCCATACTCATATTTCTATTTATATCACAAAATCCATTCTTATCACTTTTATTGCTTTTTTTATTTTTTATTTTTTTATGTATGACTTTTATTGCTTAAATCAACGTGAGTTCTATCACTTTATGTGAAAATTACGTGTAAAGTGTGAGACTCACGTTATTTTTACTCAATTAAAAAAAAAATGTTAGAGAGTGTGTTCTTAAAATGACTATCAAAATTTATTTTGATTAATAATAATGGACAAAAATTGTTTGTTTTCGTCTATCTCGTGTTTCGTAATAAATAGTATATATTTATACAATTATTTTTTGAACAACTTTACACACAATTATTTATTTCCTCTTCTTTTGGGACAAAAAAATAAATAGAAATAGAGTGTGTGAGAGAGTTGTCCTAAAAATTATATATATATATATATATATATATATCATTTCTCTTTAAAAAAACCATCAAATGTGTAAGTCTGAAGCATAAAATAAAAACTCAGTATTCACACAACATTTACCACAAGATTAAAGGTGTAACAATTATTGGAGCCCTCCAAAGGTTACAATATAGAGAACGAGGTTTACTTTTTTTTCGACCATTTGCTTGAGCAAGTCTTTGGGAACTTATGCTCTTGAGTCTTGATTGGTTGTAGCCCACGTGATAAAGATTTCGTGTGTCCAATGAGGATATCTTGTTTCCTTAAACAATCAATGGACTTGTTAATTACATGTTCAAACCGTACTAAACCCCTATTACTTATTTAAGCAACGCGAGAATAAAGAAAGACGTAGGCACTACGTTTCCAACTAAGGAAAACCAGATGTCAATCATCAGCACCCATTGATGGGAAGTATACCATAATTAGTCAAACACCTCAATGACATTTTACATATTAATTTACTCCTTCCGTCCCTGAATAAGTGACATATTTGATCATTTCACACAGATTAAGAAAAGTGTAAAGATGAAAGAAAGAGAGTGATACTTTTACTGAGTTGCCCTTGTCATTATTTTGAAACTTTTTCACTTTTAAGTAATGATTACTTTTTTTGTTCCACTACAAACTTTAACATGGGGACCACAAAAAGTATTTATAAGGGGTAAATCTGTCAAATTTTGCTTAGAAATCTGATAAGGTCAAGTATTGTGGGACAAATATTTTTTACAAATAGGTCACTTATTCAGGGACGGAGGGAGTAACATTTAGAAAAACACAATTTTTTTTTGTCTAATTAGAAAAACACAATTACTATGAATACTTTCTTTCTAACATCTAACATTTTTTTTTTATCAAATGAAATTCATATGTGTATCATACATTGAAAATTGATTCCACATAAAGTGGTGAGATATGTTGGGTTACTGAGGGGAGTCAGGGGGACCGTCCACATCGAGACTAGAGCAATCATACAAGCGAGAGGGACGCCACACAACAAGATCGACATGAGTTTTATCAAATAAGTGTTAAGAAAGAGTGTGTGTGTCATGACATACCTCTCTAACATATAATCTTATAAATTTCTTGTTAACTTGTAACCTAAGGATATATGTTAAGAGTATAAGTATAAAAATTGACACACTAAATCAATGAAGCAACTTATTTTCCTTGCAACTATTTTATGCTATTATAGATTGAATTAGAGTTGAGTTATTCATACGCTCTCATCGCTCTTAAGTTAGTTAATTAATGAAAGGATTCAACATTTTCATGTTTTTGCCGCTGTTTTGTACTATGATATTTAGCAGAAACTACGTAAGAACTTGAGTGTGGAGTTGCAACATTAAGATTGTTTATTCTCCGCCAATGAAGCTTGCTACTACTTTACTTGCAGATGATTTAATTTGAAAATCTATTTCCATAAGGAGTAGTTCTTTTCTGTTTGCTTTTTTCTATTATGTTACAAAAAAATACGTATATATTATATTAAAAATCACTTTTCTAAACAAAGACCCTTTTGTCACTTGACTCACATGAGTATCATCTTAAAAGAATGTCCAAGTCATAGAATATTCTGATCTATAAGTTTATATTCCAATATGTTTTTGGTACAGAAAGAAATGAGTGGAAAACAAAAACATAAAACGTAGCTTAATACCTTAATGGTCCCCAATATAAACCGTTAGATAAGACTTCACATTTCAAGATGCGATGTGATAATGGTAAACAATTGTCAAAGGATTGTCCTTTATGGTTAAAGAATCAATTGCTTTTAATTTATGGGTTATTATATAGTACGAGGATCTTTGCAAATTGTGATTTACTATTAATCAGAGCGCGTTTGCTGGAACAATTTGTAAAGTTTTTTGGATTTGCTTCCCCCTTCTTTGAGATCCTAAAAGGATACGTTGAGCTAAACTTTTCTTTACTCTTCACCTATCAATTATTACAATATAACGCTGGTACTAACCGTTTTATATGTTATCCTTCCTTTCTATAAAAAATGAACTGGTTTAGAGGACCACCTCGTGAACTTTTTTGTATATTGACTATTCAACATGTCTAGTTAAGATAATAACTTCGGTATGCTTAGCTTAGCTCGATAGTTCATGTTACATGAACTTCACTTTCACCTTGATCGTTCAGATCATGCGAGTATGGACGGGATGTGCAAAGAAAGAGTAACTAGCTCCACGCACTACAGTATATGTATAGGCGAGTTATGTGGATCTTATATGAATATATCCAAAGAAAGACCCATTATGTCAAGGAAGTGAGGACTATAAAAGGAGATACCTAGAAAGCAATAAGTGAGATTCGTTTTTATCTTAAACAGTGTATTTTCATATAAGTGATTTTAAGACTACTATTTCAATTCTTCCTGAGAGATTTCAATAAACAACTCATATGTTTTAACTATCTTGAAACAAAAAACTCATTCTTTTGAAATACCATCAATTTAATCCATGAAATATCAACATATCTTCAATTTAGGATTTTATAATTGACTTTATATAATTTAAGAATTACTTATTATATTTATATAATTTTGGGACTAAATCGTAAAGAAAATAATAATTTGGCGACTAAATTTTTAGTTTACTCATCAAGAGAAAGTAAACATTGACTATTAATTAACGGGGTGTCAAAAAGGGTAAAGAGTAAAGACCAATAGAAGAGATAGCCTAAGCTGTAAAAAATACATATTTTTTATGCTACTCTTTTTATTATTTGATTTTTGGTGTCGTTGTCCAGGTGGTGAGGTGGGATAATTTAGTTTATGTGCTATTAATTTTCTGATTGAATCATATTGCATGAATTGATTATGACGAATCCATTTACAACATTCTTTGTTTGATGTAGTAGATATGAGCTTGTAGCATATTTCACATTTTGCTGTAGTATGATGTTCTTTGTTATATCTTTCTGCCTGTCTGCGTAACTTGTTTTGCAAACTCTACTTGGGTCTGCTTCCTTAGAGGTTTCAGGTTGTTTTCTGTTTTTGCTTCCAAATGATTGTGTCCCTTACGCTATGTTTGGATGATGAAAAAAGTTTAAGGAAAGAAAGTTTGAGGAAAGATTGCTAAAGAAAAGAAAATAAGAGAAAAATGAGTAGAAAGTGAGATGGTTTGATGGTTGTTTGGTTATAGTAAAAGTGGATAGAAAATGGAAGGAAAGAATAAGCTATATTTTTTAAATGACATTTATACCCTTTCATAAAAATGATATACACACATGTATTATACGATTTTAATTTAATATAATAAATTATTTTAATATTGCATATGTTCCAATAATTATACATATAAATATGAATTATTTGCCAACTAATACATTTCTGTACTGACAGATATATAGCTATTATACATTATTGATAAAGAAAAACAATTATATATCATAAATTCAATATATATTATAAAAAAGGTGATGGGTTTTATGTCTTTTCAATAAAAACACACATTCTGCAACCTTTCTCTTCAATTTGGAGAGGATTGTTTTTTGTTGTGGGACTCATGAGAAAGCTTCTTTCCTTCCTTGTTTATAATCAAACCAAACAACTATGGAAACATGGAATTCCAAAAACTTTCTTTCCTATTAGGCCCCTTTCCTTCCACAATTTATGGTTCCAAACGTACCCTTAAGATGACAAAAAAAAAAAAACAGTTACGTTATGCAAAGTTTGCCGCCAACTTATGTATAAGTTCATATACAATAAGCACATATTGGATAATAGTTTAATTGAATTCTTTGCCCAAATTAAATAATATATATGTTTATGTAATAAAGAACTAAAATGAAAGAATAAATCAAAGAGAATAAATCTAAAGTTTGTTATATCTTCAGGCGGTGGAAAATACACTCGTAGTTCATTTGGTTAAAGGAATAAATGAGTTAAGATGTTAACGTCTAAGATTTGAAGAAAATAACTAGTACATATTAATTATGTATTTCAATTATTAATATTTATCATTTAAAAAAACATCTGAAATACATAATTATAGTATATGTTATTAAAGTGTAATCTTTTTATTAACATTAACTGTAACGCTCTAATCGTTATTTTATTATTTTTGATTATGTGGAGTTTTATATATGATTTTTGGTGATTTATGTGGTGTGTTTATTTTATTATATGGTTTATTTTATTAATAATTAGAATAAGTGGGAAAGTTAATTAATTAGAGTTTTGGGGGTTATGTTATGATTAATGGAATTAAGGGGAGTTAATTGATAATTAAGGGAGTTACACTTTGGGAGTTAAAGAAAAGAAAAACCAGATAAAACTGTTTTACGTAGAAACAAGACTTTTGGGAGAAAAGGGAGAGAAGAGCAAGTAGAGCCAAGGATCATTTTTGCTGTGTATTTCCTTCTGCAAAATTAAGGTAAGGGTGAGGTTTACCGCAATTGTATAGGTTCTGAATTCTAATTTTGTTTTTAACAGGTTTATGTGAGAATTGGGAGAAGTTAGGTTTTGTTAAATTATTGGATTTTGAGAGTAGGAATTGTGTTTTTGATGTTAGAAATGGGTTCTAAGTGCATATAACCTTTTATTCCATATCTGTAAACTGATTTGGGGAGTGAATTGGGGGAAAATGAGATTTTTGAAAAAAACCTGCATTCTGCCCGTACAGGAGTTCATCGCTCGCCTCGCGAGTAGCCTTTGCTCGCCAAGGCGAGTGAGCAACTTCATGGCTCGCCTCGCGAGTGAGACAACTCGCCATCGCGAGTACCTGTGAGGAAAACTGGATTTTTGAAGTATTGTTATAAGCCGTATTTTGGGTAGTTTTATGTACCTAGATGATTTTAGAGAGGACTGGAGCAAGTTTTAGATTAAACAGATGATTAGGGAGCTTAGAATTGATGATTTAGTGAGAAAAATGTCAAAACTCCCGAGAGCACCATATTTTTGTTCGCCTCGAACTCGCCATGGCGAGTGTTCTGTTTCCTGAGCTCGCCATAGCGAGCAGATGTGCTCACGAGGCGAGTTGCCCAGTATTTGTTGGATTGGTTTTCTGTTGTTTATGGTTGATTTATCTTGATGATTAAGCATGGCTTTTATGTTGGTGTATTTTTCTGGATGTTCTAAATTGGTTGTAATGAATGGATGTTGGCTGGATGTATGCTTTATTTAATTAAGTTATACATGAATGTTGTAAATTGGAGTGGTGAGTCATATACACATATATGCATAGGTTGGGTTGTATGTAGATATACACAAGTGGGTCAGTTGCATAAGCATAACAGTGGGAGAGCTTCGGCTCTGGAACGCCTTGTCGTTCAAAGTGGTGGAGCACTAGTTGCTCAAAGTGGTGTTAGTGGTGAGGACTTATGTCCTGAAAATGAATGCTTTAACCATTCTACAGCGGTGAGGGCTACGGTCCTGAATTATGGTACCACATGCATGGGTGTTGTTAGAGGAGTCTTAGTGGAGTGGTGATGAGTTGCATGAGTCGTTGAGTGGGTTATTAATTACCATTGTTGATGATATTTGAAAATGATGATATTTATATATTGTTGATGAATTATTATGATAGGGTGTTAGATTCAATTGATGCATTCTTTATCTATATTATTGTTGTGAATCTCACCCCTTCTGCTTGAAAATGTTGCCCTTCCTATGGGTAACTTGCAGGTGATCCTGAGTAGTTGGTGGTGGCTCAAAGTGTCTAGGGCTCTGATACGTGGGATGGAATTTTATTGTTTAATTTCTTTCCTATGTATCAAATTTTGAATATTGTTGTTGTAGCCCTACTGATGTTGGATTTTATGATGTTAAGGCTTTCATGCCAAGAATTTATTATGGAGTTTAAAACAGTTATGAATAGTTGTTTGGTGATGATTTTCCGCTGCAGATTTAATGAAGAATTTGAAGGATGTTTTATTAAATGGATTTTAATATTCTATTTAAGATGATTATTATAAGTTGATGTGACATGCTAGTTGGGGTTTTATTCTGATATTGAATTATTATTATTATTATTTAATTGATTTTGGGAAACGGGATGTTACATTAACTAATTAATTATTGAAGATATAAAAAATCTTACCAGTGCATACTAATTAAATCCACAAAAATGTTTAACCTTAATGTACTAATAATGAATGTTAAGAAAAAGAAGAAGAAAAAAAAAACTAGTGAGGTAATGGTTTTGTTTATTCCTTTTAAGGGGTAGTGATTGTATGTTTCTTTTGACTCTATAATTTTTTTTTATATGTTTTAACATTGGCTCGATAGTAGAGTTAAAGATGTGAGAATAATAGAACGTGATATTTATTTGAACTTTTGTTACTCGTTAAAGGTAAGAGATCAAATTTGGATTTGGATTATGTTAAGTTAGTCACATTTGAATCGATCACCTTTCAATCAAGATTGCTAAAATAATTTCAATTTTAATATAGATTTTGATTTTTATCCAAAATATCAAACTTGAAATTTTGAGCATGGAATAGTAGACATGTAATTGTTAGCATGAAGCTGTGTCTCATGAGGTTGCGACGGTACACAATTCAAATCCTTGGACTTTAGATGATGTGAAAGAAATTATTGTTATTTTTTTAAGTAATGAAATTAGTTTGAGAGTTTGTCTCAACTTGTTTTACCTAGATAAATTTGACTCGTAAATTCGTACGAGTTTATCTAAAATTAAAATTATATAATATTTATTATATATGTGATATATGTAAGCTAATATAAATATTGAAGATAGGTTAATAGTGCAAACCAGGGCCGTCCCTATGAAACTAGAGGCTCGGCTCTCATGGTAAAAATAAGCCCTTAATAAAAAAACCATAATTTTTTTAAAAGATTAATCTTCTATTTAAATTGAAAATAACACTAGTCTAATGATTATTAGCCACCAAAATCAAAATTAGCAATTATTTTTACGAAAGACGTATTTTTTAACTTAGAAATATAAACATGAAACATGATTTTTACTTAGAAATTGAAACATGAAACATGTTTAATTTTCTTTTTTGAGTGGGGGTGGGGATATTGAGCAATAATTTTTTTCTTGAGGCCCATCACTTTGGGAGGTCCAGCTCGGTTGAGCTCTTTGCACTCCCTAAGAACGGCCCTGGTGCAAACTATGACTTAATTATAAAGACAAAGTATATCAAACCACCATAATAAAACATTATGTTCAACTTAGCATCAAAATACAAAATTAACTCGCAAAATCATAAATTTTGTGTGTTGTGTTGTTCGTTTCAGAAGAAAGAAAGACGAGGTAAGACAAGAAAGTGATAATTGTAAAGGCAAGACAAGTACTTTAGGTTATTGAGCTTGAAAAAAGGAATTGAATTCAGAAAATGGGCCCGGAAAAATATGTTCCAAAACAAAAAAAAAATGTTTTTTAAGTGTTAACTTGTGAACTCAGATGATTTTACCTAGGTTTATCGAGTTTATCAAGTGTTAACTCGCTCAAACTCATCAAACATTCTGATTTCAACCAAAACGGTTTTACATCTAAGTTAACACGATTTTGAGATAAAAACATAAACTTGCCCGACTTTATGAGTTAACACTCGATTTGTGGAACACCAGAAATTATCCTTATTATTAGATAAATGAAAATAATTGTAAGTTCAAAACCGAACTAACTCCATAAAAATCACTGGTTGAACCAACTTAAACTGAAAGCTGCAAAATATAGTGTTTAGTTTGATTTACACTCAATCGCGTTGTTCCATTTACACTTTTTATTTTGATACTTAGAACCAAACCAAAATGCATACTCACTTAATTAATTAGGAGCTTATTTATTAAACTAGTAACTCAACTTAAACACTTAACTCAAACACACAAAAAGTGAGCAAAGAGCTGTTTTGTTTTGTCAATCTTTTTCTATTTATTCAAAAAGAAACATTCCTCTCAAACAAACAAAAAGTGAGCAAAGAGCTGTTTATTATGAGTATTGTAATGATAGACTAGAAATTCATTCATTGTGCCAAGGGATCAGTTTACACCTTTAATTGTGTTGATTATGATGGTACAATTACAAAAGGAGGATACTCGACTTCAATTGTAGTAAATGAAAGGTAAACTTAATAGAGGGCTTGGTTCTGATTATCTTGCTGAAATTTATTATGAGCACTAAAAAAACATCTTTGATTTCATAACGATGGAAGTTGTAATTTCAGTTCATAACTTCTTTTATATTTGGTCTTGCATATGCAGGTATTGCTTCTTGATACCTAAAAGCTATCCTTTAGCTTCGGCAGGTCCTTTGCTTTGTGCTGGAATCACTGTTTATTCTCCCATGATGCGACATAATATGAATCAACCTGGTAAGTCTCTTGGAGTGGTTGGTCTTGGTGGCCTCGGTCATATGGCAGTAAAATTTGGGAAGGCATTTGGTTTGCGTGTAACGGTTTTCAGCACTAGTATGTCAAAGAAAGAGGAGGCGCTGAGCTTTCTTGGTGCAGACCAATTTGTTGTTTCATCTAATCAAGAAGAGATGAGGGCAAGTATTACATGAACCATCTATATCATAGCATTTTCTTCAAACCATGAGGTGAATACTAATACCAATGACATGTGCTTCTGTTTTTTTATCTAAATTAATGGTGACTTCTATGAAGGCGTTAGCTAAAACATTGGATTTTATAATTGACACGGCTTCGGGTGATCACCCATTTGATCCTTACATGTCACTTCTGAAGATATCTGGTGTTCTGGCCTTAGTTGGGTTCCCAAGTGAAGTCAAATTCAGCCCTGCAAGCCTTAATTTAGGTAATGTTGCATTTGAAGTATAGAAGTTTTGTTGGAATAACAACTCATTCTTTGTACTGCTGGAACCAGAAATAATATCCTTCATTCATCATCTGTTTGCAGGATCAAGAACTGTTGCCGGAAGTGCTGCAGGTGGTACAAAAGAAATTAATACAGGAGATGGTTGACTTCTGTGCTGCAAACGGGATTCACCCAGATATAGAACTGATTCCAATTGGGTACTCAAATGAAGCTCTTGAGAGGGTCGTCAGTAAGGACGTGAAATATCGATTTGTGATAGACATTGAAAACTCCCTCAAGTAGAATTAGACATGGGAGGACTACCTTTTTAGATATTACACACAAGCAGCAAAGAGAAATGTTCAGTGTTCCATAATGATTGCCAGATATAGAGAGAGATCTCAAGTTTCATATATCTAGCAATGCAAATAAAGCTCTTGAGAGGGTCATTCATAGATATGGACATTAAGTATCAGTTTGTATTAATCTTTTAATTTAGACTAGTTCCGTTTCGAGAACAAACTAAGGCAGGCTTCACAGCCAACAGCTCAAAGAGAATTTATAGATATATTTAGGTTTGTAGTAGTCTAATGGATATTGAGAACTGAATAAAATAAAACTTGAGTAAGTTTTGATCAAACCATCAACTTAACTTCATTTTTCAAAAAGTAAAAAGTTAAAGATCAAATAAGTGAAGTTTTGATCATGGTCAATGTATGAAAATAGAACTGTCCGTCAAATCGATGAGGTTATGATCGTTCAATCAACACACATTTGTAATGTAATTTCTAATGTGCACAAGTCACTTATTTGGTGGTTCTTTGAAAGAAAAAATAAAAGTCACTTAGGTGGTGTACCATTTTTTAACGAGAAATGTTATGTTAAGACTTGTTGGTTTTCCAACGCCGAATATATACGCTGTATAACTATTTCACTTAGGTGTGTTTCATATACAGGTAGAGTTGGCATAAGAAAATACAATACAACATATGAAGTTTTCGTTATTTGACACAAAAATAATGTTTCATTAATTAATGATAAAATACAACTCAAGTCTCAAAAATTTCACAACACCTCAAATATAAAAGACAACAAAAACCTTGACAGAATTTCTGATCTACTTCTTCAGGCATGGTGATAATGGTGTAACATTGCTATTAATTATGACGAATCCATTAACATAGGTGTTTCTAATATATAGAAGACGTGGTTTTGGCAATTTTCTGATTGAACCATGCATATTGCATGATTAAGACGAGTCCATTAACATAGGTGTTTCTAATCATCCAAATTATAACGTGATTTACAATATTCGTTATTTGATGTAGATATGGGTTTGTAGTATATTGCACATTTTGCATTAGGTCAATCAACCTAGTACTAGTAGATGGTTTTGCAAGATTTTATTTACCTATAGGAGGATGTCCTCCCTGTCTCTGTAACTTGTTTTGCAAACTCTACTTGGATCTGCTCCTTAGAGGTTTCTAAGTTGTTTTCTGTCTTTGCTTCCAAATGATTGTGCCCCTTGAGCTCACAAACAGTATACATTGTGCAAATAAGCACATATTGGATAATTGTTTAATTGAATTCTTTGCCCAAATTAAATAATATATATGTTTATGTAATAAAGAACTAAAATGAAAGAAAGCATTAAAAAGATAATAAATCTAAAGTTTGTTATATCTTCAGGGTGGAAAATAATCTCGTAGCTTATTTGGTTGAACTAAAGGATTAAATGATTTAAGGTGTTAAATTAAAGTCTAAGGTTTGAAAAAAAAAATTATGTATTTCATTTAACATTTGTCATTTTTTTTTTTAAATATCTGAAATACATATTTATAGTAGATGTTATTAAAGTGTAATCTTTTTATTAACATTAAGTAGTTAATAATTGAAGATATAAAAAATCTTACAAATTGCATACCAAATTACCACAAAAATGTTTAACCTTAATGTAGTAATAATGAATGTTAAGAAAAAGAAAAAAAAACGAGTGAGGTAATGGTTTTTATTTTCTTTAAAGGGGTAGTGAAGTGATGTAATGGAATTGTAGTTTCTTTTGACTCTAGAATTTTATTTAATACTCTCTGATCCTATTTATAAAAGAAAGTTGACTTTTTAGATACATTGAATAATGTATGTATCTAGTCAAGAACCTAAACCAAATACATAAATTATTTAATGTATCTAAAAAATAACATGTCTCTTGTAAATAGGACCGGAGGGGGTATGTTTTACCAAAGACTGGATAGTAGAGTTAAAGATGTGAGAATGGTAGGAAAAAAAGTGAGAATGATAGAATGTGATACTTTATTTTAACTTGTTACTTGCTAAAGGTAAGAAACTAAATTTGGATTTGGATTGTGTTAAGTTAAGTCACATTTGAATCGATCACCTTTCAACAAGATTGCTAAGACAATTTCAATTTTAATATAGATTTTGATTTTTATCCAAAATATCAAACTTGAAATCTTGAGCATCGGATAGTAGTGATGTAATTGATAACATGAAGTCATGTCTCTTGAGGTTGTGCCTATAGACAATTCCAATCCTTCGACTTTAAGCTTAAATCAAAATACAATGTAAGTTTAAAACCAAACTAATTCAATAGAAAATCGCAGGTCAAACCAACTTATATTGAAAAGTGCAAAAAATTGTGTTTAGTTTGGATGTGTTCAAGCTAATTTTTCTTTCAATCACGCTGTTTAATTTACCATTTTTGTTTTGACACTTGAACCAAACCAAACTGCATAGTCACTTAATTAATTAAGAATTTATTTATTAAACTAGTAACTCAACTCAAAGACTCAACTCAATCCAAACACTCTCCAGTAGAACCTCTTTTTTTTCCTTCTTATTTTTCCAATTAACGTTATACAATGTAATTGCTTTTGGAGTTGAATTTTTATGCTTATTTGTTTTGAAATTAGACTCAGTTTAGAGAACCTGTTAATGTTGAATTGTTGCATATTTTATAATTCAAGTTAATTATTAATTGTTCTCCCTTCTGTTTATGTACCTCAATGGTATTCAGAGTTAATTGTTAGTCATTGCAAACTAGTTAATTGTTGTAGCTAATACAACTAAATAATTTTTATTCAAAAAAAAATACAACTAAATAATTTGTTAATTTTTTAAATTCTGTCGTCTTACAAAATAATTGAACCAATCCAAATTATATTGCTTTGATTTGGTTTAATATTTATTTTTTTTTATTTTTTTATTTTTAAACTCCAAAGGCTTGGTCTATTGGTAAAATGATAGGTCTTGAATTCGAGAGAACCCAGGTTCGAACTCCGCTAGTGCCAAAAGTTTTCCCTGCCTTGGACTTGAATTCGAGAGAACCCAGGTTCGATCCCCGCTAGTGTCAAAGGTCTTCCCTGCCTTGGACTGGGGCACCATCCCCTCACCCTAAAATTTTATGCACCTAAAAAAAACCACATATTTTTACAATTTAATTGATTTTTTTTAATTAAATAACCTGATAACTATAAACTCTCCTCTAAATAAAAATAAATAAAGAATTCGAGATTCGAACTCAAATTTACATTGCAGTTATAATTTAAAGGTTTAAATGTGTCATTGGTCCCTGCACTTTCATCAGATTTTGGCATTGGTCCCTGCACTTTGTAAAAATATTGGTATTGGTCCCTCTGTTAACTTTCTGTTAAAAAAAAAAACACAAAACCAACGGAGTGCCACGTGGCCCAATCATTTCACGCCACGTGGCACCAATATCAATATTTTTACAAAGTGCAGGGACCAATACCAATATTTTTACAAAGTGCAGGGACCAATACCAATAGTTTTGTGTTTTTTTTTTAAGAGAAAGTTAATAGAGAGATCAATACCAATATTTTTACAAAGTGCATGGACCAATACCAAACAAAAGAAAGTGTAGGGACCAATGTCAAAATCTGATGAAAATGTAAGGACTAATGACATATTTAAACCTAATTTAAATCAACATTTGCACTCGTGGACACAAAATAAAAGTCAGACTTCACACAGCAAAGACCAAAGAGCTGTTTTTGTTTTGTCTGTCTTCTTCTCCGAAGGTACGTTGACTCTCTATTCTCCTTGCCAAAGCCAAACAATGAATGAACTTTTTAGATTAAATCAACAAATCATTTCTCAATTACAATTACAATTCACTCATTCTCCATTGCTATTAAACTTCGAAGAGGAAAATTATCACATATTTTAGTTTAATCGAATTTCAGAATTCATTTATTTTGTTTTTGTAAATTCTCTTTTATTTATATTATGATTTCACATGTTCGTTGTATTATGTGTTTGATTTTTTGTTTTGTTGGATCTATTGTATCATTCTCTGATTGTTTCATATCAAAGTCTCACACAATTGTGTACAAAAAATGAAATAATCATTTCATCTATAGCTATGATATTGATGATTTTTGGGGGCTACATTATCCTTGCATGAATCCATAATTTGTTTGATTTATTAGAAATTAATTATATGAAATGAATTGAGGACTAATTAATTATGTTATTATGTTTGAGTAGAATAGCTATGAGTTCTGAAGGTGTTGGTGAAGATTGCCTTGCATGGGCAGCAAGAGATGCATCTGGTGTTCTGTCGCCTTACAAATTCAATCGAAGGTATGTATATATGTTACATTTACCTCTCATTCCACTTTGTAGAATGGAGTAATTCTTTTAGGATTTAATTTATATATACTTTCGGTGTAAAGGGTTTTTAGACTTGTCACTCAATCATAATCGTTAGGTCATTATAAACATTTTACTTTTTTCATAACCGCTTCTGAAGTCACACACATGATTGCTTGTGATGTGTTCATAGTATAAAACATTTTACACTGACAGTCTATGAAATTTAAACTCATTGATATAAAATCTAATTTTCATTTTATTTCAAGGCAACCTTACTTGTTATCCTAGTATGATGTTACACCTTCATATCAATTCAAATGTCCACATATAAGAATGTATGCATTTATGTATGACTTGCTGGCCATGTTACATTTTTCCAAAAAAAATTAAATCCTTGCGATATGATAATGGTGATTGCTAAGGGAGCTCGGGAGTGAAGATGTTTATGTTAAAATTACACACTGCGGTGTTTGTTATGCTGATGTAATTTGGGCAAAGAATAAACATGGGGATTCAAAGTATCCTGTTGTACCCGGGTAAGTGGTGAGCTTTTCTTGATGTGTGTATGGTCGAGAATGTTATGTACATAAGTTTATTTATCTGTGTTTTCCTTTTTTCTTATCAGACACGAGATTGCTGGGGTTGTGGCAAAGGTTGGTCCCAATGTCCAGCGTTTCAAGGTTGGTGACCATGTCGGAGTGGGGACTTACATCAACTCATGCAGGGAATGTGAGTATTGTAACGATCGATTCGAAGTTCATTGTGTCAAGGGATCAGTTTACACCTTTAATGGTGTTGATTATGATGGCACAATTACAAAAGGAGGATACTCCACTTCCATTGTAGTACATGAAAGGTAAACTTAATAGATGGCTTCGTTCTGATTATGTTTTATGCGTTTTTACAAGACCTTCTCTTGCTTAAATTTATTATAAGCACTAAAAACACTTATTTGATTTCGTAATAATGGAGGTTGTAATTTCAGTTCATAACTTCTTTTATATATGGTCTTGCATGTGCAGGTATTGCTTCTTGATACCTAAAAGCTATCCTCTAGCTTCAGCAGGTCCTTTGCTCTGTGCTGGAATCACTGTTTATTCTCCCATGATTCGACATAATATGAATCAACCCGGCAAGTCTCTTGGAGTGGTTGGTCTTGGTGGCCTCGGTCATATGGCGGTAAAATTTGGGAAGGCATTTGGTTTGCGTGTAACGGTTTTCAGCACTAGCATGTCAAAGAAAGAGGAGGCGCTGAGCCTTCTTGGTGCAGACCAATTTGTTGTTTCATCTAATCAAGAAGATATGAGGGTATGTATTATATGAACCATCTATACCATAGCATTTTCTTCAAACCATGAAGAGAATACTCAGCGGCGAAGCTAGCAATAATTTTATGAGGTGGCCACCCGAAAGTAACCAAAGTCATAAAAAATTATGACACCTAAAATCGAACTTGGGGTAGCCAAATATATATTATTAGGGGTAGCTAAACATAAAAATATACCTACAAATTCAATAAAATTTATTTTTTTGGGGTAGCCATAGCTACCCCTCTCTTGTACAAGCATTCGCCCCTGAGAATACTGATACCGATGACATGTGTTTCTGTTTTTATTATCTAAACTGATGGTGACTTCTATGCAGGCGTTGGCTAAATCATTGGATTTTATAATTGACACGGCATCGGGTGATCACCTGTTTGATCCTTACATGTCACTTCTGAAGATATCTGGTGTTCTGGTCTTAGTTGGGTTCCCAAGTGAAGTCAAATTCAGCCCTGCAAGCCTTAATTTAGGTAATGTTGCATTTGAAGTATAGAAGTTTTGTTGTAATAACAACTCGTTCTTTGTACCGCTGGAACCAGAAATAATATCCTCCATTCATCTGTTTGCAGGATCAAGAACTGTTGCCGGAAGTGTTACAGGTGGTACAAAAGAAATACAGGAGATGGTTGACTTCTGTGCTGCAAATGGGATTCACCCAGATATAGAACTGATTCCAATTGGGTACTCAAATGAAGCTCTTGAGAGGGTCGTAAATAAGGACGTGAAATATCGTTTTGTAATAGACATTGAAAACTCCCTCAAGTAGAATTAGAGAAACATGAAGTTGATGATTCTGAAGTTAGACATGGAAGGACTACCTTTTTAGATATTACACACCAGCAGCAAAGAGAAATGTTCAGTGTTCCCATAATGATTGCCGGATATAGAGATGATTCAAATATCATATATCTAGTGATGCAAATAAAGCTCTTGAGAGGGTCATAGATAGGACATTAAGTATCAGTTTGTATTGGTCTTTTAATTTAGAAGAGTTCGGTTTCGAGAACAAACTAAGGCAGGCCTCACAGCCAACAGCTCAAAGAGCATTTATAGATATATTTAGGTTTGTAGTAGTCTAATGAACAGCTCAAAACAACAGGCTTTTTTTATCTTCTATGCTGGTGTTTCTCTTATTTCTAGTATACTGGTGATGCAATCGCTATTCTTTGGGGCAAAAGGCAATAATGATGGAAGACCAAACCATAACATAACTTCATTTTTTAAAAAGTTAAAGATTAAATAAGTGAAGTCTTGATCATGGTCAATGTATGAAAATAGAACTGTCCATCAAATCGATGAAGGTTATGATTGTTCAATCAACAAACTCGTGCAGAGTCATACATGTATATATACAAATTAATGTGCACAAGTCACTTAGGTGGTTCTTTCACCCAAAAAAAAAAAAGTCACTTAGGTGTTGTACCATTTTTTAACGAAAAATAAAATGTTACTATGTTACAACTTTTTGGTTGTCCAACATCGTATAGGTACTATTTAATTTTTTAATTAGTTGTTCCTCTATCTTATAATCACATCAATAATTATAAATAGTTGTTCAAATAACATTGTTTATTTTTAATAGGTCAAATGCATTTAAAGGTCCTTTAAGTTTTTCGTTTTTCTCAAAGTCGTCTTTTAAGTTTGAAAAGTCTCAAACAAGTCCTTTTAATTTTTGAATCCTTTCAAACAAGTTCTTTTAGAGGATGATGGTGATGATTTAGATGATAGCAACAAAGAGCATTATCCACCATTTGCCATGCTTAAAAAGATGACTAATTTTAAGTGGGTGTTTGGAGCCAAATTTAGTATCAAAGATTAGTTCAAGGAAGCAATTACCAACTATGCTATCTACAATAGGACTTGTTTGAAACGATTCAAAAACTAAAAGGACTTGTTTGAGACTTTTGAAACTTAAAGGACGATTTGGAAAAAATGAAAAACTTAAAGGACCTTTAGATGCATTTGACCTTTTTAATATTAGATCTTATAATTCCACCAAATGTTTTGGTACACCCTCGTCACCAAATCTACTTCCTCTTCTTTCCTTACTCTCACCTTCTTCCTCCCCTCTACAACTTATGTTATTCATCCTTAGAGACACAGTCACAAACTTTTCTTTTCAAGCGTCGTGTTACTATTGCAGTCTATCTTGCTTTTCAAAATCCATCCGTGAATCTATATCTTTTTTTCTTTCTGAAGGAATATAGGCATTTTTATTATGCATTTCAGAACAAAAAAAAAAACAAAAAAACTGTCATAGCTAGATAAATTATAGCAAAAGCATGCACGATGCTTGCATTTGCTGGAATGGAATGTTTGTCCCATCAACAATCTATATAACGAATTCAGATCAGGTTTCTATGGGTATGGTTTGGACACTAATTTGCATGTGTAGCTTATGGAAATTAAATGATAAATTGTGATGTGGCTTAATGATTCAATGGTAAAAAACTATATGATTCACTGCCTATACCACTTGTGCACTATAAAATTGCCCCTCCCCCTAAAACAAAAAAAGTTACTCATCAAATTGACAAAGGTTATGATTGTTTAGTCCCAGATCATAACCTTTATTGAATTACTGGTATATAATTATGGTTGACACATTATTAACCACAAGTGTCCACAGTATGACATTAAACCATGGTTGAGCAAATCCAAGGGGACAGCACATTTCATACACAAATGCTGCTGCGCTTGGTCAATCAGTAGTGGGTACTAGCAGCCTGCTATCTGCTATCGCCTCACCCCCATCATCGCTGAATCAAAGTTGGGAACGGGGATTAAACTGTAAACAAATGCATGTGCATTTCATATACAGATAGAGTAAGCGTAAGAAAATACAAGACAACAGATGAAGTTTTGGTTATTTGACACAAAAATAAAGTTTCATTAATTAATGATAAAATACAACTCAAGTCTCAAAAATTTCACAACACCTCAAATATAAAAGACAACAAAAACCTGATCTACTTCAGGCATGGTGATAATGGTGCAACTTATACAGTAAAACTTTGCCTGAAGCATTTCCTACAGCCATAAAACCACCACCTGGGCTAAAATCAATACAACGGGGATAATGCAGGCTCGCATTTGAACGCGGCCAGTTAGAGAAAACAGTGTAGGATGGTATATGTACTAATTTCAAACTGCTGTTCTTCGCCCTTGAACAGATTGCTAGTATTTGAGAGTCGTGATTGAATTTCATGAAATCCACTTCAGTATTCAGATTATCAATGGTCTTGATAGGCTTTCTCTTTCCCCCGAGAAATTCCTCACTATTGTAAATATTCACAACTCCACTAGCCGAACCAGCTGCAAAATGCGTCCCTACTGGAGAAGTACAAAGGGCTGTGCCGTTTAAACAGCCTTCATCTACACCTTTGTGTATACAAGTCCTTGTTCTCAGATCCCAATGGTAAATATGGCCATCACCACCAGCGCTCAACAATTTTTGTCCATCTTCAGTAAAAGCTAACGAACGGACTGTTCCGTTCATCTTCAGAGTACCAACTAATTGCTTCGACTTTGTTGAAACCAGTAAAATATAACCTTCATTGCCCACAAAGGCTATCAGTTGAGAATCAGGAGAGACCTCAAACACTTCAATACTCTTCTCTTCCCTACCCAACAGCGGACCGATTTTATCAACTCTAGCCTTAACTAAATCAAGACTATAAAAGAACTTTCTTCTTCCTGATATTATCACCTGGGACCCATCGGGCAAGAAAGATGCTTTTCGAATGGGGCAATCTTCAAGGAAGATGCTTTCAATCTTGGTGTTCCGTTTGCCATCAATTTGAAAAAATTTAAGCTTCCGGTCTAATCCAGCAGCAAGAAGCAGCTGACCATTTCGATGGAACTGAACTGAATTAATGGGACCATTAGCAGGATCCTGTACATTTGCATCGACAAGTTTCGAGTATTCAAGATGTCCTGGCAACAATTTTGAGCTACTTTTCACAACCAGGTCTTCATTTGTTCTGAGAATATCATCCAGATCCTCGTAACCTCGGCTCACAGCAGCTTTATTTTCATCATCTGTCAATTCATCATCAGAAGATCCATCCATTTTTGACCCTGAATCAAGCTGCGCCCAGTCAGTACCTCGGTTGAGCTTTGCATGTTGTGCCCTCAATCTTGACACATACTCTGAACCAGATATCAAATCCTCATCCTCCTCCTTCCTTAACTTCCTTAATCTGTTGACTTTGGCTATGTTTACAGTAACCTTTTCTTCTTCCTCATCCACCCACACCGGCTTTCGTTTCAAAGCATCATCATTGTCACTTTCGTCTGAGAAGTCAGCATCTTCTTGGTAAACAGTGAGGACACTATCTGCAGAACGGTCAGTGAAGAACAAATTAGAAGCCGTTGCAGAAGCCGCAGCATCCACCTCATCATCATCCCCCTTCCCAAATTCAGGAGGTGAATAGAGAGACCCAAACAAAAAGCTCTCAAGTTTTTTCATTTCTTTAACTTGTTCCTTTGCCAGCTGTTCTTCCTTTCCATCTAGCTTCCTCTTTTTAGCTTCCACAGTATCAACATCAAACTCCTTCCCGTCTTCAACCTCATTTCCTTTCACAACTTCCTCCCTTTTCGTCTCATTTTTAGAGCGAGCATTTTGAGATATTAAACTCATATTTCACGAACAAACCTGAAAAATAAATATAAGTATATAACTCAGATGAAACCTACCATCTTATCCAATATGACAGTTGGAAACTGAAATAAAAATACAAGAATAACAAGCAATAGACTCACTATGATAGTATAGTTTGCAGCTTATGGGTGCGCTTGTTCTGGCGTAAAAATAAATGATTTTGTCGATTTTTGAGAAAAGTTAAAGTTAATTCCCCGTTTGTTTATTATCATAAAAATCTTTTTTTAAGCTCTTGCAGTTGAGTTCCCTGTTTTATAGAAAAAATAGATTTTGGAAAAGCTACCAGCCTACTAGGAATAGCTTTTCATTTTGAGGTTAATAATGATTTTTAAACAAAATGTATTTTTTTTTTTTAAATCTGAAACAAACACTATCAAAATAACAAAGGTGATTTTTTGGTTAAAAAAATAGATTATTTTTCAAAAAAATCCAAAACAAACGGGCATTATATCATAAGCTCTTATCATAATGAACACTTAAGTATAAGCTATCTCTACAATAAAGATAAAATTAAATTAATAAAATTGTTTTCATGCAAGTTATAAGGTGTTTTCATAAAATAAGCTGAAAACAGCTTATGACCATATCATAAGCTGTATTCATAAGTTCACCCCAAACGGTCACAAAAAGAGCTTATACAGCTAGATAAACTGAAATAAGTAAATCCAAACAGACCCTAAGACAGCAACAAATCCAACTAACAGAACACTAAAATGAAAAAACTTTGAATGAGAAATGGGTAGCATAATGATTCATAAAATAAATCACGAGTAACAATAACTAATAAATAGAATCATGTGAAAAGCTTGAAATTAAAATTGAATTAATTGTAATGAAGAAGGATTTGAGTAGTGAATACCTTAATTATTGCGAAGCGAAGGTAGAAACGATGGTGGGTGGCCGAGTCTCTCTCTGTCTCTACGTGAAGGTTTTAGGTGAGAGAAAGAGAAGGAGAGAGTGAATAACCGAAGGAAAAGGATTTAGCAATTGGATTGGGTTTGCTTTTTTACTGGACTTTCCAACCTTTTTCTACAACTCGGCTCTAAAAACAACTACTCTCTTTTCACGATTTCTTTTTACACCTCCTCAATGTTTTATTTTACACACAATTACTTGCATTATTCGTAATTAGTTGGAAAAAAAAAATGATTTTTGTATTAAGTTCATGGACATAATGACTAAATTGATTGAGATATTTTTGAACTGCACTAAATTAAAACTATGTATTGTTGGACGTAATAAAAATTAGATTGTTGGTGTGTACAAATTAAATAATAATAAAAGAAGACCAAAAATATTTGTATGAGTTGGTGACATGATTCAAATCTCCTCCAACTTAACTGCACGGCTTCAGTTTGAAACTAACTCTAAAAAGTACATGAACTAAAACTCTCAAACCTAAATTTAAAATAAAATAAAAACATTTGAAATAGAATTTAATTCATATGCAGTATACGTATACTTTTTTTTACATAATCAATCAATAATTACTTTTGACTATTAAAAATATTTAATTTTAATCATAAACTACTTCTAAAATCACAAATATGGTTGATTGTGATTTATCGACATATTATAATGAATTCATTTATAGGGAGTTAGTTTGAGGATAATCTCCGTAGGGTAGTTGGTAACAGTCGCAATACATTATTTTGGTATGACTGTTGGGTGGGGGAAATGCCTTTGAGATTAAAATTTCCCCGCCTTTTTGACCTGGCGGTCAGTAAGAAATGTTCGGTGAAGGAGATGTGGAGGTTGGGGTGAACGGAAGGAAGAAGGGTGTGGGTGTGGAGCCGCCGACTGTTAGCTTGGGAGGAGAAAAGTTTTCATGAGTGTTCTATGTTATTACCTAATGTTGTTTTGCAGGATAATGTTAATGACACTTGGAGATGGTTGTTGGATCATTTTCATGGCTATTCAGTGCGGGAATCCTACATATTTATTACTCATTCAGGCGATAATATTGATAGGTCTCTCGTGGACGATGTCTGGCATAGGCAGATTCCTTTAAAAGTGTCTCTGATGGCTTGGCGTCTCTTTCGCAATAGACTTCCGACGAAAGACAATTTGGCGAGGAGGGGTATTCTTAATTCATATGATATGTTGCGTGCGGCAGCTGGGTGTCATAATATGGAATCAGCTCCACATTTATTTCTTCAATGTGACACATCTAGAGAGCTTTGGTATAATGTTTTCAATTGGTTAGGTATTTCTTTGGTAATGCCATTTCATTTGCGACATCAATTTATGTAATTTACTAAGATGGCGGGATGGCAAGATCTTCTCATTTATTCTTTACGGCAATTTGGTTTGCTACAGTACGGGTTCTATGGAAGAAAAGGAATTATCGTATATTCCAAAATACGGCCTCTACTTCTGTTGCTCTTATTGAAAAAGTGAAGCTAAATAGGTTTTTATGGTTGAAATCCAAGCAAGCTTCCTTTTGTTATAGTTTTACTGATTGGTGGAAACATCTGACTCTTTGTACGGGTGTTCAAGTGTAATTTATTTTCTGTTTTTGCTGCCGCTGTTTCTTTAGTGGCAACTTGACTCTGTAAATACTTGCAGGTGGTTCTCCTTTTGCACACCTTATGCAGGATGAGTCAATGTGGTTTTATTGATATCTCATTTTGATTTGTTAAAAAAAAATTAAACTCGAATATTTCAAACGTGATAATATCATAGATATTATTTTTTTACTCTTTGGTCCCGGTAATATCATGGATATTAATTGTTATTTTAACATAGCATGAATCTTATAATTAAAACATTGTAGTACAAGTGTCAATAAAGATTAGTGATTGATTACATGAGTGTCAAAAATGTACCGAACAAATCATATCTATGAAATAGTCCGATGCTTAACCATAACCAATATCTAACATCTCTATTTCTATGTCTTCTCTTGATTAGCTTAGACTAATTTTGGGCAAATCTATCACCCGATCTAATCCTATTTAATCGGTTTGTGTTAGGGAACAAGTTTGTATTTTTTATGTCCAGTCCGAACCAACTCAACCCAATGAATGGGTTGGTTTAAGTTCGGTCGATGAATCATTTGACATAATTTTTTAAAACATTAACAATAAAAATATATAGTTCAATTACCTTATATTCATGAAAATTCAAACACTAGACTAAATTTTTATTTAAAATTTCAACACGTATATTTACCTAAAAAACTTTAATTGACACATCAAAATCATAACCTGTCTTATAAAAAATAAATAATTTAACATTTTTTTGAATGAGTTGGGTTTGCGGTTCACATATTTGAAAATATAAACATGTTACCCAGACCAAATCACATTGGGTGAAATGTGAATTTTTTTTAGGTCATTGTGTTGAGCAGGTCACCTAGACCTATGAACATCCCTATTATTGACTCTTACTAGATCATTCATTTGTATTATTGGAGTTCTGATCCTTCTAAGTACCTTTATTTTTCTCAAACTTGTCTTTCTTCGTATTTTGAACTTGTAGGGCTTGAATAACGACAAGTTCACCAAATCCTATAAGCACCCCTATTCTTGACTCTCGTTAGATCTTTATCTCTTTCCGCCAACGTAGTTAGTTAATATGTTTCAAGTGAAGCTTGCAAATATTCAATTTTCATCTCAATGAGATTCTTAGATTCATTTCAGGCCATTTCAACGTGATTATACTTTGAGATCAATGTCCCAACACTTTCTCGATCTTTATCGAATCAACCATCACTACTCATCTAGTTTGTTAAGGTGGTCAAACGATTGAAGTACTTACTCACATTTTCTTTGTCAGTTATATGAAGGAGTTCATATTTTCTTCTCAAAGCCTACAAATTCACATGTATCTTATACGAAAATTAGAGATATTTAGGTCCATAACAAATATTTTTTTCTCAAAACTTTCAAATATTCTTTGATATAATGTCGTTGAGGAAATATGTGAAAATGGAGAGGGAGAGATATGTTGTTGTGTGTGCTGAGATCGAGAAAGAATGTGTAGCGGCTTCTATCGCTACGAAGGAGGTGATGGTTTTGAGGCTCCATAATGAGAAGAGTTCAGTGGAGATTGAGGGGAATCAATTTTGAAGGATGGTAGAGGAAAAGCAAGAGTATAATCACAAAGTTTAATTAATCTTTTTAAATGGGGAGGGAGGATGGTCGTGAAGATTCGAGGAGAAAAAAGAAATCAATCAAAATTGAATACAACAATACATTTTTTTAATTAATTTTTTCAATCAATGGGAGACCATTAAACTGAATTGCACACAATCGTAGTAGATTTTGACAACAAAAATGGTGATGTAATGAATGTGGTAAAGCATAATTTGCTAGTCACTAACCACGTGATTTGTTTGTCTACAAAAATGAATATAAGTAACATGTAATTTTCTCATTTTATAACAATTAATGCGGGTATTTAAAAAAAAAATATCATTAATGAAGGTAAAACTAGAATAATAGAAAAAAGAAGTCGGACAACCCTTGTCAATAAGAGAAATTGCAATTTTTATTTTTTTTGACAAAGAAATTGCAACTCTTATAATCTTTAGGTAATGGTGTATAGCTTTTTGCATAAAAATAAAAAAGGTTTTTAAATACATGCCAAATGCTCTGTATAGAAAGTATAGAAAAATTAGAAAGGTTTCATGCATTCTAAGTGTCATAGTAAAATTATATATAGCATAGAATTCCCAAATATTCTTTTATTCTTTCGATTGTAAATTCCCAAATGCTGGTATATCTTATTTTTATCATTATTTTTAGGAATTATGTCAAAAGAAGCAATTACCTGTAGGAAGCAAAATTCACATGATATTTACAAATTTAACCGTAATTTAAAGGGGAAAATCATCCATAAGACAATGCATGCAATAGATGATATCGCTTTCGTCTTAATTAGCAAACTTTATGTATTGATTGAGATTTTAAAAGACTATTTTAGTAAATAAAATTCTGAAGATTTTGTGAGAATATATTAATTTTGGTGGATTTTAAAAAATATTTTTTAATGACTTTTTACAATCAAGATTTTAAACACATGATTTTAATGGATTTATAATACAGATTTCAACGGACTTTACGAGATTTTAAGATTTGAAAGGATTATATGAATTTTTTAGAAAAATTCAAATTGACCGATGGATGAAAAAGATTATAAACTTATGATATGAAATTGATTATCGATTAATAATAATTATAATAATATACTCAAAATAATAACAATAATAATAATGCCTTAAAAGAATAATGGTCACTTACTAGAAAAATAATAATAATAGTCACTTAACCCAAAAAAAAAAAAAAAAAAACCAAAATAATCGTAAGGTATATATATATATGCAACAACAAACTTTTTTTTTACTCGTGCGTTTGATTTGCTAAAAAATGAAGGACAAGACAGACAACTCTAGTTGTCCAGTGTTTGATTTGTAAAACTGTTTCAGGTACAAGACAAACTGGAGGCAACAAAAACTCATATTTTTGTCCCTACCCAAACCACAGTACAACTTTTTGTTTCACGTACAAGTTGTCTGAAATACCAAAATAACATTTTGTCCCTCAAAAATCGTATAAAACAAAAAATTACTCAATGGCATAAAAAATTTGTCATGTGTTGTTCTGCCTTGTGTTGTACTGTTCTATCTTGTACTGTTCTGTCCAGTACTTGCTGTTTTGCAAACCAAACACATACAAGAACAATATTTTTTTTTTATTGGATCCGTGAAAAACAACATCAAGAAGCAGCAACTTAAAAGAATGAAAGTCTTAAAAAGTCACAAGGTTTTCTATGAGATTGTTGATTGAACATATCATGTGTATTTTCAAATAAAAAGTCTCACAAAATCCATTCCGTAAAATAATCTATTAAAATCTACATACTTTTGAATATCAAGAGACATTTTATAAGTTAGGGAAAATCTCATTTGAATACCACCTAATCTCGTTGTTCTGAAAAAACAATTTTGATTGTCTTAATTGAATATCACAAGATTTATTCATATTATATAAAATTTTTGATTGAATACCTGATGACTTTTTTATTTTTAAAAAGTCTTTTAAAATCTCATGAAATCTCAATTCAATACATCCCTTAGTTTCAATCTAACTTCAACCAATTAAGAAATTTACTAAAAAAAACAAAAAAATCTAACTTCAAACAATACATGAACTAAAACTCTAAAGTCTTTTGGTTTAAATGATCAGTCTTAAGCCTCAATTAACACCTAAAATTGTTAAGCCTCAATTTAAAAAAAAAAATAGAATTTATTTTTTTATGCACCATCAGGTTAATTTTTTTTTAACACTATTAATCAATCAATTGTTACTGTTTGATCATAAAAAAAGTTAATTATAAAAATATAATAAAATATAAATAATGAAAATATATCAAACTTTTGACCAAAAAATATAAATATCAAAGTGGATAATACCATGTATATTTTTTTCCTCAAAAAAATACCATGGATATGATTTTTTTTTTGCTTTCTTGGTTCTGATAATACAATGGATACTAGTATGATTGTTTTTATAACCTGTGGATCTTACTAATAAACACAATAATTTTATACCTTAAATAACAATAAAGATAAAGATTACCTCTAAAAAAAATTAAGACAAAAATTAATAATTTATTATGATTATTATAATATAATAATGTCCCAACGGTATCAAAATCTCATCTCTCTAAATTGGTCTGAGACATAAACAAGGGGACCATAGAATAACCGATCTCTTCCTTCATATCTTCTTCTTCACATTTCAATTCTCTTTCACGTTCCATGTTCAACGCTTCATATACCAGTAACACTTATGACACTACGTATATCTTAATCATACCCCCAATAACCTAATAACTAACACAACAAATTTTTGTTTTTGTTTTTGTTTTGTCCTAAATAGTGTTTTTTGTATTGTGTTTGTTGGGTTATTGGGGTGTGTTTTTATTAGTTTTATTTGATTTATTTAAGGTAACACTAACAGCAACACCCTTTAACGTTAAGATTGGGTGTTGTGTCAAAATCGAACCCAGATGATGCAGATGCAGACTCTGGGTCGTTTTTGTTTGTTGATTTTTCTACATCACTCTGTTCTTGGCATTTACCACAAATTTCTTCGTTTTTCTCTTCGTTTTTTTCTCTTCATGGATTTTCCTTCTACTTTCAATTTCCTCACACAAGCTAGTGAACTTGGTTGTGGTATTGTTCTCCTTGGTTACTTCTCTCGTATTTTTAATCTCATTGGTCTTGTTTTGATTTTCGGTATCTGTTTTAAGATTCTTCGATTTTCTGATACACCCAGATTGAGAAAACCACAAAAGGTTGTTAATTTGGATACCCAATTGAAATCTAATGTGAAATATGATGATGGGTTGGTGGGATTGGATATGAAAGATATGGATGGTGGTTTGGAAGATGAGGTGTTTGATGTAATGTCGCTTAGGAAATTGGTGAAAATGGAGAGGGAGAGGTATGTTGCTGCGTGTGCTGAGATCGAGAAAGAACGTGTAGCGGCTTCTAGTGCTGCAGAGGAGGCAATGGCAATGATTTTGAGGCTGCAGAATGAGAAGAGTTCGGTTGAGATTGAAGCGAATCAGTTTCGGAGGATGGTGGAGGAGAGACAAGAGTATGATCACGAAGTGATTGAATCGTTGAGGTGGGATGTTGTGCAGCTCGAGTCTCAGAAGACCTTTTTGGAGGAAGAGTTGGGGATTTTTAAGGAGAAACTGAGGGAGTTTATGAGGGATGATGAAATTGAGTTAATTGAAGGTGCTGATTTTGCTAGGGAGTTTTGTAATTTCTCTGTTGAATATGATCTAGATGATTCTTTAGATGATACTGCATCACACTAAATGGAAATGTTCTCATCTGTCTCATAGTTGCTAAGTGGAAACTCCTTTTGCATCATTTTTCTTCTTACCATTGTAAATTGTATTTATCCCATCAATGAATCTAAATTATCCAATAATTATTGTGATATGATAAGTTTGTATCTTTTGTCGTAGTGGAATGGATTTCAAGTGATCCAACTTTCATGTTTATGTTACTTTAGTTTTGTGAATGAATTTCATGAAGCACTTGACATTGCAAGCATCTGATTATGGTTTTAGGCATGCAATACTGTGTGCATGTGCTGTAGTGGATTAGTCTCTCAAGTTTCAGTTTCAGCTAGACTAGTGTAAAGTTGATTTTTGAATAATTGCATTTGGAACAAAACATTGCAAAGATGGGGTGTGTGTAAACTGGTAACAATGTGCCCTTTTTCATATTGTTGTTTTTGATAACTTTATTGTAAATTTGCCTCAATTTTATGGCTTACTGATCTGTTATGTATTGTTTGGAGGAATTTCATTGTGCTTTTGATTAATGGGATTTTTTTTTGTCCTCCAAATCAAGCTTTCGACTCAACCTGTGATTCTGCACTGTGTAGTGTACTAGTATACATTTTCTATGATTCTTTGGGATATTGTCTGTTATTGGATACACCTAACTAAGGATTTTAAGAACTTATACATTTTTTTAATATGTATGGTTTATGCCGCGATCACTTTTTTTCTTTCTGTCGTGTGTAATAATATATTGACTAGAAGGGGGGGAGGTAGAAAGGGTGTTGAATCTTCCTGCAAGCATGAAACAATGACATGTAATAGTGAAGTTCACAGATTTCATTCAGCTGGTAGGCAAGGCTTCCTTTTCGTGTTGCCAAAAGGTCAAAAAGCTCACAAAGTGTTCATCTTTTGTATCCTGTAGTACTATAATAATGTTTGTGACACTGCTGTCTTTAATTCTGATACACTGTCTAATATTTGCAGATACGTATCCATATGATGCGCAATTGTAGAAACTGTTAAGACTTTTGCGTACCTGGTTCTTGCAGATGCATACTGCAGCCGTAGAGGATCTAATTTTAATTTTTGTAAAGTTTCTAATTAACTATGTAAGAAATGGATTTTCAGGCTGAAAAAGAAAATTATACACCATCATATTTTCTTTATATTTTTATTTCTCTTCTTCACTTTGTAAGATGATAATCATAGATTTATGTTAAAGCGACATAAAACTAAAATCAGTTAGGTGATTGGTAACAGTCGCGTTAAAGACAATGAAGTGCACCACCAACAATCTTACTGTTATCACTCGCTTTGAACAATGATTTTACATCAAATGTTATTTGCCTAAGTTTTTGAATGTATTTATATATTGTATCATAAACATAACGTGGAGGTTGAATCAAATGGACCACTACTGTTAGCATTAAGTGTAGCTTGTGTCGTAGGACAGACATGTTAGGCTACACTCATTGGAAATTGACCTTCCTTAAGGCATTTATTTATGTAATCACTGCCCCGTTTTTTATGGTTAGCTTGTAAAACCTACATGTTTGAAATGAAGTGATATCACTTTGAAGTTTGAAGCATGCATAAACTATAAGTTTCATTTTAATCATAAACGAAGTTACCCTCAAATGAAGAGATTAGTCTTCAAGATATGTATGCATACATTCATTGGCTAGCTTTCTTTTGTACTTGACACACAAATGTTAGTTGATGTATGCAGTGTTTGGAAAAGAAGCAAAGACTTTAATGTTGTCTGTAATTGTGTGTGGAACAAAAGTAGTAAAACATGATGACACCGTACAGTCATGTATAGGTTGTGTTTTTGGAGAAATTGAAAGCCACGTTTAAAACTCACGCCAACCAAACGTGGAACCAACAGTCATTTTTGGCTCAATGTAGCATCTTAAAATCACGGTAAAGTGTTAATGAGACATGAACCACACTCAAAAAAACTCGTTATTACTAGAGGCGGATCTAAACTTTAGGTACATGTGGAGCTAAAATTTCAAATAAATGATAATGCAAACTACTTTATTTAATCGACAAATATTATTCTCGTCGAGATTGTCTAAGAAACACAAAAACTCGCGGATCAAATAGTCTAAAATACGGTAGTGTGCTCTTACAGAGGTGCCAAAAGCAAAAGAGCAAGCACCTGCCAACCCAATACTCGGCAATTCCATAAAAATAAACACTATGCAAGCCAAAAATGCTTACTGCTAAAGTGACAGATCGCGCAGAAGCAAGAGAGTTGAGAGTGAAGAGAATGGAGAGTTGTTGCTGATAATTGAGAGAGATTGAAATTTGAGAGAGGATGAGAAGAAAAAGTGAAAGTGAGTGTGCTGCTGCTACTGTGTTTTATCTATTATAAAATAAAAAATAGGGAAAAGCATGTGGAGCTTTAGCTCCACATACCAATATAGGTACGCCTCTGATTATTACTATAAAAGTATTAAAACATATGAAAGCAGTTTGATTTGATTTAAAAAAAATTTGAAATATAATTCGAACGAATTTTGTAAAAAAACATTGAATAAATTTGTGTTTTTAGTATTTTGGATCAATCTATGATTTTAATTTAGACCGATTTGGATATGAGCACCCGTAATATAAGCACCATCTAATTACTTTTTTAATTCATGAAAATTAAAACATATATAGAAAAGAAATTGTCACATTCCAAAATAAACCGTCATAAATAGAATCTAAAACTTCAATTATTTACCATTGAGGATTACAACCATTTTATTTATTTATTTTTTAGAGGATTTTTTTTATTGTTTCCTTATTTTCTTTTCAATTAAATATTGGCAATTTAAAAAGGGACTAAGGGTATTTTGTTATTTTAAGGTGTAATGAGAAAATTTTAAAATGCAAGGATATGGAAAATTCTAAGAAATTCAATTGTTTAAATGGAATTTGGATAATGGAAATAATTTTCCTTAAAATTACTTATCAAATAAATATGTAAATTTTCCTTCTTTATTATTTTTTAAATTTACAGTAAATTTTAAACATAAAGTATTTTTCTTTGCAAAGGAAACATAAAGTAATTATGCAAGCTGTTGCTTCAATTTTGATCATTGTCCTTTTTTTGCACATAATTATTTGAAAAATGCTAACTTGTGCTCTTAAGATACAAGTTAGCGAGTCAAAAGTATAAATATTGTTTTGTAATCAATGCATTTGAATTTAATATTTTACTTTTGTTTAATTGAATGCACAAAATTTAAGAGAATATTTTTGCTTTTGGGTTTCTTAACATGTGCCCTTAGCGCACAAGTCAGCACAACCTTGTTATTTTCATGAAGATCGATGGAGGCATAGGCTTAGGTGCCAATGCAACCTTGCTAACAAACATTACAATGGTTCCTTCTCTTTTTGCTTTATTCGACTATAACACATTGCTTTGGAAGAAGCAAATTCCACGTGAATCAGCCCAACTTCCATTGATCATTGTCCAATTCCTTGATTTTCAACAACCAACTTCCTCTCCCCAATTAGCATACCATTGGACAAATTGCATGCTTTTGGTTGAGAGGCAAAAAAGTTCCAAGAAAGCACTCTTGTCAAAGCTTTTTGATCCTGTCTAAAGCTAGCCTTCAAAGTTCAAACATTCTGCATTGTTTTGCTAGAAACTTAATCTAATGGCCTGCCTCAATGCGGCTGAATCCATAACATTTTCTTAATCTTTGTAGTTTCATGGTTTCCCTCACTTGTTCTATATCAAGCCAACGACCCTTCTCGGCATGAATCATACTCAACAATGTGTAACTAGCAGCATTATTTGGTTCTGATCTTATAAGCTGAGATGATAGTGATTCTGCAATATCTAGTCTTCCATGAAGCTTACAGGATGATACAAGAGAGCTCCATATTCTTGCACTCGGTTTCATAGGCATTGTTCTCAGAATTTCCAAAGCATCTTCAAGTTTCCCTGACCTTCCATGAAGATCAATTAGGCATGCATAATGCTCTATGGTGATTGGAATTTCACAATCTGCATTTACTTGCTCAAATAACTGTTGTCCCTCGGTGACAAGGCCAGCATGGTTACAAGCAGATAAAACTGCAAGAAATGTGACTGCATCAAGCTTGACTCCTCTCTCTTTCATTTCATAAAAATGTTGTAAAGCTTGTTCTCCATATCCATGAAGGCCATAGGCACTGATCATACTATTCCATGTAACCGAATCTCTACTTGGCATTTCTAGGAATATCTTGCGAGAATCATCTAGACTACCACACTTGGCATACATATTTATAAGTGCATTGCACACAAAGATGCTAAAACCAATTCCAAATTTCAAGATGTAGCCATGGATTACACCACCATGCTTAAATGAAGATAAGTTTGTACATGCAGATATCACTGCCAATAAAGTTACATAGTTTGGTTCAGTTTCTTCAGTCCTCATCTTATTAAAAAGCTTCAAAGCTTTGTCGCTCTCTCCTCTTCGAGCATAGCTCCCTATGATTGAACTCCACAGCACCACATCTCTTAAACTAGACCCTTCAAAAATTCGTTCAGCAAGGTGCAGTGATTGTCCACATTCACAATACAAATATATGAGAGCCGGTGAAAAACTATGACATGAATCAAACCCACGACGAAAGGCATAACCATGAATCTCCTTTCCATACTTAACAAAGCCTGGCCTTGCACAAGCTGCTAAAAGTGCAATCAGTGTTACTCTATTTGGGCTAACACCCTCGACCTGCATTTCTCTATAGCACGCTAAAGCTACATCGTAATCTTGATTATTGGCACAACCAGATATCACCGCAGTCCACGAAACCTCATTTTTCACCTCCATCTCATCAAACACACTTCGAGCCATCAAAGAATCACCGCACCTAAAATAGAAATCCACAAAAGCCGTCGACAGAAAAACCGAATGTTGAATTCGTATCCTCCCATCAACAACAACAAGTCCATGAATCTGTCTTCCTATCCTCCAACCCAAATCCATTTCCCTCCCACACATGGATACCATACTAGCCAACAACTCCGGCTTGGGAAGAAAACCAAGAAAGTAAAAATCTTTCAACATTTGCAGAGCTTCTACAAGCAACCCATTTTGCAAATAAGCATTGATCATAGAGTTCCAAGTGATGGTATCTCTGTGAGGCATTGTATCAAACACTTGGCGTGCTGATTCGATATCAAAAAATTTCGCATACATAGAAATAATTGAATTCGAGACAATTGGGTCGGTGTATGAGCCTGTGATAAAAGCTAAGCAATGAAGCTGTGTGCCAAATGCATGAAAGTGGGTAAAGGAACATGCTTTGATCACTGATGGAAGAACAAAAGGGATGGAATTGAAATGGTGAGCAGAGAAATGAAGTTGTGTGAAAAATTGAAGTGTTTGGTGATAAAGACCCATTGAAACTAAGGTTTTTATATGGTCTGAAGGGGAATGTGTGGGGACCACACTGGATAGGAATCTTCTGGTGATGAATGAGATGCAATTGCATTGGAGAGGATTCAAATTCAGACTCAGAATCATTGTGTTCTTGTTGTGTGTGTATGTGTGTGGTTTTTTGAGAAGAAATTTAATACTTATAAATAAGATACTTAAATAATGGTTAAAATTAGAATAAAAAAAAACTATACAAATAATTCAAAAAATATGACTCCAACATGTACAATTGATGCTTCTTCTATTTGAAGTGATGGTTCACATGTTTCATCAATCAAGTTTACCAGACCATCAATTAATACCAGGATTAAAAGCTCAACTTCCATTATCAATTTATCACAGTTTACTGAGTGATAAAAGATGTGTATTCAAAATGATAATGGTATGATGCAGTGTGAAGAGGGGTCAAATTAAACCTTCATTCATTATAATACAGCACTTCTCGTTTGATAATCACAAGTCTTTGACATTGCCTCGAAGTTGAGCTTTTAATCGTTATGACTAGTAATAATTGAACAATGGTTTACCTTACGACCACGAACTAACTTGTTAATAATAATAATCTATAGTCAAAATATAACTCGTCTATGATTTTTCTCTCAACGTCCCTCATTGCAGCGGCGGAGCCAGAAAAAAAAGTTCGGGTAAGTCGTTAAAATTAACCGTTGAAAAATTGTTTAAAGTCTCGTAAAATAGACCTATAATTGAATTATTTAAATTTTTTGGATGAACCACTACCCCACTTTGTGGGAATTTAGATCAGCCGAAAGCTAAAACCGACACAAAATTGTATAGAATCTCGCAAAATAGATTCTTAATTTTTAAATTTTTTCGGATGGGCCGTGGCCCACCCTAGCCAATTACAATATTTGTTTGGTGTGCATGACATAATCGGCTTCTTAAGTGGAGCGATTTTTCTCAAATGCAATGTTGACGACGCTTTTGTTTGAGGTACACGCATTATGCTTTTTCCATGATTTGCATTTTGCAAGGGACTTTTTACCATTTATTTCCAAACTTAATATTTGAGCTATATTTTAAACTAGGGTTAATAGTGTTTTTCACCCCTGTAATATATGTCATTTCAAGTTTTCGCCCCTATAAAATTTTTGTTTTGATTTGCACCCTTGTAAAATTTTTATTTTCCGGAAAACACCCTTAATAGGCCATTCAAAAACCAAAATTTCTCGAATTTTTTTTTTGAAAATGGCCTATTAGGAGCGTTTTCCGGAAAATATAATTTTACGAGGGAGCAAATCAAACCGAAAATTTTATAGGGGCGAAAATAAAAAATGACATATATTACAGGGGTGAAAAACACTATTAACCCTATAAACTATGAAGCACCGACACAACATAAACATCAAACATGATATTGACATTAACACATCAATACTATGAAGGGCCGTGGCCCACCCTAGCCAATGAAGGGCTCCGCCATTACAATATTTGTTTGGTGTGCATGACATAATCGGCTTCCTAAGTGGAGCGATTTTTCTCAAATGCAATGTTGACGGCGCTTTTGTTTGAGGTACAACATTATGCTTTTTCCATAATTTGCATTTTGCAGGGGACATTTTACCATTTATTTACCAAACTTAATATTTGAGCTATATTTTAAGAGTTGTGTTATTTGAACATCAATAGATGTGACAACTTTTGTGACAACCAAAATTTTACAAAGAAAATGAGGTATTGACACAAAAATCAAAGCAATAGAAAGAGAAAGTAAAAAGATAGTGTGAGTAGGAGAAAGAAAGTTATCACAAAAGTTGTAAAAAATGGTTGTTCAAATATCGTTTCTCATATTTTAAACTATGAAACACCGGCACAACATAAACATCAAACATGATATTGACATTAACACATCAATCCTAATAATAATTTTTAAAAATAATATTTTCTAGGCTTTAATATGATAATTGTCCCTATAATTTGGTCCAGTTTTGATTTTCGTCCTTGTAAAAAAAAAAAACTTTGAAATACATCCCTATAAAAAAAATTGTTTGAAAAATGTCCCTGGCCCCACCATTCAGCTGATTTGGCATGGTTTTGGCCACGTGGCAGTTGCTGACTGTGCAACTTTTGCCACGTAGCGTGGCACATAATATTAAATTTTAAAAAAAAATTAAAATTCTGAAAATTGTTTTTAAAATTAAAAAAATATGAAAATAAATTTTAAAATAATTTTCTGATTTATTTTTTGTATAATTTTCAAAATAAAATTAATTTTTTTAATATTATATATTCTGAAATTTCTGAATTTTTTTTTTCTAAATTAAAATTTTCGTAAAAGAACAAAAAATTAGAATTTTTTTTTGAAAATTTTAAATGTATAACTTTTGAAAATATAATTGTCATTATTTTCGAAAAAAATTTAATATATAATTTTTAAATTTTTAAAAATCTATTTTTCGAAAATTTAATTTTCACATTTTTTTTCAAAATTTTTAATTTTAACAGTTTTTATGTCAAAAAAATTAAGCTTTCGATTTTTTTTTTGGAAATATTTTATGATTTTTAATTTTTTAATTATGTGGACTGCCTCGTGGCGAATAACATGCCAAGTCAAGCATGAAGTGGGGTCAGAGACCTTTTTCAAACAAATTTTTTTTGCAGGGATGTATTTCAATTTTTTTTTTTTATAGGGACGAAAATCAAAACTGACCTAAATTACAGGGACGATTATCATATTTAAGCCTATTTTCTAATATAATTACAAGTCTTTATAAACTTAGAGACACCAATCACAATAAATCTTGATTACGACAAGAATAAACTCCACCACCTTCATTGCTACAAAATTTTTCTAAGGGATATCAACAACATTTAAGCTGCAGATCTTGCCAAGTGTGTACCAATTTTTTTTTTGCATGTTGTCCTTACTTTTAGTGGATTGAAGTAGTTTGATCTTCATTTATGAAAATTGTACTTCCTGGTTCTTTTTAATTTATTTTCTTTTTGCCTAAATTTTTCTTTTTATGAAAATTGTAGTTACAAATATCAAATCAATGAATTTAGAAAACTTGTCGTCGATAAAAGAAAAACTTTTAGTACATAAACTAAAAATTACTTAAGTTTTAAAATCATATTGTTTTTTTTTTTTTTCAACAGGCAAAAATGAGACTTATATTAACAATGAAACGTCGCTTCTTCCGTACAAGATATGCTAAAAGATAACGACCATAATTACAACAGAAGTTCGATCAATAAGTGGAAAAACAACATAGGGGCAGCTAACCTATACCTAAACAAAGAATAAGACAAGCTAGCCAATAATGAACCCCTAAACAAAAAGTGCATTAGTTGCCTTCATCCACAAGTAAGAATGTATTTGAACCTTTTTGAAACTCTGATGAATAGAAATTTCGGTGTTATTAAACTGTCTATTGTTATGTTTAGTCCATAACACCTACACACATACAAGCAAAAGAAACTGCAAAAAAGAACGTCTTGTTGATGCACCTCCTAACAAATTAGTGAACTGAAAAAATGAAGAGACACATCAAACGGATCAACTCCAGAAGCACGAACCAAATGCCATAACAAATTATATTGCTTTTTAATCTGCCTTTTATTTTATATTTTGCATATTAAGATATTACACGTGAATTATCCTATCAAACATGAAAATAATAAAGATTTACTGTACATTCCCCTAAAAAAAAGATTTATTATACATAATAAAAATGATTTTTGAGGGAGCATATAATAAAAATGATATTACACTACACATGAATCATAAAAGAAATAATTAAAAAAAAAAGACATTTTAAAAAATTGTTAAAAATGAAAAGTTAAACAAGAACATGTGGGACTAATCAATCAAATCCAATTATCCAAACATAATCGAATCCAATAATGTACAATTGCACATTCACCACAAATAAGACAATTTCCCCAAATAATAAAGCACATTGCTTATGTTCCCGCTTTATATTTACTTAATTAACATAGCTGAATGATTAACAACAATAATTGAAATTTGAAAATCTAATCAAATTTTAATACTGTTTCACTTCACTCAACACGTTGATCATGGCAACTTCTCATTTTTCAACACAATCTAATCCCCTGGTAAGCTCAACCTTTTTCTCCTCCATTAATGGGTTTCTCTGAAATCACTCATTACTGAAAAATCCATTCTTTTTTCATAAGTATTGCAATAGAATTTGAAAATTTCTGCATTTTGTGTTGGCTTCAATTTGTTTTAATGTTCTTCACTATACTAGTTAGGATGAATTCACCAAATTGAAATGAACAAGAAGAAAAAGGGGATTTTTGGTTTTGAATTTGGATAACCATAGCTTTTGTTTATTTCTGTAGCACGGATACGATTGATAGAAGGCGTGTCACATGCCCGGCACTTGTTAGACACCAACACACCACATCAAATTGAATTATGTTATTTTCTCAAATTATTATCGATGTTGTGTCGGTGTAAGACACTGGCACATGTCGATGTTGTGTCGGTGTAAGACACTCACATATGTCGGACACTGATCACGTCTTCAATCTAAAGTGTCGGTGTTACATAGTTGAGAATTAGTCAGAATTTTATTGTGCAAAATTTCATTAGCACTATTTTTTTAACGTGTTTTTTCCATTATCTCTCATTTTTTGTTTAATTGTATCAGAAGGTTCCAAATCTCATCGGAGGCAAATTCATTGAGTCAAAATCACTGACTTTCATTGATGTTATAAACCCTGTAAGTGTTTTTCTTTTTTATATTGAGCTTATAGTTGAATTTATTATTTGCGGTTTTGAGATAGGTGTGCTTCTGATATTGATATGGTTTGTTATATTAGGCCACACAAGAAGTTCTTTCACAAGTTCCTTTGACTACAAATGAAGAGTTTAAAGCTGCAGTGGCTGCAGCAAAGAAGGCATTTCCATCATGGCGTAACACTCCAATCACGAAACGCCAACGTGTTATGTTGAAGTTCCAAGAGCTTATACGCAGAGATATGGTTAGCACTTTACAGTGTTCTATGATTTTGGCGCTATATCACAGAAATTTTAATTAGCCGACCCCACTTAGTGGGATAAGGCTTGGTTGTTGTTGTATCACAGAAATTTTAATTTTTTTGAAATACTATCACTAATTTATAATTGTTTCAGGATAAACTAGCCCTTAATGTGACCACCGAACAAGGAAAGACGTTAAAGGATGCACAAGGAGATGTATTCCGTGGTTTAGGTTGGTCTTTTATAATATGTTGCTTGAGAAGTTATTGTGATGAGATCATGGTTGAGTTCATAATTATTTGTGCCGGTGTTCTCTGTGCTTTTTGATTTGCGTCATGTAGAGGTGGTTGAACATGCTTGTGGGATGGCAACACTACAGATGGGAGAGTATGTTTCCAATGTATCACATGGAATTGATACTTTCAGCATTAGAGAACCACTTGGTGTTTGTGCCGGCATCTGTCCTTTTAACTTTCCTGCAATGATTCCCCTGTGGGTAAGCTGACTTCTACTTTTTTTTGTGTTGAGTTTTTTACTATGGAATTGATCTGTGCATTTTGTTTATGTAATCCATGTCAATATGAATGAGATAGCAATGGTCAAATTATGCATAATGGTAGAGAAAGATTAGGCTAGAAATAGCTCTGTAGTTGTCTCTTCCCATGTTATTGTTACTTCTTACGGGAATAACATGTATAGACTATTGTATTGGATACAAGAATGAAAATCCTGTTATTGATAAAGATATCGTTACAAATTCCAAATGTGTATGATCATTATGCAGATGTTCCCAGTGGCAGTTACATGTGGCAATACCTTCATCCTAAAACCATCAGAGAAAGATCCAGGTAATTTTTTTACTTATTGCGGTTGTTTACCTGGACTTAACTCTGTGTCATGGAGCTTAATGTTGAATAAAATGGATAAAGGATACAATGGTCTGTGTAACTCAAAGCAAACTTATGCTCCTTTGTTATATTATTAGCATTGTGGAATTTATAAAATATCAACCTGAACTTGAACTGTAGCGGACACCAGGAATATTTTTATTTATTTTTGAATAAACTGAACAGATTTCTTATTACCTCTTCTTAATTAAATCATTAGGGTTTCTCAGTCACCACGCTTGCATATCTCGTCTATATTGCTAATCTGGATATTAATAAATTGGAGATTTTGAACTGTCAAGCAAGAACAATACTCCAAAAATTGATGCTCTAGAAGTTTAAATTCTGTTAATCCTTCCTTTCTCATTACATTTAAATATTTTTCAATTTTATTGGCTGTGAATGTGATCCTCTCCAAGGAAATTTCAAATAATGTTTAGGAGCAATGTCATATCTTACAGTTGGTTTGACAAGACTATATTAATTTTCCTTGACGATGAATGATAAAGTGGTCTTATTGATCCATTTAGTAGTGTAGAATTGAATTGTATCAGCCATCCACTAGTTTTTCTTCCCTACACTTGTGATGGTACATGTAGCATGTTACTAACTTACTATGGTACTCACAAGTATACAGTCTTCTGTCAGCTTTCATGACTCGTATTTTTTGTTTCCTACAGCTTATGACAGAGAAAATTGGTGGTCATATTTTAATTTCTGCATTTTTTTCAGGTGCTTCTATGCTTCTTTCACAATTGGCAATGGAAGCTGGTTTGCCAGAGGGTGTCTTAAACATAGTTCATGGTGCCCATGTATGCCATAACCTTTTTTTTAATTAAACTTCTGTTCTCCATTTTCTTGCGATACTTTCCATGTAAAGGAACTCAAGTGTTCATAATTTGGCATTTGGTAATTTTATCGTGTACTCAAATTTTAAATCAGATATTTGCACATAACTTTTCACATTGTGATGCATCAATTCCCCTAGCTGTTTTTTTTGTTTTTCTTGTTTATTGTTGTTTGTGATGATTCAATTGGTGACAGGATACTGTGAATGCCATTTGTGATCATGATGATATCAAAGCTATATCTTTCGTTGGTTCAAATGTTGTAAGTCATCGAATTTTTTTCTCTCAAACTTCACTGCTTCTATGTGATGCCTCTTCTTTTACACTTATGATAAAGTGAATTATTTAATCAAAGTCAATCAAAATGTATGACAGCAGAATTGAGTCGTTTTACAGTTTGTTGCACCTACATAGAAAGAAAGAAAAAATGAAAGTGATTTAATTTTTCTTTCTTGCAAATGATAGTCATTCATTACGTATCCTTATTTGATTATCTTATTTTGTATTTGAGGCTGGAATGCACATATATGCAAGAGCAGCCGCTAAAGGCAAGCGTGTTCAGGTGGATGCACCAAGTCTTAGTTTTCTCCTTTCCACGGTGAAATTGTTTCTTTCTACCCATGCCCATGATCAAAGTTTTGCACCTAATGGAATTTTGTTTTGCAGTCTAACATGGGGGCCAAAAATCATGCGGTTGTCATGCCGGATGCAAGTGTTGATGCTACTATAAATGCTTTAATTGCTGCAGGTTTTGGTGCTGCTGGACAAAGGTGTATGGCTCTAAGTACAGTTGTTTTTGTTGGAGGCTCAAAACCATGGTATGGTACTCAATTAGTGTCTTATGAAATCCGTGTTATTTTGATTTTTAAAGTAGCATCTTTCACTCGAAGCAATTTCATGCTCTCCCCCGGAGCAGCAAGAGAAAAAACTGTTGTACTATTTGGACTTGCAATAAATTTTACTTGGGGAAATTGACTTAGTTCTTTTTCATCCTTATAAAACTTACTCTTAACCATGCACTGATAAGTATTTAAGTATAAATTCATTCTTTAGTCTTCACACCGTTTGTCCAGGGAAAGTATACTTGTGGAACGTGCCAAAGCTCTTAAAGTAAATGCTGGAACCGAAGCTGATGCAGACCTTGGTCCAGTCATTAGCATACAGGTTTGTATGTGCCATATAGTTCTTATTTTACTTTTACTGTGTTTTGAACTTGATTGAGCTCAAATTTAATATCCAATCTTCTGAGTATTGTTTAAGAATTACTCACATAGCCTCATAGGCTCATAGGCATTCAGTGCATCAAATTTCTACATGAATCTTGTGTATATGTTTCTTAAACATTCTCACTTACTGCACAGGCAAAGGAGCGAATACACAGATTAATTCAATCTGGATTTGAAAGTGGGGCCAGACTATTGCTCGATGGAAGAAGTATAGTGGTAGAATTGTTCTCTACCATTTTTATCATTTCATATTTTATGGTTCATACATTTCCTTACTGTTGCTTGTATAAACGAGAATTTGGATTAGGCGCAGTCGGAGGTGGATTCAGTCAGCACCTCAAACTGTCCGATCAAGATCAGATGTTTAAGATCTTAAATCAGTTTTTAATTTTTGATTAATATAAAGTTGAGATTAAAATCATCGGATGACTTCAAGCTTATCGACTGTGTGACTGCCATGAAACCCAATCCTTGTATATGATCAATTTACCTGTTAGACATATAGCACAGGAACTGATATTTACCTGTTAGTTAATTCTCTTACATGCATAGGTCCCCGGATATGAATCTGGCAACTTTATTGGCCCAACCATCTTAGCAGATGTTCGTTCCGACATGGAGTGCTACAAGGTATTTTCTCATTAATCTCCCATCCGTAAGTGTTCACCCAAGAGTTTTAATGAATAAGGAGACTTGAAATTTAGACTTATATTTGACTATCTGTTACGCCTGTGTAGGAGGAAATTTTTGGCCCAGTTCTTCTCCTCACGGAGGTGTGTTTTATTTGTTTCATCCTTAAAATCCTTTTTTTTTTTTGGAATGGTTTTATTTTTCATTTTGGCACAAAACAATGTTATGCTGATAGTGTGTTTCTTTTTTCATTTCAGGCTGATAGCTTGGAAGAAGCCATAAGCTTTGTCAATGAAAACAAGTATTTTGTTAGCAACTACTTCGTGTCATTTGCTTTTGTTAAACTTCCATTTATATCTTACTCCGACTTTTCCAACAGGTATGGAAATGGTGCTACTATATTTACTAGATCTGGCGTAGCTGCAAGGAAATTTCAGACCGAAATCGAGGCAGGGCAGGTGTGGTGTTTTGCATTTGCTCTTGGAAACACATTAACAGATAATAGTTCTTATGGATTTGAATCAGTATATGCACTGTGTCTGTTATTTGTCAACCAAACCAAATGCTGCATGTTTCCATTGGCTATATTCTCTCTACCACAAAATAATAGAGTTAAATTTTTTTTTTATCCCTATATAACATTAAAACAATGTTAACTTTATCCTTTATAAATACAAAACTTTATGCTTTTAGTCCCTGATAATAGCCCGATGAGGGACTAAAAACACTATTTTGTTAGATGTAGATACTAAAAACAAATAAATTTGTTATAGAAATTAAAATAAAAATTTGTTTGATTGATACGCCAATGGATAATAACTTGTCACTTCATTTGCCATTTGAACTAGGTGGGCATCAATGTTCCTATTCCTGTTCCATTACCCTTTTTCTCCTTTACTGGCAACAAGGCATCATTTGCAGGCGATCTCAATTTCTACGGTATCACAAAATTACCTCTTCCTTTTCACTTACATTATTAGGCCATTTATCATGGACTTAGTTTTAGATTTGATGCTGTTTCTTTGTGTGATCACAGGCAAAGCAGGGGTTAACTTTTATACACAAATCAAAACTATAACCCAGAACTGGAAGGATTCAGATAGTGACGACAAGATTAACATGGCCATGCCAACTTCTCAAAAATCTTAAGAGTTGTCTATGTGTATGTTGCTTCTGAAACCTTTGCACTCTAATAAAATCTGTTGAATAATTATCTTATATATTTTCAACTTCCCGTTTCTATCAAATTCTTGTGTCCAGTCAAAAAAATAAATCACATTCTTGTGTCAGTAATAAAATTTGTCATGAAGTGTTATAAACTTATAATTGTACTATGTTGCAATTGGATGTGTGTCTTGTGTCATGAATACATGAATTTCTTTGAAGCAGTACCTATTGAACTTTCAGCTTCAAAGTAGACACACTCTAAAACAAAGGAAACTTGAATTGTGTAGCGTTCGGAAGAGTTTATTCATAGCTTATATATGTATTTGCATTAGTGTTTTATTTGGGTACGATCATAATATAATTTATGGCTTGTTCATAAACTATTTCAATAAACTTCTTAGAATGACGTATGAATACACACATTTAGAGCTCATTTGTTAAAGTTTTAAATAGTAATTTATTTGCATAAAAATTGTAATGATTAATTTAGTAGATATTTATATGTAAAACATCCCTTAATTTTATTTGTTCACGATCATTAACATTGTTATTTTTAATATTTCTCTTATCTTACATAACTCTTTTTCAACTAATTAGTAACTGAAATTCTCTTATGCACAGTGATTCTTAAAAGAGAAATGATATTCATACAACCGTTAACCAGTTCTCTCATACTTTTATTGTATTTTTACTCTCTTTCATATTTTTTTCTCTATCGTTTTTTATCAATAAGAAAAGAGAAGAATATTGTTTTAAAAGTTGTCTACGTATCATTACTTTTATTATAAAAGCAGAATATTATTGATGGGAGCAACATTTACTTGTGCAAACGCCTAAATAAAAAGAATTTAGGCACACATCAAATTACGTATTGTTTATTTATTTAAAAGTATACTTTGTTTAATTCCTTTTTCTTTTACTTTTATTCACTTATGTGACCAAGCAAGCTAAAGGTCTATTGATGGTGATGAAAGTAAAATGCAGAAGGCATAATATTTAGAGAGGGGTCAGTTCCTTTAAATCTATTGACAGAATACACTACAGTGAGTTTAAGTCGTCTTTGTATGATGAATTGCATGAAACTATTCTCCTTTCACGAAATCACGTTTTTCCTCATTACATAAAAACCAAATTAAATTTAAATTACAATTTTTTTATAGGCCACGCAGGATAGAAGTTAGAAGTAGAAGGCGAATCCATCATATATATGTATATATAGTAGCAACTTCATGCATCTCTGGTCATTTGCATAAACACAAGAATCACAAAGGGAAAAGTACACAAATAAGTTAAAACAAAATAAAACACCCAAATAACAAGCAACTGGTCACTAACTAATTAATAGAGAGTTAGGTTTTTCCAATTAAATAAAAACTAATTAAGAGCTAGAAACTATTTCCACCAAAGTCTTGAAATCATGTGCTGCTTTACCATGTGGTCCAGCTGCATCTAGCATGGTCCTTTTCACCTTTTGAGCCTTTTCTCTCATCTTCTTCCCCTCTTCTTTCACAAGAATCAGATTCCACCCTCAATCTTCACACCAATCTCCCAAATATCTACCACCATTCTTCCAGTCATTGCATGATCATAGGCACCCCGTTGAAAATACTCTCAAACACTGAGTTACATCCACCGTGAGTAACAAACACTCCAATAGAATCATGTCCCAAACTTGAGCTTGAGGTACCCAATGAACAATTTTCCCACAATAACTAGTCCTCTCAAGAAACCCATCTGGCAAAATTCCCTTCAATTTGTCCTTAAGAGACCAAAGAAATGGGAATCCACTTTCTTCCAATGCTTCTGTCAATGCCACAAGCTCATTTGGAGGTGGTGTTGCAACAGTCCCAAAGCTGACATAAATTACTGATTTACTTTTCTGTTTGTCCAACCATGACAAACAACCAGTTTCATCCCTATCAGACGGTGGCAAAGGTGGTAGAGGAATCGAAAGAGTGAGAAAACCAACATAAAGAACAGACTGCAACATTGATCTCATATCCTCAACACCACTGCTTTAGGTTGAGGTAACACTTGAGGCAAGTGTCTTTGAGAATAGTGTCTCCTCTTCTCCACTCTTGATTATATCGTAGGACAAATCTTCAACTCTCATCTTAGACAAACCTGGAAGAAAATCCAAAGATCAATCTTTTGCATTGTTTTCAGCAATATTTTCACGTATAAAGTCAGTGTAGAAATGTGCAGAGATAGAACATGACAAAGAAACCCAAACTGGAATCCACGGAACATTGAGTTGCTGAGCTACAAGAAAAGAAGGAGCAAGAAAAGCATCAGAAATGATGCATGTAACTCTCTCTTTTGTATCTGCAACAGCTAAATCTATTCCCTTTTGAAGTTTTTTGATGACCAGCTTGAAGAAAAAGGTTAACTCTTTCAACTGGGTAGGAACCAAGTACATGACCCTCTGGGACTCCAACACCAATACTAAAAGGTTTCATGTTACTTGGGATGTTTGGTTTTGAGAAAAGAGGTTTATTAGATTGCTCGGTGCCAATGAATGAGAATAGTGTGTTTGGTGATGCATGTGCTAGTTTGAGGATGAGGTTTAAGAGGGGGGAACAGGATGACTTCCAAAGGGAAAAACATAAACTGCCACATGTTTTTTCTCAGATGAAATTGTCATGAAGTTGGCTGGGAAGCTGAGTGTGGAGAATGGAAATGGTAGCTGCAAGCAAAAATAACTAGGGCACCATGCATTATATATTGACTAGTTTTTTTTTTTTTTTTTGAAGATTATATATTGACTAGTTGTTGTACTATATATGTGAGTTCTCCTTTTCAAATAAATTTTTCTCTGAGTTCCTTATTGATCACTCCAACAAACTATATACATATTTTTAATATTTCAATGTAAGAGTATAATCATAAAAATGAAGTGGGAGTGGAGCGGTAGGTAGGTAGGTAGTGCCTGGAGAAGTAATACTTGATGCGTATTGGTAAGTATATAAGTAGCTTATTATAAATTTAGATAGCTAGGGGTATCTAAATTTCTCAGTTCTCTTTAATTTCTTACTTGTTTTTCTAATCATACTACTACTTATTATACCTATAACTTATTTGGAGTGCAGATGAGACGTAATTACAATTTACAAAGAGTCTAAAATAGCCAATGCTATCCATTCTGTTAGCTTAGCATTTCTGATTTATTACTCCAAAACGAAGAAAGAAACGTGTGGAGTCCTCTCCTCTGTCAAGCTCAAACCCAAGGGCATCCTTTGCTCAAGTGGTCCTCTCTTTTCCTATCAATCAATTAATTAAATAACCTAGTTATTTAGGGACCAACTACAATTGAATGAACTAGTTAATTTTTCCGACACACCTACACGCGCGAGCTTGAGCACATACCCACTAACCACTACACTACTTGACTAAAACTCTAAAAGAGAGAAAGAAAACACAAAACACACTTTGTCAAACATTAGTAGAGAAGAGAGAAACAAGATGAAGGAAGAAACAAGAGTTTAGAAGGGAGAGAAGAAGGGAAGAATTGAAGAATCCGCCACCATCATCATCAACATCACCACCTCTACCATTTAAATTGCAAAGCTATAGTTAGGGTGAGTTTTCCATCGCTAACCCTCCATATGCATGAGTGAATTATAAGCTTAACTTAGAAAACTCGGATATCAAATAATAATTCTCAAGATTTATGGATGCAATGTGCAAAGAGAAAAGGAAATTATCATGCATGAAGTTATTGTTGATGTATTAAGTTTGATTATGTCTTAGATTGATGTTAGATGTAATAATTTTGGATATTATTTGGAGTTGGTATGATGGTTACTATATAGTTTTGGTTTTCAGGTTCGTACAAACACTAACTGAATTCTCTAAGCCACTAAAATGCTTGCTAAGCGAATCTTCCTGAGTTTGAACTACAAAAAAGAATCATATCCATGCATCAATCCATACCTTGCATTTTGGCATCATTTGCATAGAATAACATCCTTGTATATTGTCCCACTCATACATCGGTCTTTTAGATGATTAAGAAATGTTGAGTGTGTGTAGATGAATGAATAGGATCAAGTTAGAGCACTAAGATTCTTCTTTGTTACCAAAATGAGGTTGAACTGACAAGTCACGGTGATGGATGTATATGTCACATTGCCGCCGGTTGGTATAGATCCTTAGATTTTTATCATTTTCAAGCTGGATTTAGATAATTAGAACAAAACTATAGAAGTAGGACTAATAAATTTCATGTAGTGCCAATGTAACAATCAAGTGAGAAACTCCTCGCTTGGAAACTCACTAAGATAATATTTCATGTTTACATGCAAGAAACCTCAAGTAAAATGTTGTGGTGTAGGTGGCGAGCAGCTAGTTGGATCATTGTCTTTTATTTTGTATATTTTGAATGTAAGATGTGATTAAATGCATATAATTTCATCTATGTACTTTTTATTTTTATATAGGAATAATAATTAAATCTCATTAAAATAGGAATAATACGATTAAGCGTAGTAGAAAAGCGAATAGACTGACGTGTTGGTCAAGGATACACAGGGCCGTTCCTGTGAAATAGGAGGCTCAACTCTCTTTTTAAAATAGGTCCGTAGTAAAATAAAACGTAATATCTTTGTGTAGCTAAACTTCATTAAAAAAATCAGAATCAGAAGACCTTCTAAATATGGAAGGAATTAAAAAAAAATTAAGTGAAAGAGGTGAAATTTATCTAACGGTGTCGTTTGAATTTGTCACTCCTCTGTTGTGGAAAAAGGTAAAACGAATGGTTTTTGCGGGAAAAAAAATGATTGTTGTGATTCTTTCAATGAAATAGCTTTCCAAATTGACTGATTAAGTGATTATACAAATTAGGGGTGGTTTGATAGGATTATATTTATGTACAAAAAGGAAAACTAGAGTCTAAAAAAAACTCAAACGTATACCGAAGAAAGAAAAGGATATAATATTTTTTTATTTATTTAAGTGGGGTGGGTATTAGACTTAATTTTTTGTTTGAGGCCCGTAGTATTTGGAGGCCCGGTCTGGTTGAACACCTTGCACTCCCCCAGGGCCGGGCTTGGATACACATCACTAGATCAGTCGGGAATATTGAGATTACCATTAGGTAATTAATTTGACAAGAAATAAAGAAGATAATGACCATTTCCACGTTGAGGAAGGGTTTCTAAAGACTAGTTTTTAGTGGGTTAAGATCCTCTTCATTTGACAAAATAAATAGAGTTTGCAATTTGGAGAGAGATAGACACAAAAAATAGATGGTTTGGTCCTACCACCAAGTGGGTTCCACCATCATTAATAATATTATACTTTTTTTTTTTTTGAATCAAAAAATTTTATTTAAAAACTCGATCTCTGCTCAAGACAAACATCGACCGGTAATTCAGCGAATACAAACGAAAGGTGCCGTATATAGGCGAAACACCCGAAAAATAAACACCATAAAAGACATCCCTACACACAACACCTAGTCAAACCCTACCTGACAACACCCGCCAAAATAAACATCACCACCTAAAAACTCCTTCAAGAAACGACCACTGAAAAAACGATATCCATAACCATACATTGCCACTACTCAACCCAAAATAAATCACTCTGTCCGCATCGCCTAAGCTGAGCCACTATTAAAGATCAATCAGTTTCCACAACCTCACAACCTCTGGTACACCGAAAGAACACCAAAAAAGCCCAAAACCAAACTTGAGCCAAAGAGCTGACTCCCGATCTCGAATCAAAAGCAATCGGCCCACCAGACGGGCACCCCTTACCCCGGTCCACCAGAGAATGATCGTAGCCAGCCAAACAAGAATGCAGCTAGACACCAACTCCCGATCTCGAAGCAAAAGTAATTGGCCCACCAGCATCCAGCACACACTATGTATACGACATGATTTGCGGTAATGCAAACATCAATCAAAAAGGAACAAATGCTCAACTCGAAGGACACGCACCCTCTAAACCACCATAAACACCTAAGCAACCCAAAACTCAAACGAGAGGTAGCAACAATGAATATGGACCCGAATCACAGAGGCAACCTCCAAAAGGAATCACCCACAACAACCACCACAAAAGCACCCACCTCCTCACCTAAGCAACACCAACCCCCCTTTTTCGAATCCCCACCACCACCGCAACCACAATTGAACCACCACCAACACCACTACCTCATCACCTCACATCACCACCACCACCCGTTCATCACCACCCCCACCCCCACCACTGCAACACCACAGTTCAGCAAGCACAAGAGCAAGACAGCTAGGTTGAAGCCAAAGACTACGTTGCCAAACCACCTCACCAAGAAACTGGAAGCTACACAAACACAGATCAAGAGAAAGATGCAACCCAACAACAAAACACGGGCAGCGACGCCGGTCTGAAGCGGAAACACAACCCAGATCGTAAACAGGTATCCACCGGAGACAAGGAGAAGGCGTCCGACACCGGAATAAACAACAACCAAGCCAAAAAGCGACAAGAGCCCACCAACATGACCCAAAAAGGACCCAAAAAATTCTGAAGGTACATAAATGACTACTACCGCCAACACGGAGCGTCTAAGCACCCAACTCTTTCGAGCAACATCTGACAACTCAAGATCACACAGATGAAACAGAACTTTCAAGGAACCACATAACACACAAAAACCAGTTTATTGAAAACATAAAAAAAAAAAAAGGAAAATAAGCAACGAAAGCAACAACACAACACGAAACGACAGAGCAACACGAATGACACAACAACACGGACAACAAAACACGAACAACACGAAAACCAACCAAACCTCCGGCATGGTACAAGCACCCACGACACTACCGTCGCAAAATGGAAAACAACAACAAAAGGCAATACGAAAAAAACAAACAGAAAGAGTTCGGTCACCAAACCAGGGGTGGCGTGAACAATCGCACAACTCCGGCGAGCACCAGATAACTGACGAACCACGAAACAGTGGAGAAAGTGACACCCAAGCTCGTTAACAGCCATCCAAACGGCGACGGTGGAGCTGTTTGTCGACAAACGACGAGAGGTGACGGGATCTGAACAAAGAAGACCACGAAAATTTATGTCGGAGGAACGACGGGAAGACAAGACAGACGCCGGAGGAAGGAGGTTACGACGGTGGTGTAAAGAGCAACACTCGACACAACACCCTCTCTAGATCTACATCGCGGCGGAAAATTTGGAGATAGGGAGAAGAAGCCGCATGTTTGGGTTTAGAGAGATGACAGAGAAAAAGTCTAGAGAGAGAAGCTTAGTGTTTAAATTATATATTTTACTTTTTTCAAGATTTTATGCGTCTTTATCTCTCCAAATGGAAGAAATTGAGATACTAATAAATGGAGAGGATCTTAACTCGTTTTTAGTTCTACGATGTAATAATGACACTGTCCATGAGCATAAAGTTTATGTCAGATCATCTCAACTTTTAAAGTTAATTGATAACACATCATGTCAATCGAAAAATATATATGTGATTTAAGGATAGACAAGTTTCCTTAGCTGATACATAGTTAGGAGATCACTACTACTATTAAACAATGGTCAACCGATTCTTTCTCGAATCTACTTAGGAGTACGCGAGTCTTGAGAATAGCATACTTAGTCAAAGCTTAGTGGGAGTGGCCAATAAGACATCCAACTCGTACTCCCTCTTTTTTGCACCACTAACCGAAAGATGTGACAGACACAAACACACTTTTCAAGGGAGGCTTCGTATATTAGACTCTGTCAACGGGTCATGCCGCGAAATGGTGAGCTACTGGCTGAACGTGGTGTTCATGTTCCCCCTAAACGAGGGAAAACTCAAACACTATCGGCACAATAAACTGAGTAAGGTTAAACAATTTTGATCATGTCGTTTGGTCAGTAGGGATAATTTTATCTATAAATACTCATCTTATACAATTAAATAACACTCACTCCTCTGCATTTTGTAACAGAGAACGCACTACTATTATTAAATTACTAATAATTAGTATATTTTAAAAGAGTTTTTCTAACATACACCCTCCGGTCACTAATATAAGCAAAAAACTACTACCTCCGTCCCTAATTATAGGACCCTTTTGAAAAAATAACGGGAATTAAGATAGTGAATATTTGTATTAAATATATTTGTAATTACTATTGTTTTTACAATTTTATCCTTTAAGAGAGAGAGTTGATTTATGTTTTCAACATGTTATTTATTGCTGATTGAAGAAAAAGATTATAATAAATATGGGAATGTATGTAAAGAAATAATTAATGTAGTTGGAAATAACAAATGAGTATTATAAAAAGGGACAAATTTTTTTTCTCAAAAGGGTCTTATAATTAGGGACGGAGGTAGTACATTTTAGGTTCATTTATTTAATGAAGCACATGGTCTTTATTATAGACCACATACATCATTAAATGAATGAACCTAAAATGTAGTTTTTTTGCTTATATTAGTGACCGGAGGGTGTATGCAATATTGCAGGCAACTAAAAGTAATAACTTTTCATTAAAAATCAACAATTATTTATTAAAGAGCTACATATTTAATATAAAAGACACAAATTCCAAGTTAAAGTTACTACTTTAAATTTCTTAACATGTGTAAATTTGCACATCATAGAAAATTCACCCATAATTAATGTACCCCACATCTAATTTATAGACGATTTATAGCCAATGCTCCAATCTAACTATATCTCCAACAAGATTCCAGCTTGTAAGCACGTGAATCTCGTTTCTTTTTTTCCATCTCCAAGGACGGGTTTCATTATGACCATGTTGGTATTAAGAGATCAATTTAGTGGACCGTATAATTTGACAATTTCTCAATCAAAGAGATTTATGAGATGTTAATGTCGGTTTCTAATATTGAAAGAAGTAAAATTATTCCGTTAAAGGTATATCTTTGTACGGAGGTTAGAGAAATTATTGTGTTGGAACGAACCTAACCTATCATCCTTACAAACAACAAATTAAAATATGACACGTCGTTGTTTTCTTTTAAAATAATTATAAAAAAATAAATCAACTAGTCATTTCTCTCTCTCTCCACCACCACTAATTCGTGATCTTCTATCATCATTCACCACCAACACCTGGAAAAACAATGAAGTGTCATATTTTAGTTTGTTGTTTGTAAGGATGATAGGTTAGGTTCGTTCCTACCCAAGAATTTCTCCAGAGGTTAATACAAAATAATAGATTTACATTGCATTAGTGGTTGCGGTTTCTTTCAATCATTTCAACATTTATTTGTTGAGTGTTCATTGCTTGGAAGTATTTGGACTTTTGTATTGACATGGTTGTGTATTATGTCAAATAGCATGGTGTATGTAACATGTTCACTCCTTTCGTGGTCTCTGCATGAATCGTATATGGCATTGTGATTTACTACAACCACTTTAGATGGCTTGTGTGTGGTCTATTGCCAAAATCCATAAAGAGCTTGTCATAAGTAAAATTTTAGAATATATCAAATTAATGTTATGGTGGTGATTCAAATAAAATGTTAAAGGGTTCAAGTTTGAGTTACATCAATGGTAGATACATCCTATTACGTGTTCGTCTTCCTTGGTTTGAGTTTTTTTTTTTTTTTTTTTATAGGTGTTGTTGTATTGGTTTGGTATTTGTTTGTATGAGTATACGTTGTCTTGAATATTTGTTTTGTGTATTGTTTTTATAATTCTCTTCTTTGACACATGTTTTGTCTTGGATAGTTAGATCTATTCTATACTATATTAAAGTGCGTACACATTTTTTGTGTGGTCTTTTCTTTTGCAATTTTACATTTTCTTTTTCTTTTTCAGGGAAACTTGCTTATAACATTTAATTGATAATAAGAGTTTCAATACAATTGGGTATATCATAATAAACAGCGGGATTAGCTAATAACGTAGTTTCTCTTGCAAGAGCATGAGTAACCGTGTTGGTTTGTCGCCTAACAAACTCCACCTTAGAGTTCGAAAAGAAAGAGCTAAATAGTAAACGACAAGATGAAATAATGGAACCAAATTCAGATGTGTCATTTCTAGTAGACAGAAAAGCATCAGATGTGACTTTAGAGTCCGTTTCAAAATCCACGCTATCGAACTGCATATCACTTAGCCATTGCAAAGCCGAATGTAAACCTAAGGCTTCACCAACATCAACCGAAACAATACAAGGATATGTAACAGTCTTAGCCAGAACAAAGGTACTGTCTGAATCTCGAACACAAATATCAATACCTGTACGTTTGAAGCGAGAAGAAAAAGTCGCATCGATGTTGCATTTATATCTCCCCGAATAGGGTGCTTCCACGAAGTAGCAACATGTTGTGCCGTAGTAGAAACCCCAACATCCGGTGTCGGTGAAGGCTATTGATGCGCATCTGATGTAAGGGTAGCAGGAGCATTCACTAATTGCCAATCAACGATCATATTCCTAGCACACTCCAAAACTGTAACACTGATTTCTGTAGCATTGTCCCAAACTCTGAGATTGCGGTATTTCCAAATACTCCCAAAAACAGTTGTCAGTCGCTGAACTAAATCAACATACAAATGCTCTAGAAGTGAGAAAATAGCACCCGTAACCGAAACAGTAGTAGATATAGCATGCTGAATAGAGCCCCACAATCCGGTCTAGTTCCAAACCTGAATAGCAAAAGGACAATAAAAAAAAACATGCATAAGATCTTCATTATTCGAATCACAACTAGCACAATTTGTTGGACAGACAACTCTTTTATCTAACAGATGAACTCGCTTTGGTAAACAACCACGACACATATACACCATACTAAGTTCTTGACTTTCGACGGGACATATAAACTACTTTATTTACAACTTAATATTTTTTTCCCTTGAGGAACTTGATACTTTTTTTAATTCAATAGGGGGCCGAAGTCCAAAAGAAAATGAAACTAAAAACTAGCTTAACAAATCTAGAGATGCAAACACTCAAAAATATCATCGAAAAGAAAACGTCGAAGCTTGTTTGAGGGAGATTTTGCAACAGAACAACTAAAACTCTGTTTGAGAGTTTAGAGGGAAAGGGAGATGAGGGTTTTGGAGGGATGAGAATAGAGAAAAAAATAGATAAATCTTTAGAATTCACCTTTTTTAAGGTGAATAAGTGGGGTGTCCGGGATTCGAACTCGACCCTGCATATAACAATGTATATCCCTGCCAACTGAGCTATGCTCACGGTGACAACTTTGAAAGTATTATAGCAACATAGAATGGATTTGAAAAACTTACCCAAACCCCTAAAAACTTCTCATCCAATACAATATTTTAGTTCCCTAACATTAGAGAGATTTTATTTTAAGAAGAAAATTAAATCCTCAAAACCCTTACTCTCATAGCTCTCCATTCTTTCCAATTTTTTTTTTTACAAACTCTTCCCTCAAACTCTCAAACAAACATAGCCTAAAACTCTGTTTGTGAGTTCGGAGGGGAGGGAAAGTGAAAACTTTTGAGGAAGTGGGAATAGAGGAAACATAATGTTTTTTCATATTTAATTATAGGTCAAATGCATCTAAAGGTCCTTTAAGTTTTTCATTTTCCCAAAGTGGTCTTTTAAGTTTCAAAAGTCCCAGACAAGTCCTTTTAGTTTTTGAATCGTTTCAAACAAGTCTTATTGTAGATAACATAGTTGGTAATTGCTTCCTTGAACTCATCTTTGGTACCAAATCCAGCTCCTAACACCCACTTAAAATTAGTCATCTTTTTAGGCATGGTAAATGGTGGATAATGCACTTTGTTGCTATCATCTGAATCATCACCATCATCCTTTAAAAGGACTTGTTTGAAACGATTCAAAAACTAAAATGACTTGTTTGAGACTTTTGAAACTTAAAGATTTGTTTGGGACATTTGAAACTTAAAGGACCACTTTGGGAAAAACGAAAAACTTAAAGGACCTTTAGAAGTATTTAACCTTAATTATATTTTAAGTAAGTTTATATTTCGAATTAATCTTACTATTTTTTTACAAGAATTAATTCTACCTTATGGATGTCAAAATTCACATTTTTCTCACGAATATAAAAAATATTCTACTTGAAAATATAATATTGATTGTTATTTCTTCGTTGTGCGGCATGAATCAGGTGGTATAATAGCATATTAGTTTTCTTTCTCAAGTGTATAATCGTTTTCTCACGATCAAAAGTCAAAAGATATATTATAAGTATCTATGACTATATATCAACATATTTTATATGTATAGTTTGGTTTGAAGACACCTAAATCCACGTTTTAAACAAATCTAAAGATTTTGCGGTAAATCTAATTGAGCTCTAACTTTTTGACGTCTAAGTATGAAAAAAAAAAAAAAAAAAAAAAAAGGAACAAAAGGAGTATCATGTGAGTGTGTTGATGTAATACTAATATGTGTAACTTGAACTTGTGACCTATCTTAAACTTAATAGAGTAAATAGTTTTTATTTTTGACAGGAAAAGTAAATATATGTATTATTATTTTTGTCAAGTAAATATATGTATTTTTCTCGATTGGAATCCAAACTTTAATTCGCCTAATTCTTTTAATAGGAAGAGTAAATATATGTATAAAATATGCAATGATTAGGGTTCAAACTCCAGCCACTACAAAAAAAAAAAATATTAATTGCAATATTAATTATTTATTTATTTTTTTACCAACTAGTTCAAACATCGACCACTACAAAAAAAAAAGTTATAATTGTAATATTAATAATTAGTTTATTTTATTTACCAACTATTTATTCTAGACCATTAATTAAAATCTTTTCTCACTCTCATCGTTACCATACAACTCGATCTTTCTTCTTATAGTGTTTTTTATAATCATGAATTCAATGCAATCTATAACGATCTATATATTTCTCAACAAAAAAAATCTAATAGTTCAATTTTTTTTATAGCAGACAAATGAGGATAGTATGGTAATATAGCTGATATAATGTGGGCCATTTTGATAGGTACAATATTTTGATATATAAAAATACACACTAGTTCCATTCCATGGTCACACCATTTGTGTTTTCTATTTCTTCTTCCTCTCATAATTAATATCTTTCTCTTTGTGTGTGCAAAAATTAAGAGATGTTAGATAGATTGAGGAAGAAGAGGTATGCAATTTTAATGTGTGGAGAGGATTCAGAGTATTTGTTGAAAAGACATGGAGGTTGTTATGGTTTCTTTACAAAAATGTTGGCTGAGGAAGGAGAAACATGGGATCTTTACAAAGTTGTTAATCAAGAGTTTCCTGAGGACGATGATGTTGATTTCTATGATGGTTTTGTCATCACTGGAAGCTGCAAAGATGCACATTCCAATGACCCTTGGATCCATCAACTACTCACTCTTGTTCACACATTGAATTCACTCAACAAAAAAATCCTTGGCATTTGCTTTGGCCACCAGGTAATAATTAAGTAATAAATATTCACAATTAATCACATAAAAATGTTAACCTTTTGATTTTGGCAAGAAAAATGATAGGTTGACAGGAATTTTTTGATGTCATTTGATTTTGATGGATATTTTTAATATATATATATATAGGGATAGGATCAAATGACACCATGGTGTCAAAATTAGTTTGACACAAAATCTCATCCATTCATTTCATTTAATCCAAAGGTTTAAAACTATCACCAAATTAATTAATATACACCAAATACTCTCTATCACCTAATTAAGAAACATATCTATCATTATTAATTTATAATCAAACATTCCATTTTTATTTCCCCAAATTTATTTGTTCCTCTTTTTTATTTTCCCAGATTTCTATAATCATACTCAAACTTTTTTATAAAATGAATGGTTGAACTCATATATCTATGGTTGTTTGAGTCATCATCACCATCAATGATATTTATTTGTCTTTATCTCATATACTCATATTTTTTTAATAATTAATTAAATTGTATTAAAAAAAACCAACAAGCTCGACAAATGATTCTTGAATTGTTCATGCTAATTAGATTATTTTGTCACTCAGAGGTCTAATGTTTTTTTAGAGGACTCGTTGTGTCTCATGTTTAACTGAATTAAGATTTATCATGATTTTATAAAAATTATAAAGTTTGAGTTTGTGCTTATGGCCAAAAGAAAAAAGTTAGGGGAAAATAAAAAGGGTTCGAATCTACCAAAAACAAGAAGGTATTGTTTGATTATGAATTAATGATGATAGATATGTTTCTTAATTAGGTGATAGAGAGTATTTGATGCATGTTACTTAATTTGGTGATAGTTTTAAACCTTTGGATTAAATGAAATGAATGGATAAGATTTAGTGTCAAACTAATTTTGACACCATGGTGTCATTTGATCCTATCCCATATATATATAAGTTTTAGTAGATAAAAGAATAATAAAGAGAAGTATTGTTGGAAAAAAAAAAAAAAAGACACACGAAGATGAACGTACACGATATTATAATGTTTGTACTTTGATGTTCAAATAATACATTTTTGTTTTGTTTTAGATGAAGTGGTAATCCACTGAAATCATACACATTTTTTAATTACTATGAACTAATTAATGTTGTGATTGAATTTTAGGTATATAATAATCCTTCTTGTCACATATCAATTTTTTTAAAGCTTATATGAACAAATATCTACATAATATATAATATATGATTGGATGTTTTTGTAAAATTCCTTCACGCCTTAATTAGTTCAATTGCACATTATTCTTTTTAGCCTTTTTTTTGTAACAAATTTATTCTTTTTACTTATTATTATTCAAAGATTTATTTTTCATTTTCTCTCTTTTAATCCCTCCGTCTCATTAAGTTTCATGTTTAATTATTATATCATTCATCTGTCATTTTAAAATACGAAGAAAATATTAGCTTTTTCCACTAATATCGTTACTTGTTGTATCTCAATCACCTAAATTAGTACTTTATTATAAATATATAAAGATGATTTGATGCCTGAGGTGAGGGTATATATATAAAAGAGTAGAATGATATAAAAGAGTAGTTAATGATTTTAAATCTCACCCGAATCATTTTTTTAAGAAGTTAAACAAATTATATCAAAAAATCAACACAAGCTTCTTTAGCATAAAGTGTATTAAAGGAAGTTAAAGTATCCAAAAATAATAATAAGACAATCCACAAACTACGACAAATAATATTGACATCGACCTTTATAAAAATCAAGAATATTGACATTGACCTTTATAAAAAGAATATATTTTAACCAAATGAATTTTGTTTTATCATCAAAATTAATATACAATATTTTCTAATGTGTGAATAAAATACAATGATTTTCTTATAAAGAACTATGAATAAGTTAAAAGATAATCTCGCCTCGTCTCATATTAACTGGCGTAGTTAAATAAAATTAGTATCATTCACTAAAATACGCATATTAATTATAGTCAGTGGAGTAGTAAAATGAAGTTAAATTTTAATAAATAAGGATATATTATTTAAAAAATATATTATCTTGATATATTAAAGTAAGAAAAAAAAATGCAAAAGTGACACATGAGACGCAGGGAATATTTAATACTCCTCTAGCCGTAAGTATGTTTAGAAGGATTTTTTTCTTTTTTCCTTACAAGTAGCCAAATGGGGAAAAATATATTTATCGTTTTGACTAATATGGCTTCTTTTTCAACAAGGATAATGAATTAGCTTGTACCGTCTATCTGAACCACAAATGTTTAAAATTATATTTGTGGTCCTGTCAATAATCAGTACCATATGTTTTGTTGGAGTTATTTGTATGTTGTGTTAAAAGTTCCTTTATGGATGTAACAAAATATGTTCCTTTTCCACATGTGGTCTAATTTGGTTATGGGGACATATGTCACAAAATGACATGATTAATCAATATGAATCTCGAAAAGAAAGATAACATACTCAATTTATGAGGAGTCATTTCTCAACTATATATCTAACTTAAAATCATTGATTAAAGAAGTAAAACAATAGAAATTTTGTTTTAAAGAACATGGTTTAAAAAAGTTTAAAAATTTATTTTGTCGGTTTTCAACATAACATTTGTTTTTCTTTCAATTTGTTTTTTATATTTCTTTTCTTAAACGATATCATAAGGCACTTTTTAATATTTTTCATAAATTATTTAACTAACAAGATGTTTAAAAGTTATATTACAAAGCATCTCTCTCTAATTGATACTATTTAGTTTACCTCCACAACGAGAGTATTTGTTAGATATAGAATAAAGAATAAGATCCTCTCATCATGGAGGATCCAACATAAAGAGAAATTGTTTGTGAACATATAATGGACCAAAATGTTTCTTAAGTGTCACACACACTTATTGGGTAATAATGTGTTGAATTTTGCACATGCTTCATTGAAATATTTGATTGTGTTCGTAGATAATTGGGCGTGCATTGGGAGGGAAAGTGGTACGTTCTGCTGCAGGTTGGGACATAGGTGTCTCAACCATCAACTTGTTACAATCATCATCATCATCTCTCAATTTGCCATCAAAACTTTCACTATTCAAATGCCACCGAGATGAGGTACTATTTATTTCTAAATTATGAAAACATAATTATATTTTTTTTTCTCATAATGGTAAAATTAAGTGATTGAATTTATGTGTAAAATAAAATTGATTAGGTTCTAGATTTGCCTGCTGAAGCAGAGGTAATTGGTTGGTCAGAAAAGACTGGAATTGAGATGTTTAGGTATGGAAATCACATGTTGGGCATCCAAGGCCACCCTGAATTCAACATTGACATCTTTCTTCACTTTATAGACCGTATCACTAACCGTAATTTAATCCAGGTACGTAATATTTACACACACACCTCATCATCATTCATATATATATGCTCTAATCTTAATCAAAGAGATATAACATTGTTCTTTCAACTCTTTTTACAATGTTGGAAGTTAAATAATTAAGAAGTTTTTCTATCATGTGCAAATATTAAGAAGTTTTAAAATAGTAACTATGCATTGATACTTATATATTTTATATTAAATATTTAAATTTTTAATAAATAATTGTTGTTTTTCAATAAAAACTTGCTAATTTTAGTTGTTTTAACATATACAATATTATACACCAAAAACTCATATTTTTTTCTTTTAAAAAAAAAAGACAAACTCATATTTTGAAATCTATATGTCTATAAGTGGAAAATCTTTTGCAATATTTTAAAATCAGAAGATTTGATCCATGGTATGGGATCAGAATCTGGTAGAATTCACATTTATATAGCACCACGTGCAGTGCAATGAGTCACAATTATTGATTTTTTTTTTTTTTAAGGAAGTCACAATTATTGATATAAAATAAATAAAATATACATATATATTTTCGTTCGCTTAATGTATTCCTTATCCCCTTGCTTTGTGATGTATGTCTTATCTTGTCCTTATTTATAAGTTTTATTTGTGATAAAAATATAAAGTTCCAATTCAAATAAGAGCAATAATATATTAGTAGATTGTAATGAGCTTATAAATAGTGACAAAAGTAGTATTAATATGTGGATGTTTGGAATTGCAGGAAGCTTTTGCTTCGGATGTAAAGATGAAGGCAACATTACGAGATCCAGACACAGATGCATGGAAAACACTTTGTCTCACATTTCTTAAAGGTCAATTATGACCTAGTAACAAAATATTCTGCTGTAATTTTTTTTTTACTAAAAATTTCAGCTGTAATTGTTATTATTTGACAATAATAAAAAGTGACATTTCTTAAATATAATACTATTATGATCGAGTAACCCAATATTCAATTATAAGTGTGTGTTTGTTTCAAGTTATAATTGTTGATTCCCGAGAATAAAATGATAGGAATGTATATACCTATGTTTGTTACAAGTTTACTAAATTTTATTCCCGGGTATAAAATGTTCCTGGGAATAGAAAAAATTTCCCAAGGAAAAGGGTGGGAATAAAGTTCCCATGGAGATGGGAATAAATTCATAAATAATTTTCCTATTATAATTCCTATTTTTATGATTCCTAGGAATATTATAAAGCTAACCAAACATATTTTTCCTAAATTCCTTGGAATAAAATTCCCATCTTTATATTCCAAGGAATGTTATTCCTAAAAATAAATTTGATAAACTTGAAACAAACACACCCTTATAGTCATTTCTTAATATTTGTAAATTAAACAAAATGACATTTAATGAGTAATAATTAAGTAAAGAAACTAAAAAGAATTAAGTAAGGAGAGAAATTATATAAATGAATAATGTCAGGAACACGCTTTTTTAATTTACATATCCCAACACACTACACTATTATATATGTTGATCTCATCTAATTTTGATGGAATTCATATGAATTTTATCCAATAGAAAATAGTGTATTAAAATGTGTGTTAGATAATATGTTGTTAGCCGATCTCGTACTAATAACTTCATTCCATATAAGTAATTAAGAAACTAATTATGACCAAATTAGGAAAGATACACTAATAACTTCATTCCATATACACTTTCCAATCATTATTATAAGCAAAACTTTTTATTTTAGATTCATTTATTAAATGATGTATGTGGTTTATAATAAAGATCATATACATCATTAAATAAATAAATCTAAAATAAAAAGTTTTGCTTATAATAGTGATCGGATGATGTAAATAATTAAGAAGGTAGTTATGACCAAATTAGGAAAGATACACACAAGAAAGAGGCTTGTGAAAAGTCAAATCTTTTCAAATGCACACATGTATTCATTCTATGACGGGTTGACATTTGATGAAACTGAGTACATTGTTTAAACAATAAGAGAACTGATTAACGAAATTGATGCATTAGCTGAGGCACAATTACTTACATTGGAAAAAAATATGAAATGTTCTTATCATTGGAAAAAAATCATAATGTATAGTATACCTTTTTTTCTAAGGATAAGATTATTTAATTGGCTAGTGCTTCTCTTAGTCTCCAATCAATATAATTTGGAGACAAAAGGACCCACGTATATTTTATTGAGAGAAAAAGAATTCATATATCTTCCCCAATAAATATTTACACAATAATTAATAAGGTTGAATATGTTTTTGTGTTTAGAATTATTTCAATTTTTATTTTAGTCTTTTTAAAAAATTTAATCGACTTTTGATTCTTAAAAGTTTTGTATCATCATTTTTTGTCTTTATTTCCATTCATGTGTATTATTAAAAAATTTATTTTTTTTCCTACATTCATGTTTTGTACATTATATAATTCTCTCTTATAAGATTTTAAACTTTTAACAAGGGATGATTATGGTTTTTGTTTTTGTTTTCGACACTTAAACAAGGAATGATTATGAATTTTAATGTTTTTGACATTTAAAAATACATATTTAATTCATTAAAAAATTCTGATTATTTTATAGACATTCTTATAATATTCTAAAGACTCCTAAAAAACTATTTAAAATTTTTAATAATACACATGAGTTGATTTAAAAACAACAATTAAAAATAGTGATGCAAGACTTCCGAAGGATAAAAAACCGAAGAATTTTTTTTTATATAAAAATTAAAACAAAAGGTTAAAATATTTATAAAAATCAAAACCATATTAAACCTTAATTATTAATACGGGTCTTGCTAAGTGACTTGTATATTCAATCATTTTGGCTTCATAAAGTACCTTCATTGATAGATAATACAGGTGTTGCTTAAAAAAGGTGTGTTCCTAGCCTTTATTTTCTAGTTAATATCTTGATATTTTAATTTGAATGTCCAAAATGAGGGGGAAATGCGCATAACACGTGACCATATAATATACACCCTATTTTCACATTTCTTAAGAAAAGTTGTTGGTGTAAATAATGTCTCTATTTTATGTGTTAACATACCAAATTATCTTTGTTTGTATGTGTATTAAATTTGACTTTTTATATTTCAAGACAAGTTAGTAGTATTTATTAGGGGTATGTTTAAGAAAAAAATAATAAATGCATCTAATAATTTGAAAAAAGATTTACATTTAGAAACAAAAATAAAATCAAATGGATGCTTAAATATAGAAACGGAAGGAGTGTGCAAACAATTGTGTGATGCAAAATAGACAAAATAACATCTACATTCTCGATCAGAGTGAGATAAAATATTCTTTTCAAAAAAAAAAATAGAGTAAGATTAATTATCTCGATCACAAAATATTACTAGTTTTTTATTCTTTTTTATTAAAACTTTTTGAGAAACGCTGACGAGCGTCTTTAGATACTATTTAAGAATTTAAATAGTACTCTCTCCGTCCTCTTTTAACTGAGTTATTGACTCATTTCACACTTATTAAAAAAAATGTATAAGTGAAAGAGAGAGAAAAATGGTTATGAGTGCTCTTATCAACTATTGGTGCATTCTTGTTTATCATAAATGCAAAGTAGAATATATTGAATTGAGAGTAGTGAAAATAATATTAATTAGAGTTATAATTGAAAAAAGTACTCCCTCCGTCCCAAATTGTATGTCGCTTTAGAAAAAAAAAATTGTCCCAAATTATATGTCGCTTTACAATACCAATGAAATATTAATGTTACTTTTCCTATTATATCATTAACTATTAATTACTCTCTCTTCTTTCAATTATTTCATTTATCTTTTCCATACCATTTATTAAGGATAATTTTGTAAAACAACTCATAATTTCTCTTCCCCATACAATATTAATTACATTTCTTAATACGTGTGAAATGGTCAAAACATCGTGCAATTTGGGATGGATGGAGTAGTTAATATTGTATTGAAAAGTGAAATAGATCAATTTTTCTGAAACAATATTTTTTTGCAAATGGGTTAGTTATTATAAGATTTTTTTTTGCAAATGGGTCAATTATTATAGAACGGAGGGAGTAAGTTTTTATGATAATTTGTGCAATCAATACATTAAAAATTAAAATATTTAATTTTTTCAAAAAATAATTTCTTGATTTGAAATATTTAAAAAGTGTCCAAAGACATTTGTTAGCAAAACACTGATTTTATTATCTTTTATGTTTCATAATTGAAACTTAATTATTATGGTGGTGGAACCGGTCTGACAAAATTTGGACATCATCATTCCAGCTGTTTAGCTGCTCCACCTTGGTATGTAGCTATCCTCCCATATCCTCCCATACAAAGTGGAGTGTACACTTCAAAAGGAATTTTAAAGTTATAATTATTAGTTTGATGGACAAAGAGATATGTTAAATTGTTTTAGGTCGCGTCACCTTTTTATACATTTCGGGTATGTTTCGTAACATCTAAAAAAAGAGCTTATAGTTCTTAACTTATAACTTATAAGTTTGTTTGATAAAAAAAATTCTATTTAATAACACTTTTTCACATGAGTTTATAGCTTATTTCATGAGTTTATAAGCTATTTTTCAGAAGTTATTCTAAGTAGCGTTTGAGCTTATAGCTTATAGCTTCTCACTTTTAATTCCAGTTTTACCCTTATTATTCTAACTAAATTCCATTTTTTACTCTTAATTATTTATTATATTATAAATTAAAATACATATATTTTATATATGAATGCTATTTTTTTTTATGAATGAAGATCCTTTTTTTTCTCAATAGAAAAAGATTATTTTTTTTACCGTTACAATTGTTACGTTTTTTTTTTGGACTATTTCAATATTTAATGTCACTTTTTTTTTTGCGAAATGACACGTTATTTTTGTGTGATATATCAGAATTGTAGAGAATAAGAACAAGGACAATAATTTTGTCCAAAAAAAAATGAGAATGTTACGTTTACCTTCACTATATATAGGGGGCATATCACATAAGAATGGGTATCTTATGTGAAAATGATGAGAATAAATTACACCCGTCAGATTAAAAGCAATGGGTGAGATTAAAACAACACTTAAGTGACTCATGTGCCAAACATGTGACCAATTCTCTCCCTCTTTTCTCCTATATATATATATTTACAAACTATATTTTATTATTGTTACATTTAAATTTTTTTACACTTTATATCTAATTTTTTTAAGCAAATGTAAATAAATATAAATTAATATTTAGGAATTAAAAATTAATTTAATAATAATATTAAATTAACAATTTTTAATTTTTAAATACTTTAAACATTAATTGATATAAACATTATTATGAATTAAAAATGTCCTTTTATGTAATTTTACATCTATCAGCTAATTGAACTGCTAATTTTACCAAACATTTCAAGTAGTTTATCAGCTACTAGTCATCAGCTATAAACTATAAGCTAGCTTATCAATCATCCGCTATTTTTACCAAACAGAGCCTTCATTTGAACCATAAAATCAAATATTCCACGGAAATATCAAATTTGGAAATACAAAAACTAAAATCATCAAATATTCCACGGAAATATCAAATTTGGAAATACAAAAACTAAAATCAATTGTATGTTACATTACTTTGTGAGATGATGATTATAGAAGAAGAATGAGATATAAGAATGAATAAACGGGTGTGGTATATATACAAGTGTGTATTCTACAAATGCAATAACCATGTATGTAGAGATGGTTATGCTACTAACTGTGGTAACTATGTGATCAGTCTCTAACTAACTCAATCTTATCCAATTAATTTCTAGTTCAAGTAAATGTAGTCTAACAAACTTGTGTTAATATGAAGTATAACAGCGAAAAGATGCGTACGTATGAGTGATCGTATTTCTGCTCCTTTATTGCGCTAACGTTTTAAAATTATGAACGATAGAGAGAAGATCAACTCGAAGCTTATTTGAGGATTGAATCATGTCCCAACCAAGTGAATATCTTTGTTATTCAGACCTCTCCATATGAAATTGCAAATAGTTTCATGAATATTGTTTTAAAGAACATAGTTTTTAAATTTTTAACAATTTTATTTTGCCAATTTTCAACGTAACATTTCTATATTTGTTTTCTTAAACAATATCCTAAGGATACTCTTTAATATTTTTGATGAGTTATTTCACTAACAAGATGTTTAAAAGTTATAAAGGATATAGTAAAAAACACGGTTCTGTTGAAAGTAAAAGTTGCTTCATAAAACATCTCTCTTCAATTAGAACTATTTTGTTTGTCTCCACAACGAGAGTACTTGTTAGATACCAAATAAAGAGTAAGACCCTCTCATCATGGATGATCCAACATATAGAAAAATCGTTTGTGACATAACATGGACAAAAGTGTCAAACACTTATTGACTAATATTAATTAATTGAGAAAGGAAAAACTAATATCAATAATGATGATACTAATGATCATCTTACAATTGTTCTTGATGGACAAACTATTAATATTGAGACGACAGCTCCTGAACCAAGAAAGATTATTTAAATGAAATACTTATAAGAAAAATGAAACACTTAACCATAAATGAAGTTATAATCATGAGACAAATTTGGGGACAAAATGCAAACTCAAGAGCAATAGCATTGGATGGCAAAGGAAATGAAACACGTTTCATGCACTCAATTTCCTTCTGCACTCTACGAGCATGTCCTTGTAAAACTGGCACTTGCTAATCTCATTTTCATTGCTATTAATGCACTGCAACCAAAAGAACAGATTCACTATAAGAAATATTCTTAAATAGAATGCAAGTACAAAAGCAATTTTGTAGAATTTGAACACATCGTTATTGTTTTGTTATACACTATTTAGTAAAATATTATCAAATAGCAGCTATAGTGGCTCTAAAATACTATTGCGTAGTCAAATTTGAACAAACTATTATTTTCAACAACATAAGAGAGTAAAATCATATGAATAAAAAAAAAACATACATCTAGGAAAGCCTTTGAGTGAATATCGCATGCATCGCTACTAAGACTTTTAGCATTGGGTGCGGGTGCGGGTGCAGGTGCAGGAGATCCAGTAACAACTTTTTCATTTCGAATAGTTCGAGGACAAAACACAGCATCCACAGCCCTGTCTACCATAGAAGTCCAGCCCCAAAAGCCACTCCTACAAATTGAAAGAAAACATACTCAATTCGGTACAAAATCACAAGTATATTGGAAATGGTATTGTCATGCCATGTCCTTTGTAATAGAGTACCTAATTGAAAGAATATTACTTTCCCTAACTTTCTCTTATGAAATATGAATCCTCTCGGATTCGAGTTTCCTACTACCGTGACACGCGCATACCTTCAGCCATTGTTCCAAAAAAAGTTCCACCGTTGGAATTCTGAGGAGGAGCTGGAGGGGGAGCACCGTTTCTATCATTGGAATCCCCGCGATGAGGGGGAATACTATGAGCTGCACCAAGACAATACATTAATACAAGCTTAGGAGGCAGAATTATAATTTAAATCCCTAATTTCTTAAAGCTTATTTTGAAACTAATTAAGTTTAATCTATTGTACAATGATATGTATCATAATCACATTAATTCATACCTCCATATGGACCCGGAGTAGGACGTGAACGTCGAGCTGCGCGACCCGATTTTCCTACAAACACACAAGTAATACAATTGATCAACATTATATAACTAGAAAATAAAATCAGAGATGAACACATTCTTAATTTATTGAGTGAAATCACTATACTATTTTATTGTTCAGACAAATCAAAAACATACAAAGAATGCATGCCTTGATTTGAATCACAAGTTATATATAATAATGTGTATACATCATTCACGTTCATAATTATATTCATTCACATTCATAATCACATTCAATTATTCATACACAACGAAGCTATGGAGGAACTCACCACTACGTCCACCACCACCACCAGCACGTCCACCACCAGGCATGTTGTTATTCTTTTATGTTGTGACTTTTTATATCAAGAAAACAATAGAACTGAAAATACCTTGAACAAACTATTAAATTTATATTTTGATAAAATAGTTAAAGAGTAATGATACATTGAGAACTGGTCATTTAACTTGTCCTATAAATTAGAGCTATGAGAACTGGTCATTCCTCACAGTCCACGTGTGCTGTGTCTGTCTATCATATGTTTCTTGTTGGAGAAGAAAATCACACCAGAAATGTATTTTATCTTTCTTCTTTTCTTTCGCATAAAGCTATATCATCGTTTTTTTTTACACAAAGGTATTTTATCTTATAGTCCCTAATATAAACATTTTTTTTATCAAAAAAATATAAGATAAATTTAAATTATTAGAGACATTTATCATTGCTTTTTTACTAATTTTTTTTTTTTAAATATATGCTTAACTAATATTAATTAAATATGTTTATTATTCTAATAGGTCTTATATGTATAACTCATTTGATAGTTGCAGAAATTTTGCCACTAAACTATTTGACCAATATAAAAAATGAGAAGTGAAAGTTGAACATATACATTCCTATAGAATATAGTATTTTAAAAATATTCATATGCTAAATGGGTATATATAGGGTTAATTGTTCAAATTGACCATGTAATATATGTGAAGTCTGAAAAAAAAAATGACTGTGTGATGAAAAAAAATTCACACTCTGGAATTTGAGATTCTTTTTTCTTTTTTTTTTTGGTAGAAGAATTTGAGATTCTTTTTTACCTCTTTTATGATTTTTTGCAAGTATGTTTAGAACGCCAAAATACTAGTCTTTGCAACAAAAAAAAATTATGTTATTCGGACAAGAGACAAATTAATTATAAATTTTTATCAACAAACAACATAAATATCTATCTAGAAATCATATTTTGAGCCGGGTTTTTTAGACACCTCAATAGAAGTGCATAGAGGGAACATAAAAAGTTTAAGAGTATTATGATTATGCCTCGATTTATTTTGTTTTATCATCTAAAACGTGTAAAATTGTAATTTTGATCCAAGTAAGCATACTCAAGTTTTGGTCCCTAATTTTTCTAGCAAGTTTATAACATCATAAAAACCTCTTAACGTTTTGTCAAAAAAAAAAAAAAATCTCTAACGTTAAATTTTGGAGTTTTTAAATAAGGGACAAATTAATTATGAATTTTCATTTCCCATAATTGTAAATTTTTTAAACAATTCATAATTAATTCGTCCCTCGTTTAAAACATTCTTATGATGTTCTAATCATACCTGCCATAACGAAATTTAACTCATGACTATATGCTAAATCGAAACAAAACTATAATTATGCACGTTTTGATTGAAAAATTAAAATAAAATGAGGCCTAGTTCGAATGCTATAAAACTTTGCATATTCTTTCTATGTAATTTTGTAGAGGATTCTAAAAAAACTAACGTTTCAATTTCTAGATTGAGGTTTCCGTTTTATTTTTTTGCTTATTGGCACTTTCAAAATTATTAATTCCTCCCTTGTCAAAAAAATACTAATTGTATATGCAAAGTCATATTTACTGTATAAACATGCATGCAAAAAATCATGAAAAAAATTCAACCTCTCAATAAGTTTTATGGATTTAAGTCTATATGAAGAAAGAAAAAAAAAAAAAAAAGGAGGTCAAACGGTATCATTTAAGTCAATTTTCGATTATTGTCAAGAAAAAAGAAAAAGGCAATTTAGGATGGATCAATTGGCATGCAATATTTGGATGTTTCTTTAGATATCATCAGTACAAAATCAGATGCTCGGTGCATCATGTATGGCACTGCTCGGTGCATGAGATTACAATTTCAAACTATTAATATTCAGATGGCACTTGCTGATCTCATTTTCATTGCTGTTAATGCACTGAAACCAAATGAACAGGATCACCTTGAGAAATATTTCTTAAAAATAAACATGTAAAATAACAAATTTCAACCATAGAATGCAAGTACAAAAGGAATTTTATAAAACTATCTAGAGCCTAAAGCAATTTTATAAAACTATCTAGAGCCTAATTTTGTTAAACAGCACTACAGCGTAACGAAATTTGAACAGGTTGCTATCGTTTTGCTATATGCTATTTTGTCAATGTTTGGTTTGGCGTTTGCAGTCCAACATCAATTCTTACACAAAATATCCAAACATTTTTCAAATATATCATTCTTATTTTGAATGTATCCAAACAAAATCATTTCACGTTCCACTCGCTTATAGGAGAATAGAATCATATGAAAAAAACAACTTACATCAAGGAAAGCCTTTGAGTGAATATTGCATGCATCGCTACCAAGACTTTGAGTATTGGGTGCAGGTGCCGGTACCGGTGCCAGTGCAGGGGAAGCAGCAGGAGTTTCGGTAAATACTGTTTCACTTCGAATAGTTGGAGGGCCAAATACAGCATCCACAGCCCTGCGTGCAACAGAAACTTCAGTCCAAAAAGCCACTCCTACAAATTGAAAGTAAACAAACTCAATTCATTACAAAATCATAAGTGTATGAAAATTGAGTAATACAATACTAACCAAACAAGTTATAATTCTTGTAACTAAGTGTGCTGAATCAGCATAACTTTAACTGATTAAGAATCTTATACCAACCTCTCATTTGATCAAATACAAGGAATATAGAGAATATTACTTTCCCTAACTCTCTCTTATGAATTCTCTCAATATTTTAGTTTCCTAGCTATTACGATACCTTCAGCAATCGCTCCAAAAAAAGTTCAACCACCACTGGAGTCCCAACGAGGAGCTGGAGGAGGAGCACGATTAACTGCACAAAAACATCAATATGAGGTAAGTTGGCAGAATTATAATTTAAATGCTAAATTTCTTATTCAATATTTGTCTAAAGACGAACTGAATAACTAGATAGGTATACAACAAACATACATTGTATCCAATCTATTTTCTTGAAACTTAATTTGAAATCTTTTCATTACTATTTTGTATTTGATGATTACCTTGCAATGTACCTTCTAATTTATTCCAAATTACTTTTGTTATCATTCCTATTTTCGCTCCCTCTTTCCTCATTTTTATAACAAGAATATTTGCTTAGCTACATTTGTGACAATTCCTCATTCAAAGCTTAGTTTTCAAACGGAGCATCTGCACTTTGCACAAGTGAGTAGCAGAGTAATACCGTAAACAAGGTCTCATTTATTTCCACTTACATGGTTGATCTGAAGTTGTCTTAGTCCATGGCAAGCATGAGGAAGCTGAAGATACATATAGCTTTAAGTTGCCCTGCCATATCCTTTTTGCAACCTATTTATTATTTAGATTATAGTTATTCATTTTCTTTACAAATGCATTCTGCAAATGCAATCTTTTTGTCTGGTATACAAATGCATTATTTTATGGACAAAACTTTACAACTCTTTATTTTCATGTGTTCTTTACGTATATGACCCGTAGTTGGCATGGCCCTTTGTGAAATTTAGGAAAAGATTTATTTTGTATTAAATTAAATGCATTAATAACAAGATTCATAAATTGACAAAAAAGAAATTGTTTACCGCTTATAAATAGAACCCAAAAAGTAGAACGAGAACATTGTTAAAAAACAATAGCGCTTCAACGCTATTAGACCCATACGATTGACCGGATGCCAATGATGATTGTATCAAAACCACTTCAAATGTAGTGTATAAAGAGATATTTCAAAATGTGTGAGCAATGTATGACCTAAAATATTGTTTATGCTGAATTATTTTCTTATCTATGTAAAGGATAATATTGCAATATATTAATTTCTCCATTATTTATGACCCGGGCGGTAGCACGGGTAAAAGTTCTAGTTGTATAATGATATGTATCATAACAAAATTAATTCATACCGGAGATGGGCGTGAAGCATGTAACGACCCGATTTTTTGGATGTTAATTACCAAATTCTTAGTGATAAGACGAATAATTTCTTTTAAAAAAAAAAATATATTAGTAACGTCAAACTCATCAACTCTAAAATAAACAATAAATAACCTTCTCTTTGAATTTCCAAAATAGTAAATTTTACATCAAAAATATATTATTCCTAATAGCAAGGCTCTTGGCTTTTTTTCCTACCTAAGACTACACCTAGCTGGTCAAAGTTCTGGATGCTTGTGAAAAGTTTTCTCAACAAGGTTAATACCAGTGTCGGAATATATCAAGCCTCCGAATGTGTGCCACCGTTTTACTTGCGTCTTCATCTACTAAATCACTTTGCCTCCCCAGCGTCACCGCCAAGGACGAAAGACGGATTGACGGTCATCTGTCCAAAAGTAAGGGTCATCTCCAACTAACAAACATAGTGCAAATATGCATGCATATATAAATTTACAAAAAAAGATAACCAAATAAATAAATAGACCGTACAAGACACATTACTCAGTTCCATAATCACCACACCTCGCCTTAAGTTACAACCTGATTAAAATGCGTTAATTCCTATTGTTCAGTCTATATGCAAATGCTCATGATCCGGATTTCACCTCTAAACGGAGTCAAATGTCCCACCATTGGACAATATACCCCACCATTGGGCAATACCCCACCATTGGGTAATAACTCCTAAAAATTCGATGTTCAGTACCCCACCATTTGGCATTATTCTGAATCACCTAATGCATATGAATCGCCACTACCCCACCGTTGGGTAGTAACTCCTAAAACTCAATAGTCAGTGTCCCACCATTGGGCATTTGTCTGAGTCAACTAATGCATGAATGTCTCCTTAAATACCCCACCGTTGGGTAATCTCCTAAAATTAAATCTAGTATCCCACCTTTGGATATAGTTTTGAATCACCATTATAGTTACTTGTTATTCACCCATAAAAAAAATAGTATTCATGTTAAAAGAGCACCACACAATAATAACACATGATATTCATGTCAAAACAACACCACCAAAATAATTATCATAACACAAATATAAAACACATAATCCTTCATTTCAAAACGGCACCACCAAAATAATTATCACAACACAGTTATATATACATATACATGTACGGAAGCACGTGGAGTGATGTCCTTACCTTTACAAAAACAATCCTTAAACTCCTCAAGGAGCAGTCTTTGTTCCACTACATCCATACCTTCACAATTAAATATTTACTAGCTTAGTTTTAAATCTCAGTTACGCCCTAATTATCACTCAAGGCTTAGATTCTACTAAAGAATAACTCACTACAACTTACTTATTTCCTTTTTGACACGACACAGTTTCAACTTATTTTAACATGTATAATTCATTTTCCTTTAGTCGAATCTGAACCTCTTCTATGTTTCTAGTAATTTCTAATAGTTAAGAAAAATAAATTCAACTCATTTGAATACTTGATTTTATGTTTTCAGGCTACATTAAATTGGTTCACGGCACTAGTATACGTATCACCCTATATACTATATATTGATCAAAATCCTATCATTTCTACCACAAGAATATCTTCTCTATGTTGCAAGATCCTAAATAAAATAACTTCTAGAACTTAACACTTTATAAGATCAATAAGGAAAAAGAATCTAAACTTGAAATGGAATTGTAAAGATTGAGAAAAGAGTGGAATATCTCTTACTTGGTGACGATGAATTTCTTATAGTGGACTCTAATCTCTCTCGACCCTTCTTCCATCTTCCAAATTGTTTTTCCTTTTTCACTCTCTTCTCTCTATCTTTCTCTATTTATTTCTATATCTAGGCAGTTGAAACAAAGCAAAAGTACTTGTGTTCCCTGTATGATATACGATAAAATAGGGAATGATTTTGGTTATCATTAATAATTGACATGAATAGTGATAGTGATGATAGGATTCTTACTTGTCTCCCTAGAGTGAATGTTTGTTTTCTCTCCTTCTCTTTCTCTTTCTTCCTATGTATTTTGTTTTTGTTTTGTTCTTCAAAGTATAGAATGGGTATGTGTGAAAAGAATAGGAACCGAATAACTCTCTCACTCACTAACTTCCTTGCTAAAAATGTGGAACTAAATCATGGGGTGGAAAGTGGTGTGTCATGATCATATGAACATGGAAGAAGTTGTATCTTATACTTTCTAGTAATAAATAAACATGATCGTGTGCTTCCTAACTAGTAACTAGCATAAAACTAGAAACAATTATAATAAAATTAAGTTAGTAACTTAATAAATGACACCAATTTTTCCTACTCTAATATAATAAACTACATATTCATAAAGTTTGCTAAAAGAAGATAAAATTAAATAAGACATCAACTAAATAATTAGGAACCATGATTTGATCATATAATGATAAATAAATAAATTTGAAACTATTTTTTCTTAAGAGAGAAATAATATCATCACTCAATAAATCATACTGATAAACTATTTTTACATCAAATTATGATAAAATACTTTAACATAAAAATAAAAATAAGATAAAATATTGAGATCTTACAAAGCATAACGTGCACGTGGAGCAGCGCGGGCAGGTTTTCCTACAGACATACATAAGTGATACAATTGATTAACATTATAACTAGAAAAGGCATTGCAGAACAAAATCAGATAAGAACACACTGTTAATCCATTGAGCGAAATCAATGACCTAGCTAACTTTTGATTTTTCTATATCAATTCATTCTTCAATCATGATTCATGATCTTATGTGGTAAATGGCTATATCATTCATAGAAAGAAAAAAAAATTAACAGCACAGTAAAAAAAATATGCATTCCTTAATTTGAATCATAAGTTATAATATAATAATCGGTATACTTCATTGATTGAAATTCATAATCATATTCAATTACTCATAACGAAAATAATTAATCATGAAAAAGGAGAAAGGAGAAAAGAGAAAAGAGAGTGAGGGACTCACTACCACCGGAACTACGACTTTGCCGAGGCATGTTGTTAATATTCTGTGTTGTGATTTTTTTATTAAAAAAACAATAGAATTGAAAACACCTTCAACAAAATAATACTTCAACAAATTTTCATTTTCTTGTCCTATAAACTAGAGCTGAGAACTGGTCACTCACGTGTGCTGTGTCTATCATAAGTTTCTTGTTTGAGAAGAAAAACCGGTTGAAAAATCGACTCCTCAAGATTCCCATTCCTCCAAATATTACATATTTTATCGTTTTTTTTTCCTTCAGAGAATCACTTTTTTTAGAAAATAAAATAAAAGATCAATGAAGTATTTTCTTTTTTAAAGGAAAAGATCAATTAAGAATTATGTGAACCAATACACTTTTTTTTGGTGGTCGGGGTTTGAAACGATCTAAAATTGAGCTCAGTGGAGAGGACCGATCATATTTTTTAGGGTTAAATATGTTATTAATCCCTACATTTTACACCTTTTTAAAGAATAGTCCCTACATTTCAATTAATGTTTTTAAAATCCCTATATTTTATCTCTGTTACCATGTTTAGTCCCTACCGTCAATTTAACTAACAGAATGCATCACAACCACATCTTCTTCTCCCTCTGCAGGATGAGTTCTTATCATTACTCCAATTCCAACCAACTTCATCCCCTTTCCAGAGCCACCCAATACAAACCCATTAAAAAACATAAGCTTTAATGTCATAACCAAACCCACATGATTTTCCTTACCATATTTTGTATTTGTTGTTAATTTTTGTTTCAATTTTCTGTAATATTTCTTTCTTTATTTATGATGAATTGAGTGAAATTGGTAGTGGAGTTTATGGTTGAAATCAAAAGAGGATTGAATCTGGTAATGGAGGTCTTCAAAACTTCTTCAATTCTCTTTCTCTAGTTCCGTTCCAAACACTGTTTCTTCAATTTAGGGATTTAAATCCCCAAATTACTTTTTCCTCCTCTCTGATTCTTCTCCATCATCATTGATTTCTCTTCTTTTATCTTCTGCATTCGGCTTCTTTGATCAAGGCACTAGAAACTATAGCCAACATGAAAGAACAAAAAACCCACATAATAGTTAATACTCCATCTCCAATTTCACTCAATTGAGTTTGTAAGGGTTCATTCAAAAATCACCGGCTTCCTCATCTTCCTCGTTAACAACAATTTAAAAATCCAATAAAGAAGTCATGGGATGAAGGGATTCGCGAGAAAGAAGGAAATTGATTTCAGAATTTGGGGATTTAGGATTTGATATATGGATAAGGTTTGTATTTCACCTATATTTTTCAATCTAACCCATTTAAGAAGTAAAAAGAAAACTTGTCAAAAAAAAAAAAAGTAAAATAAAAAATAAAAAATATTGAAACATCACCATTCCGTTAGCTCACTGTGAAAAACTTGACCGTAGGGACTAAACATGGTAACGGAGATAAAATGTAGGGATTTTAAAAACATTTATTAAAATGTAGGGATTATTCTTTAAAAGAGGGTAAAATATAGGGACCAAAAACATATTTAACCCTATTTTTTATTTCCTTTAAAATATGAAATCAGGGAAATTCATTTTTTTTTTTAAGGAGGGGAAATTCATTTTCAATTCGTGGACCAAAAATTCATATTTTTTCCAGTTTAGTTGAAAATTCCAAAAGTAGTGAAGAAAATGGGGACCAAAAATTAATTTTTAAAATGGGGAAATAATTAAACTTATATTTCATTTTTCCAGTGATTTTCTTTTTACAATATTCAGTGAATTTTTATAAAATATGAAAAATATTTTATTCGGGTTGATTTTTTTTTCACAAGCCTCGGCAAATTTTAGAAAACATTTGCTTTTAGTGTATCTATAAATTTGTTTTGGCTAATGAATCTCTGTTATTTTAAAAAAATGATTTGTTTCTATAGAACTCGTTTGTAAGAATGAAAAGAAAAAAAACCAACCTCAATCATTGCAAAGATCAAAACAACAATGTTAACGAATTACTTCATTACATTGCAATAACAAACAATCAACGACTCATCTTTATATTAAAAATCAATGTCAAGCCATTTCACATAGCAAATAACGTCCTACATCTACTGCAAACAAACTTTGGAGGTGCATAATTGCCAAGACAATTCCTAACTAATAATAACAAAGAAAAAAAAGGTCATATACAGAAAGCCGATTCTCAAAAATGTGAAAGGTCACCTGTTCCTATTATTCTTTCAGGAGCTTTGTAAGTAATGTCGATGCTATATGAGAGCAAAAGGTGAACTTAGGTTAAGAAAGCCTTGACCGACATACAAGACCGTCTTAGTTAGAAAACATTAGGTTCATGCATTCCAGCTCCGGAAGGCAGAACTTAATCAAATGAATAACATGCCTTGAATTAAACTACTTGGACCAACAAACTTGTTTAGCTATAGCTTATGTATCAAGCGTGGGATAAAAGCCTGATGCAGATTGTTTTCCATTTCCATTGGAATCTGCATTAGCATAAAATGGAGATTGAAGTTCCCCAGAATGAGAAGACCTTTTTGACTTGGGGTGCTTAGGAGAAGCTCCATAATAATCTCCAGAACTATTTGTTGAATACATTGATGACGTTGGTAGTCCGTGAATTTTAGGCAGACCAGTTGTTTCAGGTAAACTGTATCCTCTTTCAAGTGTTTCCGCTTCCATAGGCAGCTCCTCCAAGTCCTACAACGATAAAATACAGTCATCCTACCACCAACTTTTAAGTAAAAAAGCTAACAAAAATAAATAAATCTTCAATTATATACATTTGGAAGTAGTAGCGAGAAGAATTTGACTCAATAACACCGAGTTGTTGACAAGTCACAAGCATGCATATACCAAATAAGTGACACACTATGTCCCAATCCATCACATTGACGTATGACTTGTAGAAAGCCAATGTTTTGAACAGAAACCCATACACAGACAAACAGACTAATTACCAGAAACATAGGTAAGTGCACCACATGAGAACCAAATATAACGAAAGCCTACATTTACATACATACATATACATACATCAGAACAAATAGACCGTGAATACTAAACTAATCAATTACCATTAATATAGGTTGAATGCATACATATTAAATACACAGGTAACAGAACACGGAGATCATGAGCACCAAAGACCACACATTTCCACAATGTCAGACCAAACAACTTAAACACGGAATAACCAGACACCACGTAAAATAACAGAACTTTAGATAAGACGTTTTCAGTGAAGTATTATGACTATTCACCTTAAATGCTTGCTGATAAGCTCGAAGAAGTTCTCTACAACGCTTTCTTTTCGAGGCTATCTCATCAGGTTCTTGCAACATCTCTTCAAACAGGTTATCTCTGGTTTGAGTATATATCATAAAAAGTACAATCAGCAAGAAACATTGGAGAAACTTGATATATATATATCACATAGAATTAACAAGCCATAACTACTATATTTTACCTATATAACTTTTTAATGAAGACATTGTGTAGCTCTCTCTTGGTGTTGTTTACCTGATACGAATCAGTAAAAGACAATGGTAAGGATTTATGGAATGCGTGAAAATTCAAGAATTGTCAACCATTTCAAAATAAATAGCACAAAGCATATAGTAAAATATATCTTCAAATTTAATAAAAGCACTAACACCCTGTCACCCGTCTGCCGCAAAAAGCAATTCTAAACCGTCAATGACAGGGCACGGGGGATTTAGGGAATGAGCATAACTATTTCATATTTACTTGACAACTTGTTAGTTATTGATTGGTCTGGTCTTCACAACTTGTGAAGACACAAGCATTTCTCAAGAAATACAAAAAATAAGAATATATTTTCCTGAATGCTGTATCAAAATAGAACAATGGAAATTACAGCATGATACGAATTACTTTAGATCTATAATTGTAATAATTTGTAATTTTGGAAGACTTAAAAGAAGAATATTAGTACCAAGAAGTGCATAATTGCTTTGGGGACAAAATCTTCAACGTTTTTCCTGACAATGTCGTAATATGATTTCAAAAGCAGCTTTGTTACCGTAATTTCGACAGCTTCCGTCTCTGAATTACTATCAGATGGCCTCAAGATAGTAGGTGGCTACAAAAATAATGTGTATATGAAAACGTATACCTGTGAAACATAACAATAAATATGATGATAAATGTGTAGCAAGATATAAACCTCTGTCAAATGGATCATAGAGAATGATTGTTCCACTTCCACACTATGAAATGGTTCAGCATGTTGCTTACTAGCTACATTCTCCCTCGCAGACTTATCACCTCCACCAAAAATGGATGAGATGCCCCAACTTGATCCACCAATGTTTCCTAAAACAACATCAATCATTCAAAATTGTCGATATCTTAATAAAACGATAATGATATTTGCTGATACGTAAAAATCACTTTGATTGAAGGTTAGACAACCAAAAAAATAAGAGCAATAGCGAGCAAATGCTAAAAACAAATGCAATGAAGTGAAACATTAAATAGAAGAAACAAATTACCAGAGGATGCAATTTTTTCAGCGTCTGATACAGCACGCACAGCCTGTTTTTTATTAATACCATAATAGAAGAGATAAGAATAACATAAAAATTTGGTGCCACTTTGACTCCCACAAATAAAGATAAATGAATACATCTTAATAGAAATGATTACAAACCGGATCAACAACTACTCCATTAGCCTGTCTTGCAAGAATAGCCCGAGACTTCACAGTTCTTTCAGAGGCAGATCCCTTTTCAGATTCCAGAGCATCCTATTTGAGATCAATTTAAAAGTCAAAAACGTAAGAAAAGAAAACACGGATTAGTTTTAATATCTCAAAACATAGGGCATATTTAGAATTAGAGCCCAGCTATACCTTTGGCCTAGAAAGTGATAAGGCAGCCCTAGAAGATTTGGTCTGTTGCACTGCAATTTCTAATGCCTTACTTCCACCAATAAAATTTGGGTGGGAAGTATTTATGTAGTCCATCTGCAAAATTGAGTTGTTCAAACTTTAAATAAGAAATTATGGAGATGGAAATGAAGATTCAATCTAATAAACTGACCATCACAACTGACATTTGACGGTTTTTCCATTTTATGTCGAGAGAATACTAAACACTCATGTTCTAAGTTTCAGAATAGCAACCGAAGCAATGTTCAACCAACTAAATACAACCTGTCTGTTTTAAAAAAAATTACAACAATGCACTTACAAATACGCTTTACAAAATAAATAAAACCTTTGACCAAATGGCCAGTTGGAGAGTGGTAGAATGCCAAAACAAACAGTCATATAATGAAGTAAAAAATATTTCAGGTTTGTTAAAAATTCTGAAAACCAATATGCATCAGTTAAAAGGGAGATAAATTCTCACCACCAAAAAAAAAAAGGAGATAACTTCAAAGAAATGAAAAATTGGCATACCCACCAACAGATATCAGTTCACAACTACCTCCTTTGCCAATAATTATTTCATTTTGTTATGCGAGATCATGTTTAAGGAAATGGAGGAACTAGGATCTGTTAAAATAAGAAAGGTTGAGACTGCATAATTGATTATAGTTGAAAGTAATATCGATAAAAGACTTTTAGTTCCAAACAATCATTTCAGTTATAACTTACACCACAATTTCTGTAGGATTTGTCAAGTGCTAGCATGTTTTGGCCCCATAACCTAATTGAGTTATGATAAACTATTATTAACGTGATGATTGTAGTATTAGGTAGCTAGAAGAAGGACCTATTTGGAAAAATCACAAGCCACAGTGGCCTCTATTTGAATTATAATTATTGTTATATATAAAATAATTAATGCTATATGTATGAATTTCCAGTAGTGTGGGGGGTGAGGGGGAAAAACTCAAGTCTCACATAACAATAAATAGAGATAAGGCCTGACATGAGTTTATAAGAAGTGTAACGTCTCGCCTTACCGTCGATTTGGTGAGGATAAGTTAGGTCTAATGAAAAACCTAATAGGACCAATTATAAGCATACACCTCAAAGGTTCAAACAATTTATGAGCATACCTCCATTTCCATGATATGTGCAATCATGTTCTCTGATGGTTCAAGGCCTTCCCGTAAAAAGTTCCCTATAACTTCATCCATACGTTTCCGTAAGAAAGGGAATCGCTGCAGTTCAGTCACCATACAGCGATGGCTCATCTGTAGATAAGGAAATTTATTCAGGAGCATACTTGGTGAGATGAGACGGTATAAATGACAAACCATAAAGCCCTGCCCCCCTACCTTTATTAATTCATCATATATAAACCTGGCACACTGAAGACTTGGATCCAATAAACGAGATATTTGCCTTCGCACGAGGACTTCAAATGGTACCTGTTGCAAATAGAGAGATATGTTCAAGAGTAGGAATTATTTCTACATGTTCAAGAGTGGGAATTAAATGAGAAATTTTCAAAATGTTAATTTCTGTTTAAAAACAAGTGATGAGACTCACTTCAGGTACAAACAATGCTGATCTTGGCCCAGTTGCATTTTGTATGGCAGTACGAATATCATCATCAGTCAAGCCTTCACATGGATCTACCTCCTTCAAGATAGTGCCAAGTTACATAAGTCTCAAAGTAGCTAAATCAGAAGCAACACAACTCCTACTCTGTATAACATTAAATACTCATTTTGCCTATGGCCAAAAATTCCAGTACATTATAAACTTATAACAGTATTGTTTTCCTTTTCCATTAAAATACCTTTGATATTAATCTAAGTTGTTGTTTTTCCTTCATAAAATAACATTAAAAATGAAATGTTGGTCCTTGGTTGATTTCATCCTATCCCGACTGCTACAGATCGCAGGTGGGTCTTCAAGGTCAAGGACAACCCAGATTGCTCTATTAACTAATTATTTCATTAATTGATATAAAGCAAGATGGTGGTCAAAGGTTGGATTTAGCTGAGATATTTTCGCCTGTGCAAAGAGGAGCAAGAACATATGATAAGGCTGAGATAATTTCAACATGGTATCAAAGCTTGTCGAATTCAAGGGCCGCCTAAACCTATTCACGCACCAAGCCAAAAGAGTGCTCATCTTAGAAATCGTGGTTGGGCCTAAAACAACCCCACAAAACCGGCTTGTGAGGTGAGGATTGCCTCCACTTATAAACACATTGTCAGGTCATGTCATGTCCGATGTGGGACTCTTAACACACCCCCTCACGACCAGCACTATTGGGCTTGGTTCGTGGACATAAATGGTGGGTGGTCCGATAGCGGAAACCTAATAGCAGGTGGCCCAATGGATCTTGGAGAGGCTCTGATACCATCTTAGAAATCGTGGTTGGGCCTAAAACAACCCCACAAAACCGGCTTGTGAGGTGAGGATTGCCTCCACTTATAAACACATTGTCAGGTCATGTCCTATCCGATGTGGGACTCTTAACAAAGAACTACACCGAGCATTCCTGACCTTAGAGAGAATTTGCATGTTCTTTCATGTCAACAAGGTCTTTTAATTTATGGCTGAACCTACTTTTGAACACTGACAAGCTGGTGAAAGGATTCGAGGTACCTCAAAGGTAGCACTGATCATGGGTCAGTGCTGCAGCTTAATGCTCTTTTGAGTTTGCAAGTTTCTGATCATGGGTCATTGCCGCAGCTTAATGCTCTTTTGAGTTTGCAAGTTTTTTTGTGAAGCAGATCGGGCTCTGATGTTGATAACCATTAACATACGGCCCACTTCTGGTTTTTGCATTTTCTTTGGGCATAACTTGGTTTCTTGGTTCCGAAAACAGAACGATGTTGCCCCTCCTAGTGCTGATACTTTTTTTACACCATGGCCATCACCTGTTGAATTCATGGATCCCGTCTCTGCTTTCTGAGTTAGAAATTGGGTGCCATATTCCTATTCTTTAGTGTGATATAATCAGAGTGCAGTTTCTGAGTCACAATAGAGTGCTTCATTCCGGAACAAAGCACATGGAACGTGATCTTTATTTTATCACGGAACAGGTTAGCCAAGTCTTAGATAAGTCATGTACTTGCCTGCTCATGATCAGCTCACAGATGCTCTCACTAAAGTTAGCACTAACCCATGCTCGAAGGTAGAATAATGATATACAGATATGAAAATCATCTGATCCTACCTCCAACTATTCTAGATCTTCCTATTTTAGCATGCTGTTATGGTTCGTCATTTTACTGTGAGTGCAGTACATATTATGACACTTCTAGAAAATTCCCTCTCTGATGTGTATAAATATCTAATCATTTGCATCAGAAATCAATCAATGCAATATGGAGAATCAATTTAATTTTCTCTTTCAATAACTTCTATAAAAAAGTTATTTGAAAAGAAATCACTCATTTCCATCCCTGAAATATAAATAAAGGGATGTTTGTATTTTTCATCAAGCAAATAAAAGTTGGTAGGTTAGACATCCACTTGGTATAATAAAGAAAATAGGCTGGTTGACGTTTTAGAATCAGTTACAAATGGTCTAATGGGTTAGTTATTGTAGCCATTTTCCATCTCTACATTAAGCATGACATAAGAGTGGGTAAAGTCTAACAATGCTGATATATCACAAGTAAATACAGCATTATATACCTCTAAACTCCTGACAAAGATGGATTGGAAAATATAATGAATTCGCGCCCCACCAGATAACTCAGATGTAGACATCTCTTCATTCTTTCCGTCAACCATGGAGGAGAATGCTGTTTTCAGAAAGAAAATGGAGATGGAATTTACTAAATTAGGAAAGGTAACAATATGTGAAAACCAATTAATACTTTGAAAGAGAAAAGAAAATATGAGTTTCCAAATGGAAAAGCCGAGTAAGAGAAAAGAAACCAGATTGTAAGGATAGGTACCTTCGCAATATTTTGAAAGAATATTCAAGAGAAGAGCACCCTGACCAGCCTGTTGAGGATTAACCATTAAAAGTTATAGATAAAATGAGGCAAAAGTCCGCCAAAGTAAAAAATATGACACTTGATAAATAAGGAGAATGATTATAAAGTAAATTTAATTAATAATTAGTTAGCAAGTCATAGGGACATATGCATAACAGATCCCAGTATAAATACATGCCTTGGACTCGGTGATTTCTCCATAGCTTGCATGCTCCTTTGCGACAGTAACTAGGTTAGTGCTTATATGTGCTCTCAGCCCAGGTAGCAAAGCTTTGATATGTTGTGCTAGAATCTGCAAAGTGATAGACAGGCAGTTATACATGGCATGCATCAGTCCAGAAACGAAACCACAATCTTAATCAAATTCAAATTGGTTTACTCTTTTACAAAATTTGCATGAATTTAATTCTGTTTACTGTGTTTTTCCAAGAATCATTTTAACAATTTTCCCTCTCCGATGTTGATATGGCATTTTGCTGAGACAGTTATAACTTAGCCATATACTAAGGGCGATAACTAAATCATACTAAGGAAGAAGCTTTTGAATACCTTTGTATGAAGTTAAAAAAACCTAGATATTAATTCCGGCATTTTAAACAGTAAAATATATTTAAAAATGGGAAGAGAGGGGGATGTTTTGCTCTGTATGGTTAAGGGAATGCTGAAAATCCTAATTAATTCCAGCATTTTGAACAGTAAAATATGTTTAAAAAAATGTGTTTTAAATGACAAATGGTACCTGGTTTAACTTTTTTGCTAGCTGAGGTATACCACAACTATCTGCTAGACCGCTGTATACCTGTGAATAACAAACAGATAAACATCTGTATAGAGAATATACAAGCCAAAAGGCTTGAATACAACTATGCATAGGAATTTCCTTACAGGACGACTGCGAAAAAATTTCTCTTCGGCGACAAGAGCGTCCTTTATACTCCGGTTCATTTGAATATCCTAGTTTTATAAAACAAGAGAACCCATATTTCAGTATAACACATTGGCATGAACACTATTCAAGCAATTAGCATATGCGTCTTTATTTGCAAAGTGTCCTTCCATATTGCTTGTAGAGACAAAATCTAACTAAATCTAATAGAATATATGCAATAGGTAAATTAGTCAAACAACACCTTCATCACAGTAGGATAATATCATTACCTCCTGACTACGGTTTACAACACCAACATAGCCAAGTCGGAGGGGAATAACTTTTCCCTGTAACAGATTACGGGCATCTGTACCTCTGTCCATGATATCCAACTACATAGCAAAAAATGTGCCTAACACTGTCAGAACGACCAACAGCATATAACAAAATCCACAAAGATAAACATAAATTATAATGGTAGAAGAGTATACTGAACCTTTGTGATTACACCGATCGTTCTATTACCTGCATCATATGACCAATTATAACCAATTAAAGAGATGCAAAAAAATATTCAAAGCTTTTGGTATGTATGGAAGCAAAAGCATACCCTCAGGATCAGCCACTCCTGCCATTTGAAGAGCATCTGAATTAGCCAAATCTGAATTTGCTGGTGTGACAGCTAGAATAAGACAGGAGGGCTCTTTAATATATGACATGATCATTGTTCTGATCCGGGCTTCAATATCAGAAGGCTGGTCACCAACAGGAACCTTCGTAATGCCTGGGAGGTCTACAAGTGTCATGTCCAGAACATTTGGTGAAACAATCTTCAAACGAATCTGCCTGTCTGAGACACCCTTGTTGTCACCTGCTTCCCTATCAGTTTCAGCCTATAGAAAGATAATAATGATATACAGGTCAACATTGAGATATAGAGGTTTAAGCTAGTACGTGCCATAACTTGTCAGAACATCATTATCAAGAGTATAATATAATCATCACATGATATACAAATGCAAATATGGAAATCTGAAGTTCAACTACTTCCCGAGATTAAAAAAAATGAAAATGATTTCAAACAGATTATGAATCTTCAACCAAGGCCGTAATACATGTGACTATTGTAGTAATGCTCATGCAACATTGAAAGCGGCAGTGACAAATGAGAAAAGAGTATACCACAAAACTCATTCAACTATCTGTATTCAATTGTACTCCCATCCACTTAGGTCATAGGATGGAGTCTCTACAATATCAATTTGTTCCACTCTATGTTGGACCATTGAATGTCATGTATGCATATAATGAACTTCAAATATATGTCATGTATGCATATAATGAACTTCAAATATATGTCATGTATGCATATAATGAACTTCAAATATATGTAAATGATCTTTGAGGATCACTACTGGATTGCACCTGGGTTAATCTTGGTTTGGTTGTGATAGAATTTATGTGTGTATGACTGCCTCATGGATGAATGGGAAAAATAAGTCGCTTTCTTCTCTAGACAGAGAAAATTATTATCGTGGTTGAAAGGTTAGGGTCACCCTTCATAAGTGACAAAACTGACGTCAAAGTTTCTTCATTCTACTCAGACGGAGACAAGTTGGAATAGGAACATTAGAGTCCAACAGCCTATTAAAATACACAGCAAACTGTAAAGGCTGGCTTGGAAGAGAGTCTTATAATTTGGGCAACGGCTGCAGTAGTTCTACTGGGTAATGTCACCCAAGTTTTGTTCAGATTGCAACAATCCAACATTTAAACCAAGACAAATGGCATCCTTCCATGGCTACCAAGGTAGTTGATACTCTCCTTCCTTTTAGCACCCCTCAACTGAAAATGCCAATCTATCTTGCTCACTCTCATGTATGCATCATCTCTACAAATTTGTGATTGCATCAACAAACATTCTCCCACTTGCTCTTCTCATGGTGGTCACAACTCTTGCAGCCTCCTCCCCATGGCCTCCATTCTTATGGCCACCGTGCAATGCTCAAAGTATTGGAGCTTTGATATCGGTTGCTAAAATTTGGCTCATAAGAGAGATTAAGGAATACTAACTGATAAAGGGTGAGTTAAGATCTCATCAATCCTCACCTTTTGAGCAAAATTTTGGAGAGGAATTCAGCCTAAAGCAAAATTCTAAGACTGGTTATTATCGCAAAACAAAATGGATGAATTATTTTATTCAGTATGGACCCATTCCATCAATGATTGGATTGGAGAAGATCAGAAGAATACAATGACACTTGGTTTATTTGAGAACCCTAACCTCTCCTTAGTTGTCAAGGCTTCAAAACTACCCTCTTCTCTCCTGCCAACTACTACCTATATAGCTTCAGCATAACTAACTGCCAACTGTTGATCGAATAATTCTCTTTTCTACAGGATTCAGTTATTTGGGGCATTGTTGGTCACCTTCTGACCTCTTTAGACTTTACTTACCTAGTGTGAGTAAACCCTCTTAACTATGAGCTTGCTATCACAAACCTATATCAAACAAGCAGGTAGGCAAGGTTGTAAGCTAGATGATCGCAAACTATCCTCTTAGCATGGATGCACTTAACTTTGACTGACTAAATAATCTGGACAATTACACTTCTCCAAGGTTATGATTTATGAACTAAATGATCACCACCAACTCATCCATCAATATAAGTAAGAAAACTCTAGATCTCTAGGAAGGAAATACTATTTGAGGTAAGGAATTACTTAAAAGTTCAAACGAGGGCTAGAATTCCTAAGAATTCAAATATTCCAATTCATTTATAATCTACAAGTCTGCTCATGAACCGAATCACCTCATGCTTTTTTCCTATTCTTACCGCTGAACAGATCTAAGGGCGGAAACATAATAAATTGTCCCAAATATGGAAAATATGAGATCGACACAACAGCAATGGCTAAACTGTAGATAGGTTCATAAATTTTTCACATGTAGCTTCTAAAAGCAACAGATAGGAATTTCACAACAATTCTAACACAATGAGTGAGGACGTATCATAATCTACTTTCCGACTCAACGTGTCACATATTCTTTCTAAAACAAGAATTCACGTGTTAAAAAAAAACATGCACTCCCAGTGATAACTATCTCTTAAATTAGTCCCATCCAAGTTCTCATAACTATATAATTTTAGAATTTAAATGTATCTACATTATCGCTTTTGTAATCTGACTAATTTCAAATACTTTGCCTTTGATTCTCTTAATTTCTCTTTCAAAGTTAAAAAAATAGCAATGAAACAAATACTAGTTGATTAAAATCTCCTTTAACACCAACACTCCGAAGGTAGACATGTGTCACTGTTCGACACCGACAAATGTGATTACATTCAATATGTCATTTTCTCAAATAATGATCAGTGTCCAGAATCCTAAACTAGAGGGAAAATAATAAATTAAGCAGCACTAATTAGATTTTACAGTTCTATTTAAAGCTACAAACTATTTATTAATTGAGCAAAATCTAGCACGAAAAAGAAAAGCATTGAGTGAAACGATGAAGAATTACCTGAATTTCCCTACGAATATCAGAGAAATCGTAGAACCTCTTCCCAGGCAAATGAAGAAACTCACCGTATTCATCAGCCGGTTCAGAACTCCGAACAAGCTGAAGAACAAGAGGTCGGCGTGTACAGATTTCGTTCCCACGGGGGAGAAAATCACGGCCGACGAGAGCTTCGAGGACGCTAGACTTGCCGCTACTCTGACTTCCGACAACCGCGACCTGCGGGAGGTTGATGGCGGATTGGCTTCCAACGCGGGAGAAAATGTCTTGAAGACGGTTAACGAGAGAGATGACGCCGGAACCGAGAGGAACGGGAGCAGAGGAAGGAGGAGGAGGAGGTGATGTAACGGTGTCGTCGACCATGATTGGATCGGAACCCTAGCTAGGGTTTTGGAATGTAACGGAATCGGATTCGAACTCGAGCTCTGTTGTGTGATTTTCAGTGATTCTCTCTTTTTTTGAGTTTTGGTTTTTGTGTTGCGTTGTAACTTGTGTGGAGAATTTTGATTTTGAAATTGAAATTGAAAACGATTGTGAGATTTTACTGGATTCTACTGTTTGCTTGTGTTATTAATTGAAGGTAAATGGAGTGAGGAAGGGGTAAGTAAACTCACGTTTGCTTAGCCAACACAACACAACACACTTTTCTTTGAGGTTAGGTAGCCAACACACTTTTTAAGTGAAGTAGATTGATTTGAATCTAAAAAGGGAGTAGCATTTTTTAATTTAAAATTTATGTATCTATCTCTAGTCTCTATTTTTTTTGGTTCTTTCTTTCTTTAAAACTCTATAATAACTTTAATCTCACCGTTTATTTATGAGACCTAGTCTTATAGACTACCTCATCAAGATTGATTTTGAATGGTCTCAAATCAACGTCATTAAATCAATCTAAGTGGATTTTTAAATCCTTGTTATTAAGGTTTGAGGGAATAAATTGAAGAATTTTATCATAGTTTAATGACTAAATTGATGAATTTTATATAGTTTAAGGGACTACTTTAAATTAATAGTTTATTCATAATTTAAAGTTTGGAAAAAAGATGTAAAATCTCTAATTAATGATTGTTCCAATCCTGGCAATGAGAAGCTTAATTTTGCAAATTAAAGTTAAGATTAGTCATGTAATCTCCTCAACAATTTCTTTCTCGCCAAGTATGGGAGAATTTAACATTCAAATCTTTACTTCCCATACTTTTTATTCTATGAACAATGATTGGAAAAGTATGATCATGATAATATAACCTGAAACCGTGTCACTTTTAACTACTAAATTATGGACTAACTACTAGGTTACTGTAGTAAGAGTGTTACAATGCCTAATTCTTCAAGCACAAGCTTTTATCTAGCGTAGGAGATCTTGCACAATTAACAACATTCAAGTTGGATTTCGATGCTCCTCAAAATTGAGCTTAGTCCACCCATCCTCTTGATGTTTTTATGTACGTGTATGATATATGAATGTTGATGGCGAATTCCATGCTGATGCAATTTATTAATCATCAACATTGATTATAATTCATTTGTTAGAAAGGGTCCTAATCATCAACAAATTCCTAATTCAACCGACAAAAATGTCATAATTGTTAGGTAGGGCATCGTGGTCTAGATTTGAACCTCGATTTCTCTACTTGTGTGTGTAAATTTTCAATGGCTATTGTTATTTTCGTTTATCTAGAAAACAAAAAGGATCACTGTCTTAGAGTAACACTTACACTATGTTTGTTTGCAGAGAAATAGAGAAGAGAGAGACAGGGGAGATAAAAATAGGGAAGAGTCAAGAGATAGTGTTTTTCTTTTGTTTGGTGGAGGAGAGAAGTTAAGGAGAGAGAGAGATAGGAGAGATAAAAAACCACCTTTTTGCTTTCTCCTTTCTAGTGAAGAAAGGGAGGACAAAGCTTGCTAATTGCAACAAATACAATTTTACTCTTGCTTTCAATTATTTTATTGATGTTATTTTTTCATGAATTTTTTATTGAAGTTATCTAGTGAAGTAGCTATGCTTTCAATTTTTTTTTTGTCATGGAAATAAAAGATTGAGTTGACGCAAGCAGCACGTTGTGTTTTTTTGATAAGAAAGAAAACAATATACTTACTTTTATTAAAACAAAGATAAAAATATGTTTACTGATGTAGTATTTTTGCATCAAACAATTGTAAGTATTTGTATCGTCTCCTCAGGGACTAGTGCGATATCGCGAAACGTTCGACACCAAATATCATTCTAAGTTAAACGATAATTTGTTGTTTGTTTGAATAACTAAGTTGCAAATGATAAAGTTGAGATTAATAGGGTGTAAAACTTGTTAGGATTAGAGTTCCTTGATCAAGCGTCACACATAACCTAATGACCATACATGGATTCTAGCTTTTCTTTGATATTATCACGTATCCCTCGACAACACTATTCGTGTCCAAACAATATTGTGAAATCAATTGTATCATTCAATTGTCAATGTCTCAAACTATTGAATGATTCAAGAGTCGATCTTATCGTTCAATCGATGATTTCTCAATCTATTGAATGATAAGAAAGTTTTAGGTTTGGATACACAAGGTGATTATCAAAACATCGATTTCATGTCTAGAACCTATGTTTTGATAGATGGTTATTCTAAACTTAGATTCAAAAGTATTTCTCAATCACAATTAAATCAAAGATAAATATTAAAGTGCAAGAATAACATCAATATCAAATCAAATGCTATAACCATATATTTATAGATCAAAAGATTACATGTTAAGCTAAGATCAAGTACCTCTAATCCCAACAAAGGAGATTTAGCTACTCATTGTCATGGAAGCCTTGCAAGAATGAATTGAAGAAGAAAGATTCATTACAACTTGTGATTTCTCAACAAAAGATGAAGAATCCACTTTCTATCACCCTCACTCTATGAAGAACAAGCCCTATCTCTCTCTCTCCAAGAATATTACAAGTGAAAAACTATGAAAAACTAAGATTAAAACTAAGTATATCAATGAAATGGTTGAGTGGGCTATTTATAGAATTCTGATTCTGCATTAACTTGCCTCGCGAGCTCTTTCATTCGTCATGGCGAGTTGAGGTTCCTTCACCATTGGGTTTGTGCCACGTCATCTGTGAAGAGTTAAACCGCCCTAACTCGCCTCGCGAGTATACATATTCGCCATGGCGAGTTCGCTCGCCTTCCACTAGCCATTGCGAGTTGGTGGCGAAGGATCTTTGATGCTTACTGGAATTGCTCGCCTTTGAAGCTCGCCATGGCGAGTTAGAGGCGAGTGATCTTCATTTTTCAGACTCTTTGTACTTTTCTTCATTTTTGCTCCTTGGTTGATGTCTTGAGTTCAAATCCTGCGCAAATGGGTGAAGTAAGATAGATAAAGCGTAAAAGGGCAATAATCACTTATCTCTCGGCTTTTCTCTCAATAACTTGCAAAACAAGTAACAAAAGTGCCTAAAATATATCATGAATTTAACACTTCTTAACACTTATCATTTACCAAAAAGTAAATTAAATTTGACAAAGGACTTATTTTTTTAAGTTGAAATATATTTTTGATTAGATATGTTTTTAAACAAGGGCTTATTTGTCATTTCAAAAAATTACTATCTTTCTCTCTTCTCAATTTCTCTTCTCTTTCTCTTGTACCAAACCATAAATCAGATCTACTCTATTTCTCATCTCTTTCTCTCTTCTCAAACTCTCTCTCACCTATTTCTCTCTTCACATCTTCTCTTCTAAACCAAGCACACCTAAAGGTGTGTTTGGAACACAAAAATGTGGAAGGAAAGATTGGTTAAAGATGGAAAGCACGTAAATCAAGAATCTTTCCACTGTTTGTTTCAAGAGAACATTGATAAAGGAAAGAAAGATTAGTGGGTCCCACCCACAAAATTGTTTCCGGCCTCAACATCGTGAAAAGTTGAAAAAGTGTATCATTTTTGTGTTTGTTCCTATTTTACCCCCCCATATATATACAAATGAATATTATAGTTATATAACATATTATAATTATATAACATATCTACAAATAAATTAATATATATTCATGTATATATATTAATATCTTGAAAACAAGTTACATGTATTAATATATTAATTTCGTATTTAACTTTTAATATACTATATAACTAATAATCAATTTATGATTAGGGATATTTAAGTCATTTACTAATAAAAGTATCTTTCTTTCCTTCCTCTTTCATTAAAACCAAACAACCATTACTTTTCTTTTACTTTCTTTTCACTTTCATTCCTACAACATTCTTTCCCAGACTTTCCTTCCTAATCCAAACATAGCCTTAGTGAAAGAAATGAAATTGTATGAGGTAGGAGACATTGGAGAAATAAGAGAATGGAGAGAGAAGTATCACACACACACGAGGGATTAAATTATATCAATGTTACATCGGTTAATGTTGTTTTACTCAATTCATATTTTTTAAATTTGATCGTTAAATTTTAAATTTACATCATAGAGATATCAATGCAAAATTTTACACAAATCTAAAATTATTTCTATCAAGCAAAAGTCTAGAAAATTCCAATTAAATATCACTATGAATTTTTAAGTTAAACAAAAGTTTCGATCAAATACCACACAAAAAATTCATCATAAAAAGGTTTTTTCAAATCTTAATTGAAAAAATAATATCAAGTTTGAATAAATAAAACAAACTTTAGAAAACATCATATAACTAAGGATCTTTCAAAAAAAAAAATCATATAATAATGATGTAAGAATCAAAATAACGATATGATAAACTCGAAAATTCAATCCAAACCAAGTAAATTCTTCGAATTCAAACCAAACCAAGTAAATTCTTCGATTTTTCCATGAGCAAATTCAAACCAAACCAATCAAATTTAATCTTTATTGGTTTAGATATCGATTTTACATAATTCAAAACTAATCACCCAAAAAGTTTATTTTTTATTATTATTTCTTTTATTTCACAATATACTAATACTGTTATTTTTTTTAAATATGAAAATATGTTCCTTTTAAAAAAAATGTTGTTTTCATATATTTTATTAATCATTATATATTATTATTTTTCCATTTTAGCTTATGTATTTGTTTTCAGAATAATATATATATATATATATATATATATATATATATATATATATATATATAGTTTTGAAAAATATTTTTTTTAGAGTTTCTAAATAGATTTCTTAAATTTTAGATATGTAAACAGATCAAACCAAATTATTGTTCATCAATTTGATTTGGTTCAGATGTCGTGAGAAAACACTGCAAAACCAAACCTTTTTATTTTTTTATTTTTTATGAACAATGCCTAATAGTATGCAGATTGGTTTTTACGAAAACCAGCAAACAACATGGCTATCTGAAAAACAATATTACTTATAGTCTTCACATTTGTTCTCATTAATTTTTAAGAAGCACAAACCAACTCGGTACAAGCAACAATAGTACAACAATACTCAATATTTTATGATACAATATAATATTTTGCACACATTAGAATCGTCCGGATCCATCCGATTAGTCTTAAAGGTGAAAACAAATATCGAGTATTATTGTGCTTGCTTTAAGCAACATGACAAGCAAAGAGAAAGAAGCAGGACTAGGAATCCATTCAATTTGTCCCACTTCCGCCTCTTTGCTTGTTCAGTACAATAGTACTTGTGATACAGTATAATATTTTGCACCCCACTTGATTAGATTAGACATTAGGTTTGAAGAAGAGATTGACCATGGAAACTTGTACTTATGAAGGTGAACATAAAGAAGAAAATTATCCATGAAGTGAGCCACGATATGGGTTTAGACTTTGCCAACAGCAGAAACCTTTCTATATTTTTATCATATTAGTGCCATGATGATAAGGCTTAATTCATTTAGAATATACTCCATGTGCGTGTAACAACAAATTCACTTTCACATTTGGAATCGTAACAAAGTCAAGGGTTTCTTTTTATATAGCCAACTTTTTTGACAGAAACATAATATATAAACATTTTTTGACCGGACATAATGTATAAACATGACTATGTTGTAATGTATTTTTAAATTTTATATGCAGAATGGGTCAGAAGACACATTTTTATTTCCCAGTATCTAGTTTTTGTTCACTCTATCAAAATTCAAAAATAGCATTACGTACAACAAGAAGAAATAGATTAAATACTTAAAAAAAAAATCCAATGATTTGTAAAAGTTATAACGAACGATGAACCTGAAAAATTAGCAAAATCATGCACATGGCTGTGGCCTCAAATCAGTTGCTGCAGCTGGTAGTTTTTGCGGTCTTTTTTGCAAAAGCAACAACTCAGCAACTATCTCTCCCAAACTGCACAACAAAGTGTGGCTCTGTCACAATTCCCTTTCCATTTGGAACCACCAAGGATTGTTCCTTGGACAACACTTTTCTCATAAATTGCACCAAAGCATCTTCTTCTTCTTCTTCAACCTCAACCCATATACCTTTCCTGCCACATACTAATCAAACTGTCCTAAACATCTCGCTTGATGGTGAACTGCGTGTTGCATGGCCAGTAGCCAGCGATTGCTACGACGAAAAGAGCATACAGGTGAACCAATCATTTTGGGGTATCAGAATGACACATTTTCCCGTCTCATCAACACGAAACAAGTTTGTTGCCGTTGGCTGTGACACGATTGCAATACTCGCAGCATTTGATTTTGGGGGAAACAACTACACCACGGGATGTTTGGCTTTGTGCAACAGGTTTAATGATATCGTGGCCAATGAATCTTGCTCCGGCACTGGTTGTTGTCAGATTTCAATACCGCAAGGTCATTTGTTCGAGAAAGTGTCCTTTGTTACTGTAGGTGCATTCAACAATCACTCAGCAGTACATGACTTCAATCCTTGTGGTTATGCTTTTTTTGTTGAAAATGGAGCCTACACTTTCGAATCCACGGACCTCCTCAAGTTGGAGAAGAAGGAATTTCCTGTGTTGTTGGACTGGGCAGTAGGGAACCAAACGTGCCAGCAAGCTCAGAAGGATCTTGCAAATTATGCCTGTAAGGACAACAAAAGTACATGTTACAATCCACCTGAGAAATCTGGTTACCTTTGCAGATGCCTTCATGGATATAGGGGAAATCCTTACCTCATTCATGGTTGCCAAGGTATCATATATTTCTTTTCTCTTCTTATTTGGATCATATTTTGAGACATTTATATGATACTTCTCAAGGGACATATAATGCTTTTATTGGAGAACATGAGAAAAAAGTGACTTCATTGATCCATACATTATGTTATATATAGTGCTATATCATCAATGATTATAAATGGTGACACATTGAGTACATCTTATACATGTATCATAAATCTTTACTGAATGTGACATTGTATCAATAGTAATAGTAATTTTTAAACATAAAAAAATAAGGGGCGTCAAATGGGCACCTATATGCATCCTATAGAAAGATAGAAACAATTAGTCTTATGATCATAAGTCCGTCTCTGTACTTACATATGACCAAGAAATTACTTCAGGTTAATCTTCTTCCTTCTCTCTTCTTTAATCACTTCAGGTTCACTTGTTTAGTTTTCTAGTTTTGTTTTGTTTATTGTTTTTGTGTGTCGATTTCATTTGATTGCAGGTTACTGTAATCCATAACAGTAACTATTGTTCTTAGAAAACTAAATTTGTCCATTGTGAAAACAGAAATCAAAACTAACAAATTATCCTTTAGATATTAATGAATGTATGGAGTCCAATGACTGTGTTGAGGAAGCAACATGCACCAATCTTCCTGGAAGCTACCAGTGTTTATGTCCGGCAGAATATGAGGGAAACGGGAAGATGAATGGAACAAAATGCAGTCCAAAATCCAATACCAAATCAAGAAAAGAGATCATAATGATCATTGCAATGAGTGAGTACAACACATTCTATTATTGATGCATTCATAACATGATAATGTCAAACAATTTTATTATCACGATATTGTTAAAATTCGAAAGGTGTTTCATTGGCAACCAACACTACTATTCCGTGTTATAGACTGTTGTTCTGAAATAAGACTCATTTACCCAAGGCATTCCTTCAAGACCAAAAAAGTGGTATTTAGAGATTTTGACTAATGTCGTTAACATAAATTGACTTGAAACATCAACAAGCTAGGAAGAGCAGAAAGAAAATTATCATGTTTCCATTTATGTTCAGGTGTCAGCATGAGCCTTGTAGCACTACTGGTTGGAAGCTTTTATGCGTATTTGGCATTAAAGAAAAGAAAGCTCATTAAACTGAAAGAACAATTTTTTCAACAAAATGGTGGCTTACTACTACAACAAGAAGTAGTGAGGCACGGAGGGTCAACTGAAACAACTAAAGTCTTCACTGTTGAGGAGCTAAATGAAGCAACCAACAACTTCGACGAAGGCAAGATTCTAGGCCAAGGAGGTCAGGGAACAGTTTACAAAGGAGTTTTACAAGATAAAAGAATTGTAGCTATTAAGAAGTCCAAAATCAGTGACCCTAACCAGATTGAGCCGTTCATCAATGAAGTGATTGTGCTTTCACAAATCAACCATAGAAATGTGGTAAAGCTCTTGGGTTGTTGTTTAGAGACAGAAGTTCCTTTACTTGTTTACGAATTCATTCCCAATGGTACTGTTTATGAGCATCTTCATGATCAAAATCCAACTTTAAAGCTTACATGGAAAACAAGATTGAGAATAGCAAAAGAAACTGCTGGAGTCCTAGCATACTTGCATTCTGCTGCATCTACACCAATCATACATAGAGATGTGAAATCTTCAAACATACTCCTAGATCGCAATCTCACGGCAAAGGTTTCTGACTTTGGAGCTTCTAGGATTGTTCCTCTTGACCATAGTCAGATAAAAACCCTAGTACAAGGGACATGGGGGTACCTTGACCCGGAATATTTCCACACAAGCCAATTGACAGAGAAGAGTGACGTCTATAGCTTTGGAGTTGTACTAGCAGAGCTACTGGCAGGAAAGAAGGCACTATCTTTTAGCAGGCCAGAGTTGGATAGAAACCTTGCATTGTACTTTGTTTCTTCAATGAAAGATGGTCAGTTACTTCATATTTTGGACAAAAATATTGACGAGGCGAACATTGAGCAACTAAAGGAGGTTGCCCTTATTGCAGAAAGGTGTTTACGGGTGAAGGGTGAGGAAAGACCCACCATGAAAGAAGTGGCAGCGGAACTGGAGGGAATATTAGTTATTGAAGAGCACCGTTGGGGAAGTGGAAATCAGTCTTCAGAAGAAACTGATACATTGCTCAGAACAACATCACCTATCATTGTTACAGATGGTGGCAATAATTATTCTTCTGAATCATACAGCATAAACCAGATTACAATGTCATTTGTTGGTGGAAGATGATTAGTTGAATTTTTCACAATAATTCCACCTTTAAAAGCATATATATAGGTTCAATTTTTGTTTCTCTTTATAACTATTTGTTATCTTCAGCACTCACATTCAAACAAAAACTAATACTTGTTTCCAGAAGAGAGAAAAAAACACACAAATTTAGACATCATCATGTACAACCTAGTTTCAACACAACAAGCTATGTGAAAAATGTCTTTCATAGACAAAGTTTAAATAATCTCATCCATATCCACCTTGATGAACAAGAAATATAGTTAACATCAAGGATTATTCATAGGCAAAAACCTTTCTGCAACAGGAAGTAGAAAATCTCTATATTATTTGCCTAATAATTTAAAGCGAAAAATTGGAGAAGGGAAATTATTATGTAATAAATTAAAGTGAAACTAATGACCGTTTACGACTGTGTTGAACTTCATCTGATAATTATAAAAAAGACATTGCAGAAGAAAAACAAAATAAACTCCCTCCTACTAAAACATAAATCATAGCTCTAGAAGAAAAAAAAAAAATGTTACTTTGTACTCTGCATGCAACTTCACAAAACTATACAATATTTGAACTTACATATTTAAATACAAAAGTGGTCGGCCTCTCTATATAACCAACACCTCTGATCATTTTTTTTTTCAAATTATTATCTGTGTATAAGTATCAGTGTCGTGTCTCGTGTCTGTGTAGGTTTTTCATAGGTGTATGTTTGGAGGAATTAGACATGGAAATGAAAATTAGAAGAACAAAGTAAAAAATGAATCATCAGAAACAACAAGAACACCAACCTGCGTTGCGTTCAACAGAAATGATAGTGGGAAGCGCGGGAAGGAAACGAGATGCAAACAACTCTGGATTTCATCTCACAGCTAAAACGTCTTTACCCCATTCCCACTCCTCGAATCTCAGCCGTTGGATTTATCTACCGGTTCTGATTTTAGATGAAACAAAAGTTGTATCTTTGTTTTAAATATTCGTATTATTTTTTTCAGAAAGGAACCATAATTTTTGTGAAACTCGTTAATTCCTCTGATTTAATTTGAACATCGTGAAATAATGATTTGATGGTGTAATTATTTTCCTGGATCCTTCATGTTATAAATATAACAATTTATAGTTTTTTTTAAATTTTTTGTGTTTACATTATCTAAAAGAGAAATGATATTTGTACATTCATTTTATGACAATTTTTTGACAACCTTCTCTTTCGTACTCACATTATACTCTTATTCTATTTCTTCATTTTTCTCTCCCTATTGTTTTTGACCAATGAAAAGAGAGAGAAAATAAGTTGTCACAAGAGTTGTCTCAAATGGATGTTAAAATATCACTACTCTATCTAAAAACATCACTTTTTGGTTTGAAATTCACACTTGTGAGTTCAAACTCCGAGGAATGTGTCTAATCTAATACTACCTCCGTTCCTTTTTAGCTGTCGCTTTTTGACATTTTACAAGTGTTACTTTTTCTTATACAATAATTTATACTTTTACTATAATAACCTTAGTAATTTAATATCTTATTTCATATATTTCTCTCTCCACAATAAATAACTAAGGGTAATGTTGGTAAAACAACATTTATTGTTGCATTGAACTTTGAAAGTGACAGTTAAATAGGAACAAAAAATTTCTCCAAAAATGACACTTAAAAAGGAACGGATATATATATATATATATATATATATATATATATATATATATATATATATATATATATATATATATATATATATATCAACATTGTATTGTATGTTTAACTAGTTTTTTTGTTACATATAATAATAATCATAAAACTCTAATCATGAGGAGGTTAAATCTAACAATTTTAACATTGTATCGGTTGAACTAGAATTTATATACGGTTTAACTATGTTTTATCGAGGGAACTAGAATTTATATATCGGTTGACCAAAAAAAAAAAAAACATCATGTGTGGTAGATATTTTTTGGTTAAAATAAACTGACAAGACAGATGTTTAATGATGTAACACTGTCAATGTGAACTACATGACATGACAATTGGAAGGTGAACAGTGATATGATATGATATAAATGATATGAGCCTATCAGGTGGAAGATATTTTGTGTGTTTTAAATATATCTGAGAGAAGACAACAAGTTGGAAGCAGAAGCAGAAGCAGAAGCATGAACGTGGAAGAAGAAGTTGGACGCCTAAAGGAAGAAATCAAGAGGCTTGGCAAGCTCCAATCAGATGGTTCTTACAAGGTAATATCAAAATCCTTCTCTTCATTCTTCAGATCTGTATAGGGAATTCCAATTTCCTTTATGGATCTGCATCTTGAGTTCATATTAGGTAGATCTTAATCTTGCATCAAACTATAGATCCATCATATGTATATGTATATGTATATGCTTAGTTCATGTCCTTTGAAAATTAATATAATTTAGATAATTAATGAACTTTGATTATGCCCAACTACATGACTTTTGATGTTTATAGGTGAGAGATATATTCACTTTAAAAACTCATTTTTTTAGGATAGAGTGAGTTAATTAAGTCTGATAAAAATCCCATGATATTAAAGTTTATCCGACATCCATTGGAATCACATGAACAATTTCATTGAGATGTCAAATAGTTGCTTGCAAAATTAGTATATTGAGCAATATCAAGCTGTTCAACAAAGTTTATATAATCTTAAATTTGAGAATTTATCAGTTGGTTTTTCAAGAGTAACAAAAGTAATGATGGCAATTTTGTAATGAAAATACGATAAGAGAAAAGCATTGTGACTATATTTTATCAATATCCTTCTCAAACATACATGTTTCTTTATACATCAATAACATCACCATCTTATAATCACACATCATCAATTCCTTAAATCTAATCTCCATCTTAACAAAGACATTTAAATTAGACACATGGTTTTGTGGAATATTAAATCTAAGAAATATCAGAGTTAATAGACGGTTTATCCTAAATCAAGATTCAAAAACCATTTTCCAATTAAACTTCATATCACAAATCATATCGTAGGTGGTCAAACTATACCAAGCATGGAGAACAACAATAAATCAATGAATGAAATTGATGAATAACAGAAATATATATACATGAGAGTTTGATTGATTACATCAAATCCCAACAAATATGAGTTTAGCTTTTCATTTACATGGTAAACATGAAAAGAAATCTTCAATCATAGAACACCAAATGAGCTCCAACTCAGACTGATCTCTCTCTCCAATTTGTTGTCTAATTATTGGAATGTGAAGGATGGTTGTTATGGACAAGTTTTTCCCTTCTATACCAGCTGAGTAAGTGAAATTTGCTTGGCAAATCCAAATTAGACACACGGATTTTGAATTGCTTCGTGTTGAAGGACACTCTGTCTGGTGAAATCAGTCTTAATTTGCTTGGTGAATTCCATCTCACTAAACGTATTTGCTCTGCAAAATCTGGCAACTTTTTGTCTTGAATTTGCGTAGCAGAGGGAATCTTGCTTAGCGAATTTGTGTATGCTTTCACATCTTGCTTTATCCTGCTCATTCATTCACTTTAATCTACACAAAACAAAATTTTAAGATGCTATCAAACTTTCACAAGATGCTTTACCACTAATCAAAACTATTTATACAACTTTGGGGGTCAGGTAAACACACATTAACCAAATTACATTAAAAAAATACCTCCAAATTCCAATACATAAAATTTTCATTTAAAATTGCTACTTATTATGGACCATCTGATTTGGTCAGCAAAAACAAAATATGGTTCTTTTTATTTGTGATGACTTGTGTGAAGAACTAAAGAACAGCCTACCTCCTTTCTCTTTGTGATACAAAGCTAAGGCTTGTCCACAAGCGTCCTTCATCTAAGCAAATCATAATAATTGGCTATGGTGTTGATATGATTTGATGATGAGCCAGCAAGTTTTTACCTCCATAGTTTCTTCTGATACATGAATGCTTGATCACAGGTAGATGAGAAGTTAAAAAAACCTGAGATAGTTTCTTCTGTCTATGTACATAAATTAGGGCCCATTTACTTCCAATGTTTTCTGTTTTCATTTTCTCTTCAACTAATAAACATAATATAATATAGATTCAATATGTTCCGTATTATTTATTTTATTTTTTGCAATTTTTTTAAAACTATTCTAGCATTTGGAATTTTCTTTAATCATCATGTGAACTTGTTGTTTTGTTGAGAAGAATGAACAAAATGTGGGTTGGATTGTATTGTGAAGGTTACATTTGGAACGCTATTTCATGATGACCAATGTGCAAATATATTTGAAGCACTTGTTGGGACACTAAGAGCAGCTAAAAAACGAAAAGTATTAACATATGAAGGTGAATTGCTGCTGCAAGGAGTCCATGACAATGTGGAAATCACTCTTAATCCCACCCCTGCTGCTGCTGCTTCCAACTGAACACTATGTACCAAAAACTATAAAAGAATAACCTTTATAGGTGCTTGTTTTATAAGTATTGATTGAAACTATTTACTTCTATTCAACGTCATTTAATATGGTGTGAAAATTATAATACTCCAAAATCTTGTCATCAAAGAAAATTGTTACCCTCTCAAAAAAGAAAATTGTGGTTATAGATTTCGTAACCAACAGTTTTTCTGTATGTGTAATAATGTTTTGCGAATAAAAAACTTCATTTGTAAATTAATAAAAAAAAGATTAGGAGATTTTCTCAACAAAAAAAACAAGACTACAACTAAAGTTTATGAATAGTTTATCATGTAATCACCAAATACTTACATGAACGATATTTATTCCTGATCGTTTTCTGTTCTCCCAAATTCGTTACCCCAAATATATCTGGGACTTTTATGCAATCAAAATAAAAATGTGAATCTAATAGCATGATAATATTTCTTAGATGGAAATAAAACTGAAATATGTAAGTGTACATTCTGATCTGTTTAACAGAGCGCCTTATAATTCTTAATTATAGATGACACTCTTTGGGAGATACTTGAAACTCTAATTTATAGAGTACACTCTTATACAAGCTCTAACAAATATACAGTTACACAAATGCTCCAACTGAATAACTGCAGAATAAAAAGCTAAATACATCGCAGAAAGGTTACATGATTGAGAGATATCGCATGCATAAAGAACTAACACAACAGAAGCTACATCAGTTCTATACTCTCTCCAAAAAAAATCATGAAAATCAAGAATGTAAGGCTTAAGCCTCTTTCATTTGACAATCAATTCTTCATTCAGCTGCAAGATAATGTGCCCGATTACCATATAATTGAAAGTATTTCAAGGGATTCCACATTTGCTCATTATGGACAATAAAATCGAATATTCGTGGGGACTGCTTTTAAATCATCCACACTAAAGAAGGACCAGTAGCTGATTCATGACATGCTAAGAAAACACACAAAATCTTACTGGTACACTTTCTGTTATTGAGGTATGCAAAAGAATCAAGCAATTGATGTCTACACTAGAGTTCAGTAGAGATCAGCTGCATAAATTAAACCAAGATTACAGGAAGGCTAGATTTTACATGATTTTGGGCAGGGACAAAAAAAGGAAAAGATAAAATAATACAGTCAAAAAGTTACATATGATCTACTTAAAGATCGGTGAGGGGATATGTCATGATGAACCATTAAGGATAAATGCTTGGAGAAGGCTCTGCGCAGCTTGGGTTTCATCAGGTGAACCAGATAAGACGATAGTCCTGTCGCTTGTTCCAGGACGAGGTTCATGGATAACAACCTTAGCACCCGAAATCTGATAAGGACAAAAAAATAAGTTAAAAATACAGGGAAGATAAAAGGCTTCAAAATATCTGTTACTGCTATATATTCAAATAAATAAATATATATATATATATATATATATATATATATATATATATATATATATATATATATATATATATATATATATATATAAAATAAAAAACATGAAAGAAAATACTTCATGCATTTTAAGTCAAAAATGGTGTATAAGGTGATGGACAAAAGGATTAAATAAGCCGTTATTAAATAGACTCAATTACCTATGTCAAAAAAAAAAAAATTGACTCAACTACTGGAAATGTAACTGCACTGGACTATTTTATCATATACTAAAATACTCCAAATGTTATATTTCATTAATGCTCCTTGTCAAGTGCAGTAATTGGGTTTTAGAAAATAAACCGGAATTCCTAATTTCCTGGGTTTTCAAAAATAACATAAACTACAAATTTTTCCTTAGCAGAAAACGTAATTTGAAAAGAACGAAGTATTTAGCAATTTGAAATCAAATTTGTGATCAATAATGCAAGCTCACAAGGACAAACTGGTGAGCTGATAAACACCTAAATAAGAACTATACATTTATAAATTTATACATGTATACCTGTCTCAGACGAGCCAGATTGCTACCATTTTCCCCATACACAAGGTATAGAGTATCCTCAGGAACCACAATTTCTATAGTTGTATTAGTCACAATAGCAGATTTACTTCCACTGCAGATCAAACAAGAAAAATAATAAGAAACCGACAGTTTGTAGCATCCTATTTTATATGTTCAGCGTACTGTTTCCACAACTCTGTCGGGAATCATGTTTGAATTGGCTCAAAGATCACTCCAAAGAAGGATCTCAAATAAGTGCAAATGGGCAATGACCCGATAAAAGCAAGCAATGTCAAATTAAACATTAGTTGCAAAGCAAGTATAATATTAGGCACAGAGAGTAGAGCGCATAGTACAATGTCACCGAATATTCTTGAGTTTCAAAAAGAAACTTGCATTTGGCATTATAGATGAAGTTTAAAAACACACAATAACTATAACAGTGTTGCAAAAGTTATTATATATCAGAAAATATTACAAATGAACTCGTTGGCAGAAGGAAGCTGATAGGAACCAACACAAAATAGCAAAAAAGAAGTAACAGAAACTGTGCTTTTAGAAACCAGAGAGGAGACGGCCTCTATTACATAAGAAATTAACAATGAACTGAAAAATAACAATGAATGAATATGATCTCCATGCAGAAATGATAGTGGTGCTCTCAAGAGAGAATCCCCTTACTGGGATAGGAACCATTCCTATACCCAGTACCCAATGTTTCCCTAAATACCTCTTCTCTCCATCAGTCTTGTATCCCTTTCCCCCCACTCACTTGCTGCTACATAGACATTCTGTTATTCTCCTCGTTGTGCAACATGGTTTCTTACCTCTCATTCACATGCATAATATCCTAGGGCCCCTTCCCATTTCCTTACCCTTTTTACCTTACCTACTGTTAAAATTAAGAATCTTTAGATATTCCTTTAATTGTACAACTTCCTAGATTGATTGTTATTACTCCTATAGTATACAATTTCCTAGGCTAATGCTTACTAATTAAGCATTCGATGTATTTATTGTAAAACCATTATAAATACAAGGTGTGATCCCATTATAAACCCATAATTTACACAAAATTTCCATACTTTACACCTACTACACAATACACATGCATAATGGGTCAATCAAAAGCAATTTCAGTATATGCCAGACATCTACATTCATCAAATCACACCATAAATAGCCCTTAATATTATCAAATCTAAGGCCTGTTTGGTTTCAGAAAACATTTTCTGTTCACTTTTAATGACAAAATTGCTACCAATCGCCACCTTATTTTCACTTTGTTTCACGTTTTCAATTATTTCTATATGAAACATCGAAGATGGGAAACAAAGTAAAAACAAGATGACAGTTTTGTAATTAAAAACGAAACAAAAAATGATTTATGAAACCAAACAAGCCCTTAGATTTTCAGATGCCAGGATAATTTTAATATTTTTTTTTACTGAAGGAAGGACAATTTTTATCTTGATTAAACTTAAATAATAGTTTTGCATTAATCAAGTTTAATTTGTTTTGCATATCCACAACCTGACAAGTTCTAGGCCGCCTTTTCGAGATGTTGATCCCCAACTAGCTTCATTAATGCTTCCTGAATTCATCCCAGTAACTCTCTGCAATCAATCAATAATAAGGATATTAATATAATGATTGATAATATTAATAATAATAGCAACAACAACAGCGAACAATTTGGGAAGGTAAAACCAACCCACACACACACAGAGAGAGAGAGAGAGAGACCGGTGGTGTCCATAAGCCTGGGGAAGAAGGACGGTCGTAATTTCTACCAAGAGAAAAATGGTCAATGCCTTGAGAAAAAGTGTGCCTACTCAGACTATGAGAAATTCCCACAGCTGATTGGCCTCCAAGTGGAATATCTCTCAGTTTCCCATAGGGACTGGTATCAGATTGTAAAGAGGATTGGCCTCCAAGTGGAATATCTCTCAGTCTCCCATAGGGACTGGTATCAGATTGTAAAGAGGATTGGCCTCCAAGAGAAACATCTCTCAATCTTACATAGGGACTCGTATCAGCTTGTAAAGAGGATTGGCCTACAAGGGGAACATCTCTCAGTCTTACAAATGCATTGGTATCAGCTCGTAAAGAGGATTGGCTTCCCAGAGGAACATCTCTTAGTCTTCCATAGGGACTGGTATCAGATTGTACAGAGGAAAGGCTCCTTGTTCCAGCACTCTTCAGTGTGCCACCAAAAAGATTATCTCGCAGTCTACCAGTTGCATTATATAATGCATCTTGCACGTTTGAAAACTCTCCTGAAATCTGAGGAAAAAAAAAGGAATAGATAAAATAACTAATACATATTTTAAAATCAATGCAAGAATTATCGTGATAGGAATGCTCTAGGAAACAATATTAATCTCTAGTGGATCATAAATACACTGCATTTGCCATTAAGAAGCCTACTAGGTATGTTTCAGAGTTCAGACAAAGGATTTGAAATTTCACATACAATAAAATGTTCAAATGCCATATTGATAAAAATTTGAGTTTTGCAGAAAAGTAAAGAGGTGTTGACTAGCACCGTAAACTTAGCACAAAGGAGGATGAAAAAACTTATTTTAGTTCAATGGGGAGAGATTCCTTTGACCTACTAGATACAAATACAGTGTCATCTCAGTCCAAACATATTGGTAAAAACATTCATTGGAAAAATAAAATGCATTCTTCAGCATTTAATGGTAAAATAAAAAACAAAACAAAGTGTCGTCTCAGTCCAAACCTGTACAACTTGATCATTATCTGATGCACATTTAGAAACCTTATCAGTTCCAACTATTCTTATGCTAGCCCCTGTTGCCTTCCTCATTTCTGACACTATTACTCCGCCTTTTCCTAACAAACAACCGACTTGGTTAGATGAGACTACAAGTTGTGCAGTCACAGATGACCCCGTATTTAATCCAGAATCTATCCCTTTCTCAATACCAGCCTCAACAGACCTGGAGAAAACAAGCACAGTAGCCTTTTGTGCTGGTGAATATCTTGACTCGGGACTCTGCAATGAAAAATGAAAGCCACCACGAAAAGAAAAAGTTAATAAAATAGTAATAATAATAAATACACATACAACAAATACAGAAAGGAATTAAAGGAGTAAACACATATATTTAACAAACCTCGGAGGCGGTAATAGTAATTAATCGATCCTCACATTCAGCTACTGAAGGACCAACACTTACAGTGGCCCCTGTCTCACTTTGAAGAGCTCTAATTATGTTGCCGCCCTTTCCAATAACACCTCCAATTCTATCATTGGAACAAATAATTTTGAAGGTGATTTCTTGCTGATGCGCTTTTGGTTCCAGGGATGAGACTCTATTAACTTCTGCTGACAATGAATGAACTCCAGTGGCATAGCTGTTAGAGCTACTAGGTAGAATAGATAGTGCAGAGCGCCTTTGTAAAAGATGATCCACATGCAAATCCGTTAATGTCTCGCATGGCACTGCAGTTAAAGTCTCACGTGGAGCTCCAATAAAAGTCTCGCGTGGAACTGACATTAAAGTCTCACGAGGAACTCCAACTAAAGCTTCATGATGAATCACTTCATGAGAATTTTGTCCCGTCATCTTTGTTCTATCAGCATGATGGCGATCTTGAAGATTGCGAGAGACTGCAACAAGTGCCTTTTTTACGGATGACACACTGCCTTCTATCTACCACAAATCCAAAAGATGTTTTCTCAGTGTAAATAGAGAGAATTTTCAAGAAGAAATAAATTGAAGTCCATTTGTTTATTCACGTGTTCTCAAATTGGTTAGCAGGAAGAATAAAAACGTGTTCTCAAATCGGTCAGCGGGAAAAAGTTACCAATCCTAACCACAAATTATGATCCTGCCTTATATAAAGCCAAGGTAGTCAAAGAAAAAGGTGCCTAAATTATAACACTAGACCACCTGCTTGGCCCCCTTGATACATTATATCACTAGCAAACAAGGTCTCACCGTTGAGTTTTAGTCAAACAATCAAGAATCAGAACAACATCGATTATAAAAAAAGTCCCAACTACAAGCTTCACCATTGAAAAATCTAATCTGAGAACCAAAAATGTATAAGCAGATAGGAGACCTCTCTCTTTTCCAACAAAATAGGTCTAGAGATTAAGAGTCCAATAATACTATGAAAAGTTTCTAACCATCATGTAGGTAGTAGAGCGAAAAATTCTCAGCATCAATGATACTACTTAAACAATTTAACCGAAAGAATCTCTCCTCCGTCTCCCTTAACAACATGACATGACGTGCAATAATCTTATAAGATTACAAATACTTATTCAACATGCCTGAGAGGTCAAACATCACCCAAAAGAAAACACAAATAGCAATTAAATAAGCATATTGTCTGAAAATTCATTGTGTACTTTGATCACAATGAATTACTAGTTTAATTATATTTAAAACTGCAATTAACGTATTAACAGGGTAGGGCTGTTATCACATGACTGAAAGGTCACGGGTACAAGTCCTGGAAACAGCCCCTTGCGTAAAAAAACAGGGTAAGGATGCGTACAATACAACAAATGGTGCGTATGCGAGAGCTTTAGTGCACCAGGATGCCCTTGTTTTTTAACGTATTAACTTTTAGTTGTTTTAGGGTAAATTGTTTGAGCCAAAAAAGCACAAACATATCCCATTGTGCGGGTACCAGAAAGAACAAAAAGCAAGTCCATCTAAAGGAAATGATTGACATAATAACATACAGATGGAAATACTTGTTTGGTCACAAATATTATGGGAACACATACACACTTGAGAAAATGTAGTTGTATTTTGGCGCACTCTCTATTGGAATGTATGAACATAGTGGGTTAGTTTGAGTTTATAATGTGGAGGTCCTGGGTCCATGGTCCAAAATTTATAACCAACGGAACCAAACTCTCCATCACATATGAACACTTTAGTTTTCCTTGATCCCTCCTACACGGGACTTCTATAATTTCCAACGTAAAGAAAGAATAATCAAATAATGTCTATTTTTAAAATAATTAAACAAAATGTATTTTATATGTGTGCCTAAATAGTGTGTCCAAATGTCTATGACCAAGCAAAAACATGTTGATTCAAAAATTTTATGATATCAATTTACTTGTACGGATATTGGAAATGCCAAATGTGATACACATTTCATTAACTTCTAGGCTCTCTATAATACATACTGGTTCAAATTACTAACGCCACAAATCCATTGCAGTATTCTACAAAATCAGAAAACCAACCCTAATAAACTAAGTGTATGTTTGGTTCCCCTTCCACAGGGGTTAAAGTTGATTCTAGAGGAGTAGAATTGATGTTGACATACTTGGTTGCTTTCTAGTAGAATTGATTTTGCCTCCAGACCTGATTCTACTTGAAGCTAGGATTTGTAGTTTTTCATTCTAAAATTGATTTTTACACACAAATCACTTTATTTCAACTCATTTTTAATCATAATCCACTTTACATGATCAATTCACTCAAAAACGATTCTTGTCACAGCAGAACCAAACATACTACGACTAGCACTACACTGCAATAATGAACTGGAATAATGTCTTTGAAAGACCTAAAATCTTCATAGACAAATCAGAAACTGAACAATAAGATTCATCATACCTCAATCACTTCATCAGGAGATGAAATGCAAGCTGGCAAATTATCCTTACAAACCCAAATTTTACATCCGGTGTCTTTTTTTATCTTCTCCACAACCTTCCCTCCCTTCCCGATCACCGACCCAGCCTGCGCCGAATCTGCCACAAGCCGGCATGACACCGTCCTATCTCCAAGCTCAATCCCTTCCATCTCCGCCGCAACTTCCAAAATCCTATCAAACACTCTAAGCAACGCTTCCTGCGCTTTCGACACCTCAATTGCCTCACCATCACCGCTGTGGCTTCTCACCATAACTTTTCCGTCGATATTACTGGCTCCGATGACCATGATAACTCGGTCAGGTGACTCATTGGGAGAATCCTCGATTCGGATCTTAGCACCGGTGGTCAACTGGAGATTCTTGATTACGGTGCCGGATTTTCCGATGACGCCGCCGATGCGGGAGGAATTGCAGAGGAGACGGAATGCGACGTGTCCGGCAGGTATGGGGAGTGGTTGTTGAGGAGGTTTGGAAGGTTTAGCGCGCTTGGAAGATCCGTTTGGAAATGGATTCGGGTCGGGTAATCCGGTGATGGAGCGTTTCGCTGGCGGTGATAGAAAGTTGCTTCCCATAATCCTATCTCTTCCTCTGTCTAGAATTTCGAAATTGTTGAAACGAAATTAGAGTTGCAGAAACTGGGAACGAGACGATGAATGCAGATGCTACAATGCGCTGAAGGGAATGACGCGGGTGCGTACTGCACTCGTGGACTATTACTTACTGTGATCTAATATTTTATTTTGGACTTTTTTTCAAGAAGAAAATATTTTATTTGGGACATGTAAGAGTGATGTAATCTGTTTATGTTACACATTTATACATGTATAACATTCAATCAAATAATTCATCGTCGTGAAGTTACTTCAGTTTGTATGGATAATATATAATATATGTAAAGTTTGGAGTTTGAATTCTGACCACCACAAAAAAAATTAATTCATGATGTTTTTTAGAGCAAATTCATGATGTTATTTTTTACGTTTGTTTATAAAAAATATTATCTTATTCTTTTAGGGAAAAAAATATTATCTTTATAATTATTAGCATTCGGACGATCTTTTTTTTTTTGCATTAATACGTATAAATTACGAACAATATTTTTTATAAAATTTTGATTAAAACATTTTTTGATTTTGATTAAAGTATGGGTATTTTTTTGACAAATTAAAATATAGGTATTGATGGTAAATATTTTGTACTTCCATTTTAGAACAAACTATACTTATGTTTTTTAATGATCTCAACGATATAAAAAATATAATATAAATTCTTAACTTTTTAAATGACACAAACAATATAATATTCTTATAGTTAAGTTTGTTTAATGATACAAATGGAAGGGAAAAAATCATCTCAAAAACCATCTCCAATAAATCTATACTACTTATATAGTAGGGTTAAATATGTTTTTGGTCCTCATAAATATGTCAACTTTTCGTTTTAGTCCCTCTAAAATTTTCCTTCAACTTTTAGTCCCTATAAAATTTTCAATCACTACTTTTGGTCCTTATTTTAAATTTAATTTTTGTATTTTTTAATAAAATTATTCAGAAATGTGTAAAATATTCTAAAAGAATTTCCTAAAAAAAATTAGAATTTTTTAACAAAACAAAAATTAAATATGAATTTTTAACCGTAAATAATATAAAAATTCATATTAAATTCATGTTTTGTTAAAAAATTCTAAAAAATTTTTAGAGTAATTCTTATAATATTTCTAATTTTTCTGGAAAATTATATTAAAAAAATATGAATTCTACATATGAGTTTACTTTAAAAGAGGACCAAAAGTGAAGATTGAAAATTTTATAGGGACTAAAAGTTGAAGGAAAATTTTAAAGGGACTAAAATAAAAAGTTGACATATTTATAGGGACAAAAACATATTTAACCCTATATAGTATAGATTTAGTTAACATGATTTGTTTGAAAAGACGAAAAATAATGATATATAAAATGATCAACCAAAACACAAGTGTTAAGATTGAAAAAATACACAATTCAACAATTACAAAATTGAAAGAGCGCTAAAGCAACGCCGCTTTCAAAAGAAAAAAGAAAACTCAAATAAGGTTTTTTCTAAATTACCTTTGAAGAATGGTGGGTAATTTATCCACCAACCAATGAAAATGAGCAATTTATTTGTGGGATCAAAATAGTTCATAAATATGTGCTTACGTGGCTCATATGTATTGTTGGGGTAAATTACTCATCATTCTTTCATGGTAGCCTAGTTGTCACCCTCAAATAAACATTATATCCTTAGTCCTAGTATAACAACGGACAAACATCAAAGTAAGTGAGTTTTTTTTTTTTCTTTCAAATAAACATAAGAGTAAGTTAAATTGAATCAAACAAACGACAAAAGCTACTTTTTGTCAAAGCGCAAATAATTGTTGACCAAAACAATACATCCGACCATGATTTATTAGATATCGGTGATTCGAAAAAAATCGAAAAAATATATTTGGATTTTTCATTCATGTTACATCATTCCAAACCTTATAGCAAAACTATATTTTGAACCCCCTCTATAAAACAAATTATTTGTAATTTGAAGACGATCATTCAGCATTCTCAAAGCAAACAACATTACCTTTCATAAAACCAAATTATTCCATGTAAATTTAAACAAAAGAGAATCTATTATTAAATCAAAATTAAAGATCTATCCATAAGCTTCGTTGACCGAAAATACGTCATTAGAATTAAGATCTCATTGTCGTATATCCTCCAAATAATAATGCAAAGAAATATTTGATAGCAAGGCACTATACTCCTCTACCAGCTCAAGCTCTCAAGCAAATAATCTTCCCCTACAAATCCACTCCTCCCCCTTTACTCCCCTACTACTCACCATATCCTTCACATAAACTTTTTTTTTGTTGATTGCTATATCAAATAACATATTAGAGTGATCATTTAACATGTTTCTATCCAACCATGGTTCATACCAAAACAATGTACTACAATCCTTCCTTATCTTCTTAGGCACATCCTCAGCAAACCACATTTTCTTTGGGGTAAGCACACCTTATCCCAATTAATCTAACATGTTTTAGGAGCCTCCTCGGTCCCACCATATCAAAAATATTTAACTTAATTATCCTAATTGACATGATTTAATTTATTGTATGTATAAAAAAGTTCATGGAGAAGATACATTCAAATTAAATTTTGATTATATAAATATAATAAGTAGTCATAAAATATGTAAACTACCAATTTAGTCTTTTCTATTTTTTTTTTTTAGGGAAATTTAGTCTTTTCTATTAAAATGTTAAAATTAATTTAATGAATTTAAGTGGAAAAAAAATTAAATTGGACAAAGGCACAACAAAAGATCCATATTCCGCGTAAGCAAGGCAGGACATAGCACCTAATGTGCGCTTCACCGCATATGGGCACGTCTCCATCAATTTATACAGTTCACGCAATTGATAGCGAACTCTCGCTTTTTTAATCAAGTTTCATGGAGTCAGTTACAGTTATGCTCCTGTATGTAAGTGTGTATTTGCGTCATATCCAATATACGATCACGGTTTACACCTTTTTTTTTGCACACTTTGCATCCTCATTTCTCTCAAGCGTTATAGTGCTAAGAGAGTTACTTCCGCCGCATTGGAAATCACCTTCACAAACACTTTCACCAATTACCCGTCGACCAGGTCCACTCTAAATCATAAATTGTTTTCCTTCTATTTTACAACCAGCATCTATTTTAAATACTTTTTTTTTAGGGGAGTGCAGACCACAGGAAAATTATTTGGGTTGATTGGCAATCTATTTGTCGGAGTCAGGAGGTTGGAGGTTTGGGGGTAAGGAGAATAAGAGAATTTAATTTAGCGTTACTAGGGAAGTGGTGCTGGAGGGTGTTGGCATATAGGGATAGTTTATGGTTTAGGGTGTTGGTGGCGAGGAATGGTTTAGAGGATGGTCACTTACATGTTGGGGGTCGGGATGGATTTGTTTGGTGGCGGAAAATTTCGGAATTACGCTCAGAGGGTTGGTTTAATAGCAATGTTAGTCGTTCTTTAGGTGATGGTGTTGACACGCGGTTTTGGACGGATGTGTGGGAGGGTGAGTCGTCGCTTAGGGATAGATTTCATAGGTTGTATGACTTGTCATTGTTGAAAGGGGAGACGGTTGCAGCGATGTATGCCTTAGGTTGGGGGGTTGGGGGTGATGCGTGGAGGTGGAGGAGGGGGTTGTTTGCGTGGGAGGAGGAGTCGTTAGGGGAACTTATGCTTTTACTTCATAATGTCTCTTTACAGGTTCATAAAAAAGATATTTGGAATTGGAAGGTCGATTCCTCTTCGTGCTATACGGTTCGTAGTGCATACAACTTGTTGAGCAGGTTCAAGCGGATAATGTGATGGAAGTGCCTTCTATATGGCATAAAGACATTCCTTTGGAGGTGGTGCTCTTTGTGTGGCGCTTGTTTTGTGATCGATTACCTACAAAGACTAATCTTTTTAGGCGAAATGTTGTAAACTTTGATGATCAATTTTGTGTTGGTGGATGTGGTCTTCCTGAAACATCGACCCATTTATTTTTACATTGTAATCTTTTTGCCTCGGTTTGGAATTTCATTCTTCAATGGGTGGGTGTTGCCACGTCTCTAAATCAGGATGTAGTAGGGCATTTCACTCAATTCAGGTCCTTAGGCGGCATTGCTAAGTCGCGTCAATCTATTTTACAGGTTATTTGGTGTGCAATTGTTTGGAAAATTTGGAAGGAAAAGATTAACATGATTTTTGATGATAAACATAGTTCAATTGTTCAGGTGGTGGACATGATTAAGCTGCTAACTTATAAGTGGTTGAAGGTGAAGTATGCATCTCTTCCCTTTAATTATCATGGTTGGTGGAATAGTCCTTTCACTTTATTAGGCATAGGTTAAACTCCTTTGCTGTTTTCTGCTGTTTTTTTGTGCTAGTTTTGACCTTGTAATTATTGATGTAATACCGTGTTGACATTGGTGTTTCTTCCTTAGCACACCTAGTGCTAGGAAGGCCAAAGTTGTGTTAATATATTTCATTTTAGCCTCTTCAAAAAAAAAAAAAAATTGAAAGTGATTCCCTCCTTTTAACCTCCCACTCTCACATGTTAAATCTTAGAGTTAAATATGTTTTTGATCCCTATAAATATAACAATTTTTCGTTTTAGTTCCTCTTTTAAAGGGACACGCTGGGCTAATATTTGAGCTTAATAATTGAAAGTTAGATTTTATTTATTTCAACCAAACAGAATGATTTAAGGTCCTTTTTCTCCTGGTAATGATATAGGATATCTATATACTACTATTAAAGTTGATGCCCTATAAATTTCCCATTTTGCCCCTAGGAGGGGTATTTTTGTAATTTTCTAATTGGTGGAATTGTGTTGTTGCCACCTCACCATTATATGGGTGCATTTCCCATTTTGCCCCTCACAATTTTTTAATTATTTTATAATTTTTATATTTTTGATAACTTTAACTATTTTTCAATTTTTTATCCCAAATTCAGTTGCTTCTACATTGTCGTTGTAGAAGATTAATGTATCGCTTGACCCGGTTTTTTTTTCAACTTTTCTACATTTTTAAGGAGAAGTTAGGTCAAACATAGTATCAATTAATTACTTACTAAAAAAAAGTAATTTTTTTGAATGCATAAAATTGAATGGAATGAGCTTTGGCCAAAAATTGTTGAATGTTACTTTAAAAACTACTTCTCGATAATTTATTTCACAAGCACCTCTTTTTAACTCACGCTGTTTACTTACTAAAAAAAAATAATTTTTTTGAATGCATAAAATTGAATGGAATGAGCTTTGGCCAAAAGTTGTTGAATGTTACTTTAAAAAAACTACTTCTCGACAATTTATTTCACAAGCACCTCTTTTTAACTCACGCTGGGAACCTTTTCTTTTATTGTTTAATATTATATTTCAATATGTTTTTTTCCTTCCATTTAACTTTTTTTTGAACCGTTCCATTTAATTTTTTAAGGATGTTCCATTTAATTTTATTATCTTTTTATCGCTTATATATTTAATTTCAATATTGTTTAATCATCACAACTCCACAAATATTTTTATTCACGCTGTCATTAAATGATACCAAATATTTTATTGCCAATTTTTATGTTTTTAACTATTTTTCAATTTTTTGTCCCAAATTCAGTTGTTTCTACATTGCCGTTGTAGGAGAATAAGGTATCGTTTGACCCGGCTTTTTTCCAACTTTTCTACATTTTTAAGGAGAAGTTAGGTCAAACACAAACACAATATCAATTAAGTACTTACTACAAAAAGTAATTTTTTTTTAATGCATAAAATTGAATGGAATGAGCTTTGGCCAAAAGTTGTTGAATGTTACTTTAAAAAACTACTTCTCGACAATTTATTTCAAAAGCACATCTTTTCAACTCACACTGGGAACCTTTTCTTTTATTTTTTAATATTATATTTCAATATGATTTTTTCTTCCATTTAATTTTTTTTGGAATCGTTCCATTTAATTATTTTTAAGGAGGTCCCATTTAATTTTATTACCTTTTTTTCAAAGGAATTTTATTATGTTTTTATCACTTATAAATTTAAATTCAATATCGTTTAATCATCACAACCTCACAAATATTTTTATTCACACTGTCATATAATGATACCAAATATTTTTATTTTCTTTCTTCAACCTCGCAAATATATACGAACACACATATTAGCGCTTAGAGTCATACTTTATATGTGTCTGTTTTTTTGTTACGCTATTGCGTATAATTTTTTTTGACGTTGCATAATGCGTATGATTATTTTTATTCTTATCTTCAAAAAAGGTCTAGATGCCTAGAAAAATTATACTTATATATATATTTTGCACCCTTATATTGTAACAAACTATGCATATCTTTTTCTTATTCGAAAAAACTAAACATATATGTTTCCATGGCACCAACAATGTAACAAATATAATATCATATAATATAAATTCTTATCTTTTTGAAAGACACCAAAATGTACACTAATAAGTAACATTGATAAATCATGATGATTGAATTTTAGCTCATGATAAGGTTTTGACACAATTGTTATTTTAACTTCTGGTACTGTGGTTGAAAAAAAATTGATGTATGTGGGTTATTTTAGTTTTTGTGAGTAATCATAAAGCCATAACAATTTTCATATTTGGTTTATTCTTTCGTATATGATTGAGCCGTACAAAAGTTGATTGGTGAAATTTGTTTTGGTCATATCATTGACATCCAAAAAGTTGATGATTCAGAAATTTGTGCATTGAAGATCAGGTTGATTTGATGATACAAAAATTGATCGCATAGGAATATGTTAGCTTCTTTCGATATCAGAATGAACAAAGGGAATAAAATTAAATGATGTATTATTGTATCTTTATATAGGACTTTCGATGTCAAGGGATTATGACTACATTAAGGATCTAAAAAATGATTTGGACATTTGAAAAATAGGATTTGGAGTGCTGGATTCTTGGATTGTAAATGGTAGTAATGAGAATCAACATATGAAGCTCATTATTTGTGATGCAAAGATTAGATGAGTTGGTTAAGATTTGTTGTAATTTCCTTTATGATTTATCAATGTTACTTATTAGTGTACATTTTGATTTATTTACATTTTTTAGTTTCTTTCTCGAATTTAGGGTGATCGAGTTCATGTAATAACTCGGTATAGAGAATTGGAGCATTGAAAGGCTTTGATCAAGGAAAACAAGACTTATACTTTGTATAATTGTCATGTGTTTGATAATGACATTGTATTTAATCTCTTTAGGGTTGTTTTTGGTTCTGATACAAAGGTGCAGAAGTATGACAAGTTAACTAACGTTCTTACTCATGAATTTCGTTTTAAGTCATTTAAGGAAATTCAAGATGGAAAATTCAAATCTGACATTTTATATGATATAGTTATGTGCTTTAATTTATTTCTTTGTTTTCTCCGATTATAATATTATTATAGATGTAATATTTTTTTTAAGAAATCATCGGGCTTCTTCATGAGATTGTCAAGACAACACCAATTGGGACTAGAAAGAAACCGTTTACGAACATTGTGTTGAAAGATAAAAGGTATTATTTTCTAATTTGTCAACATCAGATGATAGAATTTTGTATAAGTTTGATAATGACCTGAAAGATGTCTTTCCTTATGCAGTGAGAATATAGTTGATGTAACACTATGGGAAAAATACTCCGGAGCTTGATCATTTACCATCTATTTACCTTGAGTTCTTCCATTTTGTAGTCATTGGCAACCCAAATATAAGTAACAATTGGTCAGGTTCGAGGCTGCTCATCAACCTACATTATCCGGTTGTTGAGAAGTTTAAGACTTAGTAAGTTTGCATTATGATTTCAAAATATAGTATTAGAGTAACTTATTATTTCACAATCTGATTTGATTGTTTTTTGACCATGTTTCTTGAATTGTTGTCGTGACCTTAACACTTCTCAAGCTCAGAGTCAAAGTATCAGTCATAACTTAAGTTAGAGTTCGGCTTCTTCTCAACGTACTTTGTACAACGATTTTTTCAATCTGCCTCAGGTTAGGCCAATTACTGAATTTATAAACTTAGTCATGGTCTGCTTTTTTTATGCACGAACATGCTTTGAGTTTTTTGATGCACAAGTTAAAAATACATATTGCATTATTCTTTATTTCATGTGCATAATTTGGATTAGGATACATACTTCATCACTATTTGGAAAACAACTAAATTCAATCCTAACCAGTTTGGATGGTATTATAAGAGTTGCACCAAATGTTCGAAGACATCAATGTCAAATGGTGCTAGCTATAGATGCACATGTGGGAGTGATGCTTAATTTTCATTTGTTTCAACAATGTTAATTGGTCAACGGGGTTCATATAATGCACATACATGTATTTATCTAGACTTTATAGGAAGATAATAGGAAGATAAATTAGAAGTCATGATACATTTTCTTTAGCTTAAATCAGTTAAGCTACCTTTATTTTATAAATTATATGTAACTATATTCGCATACAGAGAAAGTATAAGTGTCGCCTCATTACCGCCGAAAGAGCAAGCTATGAAAAATACTTGGGTGGGCTATGGATCAATTTCTGCAGAGAACGTGTGATGATAGAAGGTGGTAAGCTCATATTTGGTCTCGAAAAGTCACCGAAGAACTTGCACGTTCGAGTTGTTCTAAAGTAGATATTTGCTGCTGAACTATTTGAACTTCTACTATTTTGACATATCGCTTTGGACTGTAATCGTAAACTATTTTGACTTTGGGATGTCATTTGTTCTTTTCATTTTGTCTATGTAAATATTGGCAAAAATCTCTTTTTAGTTAGTCTTTGACACTTGGAGTCTCTTTTATAAACCTAACTATTATGTAACGTTAATCTGCACATTATTGGTTCAAATTAGTATCATGTTAATTATAATGTTGTTTTCCTAATCTTTTGAACAAAATAGAACATGCCCTTTTTCTACAGCAGATCTTTATAATGCTTTGGAACCAACCCATACATATTTTATGATGAATTATAATGTTCCGTCGTTTTAACATATCTTCTTTCGATTTTTTTTTTTTATCAAAAACGTTATTGAACCCGTGCGAAGCACGGGTTTGTAACTAGTGTGAATAAAAAACAAAAAAAAAATCAATCAGGTCTTCACTTGCGAATGTGTCAAAATGTAAAAATCTCACGGTGAAGAAATAGTGACAAATCACAATAGTGGTATGTGGCAATTAGATTCATTAACTAATTAATTAATTTTACTGAGCTATATACGTCATACATGTGTCCTTTTCTTTCTTCCATCTTCTTTTGTTTTTGCTTAATGTTCTTACTTACTTCCAATTCACTGGCTCCACTTGCCAGCCTTGAATGGCAGGTGAAGAAAGAATCCTGCTTTATAGGAGCAACGCAAAGTGTTACCGACATACATACACAGATGGAATTAAAGATAAAATAAGAAGATATTTAATTTCAAAAACACAACTTTATTTTCACATAAAAATTACATACAAGACAAAAAAAGTTGTTAAGTGACACTGCCATGACCAAGAGAGTGTGGAAGATCTTGAATTTAGTTTTAAATTTAGTTCTAAAAATGCAGCATTTTGATGGAAAGTGCGGAAGATATCAAACTCGCACAAAAATAATCACAATAGCAAAATTATTGGGTTCAACATTTATTATGATTATCCAAATTCAAATACAACATTCTATGTGTGCATGTAAGTAATATTTGACGTTTCATCTATAATTAAAAAAGTTGAATGGGTAGTATTTGGGTGACATTGGCCAATCACAATGTCACCTAACTCTATGTCATCCAAGTATTTTCCCTTCTTAGAGATCATAAAACATTAAAAAAAGTATTTATTTCATTTCTCTTAAAATATTTTTTTCCTCAAAAAAATAATGAGATATTTTTGTTATTTAAAATTGAAGGCAGAATATAAAATATTATTAACTCAGAGACAACGATATATACCGTCCCTAACTAAGAAATATACAAAATAGAGTACTTTTCTTTTTCTTTTATTAAAGAAAATATTAATCGATGCTCGGGACATTGATTAAGAAAGCAAATATAGTAAGTATTACATTAGAACTTGTGTTGTCAACTCCTCAAAAACATAAAAAATATTTATTTTTTTTTTTAATTTTCTTTATTTAAGTTCTTTAACCGGAGCCACCTTTTTTTAAAATGAACGATAGAAACATAGACACACAGAGAGAGTATATGAGTTGAATTAATTAGTTAGTTAGTTTGTTAGAGACGTGAAGATGGCTAGAGAGGAGGACGAAGAGAACAGTGGCGTGCCAGTTCTACCTACGAGTTCGAGTTCAAGTAGCACAAGACGAGTTGAACGAAGAGCAGATCCTTTTCTCATAGTTTGTAGATGCTTCAGTTTGATTACCTCTTTAGCTGCTATTCTCTGCGTCGCTGTCAACGTTCTCTCTGCTGTTCGCTCCTTCAAAAATCCAAATACTGTATCTATCTATCTTTCTTCCTTCCGCAATTAATTCGTTCATTCATCGGAATCATCGCTTTAATTTATAATAACTCCATCTTTTTTTTTGTTATAGATCTTCGATGGCATATTTCGTTGTTACGCAGTTCTCATTGCGATTTTTGTGGTTCTCGTTGAGACAGAATGGAGCTTCATCATTAAGTTTTGGCAGGTTAATTCATTTCCTTCATTTCATTTCTTAGGATCTGTTCAATTTCATTATTACTTTAATTTTCTGTATGTATGTATATTTACTGTCTGCATTGCATTTTCAGGTTCTCGAGTATTGGGCAGGGAGGGGTATGCTGCAGATTTTGTACGTTTTCGCTTTCTTATTTTTTAATTACCTACAATTTCATGTAATGTAATTGTTATGTGTTTAGATTTTATAATCATGTCTTTTAATAAAATTAATCTATTTAAATCTGTGTTTAACTTTAAAATGAAATGATCTATGTTCTTGTGTTTTTATTCTTAAAGCAATTATGATATCTCATACATTTATATCATATAAAAGTTAGAAATAAATCATCAATTTAGTACCTAAAATATCACTCTCACTTTAACTTAGTTCCTAAACTACATGTATACCCTGCAGTATATGAAATCCGACGTTTTAGGTTCTAAAGTATATAAAAATTGGTCTCATTAGTCGCTTCGCTAGCATCTTAACACCAAAGTGATAGATTAAATGTACTTTTCATGACTTTTATTAATTTTATATACTTTAGAAATTAGATTGGAGATTAAATTAAATTAAGGGTTTATTATAAACTTTAGTGTTAAGAGTTTTTCAACTCAAAACTTAGGTTTAGAAATATTGTCTGATAATATCCACACATATGTAGTCTTTCCTTGAGTAATATATGATAGAGATGAAATTGATTTTGAGAGTTTACATAAAAAATCAAAAACGAAGAATTGGATCACATTTCTGTTTACAATGATGATGATGCGTATAAACATTAATTGTAGTTTGGTTTCTTACCGAGTTTGGTTTTTCTTTTTTGCAGTGCGGCAGTGATGACCAGAGCTTTCCCTGACTATAATGGGGAGCGAAAAGATCTCGTTATTCTTCAAAACATTGCCTGCTATTTGCTTCTTTCTTGTGGCGTAGTTTACGTTATCTCGGTAAGATTATCAAAGAAAGAAAACTCTAGTCTCAACTCTAAATTCAAAAGCTTGTTTGTTGTGCTTTCTCCCAAAACCCTTGTTTGATAATACTAGAAACCAAAATGTTAGTCGAAATATGATCTAAATGACAACTTCAAAACAATTTGATGTTTGTATTTTTATGTCATTTTGTAGTCTAAACTTTTTCTATTGATTTTTCACATTATTGGGCCTTGAATGTTGTCCTGAGTTTAATACTTTAGAAATCACAAACTTAAATGAAACCATTTCTCTTCTTTGCACTTATTCTTTTACTTCCATATTCGCTTTGAAAATTTGAGACATGTTTTATTTTACATACTGTGTGTGTGTATTATATATTTCACAGCTCTTATTTGATATACCTTGGGTCTGAATTCAAAACATTTTCTATTCATTATTCTTCCTCTCCTTTTTTGTTGTTGGTGACTGTCCTTACTCCTCAATTTATGTTCTAAAAAATTTCTTCATTGCATATATTGAAAACGTTCTTTCTGTTTTGTTTGTATTGCCGTTTGAAGGGAGTCCTTTGCGTTGGTTTTCTAAAACGTCGTCGCCAGAAGCAAGAGATCACTAGAGAGCAAGCAGCCAAGGATCTTGAGGTGATGTGTTTATATTAAGATGTTATGATTTATTCTTGATTGTATTCCATATATGCATGTATATAGTTCTCTGTCTCCCTTGGTTCCAATGACAAAACATTGCACTAACCACAAATTTAATTAATTCTTTGAATATTTTCCATTACCTATATTGTAGCAAAATTTGATTTACATTCATGAAACCAACTGCATGATCTGATTATATCCCATATTTCCTTGTTCCAATTTTTATTGTTTCAATTTCAAATCAAAGGTTGGCCTTTAATTTCACTATTAGTTAAAGAAATGAAGGCTAGGATTTTGAGGACCCATACCATATGATTATTGCTTTCTGTATTTGAAAACAATGTGTGAACAAGGCTACTAGTTATTCAAATAAACTTTGAATTATTTTAGCCTGGTTAGAGTTTATACATCTTGATCAGATCGCACCATTACCATCCTTGTTCATGTATTCACTCCTAAGTGTCAAAGTTTTTTTCTATTTTATCTCAACAAGTTTTATCTTTTTAATCGAATAAACTTTTACGCCCCTTAGTGGGAAAAGACTTGGTTGTTGTTGTTGTAATCCAATAAACTTCTACTAAAAAAGTTACTTGCTCCTATGAACACATGACAGGAGTTGGAGCGGCGCAGAGAAGAACTTGAGCAACTGCTTGTGACAGAATAGGTTTGAAGTGTTTGAAAGTAGTGCTGAAATTGTCTAATTACTTAGTGAAGGCTGAAGAGACAACTAAAGGAAACCTGACCTATGAATGCCTTTTATGTTAGTGTTGGTTACTATATTGTTTGTTCATTCTCTAGAACAATTGAATTACATTATTCTGTGTAAATATCTAAAGGTAATATTCGAGATGGTGTTTCATCCTTGGATTCATGTGGAAATTCTGGGAACCATGTTCTCACCATTTGCCACTCATCTCATATGCCTCCCACTGCTTTGAGCCTCTACAATAACCTCTCCACACCCAAAACAAAGGCCTTCTTTTACATCATAAAAAGTTGTTTGTCATGAGTTGAGTCACTTTACTTTAATGAATATATGTTTGATTCCCACGTCCTTGAAGTTGATCGAGGATGGGGTTCAACATGCTGTCCTCATCCTCATGCCTCTCTTTTTTCAACATTCCCCATGCGTGCCTGAAAGAAATATTTGTGCTAATGAAGAAAAGAAAGAAATACTTGTGCGGATTTGTATTCTTCAATTTATTAAGTTGATTCTATTTTATCTCTCACCAACTTTTATCAGACCAGAATTAATGCAATAAACCTGTACTACGGAAAGTTACATGCTCCTAGGGACGGAGTTAAAAGGGTGACCACCAGTCCACCACAAGAGGCCATAACCCCCTTTAACTTTTACATATTTCTATAAATTAGCGTGTTATTATACTTTTTATCTCTATATTTTGTTGTTGTGAACTTTGGGTGTGTTTGTTTGAAGTTATATTTGTTGATTTCTGGGAATAAAATGATAGAAATATACATGCCTATGTTTGTTACAAGTTTATTAAATTTTATTTCCGGATATAAAATGTTCTTGGGAATAGAAAAATTTTCTCAAGGAAAAGGGTGGGAATAAAGTTTCCATGGAGATGAGAATAAATTCTTATATAGTTACCTATTATAATCCCTATTTTTTTGGTTCCAAGGAATATTATAAAGTTAACCAAACATATTTTTCCCAAAAATCTTGGAATAAAATTCTCATATTTATATTCTAAGGAATGTTATTCTCATCTTTATCTATAATAATTCTTTCGAGTAACTACACCGGATCTTAAATACTTGCATTTCTATTATTAAAATCCTTTTAATCAAGTAAAATATAAAACAAGTATGAAAATTAGCTTATTAGAAACCTAATTTGTCTTAGACCATGTCCAATGGTTTGTTTAATTTGGGATTCAACATGGTTTTTTCCTCCAATGGTGTGTTTAATGCATGTTGAATTGTGAGTTGGATGAGAGAGAGGATGAATGCATTCAACACAATTGAATCCTGTCCCGGTTGCCACGCGGCGCGCTGCAATTGCTTGAAAACGGGCGCGTGCATCACACGCGCCGACAAGGTGCGTGACTGTTCAGAAGGCGGAGAGAGAAAACAAGTTTTGGATAGACAGGGACACGTAACGCGTTTTAATTGGTTGTCCGGATTCTTTTCATTTTAATAATTGGACCTCAATTATTTCGTTGTAAATTATTTTATTTTTTTTAAAAATACCAAAATTCATGATTTTTTTTCCTCTATAAATAGAGACTTGGTTCATTTGATTTGGACACAGTAAAAAAAAAATCAAGTTTTTCACTATCTTCATCTTATTATTATCTTTCTATTAGCAAACTAAGTGTTGTATGCTTAGTTTTTTGTATTGCATTTTGAGTTATTTGTGTGCCGCGTGCTTAGTTTGTTGTACTTGCATTTTAAATTAAGAAAATAAAAATAAATTATTTTACAAAATTTTGTTTTTCCAAAAATACTAAAAAATAAATAGTTAATTGTATTATTTTAATTTAATTATAATCGATAATTTTATGTAATTATAAAAACAAAAATTAAATAAGAATAAAAAAAATAATGGTGGGGTAGAGTGTTGAATGAAAAATCATTGGAGAGGGTAAAAGTTGAATGAGTGTTGAATAAGAGATAGAAAATGATGTGGAGTGTTGAGAATTGAAAAAGTGAATGTTGAATAGTGTTGAATGGTAATATAAACCATTGGAGATGGTCTTATATTTTGAATGAACCCTGGTTGCCGGTTCACAAATCAAAGTAGTGAGGCATTGTGCAAATTGCAATCCACAGTCCACTGATGTTGACAATTGAGCAAAATTATCATGTAGAATTTATATTTAGTGAAACTTTATATCTCAATGATGCATTCAATTCATTTAACATTGATGACATTTGTACTCAAAGATTTTTTTAATTAACAAAAGGTTCGAGGGATTAGTTTACACAAAAAAATATTAGTGGTAGTTGTAATATTATAAGTTTTTTTTTTTTTTTTACCAATGAAATACTGTGAGTTTGATGCGCTTAAAGATGTTAATTTTATTTGTTGTCCATTATTGATAAATTATGTCAAAAATTTACATAAGATGTGATAATTGATGATTTTAACGACGTGGCATCTCCAATTGTTTGCCAACGAAAAAAATAACATATTTTTTTAATTAAAAAAATAAAAGAACACTCGACGTCAAATTTTGCATAAGATTTTGAGGTATATATCAAAATCCATACCACTTAAAATATGAGAAAACAACCTTTCACGAAGATGTACAATCATTTGAAATCAGAACTACTTTTGATTCAAGAAATGTACTCGTTCACTTATAGTTATGTAATAACAATGAAACAATACATTACAATCAAATTTACGAAGAATTACTACTATTGGAACCCAAAAACACATAAAATAGAGGCTTCTGACAACCCTAAGTTGCACCTGTCACTCATATAAACGCCGAGTGCCCGCATTTAAGTTGTGTTCTGCCCATTTTCCTTGTGTTTTACATCATGTAGTTGATCTTAGGTATTCTAATAAGTCAAAAATAATTCCATTATTTTAGAAATCTCGTACATTTTTCAATTTTCACACTTACGAATGCATGGAGATGCCACATCATTAAATTTAACCACGCGAGCATTTTTCCTTTCAAAATTGATCAAAATATGAATGGAGACTAGTGAACACAAAAGAGTGTAAATTTAAGTGATCAATATCACACATTTTAAACTTAGGTCAAAATCACACAATTCTAAAACTTGAGAGGTCAAAATTACTTATTAAACCTTTTTTTCCCCCTTACCTTTCCAAACAAAAAAAACCCAAATTTGAAAAGAAAAGACCGCGTCCTGGTCGCTTTGTCTCACACACACAGTCTCATAATTGATTGATTCTGTTGTGTTCCGTTTCGGTCTCAATTTTCATCAACAACGAACTCAGGTAACGCTCCTTCCTCATTTCTCTTCCATCTTAACAACAAATTTTCATTATTATCATTATTGTGACCGTTACATTACTAATATATTATCATTCTCTCTTGAATTTACGCATTTATGTATTACATTATTATGGACCAGATCTATTTTTTCAACTTATACTTTGCACAAATCTAATTTTATTTTTTAATTCTTGTAATTTTCAATTTATTAAAGTTAATCAATGTATTTCTTATGGCATGTTCGAATTCACTTTTTTTGAATGTATCTACTCACATTTGAAAACAGCTTATAACTTGTACTAAAATGATTTAACCTAATTTTATCTTTTGATATAGAAATGGTTTATACAAAAGCACTTATCATGATAAGCGCTTATGATAAAAGCTGTGATTTAAGTTGTTTATCCAAGCAGAACTTTAGTCATAAAATCTCAAATCTGTATGTAATTTAGGGGCAAATTAAAGAATGGAGGATAGCTCGCACACTGACTTAGATTATGCTAAAGCAGAACTTGAGAAGCTTAGGGCAGAATGCCGAGTCAAAACACAACAAATTGAAAGTTTGAAGAATGATCGTGCCCGAGAAACTACAAATCTTGCTGAGAAACATGCCCGTGAGCTCGATCTCAAGTCAGAGGAGATTTATGAACTGAAGAGAATTAATGAGGATCTTGAGTCTAGTTTGCGCGAAAAAGAGAAGTACATTGTGCATTTGAATTCGGAGAATAACAAGATTGAAGCTAGGTTTGCTGAGAGGGTGTTCAAATTGGAGGGAAGTAATAGTGAGTTGGTTTTGACTTTGGATGAAATTACTGCTAGAAACAGTTGTTTGGAGAAGAATGTTTGTGAAAGTAGCGAAGAAGTTTCGCGCCTTAAGTCGTCGTTATTGGCTGCTGAGAAGAAGTGTATTGAGGCTGAGGAGAGAGCTAAGCAAGCCAAGACGATGAAATTGAAAGAGGATGTGATAATGCAATTGGAGGAAGAAAATGTTACTGTGCAAGATAAAATTAAATGGAGAAATGAACAGTTTAAGCATCTTGAAGAAGCTTATCAACATCTTAAAGATCAGTTTCAATTGAGCAAGGAGGAGTGGGAAAAGGAGAGATCTTTGCTGGTTGGTGAAATATCTTCCTTGCAGATGAGTTTGAATTCTCAGACAAGAACTTTGGAGGGGCTTCAATCACGTTTCGAGATGTGTAATCATGCTTTGGCTTGCGAAGAAAGTAAGAGGAAGCTTTTGGAGGCTGAAATATCCGAGTTCAAGACTAGTTTTGAGGATGTTTATGGTCAGTGTGAAGAAAAGAAGTTTGAGATAGAAGAATTGACCGTTCGGAGGAATGATGAGATAGCCGAGCTAAGAAACTCGTTGGCAGAGAAAGAGATTCTTGTGAAGGAATTGGAAAGGAAAATTGTTCTCCTTGAACAGGATAATCAGGAAGTGGGTGATTTGCTTAAAGAATTTAGAGAAGCTCAAATACGTGGTGCGGGAGGGAATTCTATGACATCTAAGCTTCGCAACAAGCTTAGAAAGTTGGAGGAGGTTCATAAAAACTGTTCTTCAGTTCTCAAGTCTAAAGAATCTCAATGGGATTGTCAGGTAGCAAAGATGGAAGCAGATGTTATTGGTTATCAATCTGCACTAACCAACAAAGAACAAGAAATTAGGGAGCTTCAGATAGAACTGGAAAATTGTTATTGTGCTATTGAAGAGAATCATATTGAACTGTTGATCTTTAAATCTGTCCTTGCTGTTGCTGATGCTTACTCCAAATCATTCGGTACAGAAACCGGTAAAGCAGTTTGTGTCGAAGAGAATGGCGATACGATTCTAAATTTTAGTGAGCAACTGAGATTGAAAGATAATTCTCTAAAAACTATGGCACAAAAACAATTTCTGTTGGAGGAAGAGTTTGAACACCAGAAGAAATGTCTTGAGGAATCATCTGCAGGCCAACTCATATTGAAAGAACAGCTCTTGCAGATGGAAAACACCCTAAAACATGAAAGAAAAGTTTCATTTGAGGCTCTAGAAATGCTAAAACATGAAATGGCCAGTAAGAATGATGAACTATCTCGATTAGATTGTGAAGCGCGGCATTGGAAGTCTACTGTTGAAACTCTTAGAGTTTCCTATCAAGAAATTCAGGGAACGTGTAAAGAGATGGAAACTTCTCTTCTGTCACGGGATGCAAATGAGCAAGCCCTTAAGCTGGAGAACAAAAACCTTCTCTGCATTGTCAAGGATCAGGAGAGGGATACAGAAGACCTTCAGCTGCAGATAGCTTTACTGGAATCCTGTAATGCAGAGAAAGCAAAGGAAGCCGAGAGATTTAAGCAAGAGAAAGATGAACTTGTCCAAACAATGATGGAGAAGGATTGTTGCATAAAAGATCTTGAGAAAGATATAGCCGTTGCGAGCCTGAAGCAAGAATCCATAAAAAAAGAATTAGAAGATGCAGTTCTTGCTCAACTAGATGCACAAAAAGCCCTTCAGCAGGAGGAAGATCTTCTTTGGAAGATTAAAGACGAGAAAGATGAAACTATAAAGCACTTTCAGGAGCTAGCTAAAGCATCAGAACAAGATTTTTTGGAGGCCCTGTGTTTCTCGTTTTCAATTCAAGTGGAAAAGTTGGTTGAGGTTAGCATGGTTACAGAGGCTTTGAAGAATGCAGAATACCTGACAAAGCTAGAAATTGAAGAGAAGAGCACAAGAATAATTAAATCAGAATTGGAAATTAAAAGTTTGCTTGAGAATTTGGCACAGACTGAAGAATCATATTGCCATTTAAAACACGAAGCGAAGCAGTTTCAATTATCATTAGAAGCCATGGAGTTAGAAACTAAAAAGTTGACGAATGAAAAGCAGAAGATGGAACAGATGATTGCAGAGATCAAGTTTGAGAATGGAAATTTGCTTCTAGATATTACAAAGTTATCGACAGAAAGGGAAGATATGTTGGCACATATAGAGTACATCTATGGCAAAATTGGTGATTTGTCTAGTGAGGATATGCAGTTCAACACTTCTATAGATGAGGAAAATGAAACAGCAATGGATTCAGTAGTTTGTGATAAGCTACATGGTTCTGCTCAAGATAGTGCAAATGGTCTTCTTTTTCCTTGCACAAATAAAAAAATTGAAGAAAATTTTGATGGCCGATTGCCATTGAGAGAGGTTAACAGTTTGCATATGTAGACCAGAGAAGAATTTTGCGTTCTTGCTGAAGTAAATGCCTTAAGGTATACAAATTCAGAAATAAGCACCTCTTCATATTGTCATGTTTAGTTGTTTATGCAAAATGTTTACAAACAGCTGTCTTTTAAGGAAGAATATGTCTGAAGACATGCTATAGGAAGCTCATAATAATGTTTTTTCTAAGCCTCATATGCCACCGTTTTCTTTTAGCAAAGCAAAACCCTTTTACTTGTCATTTTTCCAAGAACTGCAAACCCATTTAATAACCTATCATGATACTTTCTCGGACAACAAGAAATTGTAGGCTAACTTCAAAGCAGACTAGCAGAAATTGCGATTTCTTGATGCATCCATAATATTCCCATAACTGATTTGCGTAAAATGTAGTTTTTTTTTTTGTTTTTTTTGTTTTGAAACTCAAGAGTTTAGGCAAATTGGATCTGGATCCTCATCCAGGCCAGGATATACCTCAAAACTCATAAAGTGTTGACAATGTTGCTATTTTGTTATGCATAGCAGATGATCGGTTTTTGGCCTATTATCACTCAATGCTATACTTGTGTTTCCCTTGGTAAGTGAGCTGAGAAATTCTCTTGTTGAACATGCAGGTGTTGATTGTTTCTCAAGCAAGCTGAATCTGTGCTGGCAACTTTGTATACTCTTTACATCTGCTCTATGATATGCATTAGAAGGGTGGAAGATAATAAGATGATATCACTCGTGTATGATCTATTCTGTTGTTTCACTAATTGACACACGTTTGCTTTAGAGATGTATGGATTAGTTGAATGTTAACTCTGTTGAACAATTTTCTCAAAAAAAAAAAAAAAACCTCTGTTGAACAATATCAAAATAAATCTCGGATTCTTGGTCCATGTGGTCTAAGTCTATTCAATGATTGAATTCTTTCATATTTTGAGCAGTAGTTGCATTATTTTTCGCTCTACATAAATTTGATAATAGTATAGAGATTGCTTAATTCTGGTGAATACAGAGTAATTTTTTTCTTTTAAAGGAACAGAAAAGAAAAGATAGAAACGAGGGTTCTTCAATGGGGAGCCCTTTCTTATGACAAATCAATCACCTTGACATATGAACCAATGTTTGTGTACTATTACTAACATGTTCAAAGACTGACTGAATCCTTTTAGATTTTACGCCTCGGTTGCATTCTTTTTATGATAATTGTAAGATTGAGTACCCAAAAGAAATATAATTTTGATGGATTTATAGCACACTTTTAAGATTTCAAAGTGTTTTTATGAACTTAAAAGATTTGAAAGTACCATTTTGATTTCAAAGTATTTTAGCTAAAATTCATATTGATTTGTAAATATTTTAATAATAAAACATTTTCAGAAGAATTTTTTACGAGTAATGTTAACAACACTCATTTTAACACATTCTTTCTAATATCCATTCTTTTATTATTGGATAAAATATTTTTTCTAACATCCATCCTTTTATTATTGGATGAAACACATGTAGCTCACACTTTAGAAATGTGTTCCACATAAAATGGTGAAACCTATATACAACTTTCGGTCACTAATATAAGCAAAAATCTCATTTTTAGATACATTCAATTAATGATGTATGTGACATATAATAAAGCCACATAAATCATTAATTGAATGTATTTAAAATGTGGAATTTTGCTTATATTAGTGACCGGAGGGTGTATATTTCACCCAATAAAAAAATAAATATTAAAAAGAGTGTGTTCAAACGAGTACAGTTAACATTATTCTTTTTTCACGTATATAAATTATACTAGTTCTCCAAAAATTAGCATTCTAATTTATATGCTCTTGGATTTGACTACTACTACTCGTAAAAGCAATTATCATTTAATGATGATGCCGGAATGTTTGTTGCTCTCAACATTATATTAACGTGAGCAAAAAAAAAAAAATCAGAGGCAAAGAAAAACCACAAAAAGTTTGAAGAGGAAAAAATCACTAAAAGTTAACGTGCATAATAAGACCGCAAATTTGTGTGTGTGAAGTCCAAGGGGAGGTTATTAATAAAAAATGGTATTTTGTTTCCCTCTACGAAAGCAAAATCACATATTTGAAAACAAAAGAACGTGTTCTGGCTGCTCTTTTATGGTCTCAAATCTAGACTGTTAAAAACAACAGATTGCATTTACATGATAATAAGATGTAAAAAATAATAAATGGTGAAAATAGGAGTCTGAAAATATTCTCATGTGAACATTATTGGACTAATACTAATTGATTATTCTGTAAAATTAAAACAAACGAAGCCAAACCTTCTTACAAGAGTAAGAGTAGTTCCACGTAAACTTTAAAACAAAGAAAGTCCCACATTGAAAATGTCTATAAAATTGAGAAGACGATTGACTATAAATATGTAGTGTATGGAATGGACGAGAACAAGTTTGGGATTGAAGATTTTAAGTTTTTTACGTGATTGCTGAGAATCTTCTCTCATGTTTAGTCTGTTTAACAATGTTAGAAAAATTCTCTGATCCTTGGTCCATGTACAATGGTTGAATATTTTCAGATTTTGAGCAGTAGTTGCATTATTATTATATTATTAGTAGTAGAGTACCCCGGGACGGATCCAGAAATTTCAGAAAGTGGGGTCAAGATCGTTTATCATAAATATTTAAACAAAAATATATAAAATCATAACCATTAAAATGATGAAGTCATTACCATTAAGCAAAATAGTGAAAACTACAAAAAGTATATGACTATATCAAAAAACTAAAGACACGAAGAATTACAATTTCCCTCTTCGTGACGTCATATTTTGAAAGCGTTGCAAGATTTTTTCATTTTCAACACTATCAAATATATCACTCTCAAAGTATGTTACCAAACAACCATTCAAAAACTCATCTCCCATACGGTTGCGCATTTGATTCTTCACAAATTTCATAGCAGAGAAACTCCTTTCAACGGTTGCAGTAGCCATAGGTAAAAGTAATGCTAACTTCAAAAGTAAATACACCATTGGATAAACAATATGTCTTCTAGTTTCCACCATCTTTCTTGAAAGATCACTAATCCCATCTAAATTAGAAAACTGTTCACATGAACGAACATCCTTGATATAATTTTCAAGTTGATTGCCTATTCCCGTAAGCTCCAAAGAAGAAAATTCTGATGGATAAAATCGAGCCAAATTAACCAACTTCTCCTTGTCAAATGCAAAAAATGAATCTCTTGGATTTAAGCTTGCTACACAAATAAGCAATTCACTACTCACCTCGGTGAATCGATTATTAAGCTCTTGAAGTTGTCTATCAATCACATGATAAAATACCTCAATTTGAAAGTGATGCAAGTTTGAAACCTTTTGAAGTTTACACCTGGTTTTCCTTGTAACACGAATGCATCATCCATATTTACAATGTCAATATTTTGCTTCTCACAAAACAATGACACTTCACATAGTAAATTATGCCAGCCATCTTCTCTCATCTTTTGCAATCTATCCTTTGAAACTTTAACTAATGACATAGCATTTACAATATCTTGATCTTTTCTTTGCAATGCTTGAGATAAATCATTAGTAATTCCCAATATATTTCTCATCAAAAGCAGTTGAAAAATAAATTCAAAAGACTGCAAATTATTCAACAATAGACGAGTTTCAACTCGATGGTCTGAGTTTGAGCTATCTTCCAAAATCATATTAAGCACATCACACACAGAAGGAAACAAAGAAGCCAACCTTAGTAATGTACCATAATATGATCCCCATCTAGTATCTCCAGCCCTTGTTATTGTACTTTCTTGATTCAAGCCACGCCCGTTGGAAATTTCTCCACACCCTAGTTCATCAGCTATTTAACTTTTCATCTTTTTTTTTTTGTTTGGTACAATTATAAAATACTACCGTTAGGCCAATCTGCAAAGTTACTTTTCATCTTCTAGTGAGTTTGTGACCATTAATTTTATTTTAATATTTTTTTTAATGTATAGAGTAAATGTAGTACTACTGTTTTTAACAAATATAATATAATAGTTTATAGGCTTAATTACACTTTTGGTCCTTGTGTTTTGGCCTACTCACGAAATTGGTCCTGCCCTTTTAAAACAGAACAAAACAGTCCTTCAATTATCATTTTTGTTGCATTTTTTGTCCTACCTCCTATTTTCAAACTCTAGAAACACAAAGAAATGGCAGTTTTATGCGGTTTTAGACCTACCTCTATGCTCAACCATGAAATTAACAAGGAATAAAACATGTGGGCACAAGGAATCTATTATATTCAGCACACCAACCAAAAAAACCCTAATTTGAAACATATGTTATAAATTAGGGTTTTTTTGGTTAGTGTGTTGAATAAAGTGGATTCTTTGTACCCACATGTTTTATTCCTTGTTTATTTCATGGTTGAGCATATGGGGTAGGTCTAAAACTGTCATTTCTCTGCGTTTTTGGAGAATAAAATGGGGGACAGGACAAAAAATGCAACAAAAATGATAATTGAAGGACCGTTTTGTTCTGTTTTAAAAGGGCAGGACCAGTTTCGTGAGTAGGCCAAAACACAAGGACCAAAAATGTAATTAAGCCTAGTTTATATTGTTCTCAAGTGTATAAATTGAGTTATGTGTGAGCAACCTAAAAAATTAAAGTGGAGTTTTCTTAAAGAAGAATATTATAGTGGGATCAAACATATAAAAATATGGTATTATTGGTTAAAAAAATTGACAAAGAGTAGGGTCAGCTGACCCCAAAACCCTCTTGCATCCGTGCCTGAGACTCTGAGAGTACCACTGCTCTACTATACATAACTAAATTTGATAATACCAGAAAGTTGTTTAATTTTGGTGAATACAAAGTTGAAAGAACGACAAAAGGAACAGAAAAGAAAAGCTATAAACTAGTATGATTATAGAAAACAGGGCTCTTCATACATGAATATCAAGGTGAATTAAGATGAGACACGTGCACAATTAATAATTATACACGACAGAGGTAACATGTTTGGCCGTCAGTAATTTGAATGAGACTACAATTCAAGTAGGACTTTCATGACAATTATACAACATATATTCAAATTCATCAATGAATTAGATTTTGAATAAAATCCAAAGAATTTTTTTACTTGGACGCTGAATTTGATGGGGCAGGGTTGGAAGTATCTGGCTTCTTAGAATAATCGGATAGCCATTTCTGCTTGTTCTTCTGTGATGTATTCCAGTTTCGAGAAAACTGTGTAAGACCTTGAGATAAGGCTCCAAGATTTACCCCATTATCAACCAAAATGCTAGTCACTCCCATTTTAGAGACCTATATGGAATGATATAAACAAATTATGTAGCAGTCACTTAGTTGGAAAAATGGGAAAAAAAAATACTCTAGTAATATCACTAGTACTATTATATCATGTTCATCATTTTTGGATTGAAAGTGAATTTGACAAAATCATGGTGGCATTGTGTGTGCTTAGTTCTACAGTGACAAAAATTGATTATGAATAAGACCGTGTTTGGATAAACAACTAACTTTGCAGCTTACAACATAAGCGCTTATGAATAAAGGAAATTCAAACTATGTTTGTATAATCTATAAGTTGTTTTCATAAGTGTGTCATAGCTCACAAGTGCTTACAGCAGATAAGCTCAAATTGTTTCCACTTTTGGAGGAGCCAAAATTGATTCTAGAGGTTTGAAATTGATTTTGACATGTTTGCTTTCTTAAAAGTAGAATTGATTTTGTCTCCAAAATTGATTCTACTATAAACTAGAATTGTAACTTCTAATTCTAGAATTGATTTTTTTACACTCAAATTTATTGTTGAACTCACTTTTACATGAATGTATCCAAACATAAGTCGCTTTACCTTCAACTCAATTCTAGCCAGAATCAATTCACTCAAAAACAATTTTTAAATTGATTTTGTCCAAATAGTGAGTTAAAGGTAAAATAATTTATGTTTTGATACAATCGTATAGAAGTGAATTAAACAATAATAAATTCAATGCTAAAAACAATTATAGAGGTAAAAACTCCATATTCTAATCTCAAGCTAAAACAACCCTAAACGTAAAATCAATTATATAAATGCATAATCAATTTACTGATTCTACTCCAAAAGTTCAACTTTTGTTCAAACTCTAGTAGTAGTTTTTATTTTTACTAAAATCACATTGGCATATCATTAAGTCAAATTCACCATCAATCCAAACATACACTATCATTGTTATATATGATTAATGATTGTTACCGTTTGGATGTTCCTATTCTCATCATCAAAAAAGAGCATAGAGCTAAATGGAACTCCGGTAGCAGAATGAATTTTCTGGAAATGATCCGTTTTATGAGTCCAACTCGAATATATTTCCTGAACAAAACAACAAAAATTAGGTCAAAACTTCAACAATAACAACTCTATCAACAGAATTTCATTCCACAAGAACAACACAAACCTGAGCCACAAAGAACGAAGTGATTCCCAGTTTATTAATAAAAGCTTTCGCAATATCTGCAGTTGGAGATCGAGAAGCGATTGCAATATCGATTCCTTTGTGTTTAAGAGCCAACAAGATTCCCATGGCGTGAGGATAGAGAGAAGGAGATTCGCGCTTCGATCGACACTCGCAGTAGAAAGGCCAGAGAGTGTAATCGAGATCGAAAACAACGAGTTTTGGAACAACTTCGAATGATTCGATTATCTTCACTGCTTCTGACTTCGCCTTCTCTGAAGACTCTCCCATTTCTCCCCCAACGATTAATTTGATTGAGCGATATAAATTTTCAAAAGGGAAATATACAAAAAATTTAAGCCACAAAGTGGGTCTAAGGTGAAAAAAGTTTTAAGGGTTAATAGTGTTTTACCTTCTGTAATATAGGTTATTTTCGGTTTTACCTCCTGTAAAATATTTTTTTTGGATTTCGTCCTTGTAATTTGAATATTTTTGGTTTTGGACCTTCATGAATTTTGACTGTACAAAATCGAAGATATAGCAGGGGGTAAACCGAAATTTGCTAAAATTAACAGGGGATAAATCGAAATTTGCTCAAATTACAAGGGGGTAAACCTAAATTTTCTCAAATTACAGGGGGTGAAATTTTTCATGAAGGTCCAAAACCAAAAAATCTTCATATTACAAGGATGAAATTCAAAAAAATTATTTTATAGGGGAGAAAATCAGAAATGACCTAAATTACAGGGAGTTAAAGCACTGTTAACCCAAGTTTTAATATTTAAAAATATATATATATAAAAAAATCTCAATGTTGATGGAGAAGTTCAGTGCAAGAGATGCCAAAAAAAGTTCAAAATGTTCTATGATTTGAGAAAGAAATTTCCAGAAATTTGGAAGTTCATTGTCAACAACAAAAACAGTATGCGTGATAGGGCACCAACAATTTGAATGCATCCAATATTGCCTAAATGTGTACATTGCAATCAAAAAAATAGTGTGAAACCTGTAATTGCTAAGAAGAAAAAGAGTATCAATTGGTTGTTTATGTTGATGGGACAAATGCTTGGTTGTTGCACCCTTAAGCAATTGAGATATTCCATCATTATGTAAGTCTCTTGAAACCCATTTGAAACTCTGTTCTTGCTAAACTGAGAGCTCTCACCTCTGTCGTGTTTATCATTTGCTCTATTGAGAATGATGCTTTGGGAGTGTCCTTTCCATGGACTTAGTTTCCCTCTTTTGTTTTCTTTTGTTTTTTTTTCCTTTCCTCGTGTAACCAAAATAAAAAGATAGTAGTAGTAGTACTGCTTATTACGTATATAGCCGATATTACTCAAAAGAAAATAAGATATATTAAGTACATATTAAAAATAAAAATAAAAACTGTTGAAAAGATATAGAACAATAACTTGTGTTTGGGTGGTTAAACTTTTTATATTGACCAATGATTTAAACTTTAATTAAATTTACAAAAGGGTAAAAAGGGGAGAGAGTGTATAATAAAAATAAAACTATAAGCTCAAACAATGGTTTAAGTAGCATCTCAAATAAATCTATTAACTGCCGATATATAAGTTTGTTCACCAAATATCAATCCTTTGGTCAAAAAGAGCATATGACAGACCCATGATTTTTCACCCATTCTGGTGATACAATATCGAATTTCCTATAGGACACTGGATATATTAACACAAGTTTCAGCGGTCATGCCTACCTTTCTAGTCCCACCAAAACTACCCAAAAAAAGAGCTATCAACATTTTTGTACATCATCCTGCAGATGCGAGGCAGCTCAGGCTAGTGACTACGCAAAAAGATTTACAAATTAAGGGCCACATTGGTACCTTTAATCTACTGCTCATACTTCTCTTCTACCTGAGTCTTCAGTTCAGAGTTAGTGCTTCCAAATATTAACATTTAATTTTCCAGTAACATTTTCTGCTGCTGCTAAATTATTCACATGACATGGTATTAAACACATGTTTCTTTTAACATCCTCCTTGTGAGTCGTCGACTTGGACCACCTGTTTCACTCATAAGCTTCCGCTTTTTATCATTCTGTTCCTGAGATTCAGATGCTGGTTGTTCTCTCTTGCCAGCTAAACTATCATTCTCAACACTAGTATTCTGAGCCAAATCCAATATTTGATGAGTCATGGAATTTATGTTATCTTGGAAAGAGGAATGAGATTTCACACATGCATCAACCTCATGCACATCATTTGACTCTTGAGAATCTTGAACAACATAAATCTCATGCCCACCGTTTGACTCTTGAGAATCTTGAACAATATAAATCTCATGCCTACCATTTGACTCTTGAGAATCTTGAACAACAGAGTCTGCAATCTCCTCAAGTGCTGTCTTGTTTGGAAAGTTGGACTCTTCAATTTTCTCCAAAAGCTGATCTTCAAGAGAATCTTGAATCCAATTTGAATATGGAATGCCCTCAACAGATTCTACAAAATTCATAGGGAATCCCTGCTGTGTTGTTTCTGATGCTCTATGATCTTTACCTATATATGATGTGGATGGGAAATCCGATGCCAAAATGCCTACTTGAGAATTTGCTCTCTCCATTGATTTAGAAACTTCATTGCCAAACTCTTCTGTTTCCTGCATCATAGTAATGAAATGTGAAGTTCTGCAGGTTGTCTTGAAACAGTTTTGCGTGTGCATAAAACACATTACTGCGTGTTGCTTCATGTATACTCCCAACAATTTAACAGCTCTAACCATATAAATAACCGGGTACTGGGTAGACATTTTACTTTTCTCTTTAATTTACTAATTTGCTTGAGAAAAAGAAAAGAAAAGAGGGGACAAGGAAATTGAGAACTATTCCTGTACACATGATAGGAGTCTAAACTTCACATTCTACCCTATGAATATTTCTTTTGCATTACCCTCTGAAATAATATATTACAAGCATATCCTAATTACAAACAAATGAAAAGGCCCAACAATTTCATTTTATTTTTAGATTAAAATTTGTAATATTCTTGAGTTTGAGTGGGTTGTTGGCAAGCCATCACATTTAACCCAGGGTGCACAAAAGCTTAAGCTAAACTGTGTTGACTGTATAATTCTTTTAATTCTCTCATTTTCTATATACTCCAAATCATATTATCAGAAGTTAGGAGCTTTGCAGCACAAAATGCAACTATTGTATACGAGGCACTTTGGTTTCTTTCATTTAATCCCTTCCTTTTATGTTTTAGTAAAAAGGTGTGAAGGGAAATTGGTACATGGCCGATATAATGGATCTCAACCATGAAACCCAAGGTTCTCACTCAAGGTAGATTAAACATCAAGTAGAAAACCTGAAAACACATTCCAGCAGAGTTGGAATATGCTACAGCCAAATAGATACGAAATAATCACAGTAATCTATCACTGCAATGTTTCAAATACCTCTATTGGTGACAAGAATCCACTTTGATGACACAAAGACATCTGCCGACAATCGAAATGTGGAGGTACAACTGCTGCTTGCAAGTCCTTGAAAACAATTCCAGGATCTCTTGAACATGATGCAGCTCTTACAGGTGAAACAGGTCGGAACTGAATATCAGTCTCAGTAGAGCCATTTGAAAGATTCCCATGCCATATACCAGGGTAACAGCTGGCTCCAGAGGAATCTGCTTCCACTTTGTGCTCGATAACACCAGGAAGTTCAGAGAGAGGACCTTTGCCACGGCAATCAATAGGGGGTGCTTTCAAAGAACCATTTTCAAATATATCATAAATTAAGTTCTGTATATGAGATCGTCTCAGAGAAGCCTCATCCGAAGGGAACCAGTTACTATTCAACTGAGAATGAAAAGAAAATTCAAATGTGATTGAGCTGCAAGCCAGTGTTGTCCATAAAAAATATGATTGAGCAGCACGAGATACAATCTGATATGACAGGCTCAAGTAAAAAAAGTATAATACAATAATGTAGAGAACATTTTAGGCATACAATTGCCTTACAATCGTCAAGAGATTGGGACAGGGAAGGGAAAAGAACCAAGTACCAAAAGTAAAAGTATAACCCATGCATTTCATGTAATAACTTCTGAACCAAGGAACAATTATACATCATTGCTTACAATACAAGTAAATTAATTGCTTATACAGTTTCTCTAGTAAAATACTTTTACAAGGTTGTGACCACAACTCATACACACTGCTATTACTCAGTTACAGTTTTCTTCTTATAACCATGAAAAGGCAGAGGACCATAGCAGCAAGTATATTGTCATGATCGACCTCGTACTAAAATTTTAAAATTTAACATAGCACTCAATGGAATCGGAAAAATCAGATTAGAGAATCATGAATGCCAGATACCACTAACAATAGTGCTGCTTGAAATATAAATTAAAATGAAGAGTCAACATTATATCATTGAAAATTCAAAATGAAACTATATATCACATTGATTCATGTTATAATCCAATACGAAGTCACTCACAAATTTGGAGAACTTTGTTATCTTGAAAGGGTTAAATTTGATAGGAGCTTCCTCCAGAAAACGTTCCACAAAGTAAAGCAAAAACAGACCGCAATCATAAAAATTATCCTGCTGAGGCAGCTGGAAAAAAAAAAAGGGGGTAAGGAAAAACAGAAGTCAATAAAAAGTTCAACTGAATTTGTTAGATTCATTTGGAGAGAGGATACCTCTAGTGAGATGAACCGCAGCTGTAAAAATTTAGAAGAAAAATCATCCGCCATATTGGGGTGTCTCTCTTTCCATTCCTCACACAGGTAGCTGTCATTTCACAATATGTGGAAGAAAGCAATGTCAGACTCTGATAACAGAAAGCAAATGAAATGCACTTAAACAAGATTTTACTTTATTAGAGTTTCATTTTTACTACAATGTGTTTATACAATTTTCTGCAGTGGCTCAATGAAATAACTCAGCCAAAGAAACCTTGTGAAACCATCTAAGCTCATGGTTCTTCAGATAAAATATCAATACAAGCTTTATGCTGTTTGGTCACCGATTATGAAACTTCCAATGTAAAGACATCAATAACTTGCAAGGTAACTATTAGCTTAATATGGACTTCAATGGCATGTTTGGTTGACAAAATATAAGGGAATGACAATGATCATCGACAGTGACGGGTTGTCAGATGGAAGTGGCCAGTCACCAGCCACTCTTAAGGGTAGGTGACGGTTGGAACAAGCAAAGAAATGAAAACGATTTTGATAACATGACAATAGGAAGTGTTCCTGTACCACGGGAATTGAGCACACCCACTTCCCCCACAAGACTGAAAGCGAGTGACCAAGCAAAAAATTTGGATGGGAGATTTTATGACATATTGTACCAAACATGAAAACTCAACATTTGCATACGGATATTCTGAAGAATGAAAATAATTTTCCAACTAAATGGCAATGCCCAGGCTGGAGAGAATAAAAAACTCTTCAGGACTGGGTGTTGGTGCATTTGTTTCACTATAGATCTTCCAAAAAAAATTATCATCGGTTGATGCAATGCAATTTAGTTAAGCATCCTATCCTGCCTTATTTGGCATCTTAATGCATTAAGGTAAACAGCTCAAATTTGGGCCATCAAAGGAGAATATTAATTTGGAATGAAAATCTGAAGAAAATAAAAAGGGCAATAGATCCTTGTTATCAGACCCCCGAATTATCATAAGCTATAAAACAGACGTTGATTATGTATCGAACTTGGCTATCAGTAAGCTACCTTTGGAAAAGATTCTTGAGACCTTTATGACTTCCTTTCAGGGAGTCCATGTGCAAGATGCAAGGAACTTTGGAAGATTCTTTAATTTCTTCATCTGCAAGAAAATCAAATAAAATGAAGATCGGCCAAATAAATCATAAAATAACAACTTCAATAAAATAACAACTTAAATGAAAGATATCTTACCTCTGAAGGATGGCACCTCCCCAGGATGACAAATGACAATCAAACTCCAGTGAAGACTGCCATCAAGATACATAAATAATTACTCTTAAGATGCTACAGAAGCGATATTCGCTATCAAAAAAAAAATATTGTAGGCGTTGAAAAAAAAACTCTAGTGTACCTGTAGTTTACGGGAATCAAGATATAATCCTTTTCAAAAAGGTTAACTTTCCTGGTCCATTTACGCACGCGTTGAAAAGCTGCTCTGCCATCAGAAGCACTTTCTGGGTCTTTATCTAAATCAGCTAGCTTTCGAAAGAAGAAGCTATTGAAAAAGTGAAACCTCTCCTGCTCATCAGTGGGCAGTTTATTTTTCAAATACCTAGAGATACACCAGATTCAGCAAATGTCATTCCATATAAAGCCTCAAATAAAGAGGCATATATAAACCTTTGAGGAGTTATTCCATTTGAAAAGAAAATGGTAAGACAAATACGTGAGCAGCACTATCAAGAAGAACTAATTTAAACAACTTTCAATCTAAAGGATGGAGAAGAGTACAAGTGATGGGATAATAATGACTATGAATGAGACACAAAAAGAGGGTAAACACTGAACACTGCTATATCAATGGAAACCAACGGAAAGTTACAATTTCTTAATCATACGTACTTGATGTAAAAGTCAATGATAGTGTCATTGACGAATGTCTCTGGCTGTAAAAGTGCAACATCTCTCTTGCTAATAGAAACAGCATCAGGTTCCCCCTCTGGATAAATAACCTCCTCAAATGCTTCATCAAAACTGTATTATATGATTTTATATTACATTAACAAGCAATTTTCCTTTAACAACTATCATTCGATACATCACCGATAAAAATGTCCAATTACCAAAAACAGGATGTGTTAAAAAACACAAAAGTTAAAAGGGTTTCAACCGTAAAAACCAAGCTTCATGGAGTGGCAGGCAGAAACAAGCTAAAGGTGTAAGAACTAAGAACGCAATGTGATGTTGAAATCATTAGTTAACCATTGAAAAAATTTGCGTATTAAGTACATGCTCGCGATGGTTTTTTATATATGTATGTCTGCCCCCCCTCCATAAAAAATAAATAAATGGACCTAAAGTCGGAACCTGAGCCCGAAGCCCACCTTTTCTTGGGCTGAAATTCAATGTGTTTGGGATCATGAGCATCGGCGACAAGGATCAAACTCTTCAATGCATGACTAAAGAGGTTCTAAATTCTAATACTATGACAAGAACAAAAAAGCACAAGGATTCGAATTAGGTGCAGTCTCATTCATGGTTTTCATACATAGTTTATAGCCCTAAAAGTTACAAAAAAAATACTATGGCAGTAAAACAAAAAACTATACTTTCAAGAGTTACCAAGGGCTCAAGAAATTCTGGCTAACAATCAAAGCAAATAACATAAACGAGCAGCACTGGCAAATCAAAATAACCATACAAAAAACAAAAAAAATAACATAACAAGGAATCAAAATTAAAAATTTCTTTTATCAAATAACATTTAAAGACTTAAGACACAGATTGTAGTTCAACAGATATCAAACAATGGAAGTAGAAATGTTTGTTCGACTTACATGGGAAAATAATGCCTCTGAGAGAACAAACTGTCCTGTCCCAGTATAGAATTATTTCCATAATTATTTGCATCAACGCTGCATGAAGGAAATATAATAATGATATCAACCAACACCTTACCAATTGTGCAACAGCCTTTTCTATAGTTAAGTATCTAAGAAGCTAAGATACATAGTATGATGTGGATATGACACAAGCATACGGGAATTTCTTAAAAATCAAGATAGGATGCATTCAAAATGAGAGAGAGAGAGAGAGAGATTGCTAATTATTCATTAGTACATAGACATATCAGTAGTCAATATATGTTGAAAGGCATTTACAGAAGAAAAAAATATGTGTGACCATAACAAGTTGACAGTTATATATCTTTCCCCCACCTATATCAGAATATATTCTTTCTACTAAAAATGTGTAAGATAAACATACAATTTTGAGTCTCTAAATGGTACGACAAGTCAAAGATGTATCATATCTAGATGATAACGGTGTTTTTTGTTTTGTAAAAGAAATGTATCGTTTGGGCGCAACTGTGGAGACTAATCCCATCGAGCTAATTGAGATACACGATTGACATCTCCTAGCAAATGTTTTTCCATATGCACCGGCCAGGGATCGAACCCCAGACCAAATGGTTAATGGACCCAAGTATCTACCACTTGGGCCATACTATGTTGGTAGGTAGATAATTGTGCTTTTAATTAGTAAGAAGTATCAAAGATGTATTTAAGAAATATCAATGGAAATATTTTTAGAAAGAACTAAAACAATTATTGGATACTTTCTGGATACATATCAGGAAGTATCAGGCATGTATTGGTATCAGACACCGATACTTTTCCATTTTGAAGTATTAGGGTTTCATAATTTTAGTATTAATAAAGCACCAATATTCCAGATAAAAAGAACACTGAAAACATAAACCATTAATGGAATGCATCTCGTGAAAAAACTTGAAGACTCTAAAATTCAATACAGATGTTTGTGAAAATTTGGAATTGAATACCCTATTGAATCAAATATGAATTTAATCAGAACACATGAAGCAGTTAGATACCCTTTCAGCTTTTATTTTCATTTTCTTCATCAATGATGGTGATACAATTTGTATGCTTCCCAAAAAATAATTAGGCAGTAAGGCAAACACCGTGACACTAACAAAAAATATGTTACAGCCCGGTGTTTTAAACAATAAAATTCTTACTCAAAAACTGTACTCCAGATACTTGTGTATCTCATATCCAAAAATTTGATAGCCTCTTCTGCCCTGGACCAATATGAATCATAAACAGCAAATTTCAACAGCCTAAAGCCTGCATGAACATTAATCATATGAAAAGTGATGAGGCAAAGCATCGCATGAGCATAAAGGAAATTGTAGAACACTGAAAAAGTAACTATAGACGTTCCTAAATTTAAAAATAAGTGAATAAGGAACAATTAATAGGTTGATTATTCTCTATTGAACATTTATAGTCATACCATCCATTGCCTAATTGTCTAAGCAATCAACTTGGTCCTAAACTATAGAGGCCTATAAAATACATGCATTCATTATAGCCTTCAAAAGCCGAGAACCAGAGGCTAAATCCACAATGATACAAATTCTTCAACTATGGCGAGATTTATCAAAAACACAAAATTAAAAGGCATGAAACTATGATTACTATCAAGGGCATAAGACATATTATTCTTTTTGTTCATTCTGTCATTCAAATTAACTTGGCAAAGAATAGCCAACCAATTGATTAAAGTATACCTGCTATGCTAGTGTCACTCGTAAGCAAATCAAGGATAGGGATATTGGACCCATAATGACACATAAAAAGATCGCTGATATTATTTACAAAAGTGGTCACACCTGGTTTTTCATTTGTACTGCCAATGTCTTCTGAATCTTTTGATCTAAGGAGAAGGTTGATCCATGCTGTTTTAATCTACAGACAGAAGACGGTCAAATTTATCATAAAGGGATTAATATAAAAAGAAATAGACGAGCAATTTACCTTTTCAAACCAGCATGATTCGATTTTTATAATATCTTCAGTTTCCCACTCAATTTTAAAAGTTTTCCCAGTTTGATTGTTTGTTGGGCCTTCGAGTTTCAGGGAGCTGCTCGAGAATATTAACCGAGAACTGGTGGAATATAATTCCCCGTATTGAATAAAATCAGGGAAGACATCGACCACCTTTTCGTTGTCATCCTGCACATTGACAAGAGCAACTAGGCCAGTTAACCAGAGATATCTAACATTTAAAAAAAAAACAAAAAAAAAACAAGATGTCCCTGTGATATAACATTCTACATTTCGGATGCATGAAAGAACAAGATTGAGCACAATATTTCACTACAAAGTAAAAAATAATTCCAATTGAAAACCTACACTTACATACACAACTAAAATTTAGTTGTTCAGGTACTTTGTTTTTAAAATAACCTGAGCTACCAGATTAGATCACATAAGCTGACCAAACCAATTGCAGGAACCAAAAGAAAAAGAACATATATAAGAGAAACAGAACAAGGAAGTGCAGAATGAAGTTCCATTGCCAAACAAACACTACACCTGCCTTCAGGTCATTTGATTTAATTATTTTCTATCTATAGTCTACACTTCTTCTAAGTTACATGTTCCAAATTTACGTAAATTTTGAAACTATGAATATCACTCTGTTGCATTTTCCATAACATTAGAAAGAAGGAAATAAATATCGTTTATTACAACACACTCGTGCTTGTTGTCTTCCCGGTCTCTTACTTGTACCTCATTTCTTTCTTTCTTTGACTATGTCACTTCAACTGTCAAAACACTATTGTTTAACATGTCCTGTTAACATTTTCTTTGATTTGATTTACCCCTAAAGAAAATGAGATATTAAGGCAGAACAAATTTGATTTTTTTTCATAATGTAACCAAAGATTTTACATTTTGCCTCCACTGATTACAATCATCAGCAGGTAGGTAACACTCTAAGCAATTGACCATATAAACATGACAAATACACTTACAATTTTAAATGCAGTGGAATCATCCTCCACTAGGTGATCTTCAAAGCAATCTGAAATCACAAGGAAAAAAATCTAGCAATTTGTAAATAGAAGACCAGTATAAAAAATAATCTTCCACTATTACCGATAATAAGAATTCTGCATATGTTACTTAAAATACCTTCAAATTTTGAAGAATCAAAAGTAGAATTTGAAGACGAACTCATTTCACTACTATCATCCTCATCGTCCTCATCATCATCATCACAACGCATATCAAATACCTGATTCTGAAACAAAATTCAATTAACAGTCATAAACAATAACACACTAAGTAAACAAAATACGCAATCAAGTTAAAAGAAAATAATCAACAATTAGCATTGAGTAATTACTTCCAAGTCAACATCACTATCTACAAACTCAGCATCACGGTCACTCTCTTTCTCAGCAAAATGTTGCAATGGCGAGTCCATTGAACATGCATTAACATTTTTCCCTCGATCATCATCAATACCAGCATCATCATCCTCCTCGTCAACATCTACCGGTTCATTCAAACCAGCATCATCCTCGTCATCGTCAACCTCTAACAGTTTATTGAAACCAGTATCGTCTGTGTCATCCTCGTCATCATCAATCTCTAACGGTTTGTTCAAAACTTTCACTGGCGAACATTTAGCATCTTCTTGATCATCATTATCTTCAAAATCAAACCGAAATTGAGATGATATAAAAAATAAAATAAAAACCTAAATCATGCAATTGAAAATGTAGGAGAGGTTTTTGCATGAACGATACCTAGATCAATGGAAACAATCCTCGATTGAGGTTTTGAACCATCGGCAACTGCATAGAATCCAAATTGAATGAACGAATGGACAAAAAACGAATCGAAATTGAGGAAATAGAAAGAGGAATTGAGGGAGAAGTGTGACTTACATGCTTGAAGAAATTCGTATTTCGAAATGGGAGGAGAAGGAGATTTCATAGGGGTTCGGAATTTTCTGAACATTTTCTCAGTTTTCGAATCTTCGCTGAAATCGAAGACGTCGAATTTGTTGATTGGGGAAGAGGATGAACAAGATGAACGCTGAGTCATCGAGCGAGTGAGTGAGATTACTGAAATGTTAGGGTATTTGTTGCGAGTTTTGTGGTGAAACAGTGTTTTTGTCGTTTCAAATTTTGAGCTTTATTTTTTGTGCTTATCTCTTTATGATGCCATTTATTTTCATAAATAGAGAGAATTTAGATTGATAAATGGAGAGGATTCTTACTCATTATTATTGTTTTTTTTTTTGTCTAGTAATCTAGTGGCAATAGCTCACACAATTAAATATGGAGAAGTGGGGTGTCCGGGGTTTGAACCCCGGCCCCTGCATAAATTATGCAATGTCCCTGCCAATTAAGCTAAGTTCACGGGGACTCTTACTCATTATTTCTAGTGTTAACTAATATGACCATTTGGCCTCCTTTTTGTTTCCGGTAGAGGGTTTTAGTTGGTTGAAGGTTTTCGCTTTAGAGATGAGGGGATGGCGGTTTCTCATCTTTAATATGTCAATGATACTATTTGCATATGGGAACCTACATTGAAGAATCTTTGGACTTTGAAGGTCTTGTTGAGATGTTTCGAGATGGTTTCGGGGTTGAAGGTGAACTTCTTCAAAATTTGTTTGATAGGTGTTAATGTTCCATTGGAGTTTATGGACATGGCGAGTTCCTTTTTGAATTGTAGTCAAAGTTGCCTTCCGTTTAAGTACTTGGGCCTTCAGGTGGGTGCAAATTCGAAGAGGCTAGCGGCTTGGGAACCTCTTTTAGAGTAACTAAGTAAGAATTTATACTCTTGGGAAAGTAGATTTATTAGCCTTGGTGGTAGAGTGGTACACCTTAATTCCGTTCTGAATTCGATCTTGATTTTTTACCTTTCCTTCTTAAAGCTACCAGTGTTAGTATGGAAAAAGATTGTGTGCATTCAAAGGGAGTTTCTTTGGGGAGGGGTGAATGGGGGAAGGAAGATCTCTTGGGTTAGTTGAAAGTCGATTTGTTAACCAAAGAGGAACTGAGGGTTAGGAGTTAGAGATGTTAGGGTGGTTAATGTGAGCCTTTTGGCAAAGTATAGATGGAGACATATGGATGGAAATGTTTCTCTTTGGAAACAGGTCCTTGTTGAGAAATATGGTGACGGTGTGGAAAATTTTATGGAAGCTTCAGGCGCTTTAGTATCGAGACATTGTTAGACTAGAATAGGGAGTGGGTGATAATTGGTTTAATTTAGAGGTCGTGAGGAAGGTTGAAAATGGATTGAAAACGAGTTTTCGAATGTGGCTTGGAGAGGGGGTTTACCGTATCGAGCAAAATATCCTAGAATCTTCTCAATTTCAAATCAACAGGAGGCTTGTGCGATGGATATGGGTGGTAATGGGGATTGGGTGTTTGTGTTGAAAGGACGTTTCTTTCAATGGGAGGAACAATTGTTTAATTTGTTGAAAGAGGAGTTGGACGGTTTTGTGTGATCCCCTTAAAGGGGGATAGATGGCGTTGGAAGCTTACGGAGAATAGGGTCTTTTTCGGTGAAATCAACTTGTGATAAGTTGATAGGTCTGATGTTGGCGAAGGATAGGTGGTATAAGGATGAAAAGAGGGTGTTTGGTAGTATTTGGAAGAGCCCGGCTTCGTTGAAGGTGTAGTTTTTTTTTTCTTGGAAAGCCTTTCTAAATCGCATTCCAACTAAATCCAATCTTAGGAGGTGGCTCGCGGATTGTGTAGTGATTCATTTTGGCTTTTTTCTTTTTTTTTTTCATTTACTTTTTTTCTAGATGTCTTTTTCTTTTGTCAAGTAGCCTAGCGACTAGAGAATTCACCTTAAAGATGAATAAGTGGGGTGTCCGGAGTTCGAACCTCGACCCCTGCATACAATATGCATTATCCTTTACCAAGTGAGTTAAGATCAGGGGAACTTCTAGATGCCTTTATTGTTAATTAATATTAATTTCCAAAACTCCCTTCCATTTTTTTGTAGTTGTCAAATTCTCTCTCTCTCATATGTCTTTCTCTCTCAAAACTCCCTTCTAATTTATCATAATCCCTACTCATTCTTCAATTCATTTCATTTTCAATTTTTTTTTAGAATCTCTAATCTTCTCCCTCATCTCCAATATTTTTTTTTCAATTTCCAAGTATGATGAATGTATGTGTGTGAAGAGAAGAATTTTATTTGAGAAAGATGAAGGAGAATTGTCTTACTCGTATTGATGATGAATTTGGTGATGAATGTGACGAAAGGGAAGAGAGTAAAAAGCATGTTGAGATTTGTAATTTTTATGAGTTTGTGATGTGATTCTTTTGAAAAAATTGAGCTAAAAATGGAAACTAATTAAAAAAGGTTGAATCAAATGTCATGTCATTATTTTCAACCGTCAACACGTCATGTCATCTTATTTGTCTAGTCAGACGAGTTTAAGGTCTATAATCAAATAATCTTGAAATGGCAAAGGTGAAATCTAAACCTTTGTCTTTTACGGAGGTTGAATCAAAATTCGCCCAAATGACAGGGGGCTAAATATTATTAAACCTTTATTATTTACTAAAATTGAAGTAACAATGTAAATTTATTATTCGTTTATATAACGCTTAATGTCAAATACCATCGGCGTGATTTCCACTATTTATACTCGTAATTATAATATTTCCTCACGGTATTCATATAAAAATATTTCGTTCAATCACTTGAGGGTAAGAGATGTTGATTTCTTTTAGTCGCTCAATGTTTGTGAAGCTCTGTGTCCCTGACTCACACCATTTTCAAATACAATTGCTCATTCGTCTACTTCGTTCCTTATTGTTCTTTTCCAGGGTTTTCCATGCACTCTTTTGCATTGTTATTTGTTGTGATTTTATTGAAATCAGAGTAATCCTGTACTTGTATGCTTTATAAAGTTTGTTTAAAAAATCACGGTTTTCCATATTGTTATTCAAAATTTGCACTCAAAATATCCGTGAATCACAAAATTTGGATCAATTGTGAATTTCAATCTACCATCTTTGTATCGCAACACCTCTGTTATAGTTTTCAAAAAAGTGATTTTTCAGTATTGGTTTCATTCTAAGAGTTTTTGTTTTAGTGGGTTTAGGGTTATATTAGGATGACTTGACTTTATGCTCGGGATATTGCTTGCTAGTATTAGAATTTATCTGCTTCTAGTGCAATGGTTATGTACTTTGTATATGATCTTTTTGAGTTTATCTAGAGTTTGAAATTGTGTTTTCAATAATATGTTGTTGTGCGAAAGAAAAATAATAGTGCATTAAAATAGTTTTGATCTACACCATCGGGTCACTATTATAAGCAAAAATCAACATTTTAGATTCATTCATTAAATGATGTATGTGGTCTATAATAAAGACCATATACATCATTAATTAAACAAATCTAAAATGTAAATTTTTGCTTATAATAGTGATCGGAGGGTGTAATTTTTTATTACATCTACATTAATCTATTCATGTTTTTGATTGAAGAATTAAATCTATTAATGTTTAAGAGGATATAGGTTTCAAACAAAACAAATGTATAAATTCATTTAGATGATGTTGAAGTAGACTTTGCTGGTGTTATGATATTTTAATATTTAAATGTCTATTTATAGAAAACAACTATAGTCTTCATGGTAGAAGAGATGAATTGCTTTCACAACGAGTAAATCCAAGACATAAAAGTTCATGTTTTCTACTTCAGTAAAAAATGTACGTGCCTATTTACGGTATAATTTTATTTAATGTGTAAATTTCATTTTCTATTTATTTATGATATTATTTTCACAAATTATAAAAAAACATAAAGATAATACATTAGTTAAGTTGAAATTGAGTTGAAAACGCATAATAAAAGAGTTGAAATTTTGTATATGTTACATGACCAAATTTTGGTACAGTTTAAAACAATAATTAAGATAGAAAATTAACACAAGATGTTTTATCTTATAGATATGATTAGATGTAAACTACATTGCAATACGGATTGTTTGTGTAATAATTTTGAAGAGATAATTTGAGTGACACATGTACTTTTAATTTTTAAGAAAACATTGTTTTAGTAATGCTGCACCTTTAACTTTGACATCTTCAATACCACCCACCGTATAAAATGTTTCTTCATGAACAATGTTTCCCATCAAGCACTTTCTATAAGTCAAACAACAACAATTAAGTAATTATCTTGATAATTTTTTTTTATATTTTAATTTAAACAACATATTTATACAAGATGTCAAAAACAATCCTTAAAATACCTCAAAAACGGTCAAAGTCTCTTTTAAAGAAACATACTTTCTAGGCATACCGATTATATGACTATAAACATGCAATGGTTGCCTTAACAAAACAGAACTTTTTGCGCATGAGACATTGTAACTCTGTCTTCATCAATGATTAAAATGCATAATAATTTTTGAGTTTTTATCTAATTTTTTTATTAGATCTAACATTGATTTATTCATCTTTTTTATGGAAGAATTACATATATTAATGTTTAATATGATATATGTTTCAAACAAAACAAAACAAATGTATAAATTTATTTGGGTGATGTTGAAATAGACTTTGTTGGTGTTCTGACAATTTAATATTTAAATGCCTATTTATAGAAAACAATAATAGTCTTCATGGTAAAACTGTAAAAAAAGATTACACATTTTCACATTGAATAAATGCAAGACATAACAATTTAATATTTAAATGCTTATTTATAGAAAACAATTATAGTCTTCATGGTAAAACCATAAAAGAGATTACACGTTTTCATATTGAATAAATGCAAGACATGAGTCCACGTTTTCTAATCCAGTAAAAAATGTATTTGCCCATTAATAGTATATTTTTATTTAATGTGTAAATTTGATTTGATTTATTTACTTATGATATGATTTTTGTATATTAAAAAAACATAAAGAAAATACATTAATCAAGTTGGAATTGAATAATAAAATGAGTTGCAACCGCATAATAAAAAAGAGTTAAATTTTTGTTATGTTACATGACCCAATTTTGCTACAATTTAAAACAATAATTACGGTAGCAAATTAACATAGGATGTCTTACCTTATAAGTATGATTAGATGTAAAATGCATTGCAATATAGATCCATATAATAATTTTGGAGAGGTAATTAGAGTAATGCATGCATTTTTATTTTAAGTAAACATTATTTTTATATGACTGTCAACATCCAATGGTTGCCCTAACAACAAATAACTTTTTCGCGCAGGAGACATTGTAACTTTGTCTTTCATCAATGAGCGAGTTAATTCTGAATTCAGAATTTATGTTTAATATTTTTTTTTTATATTTTTGAAGAAGAATACGAACCCTCTGACAATGTTATAGTGGACAATGTTATAATGCTAAGGATTCATCCACAATATAAGGGGACAACATGGCATAATTTGATTATAATGGATCAGTGATAGGGTTCATCTGTCGATGATTAATACTAAAAACAACAAATCAATTAGCGATGATAATATATATATATATATATAAGTAAATGGTATAAAAGGTGAATTTCTCGTCGGTCCTTCTAGATAGTTAATGACACCATTTCAACATAAACAAAAGAGAAATCGACTAATTTCAACATTATTTTTGTAATGTTGCACCTTAGCTTTGACATCTTCAATACTGCTCATCATATAAAATGATTGTTCAGAAACATTATCGTGTTTTCCATCAAACACTTCCTACAAGTTAAACAACAACAATTAAGTAGTTCTCCTAATAATTTTTTATAATTTTTAATTTAAACAACACATCTATACAAGATGTCAAAAGAAACACTTAAAATATTTCAAAAGCGGTCAAAGTCTCTTTTAAAGAAATATACTTTGTAGACATACCGATTATATGACTGTCAACATGCAATAGTTGCCCTAACAACAACATAACTTTTCGCGCACGAGACATTGTAACTTTGTCTTTCATCAATGAGCGAGCTAATTCTGAATTCAAAATTTATGTTTAATTTTTTTATTTTTTTTTATAATTTTTTGAAGAAGAATAGAAACCCTCTGACAATGTTATAGTGGAGAATGTTAAAATGATAAGGATCCATCCACAATATAAGGGGACAACATGATATAATTTGATTTCAATGGATCAATGATATGGTTCATCTGTCGATGATTAATACTAAAAACAACAAATCAATTAGCGATTGTAATATATATATATGCCATGTTGTCCCCTTATATTGTGGATGGATCCATATCATTATAACATTGCCCACTATAACATCGTATGAGGGTTCGTATTCTTCTTCAAAATTATAAAAAAAAAAAAATAAACATAAATTCTGAATTCAAAATTAACTCGCTCATTGATGAAAGAAAAAGTTACAATGTCTCCTGCGCGAAAAGTTATGTTGTTGTTAGGGCAACCATTGCATGTTGACAATCATATAGTCTGTATGTCTACAATGTATATTTCTTTAATAGAGACTTTGACCGCTTTTGAGATATTTTAAGTGTTGTTTTTGACATCTTGTATAGATGTGTTGTTTAAATTGAAAATTATAAAAAGTTATTAGGAGAACTGCTTAATTGTTGTTGTTTAACTTGTAGGAAGTGTTTGATGGAAAACACGATAATGTTTCTGAACAATCATTTTATATGATGGACGGTATTGAAGATGTAGAAGCTAAGGTGCAACATTACAAAAATAATGTTTACTTAAAAATTAAAAGTGCATGCATCACTCTAATTACCTCTCCAAAATTAATTATTTTACAATGGATCTATATTGCAATGCATTTTACATCCAATCATACCTATAAGGTAAGACATCCTATGTTAATTTGCTACCGTAATAATTGTTTTAAATTGTAGCAAAATTGGGTCATGTAACATAACAAAAATTTAACTCTTTTTTATTATGCGGTTTCAACTCATTTTATTATTCAATTCAAACTTGATTAATGTATTTTCTTTATGTTTTTTTAATATACAAAAATCATATCATAAGTAAATAAATAAAATCAAATTTACACATTAAATAAAAATATACTATTAATGGGCAATTACATTTTTTACTGGATTAGAAAACGTGGACTCATGTCTTGCATTTATTCAATATGAAAACGTGTAATCTCTTTTACGGTTTTACCATGAAGACTGTAATTGTTTTCTATAAATAAGCATTTAAATATTAAATTGTTATGTCTTGCATTTATTCAATGTGAAAATGTGTAATCTTTTTTTACGGTTTTACCATGAAGACTATTATTGTTTTCTATAAATAGGCATTTAAATATTAAATTGTCATAACACCAACAAAGTCTACTTCAACATCACCCAAATAAATTTATACTTTTGTTTTGTTTGAAACATATATCATGTTAAACATTAATATATGTAATTCTTCCATAAAAAAGATGAATAAATCAATGTTAGATCTAATAAAAAAATTAGATAAAAACTCAAAAATTATTATGCATTTTAATCATTGATGAAGACAGAGTTACAATGTCTCATGCGCAAAAAATTCTGTTTTGTTAAGGCAACCATTGCATGTTGATAGTCATATAATTGATATGCCTAGAAAGTATGTTTCCTTAAAAAGAACCGTTTTTTGAGGTATTTTAAGGATTGTTTTTGACATCTTGTATAAATATGTTGTTTAAATTAAAATATAAAAAAAATTATCAAGATAATTACTTAATTGTTGTTGTTTGACTTATAGAAAATGCTTGATTGGAAACACTGTTCATGAAGAAACATTTTATATGGTGGGTGGTATTGAAGATGTCAAAGTTAAAGGTGCAGCAATACTAAAACAATGTTTTCTTAAAAATTAAAAGTACATGTGTCGCTTAAATTATCTCTTCAAAATGATTACACAAACAATCCATATTGCAATGCAGTTTACATCTAATCATATCTATAAGATAAAACATCTTATGTTAATTTTCTATCTTAATTATTGTTTTAAGCTGTACCAAAATTTGGTCATGTAACATATACAAAATTTCAACTCTTTTATTATGCGGTTTCAACTCAATTTCAACAATACATCTATATAAGATGTCAAAAGCAACACTTAAAATATCTCAAAAGCGGTCAAAGTCTCTTTGAAAGAAATATACTTTGTAGACATACCGATTCTATGACTGTCAACATGCAATGGTTGCCCTAACAACAACATAATTTTCGCGCACGAGACATTGTAACTTTGTCTTTCATCAATGAGCGAACTAATTCTGAATTCAGAATTTATGTTTAATTTTTTTTTTTTTTATAATTTTGAAAAAGAAAACGAACCCTCTGACAATGTTATAATGCTCAGGATCCATCCACAATATAAGGGAACAACATACATGACATAATTTGATTCTAATGGATTAACGATGATAATATATATATATATATATATATATAAGTAAATGGTATATAAGGTGAATTTTTCATCGGTCCTTCTAGATGGTTAATGACACCATTTCAACATAAACAAAAGAGAAATTGACTAATTAATAAAAAGTTTCTCTTACAACTCCTAGATCACTCATTGCAGAGTTGGAGAAATCAGTTTTTTCTCTCTTATTTTTTCAATTTTTTTTTCATTATTCTTCTTTTCAACCCACATTTCTCTAATGATTAAATTGCAAAATGATGTTTGAGTTTTGATCTATTTTTTATTGGATTCAACGTTGGTTTATTCATGTTTTTGATTAAATAATTCAATCTATTAATGTTTAACAGGATGTAGGTTCCAAACAAAACAAAACAAAGGTATAAATTCATTTGGGCTGTGTTGAAGTAGACTTTGTTGGTGTTATGACATTTTAATATTTAACTGCTATTATTAACTTTTAGGTGTTAATCTTCTTGAAATTGTATAGGTTGATAGTTTGGTGGGACTGAAATTAGAAATGGGATGAAATGTGTTGTAAGTGTTTGATAAAATGTTTACGTGTTTAATAATTATTGGTTTTGATTGGTGTTTCATTATCTTTTTTTGATGAAGCCGTCTAATGAATTTAGATATGAAAAAATGAATAATTTTTTATATATAACTTTATTGTGTTTTGCTTGCTGTGATAATTTTGATGAATGAATTTGAAAGTGTGACAATGGAATATGAGAGGATGTCATCTCCTTTCTTTCCTATGTGCAAGTTTTTGTATGTAATTCTGTCTATATACTTAATTTTGCACTGAACTTTAAACATAAATTTATAAACTGAGTTTAAGCCTTTAATATTGAGTTTATTCTGAATATGAAATCTATAAAAAAACACTACTTATCACAAGAGGAGAAAACCAGGTTGCTAACCAACCCCAAAGATGTTTTCAGATTTCCCATGGGAGGAACTTGAGCGATCCAGCTCGTTAACAAGCACCAAGGAATTGGTACACCTCTCGCCACAACTTTGTTATCTTAGCAATAATTTTCTCAAGATTACTATTAACAAGCAACAAAGATTTTGGTTCGTCATTGCGCATGCTGAAATTTCTAACATGACATATACGGGGAATATATAAAGTACAAGTTTCCTCAAAATCCGCTTGAGTCATAAACTCTATAACATACTAAATTATTTAAATATGATCACACAGAAATATAAGTCCAACATCGTGCCAGTGGCGGAGCCAGAAATTTTTTAGAGTATGGACAAAAAATTTATCGCAAATTCATATGTAACATCATATATATAAATAATCACAAATCAAGATAAAAGAGGTTCGTCATTTTTTCAACAAAAGTACAGTTTGAAATAAGAGAGATGAAATATAATCTGTCAATAACGTGCTAAATAAAATTAGAAAGTAAATGCTGTAACAACCCAAATTATAATTAATGATGAGAAGACAATTAATCACAGTTAGGGATGGTTTAACCAAGACTGATTGGAAGAAAATATATTATTCATTCCAAATGGAAAAGAAGGATATAGGGGTCAATTCATTATTAATGACAGTTTTGTAACTAGTATTAAGAGGAGTGACATTTTCATTGCTAAAAAGACAATTTTTTTTTAGAGAAAGCCATCCATTTTTCTTTCCTTCTTCTTCCTCGCGTTCCTTTCCTTCTCTTTCTTCTTTAAACTCATCACCACCGGCCCCCATCTTCGGCTCCATTCCGGCCGCCACATTCACCAAAATAAAAAAGTAGCACCATTTTCTTTATCCCCTCGACGAGATTTTTGCATTGGTCTATTATTTTCTTTATCCTCTCGCCGTCGACCCTTTTCTTCCTCCGCCGTTGTAAGGGCCTTTCCAGTCAGAAGTTGAGCCCGAGCTAGCTGGGGGTGGCTCCGCCCCTGCATCGGGCCATGATGAATTAATAAAAGGGAGTATCAGGTATAATATAAAGCCTACATGGAAACTAACAAGCAATCTTGTTATCGAGTTATTTATGATGGTTCAAGTTGTATCATTCAATTTAAAAATATAATAATCTTTAGGAAAATAAAAGGATATTTTATAAAATAAAACTCATTTGTATATTTTATAACATTGGTCGTTAATAGTTAGAGGGATCATTATTTTTTTTTGCATTTGTATAAGTTTTTTTTTAATAAGCCAAACTAATGCGTCAAAATTTGGCACCGAAGATAATCCTTTCTTATACACATTTATGCAAAAAGAACTAAAGAAAAATAAGAAAATGCAACAAAAAAAAATGTGAATCCAAGAGAGTGACCAATCAAATAATTAACTATTTTTATGTTTCTCGTATAATTTCAAAGTAGTAGATGATGCAATTTATAGTTTGTCCATAAAATAACATAATATTACAAAAATGTACTTAAACTTTTTAATAAAAAACGTTAGTTATTTGATAGATGATATATACATAATAGAAATGTGTCTGGAGTAAAATTTATAATCACTTTGTATTTTTTGCATATATTATTTATTCGCACATAACATCTAACTTATATTATTCATTCTCATACGACATGTATGACTCAAAGAGTTGTATTCTACACATAAAGAACGAGGGAGATGTGTATTTTTTGTGTGTGCAAGATATAGTGGTTGTTGGTGTATGTAGTTAGTGCTAGTGTGGTTCAAGCATATATAGTTAGTGTTGTTGTGTATAATTAAAATCAACAACCTCTAAAATAATGTTTAATTTATAGGAATGATGAAATTCATTACGGTGTGTGATCAAAATTCACTATAGTGTTTTCTCATGAATAACCAATCAAACAACATACACTGAAAATAATGTGTGTTAGAGAATACGATGAAGAAAAATTCTGATTTTTTTTTTTTTAAGGAAACATGAACTTTTTTTTTTTTTTTTTGTGAATAAGTGGGGTGTCCACATGTAACACCCCATGTTGCTTTCATGATTGCCGACCGACTCCACCATCCAACATGAGTTTTTTCACGTATTTTGTCCTCACTCGCATACTTTCTGAGATACTTCCTAAAAGGTAACCCATCCCAAAATAGCGCAAAGTTAAGCATGCTTAACCATGAAGTAATTATGGTTTGGACTACCAAAAAGAAGATGCATCTAGTTGATATAGGTAGTACCAAACAATTCTTATAGGTCTTCCTTCAACCATGCAGTCTCATACCTGCACGACTTCAGGATCCCTCTCATTCCGATGTGATTCGGTTTTGCCAAAAGCTGTCAGAAGCCGGACCACTCCTTGCCCTCATCATCCTCGAGTGCTACATGCCCACCAAGCGGGGACGTTACATGCCCACCAGCTTCCGCTTGGTTCGTCCCCGAACCATATCATATTGGGAGAGATATGCTCTTATACCATTTGTTACATCTCAGACTATTTTTAGGAGTGCCGACTGACCCCACAAACCAACACGGGTCTTTTTAGCGTGTTCTGTCACTAACAAGAATCTTTTTAGCGTGTTTTGTCCCTGCTCGCACGTTTTTTCAAGAAACCTCCATAAGGTTACTTATCCCAAAAATGCTCAACGTCAAACACACTTAACTATGAAGTTCTTATGGTTTGGACTACCGAAATCAAGATGCATATAATATGTGATATTCCTACTAACCGACTAAGCTCATGGGGACGAAACAAATACATCTGTCAATGAACTTAGTATGTTCTTGTAAAAAAACTTAATATATTAATATTTTATTAGAAATTGTGAAGTCAACTTCTTAAAAATCTAAAAAAATCTATTTTCATCATAAAAGTTTATCTTTTAAGAATTAAATATAATGATAACGTCGTCATGCTTCAGTTGGTGAGTCAGATATTGTTATAACTAACAATGACACCCTCATTATCATTTTCTAACATTTTATTGTTTCGTGTAAATTAAATATCCTCTGCGTACGACAACTGCAAATAATGTTCCATCGAGCCTTATGAGATCTAGATGAGCGATAAACTCACCGTAAGAATTTTAACATTGTTGCATGTCCAAAATTAAATTCAAATGTAAAACCTTAGTTAAGATAGAAGAGACGCGTGTTATCTCGTCTAACGATCTTGACATCTCTTTCTTTAATTTTGTTGTTGTTTGTCTTATATACCCCATTTCCCTCGAGCAAAATACATAGAAATTCCTAGAAAATTCTTATTCAACAATACGAATTACTGATTGATTGATGGAGAATACGACAATCTAATATTTCTGAGTTTTAAGCCTTCAATTGTTTTTTATTTTGGAAAAGTGGTTTCTAAGTTTAGAGAAAAAATTCCTTCAAAGAAAACAAGTTTAGAGAAAAAATTGGATATTGTTAAGATCATGTTTGTTATAGATTTTTTTTTTGAGAAAAATATATCTTTTTAATAAAATAATTATTTTTAAGAGCATTGCATGTGTTTGTTACAGTTTTTAAAAAAAGTAGAATCTAAAAAAAATCTTAAAATAGTTTAAAGTGAGAAGCAATTAAGAGTAACTTATCAAAAATAGTTTTTTTTTTTTTTTTAAATGAGAGAGAAAATAAGTGTTAAAAGATTGAGGTAGTCTTGTAACAAAAATTCATTTTTGTAGTTGTATCGAAACAAACAAAATTATTATTATTTTAAAAAAAAAAAGTGATTTTACTACAATAAACAATCACAAAATATATTATGATTTTTTATACAATCACTAAAAAATAATCTCTAAATTATTCAATATTCAGAATCATTTTTTATTTTAATCCATAACAAATAGACCTTAAATTCACCGTAGAAGCACCATTTAGAGGCGAGACCATCACATAAATCGGGGAAGACTACGGCATGATCGAGTGTGAACATACATATATGTTATTGTTTTTATTTTAAAGAATATATATGGACCATTGATTAAATTTGACTCAATTGATGATGGACTTAATTGAATCATCATCATATAATTCACCTTTAAAATGAGATGTATGATCTTTTATTATCTAACCAACTTTTTGAAAGACGAATCATCTCAAAATTGCTTATGGTATACTTCCGATCATCATCAATTAAAAGTGAAATGTAAAAACAATAAATTATCTAATACACTATAATTGTTTGAAATTGAAACGAATCTAACTAAATTTATGTAAAACTACTTAATTTAATGAAATCTATCGAAATTTCAATATAATATAATGTTTTTTAGTAATCAATCAAATTAATATTACACAAATTTATAAATAAGCGATGTATATATATATAATTCATTTAAGTACTAAAAATTGAAGATCTCCTTTATAGTTATATTACGCTCTTAAAAACTACCAACAAAATACATTTGGTACCCTTTTCTAACTTTGTCTCTCTTACTTACATCCACCTACCACAACCCACAAAGGGGTGTGTATGTTTTTTCATGTTAAGTTAACCCAAAGTCAAGGTCAATCTAATGTCACCACACTCTCTCTCTATCTCTCCCACTGCCATGTGATACTCGTTTGTATACTATCACCTCAATGACCAAACTACCCTAACCCTCAACCCTTGCATGTAGTCAATCCATGTACTTTCTTGTCCATCTCACTCTACTGTCTTCCATTTTCCAATGCATTTTCATTTTCACTCTTAAATCCCTCACTCCACCAAACTCACTCACATTTAATTTAGCAACCACAAAGACACAAACACAAACGTTTTCTGAATGGATGGAAGCAACAGAGGTGAAGCTGAACGATGGTTATACACAGCCAACAAACTACTCAGCGCGCGTGACTTACACGGCGCCCGTTCCTTCGCCATTCGGGCACAAGAATCCGACCCGAGATTCGAAGCCACTGAACTTCTTCTTGCGGTTATCGACACTCTCTTAGCCGGTGAAGCTAGAATCAAAGAACAAATCGATTATTACGCCATTCTTCAAATCCTTCGTTATACTCAGAATATTGAGTATATCGCCGATCAATATCGCCGTCTCGCTATTCTACTTGACCCGAACCGTAACCCGTTTGCTTATGCTGCTCATGCTTTCTCTCTTGTTCATGATGCTTGGTCCATTTTCTCAAATCCACATAAGAAAGCTTTGTATGATGAACAGCTTCATTTTCTTACTCAACCACCACCGCCGCCGCAACCACAACCACCACCACCACAGCCACAGCAACAACCGCAACCTATCCAATTTCCTTTACAACAACAACAACAACCACCACCACAACATTTTCAACCTCCTCCTTCAGTTCAAGTCAACGACAATTACAATCATCATCAACAACAGAGAAAAAACCAAAACCCTAGGTCAACCAATGAATCTGTTGGGGTGTTTGAGGAACAAAACAACGGGCCGAGTCATGGCAATGCTGATCAGTCCACTGGGCCTAGGCCCAGGCCGGAGTCTGCTGGAGCTAAGCCGAGTGAAACTGACGGTCAAACTTTCTGGACGGCTTGTCCTTACTGTTATGGCATGTTTGAGTATCCTAAGGTTTATGTTGATTGTACACTCCGGTGTCAGAATTGTAAGAGGGGTTTTCATGCAGTGGTTGTACGGGCACCACCGGAGGTGACTGAAGAAGACGGTGGTGAGGGAGAGGCTGGTGGTTATTTCTGTAGCTTTGGGCATTTTCCTTTAGGGTTTAGTGGGAATTTTAAGGATATCAATGGGTCTTCTTCAGAATGGAACCCTATGTCTGCTTTGTTTCATTGCCCTATGAATGGTGCGAAGAAGAATGCTCGGAAGGGGCCTGTTAGTTATTATGATCATGATACCTGTGCAGCGTTTGCGGAGCTTTCTGATGATACTGATGATGATGATAGCAGTGATGGTGATTGGCGGGGTACCAAAGGGAGTAGGATGGGTAGAAGGAGGAGGAGGAGGAGAAGAAGCGAGGCTTTTGGTGGTGGTGCTGATGTTGAAAGGAGACCGATCGAGAGGCCTAGGAGGGGGGTTCAACAAAATGGTAATGCTGAGAATGACAATGGCGGTGGTGATGACATTGTGGTTGATGGTGAGGCTGTTGATGCTACTTCTGCACCTGCAATGGTGTCAAATGTAGAAGCTGGTAAGAAGTCCGTGGTGGGTGGTTCGAGGAGGAAGGGTGCTGGAAATTTGGGTAAGTTGGATTTGAATGTGGAGTTCAGCAATGAGGTGGAAGAAGCTTCTGCTAGTGGAGTGAGACAAGGGAACGTGAATGGGACAGGGAATGCTGAAGATAATATTGAAGGGATTGGGTTTTTTGAAGGGCTTGATGAGTTCCTTAATAGCTTACCAATTCTCAATGTTGTTGCAGACGACAAGGTTAAGTGTCATTAGTCGTTTAGGCGCCTGCTTTCTTTTTGTTGTTGTACAATACAATGTAGGTGCTACTTGTATTTTGTTACTTGCTGGCTGCACAGATTCATGCTGAACTTGCCTGACATTCTGTGAATTATTGTCTTTGTTAGTCTCATAACAACCTTGGTACTTTGTTTTTTGAAAAATGCAAGGGTGGTTAATTTATCTCATCTAGATTAGGAAGGATATATTACTCATTCAAGTTTTGATCACGATATATTACTCATTCATGTTTTGATCACGTCACACGTGCTCACGCCAATAAACATGAGTTATTATTGGTTTGCTGTTTTACTCGGTCTTTTAATTCTTACTTATTATGTGCAGGCATTATCTATTGGCACACTAACCATGCTTATTAGTGATTCTCTGAATGCATCTGTGTGTTTCGTTGTGTCGTTCATGTTTTGTCCTAGTGAGAGATCACAACTCACAAGGCTTGATTTCTTTCTTAAACGTTGTTTCTTCTACCGTGTTCTTCTTTGGTGTATCTGTGGCTTTGCTTTTTTGTTTTGTAAGCCGAGTGTTTCTGAAAATTAAGTTATATCTTGCTAGTTGTTTCTCTTTGTTAAATTGTTGAAATGTCATCAACTGAAAAAGTTGAAGAAACTAAAATTCTCTTAGAGGGCTTTTATCTTGAAGTGTTATTTGGAGCTCTCATGCCGTATATTGTTGTTTCCCCTCGTCTTTTTTTCATTAATCTAATCATGGTCCGTTGTTAGTCTTCTGCCTCCATCCCTAAACTTGGAACTACTTGCCTCTGCTTTTCAAAGTGTCGGTATTTGCCCATGAGTCCAATGTGGTATGTGTTTGGTATATATTGTTTTACATTTACGACACATTGCTTATTGTCATCTTCAAATTGTATGACTTGTGGTCATGTTGTTAAATAGCGGCACTATAGCGGAATATGAATTGCTATTTAGTGTAAAATGTTGTCAAACAGCGGTTATATAACGCTGCTATATTACTCTAGCATAGCTGAATTTGAACAAGCCGTCATTTTCTGTGATTGACAACATTGCCTCTGCTTGCAAAATTGATTCTCTTTCGCTTGGTTCAGCCGAACGAATCCGAAGGCTGATACTGTGTTGGACCAAGCTGCAGCTGCACAGGATCTGGGTCGTCTGCTTGGGCTTCTATTCCCTTTCAGAAATAGACTTATATAGTGACGCTCCTTTATAAATTTTAGCAGGACAAAGATTTTCTGATAAGTATGTTTATATATTTGCTAGTCTGTCCCCTTTGTTCAATATTTTCATGTACTGTCTATTGAAAAAGTTGAAAGAAATTGAATTTCTCTTGGGGGAGCTTTTATCTTGAAGTCTTTGTTTCAGGTCTCAATCAGTATCATATTGTTTTGTCCATGTCTTTTACTTGGTTCAAATATGGCATATTTGCCAGGTGCTTCAAGCATATTGTTTTTAACTTGATTTTAAGTGCAAATTTGGTCAGGAAATTCAGAAAAGTTTCATACTTTCAACATTTCATTTAGTGGTTAAGAGTCTATAATGAATATAGAAACTAGTCATGGACATGGATTATGACAGTCATTGATAGATCATAGATATTATTACTGTTTTGTTGATTTTTATGATGTGTTTATATTTTGGGAGCATATACTTAATTTTTCTCAGATGGGTTGTTAGTGGTATTTATGTTTTCATAAAGATTTGGCAGGCTGCCTTCAAGATGAGTTGTCTTATTACTATTTTCATAAGCCAGTTTTTTTGTCAACTAGTTATCATCAGCTATTCAACTGTGACCATCACATTCACTACTATTTGTGACAAGGCAATGGATAATGAAATTGGAAATTGGAATAGCATGTTACTTTTCTTTCTGCTGCTGTATTTCACATTAGATGTCACCTGGACTCGGCTGTGTATTTTTTTAAAAAAAAAAAAAACCTATTTGATGTTTCCATTCTTTTCGGATGGGTTATTTTCCACTCAAATCAAGTTGAAAATTGAACCTAACTTTATCATATATACATATATTGTTCTTTGAGCCTATCAAGTTTATTGGTTTATCCTATTTTCATGTGTATTGGCATATTTGTAGTTTAATTCCTTGTGTTTGTTCCTTGAACACTGGGTCTAATGACCAATTATGTATTTTTTTCATGCCATACAATTATGATACTAATATTATGATAAATGTTGCATATATGTTATTCATCAAATTAAGAAAGAGGGATTTAGTGAATAGAGAAAGTTAATCTTAAAAATGATTGAACCTGTAATTTTAATGAAATAACATCTTCTGACGTCGTTCACATCTTTATCATATGCAAACCAAAGAATGAAGCAGCTGAAGATGATGTGGTTGACAATGCAACAACAAAACAAAGATATATGACCACCAAATAACGAATCTCAATTCATAGCTTTATCAGAAGAATATAAAAGGACGATGTGAAAATATATCAAGGAAGAGTTGAAAGCTAAATTTAACAAGGACTGCATCATGGAACAATTCAAGAACACATCCAATATGTTGAGAGCAAAATGACAATATTTTATTTATTTGATTAAAATGGAGACTGGATAAGGGTACAATTCATCCACAAGACAAATTAATGCCTTAGATGACGAGTGGAAGAAGCTATGTGTATTATTGTCCTATGGATTAATTATGCCATATTCCAATCTCCATTTTAATTGAATTAGTAAATTTTTTCATTTAGCTCTCAACGAATTGAACTTGTTTTTGAATTGTTCCATGTTGCAATGCTTATTAAATTTAGTTTTCAACTCTTTTTTGATACGTTCCCACACCTTCCTTGTAAGAGTAGTTGCTTGTCTTTTTTTTTTTTTTTAAAGAAACAATTTATTAAAAACTGGATCCCTGCCAAAGACAAACAAAAATTGGCATCCAAGATTACAAAACAAAAACAAAGACGTTGTATATAGATGGAACATCCAAAAGAAATATCATAAAAGACACAATACAATCATCACCTAACCAAAACCTACCTTCAACATCCAAGCGAACAACAACCACCAAAACTCCACTTCACCACCTAAATCAAACTCCATCATAAAACGGCCACTAAAAAACGAAATCCATAAACCCCCTTCCCTCGCTGGATTTCGTTTTTTAGTGGCCGTTTTATGATGGAGAGTTTGATTTAGGTGGTGAAGTGGAGTTTTGGTGGTTGTTGTTCGTTTGAGTGTTGAAAGTAGGTTTTGGTTAGGTGATGGTTGTATTGTGTCTTTTATGGTATTTCTTTTGGGTGTTCGCCTATATATGACACATTTATTTTGTAATCTTGGTTACCGGTCTCTGTTCGTCATGAATCAAGTTTTTAATAATTTTTTTTTTCTTAAAATGAGATTCATTATTTCGTGACACATGTTTTTTTTTTTTTTTTTTGCTGCGTTCTCAACAACATAATCTCGCAACCCAAGAACTTAAACTACATATGCCTATGAGTACACATGGAAATTGGATGAACAAATAAACTTGAGAGACTCAATCGAACAATATGTATATGTGACAGTTGGCTTTAATTTGCAACTTGATTCAGGGTAGAAAATAACGGATAGCAATTGGGTGATATTAGTGACATTAACCAATCACAATATTACAATGCTTAAGTTTTTCTCTCTTTCACAAGCACATTGTAATTGACCAATATCACCAATGTCACCCAACTTTATATCATCCAAGTGCTATCCAAAAATAACTCAACTCCTATGGATCAATTGACCTTTTGCTTCTTCAAAAGCCAACATGTAAGACTTAACCTCTGTTTGGTATTGCGTTTGAAACCCTCAAACGTGGGTTTACTTTTTAAAACACAGTTTCACCAAAAAGTTTGGTGTTTGGATACCTGCAAAAGCAATTTTGCCAACCGTGAAAACAGTCCCAAACGCAGGTTTATCAGAAGCTACAAGTTTAAGCTTCTGCGTCAAATCAATTTTGATTCAAACTATCCAAACAACATCAACCCACATGAATCACTTTTAATAAAGTGTATCCAAACATAAATCAATTCACATTCAACTCACTTTTAACCAAAATCAATTCTCTCAAACTCAATTCTATCAAAATCAATTCTCCCCGCCGCCATACCAAACACACACTTAGTCTACATAAATTTCTATAATGGGTAACACTACTCACCAATATGGTCTACAATTAATTGTTTGCTTCAAAACTAAAATCATCTTACTCCCGTGAATAAAATTATGGGTCTTGTTAACAAGTGCCTCTTAGGTATTTGTTAAAGATTCCAAAAATATAAACAATTGATAACTTTTATACAGAAAAAATTACTTTTTAATGTTTCAATGTATTGAATACACAAATTCCAAGACAAATTTTCATTTTAAACTTTTATCAAGTGTCCTTACAACACCTGTTAACATTTCCCTAAAATTATCTATTGTAAACTACTCCCTCCAGTCATATTTACAAGAGACAAGTTACTTTTTAGATACATTAAATAATATATGAATTTGGTTTAGGTTCTTGACTAGATACATACATTATTCAATGTATCTAAAAAGTCAACTTTCTTTTGTAAATAGGATCAGAGGGAGTATCTCAATTAACACGATTCACCATTTGCAGCGCTATTAAAGTGTGTTTTTCCATATATTTTTTTGTTAAAAAGGAAAATTTCTTCTAAAAAAAAATGTAATTAAGGAAAATCACAAATGAAAAAAAACACACATCGAGATCGATATCTAAGTTTTGTTCTAACAAAAATTGTAATGAAAAGTTATTGACATTTTTTATTTTCAGGAAATTGAAGTTCAATGTAAAAAAAACTCATCGCATTTAGTGGCTTGAGGTTCTTTTTGAGAATCAATTTCAATAACCATAAAATATAGGGTTAAATAAGGTAGCGAATTTTGATTTTAGTCTCTAAAAAATTAAACATGATATTTTCATCCTCACAATTTTTTTTATTTTGTTTTTAGTCCCTAATGGCCAATTTATGTTAATATGAATGTCAAAATTATGAGTCTTTTATGTTCAAAATGTGTTCATGTTATGTCCGTGTATTATGTTCAACTTTTGTATGTTCATATTATGTTAAAAAAATGTTAAGAACACGTCAACATTATTTTCGTTAAAGACCAAAAACAAAACAAAAAAATTTGTGAGGAAGAAAACACCTCGTTCTATTTTATAAGGACTAAAATTAAAATCTATTATATTTATAAGGACGAAAAACTTATTTAACTCTAAAAAATGCTAATCCCTCCGTCCCTATATATAAAACCCTTTTGTCAAAATCACGTGAATTAAGATAGTGGATATTTGTATTAAAGTTGTTTGTAATCACTATTGTTTTTACAATTTTATCCTTTAAGAAAGATGGTTAGTTTATGTTTTCAACATGTTATTTATTGTTGATTGAAGAAAAAGATGTATAATAAATAGGGACATGTATGTAAAGAAATAATTAATGTAGTTGGAAATAACAAAGGGGTCTTATAAAAAGAGACAAAAAAAATTCTCAAAAGGGTCTTATAATTAGGGGACGGAGCGAGTACAGAATTAAAATACAAGAACAATTATTATTTTATGACTTTCGGTTATGCTCATAATAAATGTTTTTGAAGGGATTGTGGTACCTGTTGCACGCATTATTTTCATACCCGCAACAGTCCTAGATGAGTAGCAAAGTGTAAGATCTGTAAAAACAAAAAAACGTGTTAATTGAAATCTAAGTAATTCAATGTCCTTTTCCAATTTCTTTTTTCAAAATTAATGTTGATGTTTACCATTTTGATCGAAGGAAGATGGGGTGATTTGAGGCGATCGAGGGTAGATAGCAGCGGTCGATTATATGAGAGACGTCCAATTTTGATGATGCGAATATGATCAATGTGATAGATTTGAAGCTCGAGATATGGTTTGACAAGGACAATGTGCTTGAAATTGTGATTTTTGAGGGTGGAGGTGCAGGTCTCGCAGTTTTACCCTAGATCTCGCATGAAGCAGAGATGTCAAATCTCGATCATGCAAACATGATTGAGGTGGTAGATCTAAAGCTCGAGATATGGGTTGAAAAGGGCAATGAAGGCGCATGTCCGCAATTGTGCCCTAGATCTCATATGAGGTTAAGAGTGGAACATTGGCTTAAACCTTTAGGTTTTTCCTCTTATATTCTGTTAAGTTTGTCGGTGTGAGTAGATAAATGATTCTTTTGACCGATTTATTTTTTGGGCCTTGCCCTTACTGAACCCAACAAGGTTTGTAAGACGTTTCCATGATTTACTTTTTCCACCCTGTGTTTCTCACACTTCTTATTTATTTATTTTTACGAAAATATCATTTGTTCGAATTATATAATCCAAAATATGCTTATATATAAACAACAATAAAAATTCATTCCATTTAAGCACTTGCAAATTTCGATTTTAAACACAATCAAACAATAAAGTAAACATGATAAAATCTATCAAATAAAATTTACAAATACTACAAAATTCTAAAAATCAAATAAAGCTAATACGATCTTTTTTTATTTCCGGATTTTTCCGAGAATAATGAAAAAAATGGGTCTAAATGATGAATTTTGGATTTTGAAGGTGGAATCCTGTAAGAAGTTCCTTAAACGAGAGTCTTGTTCTTTGATTTTTTTTCTTGCTTTTCTAGGCAAATTTCGGAGTGATCCGTTCAAATAGCTTGAAAATTGGATTTTCGTTTACGACACGATTGGAACAACTAACAACGACCTAAAACAAAATTATGGTGTTAAGATGGTTAATATGATTCTTAAACGGGCTATTCTTGTCAAAAATAGAATCAGTCTCTGTGTTGATACAATTTGAATCATATAATCCGAACTTGTTTTCCCTTAAATTCTTGGCACAAGAGGAGTTATAAGGGTGGTTCGGATCTTACAATCCAAAAAAACAAGGAAAGCCCTATTTTTTTTTAAACTAGTGAGGTGCAGGGAGCACACTCACCAAAATATATACCAAAATAAGATTGTTACAAAAAGAGAAGGGGGGGTTATGCCTGACCTTCTCAACCAAAAGAAAATATGTAACCAGGCAACCCTAGTCTGCTGTGAACATAAGCTTCTCTAGCTTCCAAAGGCAAAGTGTAAAAATACTGAAAAGAGGTTAGTGATAAACCTATATGAGTTAACCTATCTGCACAAACATTCCCCTCCCCCTCCCTATATATGTGGGACACCATGAAATTAATACTCTCAATATATTTCAAACAGTTAAACCATTTGTTCCTTATATGCTAAGGAACGCCCTATTATTGGGTGTTCGTATTACAAAATCCGAACTACTTACTTATTCGGATTTTGTAATCCGAATCGGTGAAAACTCATTTTTCACCTAAATATAGGGAAAAACTTAGGTTTCGATTATATAATTTGATAATACACAAAAACATTTTCGACAAATATTAGGAGCACAAGAAATACACGGTGCAAGAAAAGTAAATACCTATAATTTTTCGTTGAATGAAATGAATATTTTTGTTGATTCATCTCTTAATAAGAGATAATTTTATCTGGAGCTTATCATTATATAATATGATATGATTGAGTACCTTTCTTAATCTAAATTCAATTATCGTTTCAACTATAACATAGTCCTTTCCAACAAATCCAACCTTCCATTAGTGAATTAAAATAAATTCTATCTTTCAAGAAAAACAAATAATGGTAATGGCCTATAGTTGATTGATGTGATACATCTTTGATCTATCCCTTTACTTTAATATGCCTTTATTTGTAAACCACTATTTTCACTCCCTTTATGGACTTTCCACTCTCACCAGCTATTCCACAAATGTCCATTAAAGCAAAATGCTAACAAACAAAAAAGTAGCAAAGTCAAAAACTCTCAACCATGACAGAATAATAATGATTAATGAGGTAAAAATCGTGGTCCTTTTATTCTACTGTAAAAAACAAAACACTATATAATAATCCTTAAACCTTGGTTTCTCCGTCTTTCTTGGAGAAAACCTATTCCATGTTGTTTACCAACATTACTAACTTTATCCACACACACACACACTCTTTATAATTTTTGATTAATTAATCAATTAATTAATGAATTGATCACAATTACCAACTATGTTTATAACTCTTTCATTCATTTCACTATTTTCATTTGAGTTCTTCAATGGCAATTCCTTCTTCAATCTCTGATCCATTTGCTTCAAAGTTTCTACCTTTATCTTCTTCCAGTTATAACCCATCAAGGGTATGCATTCATTCCTCTGTTTTTACTCTGTTTTCTTATTTTTGTGTTAATGAGCTAATTGAAGTGACATTGTTGTGACAGATCTCTGTTCCTGCGCAAATTACGGCTAAAATTGAGCAGACCCATTTGACGGCATTAAGGTGTGTGTCCAAATTTTTGTTCTTTTCTGTTTGATTGCTGTTGAATTTGCTTATTTAATGTTAATTGAGGTGTTTTTAGTGGTTATTAAGTTTGAATCTTCACCGTATCGACGGTCTGGATACCGAGTTTAAAAAAAAAATGTTTGAATCTTGAGGAAAAAGTTGAGATTTTGAGTAATTGCATACTGATATTGTAATTCAGGCTAGTCCTATGGTGCACATGTGAGGTAGGTGTTGCACTATACACAAGTTTGTTTTTCATCATTGGATCAATAAGTCTCACCATATCTCACTTGATCTAAGTCCGAGACTTATTGATCCAATGGTGAAAAACAAATTTTTGCATGGTATAACACTATCTTATTGGTCAAGTTTGTAATTTAATTGTTTGATAACTTCAAATCTATGAAGTACTATTCTATAAATGAGAGTGATGAATATTTTTTTGATCAAATCAAATAGAGTCTGTGGCTATGGTTTTCATTCTTTGTGATCTAAATGTGTTGGCACTGGTTTTAATATTTTTGATTAATTTCCATTTTTTGCATCTATTCTTTTAAAGTAAGAAATATGAAATCTCTTTTTTCTTTCTTTATGTGGCTTCTGCTTTCTAAACAAAGTTCTAATGTTTGCAGGAGAAGTCAGTGTTCTTCTTTAAAGGCTTCTATGGGATCTCCAGGATTTACTCAGCAACTCAATAACAGCAAGTTAGATACTTTAGCAGAAGTTAAAGACGGACGTGATGATATATTTAATGATCTGAAGGATAGATTTTTAAGTTTTAAGAAGAATGTATACATGTAAGCTTCAGAAAATCCATGGTCAGAAACATTATTTCTTGTGTCTGAATTAAAGAAGCAACTTAATTAATGTTAGTCCTGTTTTATTGTCAGGGAAAATCCTGAACAGTTTGAAAGTCTTGCCAAGGTTCAAACGCCAAAGGTAATTGTTTAGTCTTACTCTCTATTATTAACCTTCTGGCTAAGCCTTTAGCTGTTTGTTGATTTATTGTTTGTTGCTTATTCCATTAAGTTCCTTCTTCAATTTTGTACTAAAATATTACAGAAATTAGTAATCTATGCTAACTTTTCCAAGAACAGTTCATGGTTATTGCCTGTGCAGATTCCAGGGTATGCCCCTCCAATATTTTGGGATTTCAACCAGGAGACGCATTCACAATCCGCAATGTTGCTAATTTGGTTCCTACCTTTGAGGTATATGCCTCGTTTGAATAAACAACTTCGTTAAGTGCTCATAGCATAAACAATTATTTTATAAGCGCATATATAAGTTATTTCTATAACAAAAGATAAAATAAAGTGAAACTATTTTCATATTGAGCTATAACTGTTTTCATAAGCTATACTGGAGAGCTTATGGAAATAAGTTGAAAACAGCTTATGGACATGTCATAAGTTGTTATTACAATCTCTCTAAAACAGAATGTTCATGTCAGTAGATAAGCTTGAACAAGTTATTCCAAACAGGCCCGAAGTTTCACTTCTATCGACTTATTTAGTTGTTTGTAGTCACCAGTTTATAATCATTGCTATGCTGTGAATAGAAAAGACACCCTAATTGCTTCTTCTAATTCTCTTTTCCTGATACAGAGTGGACCCTCCGAAACAAATGCTGCATTAGAATTTGCAGTGAACACTCTTCTGGTAAGAATTTGTTTTACCTACATAGTGCAAGACTGCAAGGCATGATTTATCTTCTTTATAACGCTTCTATTCATTTATATGTTACAATTATAAAAGAATATTGGTTACAAATTTACAATAACATCAAATCTCATGATAACTACAACAATTTCCTTAGAAAGGTGGAATTTAAAGAGTGGAGTATGGAAAATTAAGCTTGAGGGATTTTTTTTCTTCGTTTCAGCATTATTATGTATATTGTAAAATGCTTATTAACCATAGGCGCAAGTGAAATCAACCAATATGATAAGGTCATGACATAACTACTAAAAGTTAGTGCTATCAAGAAATATTTGTACACAGCTGCTAAAAGTGTAAAATACTCTATTAGCTTTCTTAATATTGGTCAGAAAACTGCGAGTTATTTACTTCTTGTTAAGGACATACATATTATTTTTTCCTGCAGGTTGAGAACATCTTAGTTGTTGGCCACAGCTGCTGTGGGGGTATACGCGCCCTTATGGGTATGCAAGATGATGGCAGTACAAGGTACATAATTCTAGTTATTGGTTTTCCTTTTCTTTCTTTGATAAAAATGTTCTATACACTTCTCAATTGAATATTTTCTTTTTCTGTGTAGCTTTATCAAAAGTTGGGTTATTCATGGAAAAAATGCAAAAGTGAAAACCAAGGTTTCTGCTTCCAACCTCGACTTTGATCACCAGTGTACGCATTGCGAGAAGGTGATATTTTATATTTTTAGATTTTAATGTATAAATTCACTGTTGAGGTTTTGAAAAATTGAAGGATTAATAGTGTTTTACCCCCTGTAACATGGGTCATTTCCGGTTTCCCCCCTGTAAAATATTTTTTTTTGAATTTCATCCTTGTAAGTTGAAGGCTTAATTGAATGCAAAAAAAATATTTTACAGGGGTAAAACTGGAGATTACCTATATTACAGGGGGATAAAACACTATTAACCCAAAATTGAATGATATGAACTAGTAGGAGTCATACAAATGTTAATCCAATAAGAACTTGATTATGTAAATACTTTCACGATTTTAATGCTTTAAATTGTTTTTATATTACAGGAATCAATTAACCATTCCTTAGTAAACCTACTTAGTTACCCTTGGATCAAAGAAAAGGTGGAGAACGAAGAACTCTCTATTCATGGTGGTTACTATGACTTTGTTAATTGTTCGTTTGAGAAATGGACATTGGACTATAGGGGAACCAAGCTGGAGGAAAATGGCAGAATTGTTACAAAAAATAAAGTATTTTGGTCCTGAGTTTTTACTTCTATTTCCTTGATCGATGTACCAATTCGTGTGTCTAAAATTTATACCTCTGGGACTAAAAGCATAGATTGAATAATGTTTTTTTGTACAATAATTACAAAATATTGTAACCTAAGTTATTTGAGCAAACCCCAACCATTTCACGTGTCTGTAGATTTGTACTTAATGAATAATGTACAACAGATATTTTAGTCCGTGATGAAATTTTTCCTTTACATATTCTATTGATTCCATCAGGTAGGATTTTGCTATCTATCTATTTACTATATGATTCCTTTCTTGCAATTTTTTTCCTTTCTAATTTCTTTCACCCATAAACTCATGACATTGAGTTCAAGCTGGCTCAACCTTCTGACACATGACACTACATGCGGAGATGAGAGCATGGAATCAACTGCAAACTCAAAGGTATCTCAATAGTATCATTTAGCTTAAAAATGTTAGTTAAGGAACAGTTAGCGGCACACACACACGCCTTTACCATGCACGTGATGGATGACAGAATATAATTTCTTTTCATCTCTATGAGTTCATTCTTTGTTTCACAAGAGCTCTGCTTTACACGGGTCTTATGTATATGGCGAGAAACTGTTGGGAACCTTTCTTTTGGTATGTTGAAATAATTTCCTAAACTGGGCAGAAGTGAATAAACAAGAGAACGGTTCTAACTAGAATAAAGATTGATCAACAAAATTGAGAAACGAAGAGTTCTTTGAATATCTTTCTGTTACTGTCAATTGAATGGGGATAATAAGGATTGAAAGAAGATACAAAAGGTTTATAATAAAGATGACGGCCTTGCACTTGAGGCTTTTTTTCTAAGTCCTAACAGAAACTCAGATTTTTGGTGGAAGTTCTGAGTTCATAATAGTGCAAAGATCTGACCTCAAATCTGGCAAGCTTATACTGCCTGTCCAAATGAGAGTCCATCTATAGTTGTTGTGATTTGGCAAAATGGGTCAGCCCAAATAAGCTTGATAAAATGCAGGCCTTGGGCTTAAAAATCAGACCGAGTTACTCCCAAATTTTATGGCCTCGCTGCTGCACCAAGGGAGGCAATGCTTAACATGAACCTAGAACTGTGTTCAATCAGCAATATTTTTGAGTTTATAATTGTTGATTCTTGTATTCATATGATCGGTGGTTTGTTTCTTAACGACATATTTACATAACAATTCTGAGACTACTAGTTGCAGAGAATATTTTTAGGCACTAAGCATTTATGTGATGTCCTTATTACAGTAAAAACGTGAGTTTAACCTTACTACTAACAGAAAGCACCAAGATTGTGTTTGTGTTTATTGCAGAAGTGTGTGTGTGTGTGTGTGTCTGTCATGCAGCATGTAACAGGAAGTGAAACCAGCCACATATTGACGTGAAAATCTAAAAGCCTAGTACAAAACATATACAAATTGCAATATTTTATTAGATACGGCAGACAATTTTCGCTAAATCAATGTCGTGCAACTAATCTCATATATTGGTTCCTTAAACGTTATAGCAACATCCTGATGAATTTTATGACAGAACAATGAACTCCTGAATCACACGCAGTCTAACTATGACAGAAATGACAGCATGGCTGTTTCTCTCTAGTTGTTTTAATTTTTAAAATTTAAAACTATATATGCCAACCGTGTCCAACATTCCTGTAACAGGTAGGGTTTTTCTAACTTTTATATGACTCCTTTCATATTTTCCCCTAATTTTTTTTTTCATAAGCATGAGCTTGCTCAACCTGCGGACGCATGACACTACATGCGGAGATGAGAGCGTGGAATCAACCGTAAACTCCAGACCTCTCAACAACACCAATTAGCTTAAGAATGTTAGTTAATGATCTGTTAGCAGATAAGCCACCATTCATGTGCTTTCATCAGCTTGTACATATACATGACTTTACACTGCACAGATAGGTGGATGAGTAGAGCTTCTTTTCATCTCTATGAGCTCATTCTTTCTGTCCATAGGTGATATTAGAGCTCTTTTACACGAGCTCTTCTGCGCACTGGTCTTATCTCTATGGTGACAAACCACATTTCTAGTGTAAGTTCTAAGTTGGCAAGCTCATACTATGTCCAAATGAGAGTCTAACTGCGGTTGCCGTGAAACTATTAATTTACAGGTATACGTTATTGGATATTTTACTGAATTCAAAACCTTGTGGGAAGAATTGGAAACGCTGTAGGCCAATTCTATAATGCATGTGTGGAGTACCACATGCATGTTTGGCCATGAGCAAGTCACTGTTGTTTCATCATCAATTATGGGATTCATTAGGGTGCATTCACAGATATAACTCATGGAGCCACTCTCGGCTCCCGCCATTTAACGCAGGAACAACAAAACGTGTGCAGAATTTTCAGACAAACCAAAAAGTCTTGATCAATGCAGCTGAAAATTTGGTAATGATCATAGTTCTTTGAAGTAATCAGATGCCTCAAGTCAAACCATCTTTGCTCAGGAGCACTATGTCAGATTGTTAAAACTGATTCAGCATGCATCAGTGGATTCATCCAGCTAGCCTCACGTCGCAACTCTAATTGGTGAAAATGGCCACGAAGTAACTCAAACTTGATTCTGTCTAGCATGACATCTATGGTTTGGTTCACTTCATAAATAAGGATAGATCCTGTTGTTTTTGAATTTTCAAACTGTTGTATTTGGATTTCCAAATTCTATTATCTACCGAAGTTGTTACTAGGTTGAGTCACGACCAGGTCGCTCTCTTTAAGACGTTTCGTGGCACTGCCCAAAATTGTGCAAGACAGACTATCAACCACGCCGCCTCCAGGATAAAACAAGCCCAGCTGCAACTGTGCGGTTAACTAATGCACTGTAGAAAACCGTTCGAGAATTACACCCTCAAATATGGTACTAAGACCACTCTTTAATACTGAAACCACTTTAATATGGTATTGTTACCACTCTGTTAAGGTTCTGAGACCACTCAAATATGGTGTTCATACCATTCTAACTTTAAGTTCTCCAAACTATCAATATGGTACTACGATCACTCATATATGGTGATACCACCATTTCTCCTCAAATAAAAAATATTGAAATACTTTTTATATATACCGTTAAGATCATTCTTAATTCCGACGGGACATTGTTCTTCCAAATAGGGACTATGATCTTAAAAGTATTCTTTATTCTGAAGGGACATTTATCGAAGGGACTATGTTTTTAAGACCATTCTTAATTCCGAAGGGACATGAAACCGAAAAGCGACTATGGTCTTAAGAACACTCTTAAATCCGAAGGGACAGAAAAAGGAGATGAAGAGAAGAAAGACTCGTCAACACAAGTCAAGAAAGGGAGAAGAGAGAAAGAGTTCCCGACAACTCAATGAAACTCTTTGGTGTGTTTTTTTGAACTGAGTGGAGTCCTCTATTTATATAGAGATTCTGTAACTGTTTTAGCAAAAATTGCGACAACAGTTACTCTAGTGGATAAGATTAAAATGAAGTTTATCCATTAATCAGTTCAACAACACTTATGGATAGGATCAAAAGAAACAAATCCACAAAAGTGGAGGAACCAAACTATTGGATTTGAATGAAGAAAATATAATAATAATTAAATTATTATTCTTATCACAACCACCATAAGCTAAATTTATGGAAAGTGATATTCTCTAATAAAATAATAATTACTATTATTTTTATCACTATCAAGTATTTAAAATTAAATACCACAAGTGTGTTCTATTTTATGTGGGACCTCCCCACTCTATTTTTTCAATTCACACAACATTAGATCAAAGTATAATTACTTGGTGTTTAATCTTTCAATTTTTCATCCAACATCACATCAATGTTCCAACAGATCCATTGCAAGTTAAACTCCCAAGTGGAAATACTCTTACAACAAATTTTGTAGAAATAGTGGAACTTTCTCAGTTACTACACATCACATATTACAGAGACATAACAGTTAGCTACTCTTAAAAATATAAACCTTGAGATTTACCTGTTTTAGTTTTCTTCCAAAGCTCTTGACTGCTATATAGGTGCTGCATGACTTTGTGTCTGTATGCAAAATGTAGCGATGACATATCGGCCAGGGGTTATCTTCTTCGGTATGGCAAAAGATGTTATCACATAAAATGCTATTATGACATGGTAAGAAAAACATAAAGTTCTTCTCGAAGTTTCTTGATTGAACAAGTTAATTCATTTTTATATTGAACAAGTTCTGTAATTTTGTGCTTCATATAGCACTCATAATTTTATTATCATTTTAGTCTTGCAGCTACATTGGATATAAAATTGCATGTTGGAAATTATAACATTGCCGAAGTGGCTAAATTTCCTGATAATTCTAATCCCAACCAACCCAGCTGCTATACTACTTAATCTAGTATTTTGCACTATTAACTAGTCCTGTTTAATACATGTAATTATATTGCCATTCCATTAAAAAGTTTCTGTAATTTCATCATCCTCATTTGAGGTCACTAGTTACCATGAATAATTTTGATCCCAGAATTTCAAGAACCACAGCCCTACACGAACAAGTGTGTCATTTCAGCAAAAACCAAGAAGTTTGATTAGTACAACAAGTTGATGTTAGGTACAGGAGACAAGGCCTTTGAGGACTGAAATTTATTTCTTCTAATTAATAATGGAGTGTTGAAATATTCACTTGGAGACCATTGGTGATGGAAATCAAATCAAGTATTTATCTCATGTGAGAATATTTATGTGACTGCTGATGCTAAACTGCAATAGTATAATTAATAGGAACGACATTTGTATGAACCAGTACTAATAATTATTATACTATTAATAAAACACATTTAAATTATCCAGGTTAGACCACGTGTCAACCTATCCATCCGCGACATTTCAGTTTTATGTGGAATTTTTTGTTGTAGTTATATATTTTTTGACATCCGATTAATCTAAAAGGCGATCAATCTCACCGTTCATTAACGGAGTTCTATTTAAAGCCACATACCTTAGCACAAATTCTCTCAACCAGTTATGTTTCTTATCACATAGTATTAAATTGAAGAGTAATTGATAGTAAATGTACTTGGTCAACAAATGCAGCTATGGATAGAAAGAAGAGAGTCTGATAGGCTGGTTTACATGTGGTTCTATGTAAGTTTAAAATAGTTTATCATGATAATAACTTGTACACAGGCCACAACTCATCTTACCTTATTCTTGTGGTTTTTACATACCAGCATCATTCTGTTATTCTTGTCTCAAATATGACAAAATATTTCACGGGTAAAAGAGATACTATAGCCAAACATGTTCTTATCTCTATTGCCTTATTGTTACCAACTGGCCTAAGTTTTTAAGGTATAAGTTCATTGTTGATGTTAGAGGTTCATCCTCTATCAATTCAGTTTTCCATTCCTCCACTCAAGTGCTTACACTTCATTGTAAACAATTTGATAAAAACAAATGACATTAATAGTTGTAAGATGGGCACCACTTGCTTCAATCACATGATTGAAATTGAAAATATTAGCTGGGTATGTTGGAATCTTGTGTGTGATTATATGACGATGAAAATTCATTTTCATTAAATCTGAATTATTGTTTTTTGAGGAGAACTTTTTAAGAACTGAATTATTGTTAAATCATTTATGTTTGAATACATTTATTTTAAATTGAGTTGAACAAATATTTAAGCCAAAAACTAAAAGAAAAAACATTTCTTTTTTAATACACAAAAAACATATATGAAAATAAGTTCTATGGTCATAAAATCACATCACATTCTCTCAAAAGTGAAACTAAACATGGATGTTATTTCACCACAAAAAAAAAAACATGCATGTTATTTAGCTTAATGAATTTTTAAATAAATAAATGAATGATATAAAAGCAAAAAAATTGCCGTTAATATAAGTTTTTTTCTTCTTATGTATAGAGGGAGAGAAATATAAAAACCCTTCCAATGTTAAAAATGGAAAGGTAATTTGATTAGTTTTTGAAGATTTTTTTTTTCAAAGAGAGAAATATAAAATTCCTTCTTATAATTTTGATCATGCCTATTCTTAAAAATATCTAAATTATTTATATCAAAATCATTTTTTTTATAGGTAGACGAAGTGGTAAACACCATTGAAACTCACACACAATGTAAGATCCTAAGTTCAAACTTGATTAAAGGCGTCAAACTTAATTTAATTTTGACATTGTCAGTTGAGCTAAATTTTACGAACAAAATCATTTTTATTTTAATCTATAATAAAATAAAACAAGCCAATTTGATCAATGAAATCATTGCTTCATAATTCTTAGTTAATTATTTTCTTGTTGTAAGAAGATTTCTCTTGAGGAGAAAAGGAATCCCTATTTGAATTTTATAGTATATCAGAATGCTGGATTCATCTTTGCTCCATACTTGAAAAGGAAAACGTCCATAGATAGAAAGGCGGTGGCTTGTTTAAACTACTAAGAAGAAATTCATTCTGATTTTAATATATGAAGGAACATCAAGACCTTATTTTAATGACAATCCACAATAATTATTAATTATATGCCGTGCCAGCTTTATGGAAAATATTTTCCTCAATAATCCATATATATTTTTGGTTTACAAAGGAAGTGGTAAACATCGATAGAACTTTCACACAAACAATTGAGAGGCTTTTGATTTTTTTTTTTTGGGATTTGAACCCCGAACCCCAAACCTTGCATACATTATGCATCGTTCCTATCAACCGTGGAAGAAAGACTTTAGATTTAAATTTAGAAGAAAATGTCCAAACAATTTCAATATTATTAGTTGAGTTACGTTTTACGTATTTTAGATGTCCATTCTAAATGAACAAGGTGATGTGAGTAATTGCAGTTGATTTTGGACTTGTCTAAGGTTGGGGACCCCAATGATGTTAAAAGTGTGATTTGACTAAGTGTTATACAAGGTTTTAAGTCGGCATTCCTTAAAAAAAAAGAGTTTTAAGTCAGCATATGAGGTTGAGTCACAATATAAAAAGAGAAATGCTAGCAACACACATTCCAATACTTTTCAACACACTTTTTTGATTGGCTAAAAGTTACACGAGACCTACCAAATTTATATGGGACCCACATAATTTGATGGAACATATGTGAATTTTAACCAATCAAAAAGAGTGTCTTGAAAAATGTGTGTTATATCATTTCTCTACCAAAAGTTGCAATTACAAGTGAATACACTCTGGAGCTATTTTCTCCTACATTAATCTAAATTAGTAGTCTTCATATTGATCAAGTTATTATTATTTTTTTTTTTTATTTCGTCGTTTTAAATGTTATTGTTTGATTTTCTGTCTTAGTTGGGTGTTCGTTTGGTTTTCCGTTTTAGTGTGATATTCGTTTGGTTTAGATCAACATATTAACTTCCATCAATTACTAATTCAACTAATGACTATGTCGTCAGCATTGGAGATTCAAAGACATTGATATTCTAATCACTTTAATTTTATCATATAATTTATTTGTAGACATTTGACTGTTTTATGCTATTAATTTGAATGTTGTGATTTTGTTCGCAAATTCAACATTTTCATTTTTTTAACGATTTTGAATATATATTTGTATATGATATGCTCTTCCTATTAAAATGAAAGGATATATTTTTTTAGAACTATATTAATGAATTATATTTACATTAACATAATGTACATGTAAGAAATTAAACTAATCATATTCAAGATATGTTTGATTTTACCTTAAAAAATTCTCAAACCATACAATACCAATCTTCACAATCACATGATGCACATCTTTGTCTATAAAAGCCCACAACACACATAGACCATTACCTCAACTCAAGCATACCACAACTATTAGTAAAGACTAATACTAAGTTCTCTAGCTCCAAACAAAAAAATGGCTTCCATCAATTTCTGGTCATTCATTTTATCACTTTTACTCATAACATTTTCATCAATGACAAGTATTGAAGGAGCACGTAACCTTGTTGAGTTGCCACCACTACCTAATCTGCCAGTGCCATTGCCGATAACACAGCCACAATTGCCAACAATTCCAAACTTAGGTGTTCCAACTTTGCCTCAAGTACCAACTGTACCTCAAATTCCTCAGATTCCTACTGTTCCTGGTGTGCCACAAATTCCTCAGATTCCTGGTGTGCCTGGTGTGCCTAAACCATAAGTACCTAAAGTTCATGAGTTCTAGTAATCTGAACTGTTTATGTGTTTGTTAAAATTTGTTTATGTTATTCGAGGATGTTTCTGTTGGGGGTTTCATTTGTACTTTATGACTATGTACCAAATTGAAGCATATGTTGGGTTCAATTTTTATGTTATTTGGGTATATTTTATCACTACTACATATTATGTAGTGTGTACTGTGTAACTTGTATTTATCCGATTAATGTGGCCTAATTCAGCTATTGTTATTATATATTCAATTTCATATATCTTTTCTCATCATATTTTTTTTTTTTTGGTTACATCTTTTCTCATCATCTAAGGGTAAATATTTATTTTGGTCTTCCAAATTAGAGATATATATACTCATCGCATTGGTCCCTTATTCATCAAACAAATTGGATAATTAATGCCATCAATTTTGCTTTTCAAGGACTGATTATTTGAAATGATTTAAAATATAGTGGTAGAATTGTAGCGATTTGATGTTTCTTTATACTTATTTATGACTAAAATAAAATGGAAGACAACTGAACTGATTAAGAGACAATATCTGTTTCTTTAGGTTTTGTTTGCGAGTTTTGAGAGAAGGGGAAGGAAAGACTTAGGAGGGGAAGGGAAGGGAGAAAGGAGGGAAAATCTTTCCCTTGTTCGGGAGTTAAAGAAACCAACAAGGAAAGGAGATAGAGGACTTATGTGATGATAATTTTACTATTTTACTATTTTTTTTCTCTTAAAATCAATACATTATTTTATACTTTGTAATTTATCTTGTAAATTATAATTGGAATTTTGAGTTATTATGAGGACAAAATTGTCAATTTGTATGTTTAACCCCCTAATTTGGGGGAACTTTAAAATTGGACAAATGAAGCCCTTCAAAATCCCTCAAAACCTTTCTCTATTTTTTTAAAACTCCCAAACAAGAGTTTACCTTTCCATAAGCCTTTCCTTTCCCACCCCTCCCCTCCGAAACTCAACCCGCAAACAAAGCATTAGAGAACTTAATGCAACGATTATTTTTATGGCATACATAAAAATTATTGAAATTTTACTAATCTTTTAGACTGAGATTCTAAGCATAGACGTCTGTCAAATTAGTTCTTGGCTACTAAGACCAACATTATATTGGTCAGGGTAGAGCTATGAATTTGAATTCCTTGAGGTTTCTGATTCGAGCCTTGTTGATGGGAAAAAATATGGTTGGTAGAGAATATCTCACTAAATATGGTCAATCAAGTTATTCAACGAAGATTAACCATTGACAACGTCGTTCGAGACACTGTACAAACATGGTTACTAACAAAAATAGTCATGGACTTTTACGAATTATCAATTTTGTCCCTAAAATTGTAACATGTCAATAAAAAAGATTTATTTGTTAAATTCAATCGCTAAAGAACATGATGTGTCCCATTAAATAAATATGTGACACTTGATGTGGAGTCAACCACATCAGTGCCACCTCTTTAGAAAGAAAGTATCACGTCTCCATATCACCTGATGTTATTTCTTTATGGAAATGCTTGATATCGCGAGAACAATTTCCCGAATAGTTCACAATTTAGCTACATTAATTCCTTAAGTTGGTATCATACTTTATCTGTATTGAGTTTTAAAGCAATTTTTTTCTTCTATTTTTTCATTTGAAAATAACCATATATCCTAAATATTATGTCCAATTTATTATATAAATAAATTTTCACGTTATTTAAGTAAATGACCCATGCAAATATTCAGAATTTTAATTTTACTCCTTAAAAAAAATTCAACTTTTATTTGGAAGGACGGAAATAGCATAACTTTTCACGCTACAGCTTATTGAGAGCGTTAAACTTTTTTTCTATTTTTGTGATTAAAAGCAAAATTTTAGAAACCTTATTTTTTATTATCATAAATGGTGGTGGTTTAACCCTTTATTGTGCACAAACATAGGTTAATTATGTTATTTTTCAGGTTATTTTTTGTGGAGTCTGTTTATGTTATAACTTAACCTTATGACCTTTTGATTTTTATCTAACACACCTAATGCTTAAGAATAGTAATCAAATTCATTTTAACTTCTTTAAAAAATAAGCATCATACACTTCTGTTGTGTTGCATCAACACTGCTCCTTTACAATGAAAGACGGGTCAGTTAACGAGATATTTTAGAATTTCCTAGCAAGGCTGTTGACCTTCCACAAATGTCTAATCTAATTGATTGTTCAAATCAACAACAAAATTGCATAGTCACTCGATCCTTTATCACATGTGTAGATTAATCTAACGACCTTTAAAAGTACTTAAAATAAGAAGTAGTAAAAAATAATTCAACATAAATCTAGTTGCTTAACATAAGAAAATATGAGAAATACAGTTTAATCACAACTTCAAATAAAAAACATTTGGACACAAATAAAAAAATTGAAAGAATTAAATGATATAACTAAATAATTTCTCACTTAAACTTTTTTATGTGAGTATGTGTGCCAAGCATAATTGATTTGTTGCTCACAAAATATTTTATCACATGGCCAACCTCTACAAAAAGCCACATATATTTTGTAATTGTCCGTAGAGGGACAAGATTATATTTTCATGTTCACGTGATGATTACATTATTCAATACCAATCTCTTTATGTGGATGTGGATTCAATCTTCAATATGAGACAATGTTTTATCTCTTAAATTAGCTGGAGAGAAAAGATTGGTTGGGAACCGTAAACTTTAATCAATTTTGTGATTGGAATCCGTAGGTGTTATATTATAATTTTAGAATTGATGCCGACTTCACATATTCCTATTTTAAACGAGAGTGATAATGTCGATATTGTTAAATTGAACATCTTCATTTATATTTGAACTCAAAATCTTATCGTGTGTATGAGTTTTAGCTGTTACGTAAAAGTAACAATTTTGCAACCTTATTAGACAATAATTAGGATCTTTAAACCTCATTAAACACCTGAAGGTATCTTTATCCCTAGGCCCTCTGAGTTTGACTAATCATCAAGTTGACAATGATACATTTGTTTTTTTTTTTAGTACCGTGATATGTTTGTTTTTGTTTATTACATATATGGCTCGGTTAACTCCCAAATAAATGACTACACAAATCAAACACAATGTTAAGAGTCCCACATTGGTTAAGAGTTGGTTAGACAATTTATTTATAAGTGGGGGTAATCCTCACCTCACAAATCGGTTTTGTAGGATTGTGTTAGGCTCAACCACGATTTTTAATACACACATTCTTCTTCCGACGAAGAGTCATATTGTCAACTCAATTAAAATCATATTTGATAGAAACAATATCTTTTTATCTATCTCTAATAATAAAAAAAGGGAAATGCTAATCAGTGCCTTGAGGCACCCAGGACATTGGTTAAGAAGTTTAATTTAATAATATTTTGCATTAAAAACTGCGTAATCAATGCATTAAAAATTTAAAAAGTTTCATTTTTTATTTAAAATTTTCTTTTTTTGCTTCCTCAACCAGTGCCCTAGCATTGATTTTCATGACCAATAAAAAAAAAAACCTCCACTAAAACAAATTTTATCGATGAGGAACTTGCGTGTTGTTTGGCAATCAAGATGTATAATACTGATCTTAGTTTAATTATGAAATTTCAGATGGCGTCAACAAATCAGATTCAAATGTAAGTCATCAACACCAACAAATTTTAACTAAAATAGTAAAATACTAGCAATAAATGAAAGAAAAAAAATTAAATAAATAATTAATTAGAAGGTCATTTGAGAGTTAACCCAATCTAGTAAGTAGAAGGCCATTAGAGAGTTAACCCAGCCTAGTAGAAAAAACATAATCAATTAGAAGGCCAGCTTAAGATGGAATCAGTTAATTGATGTAACAAAATCAAAGAGTAAATCTTTTATTTATAAACCTAACACTGTTGCCCTAATTCCACCTAATATTTAACCTAAAAAATTGTAGATACTTTTCCCTCCTTCAAAACCTAACCATATTTCATAATTCCCCTCCTCCAAACCCTAACCATTATTTCCTAATTTCCCTCCTCCTAAAACCTACCTAATTGATTTCCATATTTTCTTTTTCCATATTTTTTACCTAAAAAATTGTAGCCACTTTTCTCTCCTTCAAAACCTAACCATATTTCCTAATTCCCCTTCTCCAAACCCTAACCATGATAAATCTCATACTAAATTGTACTTTTTTCTTTCTTTCTTTCTGGTTTAACCCTTATCAACTTCCTACTCTTTCTCCTTGATCTTAAACAACTTCTGCATTTAACACTTATCAAAACCGAAATCTCTTTTCAAAACCCATACCTTTCTCTTAAACTGAAATTTCTTAATCAACATGGCTTCCAGAAACATTGAGACTTTGCTGTCATACCACTCCCTCACTAGTAATCAACTTGAAACTTGAAACTTTTGCACTTATCACTACAACATTTTGGCCCTACGACAACGCCTAAATTTTGGAAGGTAAAAAAACCGTTTTGGTAGAGTCCCATGAACAACGATTTTCTGATTCTGTTGTAATAGGGTATAATATTTTTTCAATTTATTCGTAACAACTCGAAAGCGTTGTGGTATAAGAAACGAGAACAGATTTTTGTTTGTTATTTTCGTCAACACGTATTAACCGTTCTAGTATAATTTTTAATTATTTTTAATAAAAGTATGAGTAACTACTTTGTTAAATACCGTTCTTAAAAATTATAACAAAAAAATTTTAATATAACAAAAAAAATTACTATTTTAAAAAACTAATAATTAGCGCTATTTTTGATGAAAGATAATTTTCCTCAAAAAATACCCAACAGCCCTCTAGTCAAAAAAAAAAAAAAAAACAAACAATTTCCTCTTAAAAGAAAAAAACATTTTTGTCAAAAAAAAAAAAAAACTCAATTAATCAATAAAAACCAAAACCAAACGCATAAGCTATTCTCAGAAGCTCACTTTCCCTTCAAACGCTCAACCCATTAGAACCTCATAAGCCAAACGAAAATCTCAAAAGATTCAATCCGTTGGAACCCTTAATCTTCTGCGAACTTTCGAAACTCCGAAATCTTCAACCCACCTGAAAATCATAATTCTTCAACCCATTCGAAAATCTCAAAAGCTTCAACCGATTCGAACCAATTCGAATCTCAGAACCCCTTTGAAACTCATGCAGAAACCATTTGAATCCTCAACCCATTTGAAACCCTTTTGATTGCTCGCACATGTTTCTGTATTCTTCCCGACCTTATCACGGTAAGTCTTCTTTGATTCAAAACCCTTTTGCTGGCTCGGTGTGTTATCAACAATTGTACTGATTTTCGACAATTGTTGTATTTATGTTCTAAAACCCCCAAAAACAACAATATGTATACATCACATATGTAAAAACCGCAAAATCTCTATTATTTCGTTCTAAAAAAACTCATACTTAGATTTTTATTTTTGTTAGGTTTTGGTTTTTCTCCTGTTCATTAAATCTTAAATTTATTGTGACTTTGAGGAGATTCTCTAAGAAATTTGAGGTATTGGGTATTTTTTTTAGGAGAAAACTTAGGTACAATTCCTTAGGTGTTTTTCGTATGGTTCTTAACTAAAAATACATATTTTTTTGGATATAACAAACTTTGAGAAAATTATGGATTCGAGGAAATCATGGTGAATTTAGTTAAGAACCATACGAAAAGCACCTAAGAAATTGTACCTAAGTTTTCTCCTTTTTTTTATAGTATGCTTTGTTTTTCTTGGTTTAAAATTTGCTTGTTGTGTTAGATATGATGAGGGATATATACATGTATGGTTATTTCTTGTAGAGTTACATAATGATCCAATTTATTTCATCCAATTTGTGTTGTTTCAGTTGATTTACTGTTTTAGTTTCATAACTTTTGGGGGTTTTGATTTTACAGAGTGAGATAGCTAAGCATGCATTTTGAGTTCATCACACCAATGAAAAGCATGTTGTTCAAGTACTCTTGTAGGTACTACTTGAAAAAAATTTACTTACTTGTTTTATGGTGAAACAGATAGACTACTAGAAAAGAAAAGAGGTCTTAGATCTCTTAACAATAGACAAATCAATAGAAACTTGTGTAAATTGCATGATAACTATTTTTTGTATAAGTTGCGTGATAACTATTTTTTGATTCATTTATTTTATTTTTGTTGGGATTTTATGCTGAAAATTTGAGAATGTTATGTTTTTCATTGTTAGATGTTGATTTGTGAGAATGTTAGATTTGGTGCTTTTGATTTCAATGAAAAATTGGGATTAAGAATAGTGAAAACAATTATGTACAACTTAGTGATGATTCTAGTGTTAGATCTATGGCTATATTTGATATCCACATACAAATCTTGATCTTCTTCTCTTCTTCCTTTATGGTCTCTTCTTCCTCTCTCGCCTCTTTTGAAGTTGCCGAAAAACGTATTTATGACATAGAAGGACACGACCTCGACGGTGATGGAGCGCCATTACCAACACCAAAATCACTATTAAAAGAGCCCTTTGTGAGTTATTCTGAGCTTGTTTCCTTTTCAATTTTTTGTTTCTTACGAAGTTTTTTTTTTTGTCAAATCCCTAACTTTGTGATGGTTTATTTCAGTGTTTTTTCAACTCTCAGTAGGTGAAGATGTTTTTGATTTTTGAAAAGAAGAGTCGGTTTCTACAAGCAGCTAATGCTGATTTGAAATGGAAATTTTGGGTCAGTTCCTTTTCGTTTATTCTTGATTTTCATTGATTGTATAACTGTAATAGGTTGTTTTTGAGGCAATTGAAAATTGGCTTGAATTATAAAATGATGATGATTTTTGTTATTTTAAGTTTTCACTTTTAAATGCTTTTGGATAGATTTATGTAACCAATGACACTAAGACTTAGCTCCCATCAACCTTGGAATGTCATAGATAGAATTCTAGTTCTAGATTTTAGATAATTGCATTTCCCTGATATACATATTTTTATGCATTTATCAGTCAGTAGTCATTATGATGGGAATCCACTTTATAATAGGACCAAGGAACAACAATAAGAAAAAATTGACTTCTAGTAGTGGGAAGAATTCTTGATAAATTGTAGAGAAAGAAGTTTCCAAAATTGCAAATAAAGGAACGACAACTTGTGTTGGAAGCTGGTGTAGCAGTAATACTGTTTGCTAGGGAAATATGTTATCTTATTTCAATCTTATTTGTTGACTGTTTTAGCACACTCTTGATTAGTAGAGTAAATGGTGGGTGCCAAGCTTATTTCAAGCTTATTTGAATATTGTCTGCAAAGTTTTTGTTGATTTCAATTTCTTTGGTGTTCGTTCATATTTTCTAAGACATTGGTTATAGATTTTATTTCTTTATTTAAACATCTCATTTACTTCTGTCTTGTTGCAGTCAAAAATGGAGTATACATAATGCTTGTAAGTTGTAAAGGATGCTGGAGATGCTTTTGGACGAAGTCGTTTTGTGAAGATTGACTGCAAGGGATTAGATCCTGGTGATTACAAGAAATTAGGTTCCAAACATAGGGTACTACATAACCAGCTTTCATTTTTTTCTTGTAGATTGCTTATTTTATGTTCTTCCTCTTTTTTCCTGGCCCAAATAAGTTTGATATTTGTACCATATATAAGTCAATAGAATTAATTCAAAGTAGATGGAGTCTACACGTTGCTGAAAAGAATTAAAAAAGATATACTTGCTTATGCTTAGGAGTTGAAAATAGTATCCTTCCGTTTCCTTTGCTGTCATGTGAGAGAGCCACCGTCATCTCCTTCCTTCCTTGTTGTCGTTTTTCCTCTTCACATATCGGGAGAGATTTTGTAGAAACCCAAAATCCCCATTTTTGAAAACCTTAATATTCACATTTGTCTTCTAATATGAGATCTAATGCCTTTTTTTTTTTTTAGAATGATTTTGCTTGTGTTAAAGTTCTGATTTGGGTATTTTATGGTTATTGGTTTGCTAAAATTTGTGTTATTCATGGTGTTTTCTGATATTTGATTCTGGCATATTCATTTTTTAATTGCTTCTTCGTAGGTATATGCTTGTTGGTTGAGGAAATGTCACATGAGAGCATCCAACGGGTATTTGTTTCTACGAGCTTTGTTTTTATCTTCATCAGGAACATTAACAAAAAGTTGATGTTAATACGTCTCTTCATATTTTTCCTGCCAAGAAAGAACATGTAATTTTGAAGTTTGAAAAGAGTGGAATACATATTCATGGACTACTCATATACACTCAATGTCTTATAAGCTTTTGAAGGTATTTGACGAGCTTTGATGTTAAACCAACATGTGGCATGCAGGTAAAAATCTTAACTATGTAATCATTATTTAGTATTCACCCCTTGTACAAATTGTGTATTTTACTTCAAAGGCCTGCAACTAAAATTAAATCAAATTAAGTTTAGTGAATTTTATAATATATTATACACATATTTGCTAGTATTCTTCACGGATGAAAATTTTGATCAGCTTAAATACAAAGTTATTGGTGTTAATTTTTTATGATGTCATAGGAACTTCATTTCATTGTTGATGTGTGCAATTTACCAAGAAGTATATGGATATTCAGAGTTGAGTTTGTGGTGTGTCTTGCCAGGTGTGACGTGTCTCTATCACAACTAGTTTATGACTATCTTTGAAACAATGGAGCAATCTCTAATTGATACTAGTTTGAAAAGTTTATGGTGCTGTTATTATAGAACAAACATGTGATAGTTAGAGTGAATTTAAGTACCTTGCTAACATGCCATATAATTGAAGCACTAACATGTTCTTGTTCCATAACTAAATTTTGGAGGTCGTGACTTTTCTCATTTGCTTACTTGGTTTTTAATAATATTTTATAATTTGGTTAATTGGAAACTATAGAATTGTAATATATATATATATATTTTTAAACTGTATGTGAGATGTTTCTTTTTCAGTGGCAAATTCTTTTTGAATTGCAGCTATAAGGGGGAATGAATATGTTAATTGAGCTACTTCTTTTTATCATATATTATGTTGCTGTGATACTGGTTTTATATTTTTCTGACTTTGACATATAAGATATATTCTTTTGATTGTGATGGGTTGAGTTGAATTGATATGTTGTGTGTGAACAAACATGGGTGTTGGGTGATTTTGAGTGTTGGATAGTCACTTGTTTAAAAATTGTTTACCTGCTTTCAAATTTATTCTCAAGCTGCATAAGTTCCTTTCAAACCTCATAAAAATAAACATATAACTTGTTTCTTTGGTTTTTAGATGAAAATGGAAAAGGAGTGACACCTGAACGTCAAGAGATTTACATTGAAAATCTAAGTCGGTGTCCTGTATATCTCAATTGGTTTCCTATATTGCTGTATTTGTGCTATCTCACCGATATTGCCTTAATTATTTTGTTGCATTTGTGTTTTCTCACTGATTTATTATTATTATTGGCAGGTTAATCATCAATTTTGTAGCCTTCAATGAGGCTCGACAAGTTGATACATCTAAAGCAAAAAATAAATAAGGTTTTCATCTCTCTCTTTGTTTTGATCTGTTTAAGTTTCTTATGATATAGAAAAGTAATAATCTTATGTGCTCAAATATAACATTTTAGTTTACCCGTGTATGGTTCTTTGCCTCTATTTGCTATTACCATGTTTGGAATTTGTATTGTCCAAGGGAATTTTTGTACACATAACTTATTGAACATTTTCATTTTATTCTAGAAGAATATTGATGATATGGACGAAGAATTTCAAGATTTGAAAGAACAAGATGAAGATATATAAATTTGGTGCTTGTTTTTTTGTTTTCCTGATGGATATTGGTGGTCACTTTGAAGATGTTATATTGAATGTGATTAATGATAATTGTCATTATCTCCAAGGGTATTCATTAGAAATCCAAAAATATTATTACGTATGTAATTGTGTAAATGTTACTTTCATTGTGATCAATGATGATCGACAGCTATTTCATTTTCTGTAATATATTTATTTAGTATGAGATTACAATTTTATATTAATAAAGTTCTTTTTTTATCTATGTTATTGCTTTTTTCAGACTTTATTTTCTTTTTTAATTTATTTACGAGATAATTTTTTTTTTGAAAAAAAAGTGTTTTGCAACACTTTTTGACTGTTGGGCGTACTTATATAAAGGCAATTAGATAAAGGTCTTCAGAACGGTTTCAGCAATAGCAACGGTGAGAGGCATAGCGACATCCCCTAGAAAAGCGTTTCCAAAGGATACCTATTGCTACGCTTTTGTTCTTCATAACGGAAAAATAACGTTGTTGTTTTTACCTTTGAAACCCGTTTTCTTTTAAACACTAAAACTACGGTTAATCCCACATCGTTACCCTTTGTGAAGAAAACCGTGCTGGAAGGATAAGACAACGCCTCAGTTTGCCACAGACAGAAAAGCGTTCTGGTAGACAACAGCAACAGTTTTTTCACATTTTGCTACGTTTTTTTGGCGTTGTCGTAAGATGAAAATGTTGTAGTGTATATAAATTATCAAAACTTTTGCACTTACTCCTCACTTGTTTAAAGTATAAATCATTCTTTCAATCCCTTTCAATCTTTTGTAGGTCCGTTGGTGAAAAACCTTGTTTTCGATCTTGACAAAGTAATCAACAAGCTGAGACTGAAATACAGATCATATATCGTTGAATATGACATTGATGTTGTATGTGTTTGCTGCGAAATATACATATTCTTAATTATTTGCATTCTATTTTATCAATGTTTGTGATGTTTTTGTTTGTTGTTTTTTTAGGGTGCAGTGTGCTTGCCAAACATGTTTGGCGGTGATTTCGGAGATCAAATTGGACGCTATGTAATCTTGACTGATCCTAAGTCCAACAAGTTTGAAGTATTTGTTCGACAAAGTAAATGGAGTATTTTTTTCTCACAAAGGGATGGAAAGCGATTCGTGACTTTTACGGAATCGGTCTTGGTGCCTGGATTACCTTGGTTTTTGTGGGTGACGGACAATTTGATATACGGTTGACTGACAGGTTTCACAAGAGTATCCTCTACCCGATTTTTGACCCCCCTATGCATTTCCTTCTTGACAAGATGAATTTGCATGCAACTTTCGATGACTATCTCCCCCCAATAACATCTTTTCTCGCTTATCGTCACAATATCAGTGACATGGTTCTTTATTTCGAAAAAAAAATTAACTGAGTATGATGTTACTAAAGGTTGCATGGTATGATACACTTTTCGTGTCCACCTTAACTTTTTTTGTTCCTTTTCCGTTTAGTTGATATAAGTTACATGGATTTCTAATTTTGCAGATTCTACTTTACACCGGCAATGTTCCGCAGATGCTTGATACACTCTTAACAACTGTGAACATTATTGACGATTGCGGTAACATATGGATGTGTGAGCTAACTTTTGCAACTATTCCTTATGAACACTTCAAGATAGGATGGCGTTGGAAAAGGTTTGTGGAAGCTCGCAGGCTCCATGAAGGTGTGAAGATTAGAGGGGGTGCTCCGATGGTTGGGTCACATGATACCATTTACCTTGATGTTATTTACAATTAGTCCATGTTTAGATAAATTGTGCAAGACCTTTCCAGTTTGAATTTTAAGTTTTAGTTTCTTAGAGTATTGGAAGCTTCTAATTTTTTTGTCTTCGAATTTAGCAAATGTCCCTTGAATTTCATAAATAATTTAGCCTTGCTTGCTTTGCTTTTTGATTTATATATTTGTGTTTGTGCTGCTCAAACAATTCAGTAACGTGAATTTTGCTAACAAGGGAAACTTATATGTGTGTGTATGTTTTTGTGTTGCTGAATCAATTTAGTAGCATGGCTGTGTTACTGAAACATTTTAGTAACATGGCTTTTGGTAACATTATTAGTAACAATTACTACCTTTTGGTGACACTTTTAGTAACATTATTACTAACAATTACTACCTTTTGGTGACAATTATTTCATTTTAGTAACATTCCTGAAAGAGCATATTTTCAAATAATTAATTGTCTTATTTGTAATATGTTAAACTTAAAATGGGAATTTTTAGTCAACATTAGAATCCTTTAAAAATGTATTGCAAACCTTTTCCACCAATGGCAGATTTTTTTCTTCCTTTAAGGGGTATGCGCCCTTCCTTTTTTTTTTTTTTTTGTGACAATAATAAATTGAAGCCTAATTTCTCTCATTCAAGTAGTTAAGAAATAACATCCACATCTCTAAAATATCTTTTGGGTGGAAATATACTAAAATCCTAATTTCTTTCGTTCAAATAAGTAAGAGATTTATCCACATCTCTAAAGTATGTTTTGGGTGGAAACAAACTAAAATCCTAATCCTAATTTCTCTCATTCAAGTAACTAAGAGATTTCATCAACATCTCTAAAGTATATTTTGGATGGAAACAAAGTAAAATCCCAATTTCTCTCATTCAAGTAACTACTACATTTCGCCCGAGTCAATTATCCTAATCATTTGTTCTGCGCCCCTAAACCCTATTTACAAGCCAATTCTTAAGTCAAACACACTGCCCCATCAAGAATATTAATTTCATATTATTTGTATTTATCTTTATCCTAAAATGTTGGGCATTTCCTAAATTTATTCCACTTCAAGTGCATCCATTTGTTCTGCGCCCTCCCTATTTACATGCCAATTCTTAAGTAAAAAAAAATGTCCCATCAAAAATATTAATTTCATTTTATTCATATTAATCTTTATCCTAAAATGTTGGGCATTCCTAATTTTGTTCCACTATTTTGTGCTTATCGTGATAAGTAATGTTCTTTATTGCTCAACCATCATATCCTACTCACACGTATTGCTCAAGTGGTGGTTTAAAGTTATTGATTAATGACGAGGACAACGATGATACCAATGTTGCATCAAATGTGGTCTACATAGAAGTTTTCCATAATATGTAGGACTTTTTTGTGTACTATTCATTTTCTTACTTATTGAAACTATTTGCATGTCAACGAACTTCAGTTTCCCTTTTAAAATTATATGTTATGTTAAAGTAACAGGAACTGCGTCTTAGAATTATGGAACAATAACAAAGTCTATGGTAATTGACATTATTCTTTGATTCACGATAATTTTTACATTCAAGCGAACTACATTGTTTTATTTTTACAGTGAATATTAACTTCTTAAAATGACCCGTGCGTTAGCACGGGTCAATGGTCTAATTACAAATAATCAGACATAGTTATGCACCTTCCTTTAGGTATGAATAGTAAATTTACGATTAACTTTTTTATTAAAAACCTGCAAAAACATTTGATATGTTAGGGCGCGAATTTAAATCTACATTATTTTAACTTTTAAACACCTAGTGTGTGTGAGTTTCTTGTTAGGCTTTAGAAAAAAAATAAATTATTGATTAAGTTTTATGAATTTCTGTTTGTACATGTAGTATATATTTTTTCCTCTACATAAAAAGTGTATATTTTTTTTTTTTTTTTAAATTCGACAAGAACCGGTGTTTGTACTAGTAGTATGTTACACTAAGATTTGAAAACAAAAATATCTTGATAATGTAGCAAGTGAATGAATTGTTCTAGCAATAGCATTGTTGTCTAGTGAAGTTATTAATATGAAAATTGCACACTAGCATGAAGTTGCAAACTAATATGAAAACTTATTAACGATTTTTAACGGTTTTTTTTTTAACAGCTGCTATTTATAGATTTCTTTTTATTTAGTGAAACTATTTATGGTTTGAAACTGCTTCTCAATATATATATATGAATACATGCTTATATAATTTTTCCATAAGTTATGTCATTGTTGGATTACCAAACACATTGTAAACCCACAAACAAGTAATTAATCATCTATTTTCATCTCTTTCAAAACCAATCAAAAAGTTTGATGTCCAACAACTTTTGAGACTCTAATATGTTTATAGTATCCAACGGCAACCACCACCACCAAAGGAAAGGTTAATTAGCTAAACCAACATGGAAAAACACTCAAAAGGTTTTGTCCATAAAAGGCCTTCCACTAGTCCCATGAATATGCACACAACACAAGCTAGTTAACTAACTCATAGCAAAATCTACTAAACATTCATCACAAAGCCCTAATTTTGCCATGGCTTCCTATAATTCCTTCATTTTGGCAATTTTCATTGCTATTTCCTTCTCAAACATGGACATTACCCTAGCAGCTCGCAATCTTCTTCAGACAACAAATCCAACTACACCTACACTTCCAAAACCAACATTGCTGCCACCTTTGCCAACAATCCCTGCAGCATTGCCAAAACCTACTCAGCCATCTATTCCCCAGTTCACTCTTCCACCACTTCCAAACACTTTGCCGACAATATTCCCTTTCTTTTCTCCACCACCTTCAAAAACCAACCCTTGAAGTTCATGTCAAGTGTGTTTTATAGATATATTTATCATATTATACATTGTTCATTAGTTGTTGGGTGTGTGTCATATATCGCCTTCATTTTTCTTCAGACTTGCGTGCATGGGATGTTATATATTCCCTTTCTTTTTTTCATTATTTTATGTACTTGGAGATATGTTGTAATAGGTACACTATATGATAATAAATAAAAGTTTTATTTCATAATGTACGTACATGCTTATTTTCCTATGTTATTGCTAAGTTATACGGAAATTTTATTATTTGCATTTCGAACTTGACATAATTTGAGTGGACTTATTACAAGATTAAATTAATTGATCTTGGTGCTTTATGTGACAATCTATACCCAATCACATACGAATTTTTAACCAAACTGTCTACCACATCATGTTTTGATTACTGTCTACCAGTTGTGTCCTTTTTTAGGAAATAGTTTCTTTCCTTGTTTTTCTTTTCTTTTTCCATGTAAGAAAAAAAATATTTGGTTCGAAATTTGTCTGAATATTTGCACTTGTTTTAGAGTACAGGTCCGAATATAAAATGATAAAGAAACTTACATATTTTGTCTCAAATCTATTTCAAAGTTTTGCACAAATTTAGGATAAATTTCATAAAAAAAAAAAATCAGAAAATTATATTATATATCGTCCCAACTCTGTTTCAAAGTTTGAAACACCTTTGGAAAAAATTTAACATAAAAAAAAAAAAAATGCATGAAATTTGCATATTTTATAAAAAAATCTATCCCAATATTTCACACACATTTTGAACAAAACTAAATATAACGTGATAAACAAGCTTATATATTTTGTCTCAAATATGTCTCAAAATTTTACACATATATGAAGCAAAAATTAATAAATGATATTATTTTATATTTGTTTTGACGAAGAATAATGTTATATTTTTTGACTGTTTGGGAACTGAAAGAGCATGAAATGAGAAGGATGGAGTTGGTGAGTTAAGTTTTGTGTGGATAGACTAGACTATATTCAAATTTGTTCGATCATCTAGTCTAACGGCGGTAAGAGATAAAAAAAAATGTTTGGTGATAGACCAATTTTTTTTATATGTTCATTCTATACATAGCCATGACATATCATATTACTTCATACAATATGATGTATCATGCGCTAAGGTTTCTTACCAAAAAAAAAAAAATGCGCTAAGGTTTAATATTTTTTTAAATATTTTTTTTATTTTAAAGGGCAAAATGAAATATATTATTACTAAGTGAACAATAACTCCCCTACAATTTCCTCAAAAAAAAAACAAGTCCCCTACAAGGTATGATAGAGAACTTAACGAAATATCAACAATTACATTGGACAATATCAAAAAGAGTAAACAAAAAAACTAAGAAACAATTCTGCAACGGAAAATGGAGTAAAACCTCCAAATTTGGTAATGAAAATCGAACATGACATATTTCGATATCAACCGTTAAAAAGGGAGAAGTTTAACCTTTTCACTTAACGACTGAAGCTGCTCCTTCTTTCGTTGAAAGACATGTCTATTCCTCTCTTTTTAAATAATCCACACGCTAGCCAAATAATATGAAGAGACATCCAAACATGTTTGGACGACCCTCCCAAGCCACCAAATTACTAAACAATATGATAACGTAAATGACCTTGAAAAACTGTTGAGAAACCTAACCAACCTGAGACCAAGGACCAAAGTGTACCATAAAAATCGCATTTAAAAAATAAGTGGTCGCTATCTTCATTCATGCCACAAGCTCCACAACATATTTGATCATTATTAGAAATAACCCTACGATGGACCAAGTTATCCTCCTTTGTGCACACGGTTGAGAAGCAAACACCAAGCAAAAAGAGAAACTTTTAAAGGCACCGCTTTTAGCCACAAAGCTGGACTATTCTCAGAATAATTATCACGATCCACCACTGTCAAAATATTATAAGCTCTACTCACAATATAACGATGGGAAGAAAATGTATCTTCCAAATCCATCGGTCCTCCACGCTAACCTGCAAAACAACTAAAGATAACAGTTCAACGCACTCCCCTACCAACTTCCCCTCCCAAGCAAACAACCTCCCCCGCCACCTTCGCACCTCCCCACTCAACCCTCATCCTAAAGAATACATCTCATCTACTGTCGTCAATTTATATTGAGATAAATCATAAAGCCGTCTGAATCTAACACAAAGAGTTGTTGTATCCACCCATGGATCCTTTCAAAACAAAGAGGAATACCCACAAACACGATAAATACTATCAAGAAACCATCATCCATCTACCAGCCGAACGATGTTCACAAAAAGATGCTCAAATACATCTAATAATATTTAGTTTTGTTGATTTTTCAAAAAAATAATTGTTGATAAATTTGTGATTTTAATTTGAATCCGTTTGAAACTGAACCACATTTAAACAAGACTATTATTTATAAGAAATATTTGGAACAACAAAAGTTGATGTATCTAGTCTAATTTTTTAAATAGATATATCAACTTTTTTTGACTCAAATATTTCTTATAAATAAGACCCGAAGTACATATTGTAACATCCCAGACGACTTTAAGCATTGCCGACTGACTCTACAAACCAACACGAGTCTTTTCAACGTGTTTTGTCCTCACTCGCACGCTTACCGAGAAACTTCCCGGTAGGTAACCCATCCAAAGAGTACTCCAAGTCAATCACGCTTAACTGTGGAGTTCTTATGGAATGGGCTACCAAAAGAAGATGCATCTTGTTGATATAGGTAGTACCAAACAATTCTTATAAATCTACTTTCAACCATGTAGTCTCATACCTACATAACCTCAGGATCCCTCTCATTCCGATGTGATTCAGTTCCTCTAAAAGCTGTTGAGAGCCGCTCATTGTCGTACCTTGTGCACTGGCGATCACTCCCTTGTCCTCGTCAACCGTGGGTGTTACACATATAACATGGATCAAACCAACAAGTCAATTAAGTCGAGAAAAATCTGTCTTTTTTTTTGTAAAAATTGCTATGTGTCTTACCCCCGTCGCAGTGAACCGCCAAAATATTTATTCTCTCATTCGGTTACCAGAATTTGTTGAGTCACATTTGTATTTATAGTGATTTTAATTACTGAAGATTTAATGCTTCGAAAAGTAAATATCTTCAGTGACCATCCTACATTTGAATAGTTGGGGGCTACAAACTTAATAACAACCCCATCTCATTAGTGCTTATCAAAGGTGAGCTAACAAAAATTGCTAAGACTTTTTTTTTTGTTCACTAAATTAGTTTCACTCTAACTCTATATATATTTACCAAACATTCCCCTTTAGCCTCACATACAATTTCAAACCATATCTCCCATTTGCATATTTTGCAACATTCCTCTTCATTCTTAACCATGGCCTCAAAGAAATCCTTCATCATAATTTTCTTTTTTGCTTTAAGCTTCTCAAACATGAGCTTGAGCCTAGCAGCTAGAAATCTTTTGCAAGCAAGTACTACTGAACAAGCTTTAACAAATTTCCCAGGCTTTCCACCATTGCCTTCATTTTCATTTCCACCACTGCCTAAGCCAGATTGTCCTCCATTCCCAAACATTCCCTCCATCCCCAAATTTTCAACCATTTTCCCATTCCTCACCCCACCACCTTCCACCACCAGTCCTTAAACACACTTTCACTTGTTCATCTTCCTTTGACTTTTGTACTCTACAAGGTTACACAGTGTGTGTTTAATTAGTACGTGGAATGCATGCAATATATATATATATATATATATATATATAGTTTGATTACTTTCTTATATTAATACTAGTTATATACCGGTGCAATGCACCGGTTATATGTAATAATGGAACCCATATGTTGCATGAGAAATGATGATAAAATAAATATATAAATAAATGTAGCAAGTATTATGGAGAAAAAAAATGTAGCAACTAATTTATGGTTTGTGATTGATTATTCTATATTATACACTTGGGATGTCTCATTCTCTCAATTCTTCTAACGTCTTAATACACGTATGATGCTATGACCTCTAATTTCATTCTTTTGTGAGTAATAATAATATAACAAGATGATGGATTATGAAATTGCTAACCATGGAATCTGGTGGTTCAACCCATAGCTTGCATCCTTGCATTTTTTATTACAAGATCACTAATAATCTATTTATATAATTAATATTTTTTAAAAATCATTTTGCTAGATATCAAAGAAAGGCTATTTAATTACAACGGAATATACCAATAGTTAAATTATCTCTTTTTTTATCAACAATATTACAAAATTACGAGATACAACCAACACAAACTATACCAATTCATAAAGCTATAAATAAGGACACCTCAATTTTGATGTGGAAAACTCCTCTCAAATATACAGAATCGTTAGATATTTCTTTCCTGCGGAATTAATCTAATCAACAAAATGAACATATCAACATTTTTTTTGGTAGATAGACAAAATGGCAAAGTCATTATAAATTCACACACACAAATTGAGATATCGGAGTTCGAACCCCGGTCATAACATCCGGCCTAATAATTTTAACATTTTTGCTACTTGAGCTACAACTCTTGATGGAACATATCAACATTAACAACAATAAAAAGTGTCAAAGTTGTAAATAAGGTCGCCACAATTTTTAGCCTTGAAAACCCATCTCAAGGTTGGAGAATAAAAAACCATGGGACAAAAACTTCCATTATCAAAAAAATAAGGTACAATCAATTTTACAGTTTTTTCAACGACTTAATCAAATAGTTTACTAGTTCTATAGTTACATCAATACTAATGTCTTTTTTTATAAACCGATAGTAAAAAGAGTCCTCGGCAAACTCAATGTTTTATTAAAAAAAAATGATTAAAGTATTTTTTTTTTTTTTTTTTTGCTATAATGGATAGAGAATGACACAAAAACAAAATTGACGGAACAAGTACAATGAGATTATTTTATTGATGATGATTAAGTAGTCAAAAAAAGATTAAAGAGAGTTAGAAATATTAATCCTTAAAAAAAAAAAAAAAAGAGTTAGAAATATTAAGACATTTTAAAGAGATCAAGAGACTTTAAGATTGGAATTTAGTTTGAATACTTTTACCTCTAATTCGTTCATATGGTTGATATTCTTTTTTTTTGTTATTTCCGTAGAATATTTTTTATTTTTTGTTTATATTTCATTTTTTGAACTTTTTATCTTTAACTTTTTGTTAATTCTTTTGAAAGTTAGGATGATAATATTTAAATTTTGAAAGTAGTATAGCAATTTAACGTTCCCTCTTATCCCTCAAATTATTAAGAGAAAGAGGGTTCACCGAGAAAGAGACTGGTAAAATTTAAAATATAGCTGCGAAGTAAGTAAAATCAACAAAGTATTGTTAAAATTAGAGTTAAAACATGGATACTTTACTAAATTATTGAACTTAATCTAAAATTGAGAATTTTACTTTTTAATTTATAAATTTAAGTGTTATATATTAATATTAAGGAAAAAGATAAAAACATAATTAATATCTTTAAAAAAATTAATAAATCTTTCTAAATTAAATAGTAAATTATTCTCCTTCATTGAACTAAATTTGATTATTGGAGTCGTACATATTAATCACCAACACCATCAACTACATGGCCCACTCCGCCGACATATATCAACCATATTTTTCATGTAAAATCATAGTAAATATCACTATTGGAGTTATGCATGCTAATCACCTAAAACACCACCAACTACATGTTATCACACCATAATTTTATCTCCCTCCCTCATTCTTCATGTATTAGATACGGCTTTTGAAGTCATGCATCTCATATGCGAATGAATACTATATATGTTATAGTTGTATAAAGTTAGTGTAAACTTAACCCTTACATACCTTTATGTACTATATTCATCGATTTTCTATCAAACAATTTTTTTATATAATTGCATAAATTTTATAATATGTTCCATTGTCTTATGGTAAAATTATAGATTTCATAAGCGACCTCTATGAATGTGAATGAGGAACATCATCAATTATTTATTTATTTGATCTTTCATTTTTATTCATCAATTATTTTGTATTTTCTTCTTTTTACACACATGCGTAAAAATAAAAATACTTGTGTGAACGCACATTATCTTATTAGTAGAGGTGATCATATTTAAACCGATCTAAATTAAAACTATAATTAGGTCTAAAAAAATAAAACACACACAAATTTTTTATTCATATCACTTTTTTAAAACTATGTCGCATACCTAAATTTTAATAATTTATGTTATTAGTATGATATATTTCATAAATCTATGTATTTATTTGTTTTCTTTTTAATAATACTTATTAGCTTAATTTAATATGTTTTTATTATTACATATATTTCAAACATAATTCGATCATTGTTATTTTGTAATAGTAATTTTAGTATATTAAAACGAATTGATTTTGTGTCTTTATAATATTAGTATTGGTATAACTTCTTACACTTGTAGTTTGGTTGTCCCAAAGTTGACATTTAATTAGATCAAATTAGTTATTTTTAAATAAGTAATCCAAACCAAACCAAAATGCATGTGATTTTATCTTTGGATTCAGTAGTTTTTTGCTTTAAAATAATTATAAACTACCCCACGAACACCCTTGCTTTCTAGTAATAATACAAAATCAATACTCATATAACTTCTCATTATTACTACTCCCTCCGTTCTGTGATAACTGAACCATTTGTAAAAAAATATTGTTCTAGGAATCTTGATCCATTTCAATTTTCAATACAACATTAATTACTTTTTTTCAATTATAACTCTAATTAATATTATTTTCACCACTTCCAATTCAATATATTCTACTTTACATTTATGATAAAGAAGAATGCACTAATACTTGCAAAAGACACTCAAAACCATTTTTCTCTCTATTTCATTTATAGTACATTTTTTTTAATCTGTGTGAAAATTTAAACTAACTCAGTTAAATTGGGACGGAGGGAGTATTACATAGCAATCATATATCCATTTCTATTCATGAGCTGTTAAAAAGTTAGTAAGTTCTAGATAGATGAAAGGAAAGGCTCTGCCGAGAAAGGAAAAGGAAATAAGCGGCAACAAAGGGGAGACACTAATCGACGAAACAACGACTACAAAAGGGGAAACAAAATGAAGGGAATGCTCTCATGGAGAAAGTAAAGGGAAAAAAGCCTTAAGCGGTGGCAAAGGGACAAAAAATGTCGGCGTCACTCAACGAAACAAGGACACGACAAAGGCGTCATCTGAAAAAACCTATTGGATTTAAAGTGTCGTCGGAAAAAGTATGCTTGAATTGGTGGAAGGAATGATACATCGAAATCACCCCACAACACATTATAAAATACTTGACTTGATCGTGATGGAGATTATTAACTATGCTATCGAGTTTTCTAGCAAGTTTTTTGTTGCATGGGAATAGTTACACCCCACTCACAAGGAATGATTATATAAGTAGCAATGCATTTCTTATGAATGTGTGTAGGAACACATTCATCAAACAAACCATTTTCTTGGTGTCTTGGGCAACACATATTACATAGAGAAATAATATTTGTACAACTATTTTTTAATAATTTTTGTGACAACTTTATCTCTCATATTTATATTATGTTTTTACTTTCTCTCTCTATTGTTTTGATTTTTGTGTCAATTCCGCTTTTTCTTTGTAAATTTATGGTTGTCATACAAGTTGTCATCTAAATGATTGTTCAAATAACACAACTCTATTACATATTACATGACAAAAACAATGTTCCCAGCCATAACGATTTGACAGGAAGGTTTCAAACCTTGTAGATCAACAAAAATATTTCATACAATATAATAAAGGCTTAAATATGCAATCTGTCTCTATAATTTGAATGCGTTTTGATTTTCGTCCTTGTAAAAAAAATAATTAAAAACATCCCTGTAAATATTTTTTTTTGTTTTAAAAAGGTCCCTAGCCCCACAATTCAGTTGAAGTGGCATGGTTTTGGCCACGTGGCAGTTGCTGACTGTGCAACTTTTGCCACGTGGCAGTTGCTGACTGTGCAACTTTTGCCACGTGGCATGCCACATAATTAATTTTTGTTTATTTTTTTCAAAATTCTAAAAAATTCATTTTTTAAATTAAAAATCCGAAAATAAATATAAAAATCATAAAAAAAATTAAAAATTAATTTTTTCTTCAAAATTCTGAAAATTCATTTTTTTAAATTAAAAATCATAAAAAAATCTGAAAATTAAATTTTCGATTTTTAGTTAAAAATTTTTTTTTTCAAAATTCTGAAAATTAAATTTTCGAAAATTCATTTTTTTTTAATTCTGAAAATTAAATTATATTTTCAAAAGTTATAAATTTTGAGATTATATAATTTTTAATTTTATTTTTCAAAAATTTTACTTCTAGATTTTAAAAACACTAATTTCCAATTTTTTTCTTCATATTTAAAAAAAAAAAATTGGAATTTTTTTATGATTTTTTAATTTATTTTCAGTTTTTGTAATTTTAAAAAATAATTTTCAGATTTAAAAAAATAATTTTATAATGACGTGGATTGTCACGTCAGGCCCACGTTGCAAAAGTTGCACAGTCAGCAACTGCCACGTGGCCAAAGTCATCCCATGTCAGCAAAAAAGTGGGGCCAAGGACCTTTTTAAAACAAAAAAAAAAATTGTAGGATGTTTTTAAATTATTTTTTTTACAAGAAGGAAAATCAAAACGCGTCCAAATTACATGGACATTGTATATTTAAGCCTATAATAAATCAAATTAATGTTTCCTTAATTGTCTAAAATTTTAGTTATAATTTCAATGCTACATGGAAGATAAAAATGTGTCTATTCAATTCTCTTTCCGTTCTCTTCGGATGCACCCATTCATTTCGAGTTCCATACCAAAGGAAAGACAAACAATCTTCATAATTCATTTCCTTTTCAATTTTCCAATTCCACGTTTTTCAACTATTTAATTGAACCTGGAAATATGGTCTCTAAGTCATTGTTGAGAAATGAATGGGTGCCTCTTCAATTTCCCAATTCAGAGAGTATTTGATTCAAGAAGTTGTTCAAAATTCTTTCTCTCTCTCTCATCACCGATTTAAAAAGCACTTCTTTCGATTTTCAGGTTCCAGTATTCTTTGTTCCTTCTCTGTGTGTGTTTTGATGTATGCTTCTACTTTAGAAAATTTAACGTTAATGTTAAAAGAAAACTAAACTTCTTACCACTTAAACCAGAAATGTGTTATTCCAACCTTTCATGCTTTACACATTACATAGTTGGTGTTGTTGTGTATGAAAATGTCATAAATATGATAGTTCCTTTTCTGAGTGTCTATCAATTATGAGTGAATGAAATCAATATATAAAATTAATTTGGTTAAAAATGACTGAAATAAAGTCATTCATGTTAGGATGTTTTTACATAAAACAAATTTGATGTAAAACACAATTTTCAAACTTTCATCACATATAGTCCAAGTTTCATAGGAATAAATCAAAATCAATTTTAAGGAAGAAATCAAAATTCTATTGGATCATAGGAAACTCACGTTTCATAACCCGTGGCCGTGGTGCATCGACATACACACTTCGAGCTGAACGACTTTCATCACCTGATCTTTCCTCCCTTTCCCACGGTGAACCACCAACCCTCATGGATAATTTGGTTCAAGTATGCTTCACAGAAGACAAATTAAGCATAAATCATAATGTACTGCATGTATTTCCAGAATTCTTGTAGTAAAATATTGGTCCGGGAACAAGCATTAATTTACTTGCGTTTTAGCTATCCTTAATCCTTTGATTGGGGGAATGAGCCATCTAGTACCTTTACTACCTTTTTTTCATAGTATCTAATTATTGGCTTCATATTTGGGGTCAGCTATGACCAAGTGATATGCGACAACCAACGCAAAAATGAAGATGCCAAGATAGTTTGGCCATGAATCCCAAGCCTTCCTTCATCATCAATCATCTTTTTCTTCTTCTTCTTCCAGGTGGCAATCAAATCTACCTATCATTAAAATAACAGAATCAAAATGCAATGCGGAAACAATAATACTAATCATAACTGAATATAACAAGCGATGAATAAAAAAGGTAAAAAAGAGAAGTGTGTGGCTGCTGGGATTCGAGCCCAGGTCTCCACGGCCACAACGTGGAATTCTTACCACTAAACTACAGCCACTTCATGTCAATGGTTGCTAACATATATTATATAATTAGAAGATTACAAATACACTCTATACGTTTTTTATTTTTATTTTATTTTTGCCACTAGAAAAAAAAATAAAAAAATTACATCACTATTCCCTAAACTATTCAAATCAATTTTAAAAAACAAAGATAAATTAACCCTTCAATTCAACTAACAAATAGACCAATGTAATTTCTAATTTGATATTTTTTTTTTTCAAAAATGAATTGACTATAAAAAAGTTGTGAGGATTAAAATTAGTCTTAATTATTACAAAATCAAAATAGAAAACGTGATTGAGTGCGAATTAAATAAAGGGCTTTTTTATAGTCAGCAACTTTATTCAACGAGTTATTTGCGAAACATATTCTTTAGAAGTCTTCCGTCTTCTTCAAGATCCAGATCACCTCATATGCATGTGTACGCCTATTTATTGGTGAATATTTTTTGGATAAAGGAGCATATTCGTAACATTTCTTTCCAACATGTGCTTTGAGAGGGCAACCATTGCGTAGATTTCTTGGCCAAGCTTGGGCGCTCTTCAAGATCAGGTGTGACTTTTTTGGCATGCTCCCCATCGAAATTGAAGTCAGTCTTGAGGCTTGATGCCCTAGGCTTAGCCCTGTTTTTAGGGTTTTTTTTTTTTGCTTTTTTCTTTTTCTTTTGTCATTTTACCAAAAAAAATAAAATAAAGAGAACGATTAAACAGTCAATTTAGCGTATAAATTAGGGTTAATAGGTCTTTACCCCCCTGTAATATAGGGCACTTTTGGTTTTGCCCCCTGTGAAAAAAAATTTTTAGATTCCGTCCTTGTAAAATGAAGATTCTTCAAGATTGCCCCCTGAGCCCTATGACTCAGCAGAATCTATGATGTGGCACCTACATGGCATTTTTTTTTGGATGCCAAGTGTAAAAAATAATTTACATGTCATTTAAATTTAAAAAAAATCTATTTTTTTTAAAAAACGAAAAATAATTTAAAAATCAGAAAAAAAATAGAAATTTTTTTTCAAAAATTTAAAAAATTGAAATTTTTTTTTAAAATAAAGTTCCAGATTTTTTTTAAAATACTTCCTAATTCTTTTTAAAAAATCGAAAAAAATTTAAAAATTCAGATTTTTAAAAAAAATTAAGTTCCGGATATTTGTTAAAATCAGAAAAAACATTCAGATTTTTTTAATTTAATTTTTAAAATAAAAAAAAAAATATATTTCAAAATCTTTATTCCAGAAATTTTATAAATTCTTTTTTGAAATTAAATAATTAGAAAAAAATTCAAATATTTTTTACAAATTCAAAAAAATTAGATAATACTTTTTTTCCAAATTGAATCATTTTAATTTAATTCGGATTTTTTTTTTAAATTTAGTATAAATTTTTTGGAAAATTTGAAAATATATTAAGTTCGAGAATGGAAACGGTATACCATATGGGTTTTCCTGTCATTGATGGGAAATATATTAAGTTAGCATTTTGAAAAAAATTAAAAAAATATATTCCTGAATTTTTACGAATTTATTTTTTATTTAAAAAAAAAATCATTTTTTTTTCTGAAATTAGGAAGTATTTTTAAAAAAAAAAACTGAATTTTATAAAAAATTTCAAAAACAAATCAGAATTTTTTCTAAATTTAAAATTTTCGAAAATATCTGAAGTTAAGATTTTAAAAATTTAAATAAAATCAATTTTTTTTTCCAGATTAAATAGTTGGAATTTAAAAACATTTATATCCAAATTTTTAAAAATTAAAATATTTTCCAGAATTTTCATTCTTTGTAGAAAAAATTAAAAAAACATTTTTATTTCGAAAAAAATCTGAATGTTTTTTAATTTCGAAAAAGATAAGACAATTTTCTATTTCAGAAAAAAAAATCTAAATGTTTTTTAATTTTTGGAAAAAAAATTTAATTTTTTTTCGATTTAAAAAAATAGTTTGAATTTTTTCAGATTTTTTAAAATTTTGGAAATTAATTTTCAGATTTTTTAAAATATGATTTTTGGTTTTTTAAATTTTATTTTTTATTTTAATTTTTTTAAATAAAAATGACGTGTAAACTATTTGTTACACGTGGCAAGCAAAAAAAAATAAAAAAGAAAAAGAAAAAGCCATGTAGGCGCCACATCATAGATTCTGCTGAGTCACAGGGCTCAGGGGGCAATCTTGAAGAATCTTCATTTTACAAGGACGGAATCTAAAAAAAAAATTTTACAGGGGGCAAAACCAAAAGTGCCCTATATTACAGGGGGGTAAAGACCTATTAACCCTATAAATTATCATTCTTTAGTCAATTTGATTTTAAATTATTAAAATCTACTAAAAAGTTCTTAAATTAAGGAGTACTTTCGTCTTGAATTAAATGCTTTCGCAAAGACCAAATTACAGGTATAATTTAAGGACATTATAGTTGATTTTAGAGATCAAAGGGTGATAGTTTAGGGATTGATAGTCAATTTAATAGAATTAAGAAGTGTACAACTTTTTTTTTATCTTTGCTGTACTTGTACAAATGATATTTTTTTTGTAGAAGTGTGTTATCTGAATGACCATTTGTACCACAACTTATGTGATAATCTTACAAAAAAAAAGTATGAATACGAAAATAAAAATAATAAAGAGAAAAAGTAAAATCGTGAGTATGAAAAAAAAAGTTGGTGTCAATAGTTGTACATATATGTTTCTGAGTAATAGTCATATTGATCCGTAAATGTGTAAGAAATAGTCACAATAGTTTCACAATGTATCTAAATTTTAAAATAGTATATAACTGTGCATTACTCTTTTTGTATAGGGATTAAAATGACAAGTTAGTACTTTTTTTTTTTTTTTTTTAAGAAAAGATGCTTATAGCATTTCATTAATAATAATAATAATAATAATAATAATAATAGATTCAGTACATTGTGGGATGCATAATAAATAGTGGGACTAGTTAAGGAAATGACTTCTCTTGCTAAGGCATGAGCTGCCATATTCGTTTGTCGCCTAATAAACTCGACCCTAGAGTTTGTGAAGGAAGGGAAAATTGCTCTCGACACTCACTCATCAATAATATTGCCAAATTCTGTGATATATGTCATACAGGAGTGGAAAGCATCTCTCGTTATTTTAGAATCAAGCTCGAAATCTATGTTGTCGAATTGCATGTCTTGCATCTATTGAATGGCATGATAAAGACCCAAAACTTCGCCAACACCTACCAGATACCCGATCAAAAGGCATCACTTTAGCTAAAACAAAAGGTCCAGAATCTTGAGGTTTCGATGCTTCCACAAGCTCCAACAGATTACTGCAATGCGTTGTTGAATGTTCGGAGGCAGGTTCTGAAGCATATGGAAGATGGAATTGAGAGCAAAATATGTGGATATGGCAGCATGTTGAACATCATACCACACACCAGCAAAATTCCAAACTTGAATAGCAAATCGGCACTCAAACAACAAATGATTTAAATCCTCATAATCAGAACCACAACTCCCACAATTCGTCGAGCATGAATCTGTGGACAAGTTAGTACTTATAAAGATTGATATGACAATAAATAAATATATTGAAAAATTAATATGACAATATTAATAAAGTGATTTAATGTCATTGACTATTTTAACTATAGTATTTTTTTTTTGGTGGCCGCAGTTTGAACTCCATATATATTTTATGCATTGTTCATACTAACTGAGTTAAACTCATGATCACATCTATTACACGTAAAACTATTTTTAAAAATGAGTATCAATCGAATGTCTTATATTCACATTTAAGATCAAAATGAGTATTACTCCTTTTTCTCCTTAAAAAGAAAATAAATATTACTTCTTTTTCGTTTATAAGTGAATAGAAAAGAAATCAGATCAGAGTAGAAGTAGCTGCATAAGATCAATCGAGTGAAAGAAGGAAGAAGAAGAAGAAGAAGAAAGATGGGAGTTGAGAAGCAAATCGTTCGACCTGGAAACGGTCCTAAGCCAACTCCTGGTCAAAACGTTACTGTCCACTGCACCGGATACGGTGCGCACTCTCTCTAAACCCTAAAAACCAAAAACCCCATTTCTTATTTTTCATTTTAATTACCCTTTATAATTTAATTTAATTAGATCCACTCGTTCTTTGTTTGGCTTTGATTTATTGATTCATGCGCTAATTGTTTTTGATTGTGATGATGATGAACAGGGAAAAACCGTGACCTTTCTCAGAAGTTCTGGAGGTTAGTTACACGTTTACCATTTTCCTTCATATTTTTAGATAGATAGACAAAATGACAAATAAACATTGAAATTGCACACACAATTACAAATGGAGGAGCCGGGGTTCAAACCCCCGGTCGTGATGTCCAGCTTCGGCATTTTTGTCAATTGAGTTGGAACTTGTAGACTCCTTCCACTTTTTTTATTTTATATTTTGTTACTTTTCTATAATAATATTGTGTTCATTCATTTACTTTCTTACAGTACAAAAGATCCTGGCCAGAATCCATTCACTTTCAAAATCGGCAAAGGTTCTGTCATCAAAGGTACTATTATAACCTGGGTTATGTTAACAAGTGCCCTAAGGACACTTGATAAGAAGCTTAAAGTAGTAATTTTATCTTAGAAATTGTGCATTCTACATGAAATTTAACAATTTTTCCTTTTTTGAATTTTAACTAGGGCACTTGTTAACATAACCCTTATAACATTATGGTTCAATTTTAATACATACACACTACTATCAGTGTAGAGTTTTTACACTATCGGTTAATCATAACTGTCTTGATCAATAGAAACATTTGACTTTTATCATAACTACTTCTAAATCTCACAAGTATGATTGTTGACAGGGTAAAACTGTTCACACTAACAATGCATGAAAATTATACTTGTACATTATTATTATTATGATAACTAATTAGTGTTAATATTAGTACTTTTACTTTATTCCTAGTTTCTTTACACATGATAATGCTGCAATGTACATTTAGACGTGTTGACAACTCATTCACTATATGATTTATTCCAACCATCTGTCTGTTTAGGATGGGATGAAGGTGTCATTGGCATGCAAATCGGAGAAGTTGCTCGTCTTCGGGTATAATATCTATTCTCTGCTCTTACTTTTTATAACTTGTTGCCTCTTAGGGCTTGATTGAATTGGATACTAACATAAACATTTGTGATAATGTTTGAGAGAGTTTGTGAAAATAGTTTATCACATTCATGTCCATAAACTCTTTTAGCTTATTTTTATAAACTCTTTAGAATAGTTTATGAAAACATTTTATAGCTTATACGAAAACAATTTGACTTTTTATGAAAACAACTTATAGCTTATAAGAAAATAATGACTTTATTTTATACTTTATTATAGAAATCGCTTATACATAAGCATTTCTGTGATAAGTGTTTATGGTATATCCCTTAATTGAACTGCGCATCCAAACATGACCTTAATATGGCGAATTTCCTTTGCTGTTTGTTTTTACTCACACACATACAAGGTGAAAATCCACTTATTCAGTTATTCGAATTGTATTAAATTCTATCAACTCAATTGTTAACTCAATTCTATCCACTTATTATTGAGCATGTCTAGTTTATAAATTTTTGCAATTTTAAAAGCTAGTCGATACTTTGTTAAATAGTTGCCAGTTTGATTAATCCCTGTTATTGACCATGTTGATATTCTTGCAGTGCTCTCCTGATTATGCTTATGGTGCTAGTGGCTTTCCTGCTTGGGGAATACAACCCAACTCTGTCTTGGAGTTTGAGATTGAGGTCTTGAGTGCAGAATGAAAACCTCTTTAGTTTGTCATTCGGTAAATTATTATTATGAGTTGAGTATCCTACATTTCTGTGGACATGTATAATGCTACCCCTGCACTTTGAGTGATATCTGCAGTGGTTGATATGTTGAACTTGAATACTTAATAAAATTCCACTGATCTCAAACTCTCCAATATTAATATTTTGTAGTGTTTACTATATATCTTCCCTGTTTCTTTATCAATTTGTTGATCAATATTATTTGGCAATGCATGGTCTTGGTTTCTGCTTCCGAGTAAAAGTCTTCAGTTTATATCGTTTTTGTGGATCCTAAAGATATTATATATATATTTTTTTATTTCTTGGTCAATAATCCCAACTTAATTATCTTGTCCCCATATTTGTTAATTAATAGAATTATTACTGAAGTCTATATTGGATGAAGATTATGTAGAAGAGCGTACAAGAAAATATATTTTTCCTAGAAATTATTATGTGAAAAGTTGCATTTTGATAAGCTTAGTGTGTTTGGATGATACCTGCTCATAAGCTCTTTTGAGAGCGCTACTATATAAGGAACCATCCAATATGTATATGAGTTTAATACATCTATTTGTTCTATACTCAAATTATCCATATAGAATAGATCTATTTTGCTACTATAAAGAAGTTCTTGGAATAAGGTTTTGTTTAAGCTCTTTAAGGAGCTTTTCTAAAAGGCAAAAACTAGAAAGTAAACTACCCAAACACCCCTTGTACATATATGAAGGGCTTATTGTTGTGGGAAACCTCAGCACCTTGTCTTGTATCTAGGCTTAGTTGTCAATTTGTCATGCAATTCTCACATAAGAGTTTGCCATTTTGACACGGTTTTATTTCAGACGTTGATATTTTGTCTCACGAAGTTCTTTACTTTGATGGTTGATAAGTCTCTTATTTATCCATAGTTTCTATTTTGATGTGAAACAAAACAATGTTAATGGTTTATTTTTAATAAACTTTTTGGTCAGTAATTATGATGGTTAAGACCATAGCAAGAAACAAATTATCCTAAAAATTCGAGAAAAGAAGTCCATAATAACTTAATATGATGAACTCCTAGATTCTAAATGGAATGAACAAAGCAGTGGAGTAGTTTACAAAAGGTATACATATAGTGGAGCAGTATACATTGTTGTGTAATCCTTGAGTTACAAAAGGTATCAAATTGTACTAGAGGTTTGATGTTACACCAACTCTCTTCAGATGACAATGCTAAAAGTATAAGCTTCAAGCTAGATATGAAATAACTCTTTTGTATGTTGTTTACTAGTTTTAACAACCGTGCAACACCAACGCACGGAGAAGAATTATCATTTTTATAAATATAAAACTTCATACATATAATATATAGGTAGTTTGTTATATATAATATGTACAATATAGTTAGTAATAAATAACATATAAGTATTAGTGAAAATACTATATAAAATGTTAACAATAACCAAATACAAAAAATTCTAATTCATAATTGCCTATATAAATCTCTAGCTCCCGTATTTTTTAGTTATATAAACCTTGGGCATAATGATAGAAATGTTACATAAACACTCTAGAGGTTTTTTACCATACACGGCGTGTGTGCGATAGCAGAAATTTGCAGGTGGAGGAAGTCATGCGTGCGGTCTGAATGTCCAGGCTGCCCGTGAAGATTATGTGCTAATTAATGAGGCTAAAACGAGTGCAGTAAGCAGAAATCGTGCAACAAGCCGAGAGGGTCACGTCTGAGGAACTACAACATTGTTCTGATGCTAGGGGAAGTAAAATGTAATTTGGGCGCAACAATCTTCAAAGATAAAATCTGTGTTAGAGATGACAAAGACAAATTCATATGTGCGGAGACAACATGGAAAACTGGTCAACCAAATTTTCAAAAGGCTGAAGCATGGGGTTTAATGCAAGCTCTTCTCTTGCTTATGAATTTGGTAGTTGTTGGATGACATAGTGGGTATCCTAGTCTTAAGTTAGAGTTTGATGCTATTTTATGTGGTTTTAAAACTGTTATTCGTTGTTTTCCAAACTTTACTATAACTTTTATCCGAAGGCAAGCAAACAATATAACTCATTTGTGAACTAGAGTGACATTGTCCTATGCTATTTGTCAAATTGTCTATAATATTCCATTTTGTCTTATGACTATTTGATAAATGAATCGAGTTAATTTAGTTGCCTGAGAAAAAATCTCATTCATAGTTTTTCTTCCATTATTGAAAATAGGGACTAGGTTTTTTCCTGAAAAAAAAAAAGTGCAGTTAAATTATCCACCATTCTTTAAAGGTAATCTAGAAAAAAACCTTTAATCTATAACTTTTTTTAGGGATTAATTAAGCTAACTTATGCATCACAAAAGGCTCACATCTTTTCTATAGAATAACCATTTTTGACAATTCATTTATGTATACCGCCCGGATTTATATTTTTGGCAAGAGTTTGTTTGAACTTGAATACATATCTAAAATTTGGGTTTAAGGCAGTGTATATTTCAGAACAAAGAAGATCTTGTATAGTATAATAGTCATCATATAGTTTGCTCACAAATCTATTTTGTGGCCAACTACTACTCTTGGTGCTTCTGATAAAGCTCATTCAAAGGAGAAAATGTAGAGGAGGCAAAAGGGCATGCATTTAATTTACCTTTGTCTTTAAAAAAGAAAAAAAAAATCAGAAAGCAATCAAGTCCATAATGTTCTTTAGTGAATATTGATGATAAAAGGGTTAAAGGGAATCCCTGAATTCAAGCATTTTAGTCTCTGAAATCCAACCGCACTTTGGTATAGTTGTAACCGAAAGGGAAGACCTCATCATACATTTATGGTATTTGGTGTTTGTGTCCTCTTCCACTCCAAGCAAAATGGTGTAGCATAGCACCATATGCATATAATTCACATATTATACATAAATTATTGCTCTCTTTTAAATTTTCAAGTCTTTATATCCTTCTTTTAGCTTTTGAACAAATGCACGGGTGTAATATATTAGACTGTATGATTGTAGTTAGTGGGTTTAAAATGGGTGTTGCAATTGATGGATGTAGCATTTTGCATAATTCTCTCTTTATTTTTATTTGTCAGATGTATTACATGATTCATTCCATGTACCTCGTGCTAATGTACTTACTTTAAGTGGGGGCAATTGGGCCCTTAAGTTGGTTGAATTTCAATTGCTACTGTGCTAATTAAGAACAAATTAGGTTGCTAATGAGTATCTGTGTGAGTAAATTGCACATGTATATGTCTCTTAACTGATACTTCTGTTTCACCAATGTTATTATCATCATTCCTTCAAAAAAGAAAAAAAATGTTATTATCAATTTATCATCAATTATAATTATGAATAATTCAACTGTATGATAAGTATCCTCATGCTTTGATAGTCACATTAATTAATCAGGGCCACAAAATATCAATTTATCTTTTTCAGTAATAAAACATCAATTCATTTTCAAGCAAACTCTTTTTTTTTCCTTGTCTGCGCATAAGATTGAGAATGAATGAGGACATTGGTCCATTCTTTTCAAAAGCAACTTTGTGTGTTGTTAATCAAGGTTGTTATAAATTCATAATAGGAAATAAATTTGATATATTTATTTATATGAGTGTATATTTTTTGGTAAACCTAGAACCGGCGTACTCCTTTCTTCCTCACACAAATTTCAAATCCGCCACTTCACCATACCTTTCCGACGTGCGGTTGCTCTCTATCGTCGTAAAGGTTGGTTTGTGTTTTTGGTGTTTTTTATTTGTTTCGTTTGGCTGAGACGTTGGTGGATTTTGTGGTGTGTCGTTGGATGCTTGTCGGTGGTTGTTTGGTTTTTGTGGGTCTCAGACTATTTGATTTCTTTTCTCTCTTGGTTGTGGTGGAGGTTATGTCTGCTCGCAACATAGGTGGTGATTGATCGGTCATGATGGTGGTGATGAGTCATATCTAGGTTCGCTTATGAACTTATATGGTTTCGATGGATCTTTGGTTGTGTTGGTTTGTGGTACTTCATGGTGGTTTTCTTGGTGGTATTGATTTTGGGTCTTTTGTGGCGGGGCTCGTGGTGGTTTTTGGTGGTGATGCTTATGGCGGTTTTGGGTGGTGCTACGTGTGGTGGCTGATGTTGCTTTTAGGTGAGGGTTAATGGTGATTTTTGTGGTGTTCAATGGTAGTTTTGGTGATGGTGATGGTGTTGATTTTTGTGGTGGTGTTTGTAGTGCTTTTTGGTGATGGTACAAGGATTTTTGGTTGGCTTTTGCGGTTGTTTATGAGGTTTGTTTTGGATGAAGGTGCTTAGGAGAGCTAATGGTGGTGTTTAGGGTTTTTTCCCGGCTGTTTTTCAAAGGTTATTGGTTGTGGTGTAGGTTTTTAAGTTGGTGTTCAGAGGTTGTGTGTGAGCAACGGAATGTGGGTGGTAGAAGTTGTTTTTGTGGCAGTTGTGACGATGCTTGAGGATTTTTTTTTATGTTGTTTCGTTGAACGTGGTGTTAGCTTTGTTTTGATGTTTCTATTTATTGATTTCGAAGATAGCTCTTTGTTAGGAGACGTTTTCTATAAGTTTTTGGATTTTTCTTTATTTTCACGGGTGTATGGATTCTCCATTCCCATCATCCTTTGTTTGTTGCTACCGTAAGACTCCTAGCCTAACACTCCTTGTGCTGGTTAAAATTCATTGCTATCTTAATAAATTCTATTTTAGCTTTTTCCATAAAAATATTTAATATATGAGTGTATATTACTAACTCTTTTTTTATATATTGTCCAAACTAAATAGGCGATGCCTAAAATAACACTTGAGGAAAACAGATAATACTAGCTCTGTCACTTATTTTATCATTTTCGGTGTAATTTTTATGTGTGATTGTTTCCAAATTACCCATTTATTAATGTTTTAAGTTCATTTTGAACAAAATCAATATTTTAAGTTAAACAATGATATTACTATATGGTCTTGTATATGAGAAAACATTGACAACAAAAGTTTTTTTCCCCTTATTGTGTTTGACATTTCCTTTCAAAACACAAGCCCCATATCGATAAGATTAACACAAAAGTGAAACTAAATATTAAGAAAAGAAACATGAGAGAAATGAGAGGTTGACAGTATATTAATGACAAACTTTAAATAAAATTATAAATATTCATCATTAACGTATCGTTAACCACTTTTTACATTATAAATATTCGTGATTAACATAATGATCAAGTTCAATTCGTGATGGAAATATTTTTTTGTTAAACTTTACATAACTAACGTCGAAAAAGAATACCATAATTAAGATTCTTTTTCTAGGAACCAGTTAAAGCCAAAAAAGAATATCATAAGAATCTCCAAAAAAAAAAAAGATAATTTTTGCACTAAATATAAAATTTTAAACGTCAAAAATATAAAAATTCATATTCAATTTATGCTTTATTACAAAATTCTAATTTATTTTTTAAGAGATTATTGTAATATTATGAATATTTTATACAAAAACTCATTTAAAATTTGGAATGATACGATGAGCAGTTGATTTATTTATATATAAATGAAGAATAATAGACGATTTTTTTTATATTTTTGAGGGAATAATATTATAGTAGTAGTAGATGATTATTGTTTACAAGTATTTTAGGTGGAAATGAAGGGTAAAAGGGAGATTTGGTTGTGTATATAATGTGAGCATGCTGAATTAGCAGTACCTCTTTTGGACATTTTCTAAATTATTCATTCTTCTCGCAAGCACGCGCACTTCCTCACTCTCTCTCTTTCCATTCCATCTGTAAGTCTTTTCATAACTCATTCATCTTTTTTTTTTCGCTTTCTCAATTTTTCAAATTGCAAGGTAATAGAAGATGATTTCATGTTATTATTTTTATTCTTTTATCTTTTTTATTGTTTGGTTTCCATGGAATTTCACAATTCTAGATTAATTTAATATTAATTACAAAATATTAGGAATTTCAGGAACTAAATTAAGAAACTGAGCAATAATCTTACTGGGTTTATGTCCTGTTTGGATAAACTGCTTAATCTGCAGCTTATAGCTTGATAAGTGCTTATATATAAGCTATTTTGATAGCAAAAGTTAAATTATTTCGTAAAAGCTATAAGCTGTTTTCGGAAGCTATCTTGGAGAACTTGTGAAAATAAGCTGAAAATAACTTATGTACATGTCATAAGTTTTCTCAAACAGTCTACAAGTGCTTATGATAAACTCAAATATGCCAATCCAAACAGGCCCTATGTGAGCTTTCTCTTTAGATATCTTACAGTGGCCCTTGTTAAGCCAAAATGAGCTTCTCTTCAATTTGAATAAGAAAATTAGAAAAAAGGTGAGGCTTCTTCTGCAGGTTTTTTTGGAAGAAAAAAAAAATGAATGGTTGTGTTGGATGCTGCAATGAGTTTTTGTATTGTCACCAAGGTTTTAAAATTTGGTCTGCAGCTGCGATGTTTTTTGTTTCCGCGACCACAATTGTGGCTGCAGTTGTATTTGACTGCAATTTTACGCAATTGCGGATTTAAAGCCTTGTTTGTTACATTAGTTATTAGTATTTTCTTATTCAAAATGTTTTACTTTAATTTTGAGGGATTTTGGTTTCTATTAGCATTACACTTTCTTTATCATTATTATCTGCAGAAATGAATTTTCATTTGGATTATTTAATCTTGTTTCAGAAAAACTTGTGGAGGGCATAACATAAGTGATTCTGGACATCTCAACGAACACAAGAACAAATCAGCATGCGTTGGTTGGGTCTTTTAGTTGATGTATTCCGCCAAGTTGTACGCTTGAATTTATACTGTAAAGTTATTCTCTAGATCATCATTCTCGTGGTGTGTCCATCGCGTTTAGATTAACCGAGTAGTTTGGTAAGAATCAAAAGTTATGGTAGGCCGAGCAGCAAGCCAAAAAGGATTTCGGGCATTAAAACATTGTAATGGCATTGAAGGTGAACCAACAATAATTGTTAGAGTGATAGCATGCTTTCAACCTTTGCAAGATTGTCAGGTTAGTAATGTGTTGCTAATACTTGGTATTTTCCAATTTTTGTTTTTTTTAATAATTCTTGACATGATTATTAAGGTAGCTGTTTAATGAAAGTTTTTATTCATGTATAATTTTTCTAAAGGTTGTTTGTTAACAGTTGTGTCAGTGTGATAATTTTATGAGCTCATGTATGATGAATGTTATCTTCGAACTCTTTGCAGGCTGAGTACTTCCGTCAATTGCTTAAGCCTATCACTTAACTGTTCTGCATTCATTTTTTCTTAAAGCTGGAATTTGTAGTTTTCTTTTTCTGTCATTTGTTACGAAGAGAAGAAGCAAGTTATTGAAGATCCCATATCAAAGAACCAAAGCGTTGAGCGATTGATATATTGTTCTTTAGGATCTTTTTTTCTTTCTGGTTGGATGGTTAAGGCCCACGAGTCTTGGCCTTGCCCACAGCCTGTGGCCTGGCCGTCACTTTATTCCAATGGCGCCCGCATGTCGGATCCCAGTTTGTGTGGTTATTCGGCATATCCTACTCCTAGTACATGCACTTTTCCCGATGTCGGTGCATTTCCAGGATTCACAGCTCCTGCTACCCCAAGCCTGCTGACTGATCAGACCAATGAAGAGCAAGGGTTCCTTCAGGATCCCAAAACAGAACCATGTTTGAAAGCAAATAACATGGCTATGCAAAATGCGAATCCTGCATTTTTGCAGAAGAAATTTATTATCTTTGACCGGTCTGATAAGAAGACAAGGTTGTTTTATAGCCCTGTCTTCCCACTTGTTCAGAGTCCAATTGTTACTACCACACAATTCACTCAAGCTTATGATGTAAATCAGGAAAGACATGCAACTAATTTCGGTCAAAAACATTTACCGAAATACAGTTTGCCTGAAGAGTCAGAGCAGGATCATGTTGTTAACGAAGAAAGTGAAATGCATGAAGACACAGAAGAAATCAATGCATTGCTGTGTTCTGATGATTATGACTCTGATGACGATGATGAGGTAACAAGTACAGGCCATTCTCCATTGGCTGATGAAAGGACTTATTTGATACAAGAACAAATCGAGGACACAGAGGAGGATACTGCTAGCTCTGATTGGCCAAACAAAAGGCACAAGTTGATTGATGGTGGGTACACAAAATTATCACCACTCGTAGACAGTGCTAGTTCAGTAAGACTAAATGAACCGTGTGAATGTGTCAGGGATGCCGAATCAAAGCATTCTGATGGCCAAATGTATTTTGCCAGACAAACTGAAGATAATTCAGCAGCAGTTGGTGATATTCAATTGAAAAAGGATAAAATCCGTGAAACATTGAGAATTCTCGAGAAGTTAACTCCTGGAGCAAAAGGAAAGCATCCACTGCTAGTCATCGATGAAACTATTGATTACTTAAAATCTTTGATGTCCCAAACCGGCATGCTTGGGGTGAAATATCACTAAATAATATGCCATCGAAAAGGTGGTATTGGTTGTGTTGTGTTGTTAACTTTGTTGCATGGTAAGTCTGAACTTAGGATGCTTTCTTCTGTTATCCTCATTCTCAAGGTATATTTATGTTTTAGAAATAAAGTGGTAAAATATATCAGTACTGCAAGTACTGTACTTTGGCACTGTAGTAAAATGCAAATGAAGAAAAATTGGATTTGGGATTTCAAATTGTTGACCAAAACTTTATATCTTTTAGCTTTGGGATATTAAAGGGCAAAGATTGAATAGACAGAAGAGTGGTTAGTGGATGGGTGTGCTGTAAATGATGACACTTACTTTAATTTCCCTAAACAAATGTTGAAATTTGTTTGTGATTATATGCATGCGCGTTAGGTAACCTGGGGTCCCACTTTCCACCCTCCTTTTCATTCTGGATTGTATGCTTTTGTCCTCTCTTCAATCAAAGTTTGCACGCAAATCACATATTGGAGTAGACTCTAAAGTGGCACAAGAAAGTTTCTGATGTTGGCTAGTGCTTGAGGTTGAATGTGGAGCGTGGTGTTTGATTTCATCATGAGTTGATGGGACCCTTTTGTTGAATATGACATTTATTTATAGTTTAAGGTTACTTTGTTTTACGTGTTGTGGGTGGAATCATAGGCAATTCCATTTTCTACGTTGTCATTGAGAGGTGTGTTTGTCTGTTGAGTAATCTATTTCAGGTTTCATTTTCATGATGTTATTATGTATGTTTTTTGTTGGATGAGTGATCTGATTGTGTGAATAATTGGAGTGTCCATGTTGGGATGGTGGTCTATTCTAGCTTTCATTGTGTGATTGTGTACTATTTTGACGACTCAAGTTTACATTTTGGCTTAAATATATTTTTCGTCTTTTATCTTTTACCAAATATTTATTTTGGTCATTTATTTTTTTTATTCGTTTTCGTTCCTTATCTTTCTCAAATATTGAACATTAGTCATTCTATTACCGGATGTTACATAACAAAATCTAAGTATCCGATGTTTAAGTTGCCTAAAAATATGATTGATTATAAATGAGAATTGGACAAAGTTTTGCAAGAGATGATTTTAAGGATGCGCTAATGACTTGTGTTGATCATTCTCGTAGAAACATAAAGGTGATTAAGAGTGACAAAACAAGGGCGTGACTTTATAGAGAATGTTGTGAATGAATGACATTACGTGCTAAGCTTTCTAATGAAGATACATGATAATTATGAATTTTGAAAATGGACTAACTTCAACATTCGATTCCTACTGATAAAAAAATTATTGTGAATAACTAATTAACAACATTTACATTTTTTTTTGAAAGATAATTAACAACATTTACATGTAAATTAACTCTTTCATTCAAGCATTGGTAAACCTTTATTTAACAAAAAAAGAAGGGAAATAAAGGATTGTTCATTTTTGCACCAAAATAAAAAGGGTTGTTCATTTTCATTGTCATGTTGTCGACACTTCAAATATAAAAGTAAGTGGTGCCTGTAAAAATTATTGTTGAACAAAATTTGTGATGTGTGGCATTTGCTTAGATTAGCCTCCATCATTTCGAAAGTGAAATGTATTTTTATGAAAATATTAATTTATTTAATTAAGGCCCCTCATAGTTGATATTAACAATTCTGATGTAGGCAACTTTGGCCTTCTAGCTAACTTTTTATTTTGAGTAATGTTATTTGAACAATCAAATGAGACAATTTATGTGACAACTTCTTTTTTCTCTCTTTTCATTGGTCAAAAACAATGGTGAGAGAAAAAGGAAGAGAGAGAATAAGAGTATAATGTGAGTATGAGAGAGAAAGTTGTCAAAAAATTGTCAGAAAGTGGTTGTACAAATATCATTTCTCTTTTATTTTATGTCCACATTTTGCTCATTTGTTGACAAAAAGCAACGGTATTAAACACCGAATTTAAAGCGTGAATAGTAGCAGACTTTATTTTTTGAATTTTGCTCTTCACCCAGCGCATCTTGCAATCATGCACATACACTAGTTAATTAGCGCAAGTGTAAACTTGTGCGCAAGTTAAATAGTGTAGCGCATGTTAAGTGGCGCAAGTGTAAACCAGTGCGAACGTTAAATGGCGCAAAGTGCCTACTTTTTTTTATTTATTTAATATGATTCAATAAATTATTTTATTTACTTTATTCAATATAGCGCAAAGTCTAAAATATTTTATTTATTCAATATGATTCAATAAATTATTTTATTTATTCAATATGGCGCAAAGTCTAAACATAAATTCTATTTCATTTTATTTTATTCTAAATTATTTAGTCACTTTATTCTAATTTATTTATGCACTTAAAATAAATTCAATTTTATACTAATTCAATTTTCATTCTAATTTATTTATTCATTAAATACAAAATTAGAAAATAAATTCGATTTTATTTATTCAATATTTATTTATTCAATACATAAGCATAAGCATAAAATAAATGCGAAAATAAATACAAATAAAAAATAAAATTAATAAATATAATTCTCATTTTATTAATATGATTCAAACATTACAATATATAATACATATATTTTACCCTTCTGTTGGGGAAAATAGTGATCCGTCCTGTTGGAGAAAATGACATCAAGACCCCTTGAGTTAAATTTAAATTTGGTTCCTTTTATACCCCATGATGATTCTTTTTACCCACGGTAAAAAGATTTTGGAAGTAAAAGGAAGCAAACCTAATTTTACCTCAAGGGATGATGTCTTTTTTCCCAACCTAACGGACCACTACTTCCCCCAAAAGTCACCGGTATTTATCTAAAGGGGTATAAAGACCATAGAGACTATAGAAACAAAGAAGAAGAAGAAGAAGAGAAAGAGGGGGAGAGAGTGGGATGAGAAAATGTGAGGAAAAGAGGAAGTATGTGAGGGTTTTTATAGGTGGTATAAGGTATATAGCACTTAATGAGGTCCAAAAACGTGTGAAAAACTTAAGAAAAACGTGTAAAAATCAATCAAAACCATTGACTACCGTCCAAGAAACGTTTGTGCTTCAGTTTTTACCACCGGGCAACTTGCGCAAGTTAACTCGCGCATATGATCAGTTGGGCGTGACTTAAGTCACGCAGAGCTTGTGAGGTGCGTGTGTTAAGTGACGTTGCGTGACTTAACTCACGCAAGATCATATTTGAAAAATGTGCAAGGCTCGAGCGAAATGTGTTGGGTGAAGAGGAGAATTTTTTTATTTTTTAAAGAACTTTTTTCATCTCTTCCAGCTTTATTAACATCCACAATTTCGAAAGGAGAAAATAGTATCGTACTTTTTGAATTAATTTTATGACAAGTTAAAGAGAAAAATACCATCTGTGACTATATATTATAATCCAGAGAAAATACCTTTATATAAAATAAAATCCAAGAAAAACATACATAGCGGATCTGAACTAAATATGCTATTAATTGGGGGCACTACAAGTCTAGTCTACAATGATGTTTTAGGCATATATTCATTTTTATTTTATATAGAAAAAAAAGTTAGGTAAGTTGAGTCTGGAAAAGGAGACATTCAATGTTTAAATATCATTGGCTAAAATATTTATAGATCATTTATTAAATAGATTCTCATGCCGTGATACAAGTTAAATCTATTTTTTTGCGGAATATAAACTAACTTCTTATCATCTGAACCAACTTTCATTCACGGCATATATTCGAACTTTGTTTTGGTAATTTTTGGAGAAATTGAATTAAGAATAAACAATACCAAAAATTAAGTTCATGTCGTCTCCTTAGCAAACACAACTTGCAATTATTAAGCATTTGACATTGAGATGACCATAAACACTGCAGTGACAGCTTCTGGAAGCTCATCATCACTAGTATCTTATTAATTTGAAGGCCTACAAATCATTCATATTCACATTATCAAAAAATTAACAAAATCTTTCATATTCCCTTGAACAAATAAAGTCATATATCTATCAAGTGTCAGCTGAGTGATAATATCAGCAATACGGAAAAACATGAATACTAGCATAAAATGTTGTAATGTGTGGTATGCTATGAAGCACGGATACAGACACGGACACTGGATACGACATGGACACCAACACAGTTAATAATTTGAAAAATTTACATAATTCAATGTAATTACTAGTATAGAAGGCTCTTATCATGTCACATGACAACTGTATCACTATCTATTTATTTATGCATGGTCACATGATTTTATGTTGAAATATCAAATCATGTTTCTTTCTTTGCTCTTTGGACTCAGAATAAAAGACATCATCTATAAATATTTTGTTACTGTTCTCCCTTTTCACTAGTTGAATCTGTTACTTAGAAATGAAAACAACGAAGATAAAATTAAGAGACATTTAAAAGATTACATATAATATATCAAAATCAATTTAATGATTGAAGTGTCAATAAAATTCATACTTGAAAAAAGTGATTGACTTGATAACAAATTACAATTTAGCTAGAATCAATTAAGATTTTCTTATCTTATAGGAATCAAGATATTGAATTTCTCCATCTTCTAGTAGTTTTTCTGTTCTGTTCTGGAGCAGCTGGAATATTGCTATGAGGTGAATTATCATGATCATGATTTTGTACATTTTGTACATTTGTTATCTTTGTAAGTTTGCTCAGTTTCTTCCATCCACTACTCCAAGCTGAAGTATGCTTCTGCTTTAACATCTTATCAAATTGTTTCTGCAAATTTTCCATATCATTTTGAAGCTCTAAGTACTTAGCTTTCACACTCTCCAGCTCAAACTTTAGTGTGTTGACATCTTTTTTAGCAGTTGTCCATCCTTCTTGGAATGATTGTGGTGTCGCCTCGAGAAGTGTTTTTCGGTTTGTAACCATTGGTTGAGTAAAGGATTCAACATCTTTCAAAGAAGGGTTGGATAGTGCAGTACTTATCTTTACCTGTTCTGCAAATAGGACTTGCACAACTACCCTCAATGGAAGCCTTTCATTTTGTGCAGCATGCATGCATGCATCAATTGAGAGTTTCTGGCAATCCATTACGCGGCAGAGTCGCTTCCTTTCATGCTCAGAAAGTGTTGGATGTGCCTGTTAGTTTACTTCACTGATAAGAAATCCAGCAGCAGAAATCTAATGTAATAAAATTTAAGCTGAGCTACCATACATTCATCATCAATATACTTTTGATCCTAATATTTGAGTGAATCACCAAAGTTGTCCCTAAAATAATACGATATTGTCAACTTAGTCTATAAAATAGTCTTTGAATTGAGAATCCTCGACCACATTATTCCTTTTGAGTCGGTCAATTTAGTTACTAAAATTACTCAACAGAAATTAATTTCATCGAGAATCTCCAATTTCAAGAATTATTTTGAAATTCCATCAAATTTCAAAAACTAAATTGTCCGATCTCTACAATTGCAAAGGCAAATTGGTATTTCACTCTTTGCTTTTCATCTACTCATTTCCATATAATGGATATTAAGTGCGAACCAATTTGAAAAAGTACTGCAAATTGCTACTCGCAAACCAATTCACGTTTGGCCGCAGTAAATTATGTGACTATGAGTTAACTTTCTATGTATATTTATCTACTTAAAATAAGATCAACCATTTTTTTTACCAAACCAAATGTGTAACTCTAGATGACATAAAACCATTGAAAAGCCAAAGGTAAATAAGCAAATCCTAGAAACAGAAAGTAATTACCTTAAGATAGGAATCAATAGCTCTATAAAGTCCATCATCACAGGTTCTAGCTGATTCAGGCAAAGCTTCAGCAAGTACCTGAAACTTTGTCAATGAAAGGTTTCTATCTCTTGAAACCTCTGTAAGATAACTGTCAACAAGTCTTGCTACTCTTGCTTTAGCATTAAGGTTACATCCCAATCCCATATGTTTCTCAGAAAATGACTGTCTTTTCGGACTAGAATTTTCAGTCACTTCTTGTACAAGAAAATGCTCAAGCAGCCTCATAACAAGATCAACATCATACATCATTGTCTCTCCTTTATTATAACAAGGAATTAATAGATCAGCAAGTGTAGCTTGCTCAAATTGCATTCCAACCCTTTTCTCTAATTCAGTAACCAATGCAGGTGCAACCTTTAACATAATTGCCATTCTCAGAAGCCTAAGAAGGAAAGTACACGAAACAGTATCCTTCTGAGGAGGAATAATGCTTATAAGACTCTCAATTATCATCCTTTGTTCTTTAGCTTGAAGACTTGAAGTTTCGTCTCTAGTTCCACCTGCTACAATCATGTGAAGTCCACCGCCGCCTTTAATCCAGCTACCGCTACCACTACTACTACTATTACTATTACCGCAATTGCTCGTTTCATCGAATGTGATTGATGTTTCACTAACCAACTCTTGTAGCCATTTAGTTGCATAATGCATTATTGCAGCACCAATTAACTCAAATCTCATTCCCTTTACCTTAATAGCAGTAATGACTCTAACAAAGTGATCAATCCGAAGGATTGAAACATCTTCAAACCACCAATCAGGAGGAACTAGTTGATTCCTACTTGGACTTGTATCTTTCATATCATTATTATTCCATCTTGGACTTGAAATTTTTGATGATGTTCTTCCAGTGTAGGACCATTTTATCCCTTTTGGATTAGCACAAGCTTTCCAAGCTATAGACTCGCTGCATCTTCGAACTATTTGAAGATTCTCCGACCACGGTGAAAGCTTCTCACAGCTTTTCAACACTACTATAGAGTCTCTCCAAGATGATAAAACAACATAGCTAAGAAATGCTTCTGTTTTGAATATAAGATTCCCTTCTTCTAAATCTTCTGTCATTTCTAGATACTCAGCAGCACATCTTAGTCCAGAAATGTTCCCCGCTGTTAAATCAACAGCAATTCCATAGCAGAATTTAGCTGCAAGTTCAAATGCCTCAAATCCACCAGGGATATCATCCATAACTATCTTATTCACATCCGGTTCGCGTGATTCGTATATGATTCTACTCAGCTTTCCACTTCGAGATATAAGAGGATACTTTCACAACAAAGGGAAAGAATGAACACAAATAATTCATCAGTAGTACAAATTAACTAGTGCCTAATCTCTTAGTATAAAAAACATGATTAAATATGTTTTTAATCCATACAAAATTTTGTAGAGGCTAAAATGCAACAAAATTTTGTAAAGGCTAAAATGCAACAATTTTTTGCAGGGAATAAACTTGAAAGATCGTGAATTTTGTAGAGACTAAAAATATATTTAACTCCATAAATTATAAAATCATAGATTGAAATTTGAAAAAATTGAAAACTATAGGAAACAAAATTTAGATAGGTACCTTATGCAAGTGGAAGTTAGCTTCACCAATTTGAACAAGAAAATCACTTGGAACATCAGTTGCAACATACCTGCATTAAAATAATACTAGATTTTTAAGCATATATTAAATGACATCATTCAAAAATACTAGATTCTTAAAATCATTTCAAAGAATACTAAACTATTTTAATAAACATACCAAGAGTGACCTCTTTGAAGAAATCCTTCAGTCTTGACACCATGTTTGTTTGAAGTGAGAATTCCATCTCCATATTTGTGTCTTGCAGTTGAATCACTCTCAGATTCCCACATGTTGGATGGATAAAACTAGATTCACACAGAATGTACTGTTCTAAAAGGAAAGTAGCTTTAACTAAGAATCAAAACCAAAAATATATAAAATTGAGTGAAAATAGGAAGAAACACATGGAATGGAATGGTTGGAAGTATTTTAAGTTATCTTAAAGAATTGTCGGTTTCTTGTTAAAACATAGAACAAAAAATTGTTGGAGGTGTTACAGGCTGTGATGAAATGGGCATATAGTAGTAATGCTAATGAGTTAAACAGTGAATGAAGTTATGAGTATATTAGATTTGGATTGGATGATAGAAATGTATGTATAACTGTATAAGTAAGGACAATGCCAGTTTCAGTGTCTTTATGCCTCACCATACATGTCTTTTCATTTTCAGCTCACTTTTTTTTATTCTTTTAGTTGGTTATTCAATATTGTTATGTCACAAAAACATTCCTCTTATGATTAAAAATATGCCACTTGGCCTTATATAGGTTTAGTTCATTACTAATTAATAATGAGAGTGAAAGTATGGACAACCTCTAATATTTTCTTCGTTCCAAATTATAGATTGTTTTAGAAAAAAAGAAAGGTGTCACAAATTGCAATTGGTTTTAGCAATACTGATGAATGTTATTTTTTATATTATACAATTAACTATTTCTTATTTTATCTTCTTAAAATTCTTTAACTTATCTCTCATACAATCAAAGAAAGATAATTTTGTAAAAATCCATAACTTTTTTCCTATGCAAAATTAATTATATTTCTTAATTTGTGTGAAATGGTCGAAGTAACTTATGATTTGGAACGGATGGAGTAGTTGTTAACCGAACAAAAGGGCTAACATGAAAAATGGTTTTGTTATTTGAACGATCAAAATTGAACATATTTCGCGAAAATAATCTAAATGGAGAGTTTAGTTAATTTATTAATCATGTTAGTAAATGATCAAGGTATCTTTTTTAAGTGATCAATGTTAGTAATTAATTGTAAGATTAATATTTTTTTTTCATCGGTCTCAACTTGAACCCGCAACTTCCAACTCCTTAAATCTTTAGCTTAAATCGGTTCAACTACCAAACTTCGCTAAATGATAGTATTAAAGCTCATTTACCACAAATTTTCAAGCTTTCAGTTCTATCTATAGTTAAACTTCTCAAAATGATGGTTAACAAATTTCAACGTTAGTATTTAAATTAATCATCTAATAAATATAAAAGGTGGTAGTATATTTATGGTGTAAACAAAAGAGAATGAGTGAGTAGTAAAAAAGGAAAAACAAAGAGGCGGTGGATGATGGGATGGGAAGCAAAGTGAATGTGACTTGTGTGGTTAGATGTTTCGTCCTACTTGTACACCAAAATCGACAATTTGAGTTTTTACAACCTTATATTAATTGGTTATACCAATCTCCACAAATGTGGTAATAAATAAATAAATGTTCTTTTATACTATTTGAAGAATTACACATGAATGATTGGAGGATTACGTACGTAGTAGTACACTAAAACTGTTTTATTGTAAACAAATTCATGGTTGTATACCAGGCTACCTAAAATTTGGATTAAGAATAATTATACACACAAATTGTGATTAATGAATATCATATATATGTGAATATTTGAAAAATCATGATTAATGACATTAAATGTCGTGATTAATTTTTTGTGTGAATGCACGCAACTGCAAACACTAATATCTTGAGTCGAGTAGGACTGCATCAGATAACAAAACTCTTTTAAATTGTAATTAATTATATTCAATGAATGGCTAATGTGTTATGAGACATCATTGTAATTGAAAATAACTAACCACATATTTGTATTGTGTTGAGCATATAAATTATCGTAGAATTTTGCTGTCGAATTTGTGTCAGAATATCAGACCATATAAATTGTGTTGAGCAAGTTTATCTGAACATATTAAACCACATGTTTAAATTATATCAAGTTTTTAGTGTAAAACAAGCAAGTGGAATCATTTGTGTACTAAATTTTTAAGTTTCAACTTCAAGACGTGGCAGAGTGTACGAATTTGTCTCTTTTAATGTCCCCTCTCAAATGGATGGTTTTGGTTTTGCCATGCAGAAAATATGTTCGGGAAAAGATAAAATACACTCAAAACCATTTAACATCTTGAAAAAGAAAGAGATAGAAATAATAATGTGATAGATGTAAATATTGTAAGAACAAAGAGATAAATAAAATAAAAAATGTTAATGAATAGTATTTGAAATTTAGGATGTTAAAAGTTGAAATACCAGGCCCTAGTAATCTGAACTACTACCATAAATGACTTAATTTATTTATTCTCACGTGATAAAATTATAAGACTAGTATGTACTGTACAACTTTTTAATCGCCGTATTTCGACGAAATTTACTGCAAGAATAATAGTATGAATTGAGTGACTTAGGAAATATGGGTAAAAAGATCAAAATTAGTAAGAACTCGAAAAACATTATAAAAAAAATCAAAAATAATATTTACACATTCATGGAACATTTTCTAAAAAAAATTAGAAGGAATTTCAAAATAAAACAAAATTAGATTGGGAGCAAATTTGAGGTGTCTAAAAACAACTATCTTGACAAAATAACTTTGGACACAAAACCTTATTTATGTAAGACTTAAAATCTTTTTTTAATTAAATCTTTTGAACAAAAGAAATCTAATTGGATTCTTAAGAAATGTAAGACTCAACATCATGTAAGAAGTCACTGAGGTCATATCACAAAATACAAATATTCACCCAAAAAATAGTATACGTGTAACTTATTTTGAAGGAGTATACGTGTAACTTTTATGATCTCAATTCTCACCAACATTACAACTAAAATTTGAGAGAAAGAACAAAATTAAAAGTTCTGACAAAACAAAAGGTGCTAGGCAATGAAAATATACAAAGAAATTGTCACAATAATAAAAGGTTAGAACATCATCTATAATTGGAAAGTTAAAACAGAATTGAGAGATGAAAAAAAAAATGAAACATTTTCTTATTAGCAATTGAATAAGAATTAATGTGAAACCATGCAGGGAACTCTCTTCCTGCTAAATAACATATAGCCGAACATATTATTCCTACGGAAGAACTTAAATGCATGTTTGGATTGACCGCGAATTTTTCAGAAGTACGGTGCACCATTATTATTTCGACAAGACTATATTATTTATGATCTTTAGTTATGTTGAGGCAAACGTCCATTGAGAGCAGCTAGCCTATTTCCCAACTGAAGCAGTTCCTTACTTGTGTCATCTTTGTGCATAACCACTTCAATGAAACATAGACAATTCTTTTTACTCTCCATTGTTGTATTTATTGCTTCTATTAGCTCTTCCTCACAATGCACCTTCAAGTAGAGCATTAATGTTAAAAGCTTATGAATTTGATATTCTTAATTGATGTTTACAAGTGTTTTTTAAGATTGTCTCACCTTGGCAGTAAAACACTTTCCTTCACCATTGTCTATTGTTTCAATTAGTCCAGCATAGTTCCAATTTTTTATCACATTGTAAGGCCCATCATGAATTTCTGCCTCAGTTGTGTAACCACCATTGTTGATTAGAAAGATGATGACATTTTGTCCCCATCGCAACATTGTTGAGACTTCCTGTCCAGCCACCTGCAAGATAATTCAAAGTTTAGTAGGTTAATCATTTAAACTGTTGATGGTGTTTCTAGATTTTTCATAAATTCTTTTTATTGAGAAATATGATGTGAAAATGTATTTATAAGTGGCGGACAATCCATACTTCACAAGGTAGTTTTCTTGAGTTTAGTTAGGCTCATCCCAAATTCTAGGTTGTATCAGAGTCTTTCCAAGATCTGTTAGACCCAACCGTTGTCGGGTCACTCAGGTCAGACTTTAGATGTTCAATCCTAGACGTGAAGGGTGTGTTAAAAAGTCTGAAATTAGATGAACCATGACCGAAAACTATGTTTATAAGTGGTCAACAATCCTCATCTTAGAAATTGATTTTGTAGGCTTGAGTTGGACCATGACCCAAATTTTAAGACTTTTCACGCCTTCTATTTTTTACACGGTGAGACTTGGATGAATCAAATCATAAACTAAAGTATGATCAAATCAAAGAGTAAAAATTAATCACCTGGAAACAACCATCACCAATACATGCAATGACTCTCTTTTGGGGATTAGATTTTGCATATCCAAGAGTTGCACCAATTGACCAGCCTAATGATGCATATTGCAATTGACATTCATACCTATAATAATATAAAGCCAAATGTTACTAGTCACAATTTTATTATATTCTTAAATTTGTTCTAAACAATTTTCTTACCCGCATCCTTGTGGAAGTTTCAACTTCTGACTGTTAAACCAAGCATCACCACATTCAGCAATCACAGCACTGTCACATGACAACATTTTTTCTATGTGTCTGAACAAAACATTGATTCTTAAAGCCTCCTTAGGATTACATTGAACTGGAAAACCATCTGGTATGAAAATTCTTTTGTAGTTCTCAATAGCAGTCGCGTTGCGTTCGAGTCTTTTCGTAAGCGCTTTAAAAAATTCCTTCATTGAAATATTTCCAAAAGTAGGTCCATTTCCAATAACAACTCTATTAGGAAGTACTGTAATGGCCTTTTCCTTTTTGATTAGTAGTGAGTGTCCCATTGTGATAACATCATTGAATAATGGACCAGCAAATAAGTATGCATCAGCAGATTCAACAATTTCTGCACAGAAAGAAGTGCTAGCTACACCCCAATAGGTGCCAATGAAGTGAGGGTGATTTTCTGATACCATACCTTTTGCTGAAGGTAAGACTGCTATTGCATAACCTGATGCATCTGCTACTTCCATGAAAGCTTCACTAGCTTTCGATATACGCATCATTGGACCACCTACCATTACTGGTTTGGTTGCTTTGTTTAACAATTTTGTTGTTGCTTCCACAGCAATTTCCAAACTCATTTGATTAGTCACTCTGACGAAAAAACCGAAAGTGGGCTCATTAATTATTATTATTATTAACCATCCGGGGAACGTAGTAATCAAGTATTTGAATTGCGGTAATCATCTAAATTGTTGTCACATGTAATGTCAAAATAGATAGATAAATACATACTTAGAAACAAAAACATTGATATATATGAGTTTGGTAAGAAAATCACAGGCACATATGAGTATGACTTACTTGGGAGTCAAATAAAAAGGGATAGATTGGTCAGTGAAGGAAGAATGAGGGATGGTAGGCAAGTTGCAGGCTATACTGATATATACAGGCTTGCTTTCTCTTAGAGCTATTGCAATGGCTGTATCAATCTTTTCATGTGCATCATCTATATCTTTTATTACAGCCTGAAATAATCACAGTAATAATACAATAACCCAATCTTAGGCTTTAATTTAGAGTGAAGGGCAAACTGAAAGAAAAAACACACAAACCTATCTGGTCCTTAAAAATGAAAAGCATTAATATTTATTTAAACATGGTCAAATCTGAATTTAGAATCTGAACTGTGTGTAGTCACAATTTTAGATTTAGAAAAGAAAAATCAAAGTCTACATTGAAATCTAGATCGTCTAATTTTAATTGAAGATGCGGGTTAATGCACACAACCGAAATCCTTGAATTTGGTGGAAAAGTTACCTGATGACAAGTTACAGGCTCAAAACAACGAAGTTCCTGACTAAAATCAGGTAAACCAATGGTATGATGGAGAATCTTGTTACTTCCAAAATCATTGGAATTTGGGGCACCAACAATGCATATAATTGGAAGATCTTCACTATAAGAACCAGCAATAGCATTAAGAATGCTAAGTCCGCCAACATTAAAAGTAACAACACATGCACCAACACCTCTACATCTAGCATATCCATCAGTGGCATAACCAGCATTTAACTCATTACAACATCCAATTAGATTAATTTCAGGTTCAGCTACTAAATAATCAAGAAGTGTAAGGTTAAAATCTCCAGGTACAGCAAACACATCATTGATTCCAATTTCAACTAAACGTTTTGCAATGTGGTGACCAAGGGTGTCACTCTCATTTTTAACCAACAAAGCTTTATTTTGGATACTACAATTTGGTTTATTATTCATACTATCATTAGTTACATGATTTTGGAAACCATTCAAACCAACATGGTTGTTGATAGGCTCATTGCTATTTTTCCTAATTGTTGTCATTTTTGGAACCTTCAAAGATACAAATATTGATATATGAAAGTTTACTTTGTGTTTAGATGGAGATTTTTTCCTAAGGAATAGGTATCCTAACAACCCAATGCAACTACTTAATGTGATATTAATATTAATAAAGTTCAACTAAATTTGCATGCCAATGGTGTATTTTCTTCTAATTGTTTTAGTATTTATAGGAACTCTTTGGACTTTTTTTGAGTAGGAATGAAATTTGGTATCGCGTGGTTTACAATAGCGCACCAACTTTCGGAGTTATATTTCATCAAATTAATTCTATCAAAAATTAATAGTCACGTGGTCCTCGTAAAAAAGAAATGGTCCTAAATTAAACTCCAAAACATGTAATTCTTTTAGATAAACGAAATGATAACCATCGTCGAAAACTCTTTCACACACATAAGTTGAGGAGTCGGAATTCGAACCTTAAACTTAGCGTTCGGCTTAACAATTTCAGTATTTTTTTTTAGTTGAGTTACGACAGTTGAAGAAAAAATGTATAACATTTTGAAAAAATAACTTAGATTAAGGAGAAATAAAAAAATAAACCCAATTCTCACATAACATAAAGTCAAATTTTTATTTTTATTTTTGGTAGTTTAGTTGGTGGAATTCACTTTTAACTTAAAGTCAATCTTCTTAAAAATACTAAAAGTCAATCTTAGTCTTAAGTTATGAAGCAAAAAATATATAATTTAAAAAAAATGAACTTCTCCATTGTTAAAATGAGCTTCTCCATTATTAAGCAAAAACTGAAGCAGGAACAACAATTTTCATCTAGACATGGGGAGAGGGATACCTAATTTGGAATGGGGAATGGATAGGTGCAGACCCATTCTTCTACAAGATGTGTACATGCATCCTTAGTGTGGGAATACCCATAGAGATGCATCTCTAGTTAAAGAGAAATGATATTTATACAACTATTTTTTCACAATTTTTTTACAACTTTCTCTCTCAAGATAGAAAAAAGAAGTTGTCACAAAAGTTGTCTCATATGGTTGTTGAAATAACACTACTCCTAGTTAAAGGAGTTATGGTTGGTTGGTAGTATAAAATATAGTAGAGCCTAAAAAGCTGGTCCTTCCTCTCTATCTTTTAGTTTTTACCATTACTCGTTGTCTACGGCTGTGTTTGGTAACACAAAAAAGCTAGCTTATAGTTTGTTGGATTAGCTTATAAGCTCGTTAGAAGAAAACGTGACGTGTTTGGTAACAAGCTTTTTTCATGAGCTTATAGCGTTTTTTGAAAAGCTATTTCAAGTAGCTTTTTAGCTTATAGCTGGTAGCTTTTTATATTTTCTTCCAACTTTAACCCTATTAATTTAATTAATTATTTTTTTAATTAAACAAGTACCCATGTTCATCTTTATAACCGCCCCATTTTTTCCCTTAAATAAAATGCCGTTTTTTTTAAGGAGCACTTATATATATATATATATATATATATATATATATATATATATATATATATATATATATATATATATATATATATAATATTTTTTTATGGAAATGCTTTATATTTTGTTATAACTAACCTGTCGTACACCACACAAAAAATAACTAGCCTATTTTTTTTTTAAAGGAAAAAATAACTAGTCTATTGTACGTTGTAAAATTTTATATATTCTACCTCACATTTTGTTTCCACATTTCTCTTATTTTTGGGACTCATTAAGCAGAGATCAAAATTGTTAGTGAATTTTTTTTAGGATTAAAAGTCGAAGAATTTTTTTATGGAGACTAAGACCAAAAGTTTGAATATTTATAGGGACCAAAAACATATTTAACTATAATTAAAAATATTAAAAAATAAATACATTACAAAAAAAATGTGTGCGTCTATATGTATATTAAAAAAAAACATGTCATTTTATGTCATTTTATATTTATCAGCCACTTCAACAGCTAATTTTACCAAACACATTATTTTTAATAAGCAAGCTTTTCAGCTATCAGCTATCAGCTAGCTTTTCAGCTATCAGCTAACTTATCAGCTATCAGCTAGCTTATAGCTTCTTTTTACCAAACAGAGCCTACATGTTTTTGGACTTATTTGAGATTATCTAATAATACAAGTTTTGTGAAACTGTTTGATAGAACTGGAGTAGCTTTATAAAAATAATTACTTACAACATATACAAAAGCAATTTAATGTTATTTTATCTTTTGCTATAACAATAGCTAATGCCATTACACAAGCAAATAAAATAGGCAAGAATATTTTGACAATCTAAAGAGGAACAAAGAACAACAGGAGAAACAAATATTTCCCAATCACTTCTGCCCGTTTCTTTTATCACTTGTATGAGCAAGAAAATGAAAATTCTAGTTTGTCAACATCAAACTAATTGAATAATAAAGCCTTATGGAGAACAATACAATCTTTTATCGTGATTATTGAAAAAATAATGTTAACAAAAAAAAAAGAACAGCATGTATTTTACATTTACTGAGTCACACATTTAGAAATCATTACTTTATAATTGATGCCCCTCTTTGCTTCTGATCTCATCCTTTAAAGAGGTAAACATGAAATTCCCCGACAATAGTGCTTCTTTATCTGCCATTCAAATTCCATGACTTAGTAAATACAAAGTTGAAAGGGGGGAAAATAACATCTCCATAAGATCTGCAGAGTTTTTCATAAACATATATCTTCCATGGTTTCATGTATTCTACTAGTAAAACAGCTATCATGCATGGAGTGTTCGAGTTCAATATAGCTCTGTTTTCTTGGGAGGTTAAAATTGACATGCAACTAATATTACATATTTACATTACACGACTTAATGAAAATTCTATATTTCTAACTAGATCACCACAGACACAAGAGAACGAATAATGCATGTTGAAACCCATCTAGTTAAAAGCGGAATGCAGTCCATAAAGAATATTAGTAGAAAGTTTAAAAATGTATAGATAACTAGCATGTCGTTATCAATTATAAAAAAGAGTGTGAAACTAGACAAATTGATCAAAATATTCTGTTGGAATTAAAGTTGAACTCCTAGCAAAATACTACAATTATATTTGTGGCCTCAAAACCCTTGTTCAGGGAAGGTTTTCCAATGAGAGCCTTGTAGTGAGATAGGGATCACTTCAGCCCATTTAAACAACCAGTATATAGAAGTAGGCATTAGCCAATTTTCGTTCACTTCATAATCAACAATATACTACAAACAGAAAAGTTATTTTATTTACCTGTTAAAGTCATGCAATTTACTTCCCGTCGAGCATACCTGGCCAACGCCTATAAAAAAAAGATGATTTCTGTATCAATGTTGTTGTACTGAATATAATTAAGGAAAATAGGTAAGCATTGCGAAAGCAAATATAAGCATCAGGTATTTAAAAAAATGAAAGGCAAAGGAGACAGAGAGGAACAAAACAATACAAAAGATGACGATGTCATGGAGTTTTCTAATTGTCAATATTGTTATTTTGGAAAGAGTTCTAGACAAAAAGGAAAAAAGGACTCCAATATGATAAGAATATATTAAAAAATAGGGTTAATGCAATATAGGTCACTTTGGTTTTCCCCTGTAAAATTTTTTTGTCAGATTCCGTCCTTCTAATTTTATTTTTTTTTGGAATACCCCCTAGGCCAGCTGACTGTGCATTTTCGCTGATGTGGCACGCTGAGTCACCGTTTTCTGATGACGTGGCACGCTGACTGTATAATTTTTTTATTTGTGTACACATGGCATTTGTGATTTTTTTTTAAAAATAATTTAAAAAATTTAAAAAAATGAAAAATAATGAAAACAAATGCTGAAAAAATAAAAAATTCTGGAAAAATTAATAAAAATGATTAAAAAACTAAAAAAATCAGGTAAAATGAAAAAATTCTAGAAAAATTAATGAAAAAAAATCTGTAAAAATTATAAAAAAAAAATCTGGAAAAGATTAATATATATCAAAATTGTCGAAAAAATTATAAAAAAAAATATGAATTAAGTTCCTGAATTTTTCCTTTTTTTATAAAAATTCTAATAAAAAATAACACTTCTTATAAAAATTTCAGGAACTTAAACTATTTCGAATTTTTTTAAAATAATAAGAAAATATATTTCAAAATTTTAAAAAAAAAATTCAAGAACTTGATCTTATTTAGAATTTTTCAGGAACTTAATTAAGATTTTTTTTATATAATTTTTTCGAAAATTTCGATACATATTAATTTTTCCAGGGGGGTAAAGGCCTATTAACCCTAAAAAATATTAATTAACAATAATCACTATAATCCTTCAAGAGAAGCCAAAATGTTAAACCGAGAGCCTCAACTGTAGGTTGAATGAAGTAACTTGACTGATGAATGCTTAACAGCTAATAAATAATATGACTTGAATTGGTCTTTGGGTTCAACATCATGGCTTAGATAGACTTTTCAGGAAGCCACACACAACACGATATCTGTTCTACAAATATAAATAAAAATGTAACCATCATTTAGAAGACATACCTGCACTGATTGCCATGCAGCTTCATCTGGTGTTGAAGAACCATCGTCGGAGAATATATTCCTGGAGAAAAACATGGATAAGGTTATACTTTTTCTTCAAACTTGGGTTGGGCCTAATTCAACTAATAAACATGTTTTCAGGTCATATCTCATCCGATGTGGGACTCTCAACACACCCCTCTCACGCTCAGGACCGAACATCTGGTACGTATCGACAAGTAGCCAAATAGCAGGCAGCCCAATGGATCATGGATAAGCTTTGACACCATCTTATAATTTCCTCTCAATCATTAAAAATCAATTTGGTGAGTACCAAAAGGATGAGATCAGATAATGGCACTGTACTTCAATCATGCCATTACCTCATTTTGTCATAAAGAGGGAATTATCCACAAGTCTTGTGTCAAAACACAACAAATTGCTTTTTAATGATTGAGAAGAAATTTGGGAAGACATTGTTGGGACTGGCATTGACGACTCTTAGAATTTGGGTTGAGCCTAAGTGCCTAACTCAATCCCAGCAAACAAGCTTGTAAGGTGAGGGATATCTCACTTATAAACATATTTTCATACCATATCTATTCTGACGTGGAACTCTCGACATACCCCCTCACACCCAGGACTGGGCATCTGGTGCATGATCTGAGTGGCCAGATAACCAGTATCTCAATGGAATTTGGATATGCTTTAACGCCATCTTAGAATTTGGGTTGGGCCTAACTCGACCGCTACAAAACCGGCTTGTGATGTGAGGGTTTCAGACCATATCTCATCCGATGTGGGACTCAACAATTTCGTTGTGATATAAGAAAATATCATATAATATCTTTGGTATTATATCCGAGAATATTAGTTTATTTTCTAAGAACAGTATCTGATCTTAAAGCATCTAAGAATATCTCTTGGGATTAGTTTTTACATTACTGAGATATTATCAGGAGTTAGTGTTTCGTCTTTCGTATAAGCTACTATCAAGTTATTATCAATAATATTCAAGCTCGTTTTATTTTTCTCATCCTTTTATACTAAAACCCATCACTTCAACAACTTCGAATAAAGCAGATCTTTTATACAAAGTATGCAAGCTTCTTCACTCTTTCAATATCCAAAACAGTGGTTAACAAACAAATGATTAATTGACAGGGTCCTACTTTCAATAGGCGCAAAAGGAGAATTGAAGAGGATGAGTTCATATCAAAACCAACCTCCATATAACAGTAGCAAAATCACTCGGTTTAGCTTCTGGAAGTATAGCAGCATCATAAGCAACGATATTCCCATAAAAGATCTTCTCCAGCTCCTTCATCCACTTAATCAATAGTAGGTTAACCTGTCATTTCAAATTAAATGACCACAATTCATCAAGAGAGGCCAATTCCTACATGTACTCTCAAACTATTTTGGGAAAAAGTGTAAGAAAATTAATTTATGGTAAAAATCTTATATGTATTTGTAGAATAGAACTCACCCCAGCTTTGGAGACTCTAAGCTCCACATCATGATTGTAAATCTCATAAAGGTACTGCCCAAATTCAACGCCATCATTTCCCTCTTGCTTAACGCGGCGCAAGTAAAACCACATGTGAAGTACAAGCAAAGAAAATGTTGTTTTGAATGTTTTCTCCAAGTTAAACACTGCAGACAGAAGAAAGAAGTTTATAGGATGTTGCAAACAATAACACTAGTATAACAAGCACTAATCCACACATCAAACTCCTTCTACACCGAATGTGCTTGACTCTGACTGATTTGCAAACATATAATTTTAGAAAATGGTATATCTAGCCACCAGAACATGCTGGAGTTTAAAAGTTGTCTTTACTTAAGTGGTCGGAACTTTAAAAGTGAGAAAAATATATCAAAAAGAGGAAATATGATCTTGATAATTCAATAAGAAAAAGACCATAAAATAAAGTTTCGTGAAGATTTCATTTATCTTTAGGAATGAAATCATTAGAGAAAAAGTCAAGGTATTTCATGTTGTAGAAAAGATACTACATTGTTAGCTTATAGGAAAAGGCCAACTGTTGATGAGAGAGACCAAGGAAAACTATTTGTCAAACCATATAGATTTGAATTTGAATGGCCTATCATTGAACATGATTCATGATAGTACGTTTTCATTCAATTCACAAAGTCGATCCTACCTAATAGGAAAGGAGAATGCTAAACAGTGCCCTCGGGGCATTGGTTAAGCAACAAAAACAAGTAACTTTTTATAAAAAAATGTGTAATTATTACTTAATCAAAAGTCAAAGCTTATATTTTCAAGACAAATTTTCTATTTATAGTTTCCTTAACCATTGCCCTGAGGGCACTGGTTAGCAAGACCCAACAGGAAAAGGCTTTAGTTGTTTTTATTTAAAATTTATTTAATCAGAAAATATGTTCTCCAAAAGCCCCCCAACAAAAACAGAGAAAGAAAGATGAACAAAGTAATACACACATGAACACTTGGACAGCTAACTTTTAAATCTCCAAATATTCACTAGAGAAACGATACAAAATAAATATGAGCCAAAGAATAGAGGGATGTGAGGGGAACATCTATGCACAAATATCAAAGAAAATAGCCACGACTCTTGAACTAAACTACCGGGATGCACAGGCACACATATGTCTGATGTTTGTACTACCAGGATGTTTGTATTACAAAACTCCAAACCAACCTAGATGAGTGAATTGATGGACTGTAGGTGCACAAGCATTTCCATATGCAAGCCTTTGTGCGTGCATAATGACATATATTATGGGGCAAACTTTGATTGGTTTAGTTGAGCTTATCCATTGGTATAAACACTACTGAAACTGTTTGTAAGAGCTTATTGAAACAACTTATTACAGGTCTTAAGATTATTTTCAGCTTATTCCTGTAAACTCTCTGGGATAGCTTGTGAAAACAGCTTATAACTAGATGAAAACAGTTTGATTTTAATTATCTTTTGTTATAGAAATATCTTATACTAGCATAAGAACTTAATTAAACTGTGTATCCAAACAAAGCCTACGCACATGTGTTTTCTAATGGCATGAAGAGAACTAACCTTCATAAATAAGGGGTTTATCAACTTGTGAAACAATTCTTCGGTAAACAACATTAGCCCCTCGAATTGATTTACTCTGCTTACTATAAAAGAGCATGAGTTTAAATATGAAACGCTTAAACCCCTGATAATCAGGCTCATTTACTCGAAGAGGAGAATCGAGGGGAAGTGCCAAAGAACAGGGTTTAGACCAAAACATTTTGTCTAGGTTAACCTGCAAAGCACAAAAAAAAAAAAAAAAAAAAAAACTTCATCTTTACTGTTATTTTGTGTGTAGCTAAGCTAAATTCAAGTATTGAAGGTGTGTCATGTGTCCAACACAACACTGACACATGTGATTACATTTAATTGCATACCGTAGGTTCGAATTTTTGATCTATGATTGGTGGTGGTGGTGGTGGTGGTGCAGCTGCAACCCTAGCGTAGGTTTGGTGCATTGGAGTACGAAATTTGGAGAGTGGAATAATAGCTTTGCTCCATGTTCGAAACATTCTGATTATGAATCAATCACAGTCGTTAATGGAGAGAATGGGATATGATATGAGATGAGAAATGAGGCGGCAGCGAGGAGAGGAGACTGGAGACGTGATCTGTCTGCTGCGACTGACTCTTAGATGGGTGGCTGTCTGCTGGACACGGTCCTGTTTTTAACTCACTCCCTCAACACGGGAGATAAAATAACTCTTTCTTTATATACAATCCCAAATTCATTTTATTAATTAGTAGTAGTCACAATAGTATCAAAATTTTAAAATATTGTAGCTCTCTTGATCAAAATTAGTACTTGGGTTAGGTTTCGAACCATACACTTCATTTATTAACATTTAAATGTGAACGTTAGGCTATTTGATAAAAATAAAATAAAAAAATAACCACATCACTTAATATAATTACCCAAATAAAATTTATTTATTTTCTCTCAAAAAAAAAATATTTAGGGTTGCAACTATGATACTAGATATATCAAGCTTTAGTATTGGTTTCCAGCCTTAGTATTAGTCTATGTAAGACCAATATTTTTTTATGGATTTGTATATTACGTGTACATTAGTCATTACACATGTTAAAAAGTTTAAATTATTGGTAAGTTTGTTTTAAAATTTGTGCATTTTATATTAAATATAGATAAATGTTAACTTGTTTCCATTTTTTACTCTGGAAAACTATGAATCTGTTTGTGAACTGTCATTTTTACAACTCATTCTTAAATCTGGTAAAATCTATGTTTGAACCGGAACTGGATCAAATCTGTTTTTTAACATTATTTGCACATCCTTCCAATTAAGCAGCATATTTTCTTTGTCACAGCTTTTTGTTAACTAGTTACTTTTTGTCATCATGCAAAGTGGCTGTCATGTTCAGAAAATTAAAAATAAAAAGTAAACCAGTTGCTAAATTTTCATATAAGTTCATCAAATTAAAAGGCATATTGAATCCTTCCCTAAATACAGCTGATAAATCTTAAGTGGTTGAACAAAAGTGCCTCTAAATTCAACATGAAATCTAGCTTACATCTAATCAAAATCTCCTCTTCAAGTTTAACTGGTTGTGAAGCTCTTCTGATTGCCATATAAGTTCATCAAAATATAAAGGCATATAAAATCCGTTAGAAGGTACGAATGACTAGAGATAGCAGTAGCTTTATCTGCTTATCTATTGGTATAATCTCTTTTTCAATACAGTGAAAAAATGGACTTAGATTGAGGAACTAGTTAAATACTGACTAGATGATTAGTTGATCACATACACACAATATAGACTCTAGAATACCAGAATATCATTTGATGAATATGAACAAAAAACTTAGCAAAATTTATTTGTAACTTTATTGTTTTACTATTATACACTTGAGGCATCACATAATTTCTTTGATGCATACAGAAAACTTTAAAAGTCTCAGTCTCTTAGTTTGTTGAGAGTTACTGAGTTACATGTATGTATATTTCATTTGAAAGTCTCGGCCTCTCAGCTTGTTGAGAGTTACTGAGTTACATGAAGTATATTTCCGTTTGGAAGTAAGCATAAAAAGCAGAAACAACACAATTAATTCATAAGTTTCTGAAAATATCATTTGGCTTCTTCTGATTGCTGCTAAACCAAGACAGAAGAAATTTCCCATTGTACGAACTTGACCTCTTCATTGGACTAGGAACACCCTGCAAATATCTTGTTGGCCTAAAAGAAAAGCTACTGCTGCCTTTGGAAGTAGTTGCCAAATTCTCGTTTCCATTAACCTTTGAAATAGCATCATCATTGAAACTCATTTTACTTGAATCACCATTACCATTAGACTCAATTGATAGAACAGTTGCAAAAGCAAAATTGTCCATAGAAACTGATCTCCTAGGCCGAACGATGCTAACCACATCGACAACTTGCCTTTCATTTTCACATACCTCGGACTGCCCTCCATCATTTTCTTCCCAATTCCTCGATTCAGAGTCAAAAGCACTATTTTCAAACCCTAAATTGGTTTCACTTTCACCACTATTTTCATCAAAAACATCAATTTGTGTATGTTCCAATGAACTTGAACTGGAATCATCAACAACAATAACAGACTCCAAAGACTCAACCCTAGCAACTGTAGGGTTATTAACAATTGGAGCCCTACACATAGGACAATTGGTATGCGACCTAAGCCAAGTATCAATACAAAGTAAATGAAAAGCATGATGACACTTAGGTAAAAGTCTAAGATTCTCATCTTCTTCAAACTCACTCAAACATACAGAACATTCAGTTCCTTCAATCAAACCTTCACCTCTCTTATACTTACAAACACTAATTGCATTGATAACAGATTGATGAAGACCTAAGGTTCGAATATACCAAATAGGATGATCCACCACAGATCCATGTTGATGCTGTTGTTCTTCATCATCAAAATTCCTATCATTTTGTTGAGTTGTTGATGATGGTTGTGCCCGTAAGCTGCTTCTTCTTCTTCTTGACCTGAAACTGACGTAAATTGCACGAATACAAACAAGAAAAAAAGCAAAAGCAAGAAGAGAAAGCGTGAGGATGAAGTAATTGTTGATTTTGTGGTGATCTTGTTGTGGTGGTGGTGGTGATGGAGGATAGTAATAAGGGATTTTTGGACTGGTTATACAGAAATTGAAGCAAGCAGTGCAATTTTTGCCTGATGAACAATTTGTGTGACATATTGTTTCACATAATTTTGCCATCAATTTCCTATGATGCAATTGCAACCCCATATTATTATCATTACAATTCAATTCAATTCAGATTTTGATCAAAGTTGAATTGAAGATGATGATGAAGTGAGGTCTACAATTTTGACTTTGCAAAGTTTCCAACTTATATTTTGTAATTAAATTAAATCTTATATGAATTGAGTGTATATAATACTCTAAAAATAATTAAATAATAATGATAGGGAAAATTATCCTCTCAACAAAACAAAATGACAAGGGAAAATTAATTCCAGCAGGTTTGCTAAGTTATTCTGTCATTGACTTTTAAGACATTTGGAATTGATTGATTTTTCTATGGGCAATTTGTTGGTTGGACTTCACTTTCGGTTCATATACTCTGTCGGTTGGATTAGGCCTGCTTTATTTTCATCTCTGCCCTATTTATATATCTGAACCACATAAATAAGGGATTTGGATTGAGTGCAGTTGACTGCATTGCAATCAACAAATCTGAACCGTCGATCAAGATCAGACAGTTTAGATTTTAAGTTATTTTTGGTGGTGTTGCTTCTCCGGTTTTCTCTTAGCCCGTCTTGTGGGCTTCGATGTTTTCCGGTGGTGCTTTTCTGTTTTTTTTTTTTTTGAGCATCTTAGGATAACCTTTTGGTGTATTTGTATAGTTTCTTCCTTATATATATATCGCCATTCAAAAAAAAAAAAAAAATAAGTTACGACTTTAATTGTTTTTAAATAAAAAGTTCAAATTTAAAGTATGCATCGTTTGATCTTATTCAGATGGTCTAAAATTGATTGACTGCAGTGTAGTCATGTTATCTCGACTGAACACAAACGTAGTCCATAAATTAGTGCATATCCCTTTTATTTTTGAAATGTCCATACTTGAATTCTAGAATCTAGAGCGTTTTTCAATCTTTGGATTTTAAAACTGAAACATTTCAATATACAATTCAAACCCATCTTCTTTCCCTCACTTTTACGAATTAGTTTTAGTTTTAAAAAAAAAATACTTCAAATCCTAACATTTTTTAAGATTTATACTATTGAGGTTCAGATCTTGCATTTTTTTCTTTCTAGCGAACGGGTTAAGTTCAGATTTTACAATCTAGAATATGTTCTTTATGGTTTCATATTCTAAATTTCGTAAGATGTTCAAAATTGAAAAATTGTTGATTTCTTCATGATGTTGTCAATGTTTCAAAAATAGACAGACATGTTGATCACTAGCAGCAGGTCTCGGCCACTGCCTCTGCTAGGCAAGAGCATGAAATGAGACGGAACATCGAAAGAGGCGAATCTGCAAAGTTGGAGCTAGATGAGACTAGGGTGCATGAGGCGGGGGTAGAGCAAGAGGAGGCACAACCACATCACTCTCTAGATTCATATCATGGAGGCTCGTACGACATATTTGTCTTGTCATAATACGTGAACCACTTGACCAGGCGCATATGGGGGAGTTACCTCTAATTATTATTAGTTTGGTGACACGCTTAAATGTGTAAGAAACGGGAAAAAGACCATTTGTATGAATAATCAAAAGGAAAAGGTAGTTCATAGTTGTTATAAGAGGCAGTGGATTGGAAGACCTCGCAACCATGGGCTACACCCTAATTGATCATAACATGGTGCTTGCATTTTGTGAGAGGTGGCATTATGAGACATCCAAACAGATATTACGCCAACATAGTGTATTTGCTTATAATGGTTGACTCTACCATCTTTTCAGACAAGAGAGCTACATATGTTGATGGGACAAACTTAGAGTTTTTAAGGAATTTGATATGGTTTACGACTTCTCATGAGGGACTACTGCCCTAGATTACTTATACATGGAGCTTAATGTTATTTGCCATTATAAGAAAAAGTATATCGCAGGTTATACGACAATGTTTTAGGTAACATACTCATATCATTATTTAGTTAATTGTTCAAAATATCATATTGAATGTTGTTTACTTATTAGTTTATATTGATGCACGTATGGATCCTCCAACACTTTCAGAGTATTGGCAACCTCGATTATGATCCTACATACATGGAGAATCAGGATCAACATGCAAATGTGTTTTGTCTAACCAGGGATCGCTAATAGCAAATGTGTATCGAAAGCAACTTGATCAGGTATTGCCTCAAGATGTTTTCTTCTATGCCTACACCCTTCATAATGACAAACGCCCCGTCACTGATCTAGACATCCATAAAATAACATCAACTATCATTTGTTCCTATTATTCCTAAAAATCCAACCATCTACTCAAGTTTTGACGACTCATAATCACGTGGACCTATACTGAGCATGTGGATCATATGTTGACAGTAAAGGATCGAGGCAACCATGTCATGCATGATTAGGATACTACATTGGGATATGCAAGGCTATATTTAAGGATTTAACATTCCTACTTGTTGCCCACACTTGAAGGAGAGTCATCGAGGCCAATCGAATAAGAGGAACATCTAGAGATTGTGGCAAAATAGGATTGAAATCCCACTGCAAACTTGATCCAAAGATGCGCATGTATCATATCCTTGAGAGTTGGGATACTATCCAATGGGAAGGTACTAAAAGGGATCTGAATTTGGGATTCTATTTAGCATATCCTCAGGGAGAATCAAGTTGCCTTCTTGTATCAGTCATTGTTTTACAAAATAGACTGGACCGATCAATCCGATTGAACCATGAATCAGACCTCTAATCGAACATGTGAAAACTGTTAACCTAAGCAGTTTTTATAAAGAGGTGTGTTGCTTGAACAACCATTTGTGGCAACTTTTGAGACAACCATAAATTTACAAAGAATGGTAAGTTTTACATGAAAACCAAAATAATATATATATGGAGAGAGTAAAAGATCCCTTTTATTAAAAAGATTTTATTAAGAACCGACATTTGTGAGGATTGAAATCGAGACATGTCAATTGCATATCACACAACCCACACCATTGCTTCATGCTTTGTTTTTGTTGTTTTCAGTGTTTGTTTGCTTCTAAAATTTTATCAGTAATTAAATTTTGGAATTAAAATGTCGCCTACCATCACTTCTTAACTTAATGTTTAGAGAAAACAAGAGCTCTCAATTTAAACATATATAATCATAGTCATATCTTTAGATAAAAGTATATAATTAATCTTTTTTAAAGGAAGTATATATAATTCATCTTATAAGTGTCAAATTATTTTCTAACGTATTTAAAAATTTGTAATTTAAATATTTTAAGGCATTTTTTGTTCCTGTCCAAAAAGAGTTAAAAGTTTTAAGGCATTTTTAATAATTAATTAAAATAACGTATGAATATATTTGTGTATAAAACATACATGTTATGATCAACAAGTTTAAATTTGAAGAATTATCTTGTGAAATTATGTCAGCTTTAATGATTTTCGATATTTTATCGATGCCATAATTTTATTTTATTTTTTGTTTTTTTATAGATGGAGTCATCCAGTTCAATCTAATTTGATACATATATAAAAAAATTATAAAGACGAGATCCGAGACATAAGATTTAATTCAGTTCAGACATGCAGTTCAATGTGTAACTTAGTGGTTCAACCAACAAACCAGTGACCAGATAACCATGACGGATCAATGAATCATTCAGTTTTAACATTATTACCAGAGTTTACTGAGGTTATGCCCAGCCTCGGCCAACTAGGTCAGTCTATAGAGGGTGGGGGGAAGCGTAGAATATTTCCTGGTACATATTTATTAAATAGATTATCCCTTAAAATTATGAAAACTTGCGTTCGTTCATTCAACACATCTATCCGTTCTTATTATTGTATAACGTGTGCAAACTATAAACAATATTTTTGTATGAAATTTACATTTCGATTAAAATTATATGTGTATTTGATTCAAAATTTGTGTCAAATACATCAACTTATGTTGACTCATTTTTGCATATTTTGGGACATAGGGAGTAATATTTTTTTACACTAATCATGCGGTTCAATCTAAATCAACCTTCTTATAAAAAAGAATAAAAAATGTATTCTTTCATTACCATAGATCTCTAATAAAATGCATTTAAACATTAACCAAAAAACAAGGCTAGCAATCAAAACATTACCAAATCAGAATTTAAGATACTTACCAAATTAGCAAACAAGTTAAAATATTACCAAATCAAACAATTTTTAACATGTGATGTTTGTTGGCAAAACCGCGTACAAATAAATTCAGTTTTTTTCTTTATCATAAAGTGCATTAACAATAGTGTTATCAAAAATAGTTATCCTTCAAAAATAGTTATAAAAAAATAACAGAGCTATTAGCAAACAAAATATTATAAAACCAAATTTCATATCAAACAATTTTGTCATATCACTTTTTTTGACACGTTTAGCAAGACCCATTCCAAAAAAGGTTCATTCTTTCATTTATCGTAAGTCTCTCATAAAAATGCATTTAGCATTACATGCCAAAAATAAGAGATATTATTAAACAAAAGCATCTTGTCAAAAAAAAAAAAAGTAAACAAAAGCATATCAAATAATTAATTGGCAATTTTTTTAATTCTATTTTTAGATTTTTTAACAGGGGCAATAACATTAAAAAAAAAAAAAAATCTTTATCGTACTAATAAGAGCTATTAGCAAACATAAGCAAATCAAATAATTATTGGCAAATTTCTTAATTCTATTTTTTGATTTCTTAACAAGGGAGATATCATTAAGAAAAACATTATTTATCGTCCTCGTGAGCTTAGCTCAGCTGATATGGACAATGCATAATATATGCAAGGTCCATGGTTCAAACATCGGCCAACAAAAAAAAACATTATTTATCGTTTTTTTTTTTAACAAGAAAAAAAAAAAAAAAAAAAAACATTCTTTATCGTACTAATACATCTTTTGACTTACATAAAACAACATTTTTCTTTTGACCAAGTATTTTTTTTTACGTAGTCGTTAGAAATCCATCCATTAAGTGAAGAATTTGAAGCCAATTTAGATGAATTAATTTATCTTCTTAAAAAAAAAAAAAGTGAAATATTTGGATTCAAAATCAAAAATATATTGATGTATGCGCACCTGGACACAACCAATAAAAAAAAAAACAAATAAATCACTCCTAAAGTGCGTAACAATACTTGTGAAAAAACAAAACTATTAGCATTCAGCAAACAAATGATTACCAGATCAAATTCCAAATCAAACAATTGGCTAGATGACATTACCAGTAGGAAAATTAATCAATGCATATATAACATAATATATTGGAGTTTATTATTTAATAATAATTCGGTCCATACACGATGATTTCTTCAAGCGGAAGAAAGAACAGCATATATGAAATTCAAAACCTAAGAGATCGATAACATAATGTAGATAGAGAACTCTACAATTCATATCCTAACTCCTAAGTTTCAAAGAATCAAAGCGGTCGCCCCAAGGGCGACAACAAAGATCCCAACAAATGAGAATCCATGGGAAACAGCACCACTTTTGCGAGGTGCAGGAGCAGGAGCATGAGCAGGAGGAGAAGATACCGACGATGGAGAGAGAGGAGACACCGATGATGGAGATGGAGCAGCAGCTGGGGTAGTCAAAGAAGAAACTTTGGGAGATGTCGTTGGAGATTCTGCGACGGCGGTGAAAATGAACATTGCTACCAAGAGCATCATCATGCAAGTGCGAGACATTCTCAAAACTAGAGAGAGAAACAGAGTGAGTTCCAATGAGAGAGAGTGAGAGAGGTGAAGAGAAATGTATGAGTGAAAGAATAAGGGTCATTGATAGAGAATTTATAGAAGGAGAAAGCGCGTATTAAATCGAAACCATACAAGTGGAATTAGGGTTTGAGCAAAGAGATATTGTTGACCGTTGATCAAATAGTTTTCCAAATTAATAAAAATCGCTAAATTTAATAAGATTAAAATAAAAAATTAGAAAAATAGAAGGAGAAAGCGCGTATTAAATCGAGACCATACACGTGAAATTAGAGTTTGAGCAAAGCGATATTTTATTTTTTTGAAAGAGCAAAGCGGTATTGTTGAATGGTAATCAAATTGTTTTTCATATAATTAATAAAATTCTCTAAATTTTATAAGGTAAAAATAAAATAAAAATAGAAAAATCATTTGAAATTTAGAGTTTTATTGGTGACTCGTATCTGTAAAAAAGTTAATTCAAAACATAAATTAATTTTAAAATTATTAAATACAAAAAATGCCATGGAAATAAATGATTTGAGGAAGGTATCCAACAAAATCATCGGAGCGTTTGCCTTGCCGGGAACTTCTATGATACACCCACAATTTTGAGTGTACCGGTACTCTTATTGCACAAAATTTATAAATTAACAATCACTTTAATGAAATAAAAAGGTATTTATCAATATTTATATTTTAGAAAACATCATTTCATAAGAAAAACCATCGTTTCATTGTTTATAAGGATTATATTAAAAAAATTACATTTTGTCATAAAAAATAATTAATATTCATTGTTATGAGTAATAAAAATTCTTAAAAATTAAATTTTATTTCGTCGAAGCTTTTGGTAAATAAAATTTAATTATCTTAGTTGTCAATGATAGAAAATAATTATTTTTCTTCAAAAAAACAACTGATTTATTATTAATTTTACGACTTGGTGTACCGATACACCCAAATTCATTGGGTGTACCATAGAATTTGCCTTGCCTAAAATCTAATTTATTTTAAAATAAAATTTTGTTTTCAATTTTTTTTTAATTTATATTTTACGTTTTTAATAAGTTTTTTTTGGTTTTCTAAAATAATAGGGCCCTTTTGAAAAAATAACGGGAATTAAGATAGTGGATATTTGTATTAAATATGTTTGTAATTACTATTGTTTTTACAAATTTATCCTTCAAGAGAGAGAATTGGTTTATATTTTCAACATCTTATTTATTGTTGATTGAAGAAAAAAATGAATAATAAATAAGGCATGTAGGTAAAGAAATAATTAATGTAGTTGGAAATAGCAAATGAGTCTTATAAAAAGGGACAAAAAAAAATTCTCAAAAGGGTCTTATAATTAAGGACGGATGTAGTATTTTTTTTAGTCTTATTGCAAAACAATTATTTTGTTTTAAAGAGTCCCTAGCAAAGTGCACGAATTTATTCGGGAATTAAATGTTGATTGGGAAGTTTTTGTAAACAGACTGTGATAAGGAGGAAATGAACGTTCGTGAGGCATTAAAGGAAAATTATTAAAGAAAAGGAAAGTAATTAAAGGGAAATAATAAAAAAAATGTCATGCTAACCGGTGTTCCTAGGGCACTGGTTAAGCATACCATAAAAGAGAATTATTACCATAAAAGAAAACTGTTTTTGACTTTATTATAAATTAATTACATAATTTCAATGCATTAACTACTATACAATTTCTTTTTTTATATCCTTAACCATTACCCCGGGGGCACCAGTTAGCATTTCCCTAAAAGGATTCGAATCAAAGCCATATTGGGATACTTATTATTCCAAAAATACTACTAGTATTAAAAGTTAGGCTTAAGTGCAGTTTTACCCCCACTATTTTGATTGAATTTAGATTTTGTCCCCTATTTTAAAACTCGGAATTTTACCTCTTCTATTTTGATTGATTCTGGATTTTACCCCCCTATTTTAAAACTTTGAATTTTACCCCCTCTATTTTATGTTTGTCAAGATTTTGCCCCTCCCCCTATTTTATCCACATAATTAATTATTTATATTAAATGTTTTTTTTTATTTTTTTATTGAAAAAATCAAAATAAAACTAAAAAAATACTAAAAAAAATGAATAAAAAATACTAGAAAAAATGCATAAAACTAGTATGATCTCTAAAAATAAAATAAAAAACTATTATGAAAATAGCAAATATTTAGAGGTGCAAACTAGTTTTTTCATTGTTTTTCTATTTTTTTTGCGTTTTTTTTTACCGAATTAATATTTTCTAATCGTTTCTTTATTTTTCTAGTATTTTTTGTTCTTTATTTTAAAATAGGGGGAAAAATCCTGAAAAACGTAAAACAAAAGAGGTAAAATTCCGAGTTTTAAAATATAGGGGCAAAATCCAAATTCAATCAAAATAGAGGGGGTAAAATTCCGAGTTTTAAAATAGGGAGGAAAAAATTCAAATTCAATAAAAATTGCATTTAAACCTAAAAGTTAAAACAAACTTTTTGTAAAAAGGAGAGTGTGAAGCAAGCTAATGCTTAGTGGACAAGGTGTAAAAACCATGAGTCATTTAAAACAACCTAAAAAATATAACTAGTTATGTACGTGAAAGAAAAATTATAAATTATTTTACAAAATTATCATTTATTAATTGTATAAGAACGTAATATTAGTTTGAGCTTAGCTCAATTATTAGAAACATTGTATAATTTACGTCGGGGTTTAAAACTTAGAGATGCGTCAAAATGTTTAGAAGCCCAACCACGTGAGTTTGGCGTTGATTCAGCTTGTGCTGGATTAAGGCGTTTTTTTACGTAAATGATACGACAAACATAGGCATCAAATCAGATAATGCATGACAAAATCACAATATGTATTACTGAAGAAAAAAAAAATGATGGTTTTTGTTTTTTAGATAATTGATTTCTTCTGCGCTGGATTGGTCCTCAATCAGTTTGGTCTTAAAGGGAGGGTGTCCTTTACTTGGTAAGATAAATCCCACCGAGGCTTTGTTTGCAACTTGGGTTTTGGAGGGAAAAAGAGGGGAAGGAAAGGCTTATGAAGTGGTAAACTCTTATTTGCGAGTTTTAAAAAAATAAAGGAAAGTTTTTGGGGGGTTTTGAAGAGCTTCATTTGTCCAATTTTAAAGTTCCCCCAAATTCGGGGTTTTGGGGGGTTAAACATACAAATTGACAATTTTGCCCTCATAATAATTCAAAATTCCAATTTTAGACATTACTGAATTATTATAATCTTTTTCAAAAACAACTTATTCAAAACAACTTATTTATACAAAACAGCTTATTACGACCTCATTTTCAAAACCGCTTATTCAAAACAACTTATTTATACAAAACAGCTTATTACGACCTCTTTTTCATAAACAACTTATTCAAAACAACTTATTTATCCAAAACTGCTTCTTACGACCTCATTTTCAAAAACCGCTTATTCAAAACAACTTATTTATACAAAACAGCTTATTACGATTTCTTTTTTAAAAACAACTTATTCAAAAGAGCTTATTTATGCAAAACAGCTTATTACGACCTCTTTTCAAAAAACAACTTATTCAAAACAACTTATTGATGCAAAACAACTTATTACAACCTCTTTTCAAAAAACAACTTATTCAAAACAACTTATTGATGCAAAACAGCTTATTACAACCTCTTTTCAAAAAAAGAACTAATTCAAAACAACTTATTGATGCAAAACAGCTTATTACGATCTCATTTTCAAAAACAGCTTATTCAAAACAGCTTATTTATGCAAAACAGCTTCTTATGACCTCTTTTCAAAAAAGAACTTATTTAAAACAACTTATTGATGCAAAACAACTTATTACAACCTCTTTTCAAAAACCAACTTATTCAAAACAGCTTATTGATGCAAAACAGCTTATTACGACCTCATTTTCAAAAACAGCTTATTTATGCAAAACAGCTTATTACAACCTCTTTTCAAAAAACAACTTTTTAATACAGCTTATTGATGTCAAACAGCTTATTACGACCTCTTTTTCAAAAAACAGCTTATTTATGCAAAATAGCTCATTAAGATCTCTTTTTCATAAACAACTTATTCAAAACTGTTTATTTATGCAAAACATCTTATTACGACCTCTTTTTTTAAAACAACTTATTTATGCAAAACTGGTTTTTACGACCTCTTTTTTTTTTTTTTTTAAAAAAAAAAAACAGCTTATTCAAAACACCTTATTTATACAAAACAACTTATTACAACCTCATTTTTAAAAACAACTTATTTATAAAAAAAAAAAAAAAAAACAACTTTTTACGGCATCATTTTCAAAAACAGCTTATTACGACCTCATTTTCAAAAACAACTTATTCAAAACGACTTATTTATGCAAAACAGCTTATTACGACCTCATTTTGAAAAACAACTTATTCAAAACAGCTTATTTCTGCAAAACAGCTTATTACGACCTATTTATGCAAAACAACTGTTTTTGAAAATGAGGTCGTAATAAGCTATTTTGCATAAATAAGCTGTTTTGAATAAGGTGTTTTTGAAAATGATTAAGGTGTTTTTGAAAATGATGTCGTAATAAGCTATTTTGCAGAAATAAGTTGTTTTGAATAAGTTGTTTTTGAAAAAGAAATCGTATTAAGCTGTTTTGCATAAATAAGCTGTTTTGAATAAGTTGTTTTCGAAAAAGAGATCGTAATAAGTTGTTTTGCATAAATAAGCTGTTTTTTGAAAAGAAGTCGTAATAAGCTGTTTTGCATAAATAACCTATTTTGAATAAGCTGTTTTTGGAAAAGAGGTCGTAATAAGCTGTTTTGAATAAACTGTTTTTGAAAAAGATGTCGTAATAAACTGTTTTGCATAAATAAACTGTTTTGAATAAGCTGTTTTTTTGAAAAGAGGTCGTAATTAGTTGTTTTGTATAAATAAGCTGTTTTGAATAAGTTGTTTTTGAAAAAGATGTCGTAATAAGCTGTTTTGCATAAATAAGCTGTTTTGAAAAGGCTGTTTTTGAAAATGATGTCGTAATAAGTTGTTTTGCATAAATAAGCTCTTTTGAATAAGTTGTTTTTTTTTAAAAGAGGTTGTAATAAGCTGTTTTGCATAAATAAGCTGTGTTTGAATAAGCTGTTTTTAAAAATGAGGTTGTAATAAGCTATTTTGCAGAAATAAGCTATTTTGAATAAGTTGTTTTTGAAAATGATGTCGTATTAAGCTGTTTTGTATAAATAAGTTGTTTTTAATAAGCAGTTTTTGAAAAGGATGTCGTAATAAGCTGTTTTGCATAAATAAGCTGTTTTTGAAAAAAGAGATCGTAATAAGTTGTTTTGCATAAATAAGCTATTTTGAATAAGTTGTTTTTTAAAAAAAATATCGTAATAATTTGTTTTTCATGAGATAAGCTGTTTTTTAAAAAGAGACCATAATAAGTTGTTTTGTATAAATAAGTTGTTTTTTATAAAGTGATTGTAATAAGTTTTTTTTTATTCTATAAATAATTTGTTTTTTATGAAATAAGCTCTTTTGAATAAATTAAAAGATAAATTACAAAGTATAACACAATGTATTAATTTTAAGAGAAAAAAAAAGATAAAATAGGAAAATTATAACATAAGTCATTCATCTCCTTTCCTTGTTGGTGTTTTAACTCCCAAACAAACAAGGAGAAGGTTTTCCATCCTTTCTCCCTTCCCTTCTCCTCCTTAGCCTTTCATTTCCTTCCCTTCAAAACTCGCAAAATAAGGCTAAGATGCCAGGATGCCACTCTGATACTCTTGTTGTTCTTCATATACTTTTTTAGCATTACTTTGTCACCCTCAAATTTAACATTTGCTCTATTTCATAACTACTTTTTTTTGTTAAGTATAAGTTATACTTATTTCCTTTCAGTTGTTTGAGATGGGCATAGAACTTTCACTAGCACGTCTGAAAGCTCTTGTAAGAGACATATAAAACACAGATGCAGATATAGAGACACTTCAAATATCAAGACAACCTGACCTTAAGCCATTTTACTTCATTAATTTGGTTTAGTTGTCTTCAAAAATACAAACAATATTGTCTCTAAATGACTCATGACGTATTTTCACAACCTTGTTAAATTGGTTTTAAAAATGTCACTAGAAGCCTAAAAAAATAAGGTGAGACATGTGATTTTCTTATGTAAGACAAGGTTAATGATGAATTTTGATTTTAGAATTTGGTATTAGGTGTATCAGTCCCTCATAATACATTAGAAATCAAAATTGCAGAGTTTATTTAGTTATAACACGCAACTGTTTGTGGATTCAGTCCCTAGCAAAACTCAATTTCAAAAGTTGATTTATTTGGTCCACATTTTTGTTTACTCAACTTATACAAGGAAGCTTTACATTGAGGGAAGCATACTATAATGATGATAATAATTGCAAAGAAGGATAGTTAAATCAATAATTATTAGAAATGAAAATACAAAACATATATGTTTATATCATTGAGAAGAATCGTAATACAAAATAAATCAAATGAATGAATTAAATAAAATAAAAATGAAAGACAAAGACAACTACATGATGAAAGCCGCTACGAAAATGAGAATAGCAGCAACAGAGACTCTGTTCAAAACGGCACTGGAAGCAGGTCCTGGTGCTTCAGATGGTGGACCAGAGATGGAAGAAGGAGAAACTGCTGGTGAAGTAGCCGATGGTTCAGGTGGAGAAGACGCCGCCGGTGATGGTGAGATTGCTTTCCTTGGTGGCTGTGATTTGGTTGGCGATGAAGCCGGAGATTGAGCAATTGTTGTAGTGCTCAACAACAATGCAGTCACGATCATAAGAGCAATGTTCATATTGAAGCTACCCATTCTAAAATAAATACAAAAGAATAGAATAGATGAAGACAACTAGAGGAGACTCAATAGTGTTTGTTTTGTGGAAAGAGTAAAGTGTGTGAGAAGAAGAATAGGGTAGAAGGGTATTATTTATAAGACGCAGTTTTAAGCCGTTGGATGCTGAATGAAAGGGTCCACTTATTTTATGAAAGATTAAGAATTAATTATAATCACGTGTTGAAATGGCATATACGTGTTCCAAGTCAAGTGGTCATGAAAAGAAAAAATCAAAGGTTTCCGTTGGATATTGGAAAAGAGCCAACGGTCGGAAACAGGACCAGGTGAAAGTATCATTGGCAAAAAGTGGTAAATATGGTAGTGTATATTTTCAGAATTATATAAGAGAGAAATGAGATCTAGTAATTTGAAACTCAGCTCACATTACTAGGTAATCAAACTCATGTTCACTCTACCTTGAATATATTTATCATATACTTAATCAAACGCTAATCTACTATCAACTATAAGTTAGCTTATCTAACATATTTTTATCTAACATAATCATTATTTTGGTCGCATTGAAAAATACTTTGGTTACATGTTAGCTTAGAATATAACTTATCTTCCGAGGAAATGGAAGATGAATCATCTTCAGAAGAAACAAAATCTGAATAGTATATATTAAAATAAAAATTCTCAATATGCGGATATTTTTCTTCCTAGTTCTAAATTAATTAATAAATGGTGCATTTTTCTACAAATTAATCCTATAATTTCACCACGTTTAGCTTGTCTAACTCTGATTGTTGTTTTTTTTTGAATAAATTGTCTCCAAGGAATGAATGAGAGGGATATCAATAATTTCTTTTAATAGGGATATCATAATACTATTCGTTTCTTACATAATGTCGTTGATTATGTAAGAAAAGATTAGTGTTAGGGTGAATAGTACTATGGTGAATAGTAGTAGGGTCTTTTGGCTTATAAATAAGGGTTTGTACAAGAGTAGGAGCAAGCTATACGAAAAACTCTTTGTTGTATGAAGTTTCTCTAAGAAATATGGATATCTTTCTCTATCAACTTTGAATCTTAATTTGTTATTTCGCAGGAGTTTAGCATGTTCCACCAGATCCAACATCTCTCCTAATAAAAAAATTGGGTCAGGCTAACAAGTGTCCTTAGCGTATTTGTTAAGGATTCAAAAAAGAAAACAATTGATAAATTTTATATAAAAAAAATTGCTTTTCAATATTTCAATATATTGATTACATAATTTCCAAGATAAAGTTTCTATTTTGAACTTCTTAACAAGTGCCGCTCTAAAGGCACTTGTTAGCATTCCCTAAAAAAATTATATCTTAGATTAAATGTGACCTTTAATCAAAACTTTTATTTTTTACAAATAATGCTAAACATAATGGAAGAGCTATTTCATGATTTGCAAGCTCTTTCAACAAAAAAATAAATTAGGAAAGGTGCAAAAGGAATTTATTTATTGACCTATCATACAGATACACAGTAGAGCTATAGAATAATGTAACTTTTTTTTTTTTGGAAACATGAATAATCTGACTGTCTATCATATGTATTATACAGACCAGTGACATGAGTTATTGTAGCAAAAATAATGAAGAAACTTTGTAGATTATATTCCAATAAGCAAGGTAATACAATGAACCTCTGTAACAGACACCAAAGAAAGACAAGAAAACTAGACATTTGTATTGGTAATGGCCTTTATCTATAGTGAGTAGCACTATAAGCTTCAGAATGAAGTGTAATTTAGTGGTGCCTGCTTGAAGAAAATCAGGCAAATGAATTACACAAATCAGTTCATAAATAAAATTAATTTATTGTCACTTTTTGGATTCATCTGTAGTGTTGATTTCTACTTCCTCTTTCCTGTGTATGATATATGTAGGTAATAGGTAAAAAGAAGGCTTGGTCAAAAGCCAGCAACAACATTTGATTCTTCAACAGTATTGGTTTTACCATTGCCGTTGTTAAGTTCCATACCATAGACATGGCCCATTTTCGTACGTTTGGTCTCCAAATATCTCTTGTTCTCGGAGGTGATAAGAGTTAACAACGGGATCCTACCAGAAACAGTCAAACCATAGCCTTTGAGGCCAACATATTTTGTTGGATTGTTTGTCATCAACTTCATAGATTGAACACCTAGATCCCTCAGTATCTGCAAAAGTAAGTAGCATTTCAAATTGTAAGCCATGCCTGTGATAACTTTCCATAACAACAGTGAGCACCATGTATTTAAACAGTTAAAATTTTAGCTTGAGCATAAATATTACGAGTAAATGAGCATTTCAGTCATTGAAACTGTAAGGGTCGGTCTCAGGCTCTAAAATTTGTAAAATAACAATTTAGTCCATTTAATTGAAGAATGTCAATTTAGTCATTCGACCAAAATATCTCTTTAATAATCATGCATCAAAAGCAATGAAAGATCTACATATTGACATCAATAGTATCTTGCTGCGTCAAAACAAACATAGAACCACTCAAAATGTTATTGTAAAAAATCCTTCGTGGAACCATTGAGCAATTCTAATATATTACCTGTGCGCCTATGCCATATTCTCTAGAGTCAACAGGCAATCCCAACTCCTCATTGGCTTCTACGGTATCGCGTCCATCATCCTGTAAGTTATAAGCACGGAGCTTGTGGCCCAATCCAATACCCCTTCCTTCATGTCCACGTAGATATACAAGTACTCCCCTACCGGCAGCCTCAATCTGTTCCATTGCAAGTGCAAGTTGATTTCCACAGTCACATCTGGCAGATCCAAATATGTCTCCAGTTAGACACTCTGAGTGTACCCTCACAAGAACATCTTCTCCATCTCCGATGTCACCCTGTCAAATGACAAATTGTCAAAAACCCATCACTAAGTGTTGCAAAATATAGGTAGTTCCACGGAAACTATATTATATACACAAGAAATGCTCACCTTAACCATTGCAATATGCTCAATCCCGTCTAACAGAGACTTATAACAGTATGATGTGAATGGCCCCCACATTGTAGGTATTCTTGCAGCAGAAGAACGTTCCACTAATTGATCTCTCTTTCTTCTATATCTGCAATAACAATAAGTTTTAATGTCCTTGTCATGAGCAAATAAGCAACAAGAAGTATCCCAGACAGCAAAAACCTTGAAAAACGAGACTTATAAAGAGCACAAAATCACATAAAGAACACAGCAATGAATTTGGCTACCCTGTATCTGGTCTACCTTCCTAGTCAGTGCTTCTATGAATGTTCTTCACTTTTACTTAAACCACACAAGCCAGGACTCTACCATTTTCCTACGGTGGGAGCTACCCCAATTTTCGCTCTAATGACTTGATTCCTGATTATGTATTGTCTTGTGTGACAACTCACTCACTGTAACATTCTCACCTCATCTCTGGAATACTGAACTTACTATTTTGTTGGTTCTCTGCTATCCAACATACAGTCTCATACAACACTGTAGGTCTTTCAGTTGTGTGATTAAGTTTTCCTTCTAAGCCTGAGTGATGCATTATTATAATAAAGCACACCAAAAGTGTTCCTTCATTTTATCCACCCTATTTGGATCCTAAAGTTAACAACTTTCTCTCTATCTCCCCATTTTCTATGAGAACCATTGAATAGGAGTTTTTCAAAAAAAAAAAAATCATTCTCCAAAAAATATAAAAATTCCATTCTGTGAGATTTTAACAAAAATAAACGAATTTAAATCAAAGAAACATCAATTGAAATTATTATATTTGACTAGCAATATCCTCAACAGACAAAATTAAGTACCATAAAGTCCAAGTTAGTTCAATCATTTAGTCACGATTCAAGGCCATATATATTGTGAGATATCAACTCATTTAGTATGTTGCATACGTTGGATATAAATCATGCTATCTGTGTTTGAAAGCAAAATATAAACATAAAAGACACCATAAATATGCAAACAATAAGAATTTTATTACATCTTACATGAAAAGTAACCACCATACCTTATCAAGTCAGCGATAGATACAATTTTCAAATTCTCACGCTTGGCAAATTCGCGGAGCTTAGGTAATCTAGCCATGGAACCGTCATCATCTACAATCTCACACAGAACTGCCACTGGTTCCAAACCAGCAAGTATGGTAAGATCAGCTGAAGCTTCTGTATGTCCAGCTCTCTTCAAGACACCACCATCCCTGTATTTTAGTGGGAAAATATGGCCTGGTCGGTTGAAATCAGCCGGAGTTGAATCTCTAGATGCAAGGGCCAATACTGTAGTTGCCCTATCTTGAGCTGACACCCCTGTGGTGGTACCATGTTTAGCATCCTACAAATACATTTTAAATAGTTGAAATGTATCAAATTCCATCAATAAATGCCTAACCCACATCAAAACAGAATTCCTTCAATAGCATAACAGATTAAATTTCAATAGTATCCTTGATTTGAAAACCATTTAATTTCAACAAATTAAATACATCATACAAGTGCAGCATGATATATAACAGTGAAAGACCTTAGTCCAATGTTGTCGATTGCGCGATCGCGGACAATAGCATTTTATTCGATCTTTTTTTACACAACAGTGCTATAGCTTCACTATAGCACCTCTTATTGACAACATTTTCTACTTAATAGCGTATTGCATACAATAGCGGCTTATTCAAATTTCGCTATAGGCGCTATTTAACAACATTTCTTTAGTCAAAGAGATATGGTAATAACTCCAGATGTGTATAGATGCAATTACGGATAGTAATACATACCACGGTCACAGTGAATGCGGTACGAAGTTTATCAGCATTAGCCTTACTGTCCACCATCAAAGGAAGCTCCAATCTATCAAGATCCTCTTCATTCATACTTACACAAACTATGCCAGTTCCATGCTTTACTATAAAAGCCATAGCTTCGGGTGTTGCCAATTCTGCTGCCATTATCAAGTCTCCTTCGTTTTCTCTATCTTCATCGTCTACAACCACTACCATCTGCATGATTAATAAACAAAATCTATCATGATCTTGGCAAAAAAAAATATAACACTATGATAAAACAGAAGAAAAAGAAAGAAACTACTATTTCACAACCTTTCCTTGGCGAATATCTTCGATGGCCTCAGGGATTGAAGAAAAACCTTCAGCTGGGATGTCCAAATCATAGTCATTGTAGTCAGCAGAGAAAAAAGTGCTTGGTATCCCTGAGTCTGATGTCGGGGTTCCATTAGATTGTTCCTGGACTAGAATAGATTGAGTACCAACAACGAGATCTTTGCCAATGATAATATCATTGGTGTTTTTGGGATACGAAAGTAGGTCACCCCCTCCAGATGCCAATGCAGATTTAACTCTAAACGCAGCACTGTGAGTTGAGGAAGATTTATAATTCAGTTTGACAAGAGGGAAATCATTGAACAATTTGAAGTGATTGGATGGCCTACATTGAAGAAAAGATTAACTTGAATTAATAGCATCTAAACATAAAACCAAAGAGAAACTAACAAAGAAAATTAAGACTTCAATGAGAAGCTTCTCAGCTAAGAAATCCAGCGCCTGAAAACACAAAAGATTTACAGACACTAACAACGTATATATATTACAGTGACATGTTGACACTAGTATTTAATTGATTGAAGTAATCATATGTAGGTGTCGTGTCAGACACACCAAACAAACACACTTCTTGGATCAGAAGTGTCAGATCACATAGGAATAGATTCGTAAAGTGAGAAGGTATACATTAAAAGTCATGAAAAATATATGAGGAAAATGGTTTGATGAGATTAATAGTGGATCATGGAAGGATGGTATGAATGATAGAGAGAGAGAAGTTACCTTGGACAAGAGAGGAGAGGTGAGGAAGAACACGAAGAGAGATTCAAAGTAGAAGCCATTTGAATTGTTATGTTTGGTTTGAATTTGAAGTATATGAATTTGGTCAAATTTGGTTCCTTACATTTGTAAATTTTGGTACATATATATAGACTCAATGAAATGAAATGCGACGAGTCGTAACTAACTCTTTTGTGAAAGTGGTGAGATGCAGGAAGCAACGCCGAAACGTGGTGTGCTCGGTGCCTCCTCCTACCACCCAGGCGTTCCTCTTGCCGTGTGCATCATTTAATAATAATATTAATAACAATATTTTTTTTATAATATAGTACTCTACTCAACCGTCACACTCTCGATATTGTTAGATTGAATATTTCCAACAAATTTCCATTGTATGAGTTTACAATAAAAAAAAATAACAATAATTTTATATCGTCAAAAAATAAATATTTTCGTGATATCATCCTTATAATTTCTTATTTAAATAATTAGTATAATATTTTTTTTTTTAATGGAGGTAGAAAATGATATCTCAAAGTTTACATTACTTGCAAATTGTGTGTTTAGATGTATACAATAATTTTATGATAATTTTTGGACAATTTCATCTTTTATACTTACATTATGTTCATATTCTCTCTTCCTTTCTCTCTCTTTATGATTTTTTATTAATAAAAAAAATTGTCACCAAATAATTATACAAATGTTATTATTTTTAAGAGTAAGGTTACTATAGATGAACTTTTAGAAGTATTGTGCTTGGGTTGCAAGTTGCAACTCATCAATCATTTTCAACACCACGTCCAAAGAAACTCATAGTGTGCAACAATCACTTACACTGAACCCTATAATAAATAAAAGAGCAATGATACATGCACCACCTAACGTGGCTGTACCATTCCTCTACCACTATTAGTTGGCACAATTTATAATGAAAATTCTGCTTATCCCTATGTGGTATTTATTTTATTTTTTATTTATTTTATTAATCAAATAAAAACAACACAACAATGTTCTCTTCCCTAAAAAAAACGACAACAGTATTCTCTCTTCCACTATATCCAATGGCTTGCTGGCCACCACCGCCTTTTGTTCGTTTCCACAGACCAGTGTCATTTTCAGTCTCATAGCTGCCGGTTTATCCACCGACCACCATATCCCCCTCTCCACCGGACTCACAAACGGACGACGACGACGGTGACGCGCCGGAATAAAAAAACCCAGATCTACATCAACAGTTCCACCTTATGTCACCACCATCACCAAAAATCGGTGACCGCGCAAGAAACACAACCACCTTATGTTTTGGATCGATTTTTTTACAGATATGTGTTTTAAGATTTACTGTGCGAGAGGTTGTCGGAGTAGAGAGAGGAGACACTGTTAGATGAAGATTGCAAGTCCGACGGTGCTGAGGCGGAGGGCGGCGGCGAGATGGTCGGTGAAGAAAGGAAGAAGGTTATGTAAGAGAAACTCAGAGTTGGACAGAGCTGCGAGAGAAAGGGAGATGCAAATAGAGAAGAGAGAGAGGATGGTTGGTGGGAATGTGAGATAAATGAGAAAAAATAAAAAAATAAAAAAGCCACATAGGATTGTACCAAAAAAAAAAAAAGCTACATAGGAGATGGTACAAGAGTGGTATGGGAAAAAAGATGTATACCAATCATTTTCCTAAATAAAAATAGTATTTTTTCCAGTAACTTTTTCTATTGAAATAATTATATTCTATACACCATCAAACAATAAATTGTGATGTGTCTTTCAATCGATATTTGAATTTTGATTCATCACATTATATAAATCTAGTGATTTATGTTAGATTGAATTCGTTGGTATGACTTTTTTTAAGACCAAAAATATGATAAAAAAAAATATGATAAATAAATAGTATAATTATCTTTTAAATAAATTAACACCTTTATCCTTAAAATTATACAATGATGTTATTTTAGTTTATGATATTGTTTATATTTCGAGTGTTTAACTTGTTTCCTTCCTTAAAAAAAAATTTGTCTAGAAAAAATTAACGTGATTGATTATGAATGATTATTTTTAAATTTTAGTAATTTCAAATATCAAGCTGATGTTGATTTATTTTTTATTTTGTTGACTGGTATTGATATTGATAATACCTTAAATTAAAATCTCAATTCTCAACAACTGCCTTAACTTTATTTACATATTTATATATTCATTTTCTTACAAGGTCTGATTCATGAGTCCAAAAAAGAAAATGTCTGATTCATGAGTCCAGAGAAAAGAGGTCTGATTTATAATATAATACTTACAAATTACAATATGATCTTTTCGATTGAATCATAAGATCAACTCTCGGTTTATCATATTTTGTCAAAAAAAATAACTCTCGGTTTATCATATTTCAATAAGTCATTTTTTTAATATATCTCAATAAATCGTTAAAATAAGTGATATATACTAACCCACTTGGGGTTGGTACATTGGTTGGCTTGGGATCTTGGAGTTTGCTCCTCTAAAAATTTCAGATTCGATTCATTCTGATGTCAATTTCGATAGGCTAATAAGTCCATACAAAACTTGCTTTGGCTTTAAACGAAGCCCCTGCAAGTGGGCGGTGGGTAGGGATGGGAATAGATCAGGCCGACCTACAGGGGCCTACGGCCTAGCCTACGACATGTCAGGTCATGCCAGACTTTTTTCTTAAATAGAGAAGGCCTAGGTTTTTTTTAAGCCTATTTAACTTAAAAGGTCATACCACAAACCTCTCAAAAAGTCTCTTAAGCCTATTAGGCCGACCTGTTTAAGTAATATGAATAATATTATTTATTATTATATTATATTTTGTACTTTGAATTAAAATATAAATATGTAAAGTTTTTCATAATTTAAGCTTTATTAGTATACATTATTTTGTTGTATATATAAATGTATTATTATAAACTAGAATAGAAATATGATACAATATATAGTCGAATTTCCCAAAACCTCGTGTTGATTATCAAAAGAGAGTTTAATCTAATTAAACTATTAGTTCGCTAGTCCATTTAAAATTAGATCATAATGCTTATTTAAAGATGTTCATAAGATATAGACTTTTAAACAGGGTAGCAGACTGTATCAGGCTATCAGAAGGCCAGGCTTAGACTTTAAAAAAATATGGTAGGTCAGGCTTAGGCCTTGCAAAGCCTAACTCGGCCTAGCCTATTCCCATCCTTAGCGGTGGAATTGGTCCCCTCAAATTAGTCGATTCTTGGCTCGGATACCGAGTTTTCAAAAAATAAAATTGATCTCTACTTAAAATATTGTATTATGATGCTTTCACAATACACTAAAAAATCATTTTACCTAATTTAAATAAATATAGCAAGATTTTTTTTTTGTCAAGTAGCCTAGTGGCTAGAGCTCACACAATTTAATTGTGGAGAAGTGGGGTGTCCGAGGTTCGAACCCCGGCCCCTGCATATAATATGCAATATCCCTACCAACTGAGCTAAGCTTACGGGGATTAGCAAGAATTTACTATGGTACTAAAATTTCATTTCTTTAACAAACATTTTTTTTTAAGGAAACAAACAAAAATTATTAGTAGCAGCAGTCAACAATACTTTTTATATAAATAGTAGTTGTAAGGACTTTCTTTTTTATTTAGTAGTAACTAGTAAGTAGTGATGACTTTTTTTTTAACAAACTAAAATGATATATAATAGGCCAAATATCTTCACGGGTCCTTTAAGTTTCATGTTTATTTCAGATAGATCCTTTAAGTTTCTAAGGTTTCAGATCGGTCCTTTAAGTTTGAAGTTTGTTTCGGATAGGTCCTCAAGGATCAAGCTTTCACCCTCACCAATCCCTTCTCTAATCTTACTCAAGGACCACCACCAAGCCGAACAATGGCTGCCACCCTCTTTCAACCGCTCCCTCCTCACCGTATCAAGCTTTTGTAACGCCCACTTTCGTTTAATCGTTTATTTAATCGAGTTTAGGTGATTATATTATAATTATATAATATATGCATGATTTTGGTATGTTTTGATGATTTATGATGATTTGATCGATGACGTGATAAGTTATGAGTTTTGGAAGATTTGATAAGGATATGAGAATTATTTTATTGTTAAATAAAATAAAGATTTGAAAATAATATAAAATATTTAGTTGAGGGCTGTTTTGATATTTTAGATAGTTTTGGGGGAGAAAGTGAGATAAGATAAGTAATTAAGAAGAGATATATAAAGGTTAGACCTAGTTTTAGAAAAACATTGTACGTACGACTGTTTTGGAGAAAAAGGAGAAAAAGCCAAGTTTAGAGAAACCAAGGAAGAGTGCTTCGATTTTCTTCATATAAGGTAAGGGTGAGACTAATAATTCAATAACGTTGATTGCTGTAATTCTGATGATTAATTGACAAAGTTAGGATTGATTTAGAAAAGTTTTGGAATTAGGTCAAAACCCTAAAAAATTGATGATCAAACGGTAAAACTTGTTTAGATTGATGTAGAAACCGTCCTTTAACCTTAGAACATGTTTAGGATGGATTATGGGATCAAAATTAGGCTTTGAACCATGTTTTTTGATGGATTTGCGAGAAAACCCGTAGTCTGCCCGTGCTTCTGTTCATTGCTCGCCACGGCGAGGGATGATCCTCGCCTCGCGAGTGATGACCTTCATCGCTCGCCACGCGAGCCCTTTCCCTTCGCCTCGCGAGTTGTTTGGTGCAACTCGCCATGGCGAGCAACCCTTCCTCGCCTCGTGAGCTTAGGCAGAGAGCATGTCATATTTCGTGATTCGACCTTTTTAGTTGGACCTTGAGTGCCTTTGAGTGCCTGAACATACCTAGTATTGATTAGGAATGAATGTAAGATCAGAGGGAACCTAGAACAAGTTTATTTTGGGAGTTGAGTGGTACTCGCCATGGCGAGTGAGAACTCTCGCTTCGCGAGCACAACCAGGATGCAGTTGCTTGTGTGTTGGTGCGATCTGTGTCGCACGTGTTGATCTAGAGTGAACCCCTAACTAGTAATAAGACCTAATGATAACGTTTAATGCAGTCTGTAGAGTTGTTTAAGTTATGTTGATATTAATTGGACATGAACTAATGTATTGTATATTCATGCAAGATATGAAAACTTGATAATGATGCAATTTATGTGCTATTGATATAATGATATCATCTCGTTTATGTGACCTGTTTATGCTGCTTCCGTTATTTAACTAAGTGCATAAATATATGATGAAGTTAGCTCCAAATTATTGGATGCATGTTGATATGTTGATTACGATGTTTTGTTCATAAGTGTCCATGCATAGCATCTCATTGAGCTTAGTCCTCGCCACGAATATTAGGAGCTTTGTCCTCCGCACATTTTATAGGAGCTTTGTCCTCCGCACGATTAAAGTATATTAATACTTATGATGACGATTGGTACCACATGCATATAAGGAGTCTAAGAGCATTGTCACATTGTCATGATTAAGATGCCGTGTTGATAATGATTGATTACGTGATTATGTGATAAGTGGTTATCGAGTATGTTATGTTGTTCATGAATAATTGGATATATGATTATGTTATAACTGTTTAGCAATTATGCAATGTTATTTAAGGAATGATTATGATGTTAATTTATGATTCGCAATTACATTGATTAATGTTATTTGATTATGAAATCTCACCCCTTCTGCTTGAAAATGTTGCCCTTCGTATGGGTAACTTGCAGGTGATCGTGCTTAGTGTGCAGTTTGCTTTCGTGAGTTGGCCTTGCCTTCACTGTGTCGTCTAGGTCGCTCTGATACGTAACGGGATGGGGTTATATGCTATAACATGCTTCATTCTTTTACGTGAACTGCTATGATAATTTCTGTTTTGATTAACTCTTTTGAGATACTTTATTGGGGCCTGCGTGCCAAACTGATTTATGGTTTATGAACTAATATTCCGCTGCTATGTTAAGATATTATGTGGAAGTTAAATTATTATTTAACTGTTTTTTGGATTACGTTTTTATGTGATATCCCGTTTATGGTTTTTACTCTGATAAATGTTTAAGAAATTTGTATATTGGGAAAACGGGGTGTTACATTCAAGACTCGGTACTACAACCTCTCCTTATCCACCAACATCCTCCAACACCACTTTCCCAACAAAGATAAATTAAAAGCTCCCACTCTCCTAACCCCAACCCTCCTTCCTCCTTTTGAGAACAAATCGACTCTCAATTTATCCAAGCAATTTTCCCATTATCCTCACCACCAAAAAAAAAAAAATTAAAATATATTCAATAGAATAAATTATACTTGCAGGGGCTTTGGAAAAGGAAAGAAAGTAAACCGGAAGAGAGGACATGACAAATTTCAGAAGAACCAGACCACCACCGAAAGATAGAAACTTATGGTTCCAAAACGACAGGCGTGAGACAATATGATCAACAATTTCCGCAGCGTTTCTGTAAATTTATATATTCTTTTATAAACTTATACATAATTGCGATGTTGTAAGTTTAAATTTGGCTTAAATATGTAAATCGTCCCTGAAATTTGGCGTGTTTTTGGTTTTTGTCCCTGTATCTTTTTTTGTTCTAAAACAACCCCTGTAAGTTAATAACTTTTTTATTTTCGTCCCTCCCGTCAACTTCCGTTACAAAAACGCACATGTGGCAAACGAAGGATGACGTGGCAAACGATGCTGACGTGGCAAACTTATTGATGAGTCACACAGTGAGAGGGACCAAAACCAAAAAAATGAAATTTGTAGAGGGACCAAAGCCAAAAAAACAAAATTTGTAAAGGGACCAAAACCAAGAAGCGAGAAAAAAATAGTTTTCTTCATCTTCTTCCTTCCACCTCTTTTACATCTTCATCATTGTCTTCATAAATTCATCAAAAAAACTCAGGAAACAAATACTCAGAAAAGAGATAATAAAAAAAAATTCAAAATCATCATCTCACTCTCAATAGACAACTTCTCACAAACCTAAACAAAATCCCCATTGACAATGGTCAGATTAACATCTCAACACTAAAATCCACAATGTTCATAGTCCCAACTAAACTTTTATTGATAATATCAAAATAAAATTATAACAACAAAATCCTCATTGTGAATGCTCGAATTCCCAATATTGAAACAATTCACAAAATTCTCAAATTGAAAAACCTAAAGAATGATTTTTTTTCATTACCAACTCTCGTCTCATCATTGATCTCGCATCTCTGCTGTTTCTTGGTCACTCTAAATGCTTTCTTCGTCAATTCTTTGAACTCTAATCTCATCATTTTTGTTTCGAACATTTGGGTCGTTTTCTTTTTTTCCGGTTGATTTGGAAGATTGTTGTGTGAAATTGGATTATAAGAGAAAGGTTCAAGTTTGATATGAATATTCTTTTCATTTGAAGATCTAGAGGGATAATAAATAGAATTGAAAAATATGTTGGAATGTTGAATTGAGATAAGTTTTATTTTAAACGATTTTAAAGTGTGTGAAATTGGATTGCACGTTGAACAGTGGATATATTGGTTTAATTTGATTTTGTTGTTTGTGAGAAGAAATAAAAGAGAAGTTATCACATGAAGGTATAATTGAAGGTGTTGGATTGAGTTTGTTGTTGTTTTGAGTTGATGGATTTTTGGATTTTGAAGTGATGAATTTATGTGTTTGTTTGATGATGATGAAGTTTATGAAGACAATGATAGTAATGAAGAAGAAGATGTGGGAAGAAGATGAAGAAATGTAATTAAATTTGAATTTTTCGTCTTCTCGTTTTTTTGTTTTGGTCCCTCTACAAATTTTATTTTTGGTTTTGGTCCTGGAAATAGTCAAGTCCATATACAAATTTCGTTTTTTGGTTTTGATTTTGGTTTTGGTTCTGGTCCCTTTACGAATTTTGTTTTTTTGGCTTTGGTACTTCTACAAATTTCGTTTTTTTATTTTGGTCCCTCTCACTGTGTGACTCATCAATAAGTTTGCCACGTTAGCATCATCTGCCACGTCAGGCACTACCACGTCATCCTCTGTTTGCCACATGTGTGTTTTTGTAACGGAAGTTGACGGGAGGGACGAAAATCAAAAAGTTATTAACTTATAGGGGTTGTTTTAGAACAAAAAAAGATACAAGAACAAAAACCAAAAACACGCCAAATTACAGGGACGATTTACATATTTAAGCCTTTAAATTTGGATGAAGATATCCGATTCAGCATAGACCGATGAACTAGGTTTTACAAACTTCTTTTTTTAAGGTAGAGTCAATGTTCATTTATTTCATTTGATTGATGTTCTAAACTTATATATTTGATTGATATTTCTTTTTGTGCCAAGGATAAATATGTGTTTGATTTGTAATATTATCTTAATATTTGAGTTAGGTTTAATTTAACCTTCCAAAATCAACTTATAAAGAAATGATTGTTCTCACTTATAAACTTATATTTGGATTTTATCTCATCTCATCAAATATAGAGCTCTCTTTCCTCAAAAACAAAAACAAAATATAGAGCTCTTAACATAAAAGGCTGCATTTTTTTTTCTACCTCAACCATGATTTTAATGCTCTAATATTTTGTTTAACAAACATTTACGTAAATAATCAAAATATAAATAACCTTCCATTAAATTCAAGTACACATATATATTTTTTTTAAAACAATTTATATTGCGGGGTACCAAATTATTGATGAGTAGGGAACGTGGTGTAAGCAATGGCGTATGCGTGCGTGTATACAAAAATATAGTACTAATTTCTGTGATGTGTGCATAGGTCGCAAATCGCAATGGAAAAAATTATGGGCAAATAAGACCCCAACGTGAATTTGTCAACCAAAACAAAAGTCCCAACGTGAAAGAATTATATTAATAAAAATGTTGATGATTAATTTAGTCTTTATCCAATGAATGAGGATGGCGGTTATGTAGTCTGGCATTCCAATTTGACTATGACTAGACTCTACTCTTCCCGGCCTAAAGTTTTTTGACCCAAAATATTTTTTAACAAGCTTTTTGACTCAGTTTTTGGTTATGCCTTTTGGGTTAATAATATTGTTGGTGATGCTTATGTTGGTGTAATATAGAATGATGTTGAACCAACTAATATTGAGCTTCGTCAAAGAAGTAAGATTCATGTAATACGAATCGGTGTTTCAATTTAAATTTTAAATCGTACATTCTACATAGGGATATTCATATTTGATATCTTACACTTCTTAAATATGATTATTTTTCGATGACGAATTCTATGAAAAGTTAAAATGAATGAATTTTAGAAACAACCAGCTTTAAACCTTTTAAATACATACATAATTATTCTCTAAAAAAAAAATACATACATAATTATTTTTCACAGATAAATAAATATATTATTGCTCTTGTGTATCTTCTTAATTAATTTTCTCATTAGCTTATTTCTATGTGGTACCCATTACCAAAAAGAGTTGTTACATATATATACTCCTATAATGAGAACCAAAATAAAACAGATTAATAAGAATCTAGAAAATTGTCTTGAAACATTTTTCGAATTTGGCAATCGATCCAAGAGGGGTGTCTGTAATTTTATAGCTCCATTTTTGTGATGATTTTCAGCCCAAAATTTCTTCAAAAATGCTTTGGATTCAGAACTTTGCATTTCAAATATAGCATATTCTAGAGCTATATATAATTCTATTCGCTTTATTATTATAGATAGATGTCTCACTCATTGTTGTTACATGCCCCTCAATTCTTGATGTCTATCCAAACATATGACACATGAACAACAAAAACGTCAAAAATATGAAAGATAAAAATCTATATATACCAACAATTTGACACCAACTAATAGATAGATATACTGAACACAAGTAAAAATGGTGGCGTTTTCTTCACATACTCGTTGAAGAAAAAGAGACGACTAGGGTTTTTCATATAAATCTGAAACATTCAACCGACCTTTCCATATCCCAACTTTAATGGAGTACTGAACAACTTCTTGAGCAATCACAATGGTATTACTGCCTACTTTGTTGGTTGGGTATAAAGCTACATTGACAGGGACTTGCAAGATCTTCCATGACTAACCTTAGATAAAAGTTTGGTAGTTTTGTAGGAAACATCACATAGGCTTATAGGCCTAAATTGTTTCATAAAGACAGTTTAATCCGATGTCATTGACTCTGGAAAACAATAACTTTAAAGCTATCATATCATGGCCCCCAAATTAACATCTCTTGGTGAAAAAAGAAACATGTTTTTAAAGTTAATTTTTAGAGGAATGGAAGAATAGTTCAAAATTAGCTTCATGAAGGTAAAATGATTTAAAGAATAATCTACTTCGTCCAAGAAGTAACTTGCATATATGAGTATATGATAACAAATGTCTTAAGAGCACACCTCTTAAATATTCAAAAATAAAAATAATTTATAAATTTTATTAGAAAAAAATTAATTTTCAATGTTTTAATGTGTTGGATGCAAACAAAATTCCCAAGATAAAATTTTCACTTGAAAAAATAATAAAAATAAACTTATAGCCGTGTATTAGAATAACTGTGAGGTTTGGATAATAGTTTCCAACCTTTTATTGCAAATCATGAGAGCTATTTTTTGGTAAAAAAAAACAAGAGTGAAGTATATTAACGGGCTTATCTTTCCTTGATACAAATTGCTCTATAGACCCCCCCCAACTTTGCTCAAAAGCTCATTGATTTATCAGAATACAACTTTCGGTCCTAGTGAATCCATTAGAAGATACGATTCAATCGACTTTCTTTTATCGGAAACTATCTATCAAACAATTTATTTTAGGGATTGAACAATCCAAAAGACACATAGCGCAACTGTGTTTCCTTGATTCCTTCACACAATTTTTTTTTCCAGCAATCTCATGCAACTATAATTGGTGAGAATATAGAAAGTGTTTACTATATCACAAATATAAAAGGACAAATGAAAAAGCATAATAACCCGTTTCCCGTTGGTCACGTCTTGCTCTTAGATATTGACAATGTCACCATCGTGGAAGACTACAATCCTTGCACTAAGCAAATAGCACAAAAAGATGAAAAGAATGGGTTAATTAAGATGTTTTACACAAATAATGATACCAGACAACAATTTCTTTTAAGGAATTTAGACAACATTTAGTTAAGACGAATTTTGAATTCTTTCAAAAAATGATAAAATTTGTAGTCTTTACTTCCTTAAAAAAAATGTAGCCCCGCCAATAATTCAATCCTGAATCCACTCCTATCATTAGTAACGAAAATAATATCTTCATGAATTATTTTTGCATAAGCTACATTTACAAATTTATGAATAATATGTAAATACTTATTTATTTGCTTAAGCTATTTTTCATAAGCTTAAAATAAGTCAAATCCAAATGAACCCTAAATGTATGTGTGGTGACCGGAGTTTGAAGATCTTGCATATATTACGATTGTCCCTGCTAAGTGAGCTAAGCTCATGAGGACAAATGCATGTGCTATTTTATAAATATGCAAAGCACCCAACATTTATTACTCTTAATTAAACTATTATTTATATTAGTAAAAAAAGTTTTTTTTATAGTTTTTTTTGTTAGAAAATTATTTATAGAATTTATTCACAAGGATTTAGATTTACTATCTATTATTTTTTTCTTTGGTCAGATAGCCTAGTGGCTAGAATTCACCTTATATGGTGAATAAGTAGGGTGTCCGGGGTTCGAACCCCGATTCCTTCATATAATAATGCATTGTCCTACCAACTGAGCTAGGCTCACGGGACGAATTACTCCCCATTATATTTGTATTTGTAAGTATAAACTTGACGTTTCTAGTATTATTTTTTTAATTTTTATATAAACTTGACTCTTCGGCTGCAGAATACAAAAGGGATAGTAAATAATTCAATTGGATTTTTTTTTTTAGTAATTCAATTGGATTTTTATTAATTTATTTGATAATCAAGCCAAATATTTTTATTAAAACAGTAAGCTCAGATGGGTTTATTTTTGTAAATGATTATTAAGAGCTATTTTTTTGAAAAACAATCTATCAAGAACTTTTAAAGAGTATCCAATTTTCCTATGGAAGACAGAAGTTGTCTACCGAACATAGATAAATTGCAAATCCGAGGTGTTCAATGTTCGAATAGATGCAGTCATTACAATAGAGGAATGTCATTTAAACAACTATTTAGTTGATAAATTATGAGACAACCATAATTTACAAAGAAAAATTAGATATTTACACGAAAATCAAAGCAATGGGGATATAATGTAAAAAATAACGTGAGTATCAGAGATAAAATTATCACGAAAGTTGTCACAAAATGAATGTTCAAATATCATTTCTAAAAGAAAAAAATCAGTAAATCTTAATTCAACTTTTAAGGTTGACCATTTCATTTATAGAACAACAAAACACAAATAAAAAACAAAAATTAACATAAAATGACACAAGTGATCGGTAGTTGAGTCACTTAATTAGCCATATCATAGGTACCGTTTGGCCAGGCTTTTTTCGGTCTAAAAGCTACTTTAAAACAAAGTTAAAATAAAGCTCTTTAAGAAAAAGGCTAAAGTTGTTTGGTTTTTTTTTTTTTTTTAGTTCTAAAGTTATTTTTGAGTTAAAAGCTGTTTGGCAAAATATTGTACAAAACTTTGAATTTATTATTTTTTGGTGGTGTCTGGGGTTCGAACCCGGGACCTTGCATATATTTATGCATTGTCTATAAATAAAAAAAAATTGAATTCATTATGAATTAACATAATAAATAAAAAATGTCTAAAATATTTTTTAAAGGGAAAAAATGTTTAAAATATAAAAGATATATTTTTACCAATACTATATTTACTCAATGACGTTTATTTTGTGTAACATGAATACAAATTTGTACAATATCTTTTCCAATTATACTCTATAATAAATTTTGTTATAACAAATTTGTTATAAGAATACCATATTTTTAGTGTTGGTCAAAAAGATAAGAATTTATATTATATAATATTATATTTGTTACATTGCTGGTGTCATTGAAAAAGATATGTTTAGTTTTTTTAATAAGAAAAAGATATGCATAGTTTGTTACAATACAAATGTGTAAATTATATATAAGTATAATTTTTTTAGGCAACTACACTTGTACTTTTAATTAAAATCATAATTTTATAAAAATAATTATACGCATTAGCATAACAAAAAAAAAAAAACAGAAAGAGGAACATAAAATATTACTCTAAACGCTAACGTGTGTGTATATTTCCGTGGTTGAAGAAAGGGAATAAAAATATTCGGTGTCATTCATTGACAGCGTGAATACAAATATTTGCGAGGTTGTGATGATCAAAAGATATTGAAATTAATATATAAGTGATAAAAAGATAATAAAATTCCTTAAAAAAATAGATAATAAACTTAAATGGAACCTCATTAAAAAATTAAATGGACCGGTTAAAAAAATAAAATAAAATAAAATGAAAGAAAAAAGCATATTAAAAAAATAAAACAAAAGGTTGCCGGCGGGAGTTGAAGAGAGGTGCTTGTGAAATAAATTGGGGAGAAATAGTTTTTTGAAGTAGCATTCAACAATTTTTGGTTAAAGCTCATTTCATTCAATTTTATGCATTCTAAAAAAAGTATTTTTTTTCGAAGGTACTTTATTGATATTGTGTTTGGCCTAACTTCTTCTTAAAAACGTAGAAAAACTGAAAAAAAAAATCGGGTCAAACGGTACCATAATTTCAATGTCTAACTGATGTGTCTATATAAAAATATATGTTGAGAGATATCATTCCATATCAATTATTTTGAGGAAAAACTAAATAAACATTGGTGACTCCAACCATAAGTGAGGGACAAGTAACAACCTCAAACAACTGTTGTTGTTAATTACTGTAAAAATGTTTGCAGTTTGAAACTCCTTGGGCTTAGGGGTGGGAATAGGTCAGGCCAGGTCCGGCTTCGATAGGCTTGAGCTGGCCTGGCCTACGAAAAAATTTACAGGGCTGAGCCTGACCTGACCTATTTAAAAGCCTGGACTGGCCTGAAAGCCTAATTACAGGCCTACTTAACAATAAGGCCATCAAATAGTTCATTTGGCCTACTGAATAGGCTAAACAGGCCTTAAAGTCTACCTAAAAGCCTATTTGACTATAAGTAAATTTTAACTAGATTAAAGCCTAATTAAAAGCCTATAGCAACAAAGTCTATTAAGGGACTAATAGATAGAGAAAGAAATGTTTATATTTTTAATGTATGCAATTATTTTAATATAAAAAAAAAATATTTTTTAATAAATAAGTATTAATAGGTCGGCCTATTAGGCTTAACAAGCTTTTCTGAAAGCCTAAGACTGGCCTATTTAATCAAACAAGCTTTCTAAAAAGCCTAAGCCTTGGGCTATCAACTAAACAGGCCAGGCCAGGCTGTAGGCCCCTGTAGGTCGGCCTGGCCTATTCCCAACCCTACTTGGGCTGATGGAACTGCTGCAATATCTCGGTGTGCTATATCATGGACACTGGGTATGCAGCAATGTTCCACAAACCGAGTGTTAACTCGTCGAGTTTACGTTTTTAGGTAACAAAATCGTGTCAATTTGGAGGTAAATTCGATTTCTGGTAAAATAAGAATGTTTATCGAGTTTGACTCGAGTTAATTCAGTCAAACTCGATAAACTCAGGTAAAATCGGGTAAACTCGAGTAAAATCGGAATGTTAATCTAATTAAGGTAAGATAAACTCTCGAATTGTAAAACCTTTATCGCTAGAGAGCAGCATGATACATACTTCTATCATGGACACTAGGTATGCAGAGAGCACCTGGGTTGTATGGTTCTTTGATAATAGATTTACCAAAGAACCAAAGCGAGCCATTTGATTATGATGGTGAGTTCAACCTGCTCCTTAGTGATCTGTGGCACACAAGTTCACATGAACAAGAGGTTGGCCTCTCTTCAGCCCCAATGAGATGGATTGGTGAACCACAAGTATACTTTCAATTTTTTTTTTTTGTGTTACAAATATACTTTCAACTTTTTAATACAACAAAAATATCATGCTCATTCAATTTTTATTTATTTTATTCTATCAAATGTTAAAAATAGCTATGTTAATCAATACAATATCAATTTTTACGGTAAAAAAATCAATAAAATAACAACAACAATAATAATAAAATTTAATTCATGTACATTGATAGAGTAAAAAATCACAATCGTTAGATCTTTAAAAATGTTAGACATTTACCCATAGTTTTAAAAATTGACTCAGACCAGCAAGTCAAACCGGTCCGATCGAGAACCGATGGCTATGCCGGTTCGAGCCATATATTAAATCGGTCGTGTAAATAAATTGATACAAACCGATAAGACATGCTAAAAACCGATTAAAACGGACGACTCATAATTTTCGAAGAAACTCATTAAAATGAAACTCAAATTCTTAAAATAAAAATGGGTCTCTTGGTTGAGTCCATTAATAGTTTGATCCAGAGATACTATGTTTATATGAAAAGTAGTAAGATAATAGTAAAGGGCAAGAAAGAAAGTAGTTTGAAAGGATTCTCCAAAATAGGTGAAAACGACATCGATAATAACAAGGCCACATGCGAGTCACACAAGAGAATATGAAGAAATGAAAACCGAACCACAACTCTCTACCCAGAAATAAAATCACAAACTATGATTGGTTATGAATAATACAAATTAAATAAATCCCTCAAATTTACCTTGTTTTTCATTTCACACACATTGGTCACTCCGAACACAAGTTACATTACAACCTCAAAATCTCAAACAAACCAAAGCCTCACAAACAAACATCATTAATTCATCATCACACTTCAATTGTTGTTGTTCTGTTGTTCCAATGGAGAGTTTTGCACTTCACTCACTCTCCACAACTTCTTCACCTACCTTCTTCCTCCATCATCTTCATCATCATCGTTCTTCACGACCCATCTTCAGATCTCAATTCTCTCCTCTTCCACAAAACCCATCTTCACGTTCAATCCCATCACTCAAATCATCACAATCCTTCTCTTTTCCCTCTAAAGTTTCAACCTTTAACCTTTTCTCAAAACCCCATTTCCCAATTCATGCTAATTCAACTCCACCACCTTCACCATCATCCCCACCAAAACCCAATATTCTTCAAGGTGCAAAGCCAATTCCTTTTGCCATTTCAATCTTGATAGGTCTCATTGTAAGGTTCTTTGTTCCAAAACCAGTTGAAGTTACCCCTCAAGCATGGCAATTACTCTCAATTTTCCTTTCAACGATAGCCGGGCTTGTTCTAAGCCCGTTGCCGGTTGGAGCTTGGGCTTTTCTAGGCCTGACAGCATCTGTGGTCACAAAAACTCTAACCTTTACAGCTGCATTTAGTGCTTTTACTAATGAAGTTATTTGGTTGATTGTGATATCGTTTTTCTTCGCTCGCGGGTTTGTGAAGACGGGTTTAGGGGATAGAATTGCTACTTATTTTGTGAAATGGATGGGGAAAAGTACTTTAGGACTTTCTTATGGTTTGACATTTAGTGAAGTTCTTATTGCACCTGCTATGCCTAGTACTACTGCTAGAGCTGGTGGTGTTTTCTTGCCTATTATTAAGTCACTTTCACTCTCTGCTGGGAGTGAGCCTAATAGTCCTTCCTCTAAGAGGTTGGGAGCTTTTCTTATTCAGAACCAATTTCAGGTTTGGTTTTACTCTCTTTTTACTTTACATTAGGTTAAGAGCTTGGTTTTGATATAATGTTAGTTTACAATGTTCTATACGATCATCAAATTACAATCGGTTACACGATTGACTTTAGAAGTAGTTATGATTGAAATCAGATGTTTTTAATGATCTAGCGACTGTGAATATAATGTGAGTTTATAATGTTCTACACCGTCAAGAAATTACAATCGGTTATATGATTGACTTTAGAACTAGTTGGGATTGAAATCAAATGTTTTTAATGATCTGATGATGTATGTGAATTTAATTAGTAGATTAATATAGATAATTACCAGGTGAAATTGTGTTCACCTTGCTAACGTTTATGTTAGATTACACATACACTTTATTTTGAAAAGGGATGCACACCAGCCTCACAATCAAAATGAGGGAAAGTGTGTCATTTGAGTACAACTCGGAAAGTGTGATTTTCCCTAATTATAAAATTTGGAAGGAAATGACGTATAGATAGAGGTAACTTAAAAGGTAATATAAAAACGTTTGATTAAGTGTTTACATTAAAGTGAGAAAAATCATTTTACTGTTTCATATTTAACATAATAATCACTTGGGATAGATTTCATGACATCTGTTTTTTCAAATTTCACTTTTTGTGAAACAACTCAGATGATATTTCCAGTTTGGTGTATGCTTTTGCCTTGTAAAATTGTATTTCATCATTGGTTGTGTTTTGATTTTATGAGGCATGATGGCTTTCTGTATTGCTTATTATAATAATGTGTTTTCACTTATCAGCAACGATCATCCTATACTCTAATTTCACTAAACTTCTTTTGCTGTGTTTCTTGTTTGCAAATTGCTATCATATGTCAATGATATAACTTCTGTGTTGCCTCTGTGACATGTAACAGTCTGCCGGTAACTCCAGCGCTCTTTTCCTAACCGCTGCTGCTCAAAATCTGCTCTGTGTTAAATTAGCACAGGAGCTTGGGGTGGTAATTTCAAACCCTTGGGTTACGTGGTTTAAGGCAGCTAGTGTACCTGCATTTGTTTGTCTTCTTGCTACACCGTTGATTTTATACACGATCTATCCTCCTGAAATTAAAGACACGCCAGAGGCACCTGCCCTGGCTGCAAAGAAACTGGAAACAATGGGCCCTGTCACTCAAAATGAATGGGTTATGGTTGCTACAATGCTTCTTGCAGTCTCTCTGTGGATCTTTGGGTATGTCATATGCCTTCTACTCTATTAGTCTATTGTTATTTTTGATTGAGTAAATGGTCTTATGGTGATGCTGAAAATATTGAACTTTGAAGGAAGAGTGTTTGTTCAAGTAATACTTACTAGTTTTTATCATTGTTTTAGCCTCCAGGTTTAAGCTCCTTTTCTCATATGCATATTAATTTTGGATATAGGAAATAATTGCTCTTTTGTTGAACATGAATTCTAATAAAATATTATGGTGTAATTTAATCCATGTAGCCAACCCCACTTAGGGCCTGTTTGGATTGACTTATTTGAGTTTATTTACTGACATAAGCACTTGTGTTTGGGAGAGCTTATGGAAACATCTTATGACATGTCCATAGGGAGTTTTCAGCTTATTTCCATAAGCTGACTCACTGGGATAGCTTATGAAAACAACTTATTGGCTATTACTTGTATGAAAATAATCTGACTTTATTTTAAATTTTTGTTATAGAAACAGCTTATATATTAACACCTATTCCCCCGGTCTCTTACTATAAGCTCCCTTTGAAGAATTTTGTCTCTAAATTTAGCCCCCTATGCAATTTATTAGGTGCATTTCTTTCTTCATACATGCCCCTTATTAATACTACTCATATATCTTGGAATACAGAAGTTAGACATATTAATATACTAAGGATATTATAAGAAGATCTACATACAAAAAGAACACATTAAATTCACTAACCACTTTTCTTAATATATGTGAAAAAAAGTAAGAGGTGCTTATAAAAAGAGATGGAGGGAGTATATGATAAGCACTTATATTATCAGTGCTTAATTAAGCTGTTTATCCAAGAGTGAAAATGCATCGACTGTTGTTGTGTATAATAAGTTATGATTATGATGCGATATCGTCATATCATTTGCAAATAGTTATAGTTCATTTTATTTGATGTCTTCCCAAACTATACCTGTGCAAGTCATTATACCTCCTTTTATGTGTAAGAGTTCACTTGCTACATCTATAGATTGTTGTTTCTCTCACAATGCAATTTCAACTAGTTGAATTCAATACTATTATCAGTATTTCTTTGGTCTTGCAGAGAGACTCTTGGCATAGCAAGTGCTGTAGCTGCAATGCTTGGTTTATCAATACTCCTCGTCTTAGGAGTCCTTGACTGGGATGACTGCTTGAATGAAAAATCGGCGTGGGATACCTTGGCTTGGTTTGCCATTCTAGTGGGTATGGCAAGTCAGTTGACAAACCTCGGGATTGTGAGCTGGATGTCTGATTGTGTGGCCAACAGCCTTCGATCATTCTCCTTGAGCTGGCCGGCTTCATTGGCTGTTCTTCAGGCCGCTTATTTTTTCATCCACTACCTTTTTGCAAGCCAGACTGGGCATGTAGGGGCTTTATACTCTGCGTTTCTGGCCATGCATAGGGCAGCTGGTGTTCCTGGTACTCTCGCAGCGCTTGCTTTAGGTTATAATACCAATCTTTTCGGTGCAATTACACACTATAGCAGTGGTCAAGCTGCTGTATACTATGGAGGTTTGTCCCTATCTATAACACGCCAGCCACATGATTTCTGTTTTTCTTTCCTGCGAATTAACTATTTAGCTCACAGTTTTTCAGTAACTTTGTTTCAATTCCCTACATTTACGTTACATGTATTATTTATCCTTCCCTACGCTTCATTTCTGTTAGTTTAATGGTATAAGTGGCGGAAAGAAAATTATTTGTGATTTCAAAAACCTTCCAAAATAAATGTTTTTATTCTTATAAAGGTGATTTCTAGCTGCAATTAGTGACCAAAAGGCTATATTTGTTAAGGCAAAACTAATCTTTATCTGTCACCCTTTATACTTTGTGAATTTGACTTAAAGATATGTTGAAGTATGATAGCTGATGTGATTTCAATTCTTGTTTTTGAACAGCTGGCTATGTAGACCTTCCCGATATATTCAAAACGGGTTTCATTATGGCATTTATTAATGCTATCATCTGGGGAGGAGTTGGCTCTATCTGGTGGAAATTTTTGGGCTTGTATTAATTACTTTGCATTTCCTTGTAAGTAAATAGCAGTTCTCTATGCTTCTTTAATCCCGGCCAAAAGATAAGGTCCTTCATTTGAGGACAGTTGAGTTCATCATTTTAACATGAAGCTTTTTCTGCTTTTGGCTAACTTATTTGTTAGTTTAAATAATGTTAGTTACCCGTGCCTTACTTAATAAACATTCACTGATATACTTGCAATGATTTGAATGCGGGAACATGAGGGCAAGTTCCAGAATAATTTATACCTAGTTTCACCATGTGCTGGGAGTTTCTTTCCCTCGTGCAGAATTCATGTGTAGTTCTTGTGTTAGCGCATTTGTCTCTGATAGCTCATTTTGAATTGAGATATTTCACATACATCATTTGTCTCTGTTAGCGCATTTGTCTCTGACACGTGACATTTCCCTTGACATTTACACTTCTTTTTTTGTTTTGTTTTCTATTCTAAAGTTTCCTCTCGTTGCAGAGACATGAATTTGCTTCACTTGATTAATTGTAAATAATATCTTTCAATGGTTTTGTCAAAATCTCAAGTCACTTGAGCTAAGTAGTGTTAACTTGTGATAGCAATGCCTATGAATAAAGTAGAAGCACATTAAGCAGATTAAAGCGGATAAAAATGGATCCAACTTTCAAACATTTTGAAGCATTCCCTGTTACTGTACTATGGAAGAATGCCTTGCTCCCTGTTTAAACAATGAACATAAATGTGGCCAGTATTTCAGTTTCATGTCCCCACTTTGATCTCATTGATGGTAATAACATGAGATTTTAGTTTATTACCTTCACCGTTACGTAAGTTTAACGATAGCCTAAGTTGGACCGTTGGAATATATGATCTGATACCTGCATCACACATTTGATAGTAAGTTTCCTAGTAGTATATAAAATAGCAATGGAAACAAAACAAAACAAAACAAAACGCCTTCTAAAGAAATTCATTTCATGCAATGGTCGCGAATTCAGTCAATGAATCAGAAATGTTGGATGAAAAGGACAACTTATATTTTGATCTCTTGTTTGAATCCAATTTATACATTTGAAATGAGTTTTTTTTTCTTTCTTTCTGGAAGTTCATCTGATATGCTTGATTCTTTGACTAGAGTGATTGTGTGAATTTGCGATCGATTGTAAACTGCAGTCTCTCTCTAACCTGCAACTCGACTATCAACAAACCAAAGGATGTCATGGATCTTTGAGTTTCGACAGTCACGAGAAGAGGAGAAGAGGTATACATCGATATACCATCCTTCACAACTCTCTTTGGCCTCCTATGAAAGAGTATATATAGAATGAAAGCGTATATAAACAGTTTTTAAATCCAAAATCAATCAAGACCAACTTTTGAACATCCCTACAATTTTTTTTGTTCGAAAAAAAGCCCTTCAACTAAGAGCCTGAGCCTGTTTGTTATAGCTTTTTTTTAAAGAAAAAAAATCTTTTTTTTTTTAAGAAAATAATCACTTTTAAAAATATTGCATCCGTTTGTTACAAATTTTTAGAAAAATCAAAATTAAAAAAAATTCTAGAAACAGTTTCAAATGAGAAGCTGCTCTCAACAGCTTCTCAAAAAATAATTATTTTTTTTAGAGGAGAGAGAAAATATGAATTTAAAGATTGAACTAATTTTGTAATAAAAAATCGCTTTTATATAGCTGGATCCAAACAAATTAAATTATCTTTTAAAAAAAGTGATTTTTATTACCTTAAACAAACACAAAATAAATTCTGATTTTTCATAAAATTTTTAAAAAATAATCTCTAAAAAGATATTATGATTCTGTTTTTCTGTTATTTGAGAGAGAGAGACGGTTGCACTTGCGTCGGGGTTTTGATAAAGTGGCACATGTATTTCCAGTTTTTGTGTTGATGGACTGACTTTGTTTTTCTCATAATTTGAAGTAACACATTTTGTTATAGAGTTCCTTAGAATTAGTTATCCGAAATCTTCAAATACATATTCACTTGAAAATAATAGTTCAACCGTCACTACTTTTAACTTACTTTAAGGAAATAAGTGAAAGACTCTTTGACTTCAAATTTTGTCATCTGCCATATAACAAAATGGGTTATTTGAAATCATGAGAAAAACAAAGACAGTCCATCAACACAAAACAGTTGGCAATGCATGTGGCACTTCATCAAAACCCCGATGCAGGCGCAATGGATGTATACCTAAACCTTTGTTTTGACTTGTTGAAAGTAAGTTTCTCTTCCATTATTTGCTCGTATTCATGTTAAATCATATGTTTAAATTGTTTCCTAAGTATATGATATTCAATTTGTCTATTTTATCGGCTGCAGGTTTTGGTGGTGGAATAAACTAACCAGAAACTCTTTCAAGACTTTTCGAGATGGAGCTCATGTCAAACTCAAAGCCAATCCACACTTCGTATAGACTGTGTATTATCATTGTTGTTTTTTTATGTCTATAGTCTATACGAGATTGTATTATGCTTATCTATAATAACACTCTTGTGTGAAAGATGATTGGTTTAGTATGATGTTTTTTTTTTTTTGGAAAAATTAACTATGCTGATAAATAACTATATATCAATTTGCATGTTACTTTTGAGGCAGCTAGTGTAGTTCTTTTTTTGATGAGTGATATTCTCCTCAATGTAGAGACAGGACTTTGCTTTTCTTGATTAATTGCAAATAATATCTTACAATGGTTTACTCAAAATCTCTAGTCAATTGAGTTAAGTAAATTTTAACACGTGATTACAAAGAGTGCTTGCAATGAACTGATAAATATATAAATAAATTAGGCCAATGATATTAAAATGACAACAGCTAGGAAATTTGGGAAAAAAACAGTAAGCAAGCAGATTAAAGAGGATAAAAATGGATCCATCTTTCAAACATTTCAAAGCATTCCCTGTTGTTGTACTCTGTTGGAGAATGCCCTGCTCCCTGTTTAACCAACAGACATAAATTTGGCCAGCATTTAGTTTCATGTTTTCCTTTTGATTTCGTCGGTGTTATTACACGGTTTTAGTTTATTACCTTCACCGTTGCATAAGTCAAACGGTATCCTATGTTGGAGTATTGGACTTGATACCTGCCAGCGTGCTAGGTGTGTCAATACGAATTAAGAATGCTAGTGATCACAAATTCAGTCACTGAATTTGGAATTTTGGATGAAAAGGGACAACTTATATTTCGATCTCTTGTTTGAATTAAATTTATGCTGTTGAAATGTAAGTCGTTCGAATTTCATCGAACATTATCGATTATTTGACTAAGTAACTGAATTTGTGACCGAAGGTAAACTACAATGTCTCTCTAACATGTCAACTCACCCTGCAACTTGACCATCAACAAACCAAGGACGCCATGGATCTTCGACAGTCAGATGAAGAGTACCTATCCATGTTTCTGTAGATATGTGCGAGACCACGAGATCATGATCACCACTACAGTATAGATCAAAAGTAAAGTGAGGTCTTTTGACTAAAATGAGTGAAAGAAACTCAATAACATTGATAAGACAGACTTGTCAAAAAACAAAACATTGATTAGACATAATAAATATAATAAAACAACATGATTACTTATATAGCAAGACTTTTAAGTTTGTTTGAGTAAGATTCTTCTGGTAGTCAATGGCATCAGAAATATCTTTGTTGTAGATGTCCTGCAAGACTGTGTTGCACCTTTACCATTCTTTTACTCTTCCCTATACACAATTTCGATGTTTTATTAATCAAAATTAACAAGGTAAGAACTGTATTATAACACGTTTGGATTTTAATACCTCTCTAACATGAAGTGCTTCTTGAACTTTCTCATCGTTCGCCCATATATAAGAAAGCAGATAAACATAACTCTGCCGAATGAATTTATTATATAATAATATTAACCTGGTGAAAATATTAATTAATTAATAAATGAGTTGATGGTTATGGAGACCTTGCACCACCATTTCTGATGGTGTTGCTTTTGGAACTGCCATTGGAAATTTGTTTCCTTTCCTTTGAGAACTCTTCTAGATCGTGTATCATTTGGTTTTGGTGATAGTCTTTCACAATTGGGATCCAGAACATTTGCAACATTAATATCAGTCAGCAACTGCAATGCCAAGCACATTAATATTCATTTTTTAAATATAACCATAAAAACTATACAAATTTGTAAACCAACACAGATAAGTAAAGCCACAGAACCTCATCAATCTCTTGAAGTGCTTTCACACATTTAGTGTTTGAAGGGTTTACATCAATATACCATCCTTCACAGCTCTCCTTGGCTTCCTACAGAGAAGTATATATAGAAGTTAAGCGAGTATGCATTAGTAAATATGAGTCTAATATAATGATAAATATTCTTCAAATTACCTCATAGAGACTGTCTGATATAAGTGTCAATCGGTGAGCCATGATTATTTTTGTATTATTTTCCAGTGCTATACTTGTAACAGGAGATCCACCTATCATTCCCTAAATGCATTTAAAAATAAATTGTATGTTACATATGTTTATAGTACAATAAACATGGTGGATTTTATTATAAAAAAGAAGAATAAGAAGATTCATCATTTACTATTAAAGTTATGTATGGCTTTGGTCCAGCTGCATTTCCTGCAGTGTCATTGAAGTACAAGGCTTGTGTAAGTATAAAATGGTCACAACAAATTGATATTATGCTGATAGAAATTTGTTCTTATTTTACTATTCGGCTTGGTTTATATAAACTCCAAGCATTCAAAGTTTAAACTAGTAGTATCAATCTACATCTGTTTTTGCTTTCTGTTATGAATACATACAATTTATGTGTATTGAAAATCTCATAGAAAGTTCGAGGTTGTAAGCCATACAATTAAAATTCATTCATTTTTCTCATTCGTAGGTTCCAATCTCTTGGAATTTACAAAGAAAAGTAAAAGATTTGGTGATTACCATCTAATATATGCTTCGAAATTATTGGTGCAAGCATACCGCTATATGAATCACCGACAATTAACACTGGATTCAGAAGATATTGAGGGTGTTCCATCAACCACTGCATTTGAATTAAAAAATTAAACATTATATACAAACTTTTTATTTTCCTTGTTTACTTTCGATGTTTGTGATCTTATAGAATAAAACAAGTACCTTTTTAAAAAACAACGATACCTTACCTGTCTCAAGAATTTGTACGTTTGTCTTGCTGACATTGAGTCGGATGGAACCAAACTTTCAGGGGATGTAGAATATGAGTATCCAGTACCAACTGGTGCATCTAGAAATATAATGCTAGCACTCTACGAAATGTGATATAGCCGAAAACAATATGTTACAAAAAGAGTTACATTATAGTAAACATGGAGAATGAGAAAGTAAGGAAATGATTGTGTGTACTTTTGTCCATGGGTAAGACCTTAGGATTAATTGTGGTAATCCCCCTGTATAATCAGCCTCATTGAAAGCTAATGGACCTAAAACATGAAGAAAAATGTGAGACATTAGTGATTCGAGCTTCTTTTCCCGCCCAAAAGTCATTTCAGAAGTATACTTCGGACTAAAACATAATTTTTATGTCATTTGAAAAGTATACTTCTGAATACATGTGTGGTCGGAAATGATACTAACATGACATGCAACTCCATGTGTATGGAAGTGCATGGCCAGAAAATAAGGGTTCGTTTGTTACGGTTTACTTTTAAAAAAATCACTTTCTTTAAACATAATTAACACCCCATTTAAATTTTCAAAGAAAGGATGAGAGGAAACTAACCAACTTGAAAGAAAAATGCATTTAAAGCAGAACAGCCAGGACCTCCAATTAAGTATAGAAGAAGAGGATCAGTTTTTGGATTCCCAGTTGACTCAACAAAAAGATAGAATAGTTCAGAATGTTCCACCCCTATGTAACTTCATCATGAAACATGATTAAAGACAATGTGTTACTATTATGAAATTATTGCTCCACAAATTTTGTAGACAGCTTTAAATAACATATTATGAGTTACCCCGTTTCAAGTGTGAATGGAAGTTCACCAGGAAAGCCAGGAAGAGTTTTTACAATGTCACCACAATCTGCATGTATAAAGAGAGTTAACACAATCAGAAGCCAAGAACAAGACCTTATCAAATACACTGCCATTTTAATTTCTTGTATTTTTGGTCATGATAAGTTGAATATACATAAATATGCATTAATTAATTGCATGGACTCTACCAGTCATCACATGTAAGGATTCAACCGTTATTCTTCCAACTGTTTCAGCAAATAGTCATAACACCAGCCTATTACATACTCCACAAATTATTGCATATTTGATTGTCAAGTGTCAATTATTATACACAACTTCCTCTCTTTAGATCAACTTAACATTTGGTGGTCCAATTTAAAATGTGGGACATAAAAAAAAATAAGTACAGTCTCTATCCCAAAATATGTGTTCTCCTTGTTAAATCACAAGAGTTAAGAAAGTTGATGATATTATCAAACTGTCAAAAACCCTTCCAAAATTCTTTATCTTATTTAATTTTTTGAAAATACCAAACAAGAAATTCCCAAATTCTGGATTTTCAATTTAGAATTTTTGGGTTTTCTAGAATCCTTATTCAAAAAAATACTTGGTGATCAACATGTAACTTCTAGATTGTTGCAAGAGTTGCGGAACATTTGAAAGAGTTTTGCTCACTCTTATTATATGACATGCATTTGCTTAAGTGTTTGAAAAGACTTATGAAGATGGTTTATGATATGTTTATAAACTATTTACAAATTTTATTTTACAAGTTCCTAGTTCATACTCAGATTTTTTTAGGTATTAATATCTTCATTTATATTAATGTACAATATTTCTTGATTTACTCCATTTTATCTCTATATTATTAATTTCTCAATAACATAGATTAAATTGACAAATTTTATATACTTTAGAGACTACAGTACTTATTATATTTACTAGTGGTTAACTTTGGAGTTGTCTTTATATAATGGTATAGATATACATTAAGGGACTAAGTTGGAGAGAGTGATACTTTAAATTATAAATGATTATATTATTCAAATAAGAATATGATAAGAAAAAAGAGTATGAGCAGTCACACAAATTGGGAAGGAAGTAAATAGATAATTTATCACAATGTGGTTGCTCGTGAACAGAATCATTTTTGGGTTAAATAGACAGTCATTCTGTCAAGTATACATTTCAGAAGTACTCAACTTCAGTCAACCAAGATTACACAAGAAACGGAAATATAGAACAAAACAATCTGTACACACAATCAGGTTAATGATTTAATCCACACCATCTTCAATTTTCTTTGCCTTCAGTCTTCCATCATATTCACATCAGAAAAGTTGTCTTTGCATTCCAACTTTTGAAGGATCAACCTTTCTTGCTTTGCATCTGTTGTACTGTGTAGTAAAGAAACTTACCGAAGCAAATCAAAATGTTGTAGTAAGTGCAAAATGAATGGTGGTTCACAAGCATTGATAATATCTAAGACTCATCTCTACTCCTCCTTCTTCTCAACTGGAGATATATTCCCTATGATTAGGGTGAATTAAATAGCTATGCGAAAAAATGACACCAAATGTACCATCCAAAAAGTAAAATGAAACGGAGGAATTTTTCGTAGTACAAATCAAGTTTAAAAGAAAACTTGTAAGACCTACAATGTTGCATAGACCAGAATGTTGGACAACAAAAAATCAATAAGCAGTTTAGCTTAGTATAACTCACGTAAAAAATTTAGTTAGATGAGTAGAAATAGTAGAAAGACTGTAGTGTTGTCCTTAATGAACATAGGTGGAAAAAACCTATAAAAGCACTACTAAGGAAGATTGGCTAAGTAAAAGATAGTTTAATATATAGGGGTAGGAGACCTTGAAAAATCATGAGCCAAAATATTAAGAGAAATTTGGTGATATATGTTCTATCTTTAAACTTATACATGACAAGACTTGACTATTGATTTGTGTAGCCTGTCCTACTTAGAGGGAGGAGAAAGCTTGGTTGTTGTGAAAAGATGATATCAGAATTTTCTATGTAAACTAAATTAGTTGAAGACATGAAAAAAGTGGCGAAGGTCGCTATTAATCCATATTGCTTTATTATGTTTGAGGAGAAAAGACATGAATATTAGAAGTTACAACTATATATGGCTTCATTAAAGTTTCTGTTTTTTAACAGAGCCCAATGGCATCAATTGATCTAAGTACTACTATGCCGCCTTTAAAAAGATATCAGTTGGCTATTGAAGCAAAAAAAAATAAAAATATATATATATATATATATATATATATATATATATATATATATATATATATATATATATATATAACTACATTATGCAAAGAAAGACAGCAAGGATACATTCCTGGTCAGGGTTGTCAGTGAAATTGGAATGCAGAGCATTCCCAATGCAATCCACAATAGCTGAGGTGGTCATGGAGGACTCTATGCACAAAACAGCTGTGATGGCATCTAGCCGAGTCACCTCATTTCTGAACATCAGCCTTGCATGAGCTGTGACATTTAAGGAGTAATAGCACATAAGACGTAGGGAAGTTGACAAGGGAGTTGGACAAAGTTTCCGTGGCAGTCACATACCTTGAGCTAGTCGAATCAAACTTTCAAGCATGCGGACAGTTGTCCTAGCTACATTGCAAATTTGCAACTAAATAAATGACATGAATAAGTATTAGACTCAGTTAAGAAAGGACCATTTTTAGATCAAACCTGCATTATGAGTCGCAGATTTTCTTTGAAGTTGATAATAGCTGGATATAACTGTTTCGGCCTCTCTCGTGAGGACTGGTCTGAAATTTTCTTTCACGTAGTGTATATACCTGCAGTGTTGTTTTTCATTACTACTATTAGTAATCACAAATATCTAAATTTTAGATCCCTAATTTGCTGACATAGCTTAACCATGATAAAAAAATAATTGAAAGGCATATAATATATCATGCAGTGTAATACCAATGAAAGAAAGGTTCAAATATCTTTTCGAAAAGAAAAAAAACAACTAAAAAGATTTATTTGCAAACGGTGTTAGTCAATAGCCATGAGCATTGGCCTCATACTTTACCTCTTGAGCGTAGAAAGAGGCCAGTTATTTGCCAGATCTTCATCATTGGAGGTTCTATCTGGTTCTGCCTGGATATTAGTTTTCATACAAGTATTATAATCCTAAGTTCTTAACCATAGGAAGTTATGCATTGTACACAGATCCGGATTACCTCAGAAAGAATATGAGATGAAACTACTGCATCCCAGTCAGGATTCTTTGTATCCAAGAGCACCAGAACTATATCAAACCTACTTAACAAAGGACCGGAGAGGGTTGTATTGACAGACAGAGCTACCTTGTGTTAAGTCAGACAGGTAATGAATTGAAGCAAGCAACAATAAACTATTTCGGACAGGATGAAAATTCCCAACCAAAAGACCAGGGGAAAGAATTAGATGCACCTCAAAAGTGTACATCAAGAATAATAGAGATTAGGGACTGTAATTCAACACCATTTTAAGTAATATTAAGCTAAAATATATCGATTAAAGTGATACGTTGATCTGGATCATAATTTCCCTTAGGATTTGTGGCGCCAAATACTGTTGTTTTAGTGCTGAGGGTTGTTACAAGACCAGCCTGGTTAAAACAAGAGATTTAATCAGCAACTAAACTTTTTTACCACAAACCTGCCAACACAAGTTGACTTCTATTTTGAACAAAGATGAAGTTCAATCGTACTTTGTATAATTTATTAAAAATATACCTTGGCAACACTTATTGTCTGCTGCTCCATGGCTTCGTGTATTGTTGCTCTGTCATGTTCCCTCATACTGCCAAATTCCAAATGAACTTAGTTTCATACCCAATGCCAGCATGTTAAAGAATCATAAACAGTTTCGTACTTCCACAAGTATCCAAGGAAAAAAGCCACCAGAAAAAGAAAAATCAAAACCAAAGCAATTATACCCGAGCTTACCTATCAAATTCATCTATGCAACACAATCCTCCATCTGCCAAGACAAGGGCCCCAGCTTCCAACATCCACTCACCTAAAGATTCCATAAATTGGTGTAGCACTCAGTATAACCAACTACGAGATGCAGATCCATGCATGTTTAAATTCGTAATCAATAATATGTGTGGCAAGAGGGGAGCTTTTGTGCAATAGTTTGAATTGCTCACAAGTTCAAAACCTCATTCAAAGGTAAGACTACCTATAAGAGATCCAATACGAGTCCAACTATTCCCTTGATCCCGCCATTGCAGGAGCGTTATGTTACTAGGTTGTCCCTTTTATGTGGTTAAATATAAGTCCACTTGAAATGCTAGATTATGATATTAACAACCTTCTTGATATCAATCAGAAAATGATGAAAGGAAAGTTCATGAAAACTGAATGCAAAAAGGACTTGGTTTTATAGATTTTTTTTTGAAGGACTTCGTTTTATAGATTTAAAAACAGGAGGGGATCCCAACAGTTAACTAAAGAGCATTTTCACATGTGAATCTTTGTTACAAATACAAAATATAATTCTACAAAGTTATGAATGATGGAAAAAGAAACTGTTATGCTGTAAATAAAGCTGTGTGCATATTACCCCCGTCCTTCACGGCAGTAACAGTCAATCCTGCACTTGTGCTTCCCAACCCAGTTGTAATAACAGATCGGTTGCTCAATTTTGCAGAAAATTTCAGAAACTGAGATTTTCCGGTGCCTGTAACAAATTGACAGACAATAAGAGAGTGAAAAACAGCACATGTTTAACTTTTTCCCCCTTAATTTGATGTTAAGAACTGAAAGAAAAGTCAACATACAATTCAAATGCACCTTATAAAAACTTCATTTGATAGATACAGCAGACACAAACTCAAGTCATAAGGTGAAACATCAGCCCATTAAGGAGCATGTAGAGCAGCAGATTTGTTTTTTTGTTAACTTAAAAACACTAAACAAGTGGCAGCATAACTGAAATATGACCAAGAAATTAAGCAATTGGGTGGCAGACATGCCCTTAACATTTTCGCAACATGACAGCACCAGAATGGTAGAAGTCACTTCTTTTTTTGTTTATTTTATGTCACTTTCAGGTGTGCACAGGAAGTGTGGTATTCATCAAGCATTAAATGGTAATCCAGGTTTTGAACTTTTAAGTAATAATAGTAGTATTAATGGCAGTGGAAATATAAATGGTAAGAACAATTGATTGCATACCAGGATCACCGACCAAGAGCATGTGGGACTCCCCCCTTACCCTTGTTCCAGAAGCATCAACATGTTGCACACCTCCAATTAGTGTTAGTGCAACTGATCAGAAAAACAAAAGATGTGAAATGTTTACATAGATACATGATAATTATTTATGGAAAAGGGAAATTTCAGTTTAAGAACAAAAAGAATGCTGTACTAATTTATCAAAGGAAATGAATAATTTTCAGTCTGTGAAAAAATAAATCCTCCCATATTTTATGGGAGCCATTCATATCCCGTAGTTGAAGATTGATTTCTTTTATAAACTGAAGAGTGATTACAGAGAGAAGAATTTCCTAGCCCAAGGCACAAGCCGAAACAGAAAATATGACACTCAATGTGAACTAGCCCCACCACATCTGTACTCCAAAAATATTATTTTGTTTGGCTTTAGGAAACGTTTTCAATTTTTGTTTTTTATGTTAAACGTTTTGTATAGAAAACAGTGATGTTTTTATGTTGAGCGTTTTGTATAGAAAACAGTGATGTTAAACGTTTCAAGTACATTTGGATTAAAGTAAAAGTTTGATTCTATTTGAACAACTCATTTTACGGTTCAATAAATTTTTTTGTTTTTGTAAATTTACATAAACTTAAAGATTTAATTTGTATAGAATGTCAGTGTAAAGATATTTTACACATCCATCCAATGATGTCTTGCCACATCATTCAATGCATGTGTAAAATAATTTTACACATACTGACAGTGTATAGAAATTAAACTCTAAACTTAATCATATAACTTTTTTAGCATGCACGATTGTATTTTCATATTTGTGCTTTATATTTCAAAAAAGTTATACATCAAGTGATCCCATGATGTAAAACAATGTAAAAAGCACTATTTTATGATAAAATAGTTGTATATTCCTGCAGTATAATTTTTTCCTTTATGTGGACAAATTGACAATTTATTTTCCATTATTGGGATAAGTCTATGGATTGTATATCACCTATGAACAGAAAAACCCAGTGACTGTTATTCAGATTATTATTCTTTCATCTTTTTCAAATCCCCATCATACAAAGATTCCATATGTCCATAAACACATATGTCAAAGGAAATCCTTGAGAGAAACGGTAAGAATGTGACCAAAGCATCCAAATTGAGAGTATCAAACATCAAAGTGCAATAAACTTCAAGGTGAATGTGTTTACCTGCCAGCTTGACCGTGAAAAGACCAAATATTTGTGGGCAGATTCCTCGTAGAATAGCATTCCTTCCTGTGTAAAAAGAAGCTTTGAAGTTCTTATCACACACAAACATAATTCATAAGTAAAACCAATCAGAAAACTTGGACAGTTGTTAACCAAATTTGACCAGCGACGGGTGTGAGCAGAGAAGGAACAAACATTTTAGATGGATTAAAATGTGTTGTACAGTCCAGCTTCTCAAGGACAATATAAAATAATAAATATCGAGAGAGGCAGTCACAAAAGGTTCAAAAATATGAATTTGAATGAGCCAAGGATGTGTTATGGGAATATCACCTTTTAAAGGTGCATCTTTGAAGTGATCCCAAAACTGCTTGAATTTCATAACAAGCGCATCAGAAATATCAATTTCTGACTTCAATTCATTGATTCTCCTGAAATAAGGAAAATAATAAACTGTATCAGTTACTTTTGCTTTCCTTCCATTCAATCATACTAAAGTACCATTCCCTCCGTCCCATTATGAGTGATACATTTGGTTATTTTACACAAATTAAGGAGAAGCTATAAATGAAAAAAGAAAATAAATTTTTTAGCAAATTAAGCTTATCAAGTATGGGTGTATTTACAACTATCATAACAGTAAAGTCAACAGAAAAAATTACAGTCATTTTGGGACACTTTTTTTCACCTTACATTGTTGGCTATTAATACTGGATCAAGGTCACAGCGCACATCCTTCAACTCTGGAGACCATCTTGCAGTTAAGAGACCAGTGACAATCACATCATCTGCATGTAAAAAAGAGTTAAAGTCTTTGATAACCAAAATCCAACAACAAATATTGCATTTATGAATTCATCATGCCCTGTACAACCTGGGAAACACATATGCTACAGTGAGACAAAAGATTTCAATCCTACAAGATTGAGCTAACTTCAAAAATATGTTCTATATTCAGGCTGTACTCCGTCACTCACCTAACAATCTTTTACTAGATATATTTTGCTCAATATGCGTACTTTCAATAATTTCATCAACATGCATTTCTTAATTTAATTATAGAATTAACAAAAATAACCTATCCTCTATAATAGGACTAATAAGTGTTTCCTTAGAACTCCATTATTAACAAATGGATATGCCAATACTACTTATAATCTTGTTTCAGAATGAAGTATAAAAACTTTCTCAATACTTATTCTTATATTTTTTTCGGTAACTGCCCAAAATCATTAGTCAACACTGTTTGCAGCACTCGGAATTCAGCTTGTGATAGACACCAAACTTCCAGTAAACTACTAATAGAAAAATTATGTTATCTCCTCTAAAAAAAAATTACATCATCTCGGAAACTGAACAGTATATTTCCAAACAAAAAGACCCTACATAAATTTGATTTGACCCGTATTAAATGCAACCAATAGAAGAGTGTGTGTTGGAAAGGATGTATAAGAGAACATATTGCTAGCATTTCTCAATAAATAAATAAATGCCAAGCCTTCTTGTTTATTTTGAAAGCTATTTGAATTTGTAACCAGGGAAGCAAACATGGCACAGGGAGAACAGATTGTAGACATGGAAATGAACATCGTTTCGCCAACGTTGTATCCATCAATGAAGACTATGAGTGGCCACTTAACTTTCAATCCCTATTTATAATGCACCCTAACTATTAACACGTGATCTGACTATATGTAGATTGGTACTGGATTAAGACCGGAGATCAACACTAATATCAATGGAATCATTAGAATATTATGTGGATCTTCAAGTCTAGTGACTTTAGTTTCATTACACAAATTCATTTCAATATACAAGTTTATATAGTTTAATCTTAACTTGTGGACCTTCAGACGAAAAATGTACTGAAATTCTCAAATGGATCATGGAAGGCATCTTGTTTATGTATTGTTCACTTTCTCATTAACATGCGAGTCATGGGGTCTGTTTACATCATTTAAGGAGACTCACTCTAGCAAAGAGGTCTTACACAAATGAAGAAAGTTTGAAAGGCTCTAGTGCTGAATTGTCCACTGAGGCCTTCAACGATCAAAAGGACTCAAGCTAGTAGAGAATGCTAAGACTAAAGTCTAAAATGGTTGGCTCAACCGTGTGTTGGCAACATGCTTATCAACATCTTTATGCTGGCTGTTCTGAGATTTTATATGAGAAGCTGTCTAAATTTGCTTGACATCTAAGTGCTAGTTTTCAGAGGGATTCTAGCAGGCCTTCCTTTTCTCTTTTGCGACCCAAAGAACTTCTATTGCTATATGCCTAAGAAACTTAGATGACTTACAAACAAGGTTTGTCTTGAAGTTTACCTTAAAACTATTTCCATTTGCTATCAATTAGACACATCCATTCAAACATGAAACAAAGACACCTGTGAATGAACTAAGATTTCAGCCCGGACGTTGACAACTAGTTAGATAGAATTGAAGAGTAATATGAAAATTTGATCAGCTTTGTCGATTGCAGATCACGGAAAATAATGGTTTGTTCAAATTCCGCTACACAACAGTGCTATAACCGCTACTTCACAATGTTCTGTACTAAGTAGTGTATCATGGAACAATAGCGGTTTGTTCAAACTCCACTGAGCAATAACACTGCTAGCTAGTATTTGGCAACACTGAGTTTGAGGGGAAAATACCTCCAGCTTTAACAACATCAACAAGGTCATCCTTCAAGATGACAAGAATTGAACGAGGGATCGCACCAACACCTAGCACCTGTGTACTCTCTTGGACTTTTATCTCCTGATAATCATGGCACACTGTAGTATCTTTTACATACTCGAATTTTGTACCTCCACAGGGCTTCGGCCTCTGCCATTAAGAACAACAAACAAACATAACCAAATGAAAGGGGATTCTCTGCCAATTTAAGTAAACAAATATAGTAAATCAGCTCAGTGTAGTTAGTATCTCATGTATCCCACGATACGTATCCCGATACGATACGAAGACAGCCATGGGCGATACGTATCAGGGTCTGTATCCCAAATGACATTGCATCCCAGGTGTATCCCATGTATCCTGATTCAATCTAGTATCCTACGATACTGTGACATTTGTGTTTCAGTTGCAGAAACTAGGTCGGGTTGCGCGACCCGGCAAAAGTTATTAAAAAAATCGATTTTTTATGGATCAGTCCTGGAACCATCAGATATTGCATGTGAACCATTTTGTATTCAAGAGTTTTGTTTTGTAACTTACCAATTAATTTGGAGATATTCCCAAAAACCACTCACCTTCTCTTCCTTTACGGCCAACACATACACAATCTGTTTCTCTACACTCTACAGTCGATATGTTTGATTTTGATTGAATTAAGGATGCTTTATGTTACTTACTTTTGTTTATGACTTGAGTTTTGAAGTATCTTGAAGTTTACATATGATATCTGAAGTATTTTGAAGTTTATACATGAAATTTTAAATCATATTTTTTTGTTCATGTATCTTACGATACACGATTCATAAAAGTGGTCAAACAATACACGATACGTTTCCCGATTTGACTACCATGAATCAGATTACAAAAAAACAAGAAGATAAATAACAAAAGATTAAGGTCCAAAAATCAAATTATAAGCTTCCCAAGCCAATTTGTGGATTAAATAGATTGAACTACAAACTTACCAACTTATAGCAAGAAATTTCACAATAGTATGCAATCAAATTCTTATGTGGCACCAAGCTAATATTGCATTTTAATATATGATGATTTCAAATTGCAATCATGTTTTTTTGGGGTAATGTCCCGTGAACAAATGCTCAAGGATATCTGAATTGAAAAAATATAGGAATTCAAACTCAAGATGCAAAAGATACCTGAATTGGACAAAATGAAGGTAATGATATGGAGTTTCGAGCTTCCACCTCAGGATGAACTGTGAAGCTGCACAAATTATGCTTCGTTAATTGGTAATCAACAAATGTATCATGGCGTACATGGCCAAAGAAAGAAGATAACTTTACCAAGTTGTGATTGTACATAAGTGAACCGAATTTATGTGCACACACACATAGAAATACGAGTGTAAGCACTTAATTACATCCTGTACTATAGTGCCAAATAGTACAGGACTAAAGGTTTATAAGTCTACAACTATTGAAATTAATATCACAGCTAATTTTCACAATATTCAAGCACTTCCCTCATGCTTGCACATGCATGTAATGTGCCCAACCTTGTCATTTACATAACTGACTACGGTCTTCAAGAGATAGCTTAACCTCCCAAATGACTACATTAATTTGTAACTTACTGCCAAGGTAAAATAAAGGTTTCCACTGTCCACTTTAGAATTTGATGCATTAGGATGTCAAGCAAGGTAAAATAAAAATTGCACAGTCACAAATAGAAAGGACTGGAGTGATGACCAACCAAAAGGGCAAGAAGCTAGAACTTCCACCCCAACCCTTATGATCATGGTTTTAAATAAAGACATGCGGCTGCAATTGAGGCCGCAATGTCAGTGTTTTTGAAAATTGTATGACTGCAATTGCAATCGTATCAACCACATATGTCCACAACATGAAGGGTTGCAACTAAATCGTAGTCACGACTGCAATTTAAAATCTTGCTTGTGATAACATTTAATGAAAAAGACGGAGAACAAAGTTATTGTGAAAATTAGTAAGTGTACAAAAATGAATTAGGATTGTATATGTATGCATGCCTGTCGGCTGTCACATTAGATATATAGAGTTAAATATAATAGTTACTGATGACTGTAGTACAATAACAAAATTATTAAGCATTTAATAGTACAGCTAATATTTGCAAAAGATAAAATGACCAAGAGTGACTAATAGATGATCCTTTCCTTGCAAATTATAAAGTGGGAGAAAAAGGGGAAGAGGAGAACGCATGTACCTGCCATTGCATTTCTGGCACATGTACTTCCTCTCTCCTTCGTGCATCTTAATTGCTCCTGACCTGATTACTATCCCTTTGACAGTGAGAAGAATCCCTCGGTGCTGCACCCTTACACGTCCTATGCTCGGAAAAGTTTCTAATTGAATCACATCAAGCAAAAAAACACACGCTTTATCAGTAAGAACTTGACATGAGGGTCCTCAATGGGGAATTGTGACAAACAGGTGGCGAGCAAAAACATACCAGGGCATTCAAGAGGAGAACCGCTGACATTAATCCGAACGTGAATGTGCTTTTTCTCAACCATATTATTCTTATCATCAGCAGCCATATCTCTTAACACAACTCTCTACCAACAGCCAAAACAAAAATACAAGTCAAGCTTACACTCTCTTTTTCTAGTTCAACTACTTATTTGTTTATGTTAAAAATTAGGATCTGTATGGAGCTTATGACAGGTCAATAAACTTTTTTCAGCTTATTTTCATAAACTCTTCAAGATAGCTTATAAAAACAACTATAACTTATACAAAAACAATTTAAATTTAATAAAAATAGATTATACAGAAGCGCTTATACATACATGAGCCCAAAGAGCAGCATCATCAAAATATTGGAGATATGTATTGGATTGAGAAAAGATGAGGCGAGCAATGCGAGGATCATAATCCATCAACTCCGCGAAGCTGAAACAATAGATAGATAGATAGAAAAGAGTTAGAATTAGGGTGAGGATTGATAATAAAGAAGATGAAGAGGAATAATACAGACTCGATGTGGAGAGGAAAATGAAGACTGGAATCGGGAGAAGAAGCGATGGATCGAAGTTGATCGTCGTAGCAAAGGAGGAAAGTAGCCATCAGATTCTTCCAGTATCCTTCATCATCGCCGGTGGGGGTCATTGGTTTGGGCGGGAAGAGAAATTAATCACTTTCTATCTATGGCGCGGTTTCTCTCTACTCAACTCATAATAATCTCGTGGTCCAGTTCAGTTTTTGACAAAAAATATATATTTAAATTAATTTTTTAAAAATTTATACCCAAATAAATTAGTTTTCTATTCAATAGAGTTGGGAGAAAATCGTAAGTAACCAAATTAGGTCTTCATTCAATAGTAAATTCAATTTAGGATGACTTTGTTTTGGGTTTAAAAAATATGATTTTGTTTTTTTAAATAAAAATTTATCAAACAATTTAAAGTTAGTTTTCATTTATTTATTATCATAAAAATCATTGTTACTGCACTTAATTTTCGTGTTTTTAGAGATAAAAAAAATTGATTTTGAAAAACTACTAATATCAACTTTTCATTTTAAAGTTAAAAAAAATGAAATTGTCAAAAATCTATTTTCATTAATTTTAGAAATGCAAAATACCTAACTCTCCTTTTGTTTTTACAATACATGACTCACATTTTGTCTATTTCTATCACAATTGCTCACTTTAAGTCCACTCGAACTAGAGCTAGCAGACACTGAGTCTACCATAGAAGGTGGGATCCACACTGATGCATCCACCTCAGAGCAAATAAGTTAAGAGATTCTATTGTCTTTTCCACATAATCCACCAAGATGGGTGTCCTCTCCTTAATGGACACAACACCCATTGAGAGGGAGATACCAACCACAACAACTCGGGGCCATCCTCAAGACCAACTCTCTACTAGAGACTACATGCTAACCAAACTTCTCAACACCAGGTACATGTACATAACGACCTCTATGCTTAAAATAACTAGGTCGTGACACACCAACGATAGATAGAGACAAATCCATGAGTTTTGGACAGTGTAGGCTATATACACACACACGTGTGAGATTTGTTAGAATGCATCCATAATTTCGCGATTCATCTCATGCAATCTCACATTCCATTTTTATAATATTCTAGCAAAGAAAGGTCTCTTAATTATTGCATTTTACACAAGTAATATCATAGATAACTTTATAAGTAAATATATCAATGGTTGCACTATATATTTTTTGGTCGCTGAGAACTTTATAAAAAGATCGTCAATCTCCCGTGATTCTAAAAATTAACAGTTAGACGACACGTCTAAAAAATATTTTAGAGGTTATGGATAGTGTTAAACGTTTGTCATATTATAGGGTGGTTAAAATTATAGAAACCAAAAATTAATTAGTTTATTAACATGATAAAATAGTCCAAATGTTTTTTCTTTTATTTATTTATTTTTTACAAAATGTTTTTTCTTTTAATGAATTTAGCTTATATATATAATCATTTTATAATCTCGTCTATAATTGATTTTATTCAACTCAATTGTATCCACTTATGAATCATGTACTTTCCTTCCCATACAACCTTGAGATTACTCATACATGCCTTACAATTTAGATAAAGTGTTGCGATAAATTCATTGACACACATTGAACACAAATCAGACACACTATAAATTCATCTACCGTAATAATTGACACTTATTTTATTTTTTATTTTTTAAAATATTTGAGGGTGTTTGTTTCTCGGACTAAAACACTATTCAAAGGAACAAGTTTTCCAGAAAATATAATAGTAAGAATCCCAGGTAATTTTAAAAGAAGTGGTTGGTTCCACAACATCAACACGTTCCAAAATTAGTTCCACAATTAAAGCTTTCTCTAAATGAGAATTAACACCCACATCAAAACCTTCCTTCGTAAAACACCTCATAATAGATAGACTTTCCTTTTTATTTTTCTACCATCACAATCTTTTTTCATCTATCATCTTTATTACACATATTTCCCTCCCAATTAGCCCAATCCTCTTTTAATTCATTGGCCAACTCATCTATTCTACTCCCTCATACCTTAAAACCTATGGAATCAAAAGAATCTAAAAATCAAATCAATTTTACTCTAAATATTAATATTAATATTTTAATTTACTTTTTTTAAGGGTTCTTTAATATTGACCCAGTTCAAAGATGGACCGTACTATTTTTTTAGTAAATTTTATTAAAATCTTACTTTTGTTATTATAAAATTTATTTTTCACGAAAAAAGATAAGTATGCACCTTAAGATCATTTTTTAGAGGTCGTATTAGATGCATCCCTATTTAAATAAAAATTTCATTTGATTCAAAATTCAATTGGAGAGAATATGGAGAAAAGCAATTATGTGACCATTACCACAAAATCCTATTCATGAGACTTTTTTTGTGTACTCATCGAGACTTTTTTGATGCATCATGCTCATCGAGACTTGTTAAGCAAATACATTTCTCTTTTAAATTTTTAAATATTAAAGAAAAATTTCATTGTGAGTATGATGCATCCTGTCACCCTGAACTTATATTAGGAAATTAAATATATCACTTCACAATTCACGCCTATAATGGTTGCTTCTTTTTTTTTTAGAGGTATAATGCTTGATTCTTCTCACACATTTTACAAACAAACATTGTATCACTATTTTTCTCTATTTGTATTTTGAAGAGATCTCAAGAAATTATAATACACTAATGGCTCTCTTCAACTTAAACCTTGATTTAATGATTGTGTCTGCATTGTTATTGTGCACTACTACAATGACTCAATCTCCACCTTCATTGCCAAGGAAGACATTATCAGTCGTCTATCGATCAACGGCGGATTCACCGTCCACCGGAAGTTCTCCTCTTGAACCATCAGCAGCTTCTCCTTCACCATCTGATCATCCACAACAACCAGCTGATGACCAACAAAGTGTGTTACCATTTATACATGGCATTCAGATTTTCTTGGCAATCTATTTAAGTATTTTATGTTTGTTGATAATTGTGGTAATGGTCTTTCTCTTGTTTCTATTTGTAAAATATATTCGAAGCCGCTGCCTTTGATTATGTAGAGATGAAATTTTTCGATGGAGTTGATTGCATTTTCTTTTTTATTTAGTTAAACTTATGCACTACAATTTTATTTTCACTACTCTGTCGTGACCGTTCATTGTTTTTCATTGATATGGTGTTATATATCTTATATTAATAAGGTTTTTTAGATTTATATATATATATATATATATATATATATATATATATATATATATATATATATATATATATATATATTTTGAATCGGTATCTCTGCAACTCCATAGACTAATTCCTAATAGATTTAAAGAACTAGACTCGAATCCACATCTGGTCTTTGTCGGGAACATGTGAGACACATAAGGTGAGTTATTTTCTCTCAACCAAATTTTCTCATATATAAGAGTTGGAGGATCAAATCTTTGACCATTTGCTTAAGGGGTTCAAGTCTTTTACAACTTGAACAAATCTATTACTATTAGTTATTGCGCCGTAAGGTAATGAACTATGAACAAAAGTAACTCATTATTTGGAATGATGAATAGAATTATAGAGTAATTTAGATAATATACTTTATTTTTTATTTTTTTTTTATAAATAAATTAGCTTAGAATGATCAATTTTACATTTTACATATAATACATTTTTGGATGGGTATAGTCTTTGACCGTGTGGAGTCATTCTTTTATAGTCGATATATAAGTGTGCAGATGTGGGTATCACGGCTACAATAGTGCTGATCCCGTTTGCAAATCATATCAGAATTGTAACATCATTAATATTTAATACGAACTAGTAATATTTACAATAATAGTGATTGGTAATGGCATTATAATTACAATAAATTCAGCAATAATGAGGTTTAATTATTGATTAATAAGAGATTATGCTGTTGATCTTACACTTGTTCTCGAACAGTTTCCTGTCCAAATCCGATAGTAATATTGCATACTAAATTGATTTTTTTTTTCAGGGATTGCAGACTAAATTGATAGTAGTAATTAGTTATAAGAACTAAACTGACAGTAAATTGTTAAAATATAGAAACTTAATTCACAATTTAACAAAGTTAGACTTGAGAACATTTTAAACTGATAGTAGTAAAACCATCATGACGACATACATAGTTTTTGAAAAAAACCAAAAATATATACTAATGAAAACTATCCAATACCATAGATACAAAATACATTGTCCTCGTGAACATAGCTCAGTTGGTATGGACAAAGCATAAGGTATGGGGTTCAAACTCCGGCCACCACAAAAACAAAAAACAAAAAAGATACAAAATACATTTCAGCGTTGTTATTTATAGCAAACACATTTTCACGAATCACTTGTGAATAAATTTACCCTTGTATGAAGAAGTGCGCAGCATTATTCACCCATAATGAAAGGTAGTGGGAATGAGGCCAACTGCTACATGAATTACTCAGAATCGCTGTTTCAACGTTAAGCCAATATCTTTCTCTATTTCTGGTTGGTGTCCAACTTAATTTTACTCAACATATAAAGAGGGGCATCTTAGTTCTAAAAAGTAAATCACTTTTCTTTTACCTTCAATTGTGCATTATAAATTATCAGAATGCTAGTGTACTCATCAATACATCAAACTTCAAATTACATTTTTCTCACACTCACCTGTTACAAACTTTAAATTACATTTTTCATGCACTCGCCTATTAATCAATTTGAAAAAGAATGGTTACAAAATTTTGCAGTGAAAACATTCAAACTCGTGCAAGGGTTTGACTGCCATGTTTGAAATAACAACTTACGGGCACAGTGTTACATGATCTCACTATCGTTGCATGATACGCACGGGTAGAAACTTTCTGCTTCTGTTGAGTAAATATTGCGATTGAAAAATCACTAAGCTTCGGTGAAAAGATACTGAAGTAAGGAAGCAACAACAGCTATGCTTAAACTGTTTCCTAGCAATGCATACCTGTATAAGAACGAAGACTCTTAATAACAATAAGCAAAATAAATGTACAAATGCCAACATAACTCAGCAGTCAGCAGACTGACTAACTAATCATGAAAAGCAGAGAATGCATAAGTATTGTTTAAGCCAGTAAAATGCCATACCGTTGTTTGAGACTAATGTGTTCTGGAAACTCGAAATCTTCAGGAAAAGAATGTAGGTTTGCAACCTAGTTACAGGATGACAAATACCTTTTAAATTAGTAATAGAGCTTGAAATCAAAACAATATTATATTGACACACTTGTTCAAAAAAAATATTATATTGACACATGCATTCATGTGAAAGGATTTAAACACAATATTAGACACAGACATGCAAGAATGCATGATATCCCTGAGAATGAAGAAAATCCACTCACCTCTCTCGGTGTAAAGTATCTAAGACACTGCTCCTTGAGTGATGTTTTGTCCCTCTTCACTGGCTGCAGATTCAGATTGAGTCATTGAGGATAGCAAAGAATGAACAAGTTCCATACTTCCAAAATTATAAGAATCGCTACGAAACAATTTATTTAAAATTTATTTTAAAAAGCTATGAATAGTTGTTAAGCTTTTATTGGAATTGGAACTTTCTTTCCAAACAGAACCCACCCACTCCCCCACCCCCCAAAAAAAAAAAATGAAGCTACATGGTGGTTTAAATAAGGGTTAAATATGTTTTTGGTCCCTACATTTTACGCGATTTTGAGAATAGTCCCTACATTTCAATAAATGTTTTTAAAATCCCTACATTTTTCCTCCGTTAGCGTAAATAGTCCCTGTTGTCAAATTTCTAACGTGATGTCAATGTTGGTGGTTCAATCTCGCCGGAAAACGGCGGGGAACTTCACCACGGTCTTTCTCCGCAACGTCGTAGATGCGGATCGCCGGTGTTCGTGACATTTCCAGTGAAATATGTTGGTTTAGATGGAAAGATTTGGAGGCCGAAAGCGATGATGTTATCGTTGAAAGTGTTTGCTGTTGCGGGTGTGGAAGGTGTTGTGGTGGAGATTTGGTGGGGTGGGTTTGAACTTGTTATGATGGCTTGTGTTTCATCAATATGACACTGAAGGCAGGGACCAATTGCACCAACGAAAGAAAAATGTAGGGATTTTAAAAACATTTATTGAAATGTAGGGACTATTCTCAAAATCGCGTAAAATGTAGGGACCAAAAACATATTTAACCCTTTAAATAATAGCATTATATCTGAATTGATATTGAAAACTGCATATTTTAAATATAAAGAAACTTTTAACACTCAAACAGGTAGTCATTTATCCTTTCAAAGTCACAACTGTGAAAAGCTACCAAGCATAAGATGTCAAGGATTATTATGTACAGAATAGCATGCGAGTAATATGTCATATGTGAATACATCAAACCATATGGTCAAGAAAGGCTTCTATTAAGAATTCCTAACCTGAACAGTAGCCAAAAGGGAGCCAGTTCCCTTCACATATCTGTAATAACTTTTCGTGAAACAGCAGCAGCGCTTTGAATCAGGATAGACAACATCTAAGCTCGTTTAAGGAAACAGGATTCAAGAGAGAATATTATTGAAGCATTATTTTGTTCTTGGGAAAAAATAGGATTGTAAGTTATAGCATAATGATTTAAATATGCTCAAAACCAATTAATGGGGAAAGGATACCCATAGCACTCCCCCACCTTTCTAACAGGCTTGGGTGAACATAATACTTGTCTAAAGTGTCATATTCATGATCATTATCTGTCCCTGAAGTTCTAGAAGTGTCATTAGACAGACTGGTCGTTGAAGCCGCAGATTCAACATTTGTATCGCTGTTAGGATTCTTCAATACGAGAAATTTCTCAATAGGTTGACATGACTGCAACAAATTTTGACTGTCCTCTAGTGATAAATCATCTTCCTTTGGAGCTGTATTAAAATGCTCAAATAATGGTCTTGGAGATTGAATTAGCTGACGGTTCAAACAACCATTTAGAAAAGATGACGGTTTCCTCTTAGCCTGAAAACAAACATGTTCAGGTCAATATCACAAACTAAGCCAAAAGGTTTACAGATTCAACTAGAAAGAATCCTAGGTAAAGATATTAGAATAACTAAATCTGATTTTGCCCTCACTATCAGTAAAATGTAAAATAAGCCTTTATTAACACAACTTGCAAATCAAGTTACTAACAATAACTTTTCTCACGAGACTAAAGAGCAATTAAAGACCCAGCAGCAAAAAAAAAAAACAGGATTACAACTATATGAACATGTCCCAAAGCATATTGCCTGACACCAACTGATTCTTTCATGTTATAAACTATATCCCAAGTCTTTTGAAGAACTAGTTTACACTTCCGAGTAAAATAACATTCTAAGGCTAAAGAATACTCACCAGACAAAAATAACGAGGCCTAGAATATGGGATTCCAAACTGTAAAGGGCTCAGAATGAACTCCTGTGTGATAAAATTTGTTTTTTCCAGGATTTCAATCAGTTTTGCATGTGTATCAGATGTCTGTAGCCAGAACGGACAAAAAAGAATTAATGAATGGAAGAAACCATTAATGAAACTTATTTAGAGTCTTAGTTAACATGTTGAATTGAAGAAGACAAACCTCAAATCCGACAACATTTTCCACAAATAACATACTTGGAGGCTGCAATAAGAATGGGATGAGCTCAAGAATCTGAAGAAAAGAAAATGCCCGTGCATCACCAGTGTCCTTCTGAAGACCTAACACAAAATTATTGAGCAACATTTTTCTTACAGAATGAAATAAATCAGTTATAATAGAAGAAGAAAATTCACCTTGTCGCGTGTAAGGTTGGCAGGGAGGGGAAAGGAGCCATGCATCGGCACCATATTTGTCTAGATCAGTAGCAGTTAAACATTGAATATTTCCCTAAGTCAGCCAAAAAAAAAAATATCCAAATCAGGTAGATCAAACATTTCCAAGAAATAGAATTGACGTAGTTTATGACATGTAATCTGACATAAAATTCCTGGCTGACAATATATGTAGGGTTGATAATTGTGGCTAAATATTGTTAAAGGAAAAATGGGCAGGATGTGATGCTTCCTGGCTGAAAATAAAATTCCTCTTTAATTCACTACTAACTAATGCAATGGGAAATATAACGTAATATAAAAGAAAATAAACATTTGCTTAGACTCGGCCAATTAAGGTTTACATTACTGTAACCTTTCAGGATTAATGATGCCAATTCTGTACACCAAGATAAATATTATGACAAAATAGTGATAAAAATGTTACTTTTAAAATGAAACCCCATTTGAAACCACAGAATTTACAACAAACATGCTCAAAGTTGTTCAAAATTAATGTAGTTTAAAAGAGGGTTTATATGAATTCCTTAAATTCAATCTATGTTGTTATAGTATTGGTGAAATTAAATATATATTAATCCTAAGCGTTAATTTATCTATCATATTCTCTAAAACTCCCAAACAAAGCCTAAGAGTAAAACATGATAAAATCCATATTTTTGGAACATGTAGAAAGCTAGAAATAAACATCCAAAATAGCTTAAAAGTTAAAGGGGATTCAAAGTTCCATAGAATGAATGAATCAATCAACGCATACAAAATAAAAAAGGAACTACAAATTGTGCATTTAATTGAGCAGAAAGCAGTGGCATAAGCACTTGTGATATTGTTTGGGAGAACTTATGAAAACAGCTTATGACATGTTCATAAGCTTATTTTCATATGTTCTGCAGGATAGCTTATAGATTATTGATAAGTGGTTATAAGCATGCAAAAACCTGGTAAGGACGATGAGAAAAGTTGTGTTGATAAACATCATTAGCAATGTTATTAATTTCAAATGCTTCAATTACTTCCGCGTTTACTTGTGCTTTCATCAAAGAGTATCTCTGAATCATCATAAAAATAAAAATAAAAACACAAATATTATCAATTATTGAATTTAGAAATTGAAATGATAAGATGAATAATTAATAATACCATGCCGCCGATTCCACTGTAGAACTCGAGAACTCTCTGCATCTCTTTCACCATTTTCAGACAGAACCCACTAGGGTTGTGTTCCTAGTAGCAGTAGCAGCAATTTTAGTTTTAGTTGTTCACAAAAGAACCAATTTTAAAATTCGTAAATATTTTTTTTTTTTTTTACTAAGAATTCGTAAGTAATATGAAAAATTGGTGCGTTTTACAACTCTTATACTACTATCGTTGATTTGATAAAATTGGACGGTTTGATGTTCGTCACTTAAGTTGTTACATAGTATCGTAAGAAAGGGGGGTTTGAATTGTGACCCTTTTTTTTTTTTTAAATTTATTCCTGAAACTTAAATAAGTATATAAGCTCAAGAAAAAATTCTTGGTTAGTGTTACGTGAGTAATAATAAAATATTGTAATATTAGGATCAGAGAACTCTGGATAATAAAGTAAATAAAAGGACCAGAAAATTCTGGAATAAAATACTGAAATAAATAAAGCAGTAAAGGACCAGAAAACTCTGGATATAGTACTGAAATAAATAAAGCAGTAAAGGACCAGAAAACTCTGGATATATATAACTGAAATAAATAAAGCGATAAAGGACCAGAGAACTCTGGAGATATTAAGAATAAAATAAATAGGACCAGAAAGTTCTGGATAATTATTAAGTAGTAGGTTAATTATTTAGTTTTAGTTTATGGACCAGAGCACTCTGGATAATTAATAAAGTTAGTTATAGGTTATATGTGACGGCCAGAAATTAAGAGATGAGAGAAGAGAGAACACAAGAGAATTTATCCTGGTTCGCCTAACCGGCTACGTCCAGTCCCCACACTACGTGTGAGATTATCCACTATAGTATCCTGCTATCAGAAACTTCTGAATAGCACTATAATATGTTGATCACACCAGATCAGTCCGTTACACTCTGTATTATCAACCTCAGCAGGCTTCTACGATTCTTGATCACACAAGAAAAGTTCTATCTCAAACTATTAAGCCCAATAGACTTGAGATCTAAATACACTTTGTGTTTGTAAGAGAGTTTATGTTGTGGATCCTATTTTCTCAACACTTGTTTGAGATTATGATAAAACAAACTTAAAAGATTATGATCCAAATCTAGTGCAAGAGTAGAAGTTTGTTTGTTTGAGTTGAAGAGCTTGTGAATATTCTGATTGATATTCACGTGAGAGAGATTTGATTTTGCTTTGAGAGAGTATGATAATCTTGTTTGTAAGCTCTTAAGAATTTGCCTTGCTATGTGCTTGTATTTATAGAGGCCTTTGTCTTTGAAGCTTGACAGAAAAATACAGCTGTGTTGTCCTTTCCAAAAACAGCCCATGTGCTTGTGTTTTTGTAGCTTGGCGCGCAAGGATACACAAAAAGGAAACCTTTGTGAGTTGCAGAATGTTCTTCAGACATTCTTTGAGTTCCAGCTGTTTGGGAAAGAGTATATACGCGTGACTGTAGGCCAGCTGTGATATGGTGGCATTAGGATGACATCCTTATCTTGTTGTACCTTTACCAGACCATTCTTGAGAACGTTCTTCATGTGTAAGTTTAGATTTTTTCTTCTTTCTTCTAAGACTCACGTGAGCCTTTGAATATTCCTTTTGTTGCAGAAGCTTTTTATCCTCTTTTGGTGAGACAAAGGGAATATTGTATTCTTCCTTTCAATGATGTAGCAGAAAGTATATGTGTGTCTTTTTGCTCTTTTGCTTTGATGAGATTATTTATAAGCTTAGAATGTTCTTCTCTTTAACAAGAACATTCTTCATGAAACATTTCTCACAAAACATATTAGTAGATAACAAGTTAAAAACCATAGAATGTTTGTGATCTTTAAAACATCAAATAAAGGATTTTGGTCTCAACAATCTCCCCCTTTTTGATGATGACAAACATTTATAATTTGTTTTTAATTTTGATATTAGAAATTGAGATTTTGATAATATTGTGAAATAATTTTATCAATAACTCCCCCTCAATTTTAGCATCCAAGATCTTTTTAATTTGAGAATATATGCAATAATGAACCAGAATATAATTTCATTCATTTATAGAGATCATGATACATTTTTCAAGTTCATATATGATTCAAATATCAAAGTAACATAAGATAGCAAAATAGCATAAAGACAAAATATATAAGTTCATAACAAAAGTACTTCTATTATATTTCTCCCCCTTTGTCACATAAAAAAGGAGGGAATGCATCAGAAAATCAAGATGATGGAGAAGACGCATCTGATGAGGATGATGCTGAAGGAACAGGCATAGGGATAGCAGGAGGTGGAGGAAATGGATTTGCCATTGGCGCATCAACACCCCATTTTGCAGCAAGGCTTGTATACCACTGCCTAAGCAATGTCCTTTCCATGGAATCATACACAATATGATTCATAATACCATGCAGAGATTCAAACATTTTAAGAATATCTTTCCTAATCCTTCTAATGTTTTTCTCAGTTTTTGACCTCTTAGGAGGGTGCTCATTCATTGAAGGAGGAAGAGAGGCTCCTGTCAAGACATTAAAAGAAGGAGATGCAGATTGCAAAGGAACAGATGAATCATAGAAAGGTGGATCCGCAAAAAATTTATCAATTGATTCTGAACGAAAGAGAGCTGAATAATTTTGTCTTGGTGGAGAGACAAAGATAGGAGCAGCAACAGAAAGTTTGTTTGCTGGAGCAGCTTCTTCAAAAAAACTTTTCATTTCATTCATGTTTTGAAATTTTGGAAGAATGGGATTTTTGGCAAAGTTGTCTAACAACTTAGCATGTTCTTGTGAAACAGGAGAACATTCTCTATGAGTAGTAGTTTCATTTTGGAGACAATTCAGAAGATGTTCTATGGAGATAGGACTTTTTCTTTTGAGACCATGAGATTGAGACTGATCAATAACAGGGGTAATGAAAGAGTCAGGTTTTGTTTTCATTTGGTGGACATTTTTGGGTCCAAAGGTTGAGATTTTAAAGCTAGATATCTCATCATGCAGAGGGATTTCAAGTAACCTAAAGATTTTGGAGAGGGCCATTCCATATGGAACAGTGCCTGTTTTGATTGTGGAGTTAACAGCCATCATCATATTTTTGAGAATGATGAAAGGGAGATTAATTTGTTTTCCAGTGAACATGTGATAGATCAACAGAATATCATTGTGTGAGATATGATTAAAAGTGCCACTTTTAGGAAGGAAACTGTTGTGACACATATTTGCAAGAATTTGGGGAATGTGCAACAAATTTGAACAAGATAAATCAGTTGCATTTGGTTTATAAATGGTGTCAAAAACAGCATTGCGATCTAGATGGAGTATATCATACCAATCATCACCAAACACAGCTGGACCCCCTAGAGGAATGTTTAACAATTTTGAAATTGTTTCTAAGCTGATTTCTACTTTGACTCCCTTAATGTGAGAAATGATCACATTTTTCTCTGGATAACATTCAGCCATACAATAGAAAGCTTGAACAGCTTCTGGATAATATTTTTCCCTAATTTGAAGAAAAGGAACCCAGCCTAGAGCATCAGGGTATTGTCTAACAAAGATTTCTGCATCTTCTAATTTTTGAAAATCAAAGTAACGACCTACCCCAACGGGTCTAGAGGACCATTTGTCAAAGAAATTTTTGGTTAAATCAGGATCAATGAGAGGAATAAACTTAGACCTAGACACAGATAGATTATGAGTTTTACCCCTTTTTGAGACTGACTGTTTGATTGGAGAAGGTTCTGAGTCTACAGTTAACTTCCTCTTTCCTTTGTTCCTTGTACGAGAGCTTCCCAGAGAACGTTCTTGAGCAGCTGGAACTTCTTCTTTTTCTTCTTGTTTCGAAGGAGATTTTGGGATTTCTTTTGGAGTTTCGATTTGAGAAGGGAGTTTATCAGAGGCAGCGATTGGTTCAACTTCTACAAAATCATCCTGATTTTGTAGCGATTTGTTTTCCCTATTTGTAGGTTGATTAGTTGTTTCCGGATTTTCAGGGAGAGGAGCGGTTTTCTGAAGAGAAGAGTTAGGGTTTGGTTGATGAGAAGAATAAGCATTTTCTCCATCTGAGTCACTTATCTCATGGATAGTGTTGTCTATTTCCCCCGTTTTCTTGGTTCCTCTGGCTGATAAGAGTCTAGAAGATCTTCTTCGCAGTGATGGTGCTGAGTTTGCCTTCTTAGTCTTCAGGTGAGGAGGAGTTTGATTCAAGTTGGGGGCCGTAGCTTGAAATAATGGTGGTAGAATGAAGTTTAAAGGATCAACTTTTTCTGGAAGAGAGAGTTTTGTTGGAGAAGTTTTGGAAGAAGGTTCTTCAATGGTTTTGGGGTTTTGAATTTTTGGTTTGTTTAGAGGTGAAGTGTGAGTAATAGTTTGAGGTGGAGTTTGTTCTGAGGATTCTGGTGAGATGGGTGGATGATTTGTCGGAGAAGATGGTGGTGATGGTGGTGAAGGAGAGCGCGGTGGAGATGGTGAGGGTGAGGGTGTTCTGAAGTTTGCATGGTTTCCTTTTGTTCTAGCCATTGTTGTAAGAGTGAAAGGTATGATTTTTCTTGAAAGGGAGAGAGGGTTTTATAGAGAAGATGAAGAGGTGATGTTTCAATGGTGTTTTTGAAGAGAATGAGAGAAGGAACCGGTTTTGGAGAAAGGAGAGGGAAGAAGGAAAATGATTTGATTGAAAGTGGTTTTAGGGGCAAGAGAGAGATAGGTGGGCCAGCTTAATGATGTGATTAGCATCAAGTTAGTGTTGGGAAGAGAAAAAGTAATTAGTCATAACTTAATTAGTTTGCCTAAAGAGGAATTCTAAATATTTTTTTAGCGTAGGCCCCAAGTACACACATAGACACAAGAATGTTCTTAGAGTGTTCTTTTTAATTTTTATGAGGATTTTGAATGATATTTAATTTTTCTTTAATAAAATTAAATCTATCCTCTACTAGAGATTTTGTGAATATGTCTGCTAATTGATTTTCAGTGTCAACAAAGATTAATTCAATTTCCTTTTTATTTACATAATCTCTAATAAAATGATGTTTTATTTCAATATGCTTTGATCTTGAATGTTGAATGGGATTTTTTGATAAATTTATAGCACTTGTATTATCACAAAATACTGGAATATTTGTGTACCTTATTGAGAAATCTTCGAGTTGATTTCTTATCCATAATACCTGAGAGCAACAGTTTGCTGCTGACACGTATTCTGCTTCAGTGGTTGATAGAGCGATTGTGTTTTGTTTTCTACATGACCAACTGATAAGTGCTTTTCCGAGAAACTGACATGTACCACTTGTACTTTTTCTTTCGATTTTATCCCCGGCATAGTCAGCATCGCAATAAGCTATCAAGTCAAAACAAGAACCTTTTCTATACCAAAGGCCAAGATCAGTAGTACCAACTAGATATCTAAAAATTCTTTTTACAGCAGTTAAATGAGATTCTCTAGGAGATGTTTGAAAACGTGCACATAATCCAACTGCAAAGACAATATCTGGTCTACTTGCAGTTAAGTATAACAGAGACCCAATCATGCCTCTGTATTCTTTTTCAGAAATAGTTTTTCCATTTTCATCTTTGTCTAAACTTGAAGATGGATGCATGGGAGTTACCATTATTTTAGCTTCATTCATTTTATATTTTTTGAGAAGATCTTTAATATATTTTTCTTGACAAATAAATATTCCATTTGATTCTTGTTTAATTTGTAAACCAAGAAAAAATCTTAATTCTCCCATCATACTCATTTCAAATTCACTTTGCATGAGACCGGAAAATTCTTCACACATTTTTTCATCGGTTGACCCAAATATAATGTCGTCAACATATATTTGAACGATTAGAAAATTTGTTTTATTGTCTTTTCTAAAAAGAGTGGTATCAATTTTTCCTCTAGAAAAATTATTTTTGATTAAAAATGTACTTAACCTTTCATACCAAGCTCGAGGAGCTTGCTTTAGGCCATATAGTGCTTTTGTTAGTTTAAAAACATGATGAGGTTTATTTGTGTTTTCAAAACCGGGAGGTTGGTGTACATAAACCTCTTCATTCAAAAATCCATTTAGAAAGGCGCTTTTAACATCCATTTGAAAAAGTTTAATATTTTTATGAGATGCATATGCAAGAAGAATACGAATTGCTTCTAACCTTGCAACTGGAGCAAATGTTTCATCATAGTCTATACCTTCCTGTTGATTATATCCTTGTGCAACAAGTCTGGCTTTATTTCTGATGACTTTTCCTTCTTCATCTAATTTGTTTCTGAAGACCCATCTTGTTCCAATTACAGCTTGATCTTTAGGTTTGGAAACAAGAGTCCATACCTCATTTTTTTCGAATTGAGAAAGTTCTTCTTTCATGGCATTTATCCATGATTCTTCACATATTGCTTCTTTTATATTTTTTGGTTCAATATGTGATATCATTGCCATATTGTTCATGAAGGATCGTCTTGTTCTTATTCCATCAGATGTATCTCCAATAATTTGTTCAGGAGGATGATCACCTATGGTCTTCCAACTTTTTGGAAGTGGTTGTGGAGAATGTTCTTGATCATCTTCAATTTCTTTTTGAGGAGTTTCTTCTTCATCTTCTTTGTTAGTTATTAAATCATCGAATTCATCAAAGACAACATGCATACTAATTTCCATAGTTTGATTTTTTAGGTTAAAGATTCTGTATCCTCGGGAATTTGTTGCATATCCTAGAAATATTCCTTTATCTGATTTTGAATCGAACTTTCCTAGGTTTTCTTTATCATTTAAAATATAACAATAACAACCAAAAATGTGAAAATAAGAGATGTTTGGTTTTTTATTTTTCCAGAGTTCATATGGGGTTTTGTTTAAAATTTTTCTAATAGAGACACGATTTATAATATAGCAAGAGGTATTTATGGCTTCAGCCCAAAAGTATTTTTCTATATTTGATTCACTTATCATTGTTCTTGCCATTTCTTGTAGTGTTCTATTTTTTCTCTCAACGACTCCGTTTTGTTGAGGGGTTCTTGCGCATGAAAAATTGTGGGTTATTCCTTTTTCATCGAAGAAGTTTTTAAAGAAAGTATTTTCAAATTCTCCTCCATGATCACTTTTTACAGCAATGATTTTTGATTCTTTTTCATTTTGAACTAATATGCAAAAGGTTTTAAATGCTTCAAAAGCTTCATCTTTATGTTTTAAAAATAACACCCATGTATATCTGGAAAAATCATCAACAATAACAAATCCATATTGTTTTCCACTTAAGCTTGCTGTTCTCACAGGGCCAAATAAATCTATGTGAAGAAGTTCGAGAGGTCTTTGAGTAGAGATATCATTTATAGGTTTAAAACTACTTTTGACTTGTTTTCCTCTTGTGCATGCTTCACAGATTTTATCTTTTTCATAACTTATTTTTGGAAGCCCTCTAACTAGATCAAGTTGGGAAATTTTTGAAATAGTTTTCATACTTACATGTCCAGCTCTTTTGTGCCAAATCCATTTGTCTTTTTCAAAACCCATAAAACATGATTCAGCTGGAAGATCATCTAGGTATAAAACATATAAGTTTTTTATTCTAGAACCAGTAAAGAAAATTTTTCCCGAGGATGTTTGTTTTACTTCACATATGTTAGGTTTAAAATTGACTTCAAAACCACTATCACATAATTGACTTATGCTTAGCAGATTGTGTTTTAAACCTTCAACATATTGAACATTTTCGATTTTAGCAGTATTTTTCTTACCAATAATACCTTTACCTTTGATTTGACCTTTATCATTATTTCCAAAGGTCACCAGTCCTCCTTCTTTCTTTTCGAAGGAGATGAAACATTGTTTATCCCCTGTCATGTGCCTTGAACAACCACTGTCCAAGTACCATGGCTTTTTCTTTGCATCTTGAGAAGATTCCTGCATTTTGAGTTAGTTGTTCCTTAGGTACCCATGATGTCGTGGGTCCTTTGTGGTTAGTTTTCTTAAGCTCAAGATTTTTAATCTTGAAAAAACAATTTATTTCTAAGTGACCCATTCTTTTGCAATATAAACATTCTTTTCTTTTTAGTTTGATAGATCGTTCTTGAGAATGTTCTGGGTTCATTTGATGAGAATGTTGTGTTTCTCTTATCTTATAGAAACAACTTCTTTCAAGGTGTCCATTCTTGTTACAGAAAGAACATTTCATTTTTTCTTTTTCAGGTATAAAGAAGTTTTCATACATTTTTTTATTTTTAGAAACATCAAAACCTAAACCAGCTTTATCAAATATTCCTACTTGAGAACCCATAATATTTTGAAATGTTTCAGTTGATTTTATAAAATGAGTAAGGTCGTTTCTAAGTTCTTTAACTTCAATTTTTAGCAAATTATTTTCAGTAACTCTAGAAGTTTCTGGAAATTTGTTATTACTTAGATTTTTTATCTTTTCGGTTGCTTTAAAATATGAGTCTTGCAAACTTTGAATGATTTTCTTTTGATCATCGTTCAAGGTTTGAAGTTTTTCTTTTTCCTTTTTCATCTCACACATTTCTTTTTGTAGAGAATGACATTTGTTTGTTAAGAAATTTGAGTCGAATAATAGACTATCAATTGTACTTTCTAGATCTTTATTTATACGAGATTTGTTAATAATAATTTGTTCTTCGTTATCTATAGGAAAGTCTAAAAGAGGTTCATCAAAGAGAAATACCTCATCGTTATCTGAGTTTGCCATTAGACAGATGTTTGCTTCATCATCTTCTTCTTTTGGTTCTTCAAGATCATCCCATGTAAACACGGATTTTGAGTATGGTGATTTCCTTTGACTCTTTTTGTTTAATGGGCATTCATTTTTGTAATGGCCTTGTTTGTTGCATCCATAGCAGATTACTTGACTTTTGTCTATATCTCCTTTAGGATTTTCTTTTCTGTTTGGAAAGTATCTTTTTATTTGATCTCTTCTTCTAATCATTCTTTGAATTTTCTTTGTGATGAGTGCTAGTTCATCTTCTGCTTCTCCTTGAATGATTTCTTCTTCCTCGGTTTCTTTAATTTCTTCATTTTGTGTGGGTGAAACTTCTTGGTCGTTTTGAGAGGCTTTGAGAGCAATCATTTTACCTTTTCTTATTGGTTTATCTTCTTGAAGTAATGTCTCATGAGCTTTTAGCGATCCAATGAGATCTTCAAGAGCTAAAGTGTTTAGGTCTTTAGCTTGAGTGATTGCCGTAACCATGGGTCTCCATTGAGTTGGAAGACATCTTAGTATTTTTCTTATTCTGTCGTGGGTAGAATAAGTTTTTCCAAGTGATCTTAGTTCATTTACTATAGATGTGAATCTAGAGTACATTTCATCAATGTTTTCATCTTCAATCATTTCAAAGATTTCAAACTTTCTCACACCAATGTCAATTCTTGTTTCTTTAACATGGCTTGTTCCTTCATGATGGACTTTGAGAGTATCCCACACCTTTTTTGCAGTATCACATTCATCAACTCTTTCACTTTCTTCCATGCTTAGTGCACATGATAGAAAGAGTCGAGCTTTAGAATTTAAAAGTATTTTTTCTTTATCTTCTTTTGTCCATGATGCTTCTGGTGTAATTACTTTTGTTTTAGTAATATCATCAGTTGTCATTGGTACATGATTCCCATCTGTTATTATTTTCCACATATCCACATCTTGGGATCTTAGGAACAGTTCCATTTTTCCTTTCCAGTAGTAATAGTTTTTTCCATTAAAATATGGTGGTCTTGAACATGAGAGACCTTCTGGTATGTATTTTTCTTTTGACATTGCTTCTTTCTGAATCTTTTTCTCTAACACGTGTTAAGTGTTTTCTTTTAGAGCCGGGCTCTGATACCAATTGAAGTAGCAATAAACGTCACAAGAAAGGGGGGTTTGAATTGTGACCCTTTTTTTTTTTTTAAATTTATTCCTGAAACTTAAATAAGTATATAAGCTCACGAAAAAATTCTTGGTTAGTGTTACGTGAGTAATAATAAAATATTGTAATATTAGGACCAGAGAACTCTGGATAATAAAGTAAATAAAAGGACCAGAAAATTCTGGAATAAAATACTGAAATAAATAAAGCAGTAAAGGACCAGAAAACTCTGGATATATATAACTGAAATAAATAAAGCGATAAAGGACCAGAGAACTCTGGAGATATTAAGAATAAAATAAATAGGACCAGAAAGTTCTGGATAATTATTAAGTAGTAGGTTAATTATTTAGTTTTAGTTTATGGACCAGAGCACTCTGGATAATTAATAAAGTTAGTTATAGGTTATATGTGACGGCCAGAAATTAAGAGATGAGAGAAGAGAGAACACAAGAGAATTTATCCTGGTTCGCCTAACCGGCTACGTCCAGTCCCCACACTACGTGTGAGATTATCCACTATAGTATCCATCAGAAACTTCTGAATAGCACTATAATATGTTGATCACACCAGATCAGTCCGTTACACTCTGTATTATCAACCTCAGCAGGCTTCTACGATTCTTGATCACACAAGAAAAGTTCTATCTCAAACTATTAAGCCCAATAGACTTGAGATCTAAATACACTTTGTGTTTGTAAGAGAGTTTATGTTGTGGATCCTATTTTCTCAACACTTGTTTGAGATTATGATAAAACAAACTTAAAAGATTATGATCCAAATCTAGTGCAAGAGTAGAAGTTTGTTTGTTTGAGTTGAAGAGCTTGTGAATATTCTGATTGATATTCACGTGAGAGAGATTTGATTTTGCTTTGAGAGAGTATGATAATCTTGTTTGTAAGCTCTTAAGAATTTGCCTTGCTATGTGCTTGTATTTATAGAGGCCTTTGTCTTTGAAGCTTGACAGAAAAATACAGCTGTGTTGTCCTTTCCAAAAACAGCCCATGTGCTTGTGTTTTTGTAGCTTGGCGCGCAAGGATACACAAAAAGGAAACCTTTGTGAGTTGCAGAATGTTCTTCAGACATTCTTTGAGTTCCAGCTGTTTGGGAAAGAGTATATACGCGTGACTGTAGGCCAGCTGTGATATGGTGGCATTAGGATGACATCCTTATCTTGTTGTACCTTTACCAGACCATTCTTGAGAACGTTCTTCATGTGTAAGTTTAGATTTTTTCTTCTTTCTTCTAAGACTCACGTGAGCCTTTGAATATTCCTTTTGTTGCAAAAGCTTTTTATCCTCTTTTGGTGAGACAAAGGGAATATTGTATTCTTCCTTTCAATGATGTAGCAGAAAGTATATGTGTGTCTTTTTGCTCTTTTGCTTTGATGAGATTATTTATAAGCTTAGAATGTTCTTCTCTTTAACAAGAACATTCTTCATGAAACATTTCTCACAAAACATATTAGTAGATAACAAGTTAAAAACCATAGAATGTTTGTGATCTTTAAAACATCAAATAAAGGATTTTGGTCTCAACATTTATTAGATTAGGATTTTAAAGGACAATTTTTGTTTAAAAAAGTCTTGAGGATTTTAAAAGACTTTGTAAGATTTTGATGACTTTGATGATTTTAAAAGACTATTAAGGATTTTAAAGGATTTGAAATGGTTTTATGGATTTCAAGAGATTTCAACAGATTTTATGAATTTTAAGAAATAATTGAAAAAAATATCATAACACACTCTCTTTCACAAAATCTCAATAAAGACTCTTTTATTTATTTTATTTTATTTTTTTACAGGAGAGCTAGAGAGAGAGAGTGAAGGAATCACAGAGAGAGAGGTTTTTTTTACAGGAGAGCTAGAGAGAGAGAGAAGGAAGGGGAGAGAGAGAGAGGAGAGAAAAAGAGAGAGTAAGAGAGAACGGAGGAGAGAGAGGGAGAGATAGTAAAATTTTAAAAGAAAAAAATAATCCTAAGAATTTTGAATGATTTTGATGAAAGACTTTTTCATGCTAAAATTTCATTAGAAAATCCCACAAAATCCATCAAAATCTGATTTATTAAACAATCCTTCGAAATTTGAATGATTTTGAATACCACTAGACTTTTTTTAAGTGATTAAGAGTTTTGATTGAATATCATAAGACTTTTTTTAAATGACAAAGAATCTTGATTGAATAACACAAGACTTTTTTTAAATTGGAAAGAGTTTTGATTGAATACCACAAGACTTTTTTATGATAAAAAAATCTTTTAAAATCTCTTAGAATCATGATCCAATACACCCCCCTAAATCTCAATTTGAGATGATATAAGATTTTCCACTTCTTTATTTTTTTCTTTTCTTCTTTTGGTGGCCACGAGCTCACACAATTAAATAAACTCACGAGGATCCATTTCTTTATTCTTAATATATGTGTACTTTATAATTAAAATTATTTTATTTATTTTAATTACACCCCTAAAGCATTTAGTTATACCTAAAATTTCATTAATATATTTTATCATAATAACGAAAACAATCCTTAGACTCATTCATTTTATAAATTCTATATGTTTATCACTATTTTCCCTTTTTATCTTTCTCATAAACAAACATCTATCGATTGTAAACAAACTTGATGAAAACTTTAAAACAAACATCTATCGATTGTAAACAAACTTGATGAAAACTTTAAGATTGAAGCACATAATCTTGCATTAATATCATTGCATATGTTTGAACAATTTTCTATTTAAAAATAAATAAAAAATTTGCACTTGTGAATCCTACTTGAACGCAATTCATGTATGTGTGTTTTTTTTCATTAACTCGTAAATTGATGTAGCATGATAAAATTAAATTAAACTTTGCAGCGGATGAGTTTAACTCAATTTACTACTTCAACTTAAAATCAATTCTTGGACTTGAACTCAACTCATGTCTTTTAGGCTAGGTTAGGTCTTCAACTCTAACTCAATTCATTTATATCCATCTGTTCAATTCATGTAGATCTTTAAGTAAGATGAAAAACGAAGAAAAGGTATTTATTTTTTTGAGTGTAACCAAAAGTTCATAGGATATAACTGAAATAAGTCTTAACCATGCATGTGGTCTTCATTTTTTTTTTAAACTAACTAATAGAAGTCTTGCAAGATGCCTCACATAAGTCACTTGTGCGTGTTAGAAATTGCCTAATAATAAGACTAAGATCTAGTAGTCCTTTTAGAAACTTTTTAAGTTAATGGATTTAGCAAGGTAAATGGTCAACGTCTCGAAGTTTACATATCCATGGGTGAGAGTTTAAAACCCATGAAGTCGCTAAAACTCTTATTTGGCAGACAACCCTACTTGAGGAGATCTTACATGCTTATCATTTACTGTATTTGAGAAGCTAAAGTCTTGATTAGTAAAAATTACTTTGCAATTTTGGTCTTCTGCAGTGATGCTTTTGATACTTGACTGTAATGCGAGCTCAATAGTATCTAAAACCCTTTTTAATCACAATATCACATTGAGTTCATCAATAAATTCTAATTCTCACAATGTTTAAACCCACATTCTTGAGTTCGAAAAAGCTGTGCAACCAATGGAACTATAATTTGTGTTGTTTATTTTTCAACTTCACAAAATTAATCCATTATTTAAACAATTTATGATTAGAAAAACATCAAAGATTAGTTGATACTCAAATAGAAAACTAAATTTAAAATTAAATTAATGAAAACTAAGTTTAAAAATTGACACTAGTAGTTAAGATTTGAGATTTCTTTATAAACTATCATAAGCTGTATGTGCATAAGTACTAGTATTTTGGACACCTTGTTGGATAAAGAGAACTTGTATTGAAAGATATTCAAGTACTACTGTTTTGTCAGAGTTTTGACTAGCCTACTCTGACAATTTGCTACCTGGGATGAAGTTGGTGTGAGTCACAACTGGTCATAAGTCATAACTCATAATTGGTCACCGGTTTCATGGATTCGGTTCATTCAGGCTTGAGTGTGAACCTAGTAGACGAGAATTGGTCATTAAGCATACACAGGATAGATCAACTGGACAAGCGGAAAGCTGAGACATAATAAATTTGAGCATATACATGCAGACAAAGAAGTTCAGTACAGAATTGTGTCCAATTAGCATGAACATTTCATCACTTTACAACACCGACTAATCAAGACTTTACTATATGGGCTGGGCTCTATTGGGAACAGGGTGGTTGGTAAACATACACACAGCTTGAGAGGCATTGTTTTCTCTGCATAAAAGAGCACTACATTTCTTTAGCTTAAAAAGATTCAGTTACAGGACTTATAGCTTGGCTGAATTTAAGATTTGTAGGTCAGATATAACGAAAAGAAAAACACATCACAGTGTAAGCCTACGATAAAGAAAACATTTTTTATTAAGTAACTAGAGAGGAATGAAATTGATAAGTATTGCCAGGAAACTCTGACCTCTCAAAGTAACACTTTAAACTGTATCAAGTCAAACACCTTAAGCGCATGAAAACATAACCGATAGCAATCTCGTACTATATAAAATCCTATTATGCCATTTTCATGACAAAGAGTACAACATTATCTATCTTATGTCTGCAGCAAGGAAGTTACCGGACAGTTCGACCTGCAAAAAAAAAAAAAAAAGAATTACTTAGGCACCAATTGCATCAGCAAGACACCAAAGTTTAATACATAGAGCATATCACAAATTTATTACTCCTATAAACAGAATGCAAACTTGTATTGTATCCATTTTGAAATAGAATGCAAATAGTAGAGTACTTGTTCTAATTCTATTTGTCTATAGTACTCAGCAAACGCGAATCTGCAACTCATCACAAATATCACAAAGACGATAAATCGCACATTTGATACTGTAAGAAATCTCAATAATAGATAGTTAAATATCTACATATAATGTCAGAGATGAATGAAAGAAAGTTTAACATAACGTCAGAGATGTGTGGACCAATTTCAGAGAAAGTGAAATTAGTGCTGAGCCAATCCAATTAACATCATAATCTAAGTCTGAAACACAAAATTCCCAACCCCAAACATGAAATTCCTCCTAAACATAAACAGATTTTCAATACCATTACTAAAACTCAACCAACATTTTTAAAGAAAACAATATTGCAAGATTGAAAAATCTGAGCTAAAAAGTGAACCTTGAAGCAAGAGTTCTGATACTTGTTTTGTCAATTAGTGGTATAGAAAATTGGATAGAGACTCAAATTGCCTAAGCTATAAAGAACCATTGAACTAATAGCATCAATAACATAAAAGTCTAGTCAAATCTTATAAGCGGAGTATCATTATCAATTTGACAGAAACTACAAATAATGATAAGAACTCTTATGACACAAACTTCCCATTGATCTCCTCAACTCAATTGCACCTCTACTATTCTACCTTTATGACACACAATGACATGTAACCATATACTAACATGAAATTTCTTCTAAAACAGTTGAATTTCGGATTATACGACAAAACACGGCACAAAAAGATCGACTTACCACAGATAGTAGGAGGAAGAGTACATACAGAACATATTAAATAAATGACACCAAACAACTCGAGAGGAGGGAGAGAAAGACAGTACCTTCTTCTCCATTTTGAAGGCAGGTCCCTTGTAAGGGTGGGTACTGCAGCACCTAAACTCATCCCCTAAACCACACTGTAGACCAAAGGTAAACTTTGAGAACAATGGCTATTGAAGAAAAAATAATAATCGTAAATAGCATTAGTGAAGATATTGAGACAATAGAAAGCAACTATTCACATAGAGCAAATCAACAGACGATGCAAGGAAATCCTATAAATTCACTATCCAAGCTGATTATAATGACCAAATTGGAAAGAGGACATGTGTTAGAAGGAAAATTTTGAACAGAAATTTCACTGCTCCAACAGTTGTGATGCTTGAATCTGCCAAACTTGTGGAACCTCCCAACAGGAAGCATGTGAGAAGGAAAAGATTGAACACGCTTCATGCTCCTCCAACTACAGTGACAAAAGCAAGGATTGATGAATCTAAAAAAATGCCATGTGAACGTCCATGAGTTTTGACAAAGGAACAAATGAAAGTTCTGCAGGCAGAGAACATTTGAATGTACACATTTGATAGGTAATTATGGCATTGAGTTACAGTGGATATGAATTATATCATTGCAATATGTAAACAATCATGCAGAACTTTCATCTGTTCCTCATGGCTTAATTACCTATCAAATGTGTACATTCACAACACATAACTGGCAAAGAGAAGGGCATGAATCAAAAAATTACTAAACTCTCAAACAAGGAAGCCCCTAATATAGACGTCAAAAATAAAGGTTCACCGGTGGACCAGTGCATATTACCTACTACAGCAGGTTACCCTCATATTAGTAAAAAAAATTAATTTTATTATCTTCATCACAATATCATCCACTTCACTCTTCTCCACATCACGGCATCGATTTGCAGTACAATAGTTTGAGATTTGATAATCAAGCTTATGGATACAATAACTTAACGACAACTGAGTGAATATGCACTCTCTGGGAATCTTTTTCTTTTTTACATTTAAATGAATTAAAATTAAAATAGCAAAAATCAGTTGGGTTTTTGTTTCTGTTATGCATAACGGCATGAGATTACACAAGGCAGGAAAAGAAAAGGATTGACATGTGTAAATTGAAGTTAATCTTCAAGGAAAACTTTTGAGCTACCGAAAAAGAAAGAAGAAGAAATAAGGGCATGGATAAAAAAACAAGCTATTTCATACACAGATTCAACAGCCATTCAATTGCAGATGAACAACAAATAAAACACCGTGCATTAGAAACTCTTCACACAAAAAAGTGGAACGTGCATAAAAGTTAGGCGGACCAAAATACTACAATTCAGAGAGAACTTACCAATACATAGATGATTGCAATCTAAATAAACATCATCAACTCTGATCTACTGTAAACATTGTTGTGCTCATCCTCTAGTGATGGGTATGCTGCAACAAGAGCATCCTGAGCTCCAATATACAGAGAGTTATAAATCTTCCAGTACACCTCCCTAACTTTCCGGGCAGGGTGGAACAGTCCTTGGAGACAGTAATTAAGAACAACAGCAGAACCCAAGGCTACCCTCATCCCTTCAATGGCTTCCATCACAGCATTTATCACATGTGGAGAAGTTTCAAATATGTTTGGCCAGACATAGTTCAGCAAATGGACCAGCGCATCCTCACAACCCAAACCAGCCACTCCAAGTGCCATGTGCTTCACGGCAGATGCAGCTGTCTGCCTATGAACCAAATCCCTGTCCATGAGAGCATCCTCGAGCAAAGGAGTCACAGCATAGATGTAGTCCTTTCCCATTTCACCAATATACTCAAAGAGGAAAGAGAGAGACTTGAGCACACCATTTTGCACATTAAGTTCTGGCACACGATACTCATTCATCAGTGCTGGCAAAACTGTGAAGGGTGAACATGTCTCTGCAACAATAGCAATGGCCACAGTAGTGCATACACGATTCTGCCTCTCCTGCACCTTGAGGTTATTCAATAGAGTTGCCAGGACATCCTGTGGTCCGATGGCTTTCGCAATATATCCGAAAGTGTTCACAGTAGCTCTACGAATTCCCTTCTTGTGTGCCTTAAGCATCTCAAGAAGCTCAAAACAGATCCTCATCCATTCTCTGGCAGGTACAAACTCAGCCCCACGATCAGCAATCCTACCCACAAGGTCAATACAGTTCTCCTGGACTTTCTCATGCCTATTCTTCAAAATTGGAGTCAACCTGGGAAGCAAATCCTTAATAGGCGGAGTCATCTTTGTCATACCAATAACATTGACAATCGACTTGAGAGCACCCAGAATTGAACCTAGAACTTCTGGATACTCTTCTCCGAGATACTCGTACAGGACAACACCAAGATGACCCATCAATTGTTCCTCATGGCACTGCTTCATGACAACAGCAATTCTCGAAATGAGGTCTGCTGCTTGCTGCCTCACCTTTGCACTCTTGTTGTTTAACCTCCACTTGATCGTACCACAAATCTGAGGAAGATATGGTTTTACTCTCTGCCCAAGCGAGTTTACAACTGCGCCAAACCCATTAAGCATCACATTAGCATCATCACTGGTCTGCTCTTGGAAGGCATACAGAATACCATCAATCAAAAGCTCTTCCAACCGTGCATCAATATCAGATGAGCCCAAGTTAGTGACCACCTTCTCAATAGTTTCCATGACCATTCGCCTGTAAGGTTCACTCTCATCTTTAAGATCTTCAACGATTCTTCCAACAATATCAGCAACACCGACCTTGTTTGCTATCTCAACCGTCGTCTCCACAAGTTGCTTGTAGTTTCTTCTATCCAAAGCCATCCTCCTAACCCAGAAGTTTCTGAAAAATTCAGGGAGGATATCAGTTCTAATATACTCGGCTTCCACACCCTCAGTGCTCACACACTGTTTCACCACTTTCAAAACAATTTTCTTCATTTCTTCATCAGGTGACTGAAACTCCCGAATCAGAATAAGCATGACTTCCTTAGTATAATAGCTGGCATATAAGGCTTCCATCAACGGAATGATAAACCCAATTGCTTTCAAAAACGCAGCCAACACCTTACCACGGTGTTGCCTAATACCCTTCCACAGTGGCTTCAACACCGAGTCAAAACTTTCAATACCGTAAGGAGCAGCAGCTTCAGCAAGTGCAGCAAGAGACAAAGCAGTAATCGTTCTCACCTTCTGGTTCTCATCATTCAAACCATGCTCTATAATTTCCACAAGAGATCTCAGATGGGGCAACACAGCACAACCAATCAAAATGGCAATTTGCTGCACAATCTTAATCCCGGTGTGCCGAGCTTGCCAAGATTTCTTACTCTGACAGACGGCCTTCAAGAAGGGCAATAAAGCAGGAATACCGAGAGCAGATGCAACAACACTAAAAGCTCTAGCAGTAGTATTCCTAACATATTCATCGATGTTATCTATGTCAGGCCTCATGGCAGCAATCATAGTAGCCAACCCAGCAGCTTTACTGAGATTAGATATTATTTCCCTCCCCTCAACACGGGCATAGTAGTCTTCATCAATCAAAAGGGGCTCAATAACAACAAGAATCTTATGCACATAAGGCCGAACCAATTCATCCAATTTATAAAGAACTCTATCAATTACCTTAACCAAAAGATGCCTCTCTTGATCCTCCAAAGTAGGCTGCATAAGCAACGGCAGTATCCGGTTAAACAAAGGACCAGCACCAAATTCACGAGCCTTATCAGTTAACTGCCTCAAAGCAGTTTTCCTCTGTGGTGGCGTACCGTTCTTCACTTTAAGCAAAAGCTTCATAATCTTCCTCTCTTTCTGCTCATCTGGAGACAACTCCTCTTCATTCTCTTCATTCAACAAAGCCCCAAAATACTGATAATCTTCAGGCTTCATAAAAGGCAAACCACCAGGAGCTTCTTTAGGAACATCAAACTGCTGACCACGATTCTCTTCCGGAATCTGATAAAGAGGAGTCCCCAACGGCGTAGGTGTAGCAAGAAGCTTCCTTGCAGGTGTCCTAATCGGCACATAAGAAGCAGGAGGGTCCAAAACCTTATACCCTTCTTGTGGAAACATAGCATCAAGCTCTTCATCAGTCAAAGGACGATTCCTCTCTTCAATATCCCTCTCCCACCTCAACAAATTATACTGCTCCGGTGTAAACGACCCTTGCAAAGCACCAGGAGTAGGTGTAGCCAATTCAACACCACCAACAGGAGTAACACCAGGTGTATAAGCAGCAGCAGGTGTAGCACCAGGTAATGGAGTTACACTTCCCATAGTAGCAGGTGTTTCATCCCATCTCGATCTTTGTCTCTTCGGAGTCGGAGTAATCCCGCCACTAAGCTTAGGAGTAGCATCCCAAGTAGCACCACCAGGTGTAACACCACCGGGCGTTACACCACCCGGTGTAGCATCAGAATCAACCAACCTCCCCGGCGTCGGTGTCTCATCCCATCTATTCCTCCTCCCAGGAGTAGCATCAACTACTCTCCCGGGAGTTGGAGTAGCATCCCATCTACCCGGTGTCATCGCATTCGAATCCGGTGCATCCCAATCAGAAGTCTTAGACTTTTTCACACCACCTTCCTCCAGATTCTGATTCTGATCCCATCTATTCCTCCTCTTCTGCTGTTGATTCTGCTGAGATTTTTCCTTCTCAGCCACGGGTGCAGCCTTACCAGCTTCTTCCTCTTCCTTCTTCTTCTTCGAAATTAACCTAATTGTTTCCTCTCTCTCCCTCTTCAACGCTTCATCTCTCATAATATCAGCATAAGACCTAACAGACGGATCCGGCGTTTTCTCACCAGCAGCAAAAGCATCATGTCGATCCGGCGAAAGAATCTGATTCAATCTCCGTCTCCGGTAATCATCTTCACGGTCAATTATCCTCCGAGACGTAACAACTTCATTATCTCCGGCGTCGTTAGAATTGTTAATCGGAACGGCCACGTCATGACCGGTGTATGACTGAAAGTTTCTGCGAGGAATAACTTCGGCATCGTGAGTTTCTTCTTCTTCAGTAGCAGGAATTGAAGGAAAGTATGAAGCTTTATCGCTATCTCCATAGAGATCTGTGTCGAAGGTGAGTTCAGTGAGAGATTCGAGTTGTTTCTCCATCTTCTTACGTTCTTCTTGCGTCTTCTCGATTTCATCATCGGAAGCCATGGTTATTGTTCTGGTTCAAGGTTCGATTCTAAAACCCTAGATATGAAGGTGAAGAAGATTTTTTGGTTTCACGATTTTGTTTTCGAGATTATGAAAAATAATCAATTATAATGCTTATATGCTTAAATATCATATTAACCGACCTACCAATTTAATTTTTGGGTTTGGAGTTCTTTTTAATTAAACGGACCCGTTAAATTTGAGATTTTTTTTTCATACCCCCACGTGATTTCTTGCTTCCATATTTTATCAAAATCTTTATTTTACTCTTCTTCACTATTTTTTATTACTGTCAAGACAAGCATTAATGTATTTTTTTTTTGTTTTTATAGATAAAAATAATAAAATTTATCCTCCCTTCATCCCAAATTGTATGACGTTTTAGGCATTTCACACATATTAATAAATGCAATTAATATTGTGTGGAAAAAAGATATTATAAGTTGTTTTATAAAATTGTCCTTAATAAATAATATGAGAAAGATAAATGAAATAAGAGATAATAATAAATAGTTAAGGTTATAATAGGAAAAGTAACATTAATGTTGCATTAGTATTTTAAAGCGACATATGATTTGGGACAAATTTTTTTCATAAAGGGACATACAATTTAGGACGGGTCGAGTAAAATGTTATTTGATTATTTAAAAGTTAAGTTATTTGATTGGTTGAAAAGATAAAATGGTGAAAACAAGTTTAAGTGAATAGTAGAAAATTAGAAGATGAGTGTGTGACACTACCATTTATTATTTATATAAAATTTATGAAAAATGATACTAATATAACCATTTAGAGACAACTTTTAAAATGACTCTATGTTTTATATTCACATTGTTTTATTTCTTTTTCCATCCTTATTATCCTAAATTAAGAGGGGAGAAAATATTGCACTAAGAGGGTACGATGATCATTTCTTAAAAGTTATAGATGTTTAAAAATTCAATTAGATATAGAATGACTAGATTGTAAATAAAATAGTTTGGGATAAATTTTTTCATAAAACGACATACAATTTAGAACGGAGGGAGTAGAATGTTATTTAATTATTAAAAGTTAAATTATTTGATTGGTAGGAAAAGATAAAATGGTGAAAATAAGTTTAAGTGGATAGAAAATTAGAAGAAGAGTGTGTAACACTACTATTTATTATCTTTTATATAAAATTTATGAAAAACGATACTGATACAACCATTTAGAGGCAATTTTTAAAATAACTCTCTGTTTCATACTCACGTTGTTTTATTTCTTTTTCCATCCTTATTGTCCTAAATTAAGAGGGATAAAATATTGCACTAAGAGTGTACAATGATCATTTCTTAAAAGTTATAGATGTTTAAAAATTCAATTAGATATAGAATGATTAGATTGTAAATAAAATAGCTTGTATAAAGGGTAGCATTGAAAAAGAAAAAATCATACTACAAATTTATATATAAAGTATAAAAAAAAATTCCTTTATATTTAGTATAAAAAAAATGTTTCATTTTTCTAATCCTCACCCCACTTAAAATACTATAACAAAAAATTACATTCTGAAAATTTATACTCCCTCCGTCCCTCAATACTTGACCTATTAAAAGAAAATATTTGTCCCACAATGCCTGATCTTCTCAGATTTCTAAGCAGAATTTAACAGATTTACCCTTTATAAATACTTTTTGTGGTCCCCATGTTAAAGTTTGTAGTGGAATAAAGAAAGTAATCATTACTTAAAAGTGAAAAAGTTTCAAAATAATGACAAAGACAATTCAGTAAAAATATCATTATCTTTCTTTCATCTTTACACTTTTCTTAATCTATGTGAAATGGTCAAGTAAGTCAAGTATTGAGGGACGGAAGGAGTGGTTTTTTTTAACTTTCGTTTAGTTCTAATAGACTCAAATTACCAATTTTAAAAACTAGTCACAACTATAAAAACAATGGCTAAAATTTATTTTGTCCTTGTGAGCATAGCTCAAGGATATGTATAGACCGGGGTTCGAACTCCGAACATTTCATTTATTCACTTTAAAAAATATGAATTCTAGCCGCTAGGCTACCTATCAAAAAATAAATTATTTATTTATGGCTAAAATATGCTTTTGGTTCCTGCAAATATAGCGACTTTGGGTTTTGGTCCTTGGTAAAAAGAAAATTTGAAATCAATCCTTGCAAATTTTTTTGTTTTTTAAAACAGTCACCGGACCCACTTTCATGCTGATTTGGCCCCTTTAAGCAGACATGGCATGTGCTGACTGGGTCACTAATGCTGACTTGGTATTATTTTATTATTAAAAATTAAAAAACGTTTTAATAATTTATTTTAACATTTATAAATAAAAAAATAAATAACATCGTTATATTAAAACAGATAGCTTCATCTTCTTCAGGAAGCTTTTTGGTCATGCTCTCAAACTTCTTCTTACTCCTTGAAAAAAATCACCTCTTTCAAAATTCTCAATCTCCTCCTTCTCTACTAAGAAACCCAAATTTGAACATTAAGTTTTAGAAACCTAGAGCATAATTTTTATTATTATGCAATAGCTATTATTTAAAAAAAAAAAAAAAGATTTAGAAACACAGATCTGAACGCCTCAAGCCGCGAATTAAAGTCGAGACTTATAGATTCACAGCCTCCGGGTTTAGCGCTGCTGAAACGCAGATTTTGATTATGACTTTAACGTTTTGGATTTCGAATTCGTCATCCTCATGTTTCGAGGCTCCATTCTGAAAAACTAAGCAACACAATCGTCACTTTGACGGCGCCTGTGACGAATTCATGGAGCATCGAATCCCATCGACGGTTGTTAGCGGCGTTGTTGTTGTGGTTGTTGTCGGAGATAAAGGCATAACAGTTGAGAAGGGAAGTGGAGAAGAGAGGTTCGTTCAAGAGGGAAGGTGATAGATATAGGTTTTGTTTTGGGATAAAAATTCAATTTTTCTGTACAGTTTGAAAAGGTTTAGGTGGAGAAGAGATAAGTTTTTGGTGAATATGTTTTTCTGAAAAGAAAAAAAAAATACAGGAATAAGGATTTTTGTGGATTTTATAAGCTTTTATGGGTGAAGGAGGATTTTGAGGTTGAAGATGAACATTGTTCTTAAAAATATAACTTTGCTGGGTTGTATTAACATGACAGCATTGATATCAGTTTTCCGGGTTTTATGAGCTATGATTAATCTTCATAGACCCATTTCTATTTTCCCCATTTCTATTCTATTTTTCTTGTTATTAACATGATTTTTAAATAGTAAAAATAAAATAATTGTCACTTAGATGCCACGTATACATGTTTACACTGTCAACATATGCCACGTCTGCTTAAAGGTGGCAAATCAGCATGAAAGTGGGTCCAGGAACTGTTTTAAAAAATAAAAAAATTTGCAAGGATTGATTTCAAATTTTTTTTTTACCAGGGACCAAAACTCAAACTCGCTATATTTGCAGGGACCAAAAACATATTTTAGCCTTTATTTATTTGGTAGAAAAGAGTGATTGTCCAAAGGTAATTTCAATTTTGCGTTTTTTCCAAAGACGGGTAAGGGTGTGTTTGGTTGGGAAGAGAAATTATGAAGAGAGAAAGAGGTGAGAGAGAGTATGAGAAAAGAGAAATATGAAAGAAATAGAGTAGATTTGATGTGGTGTTTGTATAAGAGAGATAGAAGAGAAATAGAAAATAAAGAAGTTGAATGATTTTATAAGTTGACAAAAATGTCCCTACCTAAAAAATCTAATATTTGCAGTAAACAAAAAAAATGTCAAACAGTTGTTTGTTAATTGATTTTATTTTTTTCTATTAATATTTTTTTTAAGAATTAAAATAATTACTCTGATTACCATTTGATTATTCTACGTGTTTGTGACAATATTCTTTGAAAGGATATTTGACATGCTTTTTACACTATTATTTTTCATCAAAAAATGTTCCTGTTAATAAAAAAATACTACTATTATTCTGTGGCAATTTTGTTTAATTTTTTGTTGTTGCAATTCATTCTATTATTTGATGAGTTCTTGTTGCTTAATTTTAGTTGTTGAGTTAAAAAAAGCGAACAAAGGATATATATGAAAATACAACAAAATAACATGCATCCATCCCATTTCTCTGCTCAATAGAGAAGATTGCAAAAAGTTGTGGGACCCACAATTTTTGTGTCTCTCTTCTCATCTTCTCTCATGTCCAAACAAGAGAAATAAGCAATCTCTCTTCTATTTCTCTCTTCTCTATTTCTCTCTCACTTATTTCTCTCCAACCAAACAAGCTGGTAATAATACCGACCAAGTCATTATGCATGAGTGAATGGGTAATTATAATTAAATTTAATCATAATTATTTCTAAACCCACAATAATTTTTATTTTTTTTTACTTCTGAAATCACCTGTGAAGCCCCGATACTTCAAAATGGTTGACGTATCGTATCCCTTGCGTATTCTGCACCGATACCTGCCCGATCATTTCCGATACGTATCAGAAGAGTATCCGAAGATTAAATTTTATTTTTTAAAAAAAAAATCATTCGATACTTCCCGATACGTATCAGAAAAGTATCTGATAATTATCCTGCACCTATACCTGCCCCAATAATTTCCAATTAACATTAAATAAAATAACTTAACTCTTGAGTATAGTGCTTCTTTTTTGGATCGATATAATTAGCACGGACAATGTTTCTTTTGGATATAGTATAACACTTATATTACCCTTGTTCTTGTCCTATTTATTCATGTTTTTTTTTTCTTTCCATCTTGGCCCTCTTGTGCCACCATGCTGAACAACCACTTTGTTATGTGCCGTTTTTTCAATTTTAATTCTGATATTTTCTTGGGTGGACCTATGTTGAGAATAGTTTTCTGGATGGTTTTGTTTATTAATTCTGACCCTGAAATTCAAGTTTAAAGCCACAATTTAATTCGTTACTGCTATGGGGGCTGGACACAACAATATACAACATGTGTGGGAGAGGAGAGATCAGGATGGCAGGGTCGGTTAGCAATGGTTATGGAAGTAGATAAGAAACTAAGAAAGGGAAAGATGTTCGCTTCCAAAATAAAATTAAAATATTAATTAGCCAAATCAATCAATATAATAATTAGTTAAATGATGAATCTAACTATTTTGAACCAAAAAAACTTAATTTAATTATTTAAGCTATTCAACATTTAAAAAAAAAATCAAATCTAGAATTAATCATTTTTTATTCAAGGATATTTTTGTACTTTTAGATATAATCAACACTTCTCTATTTCTTTTCTCTTTATTTTATACCAAAAATCCATCAAATCTACCATATTTCTCACATATTTCTCTCTTACCAACTTCTCTTTTTACAATTTCTCTACTCTTAAAGAGTGTGTTTCTCCTATTTTGATAAAAACTTTAGCTTAGAAATAAGTAAAATACCAATAATTAAAATATGTGATAATGATCGTCATAAACTCGCAACTATAAATAGTCAACTTCCTTCCTATCAATGTCTTATGTAACGACCACGAGAGAAATTCCATCAAATCTAAACATCGTATAGTAATTTCAGCTCTTGAGAAACTTATTTAAGATCACACTATCAGTAGATAACTTATTAGATTTATGGTTTAAAAGAGACCCGTAAAAATCTAAAATTTGACTATCTATATTGGATACACTACTGATCCAAGCTAGATATCATCTCTAGATTGCATTAATCAGAGTTTTATTTGAAATAGTCTCAATGAGCAACTCTTTGAAGAGATAAATATTCATCTTCTTCCTTAAAGCACAAACCCTTGCCCAAAAACACTTATAATATGAAATAGTTTTGCTTAGATGTGTAATTGGCCTCAAGAGTGTATGATTATGAATGAATCGTAGTAAATTGAACGAGAGATAGAAAATGAGAATGGGGGTTGACAATCTTGTGGGAGACAGAAGTAGAGAGCGGAAAAAAAACAACGGGGGTGGGGGTTCGATGTGTTTAGCTTAAATTTTATTATTATTATTATTATTATTATTATTATTCATAATAATGTGTTTTATTCTTTCCCCTTGAGAACATTCTTCCTTGAATTTCCCTACTTGCTTTAATTTCAAATAAGTGTGGTTACTTCTCATGAAGCACTTATTCCGATTACCAAGTTATTTCTTCACCAGACATCCCTTGCCATAGAACTTTTACCGGAACGATAGTCTTTGAGCCTAAACATCTCACTTTCTTATCTATTATAGTTGTCAGACGACCGTTGTAAGATAAATTCTCGTCTAATTGCACATCTTCACGACTAATCACATGAGAGCCAATCAGTTGAGCTCAATTGGTTAATGAGTTTGATTCTTGATGGAACAATTTTTTGCTAAACTGTACTTATCTCACGAAAAAACTCTAAATTAGTAGGACCCCGAACTCAAATTTTAATGTAACGTCCAAACTTTTTGATATATTATTTTCTATGTATCTCTGTCTATTCATAATTTTTTTGAGAGAATATTTATTTATCTTATAAATTACTAATTATTATTCTATGAGAATATATATGGGCCATGACAATTATTTCGATATTTTGTATGCATTAAATTAATAATAAGTGTGTACATGATTATATTTTAATTAAACTATTAGGGGAGTTATATTTTAATTACTTCTGTCAAAAATACTTGAATTCCTTCTATCCATCATCATATTTTAGTTAAATATTTTATAAATAATTATATTCATGCTTTCACTTTGTTAAAAATATATTTATTTTTTTGAAGGAAAACTTTGTTAAAAATATTTGTGTATGGAGGCAACAACTATCTTATTAGATACATAGCAAAATACAAAATATATAAGATTTTTTAAGTAGTTTTTTCTTTTTGTGCGTGCCCCCCATTTTACAATTCATAGATCTGAAATTGGTTAGAGGGGAGAGGAAATGTTAGTAATTTCATCAGCCCATAAATCAAGTTACCTACACAAAACAATTAGTAATTTCATTTGATACTAACAAGTAACCACAATGTGCTGAAATAATGTTTCCGGTTTCCAAGGGCGTACCAAAACATAAGGTACCACGAAGACTAAATTTTTTGGTCAAATAATTAACTCTTTGACCAAAAAATTTAGTATATCTACGCAATTGTAAATCTAGTATAATCTAGTAAAATTTAGTAACTTCATTTAGATTCCTTCTTGGTCGAACAAGATGTAAATTGCAATTGTAAAAACTTGAATTGAAATTGCAAAGTTAACATCACAAATTGAACGATGTAAAGTAAGCATATCTACGCATGAGTTGGATTAGTCGTCCACCATTGGTGGGTCGAAAACCGGTGCGAAAACCAATAAAAAAAAGTAAGCATATCTATAAAACATTACCCGATGTAAAGTAATTATATATCTATAAAAAATGAGGAAAAGAGGATAAATAAATTTTTACAGCCATGAACAAATCGTTTAAAAATAGATCAAATGGATCGCTATTTATATACAGATGCTGAAAATCCTAGAGAAGATGAGATAAACCCGAATTTTAAAATGAGATTCAAATAAACAAAAATGATAAGAGATTTTGAATGGATCAACCTAGTAATAGGAAACAACTTTGAATCGATGGTGAGAGAGATAAAACATACATGGACAAAAGAGGTGATTAGTAGAAATAGAAGAGGTGCTAGTGGGAAATAGGGTAGATGTACCACACCTATTCTAAGCAATATAAACTTTTTTTTTTTTTTTTTTTAATTTTTCCTACACCAAAACGACATTGAAGAGTCTCACTAGCTTCCATTAACCTGCAAATAGAGTGTTTTTGATGAGTATACATTGAACTTTTCAGCAAACTATATACAACTAGATAAAGGATGTATTAAATTAACTATATAAACCATGCAACAACGACAACGACAAAAAAATTAAATTAAATTCATGAACTATACATACTTTATTATTAGAAAATATCCAAAACTAAATAGGATTAGCCATAGTAACCTGAGCTGAATCCATATAGCATGTGTGAAACTTGAAATAAGAAACGACAACATCAATAATCAACTCCCTACAACAATTTATGCTGATTATATTTTCTCATTCTCCCTCTTCAATGCTTCCTCCCTCATGATATCATCATATGTTCTAACTGCTGGATCCAGCGTGTTCTTTCCGGTGGTTCTCTCAGGCGAAACATGCTTGTTCAACCGACGCTTACGGTATTCATCTGTACGATCAATTATTCTACGAGGCTCCGGGGATTTAGTATCGACATATATATCAGCATCGAAGATCGGAGAGACAAGTTTCAGTCCCATGAATGTTGCCCTTGCGTTCTTCATCTCTTCCTCACTCGACCCCATGCTTCCAAAACCCTAGATATTGATTTTCACGCTTTTTTTGTTACGTTGAAACTATTTCACGTATAGATTTTATGATTGGTATTTTCTTCTTCTTTTCACACCCCCACATGACTCCTGCTACCATATTTATCAAAATATTTATTTCACTCTTCTTCACTATTTTAATCCCTCACCCCCAAGTCTCAACAATCTTATAGCCTTTTTTTTTTTATTTTTAAAATCTAATAAAATGAATTTTAAAACATAAGCAAAAATATACTAAATTACAAATATTTAGAATGAAATATCAACATTTTTTTCTTCAAAATTATGTAGTTGAACTTGACCAAATTTAATATGTGAAATCCCAACAAAAAAAAAAAATATTATCATCAAATATGAGAGAAGTTGTTGATTTAGAGAGCTAGTGTGCAACCATTAAACTTGATATTTTATTCCAAGAAATAATTCTGCTTATAAATCATTCCGGATGAGTTAAAACAATACAAGTCTACAAGAAGACTGCTCTAAATCTTGCAACACATGAATTTCCTTCATGGCATTCTCTTACCTGCTTGGATTGTATGAATGATTTACAATCTTCCTTTTTTTTAATGTAATTTTACCCTAGTTTCTACAATCAATTGAAAGTCACATTCCTACAGGAATACAACTAACATAACACCATAGAAGAATAGCATTACCATGCCATAAGAACTTGCCACACAAATTAGCACCTCATTGGACAACAGGCCTGTACTTTGTGGCCACATTCCTGATTTTCATATCCATTGTTGTGGATTCACTTCCTTTGTGAAGGAAATCAAGGTAAAATAATTTTTTTTATTGCTAGGGTCGACCTAAGGGTAAGACCATTAAAACTCTCATTTTAGGTTTACTAATAAAAAAGTTATTTCTTATTAAATTTTATAAACAAAAGAACCTTATATGCAACAAAAAAAAGGCCTCATATATAAAATTGTTTTAGACCTCACTTATTTTTAAAAAAGATTATTGGACCTGTCCTTATCATTGTGAATTAGGTCACATAAGTAAGTATTCCCTAAGAACAAAGTAGTTTATTTTTTCAGATTACAAAGTTTTCTTACTTTCTCTATATTTAGGTATTTGAAAGAGAAAGACTTAATGTGAATTATGGTGTCACGGCATATCTCATAGGACACACTATCATGCATGCTTTTTTCCACATGAGTATGAAGGTTTGAGCCTATGAATATGTGTGGTGAAGAAACGCTAAAAACTTTATTCAACAAAAATTTATCTCAAAAGGATATTTATAAATTGAGATATAAGATATGGCACATGAAGTATCAATTTAATCTAAGCAACAAATGCAATAGTGTATGCCTTAATTTATATAATTTTCAAGAGAACGAATTTAGTTTTTCCTATAATGTACGGACAAAGACACCAAACACGACACTAACACGTTAATTCAATAATAATTTAAAAAAGCGACATAATTAAATGCAATCACATATGTTAGTGTAGGACACCAATACATATCAAATATCAAACATACCTTCAATCAAAAGTATTGTTGTTATTGAAGTTTTTTCTATAAAGAAACGAGTTGCAGATGTTTTTGTTATTTTTCAAATGACAAAAACAACATCTTAAAAATAGAATGTAGCTTAAGATAGTGTGTTGTCCACCTTTGCATACAACTCAACTAAGGTTAGATTTTGCTGTTAGAAGAGTAATGATAAATGTATAATTATTTTGTGACAACTTTTAAAACAATTTTTTTATGTTGGTCAAAAAGATAAAGAGAGAAAGAGGAAGAACATATGAAAGAGTAATAATACAATGAAAATATGAGAGAAAAAGTATTTAAATATTGTACTTAAATAGTTGTACTTGTTAGAATTAGACTTTGATGCCCCCAAAATACTTCTAGCCATGAATGTTAGATTTCAAATGACTTTTTTGTTTCAAAATGACATTTACAACTCAATATATTACCTATTTTTAACATTGTATTCAACATTATCCTCTTTCAAACATACTTATTTTTACTCAGAAGTTAATTTCTTCTGGTTGATTAATAAAATAAACGAGTCGAACCATTTACAATTAAATTTCAACTCATTTATTAAAATATTCGAACTCAACTTCTTTAATTTATGAATCAATTTCAACAGGATAATTTTAAAACCAAGTCTCAAACTATTTTTATTGAAGGACATAAACTCAAATCCTATGTAATCATCAATTCCACACATTCATGAAATCACCTTGTTTGTAATCGTTTGATTGAGATCAAACATGTTACTCCCTTCGTTCTTTTTTTAATTATCGTTTGAATGCGGATTTAGTGTTTCTATATAACTATCGTTTTTGGTATTTTAAGGATACGATTTATCAATTATATCATTTGTCAATCACTCTTAATTTTTTCAATAAAACTAATTAATGTTATATATTTGAAAAACTAAAGTTTGTTTTTTTAAAACAAAGTCTATTTCTTGTTATCTTAAAATTAACAATTGTTCGTTACCAGAGAGAAACAAAATGTGCAAAAAAAATAGGATTTTGTTGAAAAAAAAGATAGTAACTGTTGGGTCATTGGGGGAGCTAGGAGGATCGTTCACATCGAGGCTAGAACAACCTCACAAGCAAGAGAGACACCACACTCTTATTCAAAGCTTCAAAGCTATGAGTTTATGAGTCCTCTTACTTATAAGGTGTTCAACTTTTACTCTTTTATCCGATGTGTGACATATAACTCACACTTGCACACCAACAGTAACTAACAATTGTTTGTTACGAGAGAAAAATAATATGTTAAAGGATCTTTTATTTTATTTTTGACAAAATAACATGTTAAAGTAATTTTTTTGAAACAAACATGTTAAAGTAATTAAAAATAAGAATAAATTGATGAACTAAAATAAATATACATTAGTAAATATGCAAAAATACAATTCGCTACTCACGTGGAGGGGATAGGGATAATAAATAGACAAGGATTGAGTTTAAAGTATAACTGAATTAATAACAAACTAAACAACCACCACGAGTTACGTAAAAATATCATCATCATCGTATTCAAAACATAAATTCAATAGAACAGAACATAACATAGCATAGAATCGAAAACATGTCTGCAATATCCGCATCCCTAATCGGGTTTACACCCTCCCTATCAATACCACACCCCCCTCGTCACCACCAACGCAGATCGATAACCGTCCCAAATTCTTCTTCTTCCGACGCTAAAAATTCAGTAGCAACAACTTCACCATTATCAACCACCCCATGGAACATAGATAGTTGGAGAAAAAAGAAGGCACTGCAACTTCCAGAATATCCAGATCAGGAACAATTAGATGAAGTTCTTCAAACCCTTTCTTCTTTCCCACCGATTGTTTTTGCTGGTGAAGCTAGAAACCTTGAGGATAAACTCTCTCAAGCTTCCATGGGGAACGCTTTTCTTCTTATGGGTGGTGATTGTGCGGAGAGCTTTAAGGAGTTTAGTGCGAATAATATTCGTGATACTTTTCGTGTTATTCTTCAAATGGGTGTTGTTCTTATGTTTGGTGCTCAAATGCCTGTTATCAAGGTTTCTTCTTTATCCTCTTTATCTCTTTCTTTCTTTCATGATGAAATTATATTATAATAGAGACTCTTTTGATGTTTATTGTATTGGAATTTGAGATTAGATTCTTGCTATTAGCTATTGGATAGTTTTATGTCTTACCCTTTGTTGGTTTAGAATTGAGAAATGTTTTTTGTACAACTGAGGGCCGGTTTGGATTAGGTGTATTATTCATAAGTTTGTAAATGTATTTTATGATACAATTTTCGTTACTCAGAACTTATAAATTAACCTAAAAACTTATTTATTTGCATAAGCTGTTTTGCATAAACTCAAAATAAGCCTAATTCAAACGGGCTCTAAGTGCATATTTGGATTCACGGCGTGGTTAGTAGAATCACGGCGAATCAATACGATTTTGGCAAAAGCTACACAGAGGTTCAACAAAATTGACACTGTTATTTTGCCAAACTCACCTCCCATCCAAACGTACACGAAGTTTAGACAACTTTTGCCACATTTTTAAGTGGTTAACACATTTGGAATATATGATTAATTAAGTTTAGTAGATAATGGATATATAAGGTGTTGAAATGAATTTCCCACCAACATAATTTCATTAACCACAACTTTAGACGTGATTAATGATTAATCATAATTTTCTGTTTCGTGGTTGACATGAAAATTATGTTTAATCATGTTAAAATTTGTCATTAATGAAGTTACGTGGATAGTTGGTGAGTTTTGACACCCAGAATATCCATTAATCATCAATTGAATGTAATTAACTACCTATTTGAATTGTGTAATTGTTGTCAGAAAAGTTGTCAAATTTTAGCTATTCAAATGACATTGTTGTTTAGAATTTTATGTATGGTCAATGAGATGCCATACTTCTACTGATGTGTTGGATTGGATATATGCTGAATGAATTAGGTGGGTAGGATGGCGGGTCAATTTGCAAAGCCGAGATCGGATTCATTTGAGGAGAAAAATGGAGTCAAGCTGCCGAGTTACAGGGGTGACAATGTGAATGGGGATGCATTTGATGCAGCATCTAGAATTCCAGATCCACAGAGAATGGTAAGAGCCTACTGCCAGTCTGTGGCTACTCTCAACCTGTTGCGGGCGTTTGCTACTGGAGGTTATGCTGCCATGCAAAGAGTCAACCAGTGGAATCTTGATTTCATGGAGCAGAGTGAACAGGGAGACAGGTAACATTTCTAAACTTGGATTTGTGATTTTGAATCATTATTGTTTGTTCGTTCTTATTATTGTATATTTAAAACGGTTTGGGGGGGGGGGGGGTCATTGATGTATTAGAAAATTGAACTGTGTATTTCCATGTTGCTCAAAAAGATAGTGGAAGACAAAGGGTATACCAAAGAAGGGAATGGGATTTGAGAATATATTTAGTTGCTTTCAAATTTCTAGGGACCTTAGGAAAAAATAAAGTAGGGTGAAAATCAGAAAATGTGTGGAAAGGATGAGGAATGAATAAAGTCGAAGACTTGGCCTAGTATGAATTAGCTTCTAGTTTACCAGATCTTTTCAACTAAGTATTTATCAGAGATTGTAGTCATATTTAGATTAACTGATATTATTAAGAAGACTAGCAGTCACTTAGTCACCTTTTCGTTTCCGGTAAGCACTCATTGAAAAGTTTATCCAAATTAACACTTCATTATGTTTTAGTTAGTCGCATTGTATGAATTGAATGTGAAATATTCTCCTTGGCTCTGTGGCATATGTCTTATCACCTCATGCTGTTTGGAAGTAACATTATAGGGAAAAAAATTGGAATGGGATTTTATTTATAGTATTGTATTTTACTTTATTTTTCCTTCAATACCATGTTAAACTTCAATTATTCCAATTTTCTTGTAGTGATCCTATGCAAGTTAAATACTGATATGATTTAGCAATTTCTTTTGCGCCTTCTGCTAGTAATATGTTTAATCTTGAAATTGTCTTAGTAATTTGAAGCTTTTTTTTTTTGTAAGTAATTTCTCAACTTCTATCACATCAGTTTTTCTTTTTGATGTGGACCAACAGGTACCGTGAATTGGCACATCGAGTCGATGAGGCTCTTGGCTTCATGAGTGTTGCTGGAATTACATCTGACCATCCAATCATGACTACAACAGACTTTTGGACCTCCCATGAGTGTTTGCTTCTCCCTTACGAACAAGCACTCACTAGGGAAGATTCTACTTCTGGGCTTCATTATGATTGTTCAGCTCACATGCTATGGGTTGGGGAACGTACCCGCCAACTTGATGGTGCTCATGTTGAATTCTTGAGAGGAGTTGCTAATCCCCTCGGCATTAAGGTGCATATATACTGCTCCTTGCCTATGTTTGTCTAAGTTGCTATTTTGCTTTAATCATCAAATTACATATCATATGATTTATTTATGAATTTGTTTCACATTGCTTGTGCTGTGAATTTATCAAAATTACTTCACATAGGCATGACTCAGCTAAGTAATTATAGTTATCTATTAGCGTAGTTTTCAAACACCTAAAAAACAATCCTGTTTAGGTCTTGTTAGTGATATATAATGCTTTTCTAACAAAGAATTAGCCGCTACTAAATGGCTACTTGGTTTTCAGGTTAGTGATAAGATGGATCCAAAGGAACTTGTTAAGCTGATAGATATTCTGAACCCCAATAACAAGCCTGGAAGAATTACAGTAATTGTAAGAATGGGAGCTGAGAATATGCGAGTGAAGCTTCCACATCTTATCAGGGCAGTTCGCAATGCTGGTCAAATTGTTGCTTGGGTTAGTGATCCCATGCATGGGAACACCATCAAAGCTCCATCGGGACTTAAAACCCGCTCTTTTGATTCAATAAGGGTAATTCTCACTTGTGCTTGGTTCTTTTTCTTCTTCTTCCTCTGTGTGTTTTATGTTCAATATTTATGCAATACAGAAATGGAATAAAATATGGTCTATACTAGGTCATTAGTTTTATATTCTAAAGAAGAGTTTTAGTTCATGCTGCCACTACTTTTTCTAGAGATTGCAATTTAGCTCTTAAATCTATTACGATATAAGGAAACAATATGTTTTTTGCATAGGTGGGTGTTTTGGTGATATTTGTGTCTTCTCATACTCTCACTTAATACATATTCGGAAGAACACTTATTATTGCAATGTCTCTGCTGCTTTCAATTATGAATTTCAAAAAAGATTTTCCTAATCCTAAACTTCCGTCAAACTAACCATAAAGTGTTCACTTACATTGAAAATGGTAGGAACCATATCTTTTCTAGAATGAACTAGGGCATAGTCCGGACTTCACAAGTCCGCACCTCCCCAATGCCCAAAGGCCAATACACTCAAATGAGTTGATTCACAGTCCCTAATTCACCCACCAACTAATTAATTAACTGTAAAGAGGCTACCTATCATGGTCTAATCTGATCCATGTAGTCGACCTCACTTAGTAGGATAAAGCTCGGTTGTTGTTGTTGTAAAGGGGCTACCTGCCAATCAATACTTTCCTCAAGTTTTACCTTGTTCTCAAGGTAAACGATGAATAAACCATACTGTCCCACTAAGATCCTACAGCATGAAGCTCTATATAGTTCCCAATTTACCGAGACCCTCTTCTACATAGCTGATAATAGGAGAGTCTAGTTCCGATGATGGCAGAAGTCTGTGTGGATTGCTTTCTTGTGGCCCGCCTATTTCGCACTTGCCCGACAGTGTGTTGATGACCTAAAAGAGTCTCAATCGGTGTACCATTGGATGCTGAATGCCCTGAGATATATTTTTTCTTTTTCTTTTAGCATCTCGATCCATCATTACTGAGTTGAACTCATCCCAGTAAATCCAGACAGTAACTAATTTACTTCCCCAACCTATTTCCATCTGTTTTGTTTCTTCTTTGTCTTAGGTCAGCCATCTTTCTTCTCATTTTGATCTCCTTTTCGTTCCTGTCAAATTTTGGTTCTGTCTCCACAAGACGCTTCATCTGTCAAATTTGCTCGTCACAACTCCCTTAATGCAGCCACCAACTAACTAATTAACTAATCGTTAAGGGGCTACCTATCAGAAAATTCACTAAATCTGTAATTTTGTTGGCTTAATGAATGATAAAGCGAGTGATTGACTTTGTTGATCACCTCTGTCTTGTCTGTCCTACATACTATAGAGATAATCGTTATTTGTGTGACAAATGATAAAGCGTCTGTTCCAAAACGTATAAGAACTAAAGCCATTAGAATTATTTTGGCTATTTTTTGCCCTTCTTTATGATGTTTCTGCTTCTTATTGTCATACCCAAGTTCTGTCTCTCTTTTGTGGTTGTTTTTTTATTGCTCCTGATAATATATATAAATAAATGTATTTCATTGATGTTTTTGTTGTTGATAGGCTGAACTGAGGGCATTCTTTGATGTCCACGAGCAAGAAGGAAGCTACCCTGGAGGTGTTCATTTGGAAATGACTGGTCAGAACGTGACAGAATGTGTTGGAGGGTCACGGACTATTACTTTTGATGACTTGAGTTCACGCTACCACACTCATTGTGATCCAAGACTTAATGCTTCTCAATCACTTGAGCTTGCGTTCGCTATCGCAGAGAGACTGCGCAAGAGAAGGCTAAACTCAACTCAATCGCTGTCTTCCGCAGTCAGAATTTAGAGAAAAGGGACTCTTACTTTTCCCATGGGTCAGAAACGTTAGTGTAAGATGTATATTTAAGTATGCAATGCACACAGATCAAATCTGGTAGCACAGCTTAAATTGTTCTTGCAAGTTTTGTACTTTAAGTTGAGAGGTATTGTGTCTGTTTGTGTTTGAGTAAATCTGTAATGAATAAAAATTCTCAAATAATAAATCGATATCAAAATGCATTTAAGTGAAATTTATTACATGAAAAATACTCAAGGAGCTCAAATCAGTTCTTATATAAATAAATTATCACAAGTTTGAAGATCATTAACGATTCCGTACAAAACTTGCCCACAGGTTGAATATAAATCAATTGTTTACTAATATGTTTTTGGAATAGGATTTCCCACGTTTATAGTAGGACGCTATAATTGATCTGGGTCGATCGGTCTCAAGTTGGCGGTTGAGATTGTTTTACTGCATGAAACTAAATTAACACTAACAAATTTTCAATAATTAACAAAAAAAAGTATTTATGGATTCATGACCGAATGTTTCTTAATTTAGATTTGAGTAAGGCTACGTGGATACCTTTAATTTTTACACTCATTTAACACATTTTTTTTCTTCTTTTTTTTGATCAATTCCTCATTTTTTTTTTCTCTACCTCTCTTTCCATCACTTCACTAACATATCCCATCGAGTAATGATATTTGTATAACTATTTGATGACAATTTTTGTGACAATCTTATTTTCCTTACTTTTCATCGGTAAAAAACAATAGAGAAAAAAGAAGAGAAAAAGTAAGAACAAAACGTAAATATGATAAAAAAAGTTGTCCAAAAATAGTCACAATATAATCGTACAAATAACATTTATCTATCACATTATTGGTTGATAGGTATCTCTATGCCCAAAAAATTAATGGTTGACATGGACAATTATCGATGTATGATAGTGTCGCATCCCTTAGTCACCTTTAATACAACCATTAACTTATTTTTTGTTTACTGCACTTGTTTTTTATATAGCTTTGCTTTTTTGTCATTTTTATCGATGTGGGGCTTTTGAGTAATTTTAGAGATAATGCAGCGTGTGTTTGGTTGTGCGGTGACGAGAATTGATTTTGATAAAATTGATTTTGTAAAATTGATTTTGGTTAAAATTGAGTTGAATTTAAAGTGATTTATGTTTAGATACCTTCAAAACAGAAGTGATTTTTATGAAAACTGATGTTTGGATATTTTGTATTAGAATTGCTTTTGGGTGTGTGAAAGGAGAGTTAGCAGTATGACAATTAAATTAAAGGGCAAAAAAGAGAAATTCATTGAAACCAAACTCACAGGTGGGAGAATTGATTCCAAGAAACTATGAAATGGAGCTTCATCCAAAATTGATTCTTAAAAGCAAAAAGTATGCTTACAACAAAAAGGTGAAGATAACCAAACACAATAAAATTGATTTTGAAAAAATGAACTCAAGTTTGGGCCATCTCACCGGGCAACCAAACACTGACGCATAATAAGAAGAAAAACATCGGTGAAGTTAGAAAAACAAAAACACCATTATGAAAACCATTTTTAATTTCAATTTCAACTTTTAAGAGTGAGCTCAAATAGACACCGATTAGATGTTAAAGGCAATGCAATCACTTAGAACACTTAAAACTAAAAAATCTTAAAATAGACACCGATTAGATGTTAAAGGCAATGCAATCACTCATTATTTGTCCAATATAGGGGTCAAGTGCAACGTGATAACTAACTTATACTGGCTATCAGCCAACCTTAAAACATGTCAGAAGCTGCTCATTATACGTGTTATGTTCAGTTTCTTTTATGAATGAGCGAATTTGAAGAACATAAAAGATGAAGAAGGTACTTATTTAATTAAAAAGTCTCATAAAATTCATTTGGCAAAGTAATATCTCAAAAACTATATATTTTTGGATATTGAACGACAATTTATAAGTTATAAGAAATCCCAATTGAATACAATGAATTTTATTAACCTGGATTTTATATTTTTATTTTCCTAATTGTATTTCACAAGATTAAAAAAAAACATCATAAAAAAGTGGTATAAAATCTAAAAAATTAAGGTAAATTCTTAGGTAGTTGAAGTTTGATATCTTTTATACCCACATGACTTAGAGATCTCTCTTATTCTAATGTGATTTAGATCACTCATGTGTCCCTTGTCTAAAAGCATGTTTGAGTCATTCATTGTACGTGCTATGTTATATTGTATAAATGAGCTAAATTGAAGAAGACACATATTTAAAAGATGAAGAAAACACATTTAAAAATACTCCTTCTATTCCTAAATATATATCGCATTTGACCACTTCACACATGTTAATGTACAACTTTGATCATTAATATCTTTAATTGTCTGTAATAAAAAATATCCTTTGAGACAAACCGAAAATTTTATATACTAACATGTGTGTTTATATCCTATAAAAAAATATTTCTTTATATTATTAAAAAAAATGGAGAAAATAGTTTATGTGAATAATCAACATGGTCAAAATGCAGCATGTGTTTAGAAACAAAAAGTCTTATAAAATCTAAAAATATTAATTAGGTAAATTCTTAGGTACTTGAAATTTACATGAAGTTTGATAGGTATCTTTGTCCACAAAAAAATCAATGGTTGACATGGAAATGTTACAGTTTTTGAACACCATAAATAATATAATATGTGTCATAGTATCCCTAAAATTATTCACTTTTAATGCAACAATTAACCTGTCGTGTTGTTGCACTTGTTCTTTTATATAGCTTCACTTTTTTGTCAATTTTATCCATGTGAGTAACTTCAGAGATAAAGTAGAACAACTTGTTGCATATTAAGAAGAAGAACAGCAGTGAAGTTAGAAAAAGAAACACACCATTGTGAAGATCATTTTTAATTTCAATTAAATCCAATAATCTAAATAAAATGGATGACCTAATTATGTGAACGAGTAGACTAAAATCAAGATTAAATTACTTCATTTTAAAACAGAAAATTGAAGCTTGCACATCTTATTCAAAATTGTTTTAACCATTTCACAAGGCAGGTAAAAAAATCAATATCCATTTTCAAATTAAGAAGAAAAAGATTTACGTAGTACACGTAAATAAAGTACAATATTGCTTATTTTTACATAATTTACGTTTTCCATATTTAGAACATGTTTCTTTCACTTCACATAAATAGAATTTACAAGTACTTTCTTCCATTCAATCATCACAAGAGTGTTCTGCAACCCTTTGTTTGCGGGTCCCACATCGCTGGCAACAAGTACTTCCTACCATTCACTCCATGCGCATTATAGCTCGCACCAGTAGCTCTGTTCCAAATAACCCGACCCGGATAACCCGGATACGCTCCACTTCCAAACACCCCGGTGCAAGCCGAAACAGCCTCTAATGGCGCCGTTGGTGGACCTTGAAAATATCCGGTATTAAACGGATTTGTAACGGTACCAGCCAATAGAGTTGCAAGGTTAATAATGATTCCATCAACACCAATATCGCCGTTAGGAGCAACTAACGGTGGTGTTTGGGGCCCGTAAATTGGTTGGTGAAATGGCCATGCGCATTGACCAGGACATTGGGTCTCAGAGTTTCCAACCCAAATGTAAGGAATTCGGTTTCTTCTCCTAACTGATCGGATAGACCCGTGAGTCCCACATCGACCACAAAAACCTTCAACTGTAACTTCCTCAGCCGTGAAAATAATATTCACGGCATTTGGAGCGTATTTGAAGACAGAAGCAAGGGAAACAAGGTGGGTCCCTTTTAAGTTTTTACCAAGAGCATAACGTTGGTGCATAATTTGTTTCCCTACAACAATTGTAGACGATCCTCCTCTCTTGTAATTCTCTATGGTTTTCCACCATGATGCAACGGAGGGAAGTGGGGCCTTAGGAGAGGTGGTGAGTGAGTTTATGAAGTCGACGATTATTGAACGTTGGATTGGATTGAAGCTACCGTACCATAAGAGATTAACGGTGATCCGGCCTTTTAGGAGTGGGCCATTGTGGTATTTTAGAATCAAAGGTTGAGGTTCTACCTGTTCTCCCAATGAAGGGTGGAGCATTGCTACTAACATCACAAATAGAGGACAGCATATCATAGCAAACTTGTAATTGAGCATCATATTTTTTCTTCTAAGCAACTCACAACAAACGTTGTTTTAAATCAAATACTATGGTATTTTAAAAAAAAAAATATATATATATATATACTATACAAGCTGTTTAGAATTAGGATTAGGATTTAGAAGAGTATGTGAATGTTTGAAGAATGGAGAGGGATGGATGAGGTGAGATTATTTATATACTCCTTGGAAGAGGACTGAAGAGAGAGAAGTGTCAACATCAAGAGAGAGTATACGTGGAGGTTTTTGGTTGGTTGTGGTTAATCTAGTTTTAAGCATTCACTAAATTGTTGGGTTTGGATCTTCTCCTAAATGCATTCCTCTCCAACAAAATTATTGTGAGGTAAAGTAGAGATAAAATAGGGAGAAAGAAAATGAGGAAGTAATTAAGAGAGAGAAATCAATTAAAAGAGAGATAGATAGAAAATGTTGTGGAGGAAGAATGATAAAAAGATGAAGAAATTAATTAAGAGAGAATCCAAATTCACTTTCCAATAATAGTGGTAGTTCTATTGCTGTTTTACCTACAGTATCCTAACCTTATTCAATGAAAAATATATAAATTCATTTAGCATCATTTTGTTCTTATTCATTTACAATGTTTAATTTTTTATTTGTTTAAAAATTAAAATAAGTAAGGACCAGGTTTTGCTGCTGTAATAACATCACGCAGTTTCCAATCTCAGCCATTCATCTTAGATTGAACGGTTGAGATTAAAACTGCGTGTTTTTAATTAAAACAATCTTAACCATCAAATTATGATCGGATGCCGAGATGCATAGGTACGGGTACGGTATCCGGTGCGGGTACCGGTACGTAATACGGCAAATTTTAAAAAAAATGAAGGTACGGGTACGTTGGTATAAAACATAAAAAAAAAAGAAGGTTTTTTCAAGTGAATTACTACACTTCTATCATCATGTTACTTGAGAGTTTTATTTTTTTTGTGCATCCTCTCTACTATTTTCATCAAAAGCAAGATAATTTTGGTTATTTTTTCAACGCTCGTACATTTTTGTTGCACCAACTACGACAAAATAATTAATTAAAAATAAGTATGATTCGGTACTAAGTTACGAGTCCCATACGCGTACTAGATACGGGTGCGTACATGGTACCGATACTCCTCCATTTAGATTACAGCACCTGCTGTGCAGCAGGGAATCCGGAATCCTATTCCATTTAGATTTAGATCATTGATGAATGATGATTGATAGCGTCCAATCCATGCATACACATTACTACTACATTACTATTAGGTATATAGGTTTATACAGACACAGTTTTTTGGACCAAACTAGATTGGACCCAGGAGGACTTATACACGCAATGCAATGGCCAGTCCACACCTACTGAATTCTGATTAATAATTTCCTGCTCCATTAGTGGATGATAAGCTATCAACCATACATTTGGAAGTCTCTGTCCACCACATGATGACAACTTTGAGTCTTTTGGTTTTAAAATTGATAAGTTTTAGTATTTTATTGGTTTAATTGCTTAATATTAGTCCCCGTAACCTTAACTCAGTTGGCATAGGTAATAATATATGTAAGGTTTGAAGTTTGAATCATGGACACCACAAAAAGAAAATTGTTTAAGATTCGTGCATCCGCATTGATCGTCCGTTGCGCGATGTTTTTTCGGTAGATCAAGACGTCGTATGGTATGAAATTTGATAATATACTTCTCAACAAAATATTTAAAAATCTTGCTAACAAGTGGTTTAAGGATACTGTTTAAGAAATTTACGAAAAAAATTGTCTTAAAAATATAAGTCAAACACATGTAGAAGTCATATCTACACAATTTTTTATGCAAAAGTTACTACTTTTAGATGCTTAAACAATGTCTTAAGAACACTTATTAACATTTTCTATATTTAAAATTTAAATCACTAGGGACCTAATAAAAAAAGTACTTAAATAAAGTATATAATAAATAATATTAAATTGAAAGAGTGCATCATATATATATAGCAATTGAAAGAATAGAAACTTAAATGATAATAAGCCATAGTTGCATGAATTTCTTTAAGTTTTGAGACGATAACAAAGTTTTGCAGGACAACACATTACACATGGCTAGTAACAAAGTTTTGGATGATTTTAAAATGAAATTGAAGTGTTTAGGGGATTTTCTTGCAATTTTAATTTTTATGAGTTTTAGTCATTCAACATCGTCAAATCGTATGTTAAATACGTCAATTAAAATATGTTACTTCATCATTTTTAAATCCAATAATCTAAATAAAATGGATGACCTAATTATGTGAACAAGCAGACTAAAATTACAAATATAATTTAGCCTATTATTCAAAGGATGAAAAAAAATGAAATTTCTGATCTGTTTTCGAAACATTATTACTAGCCTTTTCTCTCTTCTCTGAAATATTAACGTAAAAACAAAGTAAATATTTGTTGAGAAATGATTGCATAATAATTTCCCTCTTCCATGAACTCAAAATTGACACTAAGCGGAAGCAAAAATAAAAAAGGAGAATAGAGTAGAAAAACACACCAAGAATTAATCCACGGTTAAAAACCATAGTTGCATGAATTTCTTTAAGTTTTGAGAATCCGTATATAAAAACCAAAGGTAATTAACTTAATCATGAAAGCTATGAAAATGGATCAAAAGTTGTTGATAACTAGAAACATTCATGCACTTCTATCTAGTCACTCATTTAAAAAAGTAATAGAAAATGTCACTCATTTAAAATAAAATGACAATAATGTCATTCATTTAAATGAATCTTAGAAAATCTCTATTGCTGTAAATAGTATTTTGATTAAAAAAGTAATTTGCTTGCATATTGTGCCCCAACATAAAGATACACGCATACTATATATTAGGGTATTCAATAAGGCCACTAAAAATGGTTAAAGGTGGACTCTTACCATTTTTAATAAAAAATAAATTTAATGTGAATACTATCAAGAAGAAATATAATATTTTATATTTTATATATATATAAGATTCGGAGTTCAAATCTCAACCTCCATAAAAAGAAAAAAATGCATCAATTATCTAATGTATTTAAAAAATAATCGTTTATTTATAATAATGACTCGAGCGTGTATTACACGTCAAAATCAATAGTAATATGAGAACAAATTTAGTCATGGCATTCAATCATTTTATGGTAGCTGTTCTACTTCTTTTCTCCCTCTCCATCGTAAATATCTTGTACACATTTTGAGAAATTTGCATAAATAAGTATGACCTAGTAAAGAAAAAAAGCAAAGTCAAGTTTTTTTAAACATGGTAGGGAGTAGCATTTGTAAATATTGTCTCGTTTTAAAATGAATGTCACTTTAACAATAAAAATTTGTTTTAAAATAAACATCACACCAATAATAAATAAGATTAGTTTAGTAAAATTGTCATGTCTTTTGATACTACCATTATATTTTTTAATATGTGTATATAAACTTTCAACGATATTAATTTTAAAACGGAGGTAGTATTTTTATCAAAGTTTAACATGTTAGCATTTTTTTTTAAATTGTACTGTATTACCTTTTTCTTTACTTGAATACGCAAATTTTTTAAGAAGCTAAATTAGCTCATTAAATTGACATTAGAAAAAATCGAAGACTTTAAAAAAGAGCACACTCTTAAATCTCAAGCCAATACCACAAGACTAACCTAAATGGATTCTTGAATACGCAAGTTAAAATGGTCTCTCAATTAATTTATATTCTCATAGACTATGACATTTTCCAATTGCTTTGTCTCAAGTCCATTATTGTATGGTATTGTGATTGTGAGTGTAACCATTGATTGATTGATTCATTAGACTTTTTTCTTTGAAAAAACGAAGTAGCAAATTTGTCGCAGTTTCATAGATTCCAACCTAAACCACATACCATAAGTCCAATTTTTTCAGTTTTACTCCGGCTTGTTCTAATGGATTGATTCATTAGCACTATTTGTTTATAACTTTTATATGATTTGATCAAATTGATACTATTTGTTTAATCTATTTTATTTTGTTGAAAAATTGTTTAATCTAAATTAAGTGTAGGTTGTGTGTTCCTATTGGCTACTATGAGACAACATCCTAGGTGTAATTTTGAAGTTGAAGACAATGATGGGTTAAAAGTAAATGACCTTTCCAGAAAGTAACTTGAAGCATTTTTTTGGGATTTATAATCAAAAAAATGTAAAATTGAGCACGACTAAATTGAGGATAAGTTCAAACTTAAATAAATTATTTAGGGGTCTATTTGATTTCCAATTTGGTTTCTACTTGCCATCAAAGTCCACAAAAGAGGCACTATTATTTGTTTCTAGAGATAATTAGTTATAGCTATAGACTTTTTGTTCAAAAGTCTTTTTCTGGAGGAGAATACAACAAAATGTTAAAATTGAATTTGCTTTACGGTGTAAGTTACTAATATTTGTTTAATTGACTTTGCTTTGCTGTCCTAGTTACTAGTCATAGTTATTAGTATTTGTTTTTATTGTAAGTTAATAATCCCTACTTCTTAGGATTTATTAGTGGGACTTAATTAGTTTTCTCCACATTCCACGTTTTTGTTAGTGGAGTAACTTTTTTTTTTTTTTTTTGTAAGGCTTTATATAAGCTACTATTGCAGTTGAATAAAATAAAAGAGCATTTCCTTTAATTTTCTGTTCAACAATTTTGGTACTTCTCACGGGGTCTGGTGTTTTTAGAATTTGAGAGTTGAGAAATTGAAGTTTTCTTGGTGAGGGTAAAACACTGTGAGACTAATTGAGAGAGAAATACTAAAGGTTTGATAAAAGAACAATAATGGCAGCAGAGAATAGCAATTTCGTCCAACCTGCCATACCTTGATTTGATGGTCACTATGATCATTGGTCTATGTTGATGGAAAATCTCTTGAGATCGAAAGAGTATTGGAGCTTGGTGGAGAGCGAGATTCCAACTGTAGCCGCTGGAGTTCAACCAACAACACAACAATTGAAGGTCATTGAGAAAGCAAAGTTGAAGGATCTTAAAGCAAAAAACTACCTTTTTCAAGCTATTGACAGAAGCATCATGGAAACAATTCTGAATCGAGACACATCCAAGGATATTTGGGATTCAATGAAGCAAAAATATCAAGCGTCTACGAAGGTGAAGATAGCTCAATTCCAAGCTCTTCAAAGGGAGTTTGAGGTGCTAGGGATGAATATTTTTCTAGAACATTATCCATTGCCAACAAAATGAAGGCACATGGAGAACATATGGAGCAGTTGGTGATCGTGGATAAGATATTGAGGTCTATGAACAGACAATTTGACTATGTGGTGGCTGCAATTGAAGAATCTAGAGACCATAATGCTACGATAATTGATGAACTTCAAAGTAGTCTTCTTGTTCACGAACAGAGAATGAATTCCCACATTAGAGAAGAGCAGGTGCTGAAAGTGACACTTGATGAAAATGCTGGAAGAAAATATTATGATAGAATTGGTGGAAGAAGTCGAGGGAGATGAAGTTTTAGAGGAAGAGGAAGAGGTCGAGGCAGACAACAGTTCAACAAAGCTCTAGTTGAGTGCTACAATTGCCACAAATTGGGGCACTTTCAAAATGAGTGCCCTGATTGGGAGAGAAATGCACACTATGCTGAGTTAGATGAATCTGAAGAGATACTTTTAATGGCCCATGCTGAAGACGATGATGAAAGAAATGCTTAGTTGTGGTTTCTTGACTCAGGATGCAGCAACCACATGACAGGTAACAAAAATTGGTTCATAGATATTGATGAACAATATCATCAATCTGTCAAACTTGGAAACAATTTCAAAATGGCAGTAGTTGGGAGAGGTAATGTTAGACTGCATGTTAATGGAATTGTGCAAGTACTCAATAATGTGTACTATGTTCCTGAGTTAAAGAACAACCTGATTAGCATCGGACAATTGATAGAGAAGGGAGTTTCCGTGTTGATTCAAGATGGAGAATGTCATTGCTATCATTCAAAGGAAGGCTTGTTTTTACAAACAAAGATGTCAGCAAACAGAATGTTTGTATTTCATGCAAAACCAATGTCTCAAGTCACAACATGCTTCAAAGCTGCCTCGGAAGATGAAACATATTTGTGGCATTGTCGTTATGGCCATCTCAACTTTAATGGGCTGAAAACTCTTCACTCTAAGAAGATGGTAACAGGGCTTCCTGAAATAAGGACACCAAGCAAGTTGTGCAAGGATTGCGTCATAGGTAAGCAACAAAGAAAGTCTATACCAAATAAAGGTTTGTGGAGAGCTACACACAAACTTGAACTGGTGCACTCTGATATTTGTGGGCCGACCAGACCTTTAACTAGCAGCGGAAAAAGGTACTTGATTACTTTTATAGATGATTACAGTAGAAAGATTTGGGTGTCATTATTATCTGAAAAGTCTCAAGCATTTATTTAATTTAAAATTTTTAAATGCATAGTTGAGAAAGAGGTCAGCACTTCAATTCAATGTCTTCGAACTGATAGGGGACGGGAATTTACCTCACATGAGTTCAATTCATTTTGTAGCTCACATGGTATTAAAAGGCAATTGACAACAACTTTTACCCCTCAACAAAACGGGGTTGCCGAAAGAAAGAATCAGACAATTATGAATATGGTTCGGTACATGTTGTCAGAGAAACATCTTCCGAAGTTCTTGTGGGGAGAGGCGGTAAATTGGGCAGCTTACATTCTTAATCGAAGTCCTACCTTGGCAGTGAAAGACAAGACACCGGAAGAAGCATGGAGTGACATAAAGCCAGTAGTTCACCATTTAAAAGTTTTTGGTTGTGTTGCACATGTTCACATACCAGAAGCCAAGAGAAAGAAGCTTGATGCCAAGAGCTTTCCATGCGTTATGTTAGGGATAAGTGAATAATCCAAAGCATACAGACTCTTCGATCCAATAACCAAACGCAAAGTGGGCAACAAAGATGTGATTTTTGAAGAAATGAGTGTTGGGAGTGGGAAAGAAGTCTAGAACAGCTGAAATCAGATTTGTTAGACCGTGGAGAAAGTGAAGAAGGACAACAAGAACCCCCTCAAAGTGAAGAAGAAAATGAGAATACAGAAGTTGGAGACGGAATTGGGTCATTTTCAAGTCAATCTTCAGAAGAGGATCCAATAGAAGGAAGGGTAAGAAGACCACCAGTTTGGATGCAAGATTACTTAAGTGGAGAAGGATTTTCAGAAGAAAAGACACAAAATCTAGTGATGCTGACTATGACATCAGATCCAACAACATTTGAAGAAGCTGTAAAAAGTGAGAAATGGAGGGCTTCAATGAATAATGAGATGGAGGCAACAGAAAGAAATAATACTTGGGAGTTGACAGACTTACGATCAGGTGCAAAAACCATTGGACTCAAATGGATCTTTAAAACAAAGTTGAATGAGAATGGAGAGATTGAGAAGTATAAAGCTAGACTTGTGGCCAAGGGGTACTCTCAACAATATGGTGTTGACTACACCGAAGTTTTTGCACCAGTGGCTAGATGGGACACGATCCGAATGGTAATTGCTCTTGCTGCCCAAATTAAAAGGGATGGAGTGTGTATCAGCTAGATGTAAAAAGCGCATTCTTGTATGGAGAATTGAATGAGGAAGTTTTTGTTGATCAACCACAGGGTTATGTGAAGAAGGGTGATAAGCTGAAGGGTTAAAAGGGCTTTGTATGGCCTTAAACAAGCACCACGAGCATGGTACAGCCGCATCGAAGCTTATTTCACCAAGGAAGGATTCGAGAAGTGTCCATATGAACACACCTTGTTTGTGAAGCTAAGTGAAGGAGGTAAAATTCTCATTATTAGTCTTTATGTTGATGATTTGATATTTATCGGTAATGATGAGAATATGTTTGAAGAGTTTAAAAAGTCCATGAAAAAGGAATTTAACATGTCAGACCTTGGCAAGATGCATTATTTTCTTGGAGTTGAAGTAACTCAGAATGAGAAAGGAATTTATATTTGTAAAAAAAAAAAAATACGTGAGAGATTTGTTAGAAAGGTTTGGTATGGAGAAAAGTAATTTGTCTAGGAATCCCATTGCTCCTGGGTGCAAATTGATTAAAGATGAAAATGGTGTGAGGGTGGATGCTACAAAGTATAAGAAGATTGTTGGTTGTTTAATGTATTTAGCAGCTACAAGACCTGATCTGATGTATGTATTAAGCTTAATTAGCTGGTTCATAAACTGTCCAACTGAGCTACACATGAATGCTGTAAAAAGAGTGCTTAGATATCTCAATGGCCTAGCTGATTTGGGAATTCTATATAAGAGGAATGGAACTGAGAAGCTTGAGACGTAAACGGATACTGATTATGCAGGTGATTTGGATGATCGGAAAAGTACGTCTGGATATTTTTTCATGCTTAGTTCGGGAGCAGTCAGTAGTTACTTTATCTACCACTGAAGCTGAATTTGTTGCAGCTGCATCTTGTGCGTGTCAATGAGTTTGGATGCGAAGAATTCTTGAGAAACTTGGTCATACTCAACTTGGAAGTATCACTATGTACTGTGATAACAGCTCAACAATAAAGCTTGACGTTCGCTTCCACCTCCGTGATCTTACCAAAGATGGAACATTAGAGCTGGTTCATTGCAGTTCACAGAATCAAATAGCTGATATAATGACAAAGCCATTGAAGTTTGAAGCATTTGAGATGTTGCGAGGCTTACTGGGAATGTGTTTTATGTCTGATATAAACTAATTGCAGCGGTGCAAATAGTTTAAGGGAGGGAATGTTAAAATTGAATTTGCTTTACTTTCTAAGTTACTAGTAGTTGTTTAATTGACTTGCTTTGCTGTCATAGTTACTAGTCATAGTTACTAGTATTTGTTTCTATCTTTAAATTAATAATCCCTACTTCTTAGGACTTATTAGTGGGACTTAGTTAGTTTTCTCCACATTCCACGTTTCTGTTAGTGGACTGAGTTAGTGGAGTAACTTAATTTATTTTCTTTCTTTATAATGCTTTATATAAGCTATTATTGCAGTTGAATAAAATAAGAGAGCATTCCCTTTAATTTTCTGTTCAACACAAAAGTGGGGGAAAGTCTTTTAGGTGTTTTTGAACAATTTGGTTGGCAAGTGGGGAAGCAGGAATGCTATTGATCCTTAGGATTTTTACACATTTGGATTGTATAATTCAGATGTGTAAAAAGTCTTGAAAAGTGCACTTTACATGTTAATATACAACTTCTGGGTTTAATCGCATTTATCCATTTTCAATTTTGTTTCGATGTAAGTTGAACAACAATCATGTTCATTGTTCATAAGCTGAGAGAAGAAAAGAAAAATCCCTAGGAAAATAAGGGTTTGGCAAGCTTTTAATTGATAATGAGTATGCGTGGTGCGTTTGCTTTATATGTTCAATTATTTAAATGAATTTATCTTTCATCTACAGTCCAAACGATTATGAGAAGAGCTATGCTATTCACATTGAAAGAAAATGTCCCAAAAGTATCAAGAATAATTTAAACAGTTAGATCTTGGCTTAATTGGAAAACATGGATGGCTAATGATTGAAGAGGTGGAGGTGGGGTATTAATTAACTAACATCGTGATCTCTCGTGGTATAATTTTTCGGGAAGATTAGCATTTTCCTTACGAGAAGTCTATTTAATTTTTAGTATGTATATATGTATATATATATATATATATATATATATATATATATATATATATATATATATATAGGGTTTTGTTACTAATTTTTAAGGAGTGATGATATTTGTACCACCCCATGTGGCAACACACCCTTTACACTCACACAAAATTCTGACACGTGGCAATCTGGACCCCACACAAATAGAAGATAAAGTGTGGTTGTGAGATGAACTTACAAAAATATCCCTAATACATAGGGTGTACAATGGGGTGTAGGAATAAAGGGTGTTCATGTAACATTTTCCATTTTTTAAGTGAGAGTGTTTTAGCAAAAATATAACTAAAAAGTTGTTAAATACACCTTAAGGTGAATGTTGCTAAAACACACCTTCCAAAAAATAAGTGGTGTATGTTAGCAACTCCTACATGCATTTGCTAGAATACACCCACTTAATTTTTAGAAGGTGTGTTTTAGTAAGTTATAACTAAAAAGTAGTTAAATGCACCTTAAGGTGTAGCTTGCTAAAACACTCTCACCTAAAAACTAGTGGGTGTGTTTTAGCAAATCCCATATATATATATATATATATATATATATATATATATATATATATATAGGTTTTGCTAGAAGACACCTTCATATATAGGTTTTGCTAGAAGACACATTTTATGAAGGTGTCTTTTAGCAGGTTATTCTATTAGCATTTGTTAAAAGACACCAACTAATTTTTATGAAGGTGTCTTTTAGCAAAATTATAACTAAAAAGTGGAAATTACACCTTGAGGTGTGTAGGTTGCTAAAAAACACCTTCATGGATGGCTTGTAGCATAATCCTATATATATATATATATATATATTTGGTTAGAATTTTTTTACACATTTGATTCTACAATTTCGATGTAGAAAATGCAGTTTTCAAGACTTTTTACACATCTAGATTATACAATTCATATGTTTAAAATGCACTTTTAATGACTTTTGACACATCTATATCGTACAATTTGGATGTGTACAATGCATTTTTCAGGACTTTTTATACATAGTTTAAAAATGATTATTATGTCATTTATTAGAAAAATAGATATATTGAGAAATGACATGTAAATTATTATACATTCAACAATTAATTATATCATCAACATATTAGCTAAGAATCCTTAAAAAAAACATATTAGAGAAGAAATAAAAACCTCATCAACATATTTTAATAATCTTCATGGCCATTATAGTAATTGAAACCTCTTGCAGTATCAATATGGAGAAATTGGAACGCCTATTACAGGAAGAAAGTTAAAAAAAAAAAAAAAAAAAAAACATGTAAACACTTTACATGTCGAGATTGTACAATTCAGATGTGTAAAATACTTTTCTTTTTTCAGGATTTTTTACATGTTAGAACTGTACAAGGCACATGTTTAAAATGCAATTTTCATAACGATTAACAATTAGGGCATGCAAAAATTTCTATATTTTTTTAATATATATTCCCTCCGTCCCTTAAAAGTGACCCATTTGGAATTTTTTTAATTTTGACCTAACTGACTTTGACCGTATTTTTCAACTAATATACAAAGATAAATAACATCATATAAGATGTCGTTAGATTCGTCTCGATGAGTATTTTCAAAATATCAAATTTTCATAATTTTTTCCAATATATTATTCAAGATATTTAAACTCAAAATTACGCATTGGTATACGTAATTGGGTCAACTAGGTCACTTATTAAAGGACGGAGGGAGTATGATGAATCCCTAACAATGTTTGTGAAGTTTGCGGTCTCTATTATGGTCTAAAACTAGCTTCTGACTCCCTTGTGGCAGTTCATCTTGCTACCACGTATTATTGCCAATAGCTACAGCGACGGAACCAGGAAAAAAAGTTCAGATGGACCATTGAAATAAACTATAATATATAAACACAAAATGAAAGTTGTAATAAAAATTAAACACAAAGTTGAAGCTGTGGAGTTTGACTAAAAACCTATGTTAGATACTTCAAAAAAAATTAATTGCATATTTTACCACTGCTATAAATTACTACCTTCGTCCTTAATTATAAGACCATTTTGAAAATATTTTTTTGTCCCTTTTTATAAGACCTCTTTACTATTTCCAACTACATTAATTATTTCTTTACATACATACCCTTATTTATTATTCATCTTTTTCTTCAATCAGCAATAAATAACATGTTGAAAACATAAACCAACTCTCTCTCTTGAAGGATAAATTTGTAAAAATAATTGTAATTACAAACATATTTAATACAAATATCCATAATCTTAATTCCCGTTATTTTTTCAAAAGGACCCTATAATTAGGGACGGAGGTAGTATGAAACTTTTTTTATAGTATAAATGCTAACTAATGGAATTTTCAGTTGACAAGATGAATAATACACGAGAGATTTGAAACTCGTTAAAATTAGAAGGTCTATAATCCTCTGCTAACCGACCAAGTATAAGCATGACTTTTGAAACCGCAAAAAACTAAAACAGTTGAAAAATTATTTAAAGTCTTGCAAAATAGATTTATAATTTAATTTATAACTTTTTTTTTTTTATGGACCACTACACCACTTTGTAAATATTTAAATAAGTTGAAAACTAAAACCGACACAATGTTGTATAAAATCTTGCAAAATAAATTGCATCATTGCATGCAACCTCCCTCCCCTTTCTGAGATTCTTCGCCAAATCCACAACAACAATTATGATGATTTCCTTGCAAAAAATGGTCATAACAGGTCTTTTATTTGCTTGATCCATTCTTAATATTCTTCTTTCCCAAATATGTCTTCTTCATTTTGATGTTATAATACTCCTCATTTAGTTCTGTCGTCTTTCTTTGATTTCCTTTCCTTATAAAAAATGACATATCCCATTTGGATTTGTAATCTGGAAGGCTTAAAATTGAAATTTTGGGAGTTTTGAGAATATAGGGGGACGGAAAATTCACTAAGAAGCCAATGCTGATAAGTTTTTCAATAAATGAGAAAAACAAGAAAAAGTTTCTCCACGTTCATTTTTAATTTCAATATTCATGGGTGAGCTAAAGTGAATAACATAGTAGAAGAAAATGAAAGAAGAATCAACAGTTCAAATGGAGTATTTATCTTCTATTGATTATCAACTCTGAGTATCAAGGGATTTCTCTCACCGCCTTCAACCTAATCTCTCAAGTCTCACCGTCTCATCCCCTATATTCTCCACCCTCTGAAACACTCTCATCCCCTCATCTCCAAACTCTCAAACAAAGTCTTAGTATTTAAAAAACAATAATATTTTATCTAGTGGATCATTTTATTTTTGCTCTTTTAGGTCTATTTTACTAAACCTGGAGTCGAGCTCCACCATGTTGGCATTAGTGGTGCTCCACTCTTTCACTAAACTTGGAGTAAGCACTTACGTTTGACACCATTTGAAAGACAAGGTCAAATAATAAAGTAACAATAAAAGTTTTGTAATAAAAGCATTTTCATTTTCAAGAATGAGCTAAAGTGAAGAAGAACGGGACGATTATCCTTTTCGTAATAAAAAAAATAAAGAGAAGAAGAATAGGGCGTTCGACTCCCTTTTTAAGTTATATTTATAATTAATTGACGTTTTATTGTGTATATGTGTCAATGAGTCATTTTTTTTTTCATAGACTTTTATGTGTCTATCAATCCTTTATAAGTCTATGTAAATTTGTGAGTCTCACAATGTTAATATAAGATGTGCCCAGCTGGTATAATTCAAATAAATCTCATTCTAATTTTGTAATAAAGAAGCTAAAATTGGAATTTCGTTGATTTTGAGAATGTAGAGGGGGAGGGGAAATTTATTAGGAATAAATTGAGAATAATGTTTAAATAAGTCATAAGTCATTGGATTTTGAAACGAAGTTGTAATTGAGCTAATAAATTGTAATTTTATTTTAATTAAAAACTTTTAAAGTAACATTAAAAATTAAAAATTTAATTATAATTTGTTTTTGTGTTAACTTAACAATCTCCAAAGAAAAGGAAATTTTCCGTCCCTAGAGAAAAGGATATTTGGAAGATTTGTTTTTTAATGGTGTTCATTAACCACTTGAATTTATTCACTTAGTTAGATTTAATTATAAACTTTGTTTTATATAAAAAATCATTTAAAAACTCTTAATTAATTAAATGAATTTAAAAGTGAAATGTGCAATTTTGATGTAAAATTTATTTATTTATTTGAAAATTGTATTATATTATATAGAGGTATTTTCTGATTCCTGTAAGTACTTATTGTAAAGTTTATCAAAATCAACACTTTATTATGTTTAGTTAGTTGCATTATATTTCTACGGAATAAATGTGAGATGCTAGTAAGAGATATTCTGCCCCGGCACATACATGTTTCATCACTCATGTTGTTTGGAACAAGCGTTGCGTTCTTGCTTTATTTTCCTTTCAAAAAAAAAAGAAGGAAGGGAAATGATAAATGTAGCAAACAAGAATGTCTCGCGATTTGTTTTTATTGGCTGCTCAATATCATGATTTCCACTAAAATAGGAATTCAAGTGATGGCTACTGTTATGAAGTTATGCAATGGACACAACACAGACCAAATCTGGTAGCACAACTTAAATTATGATATTTGAGTGTAACTCTGTCGGTGTGAATTTGGTTGTTCTTGCAAGTTTTGTCCCTAAGTTGATAGATATATATCGTGTCTGTGTTTAAGTAATCAGTAATGAATAAAATCTCTTGGATATATTGATATCAAAATAGTGAAATTTATATTACATGAAAGATGAATATTTTCAATATTTTAATTTGATATTTGTTATAAAAGTGATATTATTCATTTCAAAATTAAATTACTTCATTTTTTTAAGGGATTTAAATTACTTCATTTAAAACTTAAATTCACTACTACAAAATTGAGAAAATATAGCAAAACATTAAATGTCCGTGAGTATTCTGGTCGTGTAAGGGGTATGGGGTTAGGGGTAACTCAAACAATTCTTAACAAAGGTCAAAAGAGAAGTGAAAAAAATCCTACTACTAGAGAATTAATGGTCATTATTCAAAACCTATCATCTGAAGTTGAACAATTGAAAAAGGAAAGGGGAAAAGATATCGCAAGAAGTCAACAAGATATGCATATCCTTAGTGACAAAGATAGTTCCAATGTTGATGTCTTGAAGAACATTCCCGAGGTATTTAATTACTTGTATATATTTCATTTAGTAATTTGCTAATTATTTTCGTTAATAGCTTTATGTTGATTATTCGTTTAGGGTATATCACCTTGTTCATTGTATCTGCTGTTTCTTACTTATCGCATAGTCGCTAAGGGAATGGTACACAACATCTTGGGAGATAAACTTCACCATAAACCACTCTATGTTAATTGAAGCAGAACAAGAATTGGTCAAAGCTTACATGGTAAAGGAATTCTTGAAATATAAAGATGAGCGCAAGTTATTTATTCTACCATTTTATATACATAAGCCTATGTAAGATTTTCCTTGAAACTTTGTTTTTGATTGTTTTTTCCTATCTTGTTACCATCATTTATAAAATATTTTCTAATTAACTTTGGCATTTGTGTAGTGCACATTGGTTGTTAGTTGTCATTGATCCCATATCGGAAATCATATATTATTTGGATCCATGACTCAATGACTATATGAAATATCCAAAAATGAAGAATATGTTTGACACGTAAGTATATATAAATTTATATATTGATGTATATGAAAACTATATATATATATATATATATATGGTTAGTTGTATGTAATCTAAGTTTACATTTATATTTTGTAGAGTTCTACAGGTATTTCGCTCTGCAAGGGACGCTCAAGTATCAAAGAATAAATTTAACAACATATCATGGGTCCGAGTACAGGTTTAATAATATAACATAACAACCTTAAAAAATTAGTGTATGAATAATATAAATAATTTAATTGATACAAACTTATTTTATTCTTTGATAAAATAAAATAAAATGCTTCTCCTAGCACTTTGTTTCCTTTATAAAGTGTTATCTAAACATATTGTTACATAGCGCTTTTAATACAAAAGCGCTGTCTTTAAACCTGTTTTAGATGGCATTTTTTGTAGAAAGCGCTATCGAAGAAGAACCATTGCTAACACTTTTTGACATAAAGCGCTATATAAACCATGCTTTAGCTAGCGCTTTATACATAAAAAAAGCGTTGTATTACTTTTTCCAGCGCCATTTACAGTAGCGCTTCAAAAGCGCTATCTAAAGTAAAAAAAAAAACGCTATATAAGATCATTTTTTGTAGTAGTGATTGAAGCTTGCACGTCTTATTCAAAACTAGCCTAAGTACATGAGTGATTCCGGTCCCTATTTGAAATTTGCATGGCAACATTATACTTTTTTGGTACTATCTCTGCACAGCCAATGTGCAATCTAGAGGACGGTCAAATGAAAATTTTTATAGGAAAAGTTTTAGAGACACGTTCACAATACGTCCATTAAAAATAAAATCAACTAACCAAACCATGTTGTTAGTCTTATAGATAGATATAAAGTAGGGTTAAATTCCTTAAAGAGAAAACAGGATTAAATATATTTTTGTTGAAGGTCTTCAATGATATATAATTATACTATGTAAAAGTATAATTGATAATACATTTATGTGCAAAATACCCCATAAAATTGATAATAATCAAGCTTTTGCTTAAAAATTAGGAGGGTTTAGACTAAAATAAAAAATAAAAAAAATCAAGAGAGGGTTTTTGACAAAAGTAACGATTTTGGTTTTTTTTGTTTTTGTTTTGCCTATTAACTCAATAATTATGGGTTGACACCATTTTCTTCTCGGACCAAAAAAAATACCACTCATAACCACCTCATATTGATATTTTTTATTTCTCTTCTCTTTTATCATTCCTTTCTCTCTCTTCCGCCAAACAATGTGGCATGGGGTGTAGAATGGAAGGTTTGCCATGGTTGATGTATCACTACTCTTGCATAAAAGACATAAATATTCTAAATTAACCTATGCATTGATGGATTTATTTTTAAAATATATTGTAAAAAAATTATTTCTAGAATGCATAAACCAAGGGTCGTAAAAAAATCAATAAACTGAGAAGGATCATTCAATAAAATGAATTTTTTTCTTCAATTTTTTTATTAATATTAGTGGAAAGACGAACACTCACATGTCTATCTTTTTGTTCTTATTATTGCACTAACAATGTAGATTCTCAACAAAAACTCTTATCTTTTTTAATTACAACAACAATATAAAATTATTATAGAAAAATTTGTTTAAGACTATAATTGAAATAAAAAAAAAAACTCCAAATCTTTTCAAAAAATACTACTTTTCTTTATATATAATATATATACTATAAAAGATGAAAACAATAATTTAATATTATTAAGTTGATCCCAATTTTTTTTATCAATTTGATAAATTTTCTAATTAAAAATTTTGCAACAATGATGATGAGAATAATTAAATATCTTTAAATTTCATTTAATAAACTCTAATAATCAACTATGATTGCTACTCGATAATTCACCCTTCATTTTGGAAATATATATCTTCGCTTTTTTGTTAATCTTAGCTATACCATTTGAAAGAAGGGTGAAACTGTCATTGGTGTCACGTTGATTCATGTAAGAATCTAATGCTAAAATTTTTGTCTTAAACCATTTTCAACTTCACAGTGAGCTAAACTGAAGAAGAAGAAGATGAAGATGAAGATGAAGAAGGAAGAAGAATCAACGGTTCAAATGGAATGTTTAACTTCAATTGATTCAACAACTCTCACACATTCAGAGCTTCAAGCACTTTCTCTCTCTTCTCTCTCCTCCTTCGACCTCAATTCTACACGCGAAATCGTCACTCCTAAAATCGATCCATCAACCTTCAACCACAGCGCTGGCTCCCACCGCACCTACTCCCGTCCTCACCGTCGATGTCGCGTCGCACCTCCGCTTCTTCCTACTCCCACTCTCCCCTCCGACCACCGCATCATCATCGATTACCTCAAACAGTTCATCAGAGAAGATCCCAAGTTCGACACGGTCGAGCTTCGGAATCCTTCAATTCCTGAGGTGAAGGAATTTCCATTGGCATTGCCTGCTGGTGAAGTGAGGAAGAGGAAGAGAGGGAGGAAACCTAAAGTGAAAGCGCATTTGGAGGAAGAGATTGTGAATAAAAACGGTGTTGTGATTGATTTTGCTGCTTTATCGGAGGTTGAGCATCCTTTTGCTGCGGAGATTGCGAGAAGGACGGAAGGGTTAAAGGAGGAAGAGGAGTTGTTAGGGTTTTTGAGTGATTTGGTTGGGCAGTGGGGAAGTAGAAGGAGGAAGAGGAGGATTGTTGATGCTTCTGATTTTGGTGATGTGTTGCCTTTGGGATGGAAGCTTCTTCTTAGTTTGAAGAGGAAAGATGGTCGTGCTTGGATTTATTGCCGCAGATATATAAGGTTTTGGATTTTATATTCTTCAATTTTAGGATAATACATTTATGTTTGTTTTTTTGTTAATTTGGAAGGACATTAATGTGCTTTGCTGGTTTAGTTAGTTTAATTAAGCACTTATAGCATAAACTATTTCTATAACAAAATATAAAATGAAGTCAAACTCTTTATATATAAGATATAAGCTGTTTTCATAATCTATCATGAAGAGTTTATGGAAATAAGTTGAAGATAGCTTATGCACATGTCATAAGTTGTTTCCATAAGCTCTCCCAAATAGTCTCATGGGTGCTTATGCAGTAGTCAATAGGTAAGGTCAAATAAGTCAACTCAAACATGCCATAAATATAGCTGTGATTTGTTTATGTTATTTGAATCACAATATTGGAAAGTTAACATTTATTATTAATGTGATTTATTTGTTGTTAACTTGTAATAGAATTAATGTTCCTTGCTTATTATTGGGCCATGAGTGAGGAGTTTTCCTTTGGTGTGAGCCCATGTTAGGATAAACAGTATAATGAAGTGCTCATTGTATAAGTGCTTACTATATCTGTGGTTATGTAGAAGCTATTTCTAAAACAAATTTGGGTATTACTTTTTGTTTGGAACTAAATTTGGCCACAAGAAATTTGTGAGGGACTAAAATGGGTCTTCACTCAAGGATAAAATATAGTCAATCTGTTTTTTTATATAAGCTGCAACTGTTTTATAATTTATCCTGAAGAGTTTATGGAAATAAGCTGAAAACAAATTTGGACATTTCATAAGGTGTTTATGCAGTAGTCAATAGATAAGGTCAAATAAGTCATCCCAAACATGCCATAAATATATCTGTTTTTGCTCGTTTGTTTTGGTTTGCTTTTTTGTGCTTATGTTTCTTGTTTGATATTCTCCAGTCCTAATGGACAGCAGTTTCTGTCTTGCAAAGAAGTTTCTTCCTATCTGCAGTCTCTTTTTGGTCATGCTGATGCACAGTTACAAATCACTCAAAGAAGTGAAAATATACTTCCGGAACTGAGAGTGACTACTGAAAATGTAAGTAACCCTGCTGCTGCTTCTGTTGCCCGCAAGGAGCAGGACCAACGACAGATTGTTGCCACTAACTCAGATGCGTCTGGTTTGTCCGTCTATAATGAACGATTCAAGGAAATTGCCTTGTTGGAGATGGATAACCTTGCAGATGTGCAAATACGTGATTTGTTTGAATGTCACAAGTGCAGCATGACCTTTGATGAGAAGGATGCGTATTTGCAGCACCTGTTGTCTATTCATCAGAAGACGACGAGGCGGTATCGACTTGGTTCATCTGTTTCAGATGGAGTTATAATTAAAGATGGAAAGTTTGAGTGCCAGTTCTGTCATAAAGTGTTTTTGGAAAAGCGTCGCTACAATAGTCATGTTGGGATTCATGTTAGGAATTATTTGAGGAGAGCTGAAGATTTGCCGGGTCAGCCTAACGTCCTGGGAGCAGAAGAGTCTCCGGTCACGGATGAGACACCTTCAAGGATCACGAAGATGGATGCCCTCATCGAAATTGCTCAAAACTCTATTATAGAGGATTCTGTCAGGGAACCATATTGTTCCTCTACACTAAATACGATACCTGTTTCAGAAATTGCGGTTGGCGACTTAGATGAAGATATAAATGCTGAGTCTCCATTCGGTGAACAGAAAATGGAAAAGAGCTTGACTGGCACAAATGTAGTTAGTGATCTAAATCAGCAAGGTAGTCCTCGTTTACCCATGGATGGAACAATAGAGGAAATTGATGCTAATAACCGAGTTGTTGATGCAAAGATGGTTAGTTTTCTAGATAACATGGGGTTGTTATCTGTAAATAAGAAAAATGTCGATGCACCTGATACTTCTGAAGGTAAAGGTGATGTGGCGCTGACTGTTGAAGGGTTTGATCGTTCTGGGAGTGAACTGCAAGGAGCTTCTCAAAGTCCCTTGCTTCATTCATCTGGGAATCACATGAAACCTGGATCCAAGAAGAGTGAAAATTCTGGTTGCACTAAAACTAGGGGGGATCTTAAACTTGATGAAGACAGTAGCAATAAGAGTGACTTGAAAATTGGTTTAGATAGCTGCAAAGATGTACCTGGTGTTTCTAATGTTCATGTGACAGCAATGCCAACTTCTACAGAAAATGTGGTCCAATCTAAGGTTTCTAACCCCTCGGTATCCCCAGAACAATCTTTGGATTCTTTTTCTGCATTCAGCTCCGACAAGGTATAATGCATAACTTATCCTTGCCAATATTGTCAGGGTTTCATATATGTTGCAAAATATAGGGAATGTTCCTACAAGTATCATAGCAAGGTCTTCTTAAAACGTGGTTAATTTGAAGCCCTTTATGCATGTCTTGTGGTCTACTGTGCTTAGTTTCAACTATGTCTCTAATATATTATATTCAGGTTTTATTTTGTATTGATCTATTGCTCTAAGTTTTCATTATTTACAAAGCCTATGTTGAACCATGGATTGAAGTGCTCCCTCTTGAATGTTTTCTACATAAATCTTACAAAGAAAAAATTATTTCTTTATTTGGGCATGCTTGTTTTTGGGGAGAAGAAATTATAGGTCTGACCATTTTTTATTGATGCTGTTATTAAGAACGCTTGCATGGTATCGTACTTGCTCTTCAGCTTTATACATCTCTCCTACTCTTAGATTAGGTGTCTTGGAGATTTGGGTGGCGCTAGTTGCCAGGTTATGGCCACATGCTTGTGTACTTTCAACAAACATGTCTATTATATTTCGTATTTGATCTTTCTTCATTTGAACTATTTGTAAAAGCAAATTATCATTATTGGAATCTAGCGGCATGGACATCAAATTCTCTTATGCAGCAATTAGCTACTACCCACCCACTATGCGCTTAGCTGATTGGCAGTGCTGATCTTACTTGAAATATGATTCTTGTTATTCCTCATTGACAGGGGTTCCCGGAATTGAGGTTAGAAGATATTGGTTCTCTCGAGTATGATTTTGCAAGTGTTCCAGGTTCTCTTGATGTGTCAACTGAATTGGCAAATGACATAGTGGTGCAAGGGACATGTACATCCTCAGCTCATTCTGCATCACAAGAAGTTATGTTAAATATGGATTACAAAAATCAGCTCACAACCACATGTGTATGGTGTGGAATAGAGTTTAACCATGATGCTGTTAATTCTGAAATACAATCAGATTCTGTTGGATTCATGTGTCCAGTTTGCAAGGCAAAAATCTCTGGTCAAATCAATGTGTTGGACAGTGGATCACCAAATGCTGGCCATCTTTAGACTGGTAATCGTTTATTCTCTATAAATTGATTATTTAATAACAATGGTTTCGGTTACCTTATCTGCTACTATTATTTTTTCTTCCTAATTGACATAGATAGTAGTCACTACTTCATTTTGAGTATAGTGTATTGTTATGAGATTTCAATATCTTGAAATATGCACTAGTGTCTGAATTGGCGACCTCTGATAAACTGAGTGCATCGTGGCATGGGTCATATTATTGGTTGTTTATATTAAGAACTAAAAAATGTCTCTTACTGCAAATGCTAAAAAACACAAGAAAACAAAACAAGCTGGTTAGTTTGTTTCAGTTATCTTATTGTCTTACTTGTCACAGCTGCAGTGGCAGTCATTCCAATATCATATTCTTTGCGATCTCAAATTTAGTTTTTTTTTTTTTCCTTTGAACTTTTGCAGTTCAATGATCTTTATAAAAATCAGTAGCAGGAGTTGATGTAGAAGAGAAAATCCAGCTTTTGGAGTTGATAGAGTGCTCAATTATGGGGCCTGCATAGATATATCGAAGTGTGGTCTCAATTTATTTCTCCTTGACTCGCTGTATGTTGTATTATCACCCACAATCCTGTTTATTTGTAAGAAAACCGATATGATCATGTAGTATTGTTTTTTGAAGTCTGTATCACTGTTGTAATTGTCTTAGCCTTGTAGGCCGTTCAATGGAACTCCATACACAACTAGTGTGTAATGAATGTATCTGATAGCTACATCAAGTGAAAATATGAACAAGGCAATGAATATAGTGACAGTTTAAATTGCATATTAACAGTGATCTATCAGTCAAATTCAAACTAACAGCTTACAAGAATCTTACGAGTCGCTTAGGTGTAATATTAATTTGTTTATAATTATTTTAGGTTTGATTTAATATTAATAAATAGTTAGGTTTATTTAATAAAAAAGACTGAAGAAAGAAGAAGATAACAACAGTGTAATATTAATTTGTACACGCAAAAGAAGCAGAAGTGCACCGAACAGATGCATGAGGGGGGAGAGCGCCAGGGATCACAATGGCGAGTCGAAGGTGAATGGAGACGAACGAAGGAAAACAAACAAATTAAGGCGGCGAATGAAGGTGAACAAAGCTACAAGTATTTTTATTTAGGGGTTTTCAAGTCTAGGTTTATTTTAGTGTCTTGGTCGGGTTTGAATCACAGCATAATTTTAGCGATCACAAAAAAATTGTTGTTGATTGTTATAAGGATTTATTTATGCAATAGATGATTATCAGTTGACCTAAAAAATTAGTTGTTGTTTTGGGGTCCTCATTATAATGTTGCTGTGGATGATGATGTGCAAGAACCAAATGCGTGGGTGGTAATTCTATTATAGTTTGCTCAAGAACCAACTGTGAATGAGTCTTATCAATAAGAAGTTGGTGATGATACGGATGATGAAAGCGATAAAGAGGATAGTGCGATTTTTTTTTTTTCCTGCCCTTGTTTTTGTCGAAAAATCCAAAAATCCCCCCTTTTGAAAAAAATTGCACAAATGCCCTACTTTTTCAGTTTTTTTGGTACCTTGCTACCCCCACTTGCGGGGTACCTTTAATTTTTTTTTTAAAAAATATTAAGTACCCCGCAAGTCAAACTTGCGTGCTATTTTTTGAATTTTTTTTTTTAAAATTTTATTACCTCGCAACCCCCACTTGCGGGGTATTTTTTGATTTTTTTTTAATTCCCGCAAGTCAAAATGACTTGTTTTTTTTTTAATTTTTAAAATACCACTCTAAACAAAAAAATTAATAAGGACAAAAAAAAAATAATAAACAAAAAAAATACCACAATATTTACATGTATTATTTCATCTACTATAAATACTTCGTTTAATTTTTCAATTTATCATACCATTTGAACTTATATTAATAATGTAAATCTAGGCGTTGACAAAAAAGTAATTATAATAATAATCATAATATTTACAAAATTAAAAACATACGAAATACAATAAATATGAAATAAAGACTAGAGTTCTACTGATGTCTAATATTAATGCAATCTTTGCAGGAATGACCAGGCATCCTACAAACGCCGCATCTTCTCTCAGTTTCCACATCGTCCATTTCGGTCCTAATGCGAGTAATTGGTGGACGACCTTTCTTTGCCCTACGCATAGACTTGTCGGGAACCACCTTCAGTCCTTCATAATTAGGCCAATATGACTGGTGGTGAACCACGTCGAAGTGGATGTTGTATACGGCGTATACACACTCATTCGTGAATTTGTTATTGACAAAAGTCTTGTAGTCATGACAAAAGCTAGAACATGCGGCAATGACATGTGAGCATGGTAGGTGTAACGCTCTGAATCGTCCACAATCACATCATTTATTTTGCAGGTCTACCTTGTATTCTCCCTTTGGTAATCCTTCTCTATGGTCGATGGTTTCACGGACGGAAAAGGTATACCGATCCCGATCAAACTGAGTGACATGATGACTGTTGGATTTAATCACCTCATTCCTCAGATATTTCATGCTGTTTTCTGAGAATGGCTCACCAGAATTTACCCTTGCCGCTGCCTCATGTCCTCTTTTAGCAAACAAGGCCGCCAACCTGTAATATGATGCTTTCACAATAGCTGTGATCGGGAGTCCTCGAATACCCTTATACACGTTGTTTTGTGACTCTACCAAGTTACTTGTCATATGGCCCCATCGTCGACCATCGTCATGTGATTGAGTCCACTTTTGTTTGGGAATATTGTCGACCCATGCTAAAGCCTTTCGCTTCTTATTAATATTATTATTTGATAAATTAGCTACTAATTTCTTTATATCATTTGTTAGATGGACAGGTGTAGGTTCAAGATACTACGAGAATCCAAGCCATGACACTATATCTTACAGAAAAAAGTTTGATGACATACTACCACATGATGTAATATTTTAATTGATTTTTTAATTATGAGTTCATATATATATATATCAAAATTGTTAGCCTTACACTACAACTTCTCTCTTGTGCCAGTTTAAATGGAGACCTTACAAGAAGGTTCCATACAACCAGCCTGAAGACTATTGGGAATGGACAACAACAACTTACCTTATCTGTTTTGACAAAGTTGAATGGCATCCAACTGATAGGGTGAAGCTTCAATTTGGTTTGCCACAAGAAATACCCGGGGCCCCAAGAGACATGCGACAATTCCATACGGTGGACAAACGGTTCAAGACGTGGTACCAATCAAATGGTTTTCGCTTTCCGATAGAGAGCCAACATTGGGACAACCGACAGAGTTATACTTTACCTCGCATGCAGCCAAGATCACTCACCCCAAGTCATGCATATATTGAGTGGTTGACAACCACATGCAACCCACGTCTAAGGATTTCAGTTGAGACAAAACCATCAGATTCAGATCCAGACGAACAAGAAGAGCCATAGCCGGAACATGAACCTGAAATTCACAACAACCAAACACCAATTCATGATGATTTTTGGGATCAAGACATTTTTTCTCAACTACAAGATCATCAATCCCAACCACATACAACACAAAACATTCATGGTTCTGTAATGTATGAATTTCTCGACACCCCCCAACAAAATATCATCCAACCACCACCATATACCTCCCCGAGAAATGCATATGAGCCCCAATATCAGTCAACTTACCAACAAAATTCAATGCCAAATTATGGTTACAATGACCCAAATCAAGCTACCACATCCAACAACAACTACTTCTCCTATAATGACCCAAACCAAGCTGGACCGTCCAACACCAATTACCCCCCCTACAACAGCCCACAATATCCAATGTACACCAACCAAAACTACAACCATCCACCAACACCAACAAACCTATTATCTCACTTCTCTCCGGCTTCGTTCAACGACAATTAACAATTTCTGGATATTGGATGGCAAACAAGGGAACACGATGTGTCGTTGTCATTGGGTTATGGTAGTCAAATACAATCAGATACAGATAACAATGACGAAGACCAACATGACCCTCAAGTAAATCGCGGAAGAAATCGTCGAAGACGAGGGTGTGGGACAGCCGGGCATTTATAATAATTGTAGATATTATGATATTTAATTTATTTATTATTTTTTTTGTATTTTAAAAATTTTTAAAAAAAAAACCAAAAAAAAAAACAAGTCATTTTGACTTGCGGGAATTAAAAAAAAAATCAAAAAATACCCCGCAAGTGGGGGTTGCGAGGTAATAAAAATTTTAAAAAAAAAAATTCAAAAAATAGCACGCAAGTTTGACTTGCGGGGTACTTAATATTTTTTAAAAAAAATTTAAAGGTACCCCGCAAGTGGGGGTAGCAAGGTACCAAAAAAACTGAAAAAGTAGGGCATTTATGCAATTTTTTTCAAAAGGGGGGCATTTTTGGATTTTTCGACACAAACAAGGGTAGAAAAAAAAAAATTTCGGATAGTGCAATTAATAATAACTTTGATGAGAGTGATAACGAAAGATCTGCACGTGAAGAAAGTTTTGTAGTTGATGAACCGACCACTGAAGTTGTTGATATGAGAAAACCTGTTGCCAATGATGGTGCAACAACTAAGAAGGTGAAAGGGAAGCATCAAAGACCAATGTGAAATTGAAAGAGATAGAATGAAGAGAAAGGTGTTCAAAATCATGTGCAAACAAACATGTCATAACAAATCAAGTTGTAAGGTTGCACCACCCACTTCATAACCCGCTGCAACAAATATTTAGAGACAAGTTGCCTATAAGAAGAAGAGCTGCTGAAATCGGTTCTCCTAGTACTCTTGGTCACGTGAGATTAACGGCTGTTAGAGTTTCTTGAATTCATCTTCCTCTTTATTGGAATTATCTTTTATGAAAACAAATAACTTACGTGGTGCATCACATATTTTATGAAACCCAACAGTAAGACCCACACTGGTTCCTTTAGATAACTTGTGTAGGACCAACTGGAGTCGTGTACTACGTTTTTCTAAAGAAATGAGTAATGATGGAAAAGACTCAAACCTTAACTTCCTAACCTCTATAAGAAGTAGTAATTAGAAAAGCCAATGAACTGATAAAATTTTGGGTTGTCAGTGCCTACTTTAATCCTACATATCAAACCCGAAGCTTACACTCACAGTTAACCGATTGACAAAGCATTAATGAACGAGCATAATATAATTTAAATCTCAACACAATCAAAAGCATAAACTGAATGAATATTTTATTAATAAATTTCAACTAATAAGAAGGGGGTTCATCGTGAAACCCTAATCAAGAGGTTTAGTTGCTCATGACAACATACATCATAACAAAACAAAAGAAAAACATACACTAGAAAGAATAAAAGAAGGTATAATTCCACCTTGAATCTATGATATTTGACCCTTGCTCTGAACCGTCAATGTTTCTGAATGAATAAAATAGTGTCAAAGGTCTCTATTTATAACATGAGGTTACTTAGGGATTAAGAGAAGAAAATTGGGCTTTATCTGTCGATCCAGGTTGCAAAGCAAACAAAAAGCGGGTTTTACCCGCTTCTAAGCATGGGGGCCTGGGGCAGCAAGGAATTATGTCCCAGGCGCAGGGGTGCATGGCACAAACGTAGGGGCGCATGAGGTAGCCCCTCAGGAGAGATTTCTTGCATTTACCTCCTGTTTTCGATTGTTCTTCCGTCTGAAAACTCCTAGGAATCTAAAATGAATTTTATTCACTTTGTATTATCTTCAACAACATTCTAAGAACTCTTGATCTTCATTTCTTCATCCTTAATCCTTCACGTGATGTCTTGCTTTGATGATTTACATGATTCCTCACTACAAAACACCTATATAGTTTCATGCTCTAGGATAAAACTGAATTACAACGACTCAAATGAAAACAATACAATTTGTTTCTCAACTCATTGACAACTCCTCTAACTCTCATCTCATTTGTCTTCAAATGAAAAAAAAAGTACTAAAAACATAACTAAAATGTCATATGATGCTTTGTTATCAACGGTCCCTTGTCCATGCACTAATGTGTTCACAATACCCAAAACAAGTAAAATATAAACCTTAAACAAACTACCCTTCATTTATATTATATTTTTGTAAATGCTCTAAAAATGAACTAAAAAGGAAGCTTAATTAAATTAAATGAATTATATGTAGTTGTTTAGGTCTTTAGGTGAATATAAAGAGGCTGTATGTAATGATTATTGTGTAATAAGGTTTTGCAATGCGTTGGAACTTGAAATAAATTTTATTCATTTTGTATTGCCTTCAAATATATTCTAAGAATCATTGATCTTCAATCTTCATATTCTTAATCCTTCATGTGATGTCTTGTTTTGTCAATTTACATGATTTCTTACCAAAAAGACTCAAAACACAGTGGATTGAGCCGATGTCGGGTCCGAAAGTGGAAGTGCATTGCGAAGCTTCGCCTTTGGTTACGGGAGAAAGAATCGGATAAGAGCGACCTTGAAGAATTTGTACCGCATAACTATGAGTTGTGGTGGTGCTTGAGTTGTCTCTTGCACGAGTAGACCAAGAACCGGCCATCAGAAAGTCGTAACCGATACATTTACATTTGTGAAAAACATTTATGGTGGTGGATTTGAGAAAATTTGTAAGGAATAGTGAACAATTCTCATAGATGGTGTCAATGTCTTATTCAAGAATAGAGCTTAATATGACGTGATCTCATATCTATATTCAAAACTAAAATTCTCATATCAATCTTCTCACTATCTAGATTCAACATATTGTTTGTATCCACGGCAAAAGAATTAAACTTCCCACTAATTAATTGTGTTTATAAAAAGTAAATATTGATGGAATCAGACTAATTGATTATTAATAAGACTTAAATTTAGTTCATTAAATTAAATAAATGAAGGGCGAAGAGAAAGAGTAACTCTTTAGATTACTTTTTATTTATTTTGAGGGGAATTCTTTAAAATTACTTTTGAAGTTGGTAGGTTATTCTCGTATAAAATAATATAGACTTGTTAATGTTATACCATCTCTCATTTATCCGTTATTGACTTTTAGTATTTTTTTTTTCAAGTTGAAATATGTATATATCAAATAAAACTTTTCATATTATAACTATTGCCCTCTCATAAACAAAAAATTATTGCCCTCTCATAAAAATAATTGCCCTCTCTTTAAAATTAGTGCACTTAAAAAAAAAAGGAACACATTGAAAGTTATAATATAATGGATAAAGTATTTATTTTAAAGTAGGGTCGACCAAAATGTCAAGCAATCCAAGCAATAACTTTAACCTTAAAATTTTGGATAAAATAATGGGCGTTAAAAAATAATCTGGTTATAAATTTATAATATATTAGATAATTTATTGACATTGCATAGCTTAATTGGTTATGGAAAAAGCCTCAAGTACTCTTGATCGTAGATTCAAATCTTGGTCAACACTTTGGTCAATACAAAATGAATTTCTTTTAATGTCTTTTTATAAGTACTTGGTTAAAAAATATATTTTAAAAGGCCTCAATAATTTTTTTTCTCTAGGTCTATCTATTAATCTATTAGGCCGACCATGTACCTTTTGTATAAAACAAATAAAATTGCACTAAGAAAGGAACTTTTTATATCAAAATAAATGATAAGAAATATATGAGAAAGAGGAAGAAAGGAAGACCAAATTCATAATTCTTGCGATCAATATAAGATGATTTACTATAAGAAAAGTTATAATAAGGCGCTACATCCTTATTTTTATTATTCAATCAACATAAATTGAGGTATAAGTTAAGAGTATTATTCTCATAAATAAATTGGAGGAACAATTGGAGGAATGACCCCACCTACTGGAGGAACAATCGGAGGAATGACCCCGCCTACTAGAGGAACAATCGGAGGAATGATCCCGCTTACTGGAGGAACAATCGGAGGAATGACCCCGCCTACTAGAGGAATGACCACACCTACTGGAGGAACAATTGGAGGAATGATTGGAGGAATGACCCCACCTACTGGAGGAACAATCGGAGGAATGATTGGAGGAAAAATCGGAGGAATGACTCCGCCTACTGGAGGAACAATCGGAGAAATGATTGGAGGAAGAATTGGAGGAAGAATTTGACCATTAGTGAACTCCAAAGCAACAAAAAATATTAATAACATTGGAATTGAGAAAGCAATTTTGAAGATTGAAACCATCGTACTTGAGAAATAGAGAAATGGTATATTTGTATTGAAACATATATGATCTACTTCTTGTTATATATAGCGAGGAACATGATGAAGAAAAATATTTTTTCCTTTAAAAATTACAAATATTAATTAGTTTTTTTTCTTCTTCATATTAATTAGCTATTTGACCATATTTTTTTTATACGAAGAATATTGTTGTTAATAACAAAAATAATAATAATAAAAAAGAAGTTTCTGAGTTGGTCAAATATATTTTTTGACTAAATGTAATTAACCATTTGTATGAAAAAATATTGTATGACATTATAGAAATTAATTGAAATTTATGGTAACAAAACCCCCAAAATCCAAGATTTTTCTAGAAACAAGATGGGTTGCTTTTTCTTCACAGATCTAATGACCTAATAGTTATTTTTAATTATTATTTAAATTTTAATTTTTCGAGGCCAAATTTGACATTGAAATTTGGGGTCAATTTTAAATTTAAATTTTTTGAAGGGTCAAATTATAATTTTTGAAACATTTGAGGGGTCAATTTGCAAGTGTTTGGGGTCAAATTGATTTTTTTTTGAAAATTTAAGGACCAAAATGTAAATTTTGAAAAATTATAACGATGAAGAAATTTGAAATTCTTAACTTTTAGGTGTCATTTGAAATTCTCTAAATTTAACTTGAACAAAATTCTTCATAAATTCCATCATTTTGAAAATTCTTCAAATTATTATCCAAACAATGAAATTCATCTCAAAGTATTTAAATTCCCTCAAAATATTCTCCCATCTTTTTTTTTGGTGAAGTAATATTCTCCCATCTAAACACACTATAAGAGATCAAAAACGATAAAAAAAAAACTTTTGTCACCAATTTTTCACCTCACTATAAATAGTTAAGATTATTTGTTGTTGATTTTCTTTTAAAAAGTTTTTTTTTTGTGAAGAAGCTAAATTAGTCCAAAAAATTGGCACCAGAGAGAATCAAATCTAAGACCTAGAGGAGGAGCACACTCCCAAGTCCCAAGCCAATACCACTAGCCCAACCCAAGTGGGTTTAAAAAGTTTATATCTTTAATTTGATTTTTGTTTCATAAAAGATTCACAACAATGATTCTTATGTTAGTCGTCTGTATTTGAACATTCATGGTATGCCGTTTGACCGTGGGAGAGAAGAAAAGATTCAGTTTTTGTGTTGGAATCGTAAGAGAAAGAGAAGCACGCTTGAGAAGAAGGGGAAATTAATCACATTGTTTTAAGAAAAACTAAAGAGTGCTCTTAGGGCATTGGTTAAGAGGACAAACTTAGAAATGTTGTATTGAAAAATGGTGAAAAATGATAGATTTGACTTTGAAAAGTTAAAAAATTGTTGAATTCAATACAAGCTTAATATTTTTAGTTTCCTTAACCAGTGTCCCAAGAGCACCGAATAACATAACCCTTATTTTAATAAGTTTTAAAGCTAAAATAATCTTACATGTTGATTTTAATCAAATGGTTGTTAATTACTACTTTCAATAGCAACTTCTCTCACTCCATAGTATCAATAGAGTGCATCAAAAAATAAAAATGCAACAACAAAGAAAAATGTTTGTCATCGGTAATTAATGGACCTGAAATGGTAATTCAATAAAAAAAATGTAAGAACAAAAAACATTATAAATGATAGAATAATTATATTTGTAATTAATTTCATTGATGTCTGTCATTATTCATAGGTTTGATTAATCTATTATTACTTTATAATATTTTAGATATTATTCATCTCTCTTTCAAATAATTATATTTGTAATTATTCTATTAATAAAACCTCTTTTTTTTTTTTTTTTTTGCAGAAATAAAACTTCTTTTCTATTACTAGTAAGAAACGTGATCTCATATGTAATTCTAGGATCTCATATTTCTTCATTTATGACAACAAAATTATATGAATGAAATCAACAACGTTATAAAAAGAATCATGTAGTAAAGAATTAAATTTAATTAAAGAAAAATTTAGGTGTATTTCCTTATTTAATTTCAGGTTTGAAATTCTTCGGCAACTGCCGAAGTTTTCCTCGACAATCGGCAGTTAACTGCAACCGGTTCTTTAAAATTTCAGAAGTTAACTGCTGAAGGATATTTGGGATACTCATATTTCTCAGTCAAACAAAATGTGTGAACAACAATACTCAAATGCATGCCAAAAAACACAGTTAAGTCTCAAAGTCAAGCTACTACACCTGCTGCACCAAGAAAGCGCACAAAAATATAAAAACTCAAAGCCAACCAACTCATTAGGGGACTTTATATAATGTTTTCGGTCATATTATATTTTTGGTATATTTTGTAATATTCTGTTTTGGATCATATGTAGTCATGTTCATGTTATATTTTGGACCTTCGCTCAAAAAAAAAAAATGTTATGTTTTGGACCTGTTATGTATGGTTCATGTTCTGTTTCGTACCATTTTTAACCTCTTTGATTATTGTGTTGGTTATGAACCTATTTGGTTAATTTTTTTTTTAATACTCTTATGTATTGGTTATGAACCTCTTTTAACCTATCACTAATAAATTGTTTTTACCAGGTTATGTTATGTTTTGGTTTAGTTATAATCAGGTTATGTTGTCATATCCATCTGTATTGGATTAAGGACCAAACTGAAATTTATAGGTAAATTAAAGGACAAAATTGAACTTCCAACAAAAATTTAGAGGCCAAATTGGATTTTCACAATAAGTTAAGGGACCAAATTAAATTTTTTAAATACATTTTCGTTCATCAAACTCAACATTGCGTTAAATACAACAATGATATTTTTCCCCATGTCATGCTAGTTTCTAGTCTCATTTCAAATGCAGCAATATTCTGATTTTGATTGAAATTTTTATGACTATGTTAATCAATTTTAGAGCTTGCTCCTTCCTGCCTGTAATTTTAAGTTTAGCACTTGTGCCAAAAGCCTCATTTTCGCCTGGATTTGATGAACAAAAATACTCCTTCTTTGGAACAAAATTTCAAGATTCACAAGATTGTCAGGAAGATGACAAACTGAATTTGTTCACCATTTTGACCTGTTTCGCAGAAACATCGAGAAATTTTAAGAAAACTTTAGTTTTGGTGAACCCTAAATTGACTTGGGGAAGAAGTAAAGTGGGAAAACGTTTCAACAAGTACTGGTACATACAAATCATTTGCAACATCAACAAGAGCAAACAAAGTTAACGACTCACATAAGAAGAAAAAAAACCAAATTGCTTAAAAAAAGATAAGTAAATGGAGCAAATTAAACCATTTTAAAGTTAAGAGATTTAACTAAACTTTTAAAATAACTTTAGGGACCAAAGTGGAATTTAAGCCTGATTGTTTTGAAATAGATTAATTACTTATATTTCAGTGTTTCAATTAGAAAATGAATGACTTTTTTATGAGATTTTCTTAGAATTTTATTAGTGTTTTCTTGTTTTGTTTTGACAAAGGTAATTTTATCAGTGTTGGTTATTAAACATCATCACAATTGTATGTGACGTTGGTTAAGACATGCCACATCATCATTTTTAAGTCCAAGAATGAACAATTTTAAAATGAAAGGAACAAAATAGTTTAATATTAATAAATAGTTAAATTTAAAATAAATGAAAAGGATGGGCAGGTTCTATTAAGATGGGACATGTGCATCCTCAACTCAGTCTGCATCACAACAAGAAGTTATGTTAAAAAAGAGTTTAACCATGATGCTATTAATTAATTCTAAAAATACAATCAAATTCTGTTGGATTAACGTGTCCAGTTTGCAAGGCAAATATCTATGATCAAATCAATGTGTTGGAGAGTGGATCACCAAATACTGGCCATCTAAACCCTGGTAATTTTTTATTATAACCTAACTATTACTATTTTGTATTCCATAACTACACAAAACAAGAGATTGAAGTAGGATAAGAAAGTTTTATAATACTTTGTCTTCCTATCCAATGCATCAAATGAGTTTTAAACGTCTACAATGCAATAAGTTTAAAAAACTAGCATTCATCAATCAACAATCATTTTTTTGTCAACTTTAATACTCTTGGTCTTTAAATTTAAAATGAGAGCAATACAATCGAGGGTCAATAATACTTTGCGTAAAACTTGTTAGATAAGTCAATTTTATGATGCACAAGTGAAACAAATCTTGCATCATGCGCAAATTAGTTTTTAGTATTGAATCAATAAAACTTATCATTAAATCAAACATGATGTGACTTTTTGATCCAATAATAAAAACATGTTAGAAATGATCAAAATAACTTTTTATTCATTGTTGGTGAAGTAATTATTACAATAAAACTTGATCATGTCGTTGTACCCAAAAAAAACTGGATCATATCACAAATAGTTCTAAAAGTTATCACTGAACACAATTTCAATAACACCAAATACACAAAGCAAATACATAATTTAGTTACCTTAAGACCTCAGACAATATAGCAGCCAAACATCAAAAGGTTTGTATGTGGGATCAATCAATCTCTTATATATATATACATACACACACACACATTTGCAACCTGAAAAGAAAACCCAGATTCTCTGCAGTTCTGTCCAGCCATACTCGGCATTTGGATTGATCCAATGGCTAATAGCATTAATCACTCAGCCATTAAATTAAAATAATTGTTGAGATTGGACTGGTTAAAGCTGCAGCATCAACAGAGGATCAAGGACCTCAAAGTCATTGCATGACACTAAGGCTTTGTTTGAGAGTTTGGAGGAGAAGGGAGGGGAGGGCTTGGGGGTTGGAAATATATAGAAAAATGGACAAAAAAATTCACATTTTTTGAAAGAATTTTTTAGAGAATGATAAACTAATATTTATGATTAATATATTAAGAATATTATAACAATATAGATTGAATTTGAAAAATTCATATAAACCCTCTATAACCCCCAAAACCCTCCCCCAATACAATTTTTGAGTTCCCCCAGATGAGGGGGATTTTTTATTATGAGTAAAAAATTAACCTCCAAAACCCCCTCCTCCCAATGTTTTCTATTTCTTCCACTTGCTCCTTCCTTTTTTTCCAAAACCCTCCCCTCCCCTCCCCTCCCCTTCAAACTCCCAAACAAAGCTTAAGATTTTTACCTGAATAGCTAAAACTAGTCTGAAGAAGAATGTAAATATAAAATTACTACTAATGTTTAGTTTAGACCTGCAATTATTTAGAAAGAAAGGCATTTCAACAAAGAAATCAATTCAGATTAAAGAGGGAAGCTACAAAAATCAGTGTTGTCAAACATGTAACTCGGATTAGGATCGGGAGGAGGGTAGTAGATTGTGAATGAAGCATATATAAAGCCGAATACCAAATTGATACAAAATTTATAAACTTGCAGATAACATGATTTTGATACTTAGTTACATATCTTTGCAGCCAGATAATGCTAAGCAATAAAAGATTGATTGAGGACACTAAATATTTATTATGTACAAACCAAGATCTAAGCTTCAGTCAAGTTTGTTCGTTTTGCAATGCGACTGCAATAAACGATCCACAAATATGCGCAGCAACTATTCATCAATGGCTGCAGCAATTATGAAAGAGAATGATACATTAGCTTAAAAGCTAGGCAGTAACAGCTGAGTTGAAGATCATGATTAAAATTAAAGTTATAGCAGAAAATTAAATTCTAATAAAGGCATTTGTGGACATGTACAATTTACAAACCTGTAAATGGACTGGAATGAATCCGAAGGTGACAATATCACATACAGGCCAAAACAGACGTAGATCTTGCTTCAGCCTCGCAATAACCTCAGGCCGATTTTCACCTGATTTTTGCATCAAAATGGAAATTCAAAATCACCGAGACAAAAATAAAATTAAACAGATCACCAATGACCTTGCTTCTTTTGCCAAAATTGAGTGAAAAACTGTCAGGTAGGTTGTTCAACAAATAATTAAGGCTTAAATATGATTATGTCTATGCAAATATACCACTTTCCGATTTCCACCCCCTCTTTATTACGTGCTTCGCATTTGGTCCCTCAATATTTGTAAGTGACTACTTTCATTCTCTACTGTTAACTCAGTTTTACATCGTGATGCAGATTATCAATGCCATGAGTAAGTGATTGCCATTTTAAGTAAATTTATTTAACATAAAAAAAAGAGTAAATTTATTTAACACTATTTAATTTTTTTAGTACACAACCATTGAAAATAAAGAACAATTTGGAACCCTGCAAGTTCTATTTGTTAGTGTTCTTCCTTATGGGAATTAAATTTGTTTCTTTAGCATTAAAACAGTTGATAGAACTCAGAAAACTCAAGGTAACAATGTATGTTACTGAATTAGAAAATGACGAGCTAGAAACTCTTACAATGGCGGAAATAGAAAAGAAACTGAACCAATTAAAGTTCCAAGAACTCTTAAACCAGAGCAGTTTTTCTACTAAACAGAGAGTGTTATCTTCTAACTGTTTTCTAACAAGATTTCTGAATGACTTACAACTACCCTTCCCTCTCTTTTATAAGAGAAAAGTTTTTAAAATTCAGGGAATATCCCAACTAAGCTTCTACAACTTTCTAGAAACTGTAAGTGTGTGACTTGGGCCCAATGATTGAGTCATCCAATCTATTGGGCTGTGGTGTCCTATCAATAGTTTTAGTGTCGTCTGCTCATATTTTTCACCTCTCAATCATGAGTTCATTCACCATACGTCGTAACCTCTTGCCAGAAGATTCTCCATTTTCTTTGTGCATGTTTGGTATCATCGCGATCTCGGTGAACCCTCCGAGATACCAAGCATGCACATCATCTTTCTCTACTGTTTCGATCCAAAATAAAAACTATTTCCCCAGTTTTTCCCTAATCTAACAATCTGCTACACCTTTTCTCTTAAATTTAACAGTTTACACAGCGCAACTACTCCACTAATAATGCTTCCAGCCACAGTATTTTACCACGGAAATCAGCATGACTAATCATTTTCTTATGAAGTATGCATTAGCTTAAACAATACTTATGCATTATGATAATAAGATGGAGGGAGTAACTAATAGACAGACAAAGGGTATAGAGATCCTTCCTGCCCATGGTTAAATGGGCAGGTCCCCCACCATGAGTCTCAATGGAATCATGAGAAAATTAACTAAAAATAAAATAAGAGTAGAATGAGGCCTTTGTCTAATGTGCACAAGTAAATTAGTCTTGCACCATGAGGAAGTTTGTTTTCCACCGCTGGATCAATAAATCCCATCGCATCTCATTTGGTCCAAGGGTGAGACTTATCGCATCTCTATTTGTTATAAGCGTACTAAATTTATTCCTAGGAATGTTGTTCCGGAACATAAAGAAAGAAGTTTTATTCTTGGACGTTTAAAAAAAAGATGTTTGATTAATATTTATTTATTTTCAGGAACTATTACAATAAGAAGTTTAATGGGTAGTTACACACTAATTTATTTCTATCTTCATGGAAACTTTTGTTTTTTTTTTCTTGAGGGGATCTTCGTGGAAACTTTTATTCCGACCATTTTCTATGGGAATATTTTTCTCTCCCATAAATCTTTTATATCCAAGAATAAAATTTAATAAACTTGTAACAAACATTGAAATGTATATTTCCATCATTTTATTCATGGAAATATACAAACATAACTTGAAACAAACACACTCTAATAATTTTTTAAAGAAGTCTTTTTATTCATTTTGTTTTTGAAAATATCCAATTGCTTTACTTTTTGTGAAGAAAAAAATAAAATCGTAATTTTCTTATAAGTTTTTAGCAAAATGACATAATTAATCTTTTAGCTTAAATTTATGCAACACTTTCGTCATTTATTTTTTCTTTTTTTCTTTCTTTCTTCTGATTTAGACATCTATGTTATAAAATGTTATAAACCCTTTCTTTCTTTGTTTATTTCTTATATGTTATAAATCTTTTAGCTTAAAAGGCTTTTCTTTTTCTTCTACTGGATTTGGATTTCCCTTGCTGAAAACCCTTCATTTGAACCGCGTTTTTGTTGTTTCTTGCTGGGTGTCATGCTCTTGAGGATTTGAAGGCACACAATGTATTCACGTACCGTGACTTCGAGTGTTTCAAAGCTTAAGCAAGTTGATTAGGGCAGATATTATTGACGTGAATTGTGATTTTCCAATGAAAGCACTTTTGAGTTATATTAAATGTGGATGCAATTGACGTGGGCATCCTTAGTTGATTATTGATTGTTTGAGTTAGCTTATTGTCTTACTTGTCACAAATTGATTGATTTATTGCAGTGTGATCTCAATTAATAATTTCTCCTTGACTCATTGTATGTTTTTGTCATTTATCACTCACTACTATCATGTTCATTCGTAAGAGAACCAATATTATCATGCAAGTATTGTCATAGTTTTTTTCAGAAAAGTATTGTAACTGTCTTTCAATTAAACTCATTTCCCTTATTAACTCTATATTACCAAACTCATTTCCCTTATTTTAATACCTAAAAAAAAGTGAAGAGAGAGTACTTTTTTTGTTTTTTTTGGTAGATAGAGAGAGTACTTTTATACACACCCTTATTTATTTTTTCTTTTGGTACAACGTCACCCTTATTTATAATTACGCAAATGTTAAACAGACATAACACCCCATCATATTTGCCTCTTAAAAAAAATTTTGAAGGTCAAAAGATTCAAGGTTAAATATGTTTTTGGTCCTTATAAATATATCAACTTTTTGTTTTAGTCTCTTTAAAATTTTCCTTCAACTTTTAGTCCCGCAAAAATTTTTCGTCTTCACTTTTGGTCTCTCCTTTAAAGTAAACTCACATGTAGAATTCATATTTTTAAATAAAATTTTGCAGAAAAATTCATAATATTATAAGAATCTCTCCCAAAAAAAATTAGAATTTTTTAACAAAACATTAATTTTTATATTTTTGATGGTTAAAAATTCATATTAAATTTATGTTTTGTTAAAAAATTCTATTTTTTTTGGGAAATATTTTTACATTATTTTACACATATCTGCACAATTTCATTAAAAAATACTAAAATAAACTTAAAAATAGGGACCAAAAGTAGTGATTGAAAATTTTATAGGGATTAAAAGTTGAAGGAAAATTTTAGAAAGACTAAAACGAAAAGTTGGTATATTTATAGGGACCAAAAACATATTTAACCCAAAGATCTAAAAAAAATTGATTCTAATTATGTGATTAGAACTATAACGAGCTTAATCTAACTCGAGCTAAAAATATGTTCGTATCAAATGCAAGTTGGAGTTTTGAACCGAACCAATTTTTATCGAGTCCTACTTATATATCTAGACTCATTAGGAAGGAAAAAAAACTAAAGTAAAGAGCATCTGGTTCTTGATGATTTAATGCAAGAATAATGGATAAAAGCATATATCTTCAACACATATGAGATGCCCCAACCAATAACTCGTTTTCTTATATTTAATTATAATACATCCCTTCTTACATGAATTCTGCTTTTGAGTTTCCAGCCCAGCACCAGAATTGTCTTAGTGTCTAACAACAAAAAAAGGTAACCAATATGCATCCTCCAATTTGAGGGATTGGATTCCACATTTCACATCTTTTTATTAATACAAAAAATATGTAACTTTGTTTATGTAACGGTTCACAATTTTCTGAAAGAAAATGCATTAACAAAGGTGAAAGTTGTCAATCCAAAAATAATGTTTGTTTTCATATTTGAGCTGAAGACAGCTCAAATCCAATGGTACACTTGAGTTGAAAACTTCTCTATTTAAACATTCTTCTTGTTAGATGCATATATACTTGCCCTGATCAAATAATGAGTGATAAATTAAAAGCCAAAAGAAACAAAAACAGTGTTACCAGAAATAACACTAACGGTACTTGCTTAAATTATCATAAGTTACTTAGCTCAACTTCAATGCATACTGGTGGAAAAAAACTTGCTTGCAGTGATTGCAAACGAGAGTTTTTAGTGTCTACAAAAACAACTATGTACCGTTGCAACAAATGCGAAGGTGTTAGTAAATCAATTTCAGGTTATAAACAATTCAGAGAAAATAGTTTAAGAGCCAAATTCTTCAACCAAGATCGACAACAAAATGCTAGTAAAAATGCATCAAGCCATTCCTCTTTGTTGTTGTCTACAACTACAATCGGTAACAAACGCGCGGTTCTATGTGGAGTTACTTACAGAAGAAGACGGTACATGCTCAAGGGAACCGTTAATGATGTTGTTAACATGAAAAAACTACTGACTAATAATTTTGCATTCCCAATAGAATCCATACGCGTCCTCACAGGTATCTGCTATTGAAATTTTTTTCATACAATGATAATTTGATGCATGTATTCGGTTAATGTTTATTTATTTATTTCATGCTTTCTGTTTGTTTTAATTAATGAATAACATAAGAAAGAATTTAAAGCTGCTTCTGAACTACAATGTGATAATTCATACTACTAGAATATGTCATAGAAGATGGATATTAAGTAGTCAATTCTTTGATATCAAGTTATATTTCATCATATCTTCAATTTTTCATGTGTGATAAAGATACATAGAAAGTGCTAGAAACAAATGTTAGTAAACATGGCATCAATTAGAAACATGGTATTTTTTTAAATATGAATTAGTAACATGCTATAATAGCCAACTAATTCCTAATCTATAACTTCCTATATCTCTAATAACAGATTTTGTGGTAATGATTAAAGATAAGAGAATGATATTATTGTGAAACTTGTAAAATGCAGAAGAACAGAAAGATCTAAATTTCCTACCAACTAAGAGGAATATAATGGAATCCTTAAAGTGGCTGGTGAAGGACTGCAAGTTCGGAGACTCATTAGTGTTCTACTTCTCCGGACATGGTACGCAACAACCGGCAATAGACAAAGATGATGAACTTGACGGGTTTGATGAAACTATTTGCCCTGTTGATTTCATTAGAGAAGGAATGATCACTGACGACGAAATCAATTCTACCATTGTTCGGCCACTCAAGGAAGGTGTCAAACTTCATGCTATTATTGATGCTTGTCATAGTGGAACAACTCTTGATCTCATGTATGTTTATAAGAAACACAAGTAAGTACATGTATATTAAATGCTTTTTTTTCTTCTTCTATTTGATTTTTTGCTTCCAGTTCATCGATCCAAATTTCTTATAATTTGCAGTCCGTCAATCTAAACTGTTGATAGAAATCAGATGACTTTGAAAGTCAGTTAGCTAATTTATTACTTGTATGCATATATGCTTGCAGTGATAATTGGAAATGGATGAATAACATTCCCCCTAGCATAGACCCTGTCACTAAACGTACAAATGGTGGAGTGGCCATTTGCTTCAGTGCTTGTGAAGATTGTCAGATGGCTGCCGATACTGCAGTAAGAATAATTTTAGATATAATTTTAATCTGTTCTTGCAATGCAATTCAATGGACATACTTCTTCACTTCCTTCGTTTTTTGAGTTGTAAGTTGCGACCAACCTGTGCAGGCTTTTGGAGGAAAAGAGATGAACGGTGTTATGACCTATCTTTTAACAAAAATAATCCGAGAACATTCTGGAATTACATATGTCGGTTTGCTAGAAAAATTGCAAGAGGAAATTGGAATGGTTCACCGAAGCAAACACTTCAATGGGATCTTGAAACGTATTTTTCACCGTAGAATTGAGCAAGTAAGTAGCTATCCTTTCACACATAACACTATAAATGAATGCATTTTCACCTTACCTAATAATATCAAAGATTTTAGAGAAACTTTAAAACATCTAACATGATCTTCAAAAGTCCTATTGTGCAAGCTGAGTAAGACTTTACAGTTTCATAAGATATAGCATTGTGAAAACATAAAAGAATTTAATATCTGTGGATGTTTTCTGCACACAGCAGTAGAGGCATACTAGTATTAACAATCATGATAAATTGTTTTAGATTAAATCCATTTTTTTTTTTAAAATTTTCTAAAGCAAAGAGATTTTATCATTTATCATTTGTATTTTATGCCCAAATATGGTTCATCTATGATATAAGAAAGGAGCTACATATGTTGTCTGTTTGAAGAAACATCGATACAATTTTTTTTTACTCATAAATATCAGTATTGTATATTCAACTCATTCAAAACTAAACACATAAATATTAATTGGTGGTTCCAAATGTAGTACATTCATGAAGTGTTTGGAACATTGCATTGCAGAATCCTCTTTTATCATCATCGGAGAAATTTGACGTTAATACGAAAATATCATTTTGAGCATGCACATCAGAACAAAACAAAGGCCTAAATTGACATATGGCGACTTGCTCAATGCAATTTACTCTGCAACCGATCGAGCTAAAGCAGGAAAGCTTGAAATGAAAAGCCAAAAGCTTTCTAGGGACACTTCGGAGCACCATCGGACTATATATTACATCAGTTATACAAAGTTCTTCTAAATATAATTTTATTAACACAGACACTGTTTATATATATATATACACCATACCTTACATGAAGTTTGATATCCATTCAAAGTTTGGTCTGTTCTGAGATCCTTACTATATTTTAATTGTATTGTATTGTCTCATTTGTGCTGTCTAAACACTAGCAGTTCCAAGCATTGATGCAGATTAAGTCATTTTGGACAATAAACTCCTCATATAGATGCTTGTACCCCTGGTTATATATATAGATATCTCAGTCACATTGTTGAGATTTGTGTTTTATTCTCGTTTGTTCTTTGCTAAGATAGATCAAATGTTATATGCACTTTTGCAGAAAAGCTATATAGATGAGTATATGACTGCATTACTTGAACATTGTAATTTTATTGAGGGTGATTTTTGCAACCATGATTCGGTTCAAAAAGAAGTTTCTAAAGTTATTTGGGAATCTCCAAGTTAAAAAAACCATTTTTAATCCTAAAGAAACCAATCCAACCATTCTTTGCAATTCCATAAGTCATGTTATATACGTATCTTCCAACTGCAATTCAAAGAATATCAGCAAATGAATACGTGAGCATGAGAGGCTAAAATAGAACCTCATTCAATCAAATCAGTGATAAAGGTCTTGGAAGGTAGAAAAATAAGAAATGAATACTGTCACTACAAGCACGTCAACACAGCAGAACATTTTTCAGACCAGATTCCTCTCATTCTCATATCCTACCATAAAATTAATTAGCAAAGAATCAAATCAAAATTTCCATGACATTCAATTTCAAGTTGCATACAAAGAATATAATCTTCTTAAAATAAAACACATGGTTCTTCTTTCTCTATAACGCAAGAGAGAATCAAGAACAGGTTGCAGCATCTGGTTCTTGACGGCAAGTGATCATAATTCAAAGACAAATCTAAATCTTATCTTAGATGCAATAGAAAGATTCTCCTTCCCTGGCTAATTGTTTTCGGTCTGCCAAACAAATGTGATTTAAGCACAGTTTTGGTTCAGCATAGTTTCACATTCACTATAGCAGGCAAACATTCAGGTGCCTAAAAATTGGCATGAAAAACACCAGGTTGAATATCAGTTGTCAGCACAATAGGGATAATCCTATTGCTAAGTACACTAAGACAAAACAAGAGCTGGTTAGCCTGGAATTGCAGTCTATTACATCTGCTAATCCTGGATTAAAGGATGGTGATGATGGCGAACACAAGGACAAAACATTGATAAACAACCTACCTGGTAACCTTTCAGGAAATGGGAATGGATCGATTTTCATTAGCATCTACAACCACAATTACAGCATGCAATATCCTCCTACTACGTACGAAATACCTGTCCATTCCTATTATCCTCCACTTAGGCCTCCTTCTGCATTTGGTAACAAGAGGGCTGTGTTATTTGGAATCAGTTATGCTAACACAGCGACAGCGAAGAAGCTTAAAGGTTCTGTGAATAATGCTCGGTGCATGAAACATTTTCTGATTGACAAGTTGGGATTTCCTGGAAATTCCATTTGCATGCTCACAGGTACTTTCTGTTCAACCATTATTTATGATATTACTAGTAGTAGTGCATATTTATATATTTAGCACTTTTTATATATAACCTGTAGATGATTCAGAAGAGAAAAACACAATTCCATCAAAAAGTAACATGCGGATGGCCATGAGGTGGTTGGTTGAGGGCTGCAAACCTGGGGATTCATTGGTGTTTTACTTCTGTGGTCATGCATCAAGGGTTAAAGACCGTAACGTGGATGAGGTTGATGGGTATGATGAAGCAATATGCCCTGTCGATTATGAGCAGGAGGGGATGATACTCGATGATGAAATCAATGCTACAATTGTTAGGCCTCTACCTCATGGTGCCAAACTACATGCCCTTGTTGATGCATCCTTTAGCGGGACAATTCTTGACATACCATTTGTATGCAAGATGAACCGGTTAGTTAGTTAGATATGAATCATTGTATTTGATATAAGATGTCCTTATTCATTAGCCTATGTTGGGTTCATTCAGGATTGCTTCTTTTGGATGGAAAGATCACAGACACCGGAGAGCTGGCAACAAAGGCACGAGAGGAGGGCTAGCGGTTTGTATTTCCGCCTGCGATGATAGTGATGGAAAGGCAGGAAGAAAATCGGTTTGTAGTAATGCATTATGCGTACTTTTTTCCCCTTCCATTTCAATGGTTGATATAAATCAGTTAGAATCAATATACATAATTGTCACTTGTAACAAAAGATTTTTGCTGGTTGATTAGGCCTTGACTTACAGTTTCCTTCAAATCATGCAAGATGTACCTAAATTGACATATGGTCGCTTGCTCAATGACATGCTCTTTACAATCCAATGGGCTAAAGCAGGAAAGTTGGAACTAAAAGGCCAAGATTTTGCCCGGAACACTTGGAAACAAAATACTCATGTATGCATCAGTTATATACATGGCTGAGACTCTCATCAATTGTTTATTTATTTATAGATTACTGACTTACATGAAAGTTGATTCTAAATGTGTTTTGCAGGAGCCACAACTATCCTCTACTGAGAAGTTTGATATTTCTACCAAGTTGTTTCAAATCTGACACATCAATAACGGCACGGAAAAAGAAACTGGGTGCCGGAATAGAAAAAAGACTAATGTCCAATTAGCAATAAGGGAAGTACTTGTATGTACTTAATCAATTGTACTCTCCAAACACAATCTGCACCGAAACATTGATGAAAATTAAGCCATTCTCTGATTTGTATTTTTTATGATTTTTAAGGAGGTGAACGAGTTATCTAAATTACGTTGTTAAATTTTGGTTCCATTTTCGTTCGTTCTTTGCTGAGGTAGATCAAATCTTTTCCCAAGAAGCTACTTAGATGAATTAGTGAATGCAGTATAAAATTGTTGTAAAGCATTATCAATAAGGATGAGTGTAATCTCAAAGAATGTAGTCTAGGGGAAGTTGACAATGTAGCAAATCTAATCCAATAATCTCCAAGATTTTACTAACAAGGTTATTTCCTTTTTCCTCTATTCGTACCAGAACAGACGATTAGGCTGGTTTGGTAATGTGTGTTCTTTTTGTCATGAACTAACTATTCTAAAAGTTTAAGCTTAAGCACACACATATCCAATATTGCCATGAAGGCAATAAGGATTGAACTCTAAACTACATGGTTAACTCGATACCATGTCAAGAATCAAACGTTCCAAAAACTGAAGCACCTAAATAAAAAAAACACAAATGATTTTATATGTTAACACTTTTGTATCTTAAATATAACAATGCATGAATGTTTATTGTTTCAAAATGTAGTGGCGAACATGTTAGTACCAATCCAAATAGTGTCAATAAAGAATATGCAAAAATATTGTTGAATAACATTTTGTTACACCAAGCAGGTTTAAGAGGTAACAATAGAAACAAAATATGTAAAAAGGAAAAATTTGAAATTTTCAATCAAATGGGATAACACAAGAGAAAAACAAAAATATGAGGCAACTCCATTGTAAATTGAAGGTGCAACTACTGATAAAAGTGTTGTCAGGTAGCATGTTTTGGTTTTGGCCGAAGCCTTTGAGCTCACACTACACAATGACAGCAAAGACATAGAGGATGGTGATGTACCTAAAAGCACTTTCATACTTATGTCAGTCAGAAAAGGAGATGAGTGAAAATGTATCACTATGAAAAGTCACCCTTAGAAGAGATGAGCCATCCTTTATGTAGAGGATTGTGAGTCTGATAACTGATTAACGGTTTGTTTGTCTCCGATGTGACAGTAACGACCTCTAACGGTCTAACCATTTTCAGTTGGTCATTGAGACCGATAATGGGCCGGCCTATTGGTGTTTGATATTGGCCAAATATATGCCTAAGATTGATCCAGAACGAGATACAAAAATCCATAATAGGCAGAAAAAGCGCTCTACAAATATGAACTTAATTAATATTAGTCTCATAATCTCCCTACTTTATTTCTTTTCTGTTACAGTTCATAATCATTGAAAACCAATTGTTACTAATAAGCTCTAATTCAATCCTTAGTACAAAAAATGTATTCTCCAATGTCATCATGATGTCATCTTCATCTCAGAAATCAATTAGTAAATAATATGCGATAGAACACATATTTTGAAAAATTGGTCAACCAATTAGCGAATAATATGATAGAAAGCGTGTTTTGAAAAATTGGTCAATAAATTAGTGAATGATATGTGATAGAAAGCATATTTTGAAAAATTGGTTAAGTTTTGATATATTCCCATTCCACTAGGAAAGGCAAATAGAATGTGATTCTATATGTCCATATTATCATATCCAAAAAAGGTTCCAACACACTTGATTTAATGGAGACACCTCTACCTCAATCTCATCATCAACACATTTCTCAGTTTATTTACTTCTTTTTATTCACTCATAATTTACTAAACAAAACTTTCTCCAAAACTCCAAAAGATGGCAACTAGAAGAGCAAGATGCAGCAAGTGTGGAAGGGCCATACTAGTGCCAATAGAACTAGAAAATTATGGCTATTCCACTTCCATAACCATGATATGTTCTGGTTGCAACTCTCAAGGTTTCTCCCAACAACCCAATTACCCTTTTCTGAATAACAACAACGCACCTCCTCCGCCTGCCTATGGGAGACGTCAGTCTTGGCCACAGACACCGATGGCCCCACAATATTCAATGACACCTCCTTCTCCATATGGTAACAAGAGGGCTGTTTTATTTGGTATTAGTTATGGTAGTCATGCTAACAGCCTTAAAGGTTCTCTCAACGATGTTCACAGCATGAAATACTTTCTCACTCAAAAGTTAGGTTTTCCTACTGATTCAATTCGCATGCTCACAGGTACTAACTAATTTCTTGTTTAACTTTTATTTTTATTAGATAATATACACCTGCAAGTTAATCTTTTCATACCATCTTGGCTTGCTTGCGGGGATAAAACTGCCTACATACTGCACCTGTTGGGAATCGGGAGACTTGGTTGTCATTTTAGTATAGCAAATGATGATTACGCGATTCATATTTCATATACACCTGCAAGTTAATCTTGTAATAGTTTAGATGCTAATGTTCTATGAGATGGTGATTATGCTTTAACTAGACAGACTATAAGATAAGGTCTAAAATGAACAGCCAAAAAATGGTCTCAATCTCATTCCTTCCATTCTGTTCTATCAATAATTCTATACAATAACATTGAAAAACGAACCTGCAGATGAACCAGGGGAGAGAAATCCGATGAGAATCCCGACAAAATATAACATGAGAATGGCAATGAGGTGGTTGGTTGAGGGCTGCCAACCAGGAGACTCATTGGTGCTTCACTTCTCAGGACATGGATCGAGGGAAGTAGATTATAGCATGGATGAGGTTGATGGGTATGATGAAGCTATATGCCCTGTTGATTATGAGAGTGAGGGGAAAATTCTCGATGATGAAATCAACGCTACAATTGTTAGGCCTCTACCTCATGGTTCCAAACTTCATGCTGTCATTGATACATGCTTCAGTGGAACAGTTCTTGATTTACCATTTATGTGCAGAGTGAACAGGTTAGTTTAGATTCAAAACTGTATTTATATATGCATACATGCTGTCATGAGTCATTAATTATAAAGTATTTCATGTACAAATGTTTGAAATATATTGAAAACAAGGCAACAATTTTGCAATTAAAAGTAAAAACATGACAGAAAACGTTTGCTCAAAATACCTAGATATAATTTTGTTTCTTTGGAGTAAAACAGAAAAGGTTATTATGGATGGGAAGATCATAGAAACCCCAGAGCTGCTTACAAAGGCACAAGAGGTGGGCTAGCAGTTTGCATTTCAGCTTGTGATGATGATGGAAGTGCAGCAGACACATCGGTTAGTACTAGTAATAGTAATAGTAATGTCGATGCATCACTTTCCCCTGCTACTGATTTATGTGATTTAAAATGTAATTATCCTCTGATCCAAGGCTTTGATTGGTTTATATTAGGCCTTTAGTGGCATGGAAAGTGCTGGTGCCTTGACTTACAGTTTCATCCAAGCCATGCAAGTTGAACGTAGATTGACTTATGGCCAATTGCTTAATGCCATGCGTTCTACGATTCGTGGGGCTAGAGAAGAATATGGCCCGAATAATCAACAGTATGTCATGGACAATCGGCAGCAGTATGCTCATGTATTACCTCAGTTCTCATACAAACATATTGATATTATCATTACTATATAATATGAACCTATAAGAAGCTGATTCAAAATGGATTTTGTTTGCAGGAGCCACAACTGTCATGTTCTGAGAAATTTGATATTTATTCAAAGCCTATTGCAATGTGAACATAACTGGAAGTCGCGTTGAAAAATAAAATGAATACGAGGAATAATTGACGTTGGTCCTGTTTGTAGAAAATAAAATATAATGTCTATTTGGGAAAGGAAATGAAGGTTTATAGGAGAGATTTGCATTCAAATTGGGGAAGTTCTGTAATACTACTACTACTTCATTGTGCCAAAAAAAAGGAGGGAAAAATATTGATTTGTAACTTTGAAAGAGTGTCTAATGAAAAGTTGAAAACTGAGCTAGCTCTGGAATTTCATCCTAAAAATACACCTCTGCAATTTATGAATGTTTTCTCTTATATCTCATGAATTACGTCATGTGTTCAAAAAATGAATAACATTATCATCTATTTTTTCGTTGATTTATAATATCATCATTAGTGTATTTGATTCAAGCTTGATTATACCACGCCAGAAAGTTATTAAATTAACTCCCATAGAACTGTGAATTGACAAACTTAAGTAAAAGCAAAGGCCACAACAACCATATTAAACTTAAACAGACAGAACCAACATAGTGGCTTCATATGCTACACTTCCAAATTTATGAATGGTATAACGGTTTAATGATACAATTAGTATCTACATATATATTTTCTATCTATTCCCATTATAAATCTTTGACATTCAATCAAGACATATTTCAGTGGCCTGTTGATATAACTAAGAAATTTTGACAACTACTAGAGCTGAAGTTGGATAATTGTAATTGCTTCTACATGAATAGCAAAGTGTATAAATATATCAATTTTCACTCGAAAGCAGCAACTGCTTGCGAGATTTACAGCACCAGCGAGCATAACATGATTGGAGATTTGGCCAGTCAGTGGATGAGCAATGTGTAAAATGGTGTAGCCAAAGAGAAAGAACCTGTTCTTGTTTCTCTTGTTCCAACCTCTCTATAATGCCTTCCAACACCCTCTCTAACTCGGCCCTCTCGTTGATGCTTAACGCTGGAGCATCGCTGCCATTACTGGCTCTGCACAACAATGGCAGCCATGTCTGTAACATCTTTAACTTTACCTGGATGCATTGCTTCATCTTGCTTTCCTCAATTTCGTCTGCGCCAAAATCTTTGGCTTCTTTGAACAGGAATGCTGCAAGGAAAATTCAAGGCAACTGTTAGAGAACATATATAGTTCTCAACTACTCCGAATTGTCACAATTGAACCGTGTTATTTAAAATTAATGATAATTAAAAAATTTGAAATGTGTTGAGTTTATTTTCCTAAACATTCTAAATGTGTACCACTATGAATTATTGGAGTCATCTTAATCTCCGACTTTAACTAGAAATCTATGAAGCATTGACACTCACTAACAACGCAAATGATTACACTTAATTATGAAAAAATTTCAAATTATCGGTGCCGGCGTGTCCGTGTCCGATGTATGTATCTGTGTTCGTGCTTCCTAGCTAGAAATACATTTTAAAACATAAACTAAAAATTGCATGAGGGGTGACTCATCATTCTAGGTGTGCAGAGAGACCACATTCCTTGAAGTTATTTATGATCAAGAATCTAATGGTAAACAACTCTAGTTTTCTCATACTTATTTTCTCTTATATCTCTTTTCTGTTTCTAATGTACTAATCTCTATTTGATGAATAGAAAGTTGATTCAAGCCCTATAATAAGTTTATTGGCCATTATAAACTTGGAGACAAGACAAAGCCAGAATGTTGCTGTGACTAAAAATGATTCAACAATGTTTTAAATGGATTTCAACATTGTCATGATAATTATCTAACAAGGAGGAGGGGGAATGAAATGGCTAGATAATAGAACAAATCAAAATTGTGGCAGCCATTATATCTATTTAATACATCTTTTGTTCTAATCTATTAAACTAATTTCTGTCGATCATTCTAAATGATTTAAAAAGTATAAATTTTAAAATGTACTCTTTCTTATTGTATGTATAACTTTGGCTATTTTCCCCGGACAACTAGTCTAATCTAATGTTTAATGAGTACAAAGCCTTAAACTATTCATAGCTAATTTTAAGACAAATTGTTGCCTTTGGTGTCAAAATCTACTATTATTATTATCATGCAATTTTGAAATCAAAGTGAATTTCACAGAACTAGGGTGTTAAAATCTCTAAAAGGTAGAAGATTATGTCAAACTCAAAGATGATAAGAACAAGACACGTGCCCTTGCTAGAATTACAAGTTGGACAGCAATATTTTTGTCGTGTTGCATTACAAGAATAATATAATATCAACCACAAACAGCTTTGACAAAATGTTTGAACATCTTTCCTCTTTTGCCTTAGAAATTTTCCAACCTACGTCCACATTCTCAAGCTAATTAATATTTTCAAACCACCTATATTCTCGGGCAAGTAACTTTGATAAAGATGTTATGGACACTAAAATTCTATGTGGTTAATTACATGAAAAATAATGGGTAATTTAGTTGAATATATGATTAATTTAAACCATGTTCAAAATTGTAAAATTATTGCTAATCATCCGGTTGAAATAATAACATAAGAAAAATATGAAGAATACCTGCAAGTTTAACAAGCGAAGCCTGCAAACGAGGATCAGCAGTAAGAGCAAGAAACCCTAAATTATCCGCCACCGCCCATCTCCGAAGCGCTTCATCAGCAAAACCACACTCCACCATCTTCTTCACCATCCAAACCAACTCCGCCGCCAATTTCTCCGCCGGAACACCACCTTCACCTCCCTTTACTCTCCACCCCACCACCCTCCACACCCTCCTCTTCACCATCCTATACCACTCTCCTCCATCACCTTCCTCGCCTTCTCCTTGATCTCTCTCCGCAACCTTCACTTCCAACTGCCCCAACGCCCTCCCAAACGCTGAAGACAAAGCAACACGGTTAACCTCACGTAACGAATGAACACCATCGAGGTGATTATCGTCGATAATCTTCTCAGTTAACGATCGAACAACTTCGTATTTTCTTGAACTAACTGGAATATCGTTTAATGCAGAAAGAAGCTGAGAAAGAGCACGTCCGATGGCGGTGTCGTTTCGCGTATCGTGTGTGAAGTTATTCTGCGTTTTGATGGCGGAGTGTTCGTAGTTTTCAATGAAGAAAAAAGAAGGAATGAAACGGAGGAGGAAAAGGTAGAAAGTGAGGATGATGAAACGGAGGGTTTGGATGAGTTTGTAGTTGACAGAGAAGGAGAGGAAGGTGGTGGTTTTGTCAACGGCGGTGGTGGTGAAGAGGGAAGAGATTAGGGTTCGGAAGAGTGGTGGAAGTGGTAGTGGTATGGCGCCGCCGTCCATGTTTTTCGCGTTCTTCCCCATTTTTGTTATTTTTCTTTTCGTACGCGGTCGTCTATTTTTCTTGTCTTTTTTGCCTTTTCTACCTTTATAATGGGAATTTTAAATGTGTGCAAAATGGATCGATAGAGATTGACTTGGTCTGTCAAAAAGAAAAAAAAACTATTAGGTTAATGCAAAAATCTTATTTGGTGAGTGATTGGTTAAAACCTTTTTATAAACAAATTCTCTTTTAGCTTTCAGATTTGCTCCATGATAATGGTGAACCCTTAAATTCTCTTTTAGTTTAATGATGAACCCTTAAACTCAACTTAAACTGCTATTAAGCCAAACTTTTACTCACAAGAAAAAAAAAATAGTTGCAAAACTTATTTGAGTTGCCCTTGTAAGAAAAAATATATTTATATTTGTCTTTTTTAATCAACTATTTGATTTATATTATTGTATCATTTTTTATTTTCGTTTAGATTCAATTTGACATATCACAATTTTCTTATGATCCAATTTAGTATTCAAAACATAAAAAAACTGAAATTAGTATTTAATAATATAATAATACAAGAGAGTAAATTAGTTTTTCTAGTGATTTTGACTTACTACAGATGAAAAAATAATTAGTTACGAACGAAAATATTAGGACAAATTAGTCTTTACATATAATTTGATAAGAAGTTAATTTGTTCTTAAGGTTATAAGTTAAACTCTTGTTGTTAGTATGAAAATCTCTTTGATGAGTTGAATATGAAGTATGAAACTCATCGGTAAAAAGAAATAAATCTGATGAATTTCGTACTTCATAATCAACTCATCAAAACTTTTATCTATAAAAAGAAAAAACAGTTTTTATGTAATTTATTAAATTATTTTGAAGCAGGATATTTCTTTGTGGAGTAAGAATATTCTATTTTCCATCAGAAATGACCAAGGAATGGTACGAGATCCTTAAAAAAAAAAAAAGTATGAGATGACTACTACGACGGTGATTTGGACTATTGAATGAATTTTGTGACTTCCACCGTATAGGTACTTTACTGAATAATGTTTTGATCAATATTTTTTTTAGTGGTTGGGGTTGAAACTTCGGACCTTACATATTTTATGTATTGTCTATACTAACTGAATTAATATCTCATAATAGTTGATTATTTTATTCATTTCACATATTAAAAAATAATGATTAATATTGTATTAAAAAATGAAATGAGTTTATATATATATATATATATATATATATATATATATATATATATATATATATATTCAAATAACTCGGTTATTTTTAGACGGAGGAAATACTTTGCTGGAATATACTTTGTTGATTCCATCCCTAAGTTATTGTCTCATGTCCTAGGGATGGGAATATGTCATGGTGGTCTACATGACCCTGCGGCTTAGAATACGACAAATCATGTCAGATCGGATTTTTTTTAATTAGAGAAGACTTATACTTTTTTAAAAGTCTATTTAACTAAAAAGGTTGGGTCACATGCCACTCAAAACTTCTTAATTAAGTCTATCAGATTTACTTGCTGTAACATCCCAGACGACTTTAAGCATTGCCGACTGACCCTATAAATCAACGCGAATCTTTTTAGCGTGTTTTGTATTCACTCGCACGCTTACCGGGAAACTTCCTGGTAGGTCACCCATCCAAAGACTACTTCAAGTCAAACACTCTTAACTGTGGAGTTCTTATGAGATGGGCTACCAAAAAGAAGATGCATCTTGTTGATATAGGTAGTACCAAACAATTCTTATAAGTCTTCCTTCAATCATGTAGTCTCATACCTACACAGTCTCAGGATCCTCTCATTCCGATGTGATTCGGTTCCTCTAGAAATTGTCGGGAGCCGCTCATTGTCGTGCCTTGTGCACCGACGACCACTCCCCGCCCTCGTTAGCCTTGGGTGTTGCACTTACTTTAGTAAATATGAATAATATTATTTATCAATAACATTATTATATGGTATTTTATATTTAAATTTGTTAACATTTTTAGTACTTTAAGCTTATTAGCATACATTAATTTTTTCATATTTAAATTTATTATTTTAAACTAGAATTCAAATATGTATTATATACAGTCAAATTCTCTAAATAAAATCATGTTAAATATATCAAAAGTGAGTTAAATTTTATTGATCGATTAGTTCTATTATATTTAAACTTATATAATTTTACTTATTATGTAAAGATGTACATATGATATAGGTTTTTAAACATATTAGTAGATCATATCAAGCTTTTCAAATATTAGATTTAAACCTGAAATATAAGTATATGATGACGCTTAGACTTTACAAATTTTGAGAGGCCAGGCTTAAATCTTACGAAGTCTCGTAAAGTCCTCCGATAACTTTTATACAATCCTAAGATAATTTTTCTACAAAGTACTTGAAAGCAAAGTTTTATATAGCAGGCATGTTAACTCTATAAACTATTGTTGTCTTAAAACTCTTATTTCATCTTGTTGATGACAATCAAAGAGCCTATATCATTCGAACACTTGGAGCATTTCCACGGCAAGAACTCAATTTAGATTTTTAAAATAAAAAAACTCAAACATGACTCGGGAATTGAAGCTCTAACTCAAACAGAACCAAACTTTTTTTTTCCTTAGTTAAAAAATGACCCAAGAATTGAAACTTTAACTCAAAAATAATTCCATACAAGTATATTTACCTTGTTACGTAAAAGGTCATATGATTAATTCTTATAAACCTATTTTTGTCTTGCTTCTTGCATGTGAGCTACTTTTTCTTTTAGCTAGTAGCAAAACTACTCTTTAAGAATCGAACATGGTTAGACTCACTTTCAAAAAAGCTTTTTACCATCAATTCACAACTGTTCTCCAAGAGCAATATGGAAAAGAACTTCAATTCGTTGTTTTTGGTGAACATTGAGATATCCCAACAATGCCTAACCTCACTTTTATCATCCTTGCGGATGAAAAATTCATTCATGTCTCACTCTCACAATTCTATGCCAATATAATATCTCGACTGCTCAAGAATCCAATGTTTGTCCAATCATTCATATGCTCAAATTCTACCCTTATGGGCTGGTTCATCTCTAAAACCAAGTGTGCAAATAATGACCTTCTTTCTTACAAATGTTCCTCTTAGATACGACACCGTTTAGTTTGTTTTCCGATTCTGCGGTCTTGTACAGGGTCGTCAATTTTAATAAAAAATTGTACATTCAAAAAAAAAAAAAAAAAAAACTTGTTGAATATATGAATGAATGAAGCATCAAAAAAAAAATAATTAGAGTAGAAGAATCTTAATGTTAAGTACCGGCATGAATTGCTTGAAATTCATTTGGCGTCACACTTTGTTTCCCTCACAGCTCTGTTAGTTGTGTTGCGATGCAATATAGATAATATTGGTCTTGGAGCTCCTGTTATTGTATCAATTGCTCTCACACAAATGAACCCTATAAAACATTAAATAACATTACATATTGTGATCTTACCATCAAATAAAATTTATACATTATAGTCAATTGATATATATTGTTTTCTTACCTTTGCAAAAGAAGTCTCTAATTTCTTCCATTGACAAACCTGCATTGGTATTTCATAGAATAGTTATTACTATTTACGCTGATAAAGTCCAACAATTCTCGCCGTTTCTTTTTAATATTGGTTTTTTAGATTTTTTTTTTTTTAGGAAAGTGCTCAAGAGTCGTCTATTTTAAAAGTTAAGAAAATGTTACTTTTAAATTTTAAGGGTGTGTTAACTTGTGCCCTTAGGGCACATGTTAAGCAACCTAAAAAGAGCAATTTTGGATTGGAAAACACAATATGACAACTTTTAACAGGTTGATATATGTATTTCTATAATGAGTATCTTAACATGTCTCATTGAGGGCACAATTTAGCATTTGTCAAATTCTAATACAAAATTATATATTTCAATAGAAAAGTAGAACTGTAAATAATGAATCGGACTAATGGCTCGGTCCATTAGTCTATATATTTGGTCAGTCGGGTCTCAAAAAGTTAGTCAAAATACAATCGAATTTTTTTGACCCTAACTCATTTGACTGTCCTACATCTACTTGTTAACAAGATCTCTTTTATTATTACTTATCTATTATTATTATTGATTTTTAAAGTTCAAAGTGACAATGATTCTTGTTTTGTCAAAAGTACTTCTAACTATTTAATGCATAGAGAAAAATAAAACAAAATAATATCAAACAGTAAAAGTATAAGAGTTTGAATGGCAATTGTTTTTAATTATGTATTGCTGATACATGTATTTAAGTACAACGATATGCCTTGGCATTAAGAGATAACTACCTAGCTTATTTTATGGTAACAGCTTTATCTACAAACAGCTGTGCAATTCAAATTTGAAATAATAACAAGAGATATGTATGACAGATCACTATCCTTAACATTAGGATTATTTTGTTGTTGGTCTAACACGCCCCCGCAAGATTGGTGTTCCGTCGGTAACTCCAATCTTGTTCCGTAACAGTTGATGACGAGACTTCGAAAGCGGTTTGGTGAGACAATCGGCCAGCTGATCAACTGTACAAACATGTTGAACTTTCAGTTTTCCTTGCTGTACCAAGTCTCGAACAAAGTGGATATCTATTGAGATGTGCTTCATTCGACTGTGGTAAACTGGATTATGGGTAAGGTAGGTTGCACTGAGATTATCACAGAGAAGTAGAGGAGATTGTGAAATAGGGACGCCTAACTCAGTCAGTAGAGAATGAATCCAAGTAACTTCTGCTGCAGAATTCGCAAGAGCTCTATATTCAGCCTCGGTTGATGATCGAGCAACAGCCCGTTGCTTAGAAGATTTCCATGATATTAAATTAGACCCATAGTATACAAGATGAGCAGAGGTTGAAGTGAAATCATCTTTGTTTCCAGCCCAATCAGCATCGCTATATGCAGTGAGAGAAGAGTACATGGGTTTTTGCAGCAGTAAGCCATGAAATATGGTACCTTTAAGGTATCGAAGAAGTCTTTTCAATGCTGTAAGATGTGTCGCTGTGGGCCTCTGCATGAATTGAGCAAGCTTGTTGACGGTGAAAGCAATGTCAGGCCGAGTTAGAGACAAATATTGAAGGCTGCCTATGGTGCTTCTGTAGAAGGTGGTGTCAGTGCTCGTAGAACCATCATCCTTACACATCAGTGCACTAGTAGACATTGGAGTGAGGACAGGTTTGGCGTCTTGCATTTTGGTTCTTTCAAGAAGGTCTCCAATGTATTTGTGTTGGCTAAGAAACAATCCAGCAGTACTTGGAATAACCTCAACACCCAGAAAGTAATGTAAGTTGCCCAAATCTTTAATTGAGAAAGTGTGTGCAAGAGCTGCTATACATTCATTGACTTTGATGGAGGAATTACCCGTGATGATAATATCATCTACATATACTAGTGTGTATAGAATAGTGCCTGCAGTTCTGAAAATAAACAAGGAAGAGTCAGATTTGGAATTTACAAATCCATAGTCACATAAGAATTTTTGTAAGGTTTGAAACCAAGCTCGTGGTGCTTGCTTGAGACCATAGATTGATTTTCTTAGGCGGCAAACATGATGTTGTTTTTCTGGGTGAATGAAGCCAGGAGGTTGTTGCATATAAACCTCTTCACTCAAGAAGCCATGGAGAAATGCATTATTGACATCTAGTTGACGGAGTGGCCAATTATGTTGCAGTGCTAAAGAAAGAACTAGTCTTATCGTTGTTGGCTTGACAACAGGGCTGAATGTTTGTGTGTAATCTAGTCCTGGTCTTTGATGAAAGCCTTTGGCCACGAGTCTAGCCTTGTACCTGTCAATATCACCATTGGGTTTTCTTTTGATTCTGTAAACCCATTTGCACCCTATAAGATTTGTAGCTTGAGGTTGAGGTACCAACTCCCATGTGCCTTGTTGGATTAAAGCATCAAATTCTGCACTCATTGCATTGCGCCATTCACTAGATTTGAGGGCTTGAGAAACACATGTTGGTTCTATTGAGGAGGCTATTGGATGCTTTGTAGTAAGGAGATATTTTGGATTAGGCTTGTGTATTTGGTTCACGGACCTTGTAACTATGCGAGAAGATTCCGGAGACGGGTGCGGTGTTGATGATGCAGTTCCAGTAAGTGATCTCGTGGAAGAGTTAGTGGGAACTTGAGAAATTTGAGGAGATAAAGTTGGAGTACGTGTAGTGGGGGAGATAAGAGGTGTAGGGATAAGTGATGAGTTTGAATTTTGAGGAGAAGGTGGAGGAATAATAGGATGGTTAAGGTGTTGAATAATAAGAGGATGATGAGAAGGAAAGTGTTTGCTAGTGTTTGAGTTTGAATTTAAAATAGAAGACGTGGACGAGGCATAAAGATTCAATAAAAATGGAAAGAGTGACTCATGAAAGGTGACGTGTCTTGAGAGATACAACTTTTGAGTGGGTGGGTGATAACATTGGTAGGCATGATGTTGTGTAGAGTAGCCAAAGAAAACACATGGCATGCTTCGATTGGATAACTTATTTTGAGAGTATGGTCGAAGCCATGGGTAGCACAGACATCCAAAGACTCGAAGATTAAGATAATTAGGAGTGGAACCAAACAGAATTTCATGAGGACATTTGTTTTTAAGATGTGTTGTTGGCATGCGATTTATTAAATACACCGCCATTTGGAAGGCATAACACCAGAATTTTTGTGGAACATGAGAGTGAGACATGAGGGTGAGCGATGTTTCTACTATATGACGATGTTTGCGTTCTGCAATACCAATATGTTCGGGAGTGTACGGTGGGCTGATATAGTGAGATATACCATGAGAGTTAAGATATGGCTTGAGTTTTATGTATTCAGTGCCACCATCGGTGTAGAGGGATTTAACTTTGTATGAAAACATAGTTTCAACTTTTGAATGAAAATTTGGAAATATAGTAACAACATCAGTTTTACTTTTTAACGGATAAATCCAAGAATATCGAGTAAAATGATCAACAAACACAAGATAATATTTGTAACCATGAACTGAAGTGATAGGAGAGGGTCCCCAAACATCAGAAAATAACAGTTCAAGAGGAGCTGTGGTTTTGATAGAAGAAACAGAAAAAGGAAGCTTATGACTTTTATTAATATGGCAAGAATTACAATGAAATTTTTTATTTTCTAAATTCCTAAAATTGCCACAAGTAGACATCATTTGTGCAAGAACTCTGAAAGAGGGATGACCGAAACGAGCATGCCATAAAGAAGGGGAGGCGGAGCAGGTGGAAGCAAGAGCAGTGGGTTGATATTGAGACTTAGGATGAAAGGTGTAGAGATCACTGTTACTTGAACCGCGCATCAACGTCGCCCCCGTGACCTGATCCTTTACACAGAAAAAGGTAGGGTGAAATTCAAGATATGTATTGTTAGACTTGCAGAATTTCTTAACATATATGAGATTATGTTTAGCATTTGGGACACAAAGCACATTATTTAATTTGAAAGTAGTATTGGGGGTAGGGAGGGTAATAGAGCCAACATGTGAAATTTTCAAACCTGTACCATCACCAATCTGAACTTCTTCTGGACCGTCATATTCGGAGTGCAGCTGCATATTGTTCAGATTTGATGTTATATGATGACTGGCTCCTGTGTCGAACACCCAGTTAGGAGCAGCCGAATGTGAAGCAGAAGCGAAATTTGCCACTGGTTGATTGTTGCGTTGTAGCAGCTGAGGACAATACTTAGCAATATGGCCAAGCAAAGAGCAGAGTTGACATCTTGGTGGAGGTCTATTTCCACGTGAGTTGAAACCTCGACCTCTACCACGATAGTTAGACCCACGAGTATTGGATCCATGGTGCTGGGATTGTTTAGAGAAATTGTTACCACGTCCTGTGGATGGAATTGGAAGGATACCATCATCCTTTGAGCTGCGTTGATTTGGAGAGGTGTGATGAGCGAAATTCGCTGTAGGTACTTGAATGTCAACCTGAACAGCTTCTCGACGCAGGTAGTCATCATGTGCGAGAAGATGGCTATGAAGCTCCTCAAAGGTAAAAGGGTGTTGGCGTGTGCGAATGGAGGCAGCAATATCATTATATTCGGCACCAAGTCCATTGAGAACAAATAGGGTAATATCATCATCAGAAAGAGACTTATCAATAACTGCAAGTTCGTCAGCAAGACTTTTAACTGAAAATAAGTAATCAGTTATGGACTTATCACCCTTTGTGCAGCGCTGAATTTGATTTGTAACTGACATGACATGAGAGCGAGATGTGTTATTGAACTGAGATTCAATAGCAACCCATAAGGTTCGAGCAGTTTCATAGGAAGCAAAGGAGATGCTGTCAGCCTCTGTCATGGAGGAGAGAAGAAGATTGATGATTAGCTGATCAAGAGTGAACCACTTTGTGTAATCAGGATTGGGAGCAGAGACACCGTTGTTGATAATAGTTTCTGTTTGAATTGGTGTGGTTCCGTCTATGTGACCCATAACTTCGATACCAGCAAGCAGGGTAGTGACTTGACGTTTCCAAGCACGGAAATTTTTGCGAGACAGTTTGAACGTGATTGAGGCATTTAGAATAAGAGATGATTTGGTGTTGGAAGGGTTGGTGGCCATGTTGAAAATAGGATCGTGTAGTGCTGTTAAGCTTCAAGAAAATCTGATACCATATAAGAGTTTGAATGGCAATTGTTTTTAATTATGTATTGCTGATACATGTATTTAAGTACAACGATATGCCTTGGCATTAAGAGATAACTACCTAGCTTATTTTATGGTAACAGCTTTATCTACAAACAGCTGTGCAATTCAAATTTGAAATAATAACAAGAGATATGTATGACAGATCACTATCCTTAACATTAGGATTATTTTGTTGTTGGTCTAACAAAAAGGAATCACTTGAAAAAGAAAAAAAAAAACAGTTTATAAAAAATAACAAAGTTCATTAATGGATAAAACTAAGGTGCATTTTCTTAAGTGTTTTTTATATAGTTCTTAACTAAATTAATTATGATGTCCTCAAAACTATATTTTTCTCAAAGTTTGTTCTAACAAAAAAAAAAAAAAAATTAGTTAAGAATTATAAAAAAAACACCTAAGAAGTACATGTAAGTTTTTTTTCCTTCATTAATTTTCTTATGTACTCCAAAGTGTATCATGTTCATTTACCTCTCGTTATTGTTGATGTTCCAGTACCAAAATATGTTATTCGTTTCTCTAGACTCCATATCCATTGTCGAGGAACATTAATTGGTTGAATCATTGAAGCATAATCAGCAAAAACCTAAAAAAATAAATAATAATAATAATAATAATAATAAAGATAATACGGAAAGTATCTTTCAATACATCATGTACTTTATGAGACAAACATGCAAAAATAGTTTTATTTATTCACCTCATTAACTTGAAAGTATGTTCCATTCAATGGGAAACACGCTTTCATTGCAGTTCGGCATGGTATCTGTTTCATAAAATGTTGAATCTATTAGCCCTCTTGAAAATATTGTGTTCAAAACTAGTAGTGTTATACTTTAACTTACCAGAAGTGTTCCAAGAACTGTTTTAGTCTGACTACTTTCTTCCTCATGCAAGTCAGTCTTGCTTGATTCGTCCGAGCTTTCTAATTCATCTTTTTAAGAATACACAAAACATAGCTATTTTTGTTTAATACGTTCTTCCAACAAAGAACAACTTTCTTTTAGGTAATACCCCTACAATATGTACTATATAATCTCTTTGTCCCTAATCTTTTATAAACAAAATTTGTGTGTATGAAGGGACGGAGGGAGTACCTGGTAGCCATATAACCAGAAGATAAGGGGAAGGATCATCATGTTCTCGTGGAGGATACTGTAAAAAAAAAACGAGAAATATGAATGTATATATATATATATATATATAACTTTCATGTGTGTATAACAATTTACTTCGTGATTATTTTGATACCTACCTCAGTTAGGAGAGGATGATTATCCGTGAGGACATAACTGAATAGATAAAGGAAAAAAATGCATGTCTTAGCATATGAAGTAGTAAGTAATTTATTTAAATTTGAAATATCTACATGTTGTTAAAACGTATTAAAAGATTAAACAAAGCTATAATTTTTAATTCACTACAAGAAACATTGCATTTTGCCAGGGGCAAAACCCTTGTCAAAAGGTCAGAATCCCTGGGAAAAGGGACGTTTGTGAGGGAATTTCCCAGGGGCGGAAGCAATGGCAAAAGCGCTCGTCGCAAACATTTTGCCAAGGGTTACACCCCTGGGAGAAAAACGAGGGGCTCAATACCTGGTATATGGCGTGGCTTTATTCTTGTCATAACCCCTGGCAAAATCCCTCACTTTTTGTTGCTATGCAGTCTGCTCTCTTCCGACACACTGTCGCGCTTCACACTTCTGACTGACTGATGGAAGGTCATATCAGGTCAGGGAAAAAACCAGGGACTTGCGAGGGGTTTAACCCCTGGCAAAATGTATATTATTTTTTAAAATAAAAATGTATTCTTTTTAAAACCGAATTTTTTATTAATTAATTAATAATTTTACAATAGTTTTAATTAATAAAATGAATTTAAATAAATTAAAAATTCGATTTTTTTTAAAAGTTGTTTTTCAAATACAATTAAATGGTTCAAAAATCATTTTAATTAATAAAATATATTTTAAAAAAATATAAAATTATTTTTAAAACACAATTAAATGCATATAAATAAAGCAATATCACACATAGACTACTATAAAGCTTAGTGTTGACAATTTTTTTTCTTTTACATTCTACTATAACTATAAATTAATATGCATATAATAAACAAATCTACCTAGAAATAAGATATTGAACATGTATATCTTCCAAACAAAATCATCATACATATTTATTACTAACCATCAAAACATATATATTTTCTACAAATAATTTCATTTAACAACATATTTCCAAAAAACAATAACATATACATATTATATGTAAATACATGCATTTAAAATTCGAAATCATAAATTAAAATAACAGAATTAATAATATATATTTTTTCTCTAATTGCAGTATTTTTCACTACCATAAAAATATTTTATTACCTAAAATCCGTAACAGATTTGCAGGAAAAAAAAAAAACAGATCTACCATGCAAATAATTATAACATCATATACATAAAAAATAAACAGTACCATATATTTAAAAACAATAACAAATTCGAAAAAAACATATACAACAATCAGCATGTATAACAACAACAATATCTTGAAGTAGAGAAACTAATAACTTGTTGAGACTTAACAAATAACAGATCTAGAGAACAAGCTGCTTAGCAAGGATCTACACAAGAGGTGGTATAACTTTGACACTGATACAAATGAAATTAAAAATATTAGTGGAGTAGTAACAAAAAATTAAAACATGAAAATATAAGTTAAAAGAGTATTAACAAATTTAAGAGGTTTAGTGCTGCTGGAGAAGAGTAGTTTATATAATATAATGAGTTGAATTTTTTTTTCTAAGTGTTAACTGCATATGAGAGCACCGATGCATGCTTATATAGGGAGAGAGAAAAGCCAGGGGTACTACGACGGAATCCCCCCTCTCATTTTGCAATCATAGGTTAGGCATAGGTAGCTCAGAACGGTCATATTTCTCAGAGAAAAAGCCAGGGATTTCATGCAAAAAACCACGGCCTAAATCCCTCACACGTCAGCTTTATCAGCTTTTTGCAGGCACCGGTCAACTCATCTGCATTTTGCAGAGATTCATGTCAGTCCGACGGGCTGTCCGTCGCAGAAGCCCTGGGTTATGGCCTGCAATGGGCTGACAGTCTGCATTCTTGTCTCCCACTTTGAATTCAAAAGTGGCGCCAAAAAAAAACCAGGGATTGTCTACATAAAACGACGAGTTTGGCCCTGGTTTTCTTCATAGGGTCCTACGTCTTTTTCCCAGGGGTTGTCCTTGGCATTTTCCGTGGTATATTTACCAGGGGTTTTAAAACCCTGTCAAAATCCCTGGCAAAAGGTAATGTTTCTTGTAGTGATTCGACAAATATTCTCTAACAATCTAATATAACGTTTATAGGTTAACAAGTTTGTAGATTATTCTGCATGCATATCAACTATTTACTAAGTACATTTCATCAATACCCTTATTGATGAGCATGCATATCATGCAGGTTTGTGTAAGAAAATGCTTATAAGGCCAAAAATTAACAGTTTCAAGCAGGTTTGTGTTAAAAAAAATAAAAAAAACTCATTTTTCAAGCAGATCAGTGGTCATGTAAGAACCAGTAATGGCTATCTAATGTTATGGCATCTCATATCAACTTCCCAACCTAAAAATATAATATCAAACATCTAAAACTTCATCTCCAAGCACATCTACTTAAAACTTTTGAAGTTGTGAGTTGTTCTGACGTCATTATTGTATAAATTACGATAAGTAGGGGAAGATTTTACATAAGGTTAAAATATGATTTTCGTCCCTTCAAATATGTCTCGTTTTGGTTTCAATCTCTGTAAAAAATATTTGTTGTTTTTGGTCCATGCAAAATATTTTGTTTTTTAAAATAGTCCCTTCAGGGAGTATTTTCAAAAGTAAAATATTTTACAGGGACCTTTTCAAAAATCAAAAGGTTCAGTCATCATGTGCCACGTGTTTAAATCATCACAAAAGTGAGGTCAGGGACCAAAACCAAAACGAGACTATTTGCAGGGACTAAAAACAACAACAAAAAATTATAGGGACAAAAACCAAAACGAGACATTGTAGGGACCAAAATCATATTTGATGTGTTTAGCCCTTGCAATTAGGCGGCATTTAAAAATTCGTTCCTGTAATTGCTAATCCTGGCATTTTAACCCTGCAATTGTTAATCGTTTAAAATTTCGTCCCTCTCCCCACTTAATCACTGTCACGCCACATGAAATTCCAAATTTACCCCTGGGTTTCCAATTCTTTCTTCAATATTTTGTCCTCTTCTTAAGGGCAAAATTGGAATTTCATGTGTGACAGTGATTGCCACGTCATCAAATTAGTGACGTGGCAGTGATTAATTTGGTCAAAGGACCAAATTTTAAATGATTAACAATTGCAGGGTTAAAATGCCAGGATTAGCAATTACAGGGACGAATTTTTAAATGCCGCCTAATTGCAAGGGCTAAACACATCAATAAGCCTTTAACATTTACAAAGTAATAGCATGCATAGTCAATCGAGTCTGTGTTGGATCTAACTCAATCATATAAAATTGACTTTTAATATTAGGATTACTGTCAAATATAAACACATGTTCAATCATATCTCATCTAATGAGAGACTCCAAGATCCCAAGTCAATATCATCAGACCAATCCAAATGGGTTAGCATGTTAACAAGACAATAAAGTTGCAAATAATTTCATATTATTGAACGATGCAAATAAAGAATTAACATAAGAATATAGGAAAGTGAGAAACTTACACTAAACGCTCAGTTTTCAGGCGGCTAGCATTTTTCATTTTTGATAAACGATTGATTGTAGCATTTGGATGTAATGCAACTAAAGATGTTGGTGCAGTCATGTCATGGTCAAACTCTTGGAAAGAATTATCACATATCTTTGAAAAGCATGATGATTCTTGACTACTGAGGTTAATTATTAGTGTTGTCATAGTCAAGCTCGTTAAAAGAATTACCAATACTGAGGTTGAGTGTCATCATATCCTCAATGTCTTCATCATTCTCAACAACATAATCATAATACATCTTTTCATCATCAATCAATTCTGTGCTTTCAAGTTCAGGTGATGCAGGCATCTCAACTATAGGTTCACATTCTTTACTCTTTTCGGTAAATAATGTTGATGTAGAGTTACTCCAACAATCAAAGTATGGGAAAGAATATGCATTGGCATGATCCATTTGGGTCACTATTGATTGTTCTGTGGTTTGTTTTGGTGGTAAGGCAAGTTTTGTCCTGCATATATTATATTAGCACAATTTTATATTGCATAGTCTAATTATTACCAAAGTAAATGGAATATCAATGCGTATGTGTGTGTGTGTGATAATGATAATCTTACAATTGTTAAGTATAGACCATAATATTTTTATATTTTGTCAAACAACATCCAAAATTAGGTTTCAAGAAGTAATTTGCCCCATAAAAATATAATAGATACAAATGGGTTGTGGTTGAAGCATGGCTTCAGAGCAAATATCATAATTCTCAAATTTTATTGTTTTGAGATAATAAGATTTACAAATTACAACATATTAAAAACTAAATTTGAGATATTTATAGAGATCAAAAACTTATTTAACCATAAGAGTTTATCGATTAAAAAAATTACATATTACAATTAACATGGTGGTGCTTTAAGAGACGAAGTTGTTGCTTATAATTTTCTCAAAGCTTTTTGTGGTAGGTTTAGACAATATACAATTTATTAACCAAGACAAATAAAACTACATTCAACAAAAAACTTTCTTGTCCCTCAAAAAAAAAATCTTAGAAAACTAACTTTTTTTTAATAGATTGGTTTGAATCCATCAATCTTATTATAAAAGTCCAATGGATCACCTAAAATAATAATACTATTTGATAAAATAAAAATATTTCATTTATAAAATTTATTTAATAAAAAACTGAAAGATAAAAGCAAAAAATATATACTTTAAAAGAAAGGAAAATTTAAAATTATCTTGGTATTTTTAATATTAAAATATTATCTTAATATTTAGCTATTATAGTGATGGTTATTGGCAACACAGGAGCTTAGCCATCAACCACCATGAAACCGTTAGAATGATTTCGTCAGCAGCGAAACTAGCTAATTTTAAATTTTGTACGGGTTGCAAAACATAAGTATCTACTTACTATCTATTAAAATAAATGTATCATGTTTTTACATTTTTGCCCTTAGGAGGGGCAATTTGGTAATTCCATAATTTATGGATTTTGATTGCTGCCAACTAATCATGCCATGAATTTCCATTTTTGTCCCTCATCAAATTTTTTTTTTATTTTCTAATTTTTATATTTTAATAACTTTTAACTATTTTTCAATTTTTTTTTCTCCCAAATTCAGTTGCTTCTACATTGCCGTTGTGGAAGATTAAGATATCGTATGACCCGACTGTTTTCCAACTTCTCTACATTTTTAAGGAGAAGTTAGACCAAACACAGTATTAATTAAGTGCTTACTAAAATTGAATGGAATGAGATTTGGCCAAAAGTTCTTGAATGTTACTTTAAAAAGCTACTTATTGACAATTTATTTCACAAGCACCTCTTTTCAACTCACATTGGGAATCTTTTCTTTTATTCTTTTAATATTATATTTCAATATGTTTTTTCTTCCATTTAACTTTATTTTATTTTATTTTATTGAACCGTTCCATTTAATTTTTTAAGGAAGTTCCATTTAATTTTATTATCTTTTTTCAAAGGAATTTTATTATCTTTTTTCAAAGGAATACCAAATAATTTTATTTTATTTTTTCAACCTCGCAAATATATACACACACATTAGCGTTTAGAGTAATATTTTATGTGTGTCTGTTTTTTTGTTACGCTAATGCGTATAATTTTTTTTTTTGGCATTGCATAATGCATATGATTGTTTTAATAAAATTTTGATTTTAATTAAAAGTAATATTGTTTTCTTCAAAAAAGGTATAGATGCCTAAAAAAATAATACTTATATATATATATTGCATTTTTATATTGTAACAAACTATGCATATTTTTCTCTTATTAAAAAAAACTAAACATATTTGTTTCCATGATACCAACAATGTAACAAATATAATATCATATAATATAAATTCTTATATTTTTCAAAGACACCAAAAATATGATATTCTTATAACGAAATTTGTTATAGAATATAATTGAAATAAAAAAACCAACTATTTTGATATTATTTATGTTATTATTTCAGACTCTTTAAATTGTTTCTTCTATTCAAATATTTAACAAGTCATTTATATGATGATACAAATTTATATTCATGTTACACAAAATAATGTTATTGAGTAAATATAGTATTTGTAAAAAAAAAAATATCTTTTTTTTTTAACATTTTTAGCCTTCAAAAAATGTTTTAAACTTTTTTTTTATTTATTATGTTAATTCATAATAAATTCAAAGTTTTGTCCTTGTGAGCTTAACTCAATTGATATGAACAATGCATAAATACATGCCAAGTCAAGGGTTCGAACCCCGGATACCATAAAAAAAATAAAAAAATTCACAGTTTGTACAATATTTTGCCACACAACATTTAACTTAAAAATAGCTTTAAAACTAAAAAATCAAATAAACCACAACAACTTTAACTTCTTTCGTAAAAGCCTTTATTTTAATGTGGCCTTAATGTATCAAACAAATTTGTTAATTTAACGGTGTATTTGCTAGATTTATTGATACATGTCTAAGAGTATATATTCACTAATATATGTCATTTAACTCCATGCAAGGCTACTGTGCGTCGAGATCTGTTGTTGCTAAATTTTGATCTGAAGCAATCTATACCGAGTTCATGAAGCAATGGAATTGGAAACTTAGAGAGTGTATATTTTGCTTTGAGGTGATTCTTATCTTTAAGATGGTCAAAACTTTATAAGAATACCTGAATTATTAGTGATATGGATCTCATATCTTCAATTGCCTCAGGTTTTAGGAAATAGCAGGGTCTTTAGATTCTATGTTGACAACATCAGTCCTGTCCCCGTTCAAAATGTAGATCATGGTGAAGTATAAATTATCAGGACTTAAGGCTAAAATCAAGTGTAACTCTGCTGGAGAGTTTGAGATTGTGCTGGAGAGAAGAAAATGGTTGTGTAGTAACTTGCTAGCAGGACACGTCTTTGTTTTCAACAACAGCTTTGAGAGCTAGGAAGTAATTAATACTAATTTTCAAGCAAGAAGAAGAACGCTGTATTAGAAAGAAGAAAAATATTATATGAATTGAAGAAATGATGGGTAGAGATTTGAGGGTTTTAATTTTTCTTTTGTTTTTCTTTGTTTGAAGAAAGAGTTTACGAATATGGTAATGAGTATTCGTTTCATCATTGTCAATTTAGAGATACTTTTATTTTCCTACTTGACTGCTACTCATTTTGTTCTTCATGAACTCCTATACTCTAGCTTGTATGGTACCTGAATGTATAATACTTTAGACTTACCCTTAACTCTAATTCAAAACTATCTTAACTTGGAAATGTTGTTTCTTTGGTTCATTTTGTGTCATGCGAATGTAATCGTAATTTGCACATTATTGGTTCCTTCATCGGTTCCAATTAGTTTAATCTTAATTATTATGTTGTTTTCTCAATCTCATGAACAAAATATATGCTCTTTTTATGAATCAAGACCCGATAAAGCTTTGAGAAATATTTCTAATGTTTGTGCAATATTCCTTAATTTGCTCATTTTTTCTTTGAAATAATTTTTTTTACAAAATATGTTCTTCAACCCGTGCGAAGCACGGGTTTGTAACTAGTTTTTCTTAAAAAAATTGATATATTAAATGCTATCCATAAGAAAAAAATCACAACCATTTTACTTATATAAAACGTAAGTTAAAGTTAAAAAAGCTATTTTAAAAAAAAACAAAAAAAAGAGTTCAACAGCACTTTAAAGAGTCAAATTCCTTTATAATTGACCTTCTCCATATTTACAATTTAAACAATTAGATAATTTTATTTTTTAGTTTATCTTTACAATTTTCATTGCTGATAATATTATCTTTTTTTTTTTTTGGTAGATGATAATATTATCTTTTTAGATGCTTAAGATATCGAAAATATAAAAATAAGACAAAATAAATCTTTTAAACAAGTGGTAATCTTTTAAGTTTTTTTTTGAGGTATTCTTTTTAGTATTTTATTTCTCTTAACTTTGCATAAAGAAACTTATTTGAGGTAGATAAATATATTTTATTGGGGCAGCTAAACACAAAATACACTACTAATACAAATAAAAATATAATTTTTGATGTAGCCAAAGCTACCCCTCTCTCTGAGGTAGCTATGTCCATTGTTGTCAAAACTCCGACTTAAATCTTAAAATTTAGGATTTTGTGACTTTCTTCACCTTCGACGACTCAGATCCATAGTAAAATCCCAAAATAGGCAAAACCCATTTTGATTGCAAATCCCAAAATAGGCGAAACCCATTGATTTTGATTGCGATTTTACGATTTCTTATAAACTAAGTCTTTTATGACTATATACCATTTATAAAATATATTTAATATTATTATTTTTTGGTAAAATTTATCGATTTTGATTGCGATTTTACGAATTCTTATATCGATTTAACAAAAGTAGTTCAGTAAATTCCTTCGCTTTTGGTTGCGATTGTTGATTTTGCTCTTCTCTTTCAACCTGAAGCAAAAATCCCGATTTTGACAACCTTGGATGTCATGGGGAACGCTGGAGGACCAATACCTTTAAATATACATATACATACATACTAAATTTATGTTATTTATGCATTTTGAGCTTAATAAAAAAATTGTTTTGGGTCTAGGCAAAAAAAAAAAAAACTATTTTGAGTTGAATAGTTTTGCACTACTTTATTAACAAAATAATAATTTTAAAAAAATTATAAAAAAAAAACACATTAATAGATGAATTGAATGAATATTCATCCATTAATAATCTAATCATAGATGGGTTTGATGGATTTTATACTTAATGGATGGATTGGATGAATTTTTTCTAACAAAAAAAAAAATTATGGATTGTAGAGAATTAATGAATTGTTATGATCCATATTAATTCATTTTTCCACCCCTAGTATATATATTGGACATATCTAGTGATAATGACTATGTTATATGAGAATGATTAGAACATTTATTAGCTTTTAGATCTAAATAAAGGGTTAATAAATTATGAAAATGACTATGTTATGCATTGTCAAAGTTATTGATATTCCCTCCAACATCAAGCCATAGCATATTCTTCAAATTTAATAAATAAATTCAACACATACCTTGCAAGAGAACTTGCATAATATTTACAATTGTCCTTCATCGGACAAGCATTGCAATTTGGGTTTCTCTTGGTGCAAAAAACCTGCAAAATGTTTTAAAATGATTTTGATTTTCTTAATGGAAAGGTGTAAATGAATTATTTTGAATGTTAATATGTACCTTTCCAAAGGTAATCAACTGATAATGCAATTCATACCTATACAAGGTAACATATCATATGGGTAAGATATATAACAAAATACAAAACTTAAATACATTAAAAAATGTTTGATAATTACAATGTATGATGATCAAGTTTGCATAATCTTGGCCACAAATATTGTTGGATTTTGATTGGATCTGGAAACCTGTTTCAAAACAAAACAATGTAGTTAATGAATGAATAGTGATATATAAAGTAGTGTAAAAAAATAAAAAATAAAAAAAACTTTGAGAGACTTACTGTTCTAAATTATGTATTTGAATTGATTCTGGTAAGGGTTGTAGGGGAACCCATCCCAATCTTACAACAATCCGTCCAACATTTACATCCACCTTTCAAAAGTGACATTTAACAAGTAAAGAACATGTTTTTAATTATAACAAAAATAGCTTCATCCATAAAAACAAGAATTTGTGTCTTCATATTCTTACCGGAAAAGAAATATGTTGAAGTGTTAAAAGTCTTAAACATTCCACACTTTTCAAACCCAAACCAAATATGTTCAAAAGATATTCCCTATAACATGAAAATTTTAGTTAATTAAAAAAAGAAAAGTTGAAAACGGTCATAGATAAGATGTTTAGACTTACTTTGCTTCGTTTGGTGGAATATATTTCAGCCATTCTAAATCCGTGGTTCCATGGTGTTCCAAGAACTTGTTCAATGCAAGCTACAAATATACAATGTAAAAATAATATAATATGTCCAAAGTTATATATTATTGACTACAAAACTATATATTTTGTACCTGTATTTTTTTAGCAATAATGTTATGTTGACCACGCATTTTAATAGCTTCAGCAACTTCACCAACTTTGGCATTTCTTACTGCTTCCCAATCAATAGAATCCACATGGTCAATGTGTCGATCACTTCTACTGTGGATTTTTCTTAGTGCCTCCCACTTTTGCCTTTTCTTTTTCAGTATCATCATTTTTTCCTCTTGCTTCTTACTTTTTTTTGTATCATGATGTGTTTCTTCCTTATTGCTAGAAGAATTTGATTTTCTCTCTATTAAATATGAACTATTTTGAGTTTCTTTGTTGACAACTTTGGAAGATTCATTAGCTTTCTGAGCTTCCATTTCTTCAACTTTTTTATCAGATTTAGGATCTGAAAAAATCATGTTGTTGCTTTGTTCACAACTAACTGATTTGACAGGGAACCTCGCAGCAAGTGACATAAATGCAGAGCTTTTGAAACAAGAATGAGTATTATTATTATTCAACACCAAAGATAAATTGAATAAATTAATTGATTATTTATTTAACTTTACCTTGACAAATGGTCAGATACATTTTGAGTTAAGAAAACTCCGCCTATAGAATCCAATACTGAGCCTTTCCATGGTAAGAATCGTCTATCACCTACATATTTTATTAATCTAATTAGAATCACAACTTATAAAAATTAACAATGATTTGACAATTGGTACATGCATTTTAAAATTATTTTGACCCAACAAAAGAACTTATTACTAGAAATTAACACTTAAAAGATATAGTCATATTTAATCAAAAAGCCATTGATATCTATTTTGAGCAAAAGATTTAATATTAGGCTATCAATGACTCATGATCTGCAATTGGTTCATAAATAATGCAATAAATTAAAGGGTTTTGCTAACTTGTGCCTTAAGGGCACTAGATAATAAACTAAATGTAAAAATTTAATTTTAAAAATTGTACATTCATAATTTAAAAAGTTTAAAAACTTATCTTTTCAATGCAACCTTTATTTTTTAATTTTATTTTTAAATCCTTATATTGTATTAGGACCACAAGTTAGCATTTTCCTAAATTAAAAGAGCAAACTTATTTATTAAAGGACTGGTATTAACATATTAATGAGAACATGTAAGCATCATTAATTATAAAAATGAACAATCGATATGGAATTATGTATAACATACAATGTCGAAATACAAGACTCCAAAATTAAGGCTGGTCTAAAAAAAAATTCAATATAAAATTTCACAATTAATCAGATTTGTCAATTGCCTATTAATGGGTCATGCTAAAACAAAAGATGGTTTCCTTTTAATTTGAACATAAATTAAATATCTCAACTAATGGAAACTTCCCAACATTAATATATAATGGAATATGATATCAACAGTGATGAAAATATACCTTGAACGTTATGCACTCGAGTTAAAAATGATTCAACAGCTTCATGATAGGCTTTTCTTATCTCCTCCCAATACCTCCTCTTATGTTCATCTTTCTCATCATGTTTGTTTTCAGCAACGAGCAAGTTCCATACACGTAATGTCTCTTCGTCAAACTTTACATTGACTTTCAACAATGGCCGTTCATAAAGAACTAATTCTCCTGATTTTTTACGGACATTTCTCTTATTTGCCTTTCGATGTATTTTTTTATTTGAGGAAATAATCTTCTTGATTATAGTTTTCATTTTTCGGCTGATTGTAGTAGAATTTCCTTCTACGTAGAAATCTTTCCAACATTTCCTCTTCCTAATAAAAGTTTTTGATCTACTACCCTTTGCAAAAGGGTTCAAGAGTTTTACCAAATTTATTCTTTCTCTTTTTACTCTTTTCCTCTTACACATTATTGGAAAATTTCCTCCAATTCTTCTATTCTCAACAAGACATAAAGATGACAATGAAGTCATTTTTTGGTAACTTTGTAGTGAATTGTATTCGATAGCAGATACATTAGTTATGGTTGAACTCTCAAATCCACTCTTCTCAATCTTTGTATTGTTGAAATTTAACAAAAATGGTAAAGAGATGGAATTTCCATCATCAACAAATAATGGTCGTTGACACTCACAAGTCTTAGCACTCTTTCTAACATAACTTTTCCTCTGCTTCGGAGTTACAGGTTTGGGAGTGTTACTACTTTTAGAGAATTTCTTTGCTACTTTGGGAAATTGAGAAACCACTTTAGGCCGATATCTCTTCCTTTTAACTCTTTTTTGCATCTCATTGTTAACTTCCTTTTGGCTACGCTTCCTTTTATTTGACGACAACGGTTGACATGATTCAACATCTTCATCTGTATAGTCATAAGAAAAAACGTGAAGGTTTTAATATAACATATTCCTCCTATTGTGTTCAATATTTGAACATATGTTATGTTATCTCAAGGAGAAAGTTCGATTGGTGAGTTGAGATACATGTTTTAAAAATCTATGGTTCAAATTAGAAACTAATGTAAACACTAGTTTACTACGTTTTTGGTAAACTAAGGTAGCCTCCTTCCTGCTTACCCTTTTCACCTCCAGTTCTCTCTCCGCAAATTCAACAACGCATGGCAGTGGTAAACAACACAACACTTATCTTGAAGAAAAATCATTATAATGGTTTTAACAGAGAGAACAATCCACAAAGCTAGTGGAAGGAACTCGAAAATACAAGGGGGCAGAAAAGGCATCCCCACACAAGCATCAATAGTAACATCCACGAACCTAAGCTAGCTATACCACAACAGTCAGAACGGCGCATAATTTTGTAAATTCAGTTTGATTACTCTAAGCCTCTAATTCTGAAAAGTTACCTTGAGACCAAACGTTATAAGGCATCTGAACTTCATCGTTAAACAAATTGTCACTGCTACTCATTTTGTGTACATCACCAGAATTGTTTTCTACATCAAAATTGGAACTTGTTAGACGGGGGAGAGATAGAGAAATTGTGGTGGCAACATGGAATTAGGGTTTGCAGAATATAGTTGTTGTGAAATAGGTTAAGTACTTTTGTTTAGCTGAATAAGAATGGCACTTTGACTGAAATGACCAAAAAGTCAAAATACTACGTTACTAAAAATCTTGCTAATTATACTATGTCATTTTTTTTAGGGAATATACTATGTCTGAAAAATCGTTTAGCTAATATACACTTATAAATCATATATCTTATAAATGAAAAGATATAGTACAAAAATATTTGACCAAAAAAATATCTATTGTATATTTCTCCCAATAATATGCTTGTATTACATAAAGTATCCTTTTTTTTTTTTTTTTTTTTGACAAATACATAAAGTATCTATTGTGTATATATTTATATCTTAATTTTTAAACATTTATTTAATTGATCTCAATCAATCTCTCGAACTTTTTATTTATTTACAATAAGTCTCCAGCTCATTATATTTTTTATTTGTGGTGTTTATGTGATCTTGTAAATATACTTTTTACACAATCACACAAATGAGGAAAAGCTTCAACAAATTTTAATTTCACTACCAAACAACTAAACAAAATAATTCACTTTCATTTTCATATTGTTTTTTTTTTACTTTCTTTCCTTTAATGTTCTCCTCTTTGCCTAGATGCTAGATACAGGTATGTTAGATTGATTTGGGTTCTGAAGCAAAAAAAAAAAACATTTTAACATTTTATTATGGAAAATTATACATGGTTGATTTAAAATCCCAAGAATATGGGAAAGGAAATAAAAAATGGAAATAATTCTAAAGGTAATTGTAGGGAGAATATTTTTTCTCAAAATGCTCATTTTTTTTTTTATGGAGGAGAGTAACAAACCCTATGCGGCACCCAAAAACTATGACTAAAAATAAAAAATTCAGATTTTTTGCACTAGTTATGCATAAACAACAGGGTTTGTTTGCACCTTTAATTACGATACCAATCGATTATCACAAAAGGGTATCAAGATTTTTTAAGTTTATAAAAAGTAGATGAATGTTACGATTTTGCTTTGCATGAAACAGATACAAAGAAAGAATGATGCACAGCACTTGACGATAAAAAATAGACCCTCAAATAAAATAAAAAAATAGGGTCCCTTTGTAAACTTGCCTTGGCTTGCCGTGTTAAATTCAAAAAAGGTCTTGTTTCAAACAAAATTCAAAACATGATAAAGTTCGCATAAGGAGGAAATAGTTACCTTGAAACAACATGTCGGGCATCTGAACTTTATCGTTGAACAAGTCGTCAAAGATCATAGCACTCAAATTGTTTTCTTCGAGAATGAGAGGAGTTGTCATTTCGTCGAGAAAAGGTTAGTGTGAATTAGGGTTTAGTTATTTTTATTTATTTTAGAACCCTTGGGTTGAAATTACCAAAAGGGCAAGAGTATATGTTGATAGATCCACTACTGAAATTAGCTTTTTTTAGGTAGAAATTAGCCCAATGTTGGCAATATATTTTCTTCGAAGAAAATATATTTAATATTATTTTCTTATTCTGTTGATGGTAAAAAGGGAAATTATATTTCATTCACTCACACTTAAGAGAAGGCAATGTTAAAACATAGGTAAAATGTTTTGGAATGCAACGGTGATGCATGTGAATTGGGAAGTCTATTTATATACTCTCTCCGTCCTAAATTGTACGTCACTTTAGGAAGAAAAAAAATTGTCCCAAATTGTATGTCATTTTACAATACCAATGAAACATTAATGTTACTTTTTCTATTATATCTTTAATTATTTATTACTCTTTCTTCTTTCAATTCAATTTTATTTATCTTTCTCATATCATTTATTAAGGACAATTTTGTAAAACAACTCATAATATTTCTTTCCCACACAAAATTAATTACATTTCTTAATACGTGTAAAATGATCAAAACGTCATACAATTTAGGACAGAGTGATTACATTTCAATAGAAACAATGTCAAGTAACCAACAAAAAAAAATTAAGTTTTTGCACTAATGCTGCGAATGTAGGCGGATTGCATGCCATTGATTTTCCACTTGCAATTAATTGAAAAATCATTTTACTAAGGAGGTGTTTGTTTCAACTTTAAAAATGATATTATTGAGAATGATTATATGTTGAAAGTTTGACAAAAAAAAAAATTTAGATATAAAGGTTTTTGGGAATGAAGTAACTTATAACTTCTATTATTTCCATGAGTTTATTCTCATGTGAGAAGGTGGAGAATGCGCATTCCCACAAAATCCTACATATTTTTTTTTTAGAAATGTTATAGGTTACACCTTCTAACACACACCAATCACAATTAACCAAATCATTTACACTTTTATTTAATTTACCTAATACAAAACAAAACATTTTTTTAAAAACTATATTTTTTTTCTTTTCTTTATCATCGTCTTCCTCCCCTGACTTTATTTTTGTTCGCCGGTTTTTTCCAATGGCTTGCCCATTGCTTCATTTGAATATTTATTATTTTAATTTTAGGTTTATATATGTACATCGTCTCTTTAATTTGGCATGTTTTTTGCTTTTCGTTCCTGTTTTTTTTTTTTTTTTCAAATCCGTCCTTGAAAGTTGTTAGCGTTTTGCTTTTCGTCCCTTCTGTTAGCTTCTGTTACAAAAACATACATGTGGTTAACGGAGGATAACGTGGCTGACGACGCGGACGTGACAAACTAGATGATGAGTCGCATAAGAAGAGGGACCAAACAGAAAACGAGAAGTTGAAAAAATGTAAATTTAAAAATAAAAATTCTTCCATCTTCTTCTTCCCTCATCATCTTCTCCATCTTCATCCTCATATTCATAATCTTGCCTAGAAAAATTAAAACTCAAAATCATTAAAAAAATAAACTTCAAAATCAAATTACAAAACAAAACAAAAATCCAGAAATCTTCATAATTTTGTTTTCCTTTTCTTCATCTTCCACCTTACATTTCTTCTTCTGCTTAATCTTCATATGAACTTCATACCATAGTCATGATTTTTTTTTTTTGAAGTTTTTGTCAATTGCGCTGCTGCTGCTGCGTATTTTTCTGGCTCCATGTTTTTGAAGTTAAGTTATAATCCTTCTGGTGGTTGAAGGCAAACCATCCTAATATTCCGCAGTTACCACACATGGTGGCTTCTTTTTGTTTAAGTGTTTTTGTGTTCTTTGGCAAGCTTGTTGTGGCTTTGGCGTTAGCTTTACTTGTTTTGGAATATTGATGTAACAAATACTTTATCCTCTTAGTTCTTCTCTAGCACTCTTTGTGCTCGACAGACTATGGGTATGGGCTGTTTGAATGCATTTTGATTTTTAGTTTTTAAATTATATTTTTAAAATCAATTTTAAAAAACTGTTTACAAAAAGAAAATAATAAAAAAAGTTGTTTCGTACTCTCAATTTCAAAAACAATTTTGGAGAAGAGACAATAAAAACTTGTTTGGCAAAGCAAGATCATATCACGTTAAAATGAATGTTGGAGTTTTTTATCCAAGGAAAAAAATAACAAAGTTGTGAAAATTAAAAATGAACTGATGTTGTATTAAGGTTCTACCATTAATGAAAACTGCACAATTTTCCGTGTCTTTTTAATTCTGAATTTTGGTTACAAAAGTCAAAACTGAATGCAAAACATGTTTAGGCTGTTTTGATTTTTTGCTTTTAAAAACCAGAAAATTGAATACAGTTTTTAAAAACAATATTACAGAACATTGTAATCAAGCAAGTTTTTAATTTTAAAATTTTTAAAAACTAAGAGTTTTCAAGAAGTGTTTCAGACAGACCCTAAGTTTTTTGGTTTTTTAATCCATTTTAGATTCTTCTAAAAAAAATTATCAACAAAAAATTGATCCGACAAAACGTTACACTTGTGCATAAACATGTTCTTTTTTTTTGTATAAATTGGGTATCCTCTGTGCGCAACTGCGGAGACTAATCCCTCGAGTATTATAGGACCCAAACATAAACATGTTCTCACCACAATGCTAAATTATTTCAACAAATAACTTTAACATAGTCCAAAAAGAAAATCTCTATACTATCATGAACGGTTAAAGTAAAATCATGAATAATTGATTTTTTTTATTTTTTTTGAAAGATCATGAATAATTGATGAAAGGTCAAAAAAGAAAAAGTTCTTTTTACTATCATGAAAGACTAAAAAATCTATTTCAAGTGATTAAACTCAAGTGGTTAATGAACTCCAACAAACAACATATCATTTGGGAGAACGCTGGTTCGACTCATGGTAGAACAATTCTTATTCATACTATATTTATCTCATGTCAAACTCCATACTACTATGATCACATTCCTATGAGAATCTCAAGGTTAACAAAAAAAAACTCTATTTAATTATTTATAAAACAGCATAAACTTTATACACTATAAATATCAAACCATATTCTACTTTATACATGCAAAGTAGAAAGAAAAAAAATATGGTTGAAATTCTCAAATTTTTTTATGCTATGAATATATTTATTTTCTTAATTATTTTATCAGCGAAAGTTCGTGGTGGTAAGCCTTTTCTTTTATCTTATTCACATTTTCTTCTTTGCTTCATAAGTTCGTACACAATCTTTTATCATGTTTTGATAACATTATTTTATTATCTCTTTTCATTACAGCACATATTAATTTTATTATCTCTTTTCATTACAGCACATATTAAATGTGAAACTGATGATGATTGTCCAAAATCCTTGAACAACTTATTAGCTATTAAATGCATTGATCACGTATGTAAATTTGTCAGTAATCTTTCTCAATTTGAGGATCTATTTTGAGTCCTAGATCCTGGGGAGTACAAAAATGCATGGCAAAGAAGAATGATTTATTGTGCTAGAAAAATAAATGTGAAATATGCCTATGATAGATTTTTCCAAAATATGTCATTTAAATATTGTATGGGCACCCAAATAATTAATTTTTTTTCTTTTCCTAATTTCCGGAACCTTTCATTTATGATTATGTAAGACAACAATGAATATTATTTATATTGTCTTATTCTCTCTTAATTTTAGAGGTAATCATGTTGACATCCAACTTAGGCATATCACACCTTATTTCCAGCTCCACCACCTATAAAAATAATTTTTAGGGCCTTGTTAACGGGTATCTACGATACATTTTTAAGCATTCGAATTCAAGAATTTTTTTTTTGAAGAAACTAATATTGAATAAACTAACCAGAATTTTAGTCGTTCAAGCACAAGATATGCCGCAGAAGGACTAGAGAAAAATAATATCAGTCGCATCTGAAAACCAAGAACAAAAACTTAATGATATAGCCAAAAATCATGCAAACACTAAAGAGAATAAAAGAAATCGAAACTAAATAAAAACTCCTAAACATGAGAGTGGCTTAAACCACCAGGTGTGGTAAGTGAAATCAAAACTATGATGATTTGTCTTCAATCACTAGAAGGATTGGAGTTTAACCTTTTCTATGAGTTGTTTAATGGAGTACCCTTTTTGTTGAAAAACTCTAGCATTCTTCTCATGCCAAAAAGTCCAAACACAAGAAAGCTATGTCAAATAAAAATCAGAACGAGTGTTTTTTGAGAAGCCCCCAGCGATCTGAACTGAAGAATGTGGTCCTTTACATGCGCTGAGTTGACTGAAACCAGTCCTAGCCAAGTATAAATTGCATACCAAATTTGACCAAAAAAATCTTAAGTCAAGAACAGATGATCGATGTCTTCTTGAGAATCGCAACCACCTGAGCAATAATATGAATTCAGTTGAAGAATCCTTCTCTTGATTAAGTTGTCTATTGTTGGAAGGCGATTGTGTAATAAATGCCAAGCAAAGATTATGACTTTTAAAGGAACCTCCTTGTGCCAAATGAGTGTAGTGTGATCATTGTTTTAAGGTTAATCCCTTATAGTCAAACTGGAGACGCAAGTAACGTTGTATTTTGAATAGACATGAAGTTGCCAAATCCACTTGTCATTTACATCAACAGACAAAACAATGGGTAATAAAAGTGCACGGCATTCACCCTTCAATTCCTCCTCTTAAGCTAATAACCTCCTACGCAGTTGAACTAAACTCTTTAATTCAAGAAATTATCCACACAAAAAATCAATTATTTTAATTTTCAATGCATTAAATACAATAATTTTTATAAAAAATTACCATTTAAATATCTTAAGAAGTGTTCCTAAACACCCGTTAATATTTCCCTAATTTTAATAGTTAGGTCAAAAATGGTTGTTTATTTTCATGTCATAATATTATTATACTTTTCATTTGCAAACTCTTCAATTTATATTTCTCTTACTTTTTAATGACGTTTAATAGCGTCAGAAGTTTTGTTGAGTTTCATAGAAGTTATGGATAACTAGAATGTCTTTACAAAATTATAATTAGCCACTAAACAACGACGACAACAAAAACAATCAGGGATGCAAATAATTCACTTTTACTTCTGTTGTGCCTACCAAATCAGCTTGAGTCCATGTGTGTGTTTTTTATAAGGCAACAAAATTCAATAAAAGAAATTAAAAAAAAAAGAGTAAAATTTACAATCAATATAAAAGAGATCCAATCAATAAAAATAATTATCAACAAACACACTTCATAAGAAAAAAGAGGTCCGGCTAACAAGTTTACATAGACAAAGGTCCCGTTTGGATAAACATCTTATATAGATGTTTATAGCATTAGGGTTTATAACATTAGAGCTTACATCATAAGCTCTCATACTTTATAAGCTATATATGTTTGGATATGTACATTAAAAAGTACCTACATAAATTGAAGTGTTTGGATGTGACATTGCTTAAACAATTATAGAAATTTTAAATATTTTTAATTAACAAAAAAAAATCAGAGAATCGAACCACAATTATGAAGACTTTTTTGATAAAATTAACCAACATTTCTTTTTGAAAACATGCCAAAATGAAGGGCACATATGTAATTTACACATTATTTTTATCATTTTCTATTACCGGTTATTCTCCTTTTCAATCTTCTTCCTCTATTCTTTGCTTTCACAAACTGCTCCATTCCAACCACTCTTGAAGGTCCCTTCTTCCCTGGAGCAAATTTCACTCTCTCTCTCTCCACCCTCCACCATCACTCCGTTAGGCTCTCATGGATTTCAGACTTACAAGTCAGAAACGAGAAAGAATATAGAAGAAAAGGACAATTTTGAAGAAAAAATTTGATGTCTAATTCTCCAAAACAGGAACACCTCTCTTATCTTATGTATATTTTTTCTTAGGTTCGATTGGTCTTTCTTCCATGAAAACATTAAAAAAAAAAAAAATAGTTTCTTTTTTGTTTAAAGGAAAGTGTCTAATGAAAGCATACATACAATTGAATAATAAGAGAACTTGGTGTTGATTAGAGAATTAAAATACAGTGATCCTAGGTGAGAAACCCCAATTTTTTTCTTTCCTTGCACCTGCGTTGATTGAGGAAGAAGATAATTTTTGTTTTTTTTGGACGAGAAGGGAGAGAATAACTGGAATAATAGTAATAATATTAAAAATAATCTCTGAATTACATATTTGCCCTTCAGCTTGGCTTATTTTCAAAAAGGAATGTTGGTTAGTTTTGTCCTAACAAAAAGGTGTTCTATGCTAACACACACCTTCATATAAATTGAAGGGTGTGTTGTAGCATTCCCATATATATATATATATATATGGCATATCAAAAGAGAAGAGCTGTTAGAATGAGAGGAATTAATCTGAACCATTTGATCAAAATCAACGCTTTAAATTTAATTGCTCTTTAAAAAGGGTCATGCACTACAACCTCTACCTTTCATCTTCTCCACTCTCGCCTACCCTCATCTTCTTCTGCTTCTACATTTTTTCCTCTCATCAATATCAACAAATTAAATTAAGAATTACCTTAGATCCAATCAAAGAGTTCGGATGGATTTAGTTGTTAGATGCATACGCGCTTCTGATCTCTCGCTCTCTCTCTCATTTCATCTTCTTCCTTCCATTGTCTTTGCTAAATTAAAAATCATGACTTTTAAATAAAATTATAAAAGAGAATTTGGGTTAATAGAAATTGGGGGTAATGATGAATTTTGATTGTGGAAAAACAAAAAATATTCCCTTCCTTTAAACAAAAAGCTTTGATTTTATTCAGAAATTATTTAGATCCCATTTCCTATCGCCGGAGTTCCTAATCGTCAGAGTTTGTCGGCGCTGTTCCTGTTTGTTTTTGGATTTATGTTTTGATGTTCTAGATTATTATAATTTCATATTACTTTTAAATTGCATTATTTGGTTGTTAAATTAATGAAAGAACAGCTAAAAATGTATTTTAGTGATGAACCAAGTGGAGAAGAATACAGTAAAAAGGAGATGAAGAAAACTGAAACTGGAAATGAGTAAAGGAAGAGATGATGGAGAAATTGAGCAAATATTAAAGCACATAAGTCACCAGCAATTAAATCTGAAGCGTTGATTTTAATTCAATAGTTCAGATTAATTTTTTTCATCCTCTCATTTTAACTACTCCTCTCACTTGATATGCCCTATATATATATATATAGTATTTGACATTTCTATGTCAGTTTTTCAATATTAAAATTTTTTTTTTTAAAAAAGACCGACAAAACATAATATTACATGAAAAATTCAATTCAAGAATATTAAAATTTTAATCTTATACTGTGGATCTAGTACTCCTTGTACTTAGTCTAATCTTATACTTATTAAAAGTTCTCTTTGCTATTAAAAAAAAAATTAAGGTACCACGGGCATAATTTTGTCTTTTGAAATATAAGTGGTGCAGCAAATAATGTATCTCTGCAACTGGTTCATCTCAAGTGTTTATTAGGAATGAAGAGGAAACTGAGAGAGGCATTTAGAAGAAAAATGATGAGAAGTATTACAAATAATTTGGTTTCGAATATTGGCTGCAATAATAATAAAGCAACACACCATGCCAATGCACCCCATCCTGATCTATACCTGACTGCAATTGCACAAAATAAGTATTATTTATATATTGAGATCCTATACATACATATATATCATCTGAAATTCTATTTAAAAATATATACAAAGAAGCTCCTCCACCACCAAGCATGACCAACAAAGGGAAGAAATAAACTTGGTCTAACTAAGCATTTGCTTGCAATAAACCAACCAAGTAAAAGTAGTAATTCCCTTCACAAACTAAGATATATTGGAAAATTGGATGTGTTAATTGGTTTTAGCTTTTTGTAAAAGCTAAAAGAATTTGAAATATTCATCATCTTGATGCCCTTGCCAAAAACACAGGTACTATGACTTACTGAAATCAAACCAAAATGTCTTTTGAATTTGCTCCTTCAAAGTAGGTGGAGAGGAGGGGCGCGACCCTGCATCGATGAGGAATGACTTCAAGTGTCTAGCAAATTCTTTGGACTTTTCAATGTTCAATGCATGCCCTGCATTCTTGATGACCACCATTTGAGCATTTTCACCTATATGCCTGCTCCAAAGAGAAAACAGGTCCATGCTAACTAGTTTAATTCGAAGCACGTTTTCAATGAAATTATAAGCAGAAACATGAACTTCCATCGAGTTGAAATCTCACCTTTTTAATCTGGCTCCTAATTCCAGAGGGAATATCTGATCTTGCTCTCCCCACATGATTAGAGTCGGTTTCTTCAATAAAACCAAAATGTTGTCAACATTCAAAAGGTGAATCATATAAATTGTAATGTACTACTGACTGGTTTGTGTGTTTGTGTGTGTGTGTATCAATCAATGTACTGGAAGGATGTGGTCGAGAATTTGGCAGCTGCAGGTGCCGGAGCAGATTCGCAATTTCATTTGGTTACTGCAGCATGACCGGTCGTAGACTAATAGTGGAAAGCATCACATGCATTTGGGAGAACCATATTGGTTTCATTGTAATGACGTTGAGGAAACTACATTACATGTCTTAAGAGACTGTCCTCTAAGGATGTTAGTTTGGCTGAATTTATTGAGATTGGAATGCAGAGAAGACTTTTTCAATTGCAATCTCATGTCTTGGATCAACTTAAATATGGAGACAGAATTGGGATGGCACAAGGAGGTGGTGTGGACTGGTGTTTGGGCCACGGCCTGTTGTGCAATATGGTTTTGGAGGAATAAATGTCATCATGATGAAAACTTCATTTATTCTTTAAGACCATGGCTTGATGTGGAGATGAAGGTGAGATGCCATGATATTGCAAGTAGTAAAGTTGCCACTTTAAAAAATAATGCAGCAACTGAAAACATTATGCGGTATCCACACAAAGGGGTTGGGTGAAATTGAACATGGATGGGGCGGCAAAGGGGACCACGAGTGCAGGCTGTGGCGATGTCTTACGAGGGGAGCATGGTGAGTGGTTGTGCGGTTTTTTCCAAATATTTGGGGAATTGTAGTGTGTGTATTTCGGAGCTTTGGGGAGTGTTGCTTTGTTTGGAGTTGGCTTGGACTTGTGGTTTCAAACGAGTTGATCTTCAAATGGATTCCAAGGGCAAATACCCTCAATTCAAGAAGGGCAGGGAGGGATAGAGGTTCCAGGTTGATACAACACATTCTTCATTGGTTGGAAAAGGATTGGGAAATGAAAGTGTCATCCAAATTTAAAATCATGAAGCTAATTTTTGTGTGGATGCTTTGGCACCTATGGGTTGTGAAGGTGGTAGTTCAGTGATAATATATATGAGCAATGTCCAGCTCATATTTGGCAATTTACTTTTGCTGATGTAACTCGAGTCTCAACTCCTCGTCTAATTAAGGTCTAAAAATGTGTTTGGATTTCAGTTTGATAGAAACTTGTTGAGTCAATTCACCCGGAGAAATAGATTCACTCAAACATAAGTTTGTCCTCATTCAAACCAAAAATCCAAACACAATCGAAAACAGCGACATCAATGACAACTGAGCAATATCTACTAGGTTGGAAAGCTAGAGTTTTAATTTAAAAATAAAGAAAGGCTATATTTTTAAGACATAATGAGAGGACATAAATAAACATTATATATATACCTGTTTGATCTTTGGAAGGTTGGAAAATTGTCTACCTTTTAGTATTGCCTCAAGCAACTCTCTCTTCTGTTCAATGTGATCTGTGCACATCACCTGTCAAAATTAATAATCACATACATGAATAAAATCATCATAGGGGTAATGTGATATAAACCAGTTGATCTTAATCTATGAAGCACTGCACACGCCACACAGACACCGGACACGACACTACAACATTCAAATTTGAGAAAATAAAAGTAATGGAATGTAATAAAATGTGCAGGTGTCAAACATACACCTAACACGTCTCCAATCAGAAGTGTCAGTGCTACATATAGATCTTGATTATCAAAACATGTCTTCAATCAAAAGTGTCAGTGCTACATATAGATCTCGATTATCATAAAAGAGAGAAAAGCATTTGTACATACACGAATGAAATCTTCAAGGAACCAAGAAGGCACAGCCCTAGCAGGCCTAACAAAAGACAACCTCATCAATTCCCTAAGCCTATCAGGAGTTTGTGGCAACAAAATACTACAAGCTTCCTCTAAAGAAGAAACCCTAAACAAACCATTTTTCATATCAATCTCCTCCAAACAAACACCAGCACAACACAAAGCCAACTTCTCCACCACCTCAGGAAACTGAGCAGCCAAACTATACCCTACAAACCCTCCATAGCTTATACCAACCAAGCTCAATCTATTCACACCATGAGCCTCCATGAGCTTCTTCAAACACAAAGCTTGAAAAGACTCTGTCCTCTCTGGCCTTGAAGTGAATGATCCACCAAAGAAGAGAAGATCAGGCACATATAAATTGAACTGTCTGATGAAATGATGAAGATGTTCACCATATTGCCACATTGCATTGGCGCCAAAACCATGAACAAGAACAAGAGATGGTTTACATGGGTTGTGTAACTTAGGCACCCAACAATGCATGGTGGTTCCGTCGCCGAGATCGGTCACAACGGACCGGAGACCGGCGACGGTGAAGGAATGACGGTATAACCAGTCTCTTGAAGCGGCAAAACTGACGCATTTTGAAAACTTAGACAACATAGAAAGAAAAATATATAATAACAAAAATGAAACTTTGTATGATTAATGTGAATGTTTATGAAGAATTTGAAATGGGTTTTGAAGAAATTCAAATGGGTGTGTTATTTTTATATGATGATGAGAAAAAGTATTTTTGGTAATTTTTAATTTTGCATTATGTATTCAGATGGATATGAATATGGAAAATGAAGACGGTGAGCAAAGATGACAAGATAAGGCCAACTCAACACAACATGGATTTGGAATGCAATGTTTGCGGATTGTCTATTCATGAAGCGGTTACATGATGCATCTTCTTCTATGTTCCATTTTTTTTATTAATTAAGTAAATACAAAACGTATAAAAACAAAAACAAGAATAACATGGACATCTCACATCTCTAATTTAAACTTTCAAGGTTAGATAAAACACCTGTCCCAAAACCAACATAATAAATTATAGATGTGGCGTCTATAAACTTCTAAAGCCAAGTTCCCGCTTCCCCTGCTTTTCCATCAAGTCGAACTAGGACTCTGATATTATTTATAAACGATGGTTTTTTTCGCTTAATGTTGACAGCATTAACTCATGTGTCCAATGTCTCAAGGTTGCAGGTGAAGATATTACATCTTCCTCTCTAATATTCTTGATGTATTGACATATTCTTGACACTTTCTCGGACTCTCCAACAATGGTATTAGAGATGGTAAGTGTCCTAAGTCCTAATTCAATTAGCAAAAATGTCCAAAAAAAAAATTGATCAGACACCTTGTGTGTGAATTTTCAATATTTGTTGTCATCACGTCTATCGACCAAAAGAGCGGATGGTAAGTGATATGTTGAACTTATGTTTGAAAGATAGATTGTTCCAGCAAGTGTGAAGTGCGCTAAATATGTTATATTGAAACCTAACATGGATGATCTCGAATTTTAAAGAAAAATAAAAATCGCACCCACATGTGTGGCTACTTGGAGCCAAAGAACACGGAAGTAGTATTAAGAAAGAAATATACGAAAGATCAGTGATTTTGCTAATCTAGCATCACATCCAAAGATAGACAAACATAGCTATTAGCTTACCTACATTTATTTATCCGAAAAAAGAAAGTAGAGATAACACCTCAAGTCTAGTGAGATGAGTATAATAGTTGGTAATATTAATAAGAAAAATGCTTAATGTTGCGACAAAATTTAAGGAGAGTACTCAAATTCGACGCTCACTAAATCGTGTTCAACTTATTTACCTTTGGATTAAACTGACATAATTTAAGGAGCTTAAAACAGAAATTTTGCATTGAAAAGATTAATTTTTAAACTTAAAATATTGAATACATATTTTCTAAGACAATATTTTTATATTTTTACCTTTTAAACTATCAAGTTCTTTCCACCTCGATACCAAAATCAAGACAAAAAATATCATATCAATCATTGATAAAAAAAATAAATAATAAAAAAATAAATAAAAAAAGCTGATATTATTTTGAAAAGGATGCAAAAAAAAAACTATAGATCCTATTGGGTACACACAGATAATAAATTATAAATGTGTTAAGATATCATTATTATTTAGTAAAAGTTATGACAATAAGTTTACTCTATGAAATTGCTCAAATAAAAAGTTTACTCTGTTAAAAAGTTAATTGCTCAAAAATAAAAAGTTTACTCTATTAATATAAGTAATTTCTAGTATAATCACTTGTTGTACCTGATGTTGTGATGAAAGCCTTAAATGACAATATAAAGTGGATAACAATAGATATTTTAAATAATCTTCTACAAAACATTAAACCACTGAAAAGTGTTTTCAAAAAACTACAAGATTCCATAAAAAATCAAAATTACTGTGCTTTTGGGTTGCCTTTCTTGGCACCTCCCTTTTTAAAAGGCTTCTTCTGAGTTTTAAATTTGCTGTTAGTTGATGAAGCCTTCGATTTATCATTCCTTCGGTTTTTCTCCATCTTCACATTGGTTACTGTGACAGCCTAGAATGCAGAGGGTACAATTATGAAAAGAAAAAATAACAACTAGTAAAACTTTATAACAATTGAAATCAATGTCACTAAATACTTGATAACTTGAATGTACCTTGTTAACATTGAGTATATCATGATTATTCTTGGACATGATCTTGTTCAATATATTTTCAGTTTGCTCCCTCTCCTTTGATCCTACCCCTGTTCCTTCTGCTACCGGCAGGAACTGGACGAAAAGATAACAAAGGAAGCTAATCAGTCAATAACATGAAAGTTATAGACAAATAATTATTTAAAAGGTTAAGATAAACTGATTTCTGTAAGAGTACAGTACACACCTTTCGATTCTTTCCTTTATGTTTTGGAGGCTTTTCGCCTGGCAATTTTTTGTCAAACTTCCCACCACTAGCTGTGGCAGTTGAGGCAAAACCTGCTACACTGCCTAATTCATCCTTGGTAACCTTCTTTTGTGGTACATGGGTTCCTGTTATAGGCAAAGATGTCGCGGCCAGCTGAACATGGCTGCATGGTAAATTGTTTAGACTTAGAGCCCAATTCCACTGTAATTGTTACAGGTGTAAATGAATGCAAAGAAATCAGAGTATGTCACAACTAGTTGCACAACAGTAGATAACTGTTGGTAGTTATTTAGACGATTAACACAATTCTTTTAAACTTCTTCTGTGACTGTTTGCAGCATAATATGAGACAACAAAGGATCTAATTAACATAGTTATGCACTTACGAATTAATGAAGCAAAGAAACCTTATGGATAAAGTTAAAATGTGTAGTGGACGCATGGTTACTCATAATTGGTATTTCTAGCATTGATATATACAAAACCTTTGAACAGACTAAGGACTTTTCGCATTGTTCAGAGAAAAAATTGAAAATTCTTTATGGAGAATTCTTACAAAAGAAACAATCATGTGATTATTTGCAAATCTAATTAATAAAGGAACTAATTAACATATTTACGCACTACCAAATCACTAAAGCATAGTACCCTTATGGATAAAGTTAAAATGTCTAAAGTAGACGTATAGCGACTCATAACTGGTATTTCTACAAAACTGTTAAACAGACTAAGGAGTTTTCACATAGTTCAGAGGAAAAAATTGTAATTTCTTTATGGAGAATTATTACAAACAGAAACAAAATCATGTGATTATTAACAAATCTATAGATTGGATAAGCTTAATGTATGTTCAACCGCATTTTATGATATCTTCACCCGATATAGGCTAAACTGCAATTAAGTGGACCCTGTACAAAGTAATTGATAGCTCCTAGAAACTCATTATTAATAACATTGCAGATACAACTAGCTCAGACAAAGTGATCGACAGAAAACAATGCATGAATATGTGCAAGGTAGGGAAAAAGACCAAATATATATGTAAGTATACAAATAGCAATATATCAAAACTCTCCAACAAACTTGTAAAACAGTTAACACTTGCAATAGATAAATGACACCAAGCACGAGCAGATGATGTATGATGGATAGAAATAAATAGAATGCAACCATGCAACGAAAACCTCAAGGCTAGTTATTGGAAATGGTTAAGAGAGTCACCTAGGTAAAGCCCCAAACTTTGCAGCATTTTTCAAATTCTGTATCCGATTTTTCTCATTTTTATCAACTCTTCCCCTTTTGTTTTCTTTTCTCTTGGCAAAAGGATCCTCATCTGGATCTGCAAAATGTAACAATGTCTTTAGCGATATAGCACTACATAGAAAACTGTAAATATGTGAATTTCAAGTATGAATTTTGTATTCAGTCGTGAAAACATTTAATGTTAAAATAAGTCTGAAAAATCATAAGAATATAACAAGAGGTTCCTGTAACATTTATAAATAGTTTGAATTCAACACATGTAAACTTCAATAAAAGTACTTGATCTAGATTATCACGCACAGAATCAAATACAAAATCGACAAATTACCCAAAAACAATAATAACAAAAGTAACTTCTATCAAGTTTTGAAGTCCTAACTGATGGGTAAATCATGGAATGGCATGAATACTGCTCTAGAAAGGTCATTATGATCAAGCATTGTGGACGATCTGACACTTTTACGGTTCCTAATTTAGATGTTGGATCTTTAAACATGCCAAAGGAGATCTAACTCAATGTCTATTTTAATTTGTACTGTTTTAGTACACACATGTTAAATAGGTTTGCCTCGCATGAAGTATCCAAAGTTAAAATTGAAACCTATTTCCTAGTTGCCCCCAATAGCGATAACCAAAGGTTCAAAAAAAGGGTATCCACATATCATTTCTCAACAACCACCCAGAAAAAAATTAATACCAGCACAGGCTCAAGATTAGGGATTGCGTGTGGAATTACTTACCATCAGTAGGTTTAGCCTCAATAATAGGAATAGCTTCTTCATCGTTAGCACGATCATAGCCATGTCTGCGTTTCCAGGTTCCAGATTGGTCATCATAAACTTGTTTGTCCTTGTTCCGGTTAATAATGCCTGCATAACAAAACTAAGTTCAGTAAGTAGTAAAATAATTAAAAAACAAAATAAAAATAAAAAAAGCACAGCACAGCTAACCTTTCTTTTTGGCAAACTCGTCCCATTTAGTAGGAGGTTTTGGCCTTGGAAGCTGAAAACATTATAGAACTTTGAGCAAATAATTGAAAGTAAACATAAGAATTGAACGAGATAAGAAGGGAGGGTTAATAAAATACATGTTTTTCTCTGGGTAATCTGGTGGATGGAGCAGGCAATTGAACAAGAGGACCTTCAACATCTTGAGTAGAGGGTAAAATAAAGAGAGAATCAGCGATAGCTTGAACTAACTCAGTGCCTTTTTGTAAACACTCTTTCACCAGTTCAACCCTAATAGATTAATAACATAACATGTATCAAAGATTGAAATATGAAAAATGAAAATTGAAGTGGCGGCGGCGGCGCTAGAAAGTGGTACCTGGATTGTTGAGAAGGGTAGTAGGAATGATGAGAGTCTAAGGCCATTAGGTTACCGAGGTCAACCTCGAATGAAGAATTCTTGGCTTCCATCTCAATCTCCATTTTCTTTCTGGTTCAATTTCAGAGTTAACCTAAACCCTAAAACTGTTTGGTATAAAAGAAATAAGATAGTTTGTTTGTTTGTTTGGCAAAATGAAATAGAATTGTAAGCTCCCGGTTATGTTTGTGGGCTGACCCGCCCCGATAATAATGTGGGCTCACTTCTCTGTTTAACTCACTCTTCATAACGCACACAGTATTTCTTATCTCACCCTCCAACCTTCTTGTACACGTTATTCGGATGTAGGATTTTTTACGTAATAGTAATTTGATCCTTCATGCAGCATTGTACCAGTTTAGTTAATCTTTGCATCTCTGAAAGTCTTTCCACAATAAAAATATATATTTTTGCTTGTTTTTCCTTCTATTTCTTTATGCTATTTACTAGTTAATTTGTTTTTTAGAAAACGTCGTGTATTTCGTTCTATGTTTAGGGGCTATGAAACACGAATACAAATATTAGACACGACACAGACATTGTACACTAACATCGATAATAATTTTAAAAAATCACATAATTAAATGTTATAAGTGTTGGTGTCATATCGGTGTTGGACACCAACGCATGTCTGACACTGAGACATGCCTAATTCGATTGTGCTTCATCGATGGCAAAGAAGCGTTATGCCAAGCTAGCTCGTGTGCAACTCGATTTAACTTGTATATACTAATAAAACTAACCTCATAATTAGTAATAGCAATGGAAATCTCCTTACATAACTTTGCAATCGTAAGCTCTGGACCATCTGTAAGCAACAAGTCTCAATTTGCACTGGTGTGAGATGCAAGTCCTGCAGCCATTTCAATGTCTCTAGTAAGCCTGCGGCCTCTGCTTCCTGAACATCAGATTTGCCTTTCAATTCCTTTGTAAACGCTGCTACGAAGTTACCTTTGTCATTGTGAACACACACTGATATGCAGAAGAAATTATCCTCGTAATAACATGTTGCATCAATATTACACTTGACTGTACCGCGTCTCGGTTTCAGCTAGATATGATTTGAATTGTGTGCAACATTCTGAGGTGGAGTCCCAACTTTATTTCTGCACCGAATCCAGTCATCCAAGACTTCCTTTGCACGCTTATTAAACTTTAAACGTCGACGGCAGTTGATCCTCCCGGTACTTTTTGTTTCTCCTCCACCAGGTCATCCACACCGTCATAGATAGTTGTGCCATACTGCCTTTGTCAAGCATGTCCAATAGGCAAAACATGATCTTAGCAAAACCTTCTGCAACATGAACTAATGGTTCTAGTATCGGCCATAAACATGACCCTATCAAAATCTCTTGTGCTAGTGAACATCCCATAAAACAATGTCGATCAAAACAAGGGCATCGAGGAATACATTGTACCTCGTCTTTGATTTAATCTCTCTCGTACAGGTAGTACTTTACGCAACTCTCCATAGAAACTTTTTTACACGGTTTGGAATCCCTAAACTCCAGAGAGATTTCCAACCCCCCTTCCTCTTTAAGGTGTGTGTTATCTATAAGCACTTCCATGATGTGAAAATATGCTGAACGCACTGAATATTTACCGTTGTTGCATCTCTTATTTATAATCTAGTTCACGTGTTTGTGTGTCATTCGAGGCCAAGGGACATGAAATGGAAGCGAGGAACGTTTGCTAACACCTGCTCTGCTTTTGTGCTTCTGCTCCTGCTGATTTTCTCTGTTCTTTGACAATTCTATTTGTTGCTGCTAAATAAATTTTCTTATTTGGGTTGAAGCTAACACTAAATGGAAATTCTGGTTTAGCAACTATTTGTTTTTTTTTTTGGTTGTATGTTATTGTTATAACACGATTTTATCTAAAACTCATCACTGCAACAACTCATAGAATGCATAATATAGTTACTAGTTCTAAATAATAGAATGCATGTTCAAATGCCATTTGCATAGTTGAATGACACTAAACAGAAATCAAGTTATAAATAACTTTTAAATACACAACACAACACACGCATGAAATATTAGAAACATAGTCACTTACTCCCTCCGTCCCAAATTGTATGTCGCTTTAGGGAAAAAAATTTGTCCCAAATTATATGCCGCTTTACAATACCAATGCAACATTAATGTTACTTTTCCTATTATAACCTTAGCTATTTATTACTCTCTCTTCTTTCAATTCTTTCATTTATCTTTCCCATATTATTTATTAAGGACAATTTTGTAAAACAACTTATAATATCTCATTTCCACACAATATTAATTGCATTTCTTAATATGTGTGAAATGCCTAAAACGTCATACAATTTGGGACGGAGGGAGTATATTATAGCCGAGGATCAAGTTACTCAAGCTAAAGCCACTCATGTATTCCAATTCCCATTGTCAATATAAAAACCAATGTTCATCTTCACACTGCTTCATGTTATAATGCAAATTACAAAGAAAAATGACTGTGTCAATCTACACATAAGAAATCAAGAAATACTGAATGGTACCACCTAATGGGATTGAAGAGCTTCAAATTGAATTTTAAATAGGAAAAAAGGGCAAACATATGTTGCATAAAATTCCAAACTGATAAATTGATTTCATGAGATTTTCAAACAAATGCAAGGACTTGTATAATCACTTGAAACGAACTACAATGCAGGAAATGTCATCCCTGCTCTCTCTTTTCAATGCCTCTGCAATTAGTTGTTTAGCTGCCTTTTGTGGATCTTTTATCTTCAATGCAATATCAACTGCCTCTTGGTTTGCCATTACCTGAGTATTGTAATGAATTGAGACTCAAACTCAAGTGCAAAGATGAATAATAATTTTAGAAACAGTTACGGACACAAGATAAATTCAAGGTTTTACTTACCTTCCATAGACCATCACTAGCAAGTATCAAGAGCTCGGTATCTTGGTCGATATCGTCGGGTTTTACGTCTGGATCAGATCGCAAGTGTGACTTCAGGTTTCTGTCTCCGAATGCCCGAGCAACTGCAAGCTGTCCATTCACTCTTGCAACATCTCCTGATATAACATCCACAAGTGAGAAAGTTCAAAACACTCGGCCAAGAAGGATTTAGCATCAATGTGTGCCAATGTACCTCTACATTGACAAGCCAAAACTTGGGTTTGATGTTGGGTCTCTACCACCTAAATAAATCTTATCATAAGTTTCAAAATTTGGGTCGAGTCTAATTCAACTTCAAAAAATTACAGTGAATGATATCTCCCACTTGTAAATATATTTTAGGTCATATCATATCTAATGTGAGACTCAATAATACTCCCCCTCATGCTAGGACTCAATATCAGAAGCGTGACCCAAGTGGTTGATAACAGATAGTCCAATAGATCAAAGGTAGGCTCTGGTATCAACTTAGAATTCACAAAACCGACTTGTAAGGTGCGAGATACCTCCCAATTACAAAAAATTGTTTTGGGCCTTATAGCATCCAACGCAGGAATCAAATCAATAAGATTAGGAAGTTATGGTTATTTGTTAGTGACAATTTTGCTTAAATTTGTCAAACTATAGCACCCTTTATTCTCTAGCATATAGTTATTATCAAGTTGGGCTTTTTGAGGCAACACAATAGACCCAGGCCAATTTTCTAAATAAGTGAAGCTCAGGGTATGTCATAAATCAGAGCATGATTAAACTGGGACTAAACATGGATTCCTACATGATCCATGACTTCTCAAGACGATTCAACACTTTATGTCATAGGCGGTAATTTTACTTTAAAGTTTGTTATTTAAGTGCACACCTTATGAACCATAAAGATGTACAAAGAATGAATATCAAGTTATCAACAAATACATCCACAGGTTTTCATAAACAATGGAAAGGTAATCTCTGTTGTAGCATAAGACTTCAATTTGATGGTAGAAAATTATTTTATAAACAAAGTAAGCTGTGACACTTCATGAATGACAAGATAAATCAAACATTGAACATGTACGTAAGCAACATCTCATTAGACATTAAGGTTTATTAAAGAACCTGGAAGGTTTGAGACAAAACCGCCTTTATTCTCGATGATGCGTCTTTCAGTATTGGGCTCATGATCAATACTCATCTGTATAGCCACGCCTTTCCTCGACAGAACTGCCCGTGAATCTCCAACGTTTGCAATCCATAATTTCTGATTATTTACTAGAATGGCAGTCACTGCAGTTGATCCTCCTCGCCCCAAATCAGGACTGTGAGAAAGAATAGCCTGATCAGTTGCCTCATAAGCTTCGATGATCGAACTGTTTGGATCAGTCCAGAAATCCTCCTACCATAACCAATCATAACTTAAGAGTTAGATTTTCAATTCAAAAGTAAAATTGTTCCAAAAAACATTACAACATATAACAAAAAAGAATGGAATAACTCACTTCCTTCAAGATATTAGAAAAGAGATGTTTTTGTAAATAGGCAGGCACAGTGTCACCCGAGTGTCCATCAAATATAGCAAAAAGTCCCAACTCTCGCCCGTTGAACTGGACGATTTTCGCAACGTGAAAGTCCTCCATTGTGTGGTCTTGTGTCCCTTCAACTAAGCAAAAGCCATACTTAAGAGGGCATTGAAGGCTCTTTCCTTTGCCAGAGCCGCATAAAGAACGTCCTCCAACTCCCTAAAATTTTGCAAGTTAAAATACAAAAACAACAAAAGAATATACCACTTTTAACAAATTATTAGCATTACAAGAAATGTCAATAGATACCACATTCATTAAATGAAACACAGAAATACCCTAGGTAGTCAATGTTGGTTAAGTCTCCAACATAAAATGCCACCACACCAGTACAACAACCAAAATATAATATATGGAGCCAATCCAAGATGAAAGTACAACATAGCTGAAAATTAGACAAACATAAAATGCTTAAATTTAGTTAGCATAACCAACCTATGAAGCATAAACACAGACGTGGACACCGGCCATGTCACTTACAGACACGCCGACACCGGTAGTTTGAATGTGCCTCATGTGTCAGTGTCATGTCGCGCACCAGACACACCTTCAATCTAAAGTGATCGTGCTACATAAGCTCATATCCATGTTAATTGTTAACCTCACACAGTATCCACTACTGTTATGTAGTTGCTGATGCCCACAAAAGCATAAAACAATCCTAAGTTTCAATTTTGTTCATCAAGTAAGCTAATTAAAACTAAATTTGGGACAATCCTCAAATCACCAAAACTTAATTCAACGTTAAGAAAATGTTTATATATATTCCAAACACAAAACTAAGAACAAAACACACAAAATAATCTACAAAAAAAAACACAAAATAAAAGTAAAAAAATCATCACCTTTCGGGAAGAGTTGAAGCAACAGAGACTATCCATTTAATTCAACTCTGTCTCAACATCTACTTCTTCAGCTAATCTTCAAAACCAAAATTTTCAAAACAAAAACAAAAAATCCACAACTCTCAAACACCTCTGAATTTTTTTCACTCAGATGATAATTTTCAAGACCCAGATGATCAATTCAGTGAAAAACTCACTAACCAATCAAAAAATTTAAACTTTTTCCTGAAAAATGAGAGGTAAGATCTTTATAGGAAGTGGGTGGTCACGGACTTTGCCGTTCTCTTGCGGAAATGAAGAGAAAAAGACAAAACAATCACTGAGAACAGAAGAGAAAAGCTTATTCTGAATTTCTGATAGAAACTACAAAAGAGGTTATTAATAGGAAAGAATTTGTAAGCATCTGGTTTTGTTTATTATTGAGAATTAAGAAACCATGAAAAAAATTATTGTTGAGAATTGAGAAAGTCTTGTTTTTTCAATGGCTGCAAAACACAAATAAGGAAGAGGTTGCCCTTGTTGACTTTTTGCTGTTTTTGTATTTTAATCTTTATTTGATGTGCTGACCCCAACAGCACTTTGGATTTTTTTTTTTTTCCAAATGTTAACCGGTGTTTTGAGCATCGGTTAAGGAGTCAAATTAAAAGTTTAACAAATTTCTTTTTTAGTCTAAATTTTTTTCTTTTGTCTTCTTTAGTCCATGTCCCGAACACTGGTTAGCATGACCTTTATTTTTTATCTACTAATGAGTGCTCTAAAGGAATTTGATTAAAGAAACCTTAGGTAAAGTCTATCTTAGAAACATAAAGTTTTTACTTTTGTTTTATCAATAATCACGTCACTTTTTAATGTGAAATTACCTAGTTTAGAACTTAAACCGACGTTTCAAAGACATTCCTTAGCATTTTTCTTTTATGTTTAACTCAAAAATCTTGCTATTTTAAAATTTGATACGAATACAAAGTAAATAAAAAATGACTAAAAATTGTTTTAACCAAAAATTTAAGCTGGATTCATCTGAATCGCACTTCTTTGTTTATGCAGAACTCGATAAGAAAGAACCGATCGTCTCGAAATATATTCATTAATTAATCTCACTTATTCGGGTTCTTAAGAGCATAATTATTGGTGCTTTTGCACCGTGGTATAACATAGCCAAATACAATCTTGTCGATGTAGCATGGATAATTGACATTACTCATTAGTACCGTGTCTTTACTTTTTCATGGTGGCACTGCATTTCTACGGTGTCTTAGCTTCCATTTCTTATTTTTGCTCACTTTTATTATTTTTTAATAATAGGTGTGTTTTTATATTACTTTTAGGGTCTTGTTAACTTGTATTCTAAGAGCACAAGATAAAAAACTAAATAAAAAAATTTAACTTTGGAAATTGTGCTTTCAATACCTCAAAAGCTTAAAAAGTTATCTTTTCTATTTTAAGATTCTTATACCACTCATATGGGTGGCATGGATATAGGTGCTCTAAGAGAAAATGATCTATTTATACGAAGTTCTATGAGAAAGTAAGTAAAAGTTTAAAAAAAATCGTTTGAACGAGAAATCCAATTGAGTTTTTTCGAACTAACTGTACATTTGGTTTGCACATTGGGTTTGCAGGACTAATTTGTTTTAAGAGTATTAATAATTGAACTGCATTCAGTAAGTCAACCCTGCTGGTATAGTTTTTTCAGGTAAGTCATTAAAACTCTCTTGTCATCTTTGAGTATGGACAAAAAAGTGTCATGGGTTTAATCTTGAATTTTTTTTTAACTTTTTTCAAACAAGACAATAAATGCCAAATGTGAGAAGGAAGAATACAAGAAATTTGCTAGAGTACTTTGAAGGCAAGGAATCTCGTGCGACTCTAATGGACTTTGCTGACAGTGTCTCAGAAAGTCAAAAAGTTTCCTTCTCTAGCAGTCTAGCTTTTGTTTTTTGTTCTAAATCCATACACTAGTGTTTATATACCAGTAAAAGATAAATGGTCAAATTACAATGGCAATGTTACTGTTTAGTCTTAAAAACGATGTTGAACTCAATTAGAATTTTTATTTGTGATACATTATGATACATATTCATAAAAATTGTATACTAATTATGAATGACACTTATTTCAATAAAAAAAAAATTTATGAAATATACTTTAGACCGATGAATTTTACTTATTTCTCAATATAATACTTGACTATAATTAATTAAGGTGATGTTAACATATAGTATCTTAAGAGCATTGTTTAAAAAACCTAAAAAACGAAATTATGTTTTTAAAATACAAGGCAAATGTTTTTGAAAGTTTTTTATGTAGTAATTATCTTTTCGATTACTTAAACAATATTTTAAGGGTGTCTGTTAGCATTTTTTATTAATTAACTAATTATCATAAATCAAACATTATCGACTACTTTTTTGATTTAAAAGAGTATAATGTCGAAATTTACCCTGACAAAACGTTGAGAAATGAAAAATTGCATGTTCACTTCCGCATCTGAGTATATCCAATGTCTTTTGATGTTATTATTATATGAATGGTACTTGTACTTACAACACCAATGTCAACTACTTTATGAAATGGTGAACAATTTTTATTCAAAGAAATATTCAAACAATTTCAATAATGAATGTAAATTTATTGATTCTATCAAGGAATTAATTCTTTTAAAAAATATCTACTTTTTAATAGACGAGTCAGACTCCACGCCCAACAGGTATATGTAATTGAATACCATACATTTGAACTTGTTTTGTTGATATTAAGAACAAACGATTGATGATGAATATAAGATATAAAACTTTCTTGCATAAAAATAAATACAATTCAATTTTTGGTGTTGTGTAAGACTTTCTTGCTTATGATATTGTAAATATGAAAAGGGTCAACACCCCTTGGTTGCATTGCATGAATTTTTGCCTGGTGGAAGGAAGCCAAGTCAAAATCTCATAAAGGTATAGAAAAAGGAAAAGGAAAATGTGGTGCAATGAGTTAACGCATGGTCAACATCATCACAATAATCAGCATTCATCATGCCACGAGTTTACACGCGTTAAAATAGTCATAAAGTATTATTACTATCAAGGATTCTCCAAGCACATGTAAATGTCCCCTCACATGATTAACACGGGAACTTACTTCCCTTCCCCTGCAATGTCTCAATTGGGTTCACAGGGAAAATGAAACTAGTGTATCTTTATATCACTTAGTAAATAATTCAATGACTTCTTTTTATCTGGTTCAGCTCAGTGGCCTAATTCAACACAATCTACCTCCCTCAAAAAATAGCTTCATTTTATAACCACTTTAAGCTTTGTTTGGCAATGACAAATTTTGAGCTTATAACGTATAAGAAAAAAAATAAAAAAATAAGATATGCAAGATAATATTTTTTATCACAAATTTAAAGCTTATTTTTACTAACTTATCCCTTTTCTCTCAATTTCACCCGTGTCATCTTCCTTGGCTTGGAAAAATTGAAATATTAAATTGTTATGTTATTTCATATTTATAAACAAGTTCAACCCTTAATTCCACCAAACACTACAAATTCAATCAACTATCTCATCCGCTATAAGAAAGCTTACAAGCTATTCAATATAAGTTTATCATCAGCTACATGCTATTTCTTGTCTAACAAAGCCTAAGCATCAGATTAGGGATGAGTTCAAATTAGTACTTGTGTTGTGTTTTCCAACTCATTCTATTATTATTATATACACATATACATACATGAAGCTGAAAAAGCATTTCATGATAGGGTGAAATGGAAAAGGTTAAAGAAAAAAAATGTAAGCAATAAAACAAGCCAGATAATAATTAGCACTTAGTTATAATTCCTCGGCCACAGTCGACTTTTGTACAAATTTTAGTAAGCAAGCTAAGTTACACCATTATGTTACAACCCTAACCAATTATAAATATAATCTTATCCAGTCATAATAAAATTACCACAAATAAAATCAAACCATGTCTCATTAGATTACAGTATCTGAAATGTCCAATCAAAATGCATGCTAGCTATTAAAACCTATGTATATATTATATTCAGCCTTCGGTCCAAGTAATTTGGATTAGAAATATTTACATCAAGATGATGTTAGGACTTCCCCTATGCCAAACAAAGCCAACTGGACATATATTAACAGCGGGGACAATAGGATTAACCTGCAGATAATCAATCAAATGCTATAGGGTTGAAATTTTCATCATCTAAAAGCATATCAATATCAATCAAATCCTCCACACCATCAACTGTCTCTTCAGAACTCATCCCCATATTACAATCCTGCCAGATATAAAATTATAGTGAGCTTGGTCAGAAAAAGTTATTGTGAGCATATCATTAAGCATAATATTTTAACGAGTTTAGACCTCTGTTGTCAAAGCGGAAACGCGGCGCGACGCGGCCACCCCAAAAATTGACGCGGCGCGGTATGCGGGCGCGACGCGGGCGCTATTACATGACGCGGACACTAATATATTTAATACTAAAATACTATACTGTTGAAAAAGAAATACTAAAACAACTTAAATATTACTCAATTCATAATTTGAAATAAAACATGTCTTAGGCAAAACATACATAAGAACATACTTGCAAGAAATACTAATAAAATTCAAGGTAGCAAACACTTTAAACCTCTAAAGCTTAAAGTAACAAAAGTACTAAACATGAAATAAAACTTCGAATTCAATAATCATGAGCAGCTGAGATATGGAATGATGGATGAGGTGAAAGATCTGAGCAGCTGAGAGATGAAGCGAAGAGATGATGGAATGAAGTGAAGAGATGAAGTGAAAACCTAATAGTGTTGTACGATTGAATTGGGAGAAGAGGAGAAGAACTTTGTGCTGTACGATTGAATTGGGAGAAGAGGAGAAGAAGCGGCTGTTCTCTGTACGATGGAATGAAGTGAAGAAATAGGGCTTTGAAAATTACAAAATTAACCCTTCTAATGTCACTTAAGTGAGGGGTAATTCTGTAATTTCGCTTCGACCCGGAAACGCGCCGCGTTAGACCCGCTCCCGCTCCACGAAAAGCGGCCGCGAAACCCGGTTTTCAGCCGCTTTTGCCTAACGCGCGATGCGGTCGCGTTCTGACGCGCTAGGCTGTTTTCAGCCGCTCCGCGCCGCGTTAGGCCGCTATTGACAACAGAGGTTTAGACAATTTGCAGATGTTAGAAAATTTACCTTCTTTTGACGGAAGTCTTCAACAACATTTAGCACCCGCCGGTATTGAGCCCGCGCCTCCGGATACTGAACCATGGACTTCACCCTAGAAAGGGCCTTTTGGATCTTTTCCTCTTTTTGTTTTCGTCCTTCCTTTAAATAATCGTAATCATCCTCTTTCAGAGAATCATTTTGTTGACTGGGGGCTTTATTAAGGGCTTCTGGTCGAAACCCACGTAGACCACTACCCTTGCGTCTCCAGCGTAATATAATCTTCTCCAGGATTCCCACAGACCAGATGACAGTTTTATACTGCTTCCTTACCTGGTGACCTCTTACATGGGCCTTAAAACCACAAAATTATAAACAGTCAGTGGAAGCAAGTCACAAATGCACAGGGATAGTCAAATATAATAGATACCAAAAAGGAAACAACGAGTACAAGAGGTCTGTTACTTTTGGGGTACAAAAAAGGTGCAAAGCAATACGATAGCGGCAAAGTTGGCTTCACAAACATCAACATCACACCTAAAACTTGGGCTAGAGGTAATTGAACTACAAGCTCGTTGGTAGTCCCTGAATATTTTATCTAGTAGCTTTAAAATACTATTTTGAGAATGTTAGTTGTATCTCACCAGTTTGAAGATTTTAACTTTTCTCCTTAACAGGTCGTGGCAGTAGGGTAATCAAGGAAAGACTTCAATGTAATTGTGATCCGTATGATATATTGATATTATTCAATGGTATACTTCAGTTTAAAGTAAAATACCACTCCTTTCAATGGTTCTTAATTGCCCTGGAACATCCATGATATAGGATCACTTTTAAGGCCTCCACTTGGTGCCCAAGCATGTGATCTGATGAGGGGGTTTTATTGAAAAATGAACCCAATATGAACTTTTTGACGCATGCTCTCTTCACATTGCCTTCTCAAACTTGACAATCACAATGTGGGATCCACATGTACACAAGTTATCGAAGGGGCAAACAGAGATGAAAAAGTATGTATTAGAAGATATGAGAAGATCTTATATATTATTATCTAGTGTCTAATATCCTAAAATTATATCTTAAGATTAGTTTTCATATTTGAGTTATTATCGTAATTTGTTTTCCTTTTTAATTAAGATAAGTTTGTACCAGTATCAATGAGGGTTGGTGCCTAATCTTTTGTATCAACAATTATTGCAAATTACAATCACAGTTCAAAGTCTTCATTTTTTGTATCCCCACTTTATATAAACTCAACAGTACTACCAAAGTATTTTAGCATTCTTAACCAGAGTATTTATTGAACAAACTCCTCACCAATATAATCAATTTTGCACCTTCAATAAGAACATCTAATATATGCCAAAATAATGTCCCTAATTTTAAAATTGAATGAAGTAAATAGAACGAATCACTGAACCTGGATTTTCACAATTCTTTGACGAATGAGCAAGAATTCTTTTCTCTTCTTCCAACCACGGAACTTTTTCTGTATTTGAGTTGCAGCAGCATTGACTAGGCCATCTCCTTGTCCTGACTTGCGTGCCTTAGAAGCTAGAAGAGAAAGAGCCCGCTGATCTAACAAACCAAATTCATCATCATCATCCTCATCCTGAGTTAACTGCTTCCTCTGAAAGGACTGCATTCTGAATACTTGATGTATGCGATCGGCAGCTTGAGTCGCATTACGGACAGCGGTTAGAGAATCTTTAAGGCATAGGGCATCAGGCATATCATTATAGATCACAGGTGTTGCAGTTCGTTCTGAAACTGTCTGCACTGCTTTTGTTCTTGAAACTTCTTGCTGACCACCTTTGTGTAGATCATCCACTGTGAGGGATTCAAGGTGGCTGGTTAACGAAGACTCTGCTAGAAAACCAGAGAGTCCTTTGTTCCCATTGCTAGAGGCGAGATCTGCAGCTGTTCTGCCTGAAGGAAATTCTGGAGATGGATCCGTCAATGCTCCACAATCTGCACCCATATGTACAAGGGCACCAACTGTCCGCTCTCTGAACAAAGGACAACAGACGATATATGAACCAATTTGAGTTATGATGAATATAATACTTAAAGCAAAATTGTAGAAAATACTCTGATCTGCCTTTAACTGGCCAAATCATTTACTTCAGGGATAACTCTAAGCGAGCAAATTTATATGCATAAGGAAAACAGCTGTTATGTTTAGCACCAAACAGTTCAAAAATTTAAAAGGGGGAGGGGAAATTTTTTATTCATGCAACATAAATGAATTTTCTTACTTCCTTTGCAGAAAGAAACTTAAAATAGCTTCGTATGCTAGGACAAGCAGAATTTGTAAACAAATTCACAGCTCAAAAAGTCTAAGAATACTAAAAACAAGAGTAATAAAGTAAAGGTCTAACCAAATTAGTGGACAGAACTTGTGTTATGCGGAATCAATTTAACACAAAAAAGAGGGGGGCAATTCTCAATTATCCTAACCTGCCACAGGATGCCGCCCAATGTAAGGCCGTCCAACCATTCACATCACGGAAGTTGATATTAACTCCAGCAGCTAAAATTAGGATTATTGCCCAGTCATAACCAAGACCGGCTGCTAAATGTAGCACGCCCTGCCCGTCCTTATCTAACACATTTGGCCCTTTACCACTCTCAGTTACCTTGTGAAGAAGCCATGAGTACAGTTTCTCTTTAAACTGCCTATGAAACAGATGCTTCTTCACCTTGTGTCGTGATATATCCATCTCTACAGTCTGCTCTTCCTTACTTGAATATTCTTCTTCCTCTCTCAGTGAAATAAGCTTAAGAATTAAGCTCCTTTTCTCTGTATCGCCTTCAAAGGTTTGATTTGAAGGGTGCACTGGTTTCAAAGAAAGAAACTCCTCCAGCCGCAAATGAAGTAGCATGTCATTCGAACTGTTGAAAAAATCTGTATAATCTACATTTCTGGAATAGCCGTCTCTGAAATCAAATTCACGCACTTCACTGCAAGCTAACCTATTGGCACATGTTACATAGAAAGGGACCCGCCCAACCTTGTGAGGAGGAGCTTGACAACACAGAATTCCATTAGCTACAACCTCAGCAGGAACCTCAACTTCCCCAAACATACAGGACCAGTTACAGGCTGTAACATCTGGTTGACTTTTCAAAAAGGATCCAATAATCAACACCTGCACAGTTTTGAAAAGGATAAGATATCGAACAAACTGAATCTAGGTCTTTCCCGATTCATCTTTGCATTGGAAATCCAAATAGAAAAGAAGTGCAACAAATAATCAAATATAGCATACTAAAGGAGGAGAAAAAGAAGGAATATTGTTAGGATCCATTACAAAATACCAAGAGGTAAAAAGAAATACAACAAAAAAAAAATACAAAATGAAGAACACTTAAAACTAAGATATAGAGAGAAAAACTGTGTGCATCTAACCAGAGGGGGAGTTGTTGGTATCTGAAAATGCCACATATAATACATATTTATTCCCATTATAGAAGAGGGTAAAAGACGGAAACCAAAGAGTAAGTAAATGATTGGTTGAATTATTCAATTTTAATAATGGATGCAAACATAGTAAGAATTGATATTTTGTCCTTATTTTCTTCTCAACATTTGCTGCCTTTCTTTATTACTGAAAGTACCCTAAAATTAGTACCTCAGTGTCTGACTCAGCATAAGCCCATTTAGGTGAAAAATCAGTTATGCTATACAGCTGATCCTGAGACAGAGATGGGCTCAGGGAGGTATCATCTATCACATGCCCACAATCATCTGCACTCCATGAAATACCAGGTGAGGATTGCATATTCAAATCGTCCACCTCTCCAAGGGCTTTAGTAATCCACCGATTGAAGCTATCAACCTTCCTCAAGCTCTCATCCCTATCCAATAATGTGCGTCTCACAGGTAAGGGATAATTAATAGTTTCTTCACTAGGAACTTCTTTTGTGGAATTAGACTTAAGGTCATCTCGCGGGTGTCCATCTACCTTCTCTTCCAAATAGTTTTGCTGTGCAAGCTTCTCTTTTGGCTCACCATGAAAACTAAACAAGACAGGATCAATTATAGAACTTCCATTATCAGATTCGTTCCCTAGTAAACCAGTTCCATAATCAGATGCAAATTCCAAACTCAATGATTGGGTAAAGGTTGGCATATGTCCCGTGTTGTCTTCAAAAGGAATCTGTGTCCAATCAATAACAATATGAAAATAGTTAAACTTTGTTGCTTAAAACTCATAAATAGCAATTTAAACATTTTATTTTGAACAAAAATAGTAGTTTAAACATTTAAATCCATATAAAATAAACCAAACAAACTCAATTAAAATATCAAAGTTTTAAATCAAGCAATCAAAAGATATTGAAACAAGCCAAAATAATAAAGTCATCAATTAGGTATTAAGTAAGAGGGCGTGTTAGTAAAAGCTCATCCCAACAGCAAGATGGATACATAATTCTGGACAAGGTTCAAGTCACTCAAAAAAAATAGTGATAAATAATGTATTACAGCATATCTAAATCTTCAGAAATAAAAACAGTAGTAACAATAATAAACCATTTACTGTGACACATGCAGCTCAAGACCGAAGAGTTAAAAATGTTCATCTCTGAGTTTGACTAATGGCAATCCGAATCTGTATCAAGATGATTATAGGCTGTGTTCTGAAATACAAAATGCAGAAACTAGAAATAAAATAACCTATGCAATTAGAACGTATCCAGTCTCTCCCAACATAACCCCTGTAACTCCTCCCTCACTGTATACACCCTCTGCCGAATCACACGCCAGCTACATTCCCTACTGCCAACTCAACAATTAATTAAATAATGGAAACCTTTCACTTTCTCCCTCTTGACCATGATTCCCTGCATGCACATTGTTTTCCTTACAACGCCTTAGTTACTACAGTGTCCTATCAGTCTCTAAGACTCTTGCACAATGACTTCTCACTCCAAAATATATATAATAGCCACAGATGATGCTACTGCATACTGATATGTATATTCGGCAGTTACATAAAATACCTGCCAATTTGATTGGAGAGGCTGAGAACTCCCTGCTCCAATAGCGAGGCCACTTCTGCTCATTGAAAAGTCACCCAAGATGTTATCTTCTTGGTCAAGGATGTTTGACAGTGAACCAGATGGGATGGAAGTAAAAGATACAAGAGAAGGATCAGCATGCAACTCAGCGGTGGATTGCAAGACCGTGTCCCATGATGCCTGGCCATCAATGCAAGTAGCACCATTTCCTCTAAATGTATCCCTGCTAAAAGGTGGGATATAATCCATTCCAGAAACTGATGACTGTCCATGATCACCTGAAAATATTTTCAATGTACAGAAAAACAACATAGTTGAGAGGTTAGACAAATAATAATGTCAGACAACAAAGCTCAATAAACATAGGCCAACGTGGCATTTAAAGGGACCATAATCTGACACAAATATCTCAGGCAAAAGTACACAGATATTAAAATCCTTCGCTTATTTTTCCATTTGCAAAATTTTGAAACCCCATGAACAAAATTTAGACAGAATCACCTGAATCAGCATCTTCACGTAAAGATGTATAGCTACTAGTTGGGCTCATGGAATCTGTACTTAGAGAAGGCACACTACTATAAGTTGCGGGAATGCCAGACGACGGAGAGTTGACCTTTTGAGAATCTGATATGACCTCATTGCTATCAGCGTTTCCTCCAATATTTGACTTGTTACTCTGAAAGATAGAGAATCCACAATACATCTATTAATGTCATACAAGTCGATCAATACCAGAACTACAAAACAAGGATCCCTCTACATCAAACAGCTTAAAACTGTTTCTGTCTGATTTAAGACTAATATGATGAAGGTTCCATTTGTTAAAAAAATTAAAAAATGTGATTTCAAATTTGTGTAAGTAAATGGTTATTTTTTCAGAGCAGAAACTCTTTAATTGGTTATATTTTTAAAAAGCATTTCCTTGAACAGATAGTTTGTTTTTTTTAATGGCAAATGTTGGTAATTAGTTGTTAGATTAGTTTTTCTCCTTCATCCGGGTTTGAACCTAGGACCTCCAATTTCTTATCCCTTAGCTCAAACCAGTTGAGCTACCCAATCCCCCTCTTTGAACAGATAGTTATAGCAACATCTTTCTTTCAAAAGAATGAAACAACATCACAAAATAATCAGAAATTATTTTTTTATTTCAAAAGCTTAAACAGACACAAAACCATTTTTTAGTATTATTTTTCTTATGAAAATAAAAGTTCTTTCATCTTTATATTGGTATCATCAGTTGAGATTTTAACAGAAATGGACGGGGTCTTCCCATGACAATACAAAATAGAATATCAGCTGAAGCTCAAACATCACAACAATATTTTGTAAGGTGTAATAATTAGACTTGGTTGCTAAACATTGATACTAAGAAAGCATATTCCACAATCCTCAAGGCAAGAAATTGATAAAGAACTCAAATAGAACCTGCATTAGAACATAGATTGGTGACTTTTTATCCTTAATCATAAACATGGCGATTTCATATTCCACTGGTTTTGATATACCTCATTAATTCATTTAGCAACACTAGTTAGAGCTTTGGCTATTTAATAACAAAGAGAACCAAAATTTCATATTCCACTGGTTTTTCATTTAGCAACACTAGTTAGCCCTTTGGCGATTTCATATTCCACTGGTTTTTCCTTAAATGTTTCACTTTATTTTCTAAAACAGAAAAACTCAAAATTTATGTAGATAACAAGTTTCAACCAAGTCCAAAGATGGAGTCTATAATTTGTCATCAACATATAATCCTAAAGCAAGAAACGAAAGAAAAAAAATAACAGCAGATGGAATTTAAAAACAAAAAACAAAGAAAATACCTTAACTTCCAAGTAATGGACAAATACTATGTGTGTATCCCTGCAGTAAAATATATAGATATATTCTTATCAATTATAAGAAGGAATATAATACATTAATACTTGGTAGATGTATATGAAAACTTAAAACTTACAACCCCAAATGGCATTAAAATAAAAAACTACTATCACCAAATTTGATATAACAAAAAAATTATTAAGGACAAATAGCTGGATTATAACCAAGGGGAGGATAATACAATAGAGAATATTAAAAACAAAAGAGAACAGCAAAGAGTAAGAATGATGTGACGCTTCCAACTTAGCAAATCTAAGCTAGCACCTTCATTGAAGTATCCATGAGGGTGCACAACATCAAAGAAAAGCTAAGAAGTGTAGATCTATTCACAGAAGAAATGCACTTTAAAGGAAAATACAAAGCAACATGTGTGTGAAATATCACTGTATTTTATATTCTATGACATACTAGTGTACAAAATCTTCAAGTAAATTAGTTCATACTCACTGTTCAAGCAACCAATAGCTTCGCCTTTGAAAATTTTCGTTTTCTTCTCCATGTGCATAGTAGCAGTGTAACGCATCAACACTTCCCACCTAAATTTGCTTGAAGGATACAACAACCCCAGTGAATAATTATTTAATGGTATAGAAACTTGCTTTACAATTAAAGAAGACTGACTAAAAAAACTTATGTAAGTTTTACCAAGACTTGATTATCTGTAGGTCCTACAAAGACTAGATTCATCAACAACTAATCAATCGTTCAAATTTTGGGTTACCTTTAATTTTTCATGAGCTTCTTTCACAGTTTTTCCATCTTTTTTCTTTCTCCAATTATGCCCGTCCTTTCTAAAGTATCTCAAAACCTTTCGGTCAAAAAGAAAAAGTGAACCACCTGTAAAATGCAAACCATTAAGAGTGTGTTTGTTTGAAGCCGTGTATAAATAAAAAGGCAAAATTACACTTTTAGTCCCTTAACTTAATTTCAGGTAACAGTTTTGTCCTTTATCTTTTTTTCATTTCAATTTGGTCCTTTTTGTCCATTTTTATATACATATTCAAGCTTCAAATCTAATATTCTTATGCAAACATAGACGCGGATCATAGATTTGAAGATTGAAAGACCATAAGAAAATAAAATCATGAATTTTAAGCTTAAAAATTCATATGAAAATGGACAAAAAGAACCAAATTGAAATGAAAAAAAGATAAAGGACCAAACTGTTACCTGAAATTAAGTTAAGGGACTAGTGTAATTTTGCCAAATAAAAACTATTCTAGGGAATGTAGTTTCCTTCTTTTTAGTACAGGTAATAAAAAATATTCATGGATGTTAGTTATTCTCAGAAATCTAGATTACATATGTTTTTCCTACTTTCGATTCCCGTGTGAAGGGGTGGGAGTCTTATATTACCATAGGAATATAAGTTATTTTTTAATTCTTCTAACCATATCTTCCCATTTTAACCTCATTCAACCTTATTTTATTTTATTATATTTATGAATTCATTTAGTTTCGAACTGAAAAAATTAAAAAGCACTCTTAGAAATGATAAATATTTACCAAACACCTTTTTTCAGAATAATGTTCCTGGTATTATTATTATCAGGAAAAACAATACGAAGAATATAATCATATGCCTTGAGCCAAATGCCACCTATCTGGTGTCTTTAGAAGCATGCACTAGTAATAGGAGCTAATAGATGGATTGAAGTTCAAATAAAGCAAGATTTTCACCAGAAGCAAAATACTAGAAGTAATGTCCTAAAAACTATTGAACTATCAAGGTTATGCAATAAGCATGAGGTACTCTTTTGCAACCAAATTTCATGAAAAATTACTTAGGAATTGCCAGAGTGGACATTTTCCTTTAAAAGAACTATATAGGATTACTGAAACAGGAACGCCTGAAGTTCGTATAATGAGCAGTTTAAAACTTCATACAGATTTGAAAAGAACTATATTCAGCTGAACGGGCCCAAGGAGAGCAGACAGTCATATCCAAACCACAACATTTTACACCTAGAAGACTGTTACTAATTCCAGTAAATAATTATGTTAAAACCCAGAAGCGAAAAAACAATTCAACAAAAGCTTCTAAGCTTATGCTTTTGTGTGAATTTGTTAACCCGTATATCTAAGAATTCCGTGATAGTGTATAAAAGTGCTAAATAATTTATCAGAAACATATGCAATAACCGTACTCGGTGGCCTTGTATGAGGTTCTGGTGTGATATGAAACATCCGATAATTACGAAGAATTTCACAAATTTCTGCCGGTCGCAACCACCGATGTTGGGCTTCAAATTGTAATTGCTGAATGTCTGCACATAAAATTGTAATATTGTATTACATACGCATAAAAATTTATTCAAGCAAACTTAAAGAACTATAACATAGCCACAAAAGTCATATGCATCAATAAGAAAATAATTAGTTACTACAAAAAGGAAATATACGACTCAACAACACATGCCGTCGGCTATCAGCTGAATATTGAAGTCAAAGTGTCCAGTCAACGCACACATTAAGCAACCCATTTATCTCTAAAAAACCACTTTAGCTACCAAATATAAACTTTCCTTCAGAAACTGTTCGACTTTAGTCTATTTAAGCGAGTGTCTGGATTGGCTTACTTTGTGTTCAGTATCATTAAAAATTTGAAATCAAAATGTTGAGACTTTTTAGCAGAAATGATTTTCTGGTAAAATTAACTGAATGCAAGTGGATACTGAGTCATCTTTGTTCTCTGAACATGCTAATGATTGTTAGTGGGTATTGTCAGACAGACCCCCTCTTCCCAACCATTTCTCTATCTAACAAAAACAAAAGATGTATGTCAATCATCTACATGATAAATAAGTAGCATCTCCACCAAAAATGTTAAGGCGTCACATTATATCATGAAAAAGGTGTTGGGTTGCTTGAAATTAATAAAATCACATAATAGATGAAAGCCTTCAGTTTAACTTCCACTTTGAATTGCCATATGTGTTGAGTATGTAAAAAGTGATATAAAATTATATTACAAGTCCACGATAGCAACTAGCTATTTGCAAGAGTTCAAATCAACTTGACAAATGATGATTCCACAACCAGTGTTTCACACCAAACATCCCTTTTCCTACATAGAAATTAAAGTCACATCATTGATACATGCTTTCACCAATTGCATATTTCTAATTTGCAATCTTCACCAATAAGCTATTTACTGAACTACATCACCACCAATTCCAATAGACTCTTCTTTCAGCGGTCACATAAATAGAACTAATTTAGCGATATGGCCATTTTCTATGTTATGTTTGAAGCATTGTATCCTCTATTTAAATTCATTTTTCTTACCCTAGTTGTATGACTGCCTTACTAAAGTTATATTCATATATTCATGTCAGATAGTATAAAATACCACTATTCTGTCTGAATCCTACTTTTTTTTTTGTACAAATAAGGGTAAAATGCTGTTGTATGGCTGCTTTACTAAAGTTACATTCATATGCACATCAGATATTGCAAAATACCACTAGTTTGAATCCTACTTTTTTTCGTACAAATAAGGGTAAAATGTTGTGAGAACATGATAAATTAGTGTTTTATTTTGTCCATATTAACAATTATACAACAACAACAACCAAGCCTTATCCCACTAAGTGGGGATTTGGTCCATGTCATAGAGATTCGACAAAGTTTTACGTTGGCTGTCGAGGCCTAACACAACCCTCTCCTTTTACCCGGGCTTGGGACCGGCCTTGGCAGGATTCCATATTAACAATTATGACTTTTGAAAACTTGATGCCACTTTAATTACATTTAAAATTTGCTCAAAGAAATAAATTTGTAATGACACTTATAGTCGCTCTTGTCAGGATTCATATTTTTATCTTGTATTTTTTTTATCCCGCCAAGTTATATCCTACACTTTTATATAGACATATCCTCTTATTGTGTCCTGTCATAACTGCAATCAGTGTTCCTAACCCTTTTTTCTTTCAAAGATCCTTGCAAACCATGCCATCAGATGGCCTAGCATGGCTTCTAGCAAACTAAATAGCTTCTTGTGATTGGGCAACTCGCAGAAATCAAACAGCTTTTTGTGAAAATTCAAAACAAAAAAAATAAAATCCAATGACTATAACAAGGTGTTCAGCTATTAAGTAATATGTCACTTCAGTCTCAGGCTTCCACCATGGCCTTCGAAGTTATTGAAGTTCCTCTAACTGCAGATGAAATCCACCTTCCTAAGGCTTCCATCTCTATCAACCAAACATCATCTTCCATTCCTTGTTTCTAACAACCAGGCTGAAGTTTTCTTCCCTATGGTATTACAACACAACTTTACGCAGCCTAAACGAAAAAGCTTTCATGACCCAAATAAGAACCTGTTTGGATTGGCTTATCTGAACATATCTACCGGAAAAATCACTTGCAACACCATTTAGAAGAACTTATGAAAACAGCTTATGACATGCTCATAAGCTGTTTTCAGCTTATTTCCATAAGCTCTCTATAATAGCTTATAGATTAAACAAAAACAGTTTGACTTAATTTTATCATGTATTGTAGAAATATCCTATTCATAAGCGCTTATCTTATAAGCTGAAAAATAAGGTGTTTATCCAAACAACAACCAAGTTTTTAGTAACAAATTTGACAATACTAAGTTAATTCATCAGAGGAGTTAAAGAAACTGGAACTGTGCAACTGTAATCAGCTTTACTCATCAGATAAAAGCAAACTTATGAAAACAGCTTATAGCTTATAAAAAAACAATTGAACTTAATTTTATCGTTTGCTATACAAATAGCTTGTACATAAGCACTTATTAAAAGAGATGCTAAAAGTGAAGCAATACGCATCAATGATTCATGTCACTGACATCAAGACAAGCTAATTGAAGTAAAACAGTAATCAAACCCTAATTTTAGATTTTAACATAAAATAATGACAAGATCCAAGCATTGAAAAATGAATTAGCAAAGAAATAGATAGAAAAGTGACCTAATCGAGGACCTAAACCAAAAGAAGGAGGTTCAGCCATGGCGAAGAGTGAATCTGAGATCAACGCGAAATGTTCTTCGTCTTCTTCTTCTTCTTCTTCGTTATTTTATTATTTTCGTTCTTTTTTTCTCTCAACTCTCAAGTGACGTGACAAAGTGAAAAACTGACGCTGTATTTTTGACATTTATTTGTCTTTATTTATTACTACTCCCTCCGTTTCATAATACCTGTCCATTTTAGAGAATAATTTTGTTTCACAATACTTATCACTTTCAAGTTTCAATGCAACATTAAGTATTATCTTGTCAATAATACCCTTGCATATTTATTGTAGAGAGAGAAAAAAATAAAATGAAATAATAAATGATTAAGGGTATTATAGAAAACACACATATTTTCATCAAAAATAACAAAATTTATTTAGTTTCTTGGTTGCTGCAATTTCTCCAAAATTTCTCAATTTCTCCAAAATTTAATTAAATAAATAAAACTATTTAAATAAATAAAACTTTCATCAATTTCTCCAAAATTTATTTATTTAATTTTTACGTGAAATTGTTTGTCCAAATTAGTGTATGGGGGGAAATTGATGAAAGTTTTGTTGATGACAAAGAGACCAATGGTTTTGTCCCACGTGGTGGGTAGGTGGGTCAATTTCAGACCAATATCTGGAATTCCGGGACGGTCTCCATCTTCTAGTTAAATTGATGAAAGTTTTTTAAATTTATACAACACATTTTTTAAATTGATTAAATAGTCAATTTAGTTCCTAAATTTGGTTTTTAATTCCTAAATTTTTTTATAGTTTTGTCATCAATTTGATTTTTAAACTACTAAAATCAATTAGAACATCGTTAAATTTTGAGAAGTACATCAATTTAATTCCTAAACTATGCTCTTGTCCATGAATTTGGCCCTTAAATGAGTCAACCAATCAAATTGATGAATTACTTATAGTTTAGTGATTTTTAGTTGATTTTAAAAGTTTATGGACCAAATTGGTGAGAGGGATGGCCCTGAGCACGGATCGAGGGGGCGGTAATTCAGAGCACCATAATTTTAGGGCAATCAAAAAATATATTTTTATTACCCATATATATCTCATAAAAAAATATAAAATGTTAGTTGCTGACAAAATTACTGGGGTAGAAAGTCAAAACTAATATAAAATGTTAGTGACTAAATGAAATATAAAATAAAATTACTCAACTACATGTACAAAAAAATATTAATTACATTCATAATTTTAGCAACTTAACCTACGAGTCATGAGTAAAAAGCAAGTGAATTATCTAATTGAGGTACTAAAATTGAAATAATGATAAGGAGTGTTATGAATAATAAAGAGTCAGATTTTTTGCTTTTGTATATTAAAAAAGTCACAATATTTTACCTAGTTTGTGAGTCTCTTTTCTTTCTAATTCTTATTTTCTATGACTAATCTCTCCATCTCAATTTATAAAGAAAAAACCGATGGAACAATGTATGAAAATTGAATGAAACCAACACTTAAAACTGTGTTCAATAGAAGAAGATGGAATTGAGATTATAGGGTTTCTATGGTTTTGAGAGAGAAAGAGAGATATGAGTAAAAGACTTATATAATTTTATTGAATGAATTGGAATATTTATTTACAAAGTATATGAAGCTATATATACATCAAGTGATGTAACAAACTAGTGAAACAAACCATAACAAACTATTAAGCAAAGATAAAAACTAATTCTAACTAAAATGAATTACTTAACCAATAAAAACATCTCTCCATCTCAATTATGCAACTATTAACACAAGAACGATCAATTAATTGCCAAGAGCATAGGTGTCGTATACCATTGATTATATCTTCATAAGATAGGAGTATGTGTCAATTGCAATTGTCAAACAATTTATTTATTATTTAATAGTCAAACGAATTTTCACTTTTGAGGAATCAACATTGAATTATGAAATGTTGTGATGATATAAACATTGAAATATGATCCATGTGTGCTGTTTTGATAAACATGTTGTCTTTAGTTAATTAAACTTGTCGAGCGAAGTCTAGACTCTGAAACATGGATCCTAGCTTAGAGCTAATTTGTTCACATTTCAAAGATTCATACCTATGCTCTTCTTGCACAATGTCAAATGAAATGTTTAATAGTCTTTCCATTTATTTCTCTTAATCTTATCATTTTTTTGTGGATTTTTTTTTATAGGGCACCACTCTCTTGATTCGCCCAAGGCATCTAAATTTAAAGGGTCGACGTTGATTGGTGAGATAGTGATAGTTTAATGACTATATTGAATATTTACTTTTTAAATTGGATTTCATATCCTACTACGTTTAACTTTGTTGATAAAAACATTGCATTACATATATATAGATCACGGCTCGAACCTCTTACACCTTGTTTATTCACCATAAGTAAAATTTTTAAGGTGGTCTTGCACTTGAACAAAAAAACAATTATATATATTTATCCGGACACTTGAAACTTTATAATTGGATGTATGAGTGGTGAACGATGTTTATCACATCATTTACAAATTTTTTTTTTTAAAAAAAAAAAAAACATATTTACTAGCTTGAGAGTTGTGACCTCGCACTAGGCAATGTGGATGCTTGCTAAAAATTTAGTGTTTGGTATGTTATTTATTAGGAGAGAGGTCTTTGAGACCTTTGCTCTAGAAGTTTTCAAATCTGAGATCAAAGAGAAGCTTGCTGCTCAAAGGAAAAAGCAATAGGCTCTCGAAGTTCAACTTGGAAGTGTAATTATCAGGCAGGAATATATAGAAGCTCGGATAGCAAGTGTGATCATCAAGCAAGAGTCCATGGAAGCTAAACAAGATGAAAGGACCTCAAACATTAAGGCTATACTCCATTTTCTAAAGAATAAACCTTATGAGCTTCTTTTATACTTTGCTATCATTAAAACTTCATTGCTGATTGTCGTATTATCCCACAAAAACTACACAACAATTTCGAGAATAACATAAATTGCCAACAGTGACCATGATATCATGAATCACACCCAAATGAAAAATGAGAAATAAAATTTTAAAATGAATGAAAAGTGAAGAGTGAATGAAATTATTGAAGTATGCAAGACTTTTTATAGCTATAAAACGTTCCTAGACTATACCTACAGTCAAAGGAAACATGTATCTTGCATAAAATTCAATTAATCCACCGCAAACTGTCTAAACCTTGCTTATAACATCACAATCCACATTATGATATGGTTGGACAACAATATAACCAAAAATAATACACGTCTGATAATACATAATCAAAAATTAGTACAAAAATAACAACAATATATAAGCCGGAGTATCTTAAATCTCCCTTCCACATGGTACACACACTCGGGGGAGGACATACATGTGTGATGGCCCACAAGGATATGAATCTAGCTCGGGTGCCTCCTCCTCCTTCTCAACGTATGGAAATTCATCATCTTGAGCATCCTCAGCCTCGTCATGCTCCAAATACTCTTGATGTTTGTGGTCCCTCCTCCTAAACTTAGGGTTTTGACTCAGGCCCGTGGCCCCTGAGATGATCCAGATCCAACCCTCCGCATATGCTTGCTATAACCGCTCTCGTCTGGTTGATGCAGTCATTGTAGTATTGCCGCCTCTAACACGTCTGAACGTTGGTCCATATATAAAATAATCAAAATCACATATACAAATCAACAAAAATACACAAAAGTTTTAAAAAAATGTTTTAGGCACATCCTAAACTGGTTCGAATTATATAATTCGAAATGATGAATAAATTGTTTTGCATTATATAATTTGAATTAGTTCAAGACCCACATAAGAAAAAATTAAATTAAGGAACAAATGACTGAAGAAATGTGACCTTACCTTATGTTCGGTGGTCGAAAAGGCTTAAAATGTGATGAATATGACCAAAAATACTTCAAGAACCACACAATGTGTGGTGGTTTGGGATAAATTCGGGGAAAAATTTGTAATTGTTGAAATGATTGAGGGTGTCTAGTTCTGCTGATATATATAATTTGGATTATATAATTTGAATATGTGAAAAACTGAAATGTGAAGGATGTGTGAGATGTTAGTGTGAAAATAAATTCTCTAAAGATTTTGGTTTTGTATTTTTCAAAGTAAATCGTTTGATTTTATTTATTTCTTATATTTGTCAAACTAAAAGATAGGTTTAACTGTAATTTTGATCTCATTTTCACTATCTTGTGGAATTAGATTTTCTATTTTAAAATTTGATAGTTTTAATTGCTTCATCAAATATTTGGTCTAAAATATGATGATATAACATTTTTTAAAGAAGCTTTTAAGGAAATTTATTATTTTATCGAAGTTGATATTTCTACATCATCAGATCATGTACCCCATCATTAGAGAGAGAGGGAGCATGTACCAGATCAAGTAATCCAAATTTATAGTAAAAAATAATACCCTAAAAAATAAAACTAGGGATACAAATCTGAGAAAACTCAAACAGGGGATAAAGAAATAAAAAAAAAAAAAAAAAAACTCACATCCGCAATTAGAGAGAGAGAGCAGAGACTTTGCAAACAGAAGCAAGAGCTGAAGCTTCTGAAACATTCCAAACAACTCCATTACTACTTTTGAAAGCCTCGCAGAGACAAGACGGAGCACTTAGCAAGTGCAGATGACAATAATGCTGAGAATGAGTGAAAACTTTGATGCCATGAAGATGATAGGGTTTAACTCCTCTCTGATGTGGTTTTTTGCTTCAAAACAAAATAGAGGTGCTCTGCTTTTATTGTATGGTTAAAATAGAAAAAAATATGGGGGTACAAAAGAATATTATTGTGAATGATTTACTTACCCAAAATAAAATCATACATCCGAAAAAATATGACTGTAAAATAGGTTACGTGCTTCAGAAGAAACTGCAAAGAAAAATAGGTGAAACGGTAATTGACGGCTAGACCAAGGAATGGACATAATCTAGTAAAATTCTATTTGTGGATGTTCTAACATGAAAGGATTCACTTGACAACGTTGGATGGAAGAAACATTTGCAATCCAACAAGAAAGGACGATTAATTGAACTTTGTAAAGTGTTAGTTTAGTCTCTCTAATTTTTGTGCTGTTATTTCTCCGTTTTTGCTTTTCCTCTATTTGTACAGTATTTTACATTTAGTTTCACCATTTTAACACTTTAATAAATCGCAAGGGTGCCAATTTATGAGCATAAAAAAAAAAATATAATTTGAATTAGTTTTATTTATTCAGAATCAAATCATATCGGTTCTTGGACTTGGTGAGTTAGTTTTAAGTTCAGATTTTCTAAATTAATTTTATAAATGAGTAAAAAAAAAAAGAATAATTAACAATGAAATGGACAAACAACCTACTTCACTATTTTCTCACCGTATAAAATATGTTTGCAACAATTCTTATTTAGACTTTACTTATATAATTAATGTTACCTAAATTTTTAAATATTGTAGAACTTGTAGTATTAACTTCCAACCAAACTCCAAATTATTAACGTCTCACTTCCTTATGAACCATGTGTCAACAGTCAAAAACACATACAAAATACATAGGAAAGTATTGTTGGAATCTCCGACATTATCAAGATATAACTAGGCAAATCAATCTTTGAACTTGGTGGAATGATATTTGTTCTTTGTGGTCAAATGGCGAATCAGAATATGATTGAGTCAAAGACTTGTTCCGTAGAAAATTTAGAAACTGTGTAAACACGTCATTTTGGGGATACATGATAAAACTTTGTCATTATTAAAGGTGGCAGATACAATCAAAAGTATTTCTTGGCGGTGGCTTTTGAAAAAAAAAACTCGGGAGCTACATGTGTATTCTATGAGTGGTTTGTGAACCGATTGATTGTGTGCTTAGCTTAGATAGGCGGATGTCAATATTATTTTTTTATCGTTAGTGGAAGTAGTACTCTTTTCATTTTCCGTATCAATGAAATCTTTGCCATTAAAAAAGAAGAAGCTTTGTATCCATTTTTGGGACTACTATATGACAATAGACCCACAACAAGAGCCAAACATGAATATTCATTTACATAGAAGTGCTGAGTCCTGAAAATTGCACAAAAAGTTGAATAACAAATTTTGGTCTGGTGGTATTTTAAGTGCCATTCCTCCTTTGCATGTGTTGTCAAATCCTCTTGAAAACTATAGTTAAATTCTTTTATTTAAGTTATCCTATACTCAGGAGGTTATTCTTCAACTCAGGGATGTAGTAAGCTCCAGTTGCAACTTGAATTAAACCATTCATCTTGAGAGTTATCGCCCAACCTTATTTTTTTTGACACAGTGATTCATGGATCACAGGCATGAATACTTCGCTCCAGAATTAGTGAAATAAAAAACCTAAATACATTAGACACAACATAGACGAAAAGTAAATGATTTCAATGGAATTTCAGCCAAGTAAATTTTTCATGAAGACAGGAATATATTATAGTAAAGGCAATTCAATGCCACTGTACAATACTCAGTGTCCATATAGTTGTACATTCGTGTTGAAGTGGAATTGTTCACAGATGTGTATACATAATGCTGTGTTGATTTTTTTTAACATATTTGTTCTTTTTGTTATCAGCCTATTTCGATGATGATGGCAGACACACAACCGCAATAAACATCGGCACGATTTCTGATGATGAGCTAGACAAGACCAAACAACTAGAAGGGATCAAGCAAACAAATTGAACTGTGTACTCCAAATTAAAACCTTTCGAGGACCTGCTAACGCCATCAGATGGTGGTTTCCAAGTAAATTGTTGTTCCATTGGGCAGTAAAATTGGTTTTCAAACCATGTAAGTCATGCTAACTTGCATCAGATGTGAATGAGGCACGCTTAAAGTTGTGATCCCCCTCCTGCAATTCTTTCTCAAGAAAGCATAGAAATAGTTTATTACTAGCTTTTTGATAAACCAAGAGTCCTTCCTTGCTCTTATATCTCCGTGACCAAGAAGATAAACAACTCCAGATTCTTTAGCCTTGTGAATAAAAGACAACTCCCTCTCCAGGCTCTGTTCAGCATCAAACAACAGGGAATCGGAGGTTGTGGAACTTAAAACCTCTGATGTGCTTGCTTCTAAAACAGAGGCGCTTGTATCCTGAAAGTCAGCAAGAAGAGGAACCCCAAGTGAGTAAACACTCCCATTGGGGGCAATTAGAACTCTAGAACTTGAGTACTCATTCTCTGAATCAATATCGTCATCCCCATCACTCTCTAGTGATCTCTCTTGAGCCTCACGGCGTATAAACTTCTCTAGACTTTCAATCAGCAGCTGCTCAAAAGTCTGGTGATTTTCTTTTCGAACATCTTTGTAACCATATCTGTTGACATAAAAGCACAGATAGAAATACTTTTTATTAAATGATAACAGCTTATATTATTAATTGTTTCAATAAACGATCCGCTTAAAGTGATATTCACATGAAGCTATTGCACAAGTTATGTCTAAATGAAATATTTAGGAGCTCCATTTCTGGTAGAAGACATGACAAAAATGAAAGCGGCAGACGCAAAGCAAATAGTTAGAAAATTACTTTGGTAGTGAAGTGTTAGAGCAGCATAACTGGGTTGGTGGTTAACTTAAATAGTAGAAGAATATTTGGTTCTGAAATCTGAATTGATAGAATAGAAAAACTGACTATTAACACTCTTGAAAAAGGGTAAACCCTTTGTGGAATAAAAACCCTTTGGAAAGAGAGAATTCTCTCCCTTTTCTAGAGACATTTCCAATCAACCCTTACAAATTTGTTCTCTTTCACTACATTCCTCAGTTAATTTGCTTGTGAGTTTGTAAAATTTTGATAATCTATTTAACTTTTCCAAGGTTAAGCAACTTTGCTGGGGTGTAAAAATTAACATCCCCTCTTATTAATACACAGGCAAAAATGTAAATAATAAAAGGATCTGGTTACCTGGCAATACAACGAAATATATGATAACTTTTGAGGCAGACTCGCCGGAAAAGGAACCTTTCACTTTGAGGCACCACAGGAACCGGAACATACTTGATGCTCACAAATATGATCATGGAGTGAATTGCAGGAAGTGTAGTCAGAAAATGTCCAAGAATTGCTGGTATTCCTTTGACCAATTCATTATAAAGCAAACCAATTCCAGGAGCACGTATTGTCCCAAGATTAGACCCTAATTCCCGCATCAAATCCATAGACAATTTTTGCTTGACTTCAGTTTCATACTTGAGATTACTTCCATAATTCCACACATACATTATAAGAAACATTATTACAGCAAAGACCAATATTATCCAACTTCCATCTGTCACACTCCACAGAACAGATGAAAAGAAAGTTAACTCCAATCCCAAGAAGAATACTGCAAAACACAACACTATGATGATGTGTACTTGCCATATAAGAAGCATAACAAGGGTTACTAAGACAGTGGTCGTCGTCATCACCCCCAGCTCAGCAATTCCTGAAAGTGGAAAAAGGAAAAGGTGTGATATGAGTTCATTAATAATTAATAACATAGTAATAATGAACTGAATTCAGTGCCCAAAAGTCAAAGAAAGCTAAACTCTCCAGCCATGATCCCTCTATCTAGATTGCAGATGCAAATTATTGTCGATCAGGATGTATTCATTTCAAAAATTCAAAGTTCAAGATGTTCAACATAAAAGTCTTGCTGATGGAAAAACATATACATAGATTGACAATTTGGCCTTGTTCCGAGCTTACAGCCAGTTTTTTTGAAAGAAAAAAAACAGGGCAACAATAGGGTTTAGGGTCTCATGCATGGAGTTCTCTAAGCAAACCAGGTCTTCTTTTACAAGGCTCTGGTTGTATTATTGATTCTCCACTCAAAATAAATATGAGCGGGAGGTCAATGCTCTTCCACATAATTACAGTAAGACATGCTTTTGATGCAAAGCATTCTGGTCTGAATGTTGATATCAACAAAAATGTGATATTAACATTATCACCAAATTTCAATTTCACAAAGCAATGAAATATTGCTGATAAATTTTACAGATTATCTGCAGACATAAAAAAACATTAAAACAATCATTACCATAGGCATTTCCAATCTCATCTATGCTGGATATAGAGCAGACAAGCACCAGCGAAGCAGCCAGGAGAAACCAGTTTAGGACAGGGATATAGATCTGGCCCATAAATTTTCGGGAGGTGTGAATGATTTTAAGACGAGGGAAACAACCAAGTGCAGTTGATTGTTTTATACATGAAAATGTTGCTGTTGTCATAGCCCGACTTGCAATCAGTGCCGCAATGTTAGCAATGAGGAAGGTTGGCCAAAATGCGCCACCTGCAAACAGAGAATAGTATTACTTGAAAATCCTGCAATTTGCTGAAACAGCCAACTGTAAAGAAAGATAATTGCAACGACAACCCAGGGTTAAAATGATTTGTCAATACTTACTCGGAACAGAAGAATAAAAGGCCCGACCAGCATCAGCATGGTTTTCCATAAGGTATGCAGCTTGACCCAAATAACCCAATAGCAGGCACGGCAAAACAAGAAAGACAAAGGTAAGCTGCAAATTAGCACCATTGAGGGTCACATATTAGTACAAAAGAAGTTACGAAAGAAGCATGATACTCTACTAAATACGACTTTACCTGCACTGATCGTACAGAAAAATAGCAAAGATCTGCAAACATGGCTTCAGAACCTGCAACATAGTTCAGTAAGAATTTTAATATAGTTGTACTGGTTGTGTACTGCAATGGTAACATTTATATTGCATATTTACCACAAAAAAGAAGTTATTGTGGGCAGATAAAAATATATGCTATTATTACAATCACAGTTTCAAGATCCTGCATATTTTGTTTACCGGTTGCACACAGAAGACAACCCCCGAGAGAATACCATGCTTTAGTTGAGTTCCTCTTGAAGAAATAGTAGATATGAATGGGATTGAATGCCCTCAAGACACTTCTGTCATATTTGAGAAGATTGTATATCCCGATACCGGCAAGAGAACAAAACCATATGAACAAAGCAGGTCCTACTGCAAGTCCCACTTTACTTGTTCCATACTTTTGTACACTGAACAAAACAATCAGGCAGGCAACTGAAATCATCACCACTTCATCTGCATAGTTAAACATTGAGAGAAGATTAAAGCAACTATAGAGATGACCAAATCATAAGCTTATAAATCAGCTCAACTTATTAATATGTCCACCTGTCTAACCCCCTCATAAACAAAACTAAAACATGAAAGGCTTTCCATTCTCTCAAACCAAGTCAATAGACTTCAGTAGCAAATATTTGTTTAAATAGTTAGAAATTGTGTATATAGGACAGTTCTGCTTGTGCGCTATCATGTAAATATAGTAAATACTGTAGAACTGGAGTTTAGGTTCGATGATTGGCATCATATGCGAGTCTAATGACCTCTACCAAGTCGGTACGCATCCTCATAGTTGCAGTAACACAAATTTCCCCTTCTAATAAATGCTCAATTGTGTAACCCCAGTCTTGCAAAGTGACATAAATTGGTGCCAAACTTGCCCAATTTATCCACTGTCTTGTGAGTTGTGTCAACATAGGAAACATGCTTGTAGTTCATTTTTCCTAATCGAGCTAAACCTACTTAGTCTTTTCTAACACCTAGCGTCCTTGAATTCTTTATTCATTCCTAAGACTGCATGTGGAGTTTTTTCCTTCCCCGGGTAATGCCAGGATATTGCAGAAGAAACATGCGCACTTAAAAAGTATGGGATTTCAGACCATGTTCCTCTTCCTCCACGGAAGTTGATTGTTGGATGTCAGCGGATCTTTACATCTAAAATTGGTCTTGATGGTAACAATGTCAAACGCATCCATAACTATTACAGGCAGCGTTGCCCAACAGTGAGTGAGACATAAAGCAAATTCTGAGAGGCATCTGAAAGGAGACAGCTTAAAATTGGGCCTTTTCTGTAATAAAAGGCATTTATTTTTTTTCTACAAAAAACTAGAGAATGATACTAAGCAAAAAAAGTGTTCAGGCCTAAAGCCCTAACTTCACTGCCTTTTGACAAGCACAGGTTACAGACAAAAGAATTGATTTATTGGTTAATGTAATACCTTGCTTGATTGAATCTATCCCGACTTTTAAACCACCAACAGATGACAATACTGCAGCAAGACATGGATAGAAAGTGAGAATTATTATACAAAAAAAAAAAAACACTAAACAGTAGCCAAATGGTGATGAAAAGACCAGTTGTCCACGAACACATGTAACAAGATATCATTACAGGTATGTTATGAGTATCATTCCAAACACATGACCAAGGCAAGTCCGAAGAAATTTCAAAAATACACAAAGTAATAGCAGTTAATAACCTGACATTGCTGGTGTTACAACACCGTTAGCGATCACCATAGAAGTACCAGCAAGCACAAATATTAGTAGCGCCTTCTTCAGAGTCAGAGAAGACTCCAGTCTTTCCTTGATTTTTAATGACCTTTCAAGCTCAGGGGATGGCACCTTTAGCCTAAAGCTTGATATACGGGCATCTGATGGTAACTGATTGGGGAGAAGACTCACCTTAGCATGACGACAAATCAAGGAGTACAAGGCAAAAGTACCACCTGCACTGGTCCAAAATCATCTAGAAATTGAGGACGTAACTGTCGGAACACTAAGACGGTGTAAAACTTTTTATACAATGTATCCAATTAAATCACACGATAGTGCCACTTTCTTAAGTTGGTTCCTAAAATGTCTCCACAAATATCTTCATGTGGGCACTATGGTGTGATTTGATTGGATGCATGTGTAAAAATGTTTTACGGTGCATACAAATTAAATCCATTTTAGAATATTTAACTTAATATACCTTCCCCATTATCATTGGCCCACAAAACAATCAGGATATACTTAACCAAAGGAATCAAGATTAAAGTATACAACACAAGTGATAATGCTCCAAGAATGTCTTCATTATCATTTATAGGAGCCTTTCTAAACATAACACTGAATGTATATAATGGACTGGTTCCAACATCACCGAAGACAACACCAAGAGTCTGAAAAGCCAATACAATTTTCCTTCCTACGCCGATATCCTGCAATAAATTATTATGAAGACAACAATCATAAAACAGTTATATACAGATTTTTTATGTTTCACTACAGTTTATAATTTCATGTTCTTACAATGAGCAGCACCAGATTTTAAAGGGTGAGCACAAGCCTTATATAATGCACCAGTGAATTGTGGAGTAGGTTTCATACAATCCATAAACTAAATAAAGTTATCAACATCCAAAATAATAGAAGTTGAACAACAACAAAAATAAGCATCTATAGACACTATACATTATAAAGTAGCTTGTGTTGTAAAATCATTAGATAAGTTATAAAATTTGTGAGAGATAACGTGTACTGTAGTGAATCTGAATTCATTATTCGGTACATTGGAAGATACTTGGTACTTGTTTAATCTTCACCGATCATAGTAAATTATCTCTCTTTTTAGCCTGTAGGTTAAACCATGTTAAATTTCATACTTATTTTTCTCTTTATTTCCATTTATGAATTATGACCAACTCATAATATTCAATTAACAATTTATAAGGCTTCGCAAAAACACACATACATGGAAAGAAAGATTGAACATGAATTAGTAACACTAAATTTAAGATTGACTTACGTATTTTTCCATTCTGAAATTTCAACTTATACATGATTATAAATAAAATTGAAAACAAAATATTCTCAAGCAACTACAACTACTAAACTAAACTCCAATCTATTTGTCAACAAGTCATAGCTCCACTGGCAAATACCAAAATTGTTAGGTTGGACGCCGTGACTCGGGTTCCAACCAGGGATCCTCCACTTGTGTGTGAGTTTTCAAGTGGTTATTGTCATTCCACCTATGTACCAAAAAAAAAAAAATAAATAAACTCCACTCTATTTCTTTTTTTGGTCACGCACGTAAACTCGCACGCAACTGTGAGGTCCTGGGTTCAAATTTCAAACCTCAGTGAAAGTGTCCAACCTAACAATATCGCCAATTGTCAGTTGAGTTGGGGCCTGTTTGGATAAACAGCTTATTTGCAGCTTATAGCAGAAGTGCTTATCATGATAAGATCTTATGTTTGAGCTTACATAGGCTGTTTTTATAAATTTAAAAAAACAAAGATAAAATAAAGTTAGATTTTTTTTATATGCTATAAGCCGATTTTAAAAGCTAGTATATTGTAGAACTTAGGAAAATAAGCCGAAAAAAACTTGTGAAATATTGGAGAACTTATGAAAATAAGCTGAAAAAGGCTAGTGAAAATTGTGTTTTCATAAGTTCTCCCTAACAGTATAACAAAACTTATGCTAGTAGATAAACTCAAATAAGTAAATCCAAATAGCGCCCAAGTACAACTTCACTCGATTTCAGTTAGCATATCTAAAAACAAAATACCTCATAAATAAGCATTGCAACAAATCTTCAACATTCAACTCTAAAATAAGTAACAGAATCTAAAAACAAAATTCCAATAAGCAGAGAAAAAGAAAGAACCTCATAGTCATTTCTGTGAGCACCAGGAACATCAAGAGCTTCAACATCAAAGGAATCGATTCGAGGACCAGTACGAATGAGTTTTTGTTCAGCGTTATCTTCATCTTCTTCTTCTTCTGAATCATGTACATTAACACGTCCTCTGAATCTCAAATCGGTGTCGTATTCTTCAATATCAGATGCGTCTTCATCTTCATCGTCTTCATGAAAAACCCAACGTGATTCAGTTGAGTCCATTGAGAATCCACCGTTGATTTCATCACCACTCTCTTCTGCCATAGATTTCAACAACAGTTAGTTACTCTCTGGGGTGTGTGTGTCTGATCATGTGTGAGAGTGAGAGACATACACCAATGGAAAATTACTTGAATTAAATTATCTCATATAAAATCAAGTCTCATATTATTACATTTTATTTATGAAATTTATTACATTTTTTTTTTGTACATGATATTATTATTATTATTTGATCATGATCATAACAAAGGAAATTTATTTTCTTTTTTATAAAATAAAAAGTTTTGATGATATGTTGAACTTACGACCTCAATTAAATCAATTTTTATTGAAAAAGATAATCTATTTTGCTAAATTATATACAAATAATTCTTTATAGGCACGTCCAATTACACATCCTCTCAAAAATTCAATTAAATCTAGATTTATATAAATATTTTATTTCATATATCAATATGATAAAGTAGAATCATGAAAAATGATTGAACCTTGGATCAAATGATTAAAAAACTCAAATAACTGTCGTTTGTGTCACTATAGTGGTATAATGTCTTTATTCTACACCTTTTTTTTTTTACGTGTTGTTGGTATATGACTCAAAATTGAGTCTTCATAAAAGTGAAGAATCGTGACACGTTTTGGCAACCGTGTCACGATTTCTGATGCCGAATGAATGTTTGATTCTGAAGGCAAAACGTGACACGATTTTGGAAAACGTGACACGATTTTGACAGATCTAAAACACGTTTTAAGCACTCCATGACCTATTTGTTGTGTAAGCTTGGTGAATCTCATGGAAACCAAAGGAGGGAACTTTTAGGGTTTTAGATACTAAAGGTTGAGGGTCTTTGAGTGAGGTTCAAAGCTTCAAGATGTGAATCTTGGGGAACCAAAAGAGGGGGCTCTTGTGAAAAGGGTTGGTGTCTTTTGGGGAAGATTCATGGGGTTGGGAAACACATGAGTGGAGAGTCTTTTGTGAGCAACTTGGGTGAGTCTTGTGAAACCAAAAGAGAAGATCCTTAGTGAAATCAAAGGCTAAGGGTTGGTTCTCTTTTGGGGGTTAGATTCTAGAGTTGGGAAACAATTGTAAACACCTTGAGAGAGTGAAAATCATGAGTGTCTTGTTCATTGGTGAGATTGGAAAAATGGGTAGAAATTAGGATTGTTCTTTGTGAGCTTGTTGAAGCTAATATCTTGTAACCCATTTGTATCTCTTTGTAAGAACTCATTGATAGTGGATTGGAGAAATCAATCTCTCCTCCAGAGTAGGTCAAGTTGGACCGAACTGAGTGAATATTTCTTAGTGTTGTTATCTTTTCCTTGCTCTCTTTATCTTGTTTATTCCTTTTGGATTGTGGTTTTGCTATACACTTGATTACAGACTAAGTCTATATATTGTTGTTATTGCTTGTGGTTTATTTATATTTGGTTGTTGGTTGTCATTGATACTTACTCCACACATCATATAGTTTGTATTGATGTGAAATTTGAATCCCGGATTCACAACACGTGTGTTGATTCCTTTTCAATACGTTTATGTTATTTGAGCATCAAAAATACCTATATCATGTAATGTGATAGCGTATAATTTTATCTATATCTCGTTTACTTTTTCTATTTTACAATGGACATGCGTTTTAAATACTTGCACAACAATCCCTTAAAAAAAAAAAAAAAAACTTGCACAACAATGAAAAGTATCTTATTTTTCATGAAAATTTCAATGTCAAAACATCATTCCTTTTGTATTCTACTCCTGTTATCCTGAAAATGAGTTTTATGAATTGTGTGGATCAATAAACAGTCCTATAATGCTCGAGCAGCTACCATAAAATGGGACTTCGAGAAAAAAATGAACAAATAAACTAAGCTGCAAAAGCAAAACAAAGTATTAGTCTTATAACATTACCTCCTCCTCTATTGACATGAGCCGATAAAAAGTGGTGTTATTATTTTCCTGTTTCTTCACTTCATTATTACTTGTTTAAATAATTTCTTGTTTAGTAAAATAATCTTTGTATATATCGGTTAGATTAGGATTGTACTTCTATAATATAAAAGGTAATATAAAAAGCTGCGTTAAGTTTAAAGTATACAAAAGTAAAAATATTACAATATACTACTATTTGTGCAGTCTATACCACTAATATAGCTTTATTAACTTGTTAATACGACACAATACTATATGTTTGTTTTCATAGTATTCAAAATTATATATATAATAAATAAAATGTGTATGTGATTCAACCCTCAAGCCTGAACACACTAAATTATACGTACGTGATTCAATTCACAATCCTAACTGCACAAAAGGAGTGCAAATTTCAGAATTTGTCGCATAATTTGTGGATTGAGAACCATAACTATGTCAATAAGAGAATAAACGATGTACTGATGCATAATATTTTTACAGCACATATATAAAAATATAAAATATTTTCATTAATAAAGTGTGACTAGTACTATTGTAAAAAAAAAAAGTGACTACCTTGAGAAAAAAAAGCCACTAGTACTCACAGCAAGCAACACATTAGGAACGTCCTAAATTTGGCGCCAAAGTAAACAGCTATCCAATTGCACAAGCAGAAATAAATTTGAAATTTGGAGCGTAAACTGACGACTGCTGTGTTTGTTTCTGCTGTAACGGCTTGCTCAGCACGATCACAAGTTTTCTTCGCAATATCAACACAGAAACATGCTATTGGAACTTGCAGGTCGAAAGAGTATGTGTGTTAAGGCAGAAGAAAAACTTGCAGCACCTAAACAAGTAGAAAGTGTGGGGAAAAAAAAAAGAATAATGTTTCTGTCTGTACATATGCCACTGGAAGACAATGATTGTGGATATGTTAATGAACTGTCTATACTCCCGAGACATGCCCATCAACTCAAATTGGATGCAACCTCATTAACTTCATCATAGGTGCCAGTCTCTTCATTAAAGGAGTACCTGTGTTTAATCAAAAATAAACAATCCCAGTGAGCTACAAAGACAATTATCAGTAAGACCAAGAATGAACCGATCACTAAATGCAGAAAATAAACTATACAGATACTACTCAAGAGCGATTGAATGAGATGACATTGGTTTCTTACAGTTTAACCAGAGTTCTCAAGTTTGAATACAGGAACTACAACGTTAAAACTCTAGAGGGAGAGCTTTGCCCCTCATGTGATTCTTACAGGGCTTGAGGGTTGGGTTGCAATACCTAATCTTTTATATAAAGAAAAATTATCCAGCTATTTTAACAAGGTCCATCCAACATGGAATCCCAAAAATTCAAGAGACTAAGTTATCCATAAACAAGAGTAAATTCAACCGCTACCTCTTTTCTAGGATTCTCTTGTTCATATAAAAATAACATTGTCTATCAATCAGCAACAAACATACAACTAGTAGGACATTTTTCCATTAGGTAGGGTTGGCAAAAGGTGTCATGACACAGAAGGTGTCTCGTTTTCAATGGTTTGAGCTATAACTTTACCTAATCTTCTTCTCCCTCTAACTACTGGCATATTCTTATCTTAGACTAGCACAAGCACAATCATACATCGGTCTTTTTACTTTCACCCAAGATCAAGCTTCAAGCAAAGTACGAATAATGCATGGTTCTAGGTAGAGTTTTCATATAAGAAATATCTATCTAACCAGAATAGGATTAAGATTTAAACAACAAAGAACTCACATCTAAAGGCATGTTGATGTTTTAAGAAGGCTAATAAAGAAACTACAATTTTTTTGAGAAGGATAAAGAAACTACAATTAAAAACATAAAAATGACACATGACTAAGATGAATCATGATTTCGTAATACCATTTCCCTGATGCTGCAGAGCAATAAAGCCCTGTATTTGGATCATAGTAATAGCCCAAACTGCTGCTGTAATAATACCTGGACCAATAAATAACTGATGTCAGATCAAGTTTTCAACAGATTTTTTTTATAAGAGTTCATAAAGATAAAGAACAGATGAGTACTAAATGAACTTTTACAGCATTAAATCATAGGCGAGTATTGTAGATCACTTTAGATTAATTTTAAAAAAAAAGTATATGGAAAAAAAGTCATACCCAGAAGATTCATCATACACATAGTCACTTTGCAAAGCTCCGCCTGGAAAGAAAAATAGAACCGATTAAAAACATTAAAGATGAAATACAGCAACAAACTTGCCATTTCAGATGCCAAAGTTATAGAGGCAATGTTTTTACCCTCTGTACCAGAATTAGTGGCATCTGATGATGGTTCACTAACTGCATTATTTTCAGCTGTAGATGGCTTAGTGGCAGCTTGTCCATCATCATCAGCAAACATATCAAAATCATCCGAGTTCCCAGATATGCCTTCTTCTCTTGCCCTGACCAATTTCTCATATCCATCTGAAAGAGAGAGAATGTAAAACACAAAAGCATTAGTAACTGGTGCTCCTACAAAAACATGTAGCATTCCTTGCTCTTCAGTCCTTGTAAATCTATACGTTGATATCATTATTCATGGAAGATGAGACAAGAAAAATATTGAGATTAAATAATGCCTAGGACCAACTTCCCCGAAGTTTAAAGCTTAATGTGATGGTCCAAAAAATAGTTTTCTTATTATAACACCATGATGATACGGCAACGTCTTTCATTTCACATCTCGACCATAATACCAACACAAGTGGAATAGAATCATGTCATTAAAAGACCTGGCTAAGTTATAAATTAACCAGCATATTCCATCGTGTTAATAAAGTAACTCATATCACAATGTTTTGTGAGTCACAAAACATAAAAGTAAAGGTGTGAATACAGCAATTAAACATAATAAAAATAAAGCAAAGGCATGATGTAATACACTGACCTGCTTCACGCTCAAAAACCTCTTTATGTTCATGATAAACATCTGCAATAAACACAAACAGACAAACAGAAAGAAGTCAATATTAAGCATCATGTGGTAAAAACAAATCTAGAAGCACAGCAAGCTGGACAACACAAAGACAAAGGTACCATCAGGCTGTCATAATAAATACATGTCTTAGCCATGGACAATAGCTACAAAGCCCAATGAGAATGACTTAACTGAATTCACCATTCTCCATAAGTTTCATAGCATCCTCAGTTAGCTGGTCAAATACAATCTTAGTCTCACCAGACATTTTTGTCTTTCTATCACCGCTGCCTTTTAACCTTCTCAAGCCTTGTAAGACCTATTGGAAAAGATACCAATCATCACAAACCAACAAATGACCTTCAACATCCCTTAACAAAATAAGTATGTACGTAAATTCTACCGTCAATTAAAGTGATTTCCAATGGCAAGACTTTAAGAGAACACATTTAAATATTATATAAAATTAACAATGGTAGTTAGTTCCAAGCTAATATAACTTCCTACAACAATACTTTGCTTCTTTTATTTTTAAGAAAATTTGGAACCCCCTTTTTAAGCCAAATTGGGGATTACCGATTACCTGGTTTTTCTCTGCCAACCACGAGGGAGAGGAAAACAGTTACATGTCAGGTCTAAAGTAACACAGAATAGCCTACTATGGAATTAACAGCAAATTTCACTTTTTAATTTTCGGCGGTTCCTAGTTCCAACTTCAAAATTACCCATTCTTTACACATTAAGAGGATGAACAAACCAATAAATGTTTAAAGGGTATCAATTCCCTCAACAATGTTTACCAAAAGAATAATTTAAAGGTTTGCTTGGTTAGAGAAAATAATTTTTGTTTTCATTTCCTATTGTCACTAATTACAAATTAGCATTATTTTGTTTTCTCAAATCAATCAGACATAAGAATGAATCAAATGATAAAACATAGGACTTACTGTTTCCTCTGGTTCAAGAACATTTGCAATGCGCCTCTTCATGATTGCCACATCTTTAGAAGAAAGCTCTTGGACCTCCTCTTCATCATTTGTTGCCACAGAGCTTAATCCAGCATATCTAGGATCAACCTCAACATTATCAAGCCATGCATCCTGCAAGAATCCTTGACAACTTATTAATTGAATAAAAATTAAATAATCATGAATAAAAAATGAAAATACTAGAAAATAGAAATACCTCACCTTAATCTCATTATCTCTTACATATTCAACAAAGTTTCCGGAAGCATCAAAATAACCTTCTTCCCTTTCTTTATCTAGGTTGAAAGGCTCAATCTGAATCCCGTCTTCAACAAAATTCTCATTTTCCTGCCAACACACATTATTAATCTGCTTGCCTGCCTATCCTTAAAATGAACCCAATGAAATGTTCATTTGAACAAATTGACTATAAAAATACTGCCAATTTACAAAAGAATCATGGTACGAAAATGCATTTGAACTAAACCCAACTGGCTCTAAACTTCACAAGCATATAATTTACGCTACTATAATCCATTACAAACACTCCATACAACAAATACAAATTACTTTACAAAAAAAAAAAAATTTATATCCAAGCATTGCCAATTAATGAAATGTTCCAAGTGCTGAAAACTGAAATATATCAACAAGCTGTATACAATGGAGTAAATTCAAATTCCCAAGTAACAGCAAGTGCAACAACAGCAACAACCAACCAAGCCATGTTATACCACTAAGTAGGATCGGCCACATGGATCAAACAACGTTGCAATGTTCTATTATATATCATATTTTTATACAACTCATTAATCTCTAGATCTTTCTTAATAGTTTCTCTTATAGTAATTTTAGGCCTTACTCTACCTCTAGTGTAGTGATTTGACTACCCTCCATCTCGCACGCCATATAAGCATATTCTTATAACAAAAATCCACTCTAGAACATTCTTAATTCCATTAACAGAAAAATGTTACAAATTGATTATTTACCACTCACAATACCTTCCATTAACAGAAAAATGTTACAAATTGATTATTTACCACTCACAATACCTTTTTTTATTCACTTGTTCAAATAATGCATTCTGCATGAAGTTAATTTAAATCTCATGTTCTGAACATTGGGCCTATTTGACGATGAATTGGTTTTATTTGAGCTTATCCCCTGACATAAGTTTTGTAAGACTATTTGAGAGAACTTATGAAAGTAGCTTATGACAATGTTCATAAGATGTTTTCAGCTGATTTTCGTAAGTTCTCCAAGATAGCTTATGAAAACAACTTATAACTTATACGAAAACAATTTAACTTTATTTCATTCATCTTTTGCAAATAGCTTATACTTAAGTGCTTATCATAATAAGTGTGTGTACTATAAGCTGCAAATAGTTTGTTTGTACCATTATCTATCAACACAAAAACACAAAGAAAAACTTAAAAAACAAAAAACAAACCTTATATGTAACTTCAGCAACCTTGGAGATACCTCCATTTTCGTCACTGATAAGCTCAGCAGTAATTTGATTCCTCCGTTTCACACGCTCTTTCGCAGCAACGGCCGGGTTCGACAAATCATTCACATCCTCCTTAGCAATTACTTTCTCCACTATTACTTCAACTGGTTTCCCTTTCTTCCCCTTCGGAAACCTAACCCTCTTTGCTCTGTATAATAAATTCATGCATAAATTCAAATCAATTATGATAAAATTCAGTTCAACAAACTCATAATATAAATAATGGAATCGAATTAGGGTTTTAGATTGAAAAAGAAGAAGAAGAAGAAGAAGAAGAAGAAGAAGAAGAAGAAGAATTACGGTGGATTTTTGGCGGAATCGTCATTGTCTTCGGGAAGAGGACGTTTACCGCGGCTACGAGATGAACCTTCACCTGACATTGAAGCTTCCTTCCAGAGAGAAGAAGCGGTTCAACACTTTCAGCTTCTACTTTTTTTTTTTGACAAAACTTTCAGCTTCTACTTATTCTCTTGAATTTTCTTCTTTTTGGAAATAAAGGAAAAATGGAATTAGATTATTCAATTCAAATCATGGGTTAATTGCTCATTGTATATTATTTTTTTATTTTTTTTACTAAATAGTACATGTTTTTGGTTCCTTAACTTATTTTTGGATTTCATTTTGATCTCTAACTATAAAGTGTCTCAATTTGGTCCTATAAATCTTATGCCATTTACTATTTTGGTCTTCTCCGTTAATTTTTTTCAAAAATTATTAACCTTTGTCCACATGTCATTTAAGATTTGTGATCAATGGTTAGATTTGAATTGAGACTCGTCGATGAAGATACTTTGAATTTGGAGTTGAATATTGAGAGGTATCTGAGTTGTGAGATGAGAGAAATTCCAGCGGCCGTGATAGTAAATGTCCCACGGTCTCAAATTAGTTTCACTAATGTGGACATAAGGTACAAGATTACAAAGATAACCATCCTCCAACCATTTGTCATACCAAAGAAAAACCTCTCCTCTTCCAATTCTAGTCTTGAAACCGGATTTCAAAACTTCAACTGTCTTGGTAATAGCCTTCCAAACACAAGAAGAACCCTGATAATTTGTCGCCTCTAAAACAGAGATACCACGAAGATATTTAGAAGAAAGAAGGTTGACCCAAAACTTATCAGGATTATGGATCAATTCCCAAACATATTTGTCTATAATAGATATATTTGAAGCACGAGCTGTCCGAATTTCAAGATCCCCTCTAGACTTAGGATTGTCTAATCTGAAATGAACATTAATAATGGTTACATATTTTTTCTTCTGTAAATATTTTAACATTTCGATTTAATTTATAAAAAAAAAAAAAAAAAACTTCTAACTTTTAATCTCTGTTTCTAACTTTGATTTATGTATTTTTTTAAATAAGTCATATGTACATTTTAGATTTTTTAATGAGTTTTTATAAGATCTCAAATGATACATGAGAATTGACTTAAAAATAATATCAAAAGTAATGATAAAAAAAACTTACAAGAAATTAAGAATGGAATAGAACTTTCAAGAGGACTAAAGCAAAAAGATCGAATATCGGTAGTTAGAGAATACATAATAACTACACGTTTTAGATTTAAATTCGGCAATATCTAAGATCTACAACATGATGGTGGATTGTAGCAAAAGCTCATTTCTCTGCTAATGAGGTGGGATAGTGTACATGCAAACAATATTTAGGGAAAGTCTATACAGTACTTCGTGTGTACACTATTGGCCAAAATGATCTGGGTTGTTAAGGAAATGGACTTTAGCCTAGTCTACAACAATTAATTACCCCTAAGTCTTTAGCTAACGAAGTTAGGTTATGGCATGTATCAAATCTTGAGTGCACCAATAGTTGATGGGAGCCACCGGTTGTTTATATGCATCCTGCCTGACTCATAATTGACGCAATTTGTTGCCAAAAAGAGAAATTGATTGGTGTCTGGTCCCTAAAAGAATGGAAGAACTATTCGCTTGACGGTCTGGATATGAATTACCAGTCGGAGGTCCATCCACATATTATAGATCATGTCCATAAAAATTCCAAAAGCATATTTCACGTGGCCTCCTAAACTTAAGAGAATTTTTATGTATACAATAGAGATAACGAGCTTTAAACCTAAGATCTCATGCATACTATCCAAACCCCTCACACTAATAGACCAATCATAAAGACTTTATTTAAGGGGATTTAAATCTTATAATACTCTGAGCAATACATTGTTGGTGGAAAAATTAAAGGGTATGTTTGTTTTAAATTATATTTGTTGATTCCTAAGAGTAAAATAATAGAAATATATATGTCTATGTTGTTACGAGTTTATTAAATTTGATTCCCGGTTATAAAATGTTCCTGAGTACAGAGAAATTTTTCCAAAGAACATGGCGGGAATAAAGTTTCAATGAATATGAGAATAAATTCATATGTAGTTACCAATTATAATCTCTATTTTTATGGTTCCTACGAATAATATAAAGTTAATCAAACCTTTTTTTTTTGACAAAATAAAGTTAACCAAACATATATTTTCTAAATACTTGAAATAAAATTCTCATCTTTATATTCCAAGAAATGTTATTACTAGGAATAAATTTAGTAAAATTGAAACAAACACAAAAAAGATTTTAATTTTTTTAATAACGTGACATTTCAAATGACACTAATATTTCATAATCTTTAATTCGTGCATTGCCTTCAAAAAGGAAAATTTGCCAGTATTATACGCATTAAAATTTTCATTTAATCTCTTGTAGAAAAGATCATTTGATCTCTCATGATTATTTTTCAAAATCTGCAGTATATAATTTTATTGTTTGTTTTCCCTTAATATATTGTTTTGTTTCTATATGTCTTATAACACGAAGTATATCAAATACTCCATATTTTTCAATATGTGATAAATACTAAAAATAGGATTGGTTCAATTGTTAAAAAGACTTTGATCATTTAAATAAGTGAGCATGAGTACAATCTCCAACTCTGGTGTACAGAGGAAATTCGTCTTTAATATAGGAGAATTAACCTTGTATGCGTGATTGCTTTCTATAGTGAAAATTTTCACATCAGTTACATTTTTTGTTTGAAAGGTTAATTCATATCGGTAACATGTAACTTAAAAAAGAAAGAAATGATATGTAAAGATTTTATTGGCTCATGAAAAAAGTAATAAATCAAAAAAGAAATTATATTTGGAAATAGTATGATTGCTAACCGTAACATTTGTTTCAAACCCGGCCCATACATACACACCGACATTTCTCTGCTTATATATAGACACCATAGGCTACAACATTCTCATTTCAGTTCAAAATTGTTCCTCCATCATTTCAATTCTTTAGCGTTTTGGTTTTGATAAGTTATATATAAGTTACTATCTTGTTTCACATAGATATATAAAAGAGAATCACATCATTTTAGCAGATTCTGATTTAGTATGTTTAAGAGATAGCAGATCAGAGTTTGACTTCATATAACCCTCTTTCTGTACATATTGCCTTATATAGTTTATTGTATTTAAGTCCTAGTTTATTGTCATTAATTCTCCTTTGTTGTTTGGGATCAGCTAGGCTTGACTTTAGGGATTTTGATAGGAAAACTCTGTATATATGTAACACTGATTTACAATGAAAGATATGACAGTGAAACACTTTGGTTCCTGTCTTTATATGGCATCAGAGCAATTCTGATCCTAAATTAGAAATGTTTGCTGAAAATGGCGGACAAAAATGATTCCACCATAGAAGGTGGGATCAAAGGAGATCGAAATGCAGAAACAAAAATAGCTGGGAAGAAGACACCTTCTCCGTATGATCTGAGTTCGCACGACAATCCAGGAAGCGTTATCACCCAAGTCCAATTACGTGGTGAAAACTACGATGAATGGGCTAAGGCGATGAAGACCTCATTACGGGCACGACGTAAATGGGGGTTTGTCGAAGGAAACATAAAACAACCTGAAGAAGGATCGACAGAAATGGAGGATTGGTGGACCGTACAATCTATGCTCGTGTCTTGGATCCTGAACACTATAGATCCAACTTTGCGATCGACCATCTCTTATATGGAGAATGCAAAGGAATTGTGGGAAGACATCAAAGAACGATTCTCAATTGTGAATGGACCTAGGATCCAACAATTGAAATCGGATCTGGCACAATGTAAACAAGAAGGAATGGCCATGGTGAATTACTATGGAAAACTCAAGATGCTTTGGGATGAGTTGGCAAATTACCAACAAATCCCAATCTGCACGTGCTCAGGATGCAAATGCGGCATCAAGTCGAAATTAGAGAAGCAAAGAGAAGAAGAAAGAGTGCATCAGTTCTTGATGGGACTAGATGATGTGTTGTATGGAACAGTCCGCTCTAATTTGCTTGCTACTGATCCGCTGCCATCGCTGAACAGAATATATGCTACTTTGATACAAGAGGAGCGTGTGAAATCAATTGCTAGGACCAAGGAAGAACGAGGAGAGGTCGTTGGCCTGGCCGTGCAAACTGCTGGAAGGGCTAGAGGACGTGGTGATATGAAGGAGAAGAATGCGGTATGTTCATACTGCAATCGAACAGGACATGATGCATTAAGCTGTTTTCAGGTAGTTGGATACCCTGATTGGTGGGGAGATAGGCCACGAAATGAAACTAAGATGGGTGCAGGTCGAGGAAAAGGACAACAACAAACCAGAGGTTCTAATCAAGGACGTGGGAGAAGCACAATTATTCGTGCAAATGCTGTCCAAACAAATGAAGGAGGCCCGGTCGTGACAAATGCAGATGCAAGCGGGTTGACAGGTTTAAGTAGTGAGCAGTGGCAGACTTTGGTAGAGCTTCTAAACACTCATAAGGGAAGCAATACGGAAAGAATGACAGGTAAAAATACAATATGGATTGTTGATACAGGCGCTTCTAATCACATGACTGGAAATGTGAGATTTTTGCACAAAATGAAGAGCGTGCAAGGATGCCCGGTGGGTCTGCCAAATGGAGAACAAGCTGCTGCTACTCAAGAAGGAAGTGTAATTCTTGAAGGGGGCCTGCAACTTAACAACGTTCTATATGTGCCCGGATTAAATTGCAACTTGATATCTGTATCCCAATTGATAGATGATATGGATTGTGTTTGTCAGTTCACTAACTCTCTATGTATTATGCAGGACCGCACTTCGAAGACGCTGATTGGAGTGGGTGAACGAAGAGATGGGCTCTACCATTTTAGAGGGATTCGACATGAGAAAGTCTGCAAAGTAGGAGACATGTCTTTGTTGCATCTTTGGCATAAACGCATGGGACATCCTTCCATGAAGATTAGTCAGTTAATTTCAAATGTTGGTAAAAATAAGAGTGTGATTGAAAATAAAGCCTGTGATGTTTGTCAAAGGGCAAAGCAAACTAGGGATAGTTTTCCTTTAAGTGATCACAAAGCTAGTAGTAGTTTTGAACTAGTTCACTGTGATTTGTGGGGGCCTTACAAAACTCCTTCTTCATGTGGAGCGTATTATTTCTTAACAATAGTAGATGATTTTTCTCGAGCTGTTTGGATCTATTTATTGCTTGATAAAAGAGAAGTTTCACAAACTATATTAAGTTTTATTGCTTTGGTAGATAGACAATATGAGAAGCAAATTAAAATAATTCGCAGTGATAATGGAACTGAGTTTACATGTTTAAAAACAGAATTTATCAAGCGTGGGATCATTTTCCAAACATCTTGTGTGGGAACGCCACAACAAAATGGACGGGTCGAAAGAAAGCACAGACATATCCTAAACATTGCCCGAGCACTGAGATTTCAAAGCAATTTGCCTATTTCTTTCTGGGGTGAGTGTGTTTTAACAGCAGGATACCTCATAAATAGGACTCCAACACCTCTGTTAGATGGAAAAACCCCATATGAGATGCTAAATGGGCAGCTACCTTCATATGAACATTTGAAGGTTTTTGGATCTTTATGTTATGCACATAATCAAGGAAGGAAAGGTGATAAGTTTACCAGCCGAAGCAAGAAGTGTGTATTTGTAGGATACCCTCCCGGGAAGAAAGGATGGAAGTTGTTTGATCTAGACAACAAAAATTATTTTGTGTCAAGAGATGTAGCATTCTTTGAGAATGAGTTCCCTTTTGCCTCTATTGATAAAATTTCGAGTGAGCCAACACAAATTATCGAAAATGAGAACTATGAAACTCAAAGTGCAGTGAGTGAACATCAGGAGCTACCTTTGGAAGTGGAAATTTCTGAATTAAGGGGGGGTACTGATGAAGAGAATGTGCAAGAAGTTGGGACATCACAAGTGCTACAACAAGATGATGAACATGAAGAAATTAGTGAAGAAGATCTTGGTCGAGGTAAACGCGTGAAGAATCCCTCTGTAAAGCTGAATGGTTATGTGACATATAATGTACAAAAAAATGGTTATGAGCCCATCTACGAGTTCACTCCCTCTACAGCCGAAATCAGGTGCGCCCTATCCCATAATGCATTATGTGAGTTGTGATAATTTTTCAGTGCAGCACCGCAGGTTTCTTGCTGCTGTAAGTGCAGAGAAAGAGCCGAAAAATTATTCTACGGCCGTTAAAGATCCTAGATGGCGTACAGCTATGCAGCAGGAGATACAAGCGCTTGAAGATAATCACACATGGACTATATGCTCTCTCCCAGCAAATAAAAAGGCCTTGGGGTGTAAATGGGTATACAAGATCAAGCATCGTTCCGATGGGACCGTAGAACGGTTTAAAGCTCGACTCGTGATCCTTGGAAATCATCAAGTGGAGGGGATAGATTACAATGAAACATTCGCTCCTGTAGCTAAAATGGTTACAGTTCGAATTGTGCTAGCAGTTGCTGCAGCCAAGAAGTGGGAACTCCATCAAATGGATGTTCATAACGCCTTCTTACACGGAGAATTGCAAGAGGAGGTGTTCATGAAACTGCCCCCTGGTTTTCGTCCCTCTCAACCAGAGATGGTATGCAAGCTTGGGAAGTCACTGTACGGATTAAAACAAGCTCCCCGTTGTTGGTTTGCTAAGCTTTCCTCAGCCCTCAAACAATACGGATTTCATCAATCATATTCTGATTACTCTTTGTTTACCTTGTTTGATAAAACTGTGCAGCTTGTGGTTTTAGTTTACGTTGATGATTTGATCATTTGTGGAAATAATCATGATTCGATTGAACGGTTCAAGGAATACTTGAGTCGTTGTTTCCATATGAAAGATTTAGGATTGTTGAAATATTTCTTGGGGGTGGAAGTGGCGAGATCGCCTTCTGGGATTTTTCTCTGCCAAAGAAAGTATGCTTTGGATATTATTAGTGAAGCCGGGCTACTTGGAGCAAAGCCTATGCCGACTCCACTCGAGCAGAACCATAATCTCAGTCTTGCTCAAGGGGAGTTTCTTGAAAATCCTGAAAGGTACCGTAGGCTTGTTGGACGCCTTATCTATCTTTGTTTTACTCGACCTGAGTTGTCGTATAGTGTCCATATTCTCTCTCAGTTTATGCAGCAACCACGAGAAGACCATTGGACTGCTGCGCTAAGGGTGGTGCGGTATCTTAAAGGGAATCCAGGCCAAGGTATATTTCTTGACAGTACAAGTGATATGAAGCTGCACGGGTGGTGTGATGCTGACTGGGCAGCTTGCCCTATCACTCGCAGATCACTCACAGGTTGGGTCATCTTCTTGGGGAACTCGCCTATCTCTTGGAAGACCAAGAAGCAGCAAGTTGTGTCTCGGTCATCTGCTGAATCCGAATACCGTTCGATGGCTAATACAACTTGCGAGTTAAAGTGGGTGAAGAGTATTCTTTGCAGTCTAGATATCTCTCATTCTATGCCTATGCAACTCTATTGTGATAGTCAGTCTGCGCTTCACATTGCAAAGAATCCCGTCTTCCATGAACGTACCAAACACATTGAAGTGGACTGTCATTTCGTTCGTAATGAAATACTTCATGGTCAGCTTCAACCTTCTTATGTTTCCACTCATGCTCAACTCGCAGACATACTTACTAAAGCATTGGGTCGTGCTCCATTTCAATTCCTACTTGCCAAGTTGGGCATTCGAAATCTTCATGCTCCTACTTGAGGGGGGGTAAAAGAGAATCACATCATTTTAGCAGATTCTGATTTAGTATGTTTAAGAGATAGCAGATCAGAGTTTGACTTCATATAACCCTCTTTCTGTACATATTGCCTTATATAGTTTATTGTATTTAAGTCCTAGTTTATTGTCATTAATTCTCCTTTGTTGTTTGGGATCAGCTAGGCTTGACTTTAGGGATTTTGATAGGAAAACTCTGTATATATGTAACACTGATTTACAATGAAAGATATGACAGTGAAACACTTTGGTTCCTGTCTTTATAATATATGTATCCACATCCAGCGGGTAGGGGGGTAAGTTGTAACACTCAAACATCGGTATAATTATGTATACATAAATCCGATAAAAGTGTTTGTGCTTCATATGTTTTGTTATAAAAGTGTTTATGCTTCATAGGTTTTATTAGGTTGTTTATCTATAAATTGTTTGATTTTTTATATCACGAATGATTAATTGTTTGATATACTTGATGGTGCAGCCTAATCACAGGTACTATTACCCACAACCACAATATCCATATCATCATCATCATCAACCATATCCATTTGATGGTTCATATTTTGATAGAAGAATGGTGGAACCTAGTCATCCTATGGGAGCTGGTCAAGTTGGATATGATCGTTATGGAAGGCCTTATCCTTTTTATGATTCAAGGTATTCTTTCCATGGGAGAGTTGATCCTTACACTAGCTATCAAGCTTACTATGAGACACCATTATTGCCATTCCCTCAACCACCACCTCCAGCATCGGTTCACCCATTTTGGACACCATGTTCGTGCACTATTATGTGAAGCATTTTTAGTTTCTTTGGGTTATATTAACCTCTATTATCAAAAGAGGATTATAAGATATGCAATTTGGTTTTTTTGGCTTGTTTCTCTTTTTATCTTTTGTTTCTGTTTCCATGTTTTGGGTTCGAGTGCCTTTGTACTTATCTGATTTTCTATATATTATTACTTTTTTTTTTAAACGTTACGGTTGTTACTCCTATCTCCCAAGAATATTATTTGACAAAAATGTTGACAAACGCTTGTTTTACGTTACTCATATTAGTTTTTTTGAGAGGTACTTATACTTATTGTATTTTATAAGTATTTTGAGGCCAAATCTTAAAAATTTATGTATTAAGTTCCCTAAAAAATAAAATAATTATGCATCAAGTAAAGTTTGGTGCATTAATTCTTATCAATCAAATCCCTTGTATAAGGGGAGATTTCTAAAATTCGGCACTTCTTTCTTTTTCTGAAAAGGAATTTTTTAATTAAGCATTAAGTAATTCAATAAAAACGTATCATTCATCATAAATAATCAAATCAATGAGTCCTTTAGGGACTTTCCGATAAATAAATTCATAAATACTAAATATGAGGGCATTTATTCAAAAACAGTATAAAAACTGATCTTTATAAACAAATACTAAATATTAAAAAACTACAATCATTAAAGGATGTCATTTATTTATTTATTCATGTTTTTCTTTTTTATAAATAAAAGTTTTGATGAGTTAGGCTAAGGAGGTAAATCATGGTCATGGTTACGATGTTATGTTACAGTATTCAATCATCCTTATATCCAATCTTTGTTAACATTGTTAATGACTTTGTAACCATTAAATCTAAATGGTTTTTGCTCCAAACAAGGGAGATCGTTGGATCGCATCATTTGGCTAAGCATGCATCTCATCCTTTGATCTAATTTGAGTCAAACTTTCAAATTTGATGTATATTTCCTATACACCAAATTCCAATATAGCTTATAGTGTAAATATACACCTAAATGGTTTTTTCTTGGGTTTTGATTCGTCTCCACTTAATCCAGTTGCAGCTTAGCGGCTTTTATTCTACTATTTGCTCTGGTCTGCAAGTTCTATAGTTCAGAAAAATTATTTTTAAATTATATTTATGTTGGTTGTTTGTATTGAATTATCTTGCTTTTTGGTTCTTCTAACAGTTTAGTTTTCTATTTTAAACAAATTTAACACCACCAACATAGCATGAAGCAGAGTATCAAAATCAAGTATTGTTTGATGGGAAAAAATCTTACGATGTCACAGTCACTGTGGTTGCAGGTTGCAATCTTATGTTATTTTTTCCCCCTTATTTTATGGATGGTGGTGTGGCTAGGTTTGAATTCATACGCTGAAGATGATGAAGAGTGATGCTTTGATGAGAAGATGAAAATTGGACAGGTTTCTTTTCCCTCCACGTATTTATTTTTGTTGTTATGATTTCATTTTTGATCATTTTGTTGTGAGTTTATGTTAGGCATTTCATTTTGTCTCATTCTGTTTTTGGTAGGCAAATTCAACATTGTGAAGCTTGAAAGAAGAATGACTATATATGCATAGTTTGGAGAGAGATCGAGGTGATTTTCTGCATAATTTAGAGCTGGTTTTCTACATGTGGACTAATGTAGTGCAGCAGCAGTGTTTTGGTATTGCAGCTGCTATGTAGTGGCATTTTTTCTTCCCCGTGTTCTGATTTTTCTCTTTATGTTTCAACTGCACCGTATCGGTTTTATTTTCTTCTCTTTGCCTTTGTCTTCATGCGTTTTGTCTCAATTTACAAAAAAAATATTGTCTTTTTAACCGGCTGTTTGTATTGTTCTCCTGTTGCTTTTTCAGAATAGGTTGTTGTAGTTTGGCTCTTTAGTGTAGTTGATTTTGCTTTGTTTTCTTTGAGATTGTTTCTTATGTTCTCTTGGTTCTTATTTTCTTGGGTTTCTATTACTGCTACTTCATAACTATTGTATTTCATGTTGTCTTTTTATAATGTTCATTTAAATTTTATGTGGTGTCAACTATAGGTAATCCTTACAAAAATAAATTAAAAACCTTAGTGGGTTAATTGTTTGTGTGCAACATGTCAAGAAAGCAAATCTAGGACATAGTACACGGCCATTGAAGAACTGCTTGGGGCTGCTAATTGCATGCTTAATTTGTGAGTATAAGTTGGGAACTATTTGTTGATTGTAATTTTATCAGTGTAAGTCAACTGATAAAGGTTAATAATAATCCTCTCTTTCGTCTACAATTTTTTTATTTTTTATAAAGGTTATTCATCACTTCATAGATTTATCAAAGATCATATGCTATGGATTTTGAACAACTCAGTTGGACCAAGCATGGCTCATTCCATATCAATTTAAGACTACAAGTGTCTTTTATTTTTCTATGCTTAATTGAAATAAATGTGCCCCTGTTGGTAGTTATTTTAAATGTTGTAGAAATGTGAAATTGAACAGCAAGAAGACAATTTATCAATCTAACAATTAAAGTCTTTGTAAAATCAAGGATCACATATTCTGCAGCGCGCTATAAATGTATGTTGATTGCAAGTTGCAACTATATCAGTTTGTTTTGAGTTGAAAGTAAAAAGTAAATATTGGGATTTTGAGTCTATTTTGGCCATTTTGATCAATTTGTAAGGTATCAACTGTTTGAAAGTTCTTTCTTTGCTTGGTTTTATGATTTTTCAAGGAGCATTGTGTAGCTAATTTAAATTGATTTTGTATATCGAATCGTTGATAGAGCTATTCTTTTGTTGCACATGATTTGGCAGATGTGGCGCCAACATGCCTTCAAAATTATAGGTATCTCAACCAAGAATATGCATGAAGGAATTGGAAGCGCTAAACACTTCATCAGACAAGAAAGTACACTTTATGGCACATGTTGATAGAAGTGGTAGAGATTTGATGATCGTTAAAACAGCTTAGGGGACTTATGTTGATATTTACTATGACAAAGGTTTGTAGTATGGCAATTTGTGAAAAGTTATAATGAGTATTGTAATTGGTAGTGTTGGCACAATTATGCTGTCTCCATACTTCTTTCATTAGTAATGTTAATTTTTCATTAAATAGCCAGATTTGAATGCAAACTTGATTATTTTTTTACAATCAAACAAACGCAAACGTACAAGGATGAGGTAAACATAAAGCTTCATAAGAAATTTCTAAAGTGTATGATTTTTGAGATTTCATATTCTTGCATCCAACATCCACTCTACAAAGAGCCTTAACTGGATGATAAAAAGTCAATTTTTTTAGAAAACAAAAAGCCTTAACGCTAGCTTCTATCCAAACGTACCAACTCTTCAAACTCACTTAGATACAAATTTAGAGTGAGATTTCACAATCTGAACTTCTATCGAATTATGGATCACGTTAGTTATCTTAATAGTGTTTTTATGTGTTATTTACTATACATTGTTTTTGAATTGAATTCTTAATGGTAATTTTATCTATATCAATTCATGACAGTAATATATTTTACATATATCTCGCCCGTACGACGCACACATAAAATATTGAATCGTTTTATTTTCGATGTAATAGATCATATTGCAATATATCAACTTCTCAATTGTTAATGTTCCGGGCGGTAGTACGGATAAAAGTACTAGTTTTTTGTTAACTAAACTAGTCTTTATTATAAATATATTTTATCTGAATTCACAGTGATAGTACTATTTTGTCAAAAGTACTATTGGTTGTAATTTATTATCCGATTAGTAAAATTGAAAAAGAAATATATTTTTTATTTTGGTAAAGAAAAAAAAAGCAAAGCACAAAAGGTAAATCTAATTTTTTGAAGGGAGGTAAATCTAATTTTAATTACCAGAATGATAAATACGTAAAGTAGCAAAAAGAGTGATCAATACGTAAAAAAATACAAATCATTAAAGGAGGGGTTTGTTTTGAAGAAAAATGATTAAAGGAGAGTATATTGTTCTTAGGGGAATTAAAGGAGAGTGTTTATTTTGTACAAAAAAAAGAAGGGCATTTTTTTTATAGATATTATAAAAAGAAATATTTTAATAAACAAATCCTAAAAAATATTTTGGAGGTCGGTAAGTTAGTATCAAGCAACATAAATTCTTTTTGGATTATATTTATTTTCCTTTTTCAATTTTATTTAATAATATCAACCATAACAATTAAACAACTTTCATAAAAAACAATAATCATTTAAAGCGTGCCCAATACGCTTAAAGTTTCATCTTAATTAGTTATCATTAAAAAAATTAAAAACCCAATAGAAATTTCAAATAATATTCGTAAAAAAAAGTAATAAAGTGTCTTTGGAACGGTCAAGAAGTCTGATTTCAACCGATAAAAATACCAAAAAATTTAAGTCGGACGTTGTGATTGAATTTCAAACGCGGATTTCTCCACACACGTATGAGTTTTTTTTTTTTTTTTGGATATATATGAAACGAACGTGTATCTAAAATGGTAAATATCGGATTCAAGAGATTGAGATTAGTATTTGTAGTTGTGCAGAGAAGTTATCTACTTGGCACAAAAAGTGTTTCTGAATACTTAACACACATGCTGCCAACGTAAGTGTTTGGTTTGTTTGTTTTTATTCTCTGTGTTGTGTGTTACGGTGTGTATTCAATCTTTACATGCTTCACCAAACTCCTTAAAAACAAACCCCAAAATGAGATCATTACTTTTTTCAAATGCATCAAATCCAATTCAATTCTTCAATCCCTAATCCTACGATCAATCCATTCAAGCTTTTTCTGTCATTCACTCTTCTTCAATCACTATCTCAAGACTGAATTTCTCTGTTTTGTGTGAAAGAAACCATTGTTGTTTGTTTGATATGGTGAAAAAGGTTATAGAAAACGTGAAAGATGATGGAAAAGAGTTTGAAATGTTGTTGAATGAGATCCCTCATGCATCATCATCACACAATCTTGTTCATGATCATTTAATGAAACAGGAAAATCATGGTTTTGGTAATGGTGTGATGAATTTTTATTATGATGAAGAGAATTTGAATCAGATGAATTTTTCAAGGTCTTCATCAACTGTCACTACTGGAAGTGGTTTTTCTATTCAATCTGATCATGGTTCATCCTCAAGCTTGTTTTCTGATAATGGTTCACCAACAACACCATCTTTTATGGAGGATCTTAAATCCACCATGTCTTCTGGAACTGGAACTGGAACGGGAACATCGTATGGCTGTAGCCCCAATAACAACACATTCTGGTTGGATTCTAAGGACAACACTGAGTCAAAGAGGTTTGTTGATCTATGTGGCAATTTCAGTAAAATGCACATTGGTGGTAGTAATGGCAATCAACATCAAGAGAATGCTAGTAATGTTAATGATTTTACTTTTTTGAATCCAATCAATGTTGATAATTTTAATAATCATGATAAGTATGTGGATTTTGATGGTTATAAGAGAGGTTTTTTGGATTCTGATTATGTGGGGTTTCAGTCCTCTATGTTGAGAAGCCCTATCAATCATCATGGAGCTGAAAGGAATTCGGCATTAAGCCGAGATTACGAAGTAGCTAATTCATTTGGATCAGTAGGACTTGTCCGTGGGTTGCGCTTGCGAGACATTACGTACTCTCAATTGAATGGTTTTGGTGGTTCAATGGATTCTCCTTATCATAGAAGAGAGATGATGAATGATTACTATTGTAGAGGAAGTTTGACACCTGAGATTGTTACACCATCCTTGAGAAGAAATTCAGCTGTTAGCGATGCTTCACTTGGAATGGATTTCTTGCATGAAGTTTCAATGTCAAGATTGCCTTTCGATTCCCTTCGTGGTAATTCTAGGATTAATCCTAGAGCTGTGCCACCTTCAAATGCTAGAATCCCACAAGAAAATATAGATATGGATTCCGTTACAAGTGAGGGGAGCTTCATCTTACAGGGTGAAGGATTAATTTATGTTGGTGCAAGAGGTTCGGATCGATTGAGGTTTCAAAATGCCGCGCGTGAATTTGGCTTTGCTAAGTATCCACATAGGCCAGAACTAGACATTCAACAGCAGGTTGTGGGAGCATGTGAAAATCCTAGAAGTTCTAGGACTGGTTCACCATTCACTATGCAACCTAAGTATAATTCCCTGATGGAAGCTCGAGGGTGCATATATTTAATGGCCAAAGATCAAAATGGCGGCAGGTTCTTGCAGAGAATGTTTGATGAGGGTAGAATGGAAGATATTCAAATGATATTTAATGAGATCATTGGTCATGTGGTCGAACTTATGATGAGTCCTTTTGGAAATTATCTTATACGGAAGTTGTTGGATGTATGTAGTGAAGAGCAGAGGATGCAGATCATACTGATGGTTATCCAGGAGCCGGGGCAGCTTGTCAGAATCTCGTTAAATACTCACGGGTAGTCATGCAACTATTTTATAACTAATATGAAATAATGTACTTATTATCTAATGTTGAACTTGACCTCATTGTTCTCTCCTTCCCACAGCACTCGTGTTGTGCAGAAGCTGATCGAGACTCTCAAAACTAAGCAACAAGTTTCATTAGTCGTATCAGCTCTTGAACCAGGATTCTTGATTCTCATAAAAGACAATAATGGAAATCATGTTGTTCAACATTGTTTGGAATACCTAAGAAATGGAGATAACAAGGTATGACTTGTTTTTTTAAGTCTTTTTTTGAAAAGGATAGGTGTCACCTGCATTATGGTTATACACTATTCTATTTATGACTTGTTTAGTCCCATCATGCATTTCTTTATTAGTTAGTTTTACACGTGTTAGTAGACAATTTTCGGCCACTTTCACTTTCCAGACAAAATTTCTCACCTTTGGCTGCACTGCAAGTCTCCAAATTACCATCCAATCACCCTCCACCTGCAGTTACGTATTGTCTGAAAGTTCTGTCTACTAACCACAACTATATGAGAAGAAAATTACACTAAATTCAATATATAATGTCCCACCATAACTATTGCAAAAACTCCATAACAAATATTCCAACATAACACATACACATTATAAACAACTAAAGTACGCTTCATTCCTACTAAACACAACGTCCTAAGTCATAAAATGCTCTCAATATCTCTCGCAAGAAAAGCATGACCTTGATTAACTTGCTTTTAATGTTCAAATCATAAATAAGAAAAGACTACAAAAATCAAACAACATAGATAGGGAAAAACACCCGAGTGAGGAGGAAAGCAACATAACATGTTTTTTTAATGATAGCTTTTCCCCTTTCAATGGTTATGGAAGCTGACTGAGAACCTATAAGTATTACCACATTTAGTGTAGATTAATTTTCAAATTGAAGAAATCAACAAATGCATGCAAAATAAATAAGATTTTATCAAACACAACAACCATTCAAAGCTATACAGACCACAATTCTTGTATTTACCATATCTGTCATAAACCTTTCAATGCAAAAGAGTTAAATACATTAAGGAGTTAAAAAGAAGATACATAATATAAGCTAAGAAAACTTACAATTTATGAGTTAAAAAGTATTGCTTATCAGTTTGTCACTAAAGCACCAACATGACCTTCAATAAAAGATTAAACGCACTAAAGAATATCCTAAAGGTCAAAAGCATACTAATTTAATATCTTTTTAAGTCTTGAAATTCCAAACCAATTACTATTGAATGGATCTCTCATTAGCTTCAGTTTTAATATCCTTTTTGAAAATGTTTTGCACCTTACTATAATTGTTGAATGCAAAAAAAACATGGGAGTTAGGCTTAACCTTACGTAGTGATTAAACTCATGATAAAAAAAGTGCAGGGACAATGAAAGTTCAGAAAACAAAAGAGAAAAACGGAAAGGAAAAAGCACATTTTCCTATAATTCATTGACCATAGCGAGGAAAAAGAAAAGTGTCTCACAAATAGTAAAACCTTCAAACTTTACCAAATTTCAATTTAATTACTCTGCAAATTTCAAACTTTACAAAATCTCATAAAAACTCATTTCTCACTAAATCATGAAAAACAATTTCAAAGACCAGATCACAACAATCTTCACTCTTCAATAACTTTATCAAAGCTAATAAACTTCTTATTCCTCTTAATCATTATCTCCTACCTTTTCTATTCCCTTAGTGATGGTTAGTCATAGCAGTGATGGTGTAAGTGACAATGCTATGGTTACCGGCTTCCAATGCATAAAGGTTCAACATTTTAGCTCATTTTGCTTATGATAGTTTGTGATGATTCAAATTAAATTCTAGGGTAAAGGGCTTATGTGGTTTAGTTGATTTAGGCATGTATGTTTGTCACAAATGTATTTTCTTTACTACTCAAAATTGGAGTTTGATGAAGTCAGAAAGAATATATCTGTGCAAAATTTGATATTTTGTTGCAAAAAAGTTAAACTTCTCCTGTTCTTTGCATTGACAGTTTATCTTTGTTGCTGCTGCACGACATTGCATCGACATTGCAACTCATCAACATGGATGTTGTGTTTTACCAAAATGCATTCGCTATTCAAGTGGGGAGCATAGACAAAGACTGGTTGCAGAAATATCTGCTAATGCACTTTTGCTAGCTCAAGATAAATATGGGTAATTATCGAAAGCATGTTTCTTAAAAATATAAATTTGTTACTTAATTTTTGCTTTTAAGAATATCCACTATTTGTCTACAAACATATTTTTTTCAGAAGAAAGAATCTCAGTTTTATGGGGTCTCTAAAGTAAACTCATAGTTTATAGAATAAAATATTACATATTTCAATCGTTGGCTGAAAAAAATCAAGTATTGATATTTTAATATTACATCCATAATTTATTTTGATAATGGTCAAATGGTAGAGATATCTTACCTATTTTCTAAAGTGAATTATTCACTTTAATAGAGTATGGTCCATAGTTATCACATGTGTTATTAAATTATTGGGATCCGGCTCCTTTAAAGTGAGAAACACAACTCACTTTACAATTAAAAGTAGATATTGTAGGTAAATCATAACAAATCATAGATCTGTTGAAATAACAATCATTGAATTTCTCATTTTACCCTTTACTCACTTTAGAGGATCCAAATTATGAAATTCCTTAAACCATTTTACGAAACAATATTCATGTTTTTTTTTTTGTATATTTTGGGAATTTTAGTTGACAAATCAATTCTCGTTGATCATTTTTATTGTCATTTTGAATTCATGTTATACTTTCAGACTATGGGATAAAGTCTATTTACTTTTTTCACCCTTTGATCTCTTGATTGTTCAGAAACTATGTTGTTCAATATGTCTTGGACTTCAGAATTCCATCTGCTGCCACAACTTTGACTCGGCAGTTTGAAGGCAATTATGTGCATATGTCAATGCAGAAGTTTAGTAGTCGCGTGGTTGAAAAATGTCTGGTTGTATTCAACGATGAGAATCGGGCGAAAATCATTCATGAACTGCTTTCTGATCCTCACTTTGACCTATTGCTTCAAGATCCACATGCAAATTATGTTATTCAGAAAGCTCTTCGGCATTCCGAGGTTTGTTCACACTCTTCATTTCCTACTTCATATCTCTAACAAGTGCATGTGCATGTCTTAGCATTTTGGGGCTTGATCAATGAACATTATGGTTTCTCTTATCTAGATTTGACTCATCTAAAGTGAGCAACCTATTTTAGAGTTTTAGAGTATAAAGTGTGTATTATCCGTTCATTTACAAATCAAAGATAAATATATGTATGTGTATGCACATTTATAATAAGTGATGGTGTGTTCAGTGTTGAAATATCAACTATCGATTTCCTTACTTTACTCTCTGCTTGTTTTAGAGCAGCGAAATCTTTATCATATAGGTTTGATATTTGTGTTTTTTTTTCTTTTCTGATATGTTTTCTATTTACTTCTAAACTAGGGTCATGTGTATAATTTACTGGTTGAAAAGATTGAGTCCTACAAAGCAATTTGTCGAAATAGCCCGTATTCCAAGAAGATTTTCTCACATAAGCTTTTGAAGAAATGATGTAAATTATCCCTTGGCATTGATCATTTTGGAGTATGCTACTACAATTATTTGCATGTTATTTAACTGTAATTTGGATGCTAATAACCATACCAATTAGCCAATCTAATTAGAATTGGTCATGTATCTATCTATCTGCTCAGCCAATTGTTTTTGATAAAAATCAAGGATTAGACAATTTTGCTCTCATTTAAATTAAAAAAGTTGTTGTACTATTTTGTTGTCTTGTAAGCTGTTGGATTTTATTATCAGGTTAATTAGATATTCTCATTGACTGAGAATGGACGGTGTGTAGTGATAGGGTGTTTTGTTGTCATTGTAAAAACTTCTCGGCTTCTTTTGTTTTGTGCAATATGGAATGAATGATGTTGGTTCATTAATTGCATTTGCATTTTTCCATGCTTCCCTGTCTTGTTATTTAATTTAGAATTAGTATGTGAGTTAAAGTCATGTCATTTCTGCTCTTCTGATTAGAGGGTGCGCCGGCCGAGGGCAGACAAAAAGATATGCAAGTGGACAACATATTGAAATTATGTTATATGAGACATATATTCGTAAAATCATTTTGTGACAACTTTTGAAAACATTTCTCTTATATTCACTCTATTGTTTTTCACCATTAATAAGTGAGAGAAAGACTCCTATCTATCATGTTATATATAAATATCATTACTCATGTATATAACAACAACAAGGATGTTGACACGCTTATGTGATTCTCCACCACTGGCTTCGACCCTCTGTTTATCAAATAAATAAGAGTGAAGATCTATTTTGGTCCTTGACAAAAAATTTAGAACCCAATTTTAGTTTTAAAAAAATAAATTAGAACACTTTAGATCTTTAATTGAATCCATAAAAAAATTGGTTTTTTGCTAACTTGAATTTTCCAAATACACATGATTAGTTTTATTGAAAATGAGTACGAGTAATTAAGAAGAGCATAATGTCCCGTGAGCATACCTCAGTTGGTAAACCCCACTTATTCATCTTATAAGGTGAATTTCAGCCATTAGGCTACCTGACTAAAAAAAAAAAAAGGTATAATTTTCTTTCAAAAAAGAAAGAGTATAATTAACAAATTATACATTCAAAATCAAAACGACGATAATAGAAACACGTCTCTTTTATTTTATGTCTTTGTGCAAAAATAAGAAAATACAAGTAGATAAAAATAAATGAAAGATAGCTTTTTTTTTTTTATGCTCCTCATATCGTTTCAAAGTTTTCAATGATATAATTTATAGTTTGTCCATAAAATAATAGAACGTTAGAAAATATTATGCAATTATTTAAAAAAAAAAATCAAGTATTTGATGGATAATAGAAACATAATACATAAATTTATTAAGACTTAAAATTTACGACCACTTTGTATTTCTAACATCTATAATATTTATTCTAATATGATATGCATAACTCATGAAATATGTATTGTATGCAAACTATATTGGTGGTTCTTAGATGTAACTAATGCCATTATTGGTGATTGAGATGCATGACATCAAAAGTCATGTTGAATATATGAGAACAAAAGAAAATCAACTATGCATGATTCATCTAATATTCAAAATGATTTTTTTAAATTTAAAATGAATAATATATTCATTGTGTTTTTATCTTTTCTGCATGCATTTATCAAGGTTTGGTTGATTTTTATTTGAAAATCAGATTTATATGCATATGTTGTTCTTTACTTTGACCGATTGTACATGTAGTCATACATATATTATTTTTTTTACAAGAAGAAACTTATTGCATTTTATTTATAATAATAAGAGATATCATATTTATATGCATATGTTGTTCTTTACTTTGACCGATTGTACATGTAGTCATACATATATTATTTTTTTTACAAGAAGAAACTTATTGCGTTTCATTTATAATAATAAGAGATATAAAAGATGGAATCTAATATGAATACGAAAACTAACATGACACTAATCCACTCTAGCGAAACTATGAACGACTTTGTTGATTTGTCTCCTAATAAACCTAATATCAGATGTTACTAAATCAGAAGCTAGCACACATCAACAATCATTGATCAATGCACTTTAATTAGAGACATCACTCTTACCACCATAAATACTATCTACCATAGTTTTGTAATCAAACTCAAAATCCACAATGCTCAACCATCGCAGACCCAATGAAGCATTAATTCATACTTATATTATTATACATTAATAAAATGTTTTTTTTTGTTTTTATTTTCAACTTAAGTTTTTATCTTCACTTTCACACATCAAAAGATATTTGTTCAAGCTCCACCATTTTGCACGAACATACAATTCTAACTTATGATTTTTTTTGTCAAATAGTTTAGTGATTAAAATTTCACTTTTAAAATGAATAAGTGGGATTCGAGTTCGAACATTAATCCCTACATATACTCCCTCTATCCTTTGTTATAAGCTCATTTGACTAATTTCACACACACTAAGAAAAATTGGCAGTGTAGTTAATATGTCTAATTTATGTGTGAATTTTATTAATTTGTCCTTTGTTTGTACGCGTATTTAATTTGACTTTTTATATCTGAAGACAAATTAGTAGGAATAATTAGAGGTATGTTTAGAAAATAATAATAAATACATCTAATAATTTATATGAAGACAAAACTTCTTTTTAATTTTTTTTTATAATTAAAGACAAATAAAGTATAATGCAATATCCTTAACAACTGAGTTAAGTTTAGGTATAAATTATGATATATTAGAAGCTACCGTACTCCCTCAAGATTATCAAGACAAGATAGTACATGGGTACCATTCACATGACAAACATTTCTATGGACAAGAAAAGAAGAGGACTTAAAAAAAAAAAGCAACACAAACCAGAAATATTGGTTAGGCACGTGCGTAGGGTAGAACTAAATGCAACCGGACACGTGTCAGTCCCTAAAAGCAAAACTGATTGTGGACCAATAGAAATACAGTAACTGATCGGATCTTAAACACTCACCTCCCAACCACGAACAATATTTCCATGCCACGTGTCGGTTTCTCCGTCATACCTAAATAAATTAAATAAAAAATATAAAAATAAAATTGTTCGTGCAAGTTGAAGTAAGAAGAGTCTTCTGGAATCAAAAACAAATCCCATCCCAAACAACGCGAAAAAAAAAGCTTCCAATAATCACTTCTTGCTCAAATCACGTTTTGGTAACTAACTTCACTTCCTTCTTCTTTGAACAAAACTATCTTCTAACTCAGCTTCTTTGTACTATTTTTTTAAGTTTAATTTATGATTAATTATACTTAAGAGCTTCTAATTCACTCTATTTATATCTATGAGATTCACTTGCTTTTATTGTGTTATTATTACTAATTACTAGTTAAATAAGTTAGTAGTTATTTGTTCATGCTTTAATTTTATTTTAGTTGCTGTGATTTTCACTCTTTTTTAATTTTTGTAAATTTTGATTTGATTAGAACGTAGAAATCTGGTTGATGTAGTGTTTGGATAATAAGGAAACGGTGAAAATGAATTTCCAATATTTTGGATCTTAAATTTTTGTTTGTTTCTTTGCTCATTTTATTTTCTAAATAATTTTTAACATCAATTAATTTATGCGCGTATTTGGTTTAACTTATTTGAGGTTATTTAATGCTATAAACATTTGCTAGACTGTTAACTTTTTTTTTTTGGTGAGAACTTATGAAAGAAGTTGTTTTCAGCTTATTATCATAAAAAGCTTATAGCTTATACAAAAGCATTTTAACTTTATAAGTTGGTTATCCAAACAGGCCTATGTTGTAAGTTGAAGTTGCTTGAACCTAGTAATATTTATTAGCTATGCTTCATGCTTAAAGTTATGAAGATTTTTTTTGCCATTTTTATTATGGTTACCTTTGTTTCATGTTTTTATTGAAAAATAAATATAGGCTTAATTACAATTTTGGTCCCACTATTTTCACCATTTTGAGGATTTGGTCCCCCTATTTTAAAATCTGACAATTTTGGTCTTCCACATATTTTTTAACTAAAAATTGGGGATGTGATATGTTTTAAATGAATTGGTATATGATGTGATGATGGAAACATATCAACATCGATGAAATTGTTCTCTTAAAAACTTAATTGAAAACATATCATATCACCATATTTTAGACCAAATATTTGATGGAGGGACCAAAACTGTCAAATTTTAAAACAAGGGATCAATTCCGCAAAATGGTGAAAATAGGGAGACTAAAACTGCAATTAAACCATAAATATAGCATTTGATAATTTCGTAGCTTTCCTTAGCTGATGTATGTTGTTTGTCAAACTGGTCTATAATTGGTGAAGGTTTTTACCAGGCCCTACTTTAGCACAACGATAAAAAGTTTGTACAGCTTATGAAACTTAAAACGGGAAAGTTTTGAATCATATTTCATAATCTAGAGATACCTAAAATTTCAACAGTAGTGACAGCTTTGTATTTTTTGGACCGAAAAGGTAGTAGCAGATTTATCTAAACCCTTTGACAAATTATTTTTGCACGTAAGTTTTCGAAGATCACACTGGTTAATAGAGATCGTGGGATCACTCTAGACTCATGGCTCTTAACAAGTCAACTATAAGTGTTAACCTAACAATAAGAATTCACGGACGGTTATGAACTGTTAGTATAATCGATGGATGCTATTCATAATTTCTGAACACAGTGGATATGTGAGTGCTGATTAGTTTAGAAAGTGATTTAGAGATTAGATGTTGAAATTACTTTACCATCAGCGATGCTATATTAAAATCATGTTTGAGTCGTAAGTGTTTCCGTTATTAGATCTGTAGCACCTGACACACGATATAATTGGCATAAAACTTTACATGTGATTTCTTTCTTCATTATAGAAATTGTTTTGTTCCTTAGTTGGCGTTTCCAATTTGTGACTTCAGATATGTTTATGATTGGTGTATTCCATGATTGAAAAATATCTTTGATGACAGGTTTGCTTAATAAACATGACATTTGATCAAACCTTGAATGTATCATTAGTGGTGGATAGAAGATCCGAGAGGAATGTCAAACATCTGTATGTTTGAGGTATGAACTATTGTTAAGTACTCCAGTATTTGAAATACAATATTACTTTGCGGTTTTGCCACAATATACTCATAAAGCACCATAATTGTTTTTATTGTCTCCACTTGAAATTCCAATCTTAACACGATGCAGAACATACAACCGGCCCTAATTCGTTTCCATATAGGACCACGAATACGATGACATTTTTCTTGAGTCACCTTTGGACTCTGCTCTCATACACTTGTCATTCTTCATTCAAATTCAAAAGTGCATTTTTTATCCCGAACTTGTTAAGATGGTCGGTAAATGTCATTCCTCAAATTCCTCAATTTTTTTATCCTGAACTTGTCATTCCTCAAATTCTTTTAGATGACCTATAATTGAGAAATCATATAGGTTAAAGATTTTCCCGCTTAATTAGAGATTGTTTCTCTTTATCCCTGTAAGGCTGTAACACATTCATCGAAATGATTTTCCTTTCTTTGGCATCCCTGTGATGTCATATATTTAGCGTTGTTCCCCAGTGAGCATTTCTATGTACATTTTTAAAATAATGAAGTCAACATTGAGCAGTATGTTGAGCTGGAGGAATTGTCACAAGTATGCCATCCTATTGCTAATGCTTGGTGGCATATCTTGGAGATAATTGAAGAATGTGTATTTGTTACTCGTATAATGTTAACCATTCTGTAATCTTTTTGATGATATATATTAGTATCTGATTCTGGACTTTATTCGATGTTTTCATTGCTGTACTGATGTTAATCACTAGCATAATCTTATAAGCAGGCTGTTGTTCAATCCAAGTTCAACGTGCGAGGGATTCAGAAGTGGCTTGGTAGCTATTAATAACTCCAGACACACTGCCCTTGGTGGGTGTAGCTGATGTTAATATTAATGTGAAGTATACAGAACACAATCCTTGTTAAATGGTAAACTTGAAACTTATATCAGTGTACCTTCCTTCTACTCTTTGCTTGCAACAGTTCCACTTTTTTCCTATCTTGCTCAAGTCGGTTCTTTAATAATCCCTTTTAACTGGCCATCCCTGAGTTAAACTTCCTTGAGGTTCAATTTGAATCTTGGTATGATATGGTTCCGAGGTCGATTTTTGACCACAAGGTTATTCAGAAACCTTACAGGGTAAAATTTCCCTCTTATAACAAAATAAATAAAAACAAACATCTTCTGAGTATGCATTATCATATGTTATTTCCTTTTTACTATATGATAGAACCTTACAGTGTCGTTCTATCCATGTAGTCGACCCCACTTAGTGGTTTGGTTGTTGTTGCTGTTGCATTTCCTTTTTACTGCGTAGTGGTGGGTTGTATTTTTGTTAGATTTTGACCTACGTACTAATTTGATGTTTTCTATTTATCTCTTTATTGGGTTTGATTCTACGTTTTTATGGATTTGTCATTTTATGCCATGCCAAATTACATAAGTGATGTGCTTAATATATGTGTTTGTGTTACAGTTTGAAGATAACGAGTGGGGTGAATTTGATGAGAATGATGATCTCCAAGTCCCCCATTCTGGTAGCCAACACAATAATCAGCTTGTAATAGAGGGTGATGGCTGTAATAAATCACTTCACGAGTTTGATGGTATAAAGAGTAGTGGTAATGTTAGTAGCTATGGAACTCTGGGTAGAGAGGAATTATACTTGCAAAATATGACCCAAAATGAAAGAATACCAGAAAAGGGTTCATGGTCGGACACACCCGAGGGTGTATTTTCGTCATGTGATGGTGACTCATACAGAGAAGCAAAAGGGCCAGCTTCAGATAACACAGGCATGTCTGACCACTGTTTCAAGAGCAGCAATATAGATTCTGGTGGTAGCGAGCTTTGTGCAGATGATACCATCTTGGAAGACAAGTGTGTGGTGGAAGATGATAGTGCGTGTCAATATCCAGTAAATCACATATCTCAAGATGATAATGAACTCAGTTTTCTTGAGAATGATGGATGGTTGGATATAGGAAACTTAGAAGATATTGACAGGATGTTGTAAGAAACCCTCCGATTTGATAGAATTTTCTCCATCTTTCCCTTTGTCTGCAAAATTAATAGATTCATCGCAATCATCATATTAATATCTAAATGTCACTTTTAAATTGCAGAAGTTGTGATTTAACTTTTGGAATGGAGAGTCTCAATAATGAAGAGGATTTCTGCTGGTTTTCTTCTTCACATGGTGCTGAAGGTTCCGACGATGCACTAAAGTCCGACATAGAGCTTCATTATGCAGAAATGAGTCCATTGAAAAACATATCAGAATACAATATGGATTCCTCAAAAGAAAACATTGGATTTCTTCCGGTCAATGGTTCAAACAAAAAGTTATCCCCTGGTGATAAGAAGATAAGATCTCAAATGGATGTGGATGACAATGTTGTCCCTGCTTCATTATCAATGTTCAATGAATCAGACACAAAATCTGGTCATAAAGATGTCTTGGTGCCGAAAGAAAAGGTTAGTTAGTTGCATTTTGTTTTGATGTGGGTTATGAATTCTTGAATTTCAAATTGTGAAGCTATAATTCGATGCGGGTTCTTTATGAAAACCACAGGGCTCATACAAATTTCCATACAATGATCCCTCAAAGGCACATGACAAAATTAATTTTTACATGTGCCTCTGATCTCGTAAGTCATATATTCTAGAATGGGATTCAGCCGTTCTCTGAGCATGATCATAGATTCATCCAAGATGTTTATAATTTAGAAAAACAAACTAATCCTCCACCCTCATTTTTTAATTAAGTTAAGGAATTGAAATAATGAGTTTCTACAGAAATTGAAATATTTTCATCTATAGTTTTTGTTGATGGTTTTATGGTATATTCATGGCCTAAATTTTTTTAGGGTTAATTAAGTTTTTAGTCCCTATAAATATTCACAGTTTTGTTTTTAGTCCCTACAAAATAAAATCACACTTTTTAGTCCCTGTGACATTTTCCTTAAGCATTTTAGGGACTAAAAATGCTGATGGAAAATTTTTATAGGGACTAAAAATGCTTATGAAAAATTATATAAAGACTAAAATTGTTGATGAAAAATTTTATAGGGACTAAAAAGTGTGATTTTATTTTGTAGGGACTAAAAACAAAATTCTGAATATTTTATAGGGACTAAAAACTTAATTAACCCATTTTTTTTATCCTGATTACAGTTCTAACTAATACTACTACTGCTGAGTGTGCTTTTAGGGAAATCCAGTAATCATTCCATTTGTCGTGAATAGTGCTTTTTCATGTTTCACTATTTTCACTTGATTGGAAATTGTGCTTGACCTTCATGCAGGACTCAAAAATTCTTTCATTTTGAGGGTAATTTGTTGGGTCTGTCTTGTTTACAATGCAAGTTTGATTGCAAGGGTGGGTTAGTTTCTGAATGCCTGGTGTATTTTTTTAGTGTGAAACTGTAAACTGAACTAAATTCTTCTGATTCAATTTGTATATCACCAACAGTTTCTTTGTATTACAATTGCAGAAGCTTCCAAAGTCATCAGCAGGAAAGCGAAAAAATGGCAATTCTGTTCGTCCTTACACTCCTTCCGAGCAATATGCAGACATAAATCAGCGGTGTGGAGCCTCTTCTAGTGGTGTCACTTCTCTTGATAGTTTCCAGAAGCATAAGCAGAACATAGATTCTAATTCTTTAGGTTGCATACTGACACAAATTCCTTCAGCGCACCTAGAATTTAGTCATGCTCTAAGTCACACTTCACTCTCTTCGATTTTCTCTGGATTAAGAGCTGAACATGACGGACATATGTCTCCTTCATTTATGGATTTGTCTTATGCCTCAAACATGGAGAGTTCTCATGGTCATTCTTTGGTAGCTGCTGCCTCGAAAACAAATGAGAAGAGAGAAAAGTATCATAGCCATGATCACCTCTTAAGTAGGAGTTTCAAAAATGAAAGAAGGGCAAATGAAATGCTATTTCACAGTCAAGGTTCTTCTCAGCAGGTAACTCATCAATTTGAAAATGAAAATGAAGGTCATAGTAAAGTTCGAGGGGTTAGTCTAGGATTTTCTTCAGAAATAGACTCATCAACTGTACAAGAAAGCTCACCCATAAGCTCTGCTCTGGACAAAAACTCACTTGAAGCAAATAGCTTTTGCCACCTGCAACAGGTGTTGGAACAGGTATTGGAATCCTGTGATGTTCAAGTTTGTGCAAAAAATTGTTTATATTTCATTTTTCATTTTTAATTGCAAAACTGTCACCTGTTTTTACTTTGTTTTAATAAAAACATTTTTACATGTTTCCCATGAATTTTTTTGAAAACAGAAAACAAATGAAAACAAGGGGCAGTTTTTGTAATTTAAAATGAAAAGTTTATTATCTGTATATGATATGTCACTTATTGCTGAAAAGTGAAAACCAATCACCTTTTTTGATTGCAGTTGGATATTAAAACCAAATTGTGCATAAGGGACAGTTTATACCGTTTAGCTAAGAGTGCTGAGCAAAGACATATTATAACAAACGCAAATGGTTGCATTGGAGATGGTACTGAAGCATGCAAAGACACAATGGCTCAGGATGCAAGCAGGTATTGCTCACTTTATTGCATCAGATTTATCTGTCTCGATAACAAGGTAGCTGGCCTGTTATAAAGCGGCTTCAGAGTTTGAATGACTGTGTAACATTATTTTGAGTATTAGCAGTTGTGAGTTCTTATCTGCAATTTGTAGTATTTCCAAAAAAATTGTTTTGTTATTCACATGCTAGACCAAAACAATCTTTTTGGATCTATTTTAAAATAGTGTTTATGAATTAATCTTCTTTTTATTAACACATAGCTTCATTCAGGTGTACAGGGTTCATTGATATCGAAACCAACACAAATCCTATTGATCGGTCTATAGCACACTTATTGTTTCACAGGCCGACAGATACATCAACTTTGCTTCCAAACGATATTGCACCTTCCAAATTCAATGCAGCGGTATGCTTTCATGAATTTTGACATATTTCAATGAAGTAGAAAGCTATTGTTTGGTCCTAGCCTCATTTTCTGGTTTAATTGACAGATACATGAATCAGTAATCAATCCAGGAAAGGCTGAGAATCAGGTCTTTCAGGAAGATTCATCTACCGATGTAGAGAAAAAGCTTTTAGGGAGTAACACCTAGTGAAAGTGAAACCAACTTTGGCACATTATGCTGTGTAGTTTATAGTTTTCATGCCATCGTATAAGATGATGTATAATTATTTCGGGTTTACTTGGAATTTTAATTAGCGATCCAGTTTTGCATTGAATGCCATGACACTGATGTACATTTGTAATTTGTAACATGATACTGATGCACATTTTACATTTGTGCTGATCACAAGGGAGCAATATATGATGCATAGTAGCGTTACACTCACAATTATTTTCATGTGCAAGACCATCGGAATCTTGTGCAGCAGGTGGTTATTTAACTACCTCTATATAAGTGAATCACTGTTTTCATCTTTGAATTATAGACGTGTAATTTGATCTCTCAATCACTACGATTTCGAAGACTAAAATATTTGATTCGTTTGGCAAGATATATAGTAAATTTTTGACAAAGGATGCAAACACATGAGCTGCATTTGATCATATATCTTTTATTCTTCTCATATAATTAAATGCTAAATTAAAAACGGGTTTAAGTCTTCATATTGAGACAGAAACAAACATTATATAGAAGTATGTAACTTTATTCTTTTGGTGCACTGTACCCTGATGTCGAAAACAAAAAGAACATGTTATAGGTTTAGACATCCAACCTTAATTTGATCATCTATCTATCAACCTATCTATCTTTCAACAAAAATCCCTGAGTTACTAGTTGAAAAGGAATCATCAGTTAGAGACTGATCACAAGAAACATCATCCTCGTCTTCGGACATCAAGTGTACCTGTTGTATTTTCTCCACTTCTCTAACTACCTCTTTCATCTCAGGACGTTTCTCTGGGAACCTCTCAATACATCTCATTGCTACCTGCAACAACCTTAACATCCCAGGAAGAGCACTCTTTTGACAAGATATTTCTTTGTCAAATATCTCTGCAGTCCATTCTTCTCTCACAGCTCTATGAACCCAACTACAAAGATCCACACCATTAGTCCCTTGTGGAGCTGAGCACATAGAAACTTTCCCAGTTACAAGTTCTATTAAAAGTGATCCGTAACTCCAAACATCTGATTGCATTGTAACTTTTTTTGCATAACCATATTCAGGTGATTTGTAAACAACCATATGTTGAGCTGCAATTGGTTGTGCTATTAACGAGGCAAGGCTGAAGTCAGATACAAGAACTGAATCATTTTCATCAAATAGTACATTTGAAGACTTCAAATTTCCATGAGGGACAATGTTATGGAACTTGTTGTTAAGGTGAAGGTACTCTAGTGCTCGAGCCACGCCTCTTGCCACTGATAATCTTGAGTTCCAATTGAATGGAACCCTGTTTCCATCCCTTCCATCTGATATAGTCATGCACAATTTGGTTACTAATTCATTATTGTGACAAAAATCACTTTGTAACCATACATTATTGTCATATATGATTGTGAATTTAGCATGAAAACCTATGTTAAGATTACGCAAAACTTTAACATGCAAGTATTCTTTATACTTTGATCAAAGAAAACATTTTGCTTGAAAATTGTTTGAAACTTTAACATTCATTAGTGCCGCTAGTCATAAGCTAAAAGCTCACGGTATTGCCCGTCCTTACAACTGAGACTGCGACCCAATTGATGTCGGTTCAATAATAAATAAGGAAAATGAATATTAGTGTCTCAAAACTCAACTTATATATGTTTTCTTGAAACTAATGTACAGATTCAGAACCAAAAAAAAGGACTAAGTTGATGTAAATTACCATGAAGTCGTGAGAAAAGGTTTCCATTCTGTGCATATCTATAGAGCATTAGCCTCTCCTCTCTGGAATGATAGTAAGCAAGCAAAGGCAATAAATTAGGGTGTCTAAGATCAGCAATCATTTTCACTATCTTTGCAAATTCCTCCTTAGTGAATGGTTTCAAGTCCCTTAACCTCTTTACAACAATGGTAGGTCCATTATTCAACATTGCCTTATAACTATTTCCCATAATTCCATGACCTAATGCCTCAGCAGAAGCTCTAAGAAGTTCTCCCATTTGAAATTTTGTCTCATCTTTAAAGAACATTAACTCCTTTCTCTCTTCTACTGTCATCATTGTTGTTCCTTCTCCTATCTCTATCCTCTTCTCAATACTTGTTTCAACATCTTTCTCTTGTTCATGAAATGTGTTAATGTGTCCTTTGACTATTCTATTGAGCTTTTTTGATGTGTTATAGTAAAGAATCAATAGCAATATAATTGCAAGAAGAAGAACAACGTTGAGTATTAATAATAAAAGATTGGAATTGTTGTTGTTTTTATCGTCCGAAGATTTATTTTGGACTTCATTATCCCCTTTAGGTCCTTCTTGAGCCATTGCAAGAACTGAAAAAGTAATAAGTTGAGGAACAAAAAGGGGAAACCTCATCATGAAGTTGAGATTGAAAGAAGTATTGTAGCTATGGCATGGAAAATTTAGGAGTGGAAATGAATCATGAGACTCATTTCTATCTTCAATATACCTAATTAGTCATTGCTAGTTGAAGACAATAACAAGGGCATCTACCTATTGATATTCTTTTGAGAATAATAAGATATATGACATGATGTGATTTTCTACATAGTTTGATACAAAAACAACCTTGGACATGTCGTGTAAAGCTGTATATGAACTTGAAAAAGGTTGGATTCTTCTTGCTATGTTTTTCAGTCAGGACGGCCAATATTGTCTTAGTGTGCAATCAGTCATAGTGACATAAGCCTCTAGAGTTAAGTCCCATGTTTTTTTTTGTGACATCAGTGAAAAAATTGTTTGTATTATTAGTATATAATACATATCACAATTTTCTTTTAATAATTTTACACTTTCAACATTTTTAGTTTGGTCAACAAAAAAAAAGAGAAAAAAAAAACAAACTACAAGTAAATATTATACACTTCAATCAATGGCAAACATTCCAACAATACAAAGTACAAACAAATCAATAAAACCACATATGCATTTAGTTGAAAGCAGAACATATCTTGCGGATTTCACCATCAACACCGGTCTTCACTCCAATGTTGCTCATCTTTACCATTGAATTTCCAAATTCAACATTAAATGTTAATCCAAGCAACCCTCTTAGACCCAAGTATCTTTGCACAAATGTCTTTGTGGAAGCATCATTCCACAATGCTTGATCAGATTGAAGAATTCCACGTCCGTTCCTCAGATTAGCATAGTAAGAATTATCAAATTTATTTTGACTTCCAGTATCCAATGCAATTCTGTTTGTAGCACCACTGTTTTGAGGACAAAGTGTTTGTAATTGTGAAAGAAATGAAGGGTCTATTGAAGGATCAGCTGCACCATTTGTAGTAAAGTTTCTCAATCTGTTGCTGAAGAATTGACATGCTGTTGTACCAATTGTATGTCCACCTATAATATATTCATAAAATATTAATTAATGTGATGCAACATCAATATGTAATTCTAGAGTGATAAATAAATTTTGAAAATATTTAGATCTCTTACCACCAGGGGCGGTTGCTAGTATAAGGAAGAGGTAGCCATGGCTACCTCAAAAATAAATATTTTTTTGAGCGAGTTGGTATATTTTTATATTTAGTTACCCCTAATAATATATATTTGGCTACCCCAAGTTTTATTTTAAATGAAATAATTTTTTCCATCTTTATTTAACTTCCGGTCAAACTTTAAATTATTCAATCATGTCGTACAGGATCTGAAAGAATAGAACCCAAAAGAGATAAATAATAAATAATAACAATCTTTACTTTATTTAACAAATAAAATGATTCAATTGTAGATAGATTGATTCGCCTTGTTTAATTGATAGATTGATTCACCTTGTTTTTACACTCCTAGTCTCCATAACGACAAAGCGAGCTTTCTCATCAATGAAAAATCTCAAGACAAAACAATGAAACAAAATGAGTGATGATTTTCTTTCAAATAGCTTGGTCATTAACATTGAAAAAGACATTGCAAGTCCATTTAGTTAAGATGCAATTATGGATGAATTTGAGTCTTTGAAGGGCCGCCGAGTTCAATTTTCATAAGTAGCTATTATTAGTTTTTATATCTTTTGTTGTAGCTTTTTTGATACAATCCACTATTCTACTGTGGTTTTTTTGATACAATCTGCTGTTGCCGCATTTTTTTGGTATAATCCGTTCATGCTGAATCAAATGTATATTTTATGAAGAACATTTTATATAGGTAATAGTTATCGTGATTTGTTTTTGCCTATCAAGTTAGATTAGTTTAAAAAAAATCCTTATACGTGGTCAATAAAAATATTACTAGCTTCGCCGCTGCTTACCAACAAGGGTGACAAGGTCTTGAGTGTTGAGGCCTTTTGCTGCAAACTTTTGTTTCTGCACATCAACAGAATCACTAGGAGCGGGCAAGTTATTGACGTCAGAAGCCTGTGACACGCGTCCGTCTCTACGTCCAGTAAGAACTTGCCAACTAAGACCACCACTCTACAATGCATACATAAATCAATTAGGTCCATATTTCAACAAATTATGAACTGATTAAAATTGAATATTGATCTTTAATTTTGATGGTTCTAATAGATTAATGAATAAATTCATGAAAATAAATTTTAGGGTTAATAGTGTTTTTCACTGCTGTAATATATGCTATTTCTGGTTTTTGTTCCTATAAAAAATTTTTGGTTTGATTTGCACCCTCGTAAAAATTTTATTTTTTGAAAAACACCCCTAATAGACCATTTTCAGAATTTTTTTTCAAGAAATTTTTGTTTTTGAATGGCCTATTAAGGGTGTTTTTCGGAAAATAAAAATTTTACGAGGGTGCAAATCAAACCTTAAATGTTATTGGGGCGAAAACCAAAAATGACATATATTACAGGGATGAAAAACACTATTAACCCTAAATTTTATGTTTTTGTCACTAATTCAACATTTTCTAGTAGTATCTCATTTATCATTTGTACAATATATAGTTAATTTAGTTAATTACCAGAACAACGGAATCACGAGCAGCAAGGGAAAGGATATCGGCACAAGAGACAACACCGGGACATGCAGCCTCGAGTTTTGTCTTAGCATCCTCAATAACTTCAAAACCTCTTAAACCAAGGTTTGGAAATGCTGTTTTCTCGGTGCCTGAGCCGGCAACGAGAACAGAAGCGTCACAACCTTGGACAACCAGGAGCCAAAGAAGAATCAGAGTTAACATGAGATGTAACTGTGGACTTAACAATTGATTCTGCTTGAGAACATGTACTTGAATAGAATCCTACACGTGTCCCTTGACCATGCACTAATGTGTTCAAAATACCCAAAACAAGCAAAATAAACACAACCTTAAGCAAAGTACACTCCATATATTTTTGTAAGAAATTCAAGAAGAAGTTATAATGAAGTGAACTAAAATTTATGTATGAAAGGAAATGTATAATTGTTTAGAAGTTTGAAATGCAATGCAAATGAGATGCATGGGGTGTAAGTATTTATATGGAAAATAGGCTTGGATTTTTGGGGTCGATCGAAATGAAGAGAATGAGTAAGCAAAGGAATAATAATTGAGGCAGCTAAAAATAATTGAAATGATCTATATATCGATAATTGGATATAATATATGTACGTATATGGTGGGTGGGTGTGGGAATGAGACTGAGTAATAGGTGGATGCTATGCTATACAATATATGAATGAGTAAATATATGTGTATATATATTTTTATCAAAAGTGTATTACTTTATCTTATTTGTTTTGAATGTGTTTAATATAAAAATAAGGCTAAAATATGTTTTTGGTCCTTGAAAATATAACGAGTTTAGATTTTGGTCTCTGATAATTTTTTTTTTTTAATTTCATCCCTGCAAAATTTTTTGTTTTTTAAAAAAGTCCCTGAATCCACTTTCTTGTTGATTTGGCTCATTTTTGTTTATGTGGCAAGTGCTGACTATACAAATTTGTATACATGGTATCTAGATGGCAATTTTAATTATTTACTATTTAAAAAATAATTTTAATAAATCAGAAAACTTATTTTTGAAATAAAAAAACTATGTGAAATCAATTAATCATGTCTTCTTTAGCAACATGTTTGTTCATGAGAGAACAAGCATCCTAAACTTCCACCCTTTGATGATGAAATTCTATGCATATTTTAGCAAGTATACTTATTATATGACGATGGAATCTTTTCACCAGCGCTGCCTTGCTTTATAACATCTTCACGTTAAATAAAAAGTCTCAACCTTTAAGGTTATTTAACTACAAGAAACATTACCTTTTGCTAGGGGCAAAATTCCTGAGAAAAGGACAGAATCCCTGACAAACGGGACGTTTGTGAGGGAATTTCCCAGGGGCGGAAGCACTCGCAAAAGCGCTCGTCGCTAACATTTTGTCAGGGGTTACACCCCTGAAAAAAAAAATGAGGGGCTAAACCCTTGGTATATCGCCTGGCATTTTCCCTGATATAACCCCTAGCATATTCCCTCACTTTCTTCTGCAACTTTGCAGTCTGCTCTGAACTATGCAGTCTGCTCTAACTTGACTGCTGACTGACGAAATGTCAAATCAACAGATTATCTTTATAAACCAAGGCCTTTGCGAGGGATTTAACCCCTAGGAAATTATATATATATATATATATATATTTTTTTTTAAATTTTATTTTATAAACCAATTTTTTAATAATTAATAAAATGTTTTTAAAATAATTTTAATTAATAAATAAAACTCGTACTTTTTTCAAAATTGTTTTTTAAAATATAATTAATTCTCTTAAAATTTAATTTACACGCCAACATATAATTTTACACGCAAACAACAAATAAAAATTTTACATGGACACATATAATTTTACGCGCAAAGAACAAATAACAATTTTATTCGCAAATAACAATTTTATGCGCAAATATATAATTATTATTTTGAATAAAAGGCCTTATTAGTGTATTTTTTTTATTTATAAATTGTTTTAGTTTAAACACATTTTTTAATTTATTATAAAAACAGCTTTATTTTTTTTTTATAAAAATTATTTTAACATAGTTTTAATTTAAAATAAAAACTTATTTTTAATACACTATTTTTAAAAACTGTTTTCCAACAATAAACCTTTTTAGTATATTATTTTTTTATCAAGTATTTTTATTTAACAAACAGTTTTACTAGTAAAAAAATCAGACTCATTACTACATAAATTAAAAAAAAAACCCAAAATAATAAAAAAAAAAAAAAAACGTTTTATATAAACTGTTTTAGTAAATAAACAGTTTTCTATAATAATTAAAAAAATGCTATATTTTTTTAGAATATATATCAATTCTAAATTTAAAAAATGGATTATACATTTTTTGTCAAGATCTGCAATCGAAAGATAGATTAACTATATGTGCAAATACCATAGAAAAATCAAATAAGTTGATAGATAGTAAAAAATAGTAACATAAATATAATAAGTTGAGAGTTTTTTACCAAATTAGTAAACTTTGATAGAGGTGGAGAATAATGGATTCTATGATAAAAATGAAGAAGATGAAGTGTTGTGTAAATGAAGAAGAGGAAGTGTTCTATGATAAAAATGAAGAAGAGGAGCATTCTCCTGAAATATTACCAAGTGTTGGCAAATGTTGGTTGTTTACGTGAGAACCAAATATATATATAAGGGAAATAATGCCAAGGAAAAAACCAGGGGTAGTCCCTCCTGCCACATCTAATCCTAGGCTATAGATTAGCCTGCCAAACGGTCAAAAAATCAACAAAAAAAAGCCAGAAGCATAGAGATTCTCCAACTTTAGTCTTGTCATCTGAGCAATTGCAGAAGCCACGGTCAATCCCTCGGTTTTGCCCTGTCAAACTGCACCAAATCTCTGCCAAACCACGTGCAATTTGGCGCCTCAAATAAACCGACGGATTTTGTCAATATGCGAGGTGCAAACCCCTGTGTTATATGTCAGGGGTTATCCTTGACATTTTTCCTAACAAATTTGCTGTCAAAATTCCCGACAAATTGACATATTTCTTGTATTCTTACGTATTATTTACATATATGATCTTCACATTGACGGTGGAATTTGAACTCGGATCTTTGTTAGAAGTGGTTGAGTTAGCTTAATTTTTTTTGGGGATCGAATATATGTCTTAATTCTAATCTCGAATGAAATCTTTTTATCAGTTGGAAAAAGTTTCAAAATTATTTCTCTATACTCTCTGTTAATTGCAAGCCTCTAATTCTTGTAATACTCTTGGTTACCGTTAATAACATTTATAAGATCATTTTTCACTTTTTCTTTGTTCCTTGATATAATATTTTTTTCTTTAAGTTTCACACGTATTTTTCTTATAAGAATACCCCTATTCAATTTACCATTAAAAAACAAAAACTCTCTCTCTCTCACATTCATACGATATCAATATCAATAATTGTAAGGGTGAATATAGTAGAGACAACCAAAAAAATAATGCATAAGACAACTAAAAAAAATATATTTTTTTGACAAAACTAATTTTTTTTTTTTTTTGTAAAGGTGAATATGTAAAAATAATACATATTTTCGTTATGATGATCCTTCTCCCTATGACAGTCTTGCAAGAGCCTTATAATACCTCACCTTTACTAGACTCGACATCTCTTATGCGATTCAGCAAGTTTGTTTCCACATGCACCCAACACATAACACATGCTTGCTCTCAAGCGCATTCTCCGTTATGTTCAAGGTATCATACATTTTGAATTACATTTACCACCACCTCCCATCACAATGCTTATCTCATACACCGACGCTGATTGGGATGAATGTCCTTGAAGGTGAGAAAAACACAAGAAGGGGGGTTGCATTGTCTTGGCTTTTTCTTCTTTTTCTCCTAACTGAAAATACAAGTCAGAAGCAGATAGAGTTCTACTTCTGAAGAGATGTTCAGACTAATTGCAGCGGATAAAACAGAGAGAGGAAGAGAGAAGAAAGACACAAGCAATTTATACAAGTTCCTTCCACAAACCGGAAGTCAGTCCTGTCCCCCCTTGCACTTCAAAGGAGAGTTCACTATGTAATATCTGATTACAATTGTTCACTACTAAACTTAGTAAGAGACTTCAAATCCTCAAGCACAACTGCAAGAGACTTCCTATGCTCCTGAACACAATCAAGAGACTTCTATTGCTCAAACACAACTGCAAGAGACTTCTTAATTTAAATAGAATTACAAGAAAAATGTTTGAGGTTGAACACTTGATATACAATCAAGGGTGTTCACAATATAAATCAGATACAGACTCTAAAGACTAAAGAATTCCTAAGATATGAGCTTTGATAAGAAATTCTAAGTGAACTTTGAAGTGTAGAACAATTTCAGCAGAGTTTTGCCTCAGTTAATTCTTGGTATTGTTCTTATGAAACTTTGAGTCTTCACTCCTTTATATAGAGGTGTGAAAGAGACGTTGAATTGCCAACACATTCAAAATAGAGTCGTTTGAAGCTTTTGATCAATCACCAATGATCCTTTGCTTGATATGATTATTGTCCTATGAAGGATCAATTTCAAATGTATTCTCATTGAGAAGAAACATTGTTGCAGGCAGAGCTGTTTTTCTTGTCTTGTAGCAGAGACAAAACAGAGTAGTGGAGATAGTGGTTGTACACTTCGTACAAACGTACTATGTCAACGCTCTTTGAAGAATTAGCATCCAATGCCTTTCAAAATAGCCGTTGTAATACTTTTTCAGTCTTCTGCAATCTTCAGATGAGTTTGAATCCTTTAAACAACTTTTGAAGCTTTAAGTTCCATCTCCTGATGAACTCCAGCTTCTGGTGATTCTCAGCTTCTGATGAACTTGTTTCTGATGACGTCATCACTTCATGAGCACTTTATCTTCAGGAGCATTTTAACTTCAGGAGCAGTTTTTTTCAGACGCTTTAAGCTTCCCTTTTTGTTGATGTATTTGCTCTTTATTTGTTCTTCCAAGACCTTTTTAAGATGTCAAATTTTTGTCTATAGTCCTGTACACTCGAACAAATATTAGCATATCCAATTGACAATTTTTAATACTTTGTTATCATCAAAACTCTTAAAGGTTATTATTGCTAAACACATTTTGTTCCAACAGTCCTGACACTAGACGTTCCACATCTGAGTACTGTGTTTTTCTTGGTGACAACCTTATCTCTTGGTCTTCCAAAAGGCAACCTACTCTCTCTCAGTCTAGTGCTGAAGCTGAATATAGAGGTGTTGCTAATGTTGTATATGAGTCTTGTTGGATTCGTAATCTTTTACTGGAACTTCATTTCCCTATTCCTCATGGCACTTTGGTGTATTGTGACAATGTTAGTGTCATCTATCTCTCTGGTAACCCTGTGCAACATCAACGTACCAATCATATTGAAATGGACATTCACTTTGTACTGGAAAAGTAGCTCGTGGTCAGGCACGCGTACTTCATGTTCCTTCTCGACATCAGATTGCAGATATCTTCACCAAAGGGCTTCCTCGCATTCTATTTGATGATTTTTGGACCAGTCTAAGTGTCCGTGAACCTCTCACTTCGACTGTGAGGGTGGGATATAATAAAATATTGTCATAATTAGCTATAATTATTTCCCTTAATTATATTGTATCATAATTAAATAGTTGACCAAACGTTACACAACAGTTATATATATTCTATTCGGATGAATGAGAAACGCAAAAATTCCATTATCTTACAATCATATTATCCCATTCATCCAATTATCTTTAGGCAAACAAAGTATCGTTTGATTAGACACATTCAAGTCACTATAAGATAAAGTATACCGCACTTTTGACATTCATACATACACACACATTCATCCCCAAAAGTCTCACGCGGAAACTAATTGTATTTTAGCTAGCATGCATATATAATCACCTCAAGACAAATTAAGAGGGCCACCCCAGCCCATTATATCCAAAAATCATTTATATACATGCCCTCCACCCACAACACCACTTGTAGTAATTTGTATCTATATCAGCAGTCTTTGTTTACTATTTCTCTTCTTTTTGACCCTAAAAGTCCAAACCTTTCCATATAAATACCTGCACAGCATGCATGGCATTGCATATTGCATTTCACTACAATAAAATCATTACATACAAACTCTTTATATGCACCTAAAGTCTTAAACAGCTACATATATTCCATTCATATAATTAAGCTTAACTCTTCTTGCAATCCTTTACAAAAATATCATATAAATGGAGGGTAGTTTGTTTAAGGTTGTGTTTCTTTTACTAGTTTTTAGTATTGTAAACACATTAGTGTATGGCCAAGGGACACGTGTAGGATTCTATTCAAGTACATGTTCTCAAGCAGAATCAATTGTTAAATCCACAGTTGCTTCTCATGTTAACTCTGATTCTTCTTTAGCTCCTGGTTTACTTAGGATGCACTTTCATGATTGTTTTGTCCAAGGTTGTGACGCTTCTGTTCTCGTTGCCGGCTCAGGCACCGAGAAAACAGCATTTCCAAACCTTGGTTTAAGAGGTTTTGAAGTTATTGAGGATGCTAAGACAAAACTCGAGGCTGCATGTCCCGGTGTTGTCTCTTGTGCTGATATCGTTGCTCTTGCTGCTCGTGATTCCGTTGTTCTGGTAATTAACTAACTTAACTATATATTGTACAAATGATAGTAAAGGAGATACTGCTAAAAATGTTGAATTAATTAGTTACACAAATATAAATTTTATGTTCATGAATTTAGTCATTAATCTATTAGAACCGTCAAAATTAAAGATCAATATTCATTTTTTTTTTATATTAATAATTCAACCTTTTTAATAGTTCAAAATATTCGATCAATTATAAAATTGACATAAGTTGAATATATTACTTAGTGTAATAAGTTCTTAACTTGTTGAAATATGGACCTATAATTGATTTATGTATGCATTGTAGAGTGGTGGTCTTAGTTGGCAAGTTCCTACCGGGCGCAGAGACGGACGCGTGTCACAGGCTTCTGATGTCAATAACTTGCCTGCTCCTGGTGATTCTGTTGATGAGCAGAAACAAAAGTTTGCAACAAAAGGCCTTAACACTCAAGACCTTGTCACCCTTGTTGGTAAGAGATCTAAATATTTTCGAAATTTATTTATCACTCTAGAATTACATATTGATGTTGCATCACATTAATTAATATTTTATGAATATATTATAGGTGGACATACAATTGGTACAACAGCATGTCAATTCTTCAGCAACAGATTGAGAAACTTCACTACAAATGGTGCAGCTGATCCTTCAATAGACCCTTCATTTCTTTCACAATTACAAACACTTTGTCCTCAAAACAGTGGTGCTACAAACAGAATTGCATTGGATACTGGAAGTCAAAATAAATTTGATAATTCTTACTATGCTAATCTGAGGAACGGACGTGGAATTCTTCAATCTGATCAAGCATTGTGGAATGATGCTTCCACAAAGACATTTGTGCAAAGATACTTGGGTCTAAGAGGGTTGCTTGGATTAACATTTAATGTTGAATTTGGAAATTCAATGGTAAAGATGAGCAACATTGGAGTGAAGACCGGTGTTGATGGTGAAATCCGCAAGATATGTTCTGCTTTCAACTAAATGCATATGTGGTTTTATTGATTAGTTTGTACTGTTGGCATGTTTGCCATTGAAGTGTATAATATTTGTAGTCTTTTGTTTGTTTTCTTGTTCATACGAAATATGTTGAAAATGAATATATTTTCATTTATATATGCGGTTTGGTCCGATTTTTAAAAAAATCCAAAATTCAAATCGAATTTCAAAAAAGAAAAATCCAAAATCATCAAATTACAATATTCCGATTTTTAGATACTTTTGAATACGGCAAATTACACTGAATTCTCTTAGAGTGTGTTTGGATGGGGGAATGTTTTGAGGGAATGTATTGTTTTAAGGGAATTCAAATACTTTGGGGTGAATTCCATTGTTTGGATAATAATTTGAAGTATTTTCAAAATGATGGAAATTTATGAAGTATTTTGTTCAAGTTAAATTTAGAGAATTTTAAATGACACCTAAAAGCTAAGAATTTCAAATTTCTTCATTGTTGTTATTTTTCATATTTTACATTTTGGTCCTCAAATTTTCCAAAAATTTTCAAATTGACCCAAAAAATTTCCAAAAAATTGCAAATTGGTCCCTCAAATTTTTCGAAAATTATAATTTGACCCCTCAATTTTTTGAAATTTACATTTTGACCCCTAATTTCAATTTTCAAATTTGGCCCAAAAAAATTAAAATTTATAAAAGTTGCCCAAAAATGATGACAATGAATTTTTTTATTACTTCATCCAAACAAAAGAATTGAGAAATGAAAGTAATTTAATGGAATCATTTAAATTGCCTAGAATTCTAAATTCTTTAAAATTTCTCAATTACCTCATCCAAACACACTCTAAGAGAATTCAGTGTAATTGAGGGTTTGTTTGGATGGAGGGTTTAGGAGGGGAGGGTTCACTTTTCATTTTTAAATTACGGACACTATGAAATGTTTTTTAAAAAGTTAAAGGGGACTACACTACTCTCGGTTTATGAAAGGAACTAACATAAACTGCTTTGTGACTGTCTTTTCTTTCTATCTCTTTGTGTTTGTGTTTAAACCACTGCATTCATAACACTATTTCAAACTCTGAACTGAAGCTTCAGACCCTAATCAGTTTAAACACTTAGAAAAAGTTTAGAAAAGCCAACACAATTCAACCTCCCTTCTTGTGTTTTTCTTACCTTCAAGTATATCCTTCACTTTTTGCTCTTTTAGGTCCATATTGTTGAACCCAGAGCTCCGCTCCACCATGTTAGAATCAATGGTGCTCGTGATAACTTTCCCTTAACCCTTTAAGGGTTTTTTGGAATAGAGATAGTGCTTTGATTTTTGTTAGCTTCTATTAAGCACCTCCTTACAACTTCAATGTCTCCGTCGGGTGATCTCTATAGAAACTTCGAGGACTTTGTTGTGTTCCGCACCTTTGATTGGTCCCTTTGTTTGTCTTCTTCGAATTTGGATAATATGGAATCTTCTTGGTCTATTGTCTCAGCTTTCCTTATTGTATGACGATTTCAATTGCATCTTTGATATGGATACAATCTTCGGTTGTATGACCATGACTTTTGCAGAACTAATACTTTCTCTTGTCTACACTTGTTTTGGGTGTTGTTGTTTTATGAATTTTGATACCAGCTTCCTTGAAGTGCGCAGAGGCATATTCATCCAGGATTTTGTCCCTAGACACCGAGAGGATTCAACTTATAAATTATCCTTCCTTGTTTTGTTGAAGTTGTCACATACAATTTCTCCTTATATCTTTTGTAGATATTGTCAAGGTTTAAGAACTTTTTGAGCGAGCGAAGCTCACCAACATCGACGGTTTTGCTAAAATTGATTCATGGTCGAGACATTTTTCAAGTAAGTAGATCTTTATCTTTTTGTCCCCTACCTGGAATTGAACCTCTCAATATAGTCTCTGAGATGCTTGGATTTTTTCTGCACGATGGCTTCCAAGTTAACAACTGTTTCGGGTTGTCGCCTCGAAGTTGTGAAATAAGCAGCAAACTGCAACATACATCTTTCTAGGAATCAATCAATTCCCTTATGAAACTCTTGTATTACGCCATTGCTCCCTTTCAAAGTGTGGTGGCAAAAAGTTTACACTTGCCTTGATGTTTTCGATGTGTTCGTTGAACACTCCCTTGATGCTTTCGATTTGTTTCGTTGGGATTTGTGGTCCCGTCATATGTCTCCATCTAGGGAGGTTTCTCTAATCCCAAAGGGTTTCAAGTCTCTCTGATTCTTCTAGTGAAAGGCCTTGTGGGGCTCGTTCATCATCTGATTGAGATGATCATTATGAATGCCTATGGATGCACCTTCTTTGACGCCCTTATCATGGGAAATCTTTGGTTTGATCATCTAGAGAGTGTCGTGGGGACCTGAATCTCTCTAGAGTTGTGCTTTTTCTCTTTTGTAGTCTAGAACATAGAACAAAGCCATCCCATTAGTTCTCTCTACAATTTCACCTCCTTTGTAAAACTGATTTTCCTCCTCTCATCAATCTCTCTCCAAAAAAATCTTCTATCGACTATCGCTATGTCGAAGATCCGCCTATTTAATATACACTATTATGTTTTATACTATGGAATAAAAAATCTGATTGAAAGAGGAGAATCTACATTATGTGTCCAACAAGTTCTCTAACGGAGATTAGTCACTATTAAGCGATGGTCATGAAATAATAAAAAATAAAAAAAAAACAAAGAAAGTGGAATCTGCTCGGGTTAGGAACAAAAGAAATAAAATGAAGGAGAAGAAAAATGGAAGCTCATAGATGTTATGATAGATAACATATTCACGTTTAAACAATTTAACTTTTGTCGGATAATAAAGCTTAAAGTGCATTCAGAAATATTTTTTACATCGAAGTAAAATGAAAGAAGGAAAATGAATAGAAATTATACTGATAACATTCTATAACATTTCCTGGCTTCTCCTTACACGGTCCATATTCATTTATCGCCCAAGGACATTCTTTCTCGCAATCGTCGTCATCTCGTTTTTGATCATAAACGACAAAATATTTAAATCCATGAATCCATGAAACACTACAAAAGTATAATTTATTTGGTAGAAGAAAGGTAGTCTTAAAACTGAAGCTGTAAACTTCCTTATATTTTAGTGTTTTATTCCCAAAATCGTCATGATTATCTTTACAATGAACATCAACTTGAAGAGAGTTGGTGAAGTTGTTGGTAATACTCACATGTACTGTGGTAGGAAAAGGCTTAAAGCTTTCAACATCCTTGAACTGCAAAACAACAAAAATTGTTAGTAACATTGGACGCTAAAACCATATTGATTCTCTATTATATTTGATAAAATGACGCTGAAACATATGGTTAGGTTCTTGTTATATATAGTGTAGATCTTGACGAAGGGAGTATTTTTATTTTTTTTTGCAATTACAAATATTAATAGTAATAACAATAATAAAAATAACTAATGATTTCACCAAAATATTATTTTGCATAGTAGTCAATAGTCAACTTCGTATTAAATTTGAAATTTTCCGATAAAGACGGATTATTTATGGGCAAATTCTATGGTACACCCAATATATTTGAGTGTACCGGTACACTTACTCTTTAAATTAACAGTTAAATGAGTTATTTTTTTGAAAAAAAATATTATTTTTTTATAATTATAATAACAAAATCTTATTCATCAAAAGTGTCAACAAAATAAAATTATTTATTTTTGAATTTTTATCACTCATAATTGAGAACATTCATTATTTTTTATGATAATATGTAAAAAAAATTATATGATTCTTATAAACAATGAAATAATGTTTTTTCTTATGAAATGATGTTCTATAAAATATAAATATTGACAAATAGCTATTTATTACATAAAAAATTATCGTTAATTCATAAAATTATGAAGCAAGAGTACCGGTACACCTCACTTTGTGAGTGTACCGTAGAAATTCCCTTATTTATGAATTTTTAAAGGTTAAATTATGTTTTTGGTTCCTTAACTATTTAAATAGTATCGCTTTGGTCCCTTAATTAAAATTTGATTTATTTTGGTATCTTAACAGGAAGAAACCCTAACGTAAAAGACCAAAATGTGCAACAGAGAGAAAGTTAAGATACCAAAATAAATCAAATTTTAATTAAGGACCAAAACGATACTAATTAAATAGTTATGGGACAAAAATTTAATTTAGACATTTTTAAACCATCAAACATTTTAAAACGAAAATAACAAAAACTACGATCTAGAAACTAATTTTTGGGTTATAAAAAAAAAACTAAATTTTGGGCTAATTTTTTTTCATAGACCTCTACAATAATACATTGAAAGAAACTACAATTTCATACATATTTATGTAGATGCCTCAATTTATTTTGATTTTACAACTAAAATGTTCAAAATTTCGTTCCTAGATTTTATTTTGAGTAAGCATATAATCGCGAGTCAAACTTTGTTTCCAAATTTTTTAGGCATGTGTTTATAACATCATGACAACCTCTACCCTGAAAAATTGGAGTTTTTAAACGAAAGACAACTTAACTATGAACTTTTGTCCTCCACCATTATAATTTTTTTTAAAAAAATTCATAATTAACTCGTCGCTCGTTTAAAAGCTCCAAATTTTTATGGTGATAGTTGTGATAATGTCCTACAAAATCGGAGAACGAAACTTGATCCGTGAGTATGTGCTTACTTGGAACAAAATTACGATTTTAAACAATTGGTTGAAAAATCAAAATAAATTGAAGCGTCTCCGGAATGCTATGAAAATTTACAAATTCTTTTTATATATTTTTATAGAGGTCTCTAAAAAAATCAGCTCAAAATTCAATTTCTATGTCGAGGTATTTTGTTTTGGTTTTTGAGTTTTTAAAGCCTTAAAAATTCATAATTAATATATAAATTGTCGAAAAAGTTATAATTTTATTTGGGAGGTTTCAAACCAAACACACACTATAAAATTTAAGAGTTTTAATTGTATTTTTTAGAGGGGGTTTCAAATATTAAATTTGTGCATCATCCCTACTACAAAAAAAGGAGTGAAAATGACTTTTCACATCGGTTACACCCGATGTGCGTAAAGGTGAAAAATTGATATTTTCTGTATGCTGTTTAACCAAACTAATTTGAGACCACATTTTTTTTATTTTATTCTATCGAACCTTCACAGAACAAATAATATTATAAAATCTAAATTTAAATAGTAATATTATATGACATTTTGTACAAGTTTTGACATTTACTACAATTACCACAAAAACACAAAGTAACTAACTCAAGAAAGAAACTCTACCTTCTAAATAATTATATTATGTTAGTACAAGTAGGATACTAAAGCATGTAGGTATTCAAAAAAATTGTAAAACTGGACCGACCGCACTAATAAAAACTGAACTGTTTATGTTGGTTTAGGGTTTACTTTTGTTTTCATTTTAATTTACTTTTGTTTTCTTTTATTTTTAAATTAAATTAAAATCAATTTCTAGCAACTCAAATGATGCCACATCAAGAGTGGTATGAGAGGGTGTATGACATTGGTGTGTTTATATATCTTTTTCCAATGAAAAATTAATAAGTCCTTCCCTGCATTTTCTCTTTTCCGTTCTAATTCCAGCCCCCCTCCCATCATTTCTTTCTCTTTCTCTCTCTCTTCTTTCTTCCACTCACACTTCCGCCACCTCTACTGTCCTCCGACCTTATTCCAACCACCCTCTCTCCACCGTCTCTGTTTTTTTTTTGTCATTGTTGTCACCTCTAAAACACCACCATCAAAACCATTGTGGTAGATCTAAGTGTTTTTGAAGGACGACGAGTGACGACGGTGGGCCGTGTTTTGACGTCGAAGTTGGTGTGGTGGAGCATATATGAGTGTTTGATGTCGACGATGGGATGGTGACGCAAATCTGATTGTTTTGACGCCATAAATAGTGAAAAAACGTTGTAACGGGAGAAAGAGAGAGTGGTTGTTATTTGGTTCCGTCCTCGTTGCATCTTCAGCTTCTCCATCATCGAAATCGTCGTCACCGGAAAGTGTCGGTGGAGGTGGATGGTGGCGGAGGAGAAGTCAGCAGAGAAGAAAAGGGAGCAGAAGGGAGAAGTGACATGTTTGTGTCTATTACAAAATTACCCCTATTTTCTGTTGTTGGACAAAATTACCCCCAATTTAATTAATAAAAAATGCTACATAAAGGGTGTATAGAAGAGGTGTGCCACATATGTTGGTACGTGTATCATAACTCATTTTCATTTTAATTTACTTTTGTTTTCTTTTATTTTTAAATTAAATTAAAATCAATTTCCAGCAACTCAAATGATGCCACATCAAGAGTGGTATGAGAGGGTGTATGACATTGGTGTGTTTATATATCTTTTTCCTTCATTTTATCAGGTTAAGTTGATCTTTATTTGATTGACACAATTGCTTCATTTAAATGAAACACTACAATCAAGTACAAAAAGGTATAGATTGTTCAACAAAAAAAAAGTACAAAAAGGTATAAAAAGGAAATTAGACGGAATTCAGATGCATTGTTTGGTCATATCTTCAAAAAGAGAACCTCACACACACATTGCAAGTATTCAGGTTCAAACCTGAGTCAAGGCATCCAACCTAACAATTTCAGCATTGCCGGTTGACCAAATTTTTGTTTTAGGGGGACTAAATGTGAGAGCAAATTTTTAGGGTGACTAAAATGAAAATTTGATATATTTTAAAAACAAACATATATTTATTAAAGTTCAAATTTATTTTCTTTGAACATCGATTTCTGTGGTAAAAATATAAAAATATAACTTTGATTGAATGATGTTATACACCTGATCTTGTTCAATTTATATGTAATTTTTCACCATGGTTGAACTTAAACAACTATAAGAGTCACACTTGTTGTTATGTTTTACGGATTTAGCATATGACTTTTATTATTTGTATATTCATCCCACTTAAATTAATGACATTTTACATTTTAAATCATCAAGTTATTTTGATTATTCCCTTCAATTCAATCCCTCTCCAATTTTTTTTTCTTTTTTTTTCTTTCCTTCTTTCAAATCTGGGTTCATCCTTCATTCAACCACTCTTCCATTCATCTTCATCAACCATTCAAACTTGGGTTTATTGTCTTCAACCTTTCAAACCAACACCCTTCCAATTACGTACTAAGTGTGTTGCATTTGAATTCATACTCCCTCTACATTTAATGCCAACTACTATGCATTAGAACAAGGGTCACAAACTCAAAATAGGTACAGTCAAACCACTAGAAGAGTGGATGCATATTAAAAGGATCGAAATCTAATCTAATGTGTGTCTCTCTCTCTCTATATATATATATGGAATTTGCTAGAACACACTCATTAGTTTTAATGTGGGAATGAGTGTATTTAACTACTTTTTAGTTATAATTTCCTAAAACACACATTCTAAAAAATAAGTGGGTGCATCCTAGCAAATGATTATAGGAGTTGCTAACATACACCCACTTATTTTTCAGAAGGTGTGTTTTATCAACATTCACCTTAAGGTGTATTCAACAACTTTTTAGTTATATCTTTACTAAAACACACCTTAATAAAAACTAGTGGGTGTATCCTAGCAAACCCATATATATATATATATATATATATGGTGGGTTGATGGTGTCTGATTTTTATTTTGAAGGAGGTCCAGAAAAACTTTGCATACACAACTGATCAAAACATTTATAATCGTCACATCAAATAATGTTTTTAATTTACGTGTAATTTTAAAATGTTTTAATTAATTGTGTGTAAAGTTGTTTTGAACCGTCAACCCACCACTATTAAATTCTTTATATATATATATATATTAGATTTAGTCAAGTATAGTCAATTTTTTTGACCAACTCTAAAACTTCTTTTTTATTATTATTATTTTTACTATTAACAACAATATTCTTCGTATAAAAAAACAATATTCTTATTTACTATACCACCTATATGGTCAAATATCTAATTAGTATACCACCTATATGGTCAAATAGCTAATTAATATGAAGAAAAAAAACTAATTAATATTTGTAATTTTTAATGGAAAAAATATTCTTCTTCATCATGTTCGTCGCTATATATAACAAGAAGTAGATCATATATGTTTCAATACAAATATATCATTTCTCAATTTCTCAAGGAAGATGGTTTCAATCTCCAAAATTGCTTTCTCAATTCCAATGTTATTAATTATTTTTGTTGCTTTGCAGTTCACAAGTGGTCAAATTCTTCCTCCGATTGTTCCTCCAGTAGGTGGGCTCATTCCTCCGATTATTCCTCCAGTCATTCCTCCGATTTTTCCTCCAGTAGGTGGGATCATTCCTCCAATAGGCGGGGTCATTCCTCCGATTGTTCCTCCAGTAGGCGGGATCATTCCTCCTATTGTTCCTCCAGTAGGTGGGGTCATTCCTCCAATTGTTCCTCCAGTAGGTGGGGTCATTCCTCCAATTGTTCCTCCAGTAGGCGGGGTCATTCCTCCGATTGTTCCTCCAGTAGGCCGAATCATTCCTCCGATTCTTCCTCCAATAGGCGGGAACACTCTTCCAGTAGGCGGGGCCATTCCTCCGATTGTTCCTCCAGTAGGCGGGATCATTCCTCCGATTGTTCCTCCAGTAGGCGGGGTCATTCCTCCAATTGTTCCTCCAATAGGTGGGAACTCTCCTCCAATTGCCTCCATGTAGGATTAAGGAGGCGTCTTCAGAATGTTTTCCTTATAATTGAAAAGTTGTTATGTAACACATGCAACATCTACTCGAAAGAAGAAGAAAAAAAAAACTATTTAGTGATGAGAATAATACTCTTAAATTGTACCTCAATTTATGTTGATTGAACAATAAAAATAAGGATGTAGCGCCTTTTTATACATTTTGCTAGATTAAATCATCATTTTTTTTTTATAAATCATCATATATTGATCGCAAGAATTATGAATTTGTTCTTCCTTTCCTCCTTATATTTGTCTTATAATTTATTTTGATAGAAAAAGCTTCATTCTTAGTGCAATTTTAGTTGTTTTATACAAAAGATGTTGCCTTTAAAACAGGGCCGGCCTAATAGATAGAGGTTCTTGGTAACAAATGCCCTAAAGACATTGTTTAAGAAATGTACAAGGAGAAATTTTGTCTTGAAAATACAAGTTAAACACATGTAAAAGTCAAGGTAAAAGTTGCTACTTTTGATGCTTAAACAATGTCGTAAGGGCGCTTGTTTGGATTATCCATAGATTGATAAGCTTAAAGAAATTTTTTATTTAGGCCTTTTAATTTTTTTTTTTAACCAAGTACTTATAAAAAGACATTAAAAAAAATTGATTTTGTATTGACTAAGGTGTTGACCAGGATTTGAATCTATGATCAAGAGTATATGAGACTTTTTTCATAATCAATTAAGCTATGTAATGTCGATAAATTATCTAATATATTATAAATTTATAACGAAATTATTTTTGAACGCCCATTATTTTACCCAAAATTTGAAGGTTAAAGTCCTTGCTTGAATTGCTTGCCATTTGGGTCGACACTCTTTAAAAGGAAATAATTTATCTATTATATTATAGAGCAATGATATTTGAACAACCATTTGCTAACAACTTTAATGACAACCTCATTTTACTCTCTTTTCATTGGTCAAAAAAAATGGAGAGAGAAAAAGGGAGAGAGAGTAAGAATATAATGTGAGTATGGAGAGAGGATCCTCTCCAGTATTTTCTCTCTCTTGTTTCCTCCAGTGAATAGATCTCAGCCATTCATTTATTTAAATGACAAATCAATGGATAGAAGTAAAACACATAAATGAGATGTTGTTTTCTCTATTTCATGTCGTTTTGCTATCTCCAGTTTCCCCTTTTTTGCTCACAAACCCATCTCAAGATTGAAACTCTGTAATTTTAAACTTTGTAACTCTGATACATTAAATTTGAAACTATCTTCATGTACTTGTTCACAAGATGCATCCCTACAATTTTCCCTAAAAAAAAAAAGATGCATCCCTACAATTTGAAACTCTGTAAATCTGATCTCCACACCAACGCTAATCGCAACCGTGATCTGTTAAATTTTTGTTGGCTTCCCTTATTTTTTATTAATCTGATTAATTGATTTCTTTCTTGTTGATTTGAAATTAGGTTAATTTGAATAATAATAAATGGAAAGCCATCTTAAACAATATCAGAAAATTTACTTAGAGAATGGGAGAAGGAAGGAAAGGGGAAAATAGAGAAGGAAGAAGGACATGTGAACCTGTGTAGGGAATGAAGCAGAAAAATGGTTTGCGAAGAAGGGGTGAGTGACGAGGGAAAGGAAAGAGACAAAATCTGATTTAATTGATTTTATTGGTAGCCGTCCATTTGTCTTTAAAAAAAATGAAAGGCTGAGATTGCATAGGAGAAAACTGGAGAAAAACTTAACAGGAGACAATCCATTCCCGTAAGTATGAGAGAGAAAGTTGTCTAAAAATTGTCAAAAAAGATTGTACAAATATCATTTCTCTATATTATAACATCCAAATGACTTCCCTTTTTAAGTGCACTAGTTTCTTTAACAACAATTATTTTTATGAGAGGACAATAGTTTTTTTGTTTAAGAGAGGGCAATAGCTACATTATGAAAAGTTTTATTTGATATATACATATTTTAACTTGAAAAAAAAAAAAAACTAACTTGCTAAAAGTCAATAACGGATAAATGAGAGATGGTATAACATTAATAAGTCTATATTATTTTATACGAGGAGGATCTACCAACTTCAATAATAATTTCAAATTAATTTTATAGAGTTCTCATCAAAATAAAAAAAAGTAATTTAAAGAGTTACACCCTTTATTTATTTAATCTAATGAACTGAATTTAAGTCTTATTAATAATCAATTAGTCGGATTCAATCAATATTTATTTTTTATAAACACAATTTATTAGTGGAAAGTTTAACTCTTTTGCCATGGATACAAACAATACGCTGAATACTAGATAGTGATTCAATTTTTATTCATATTCAAATCCAAATTGATCCAAAGCAATCAAACACAACCTTTATCAGTTTATGTATCTAGTATTTCACATCATTCTAAACAAATCACTCATAACATAAACTAGATTATATTTTATTGTTATTTCTTTTATTTGACACTATATTAGAAGTGTTCTCTTGTAAAATATGGTATGTTCATGTAATTTTAATTTATTTTAGTTTATTTGTTTGTTTGAAGTATAAAACAAATCTATAACTCTTGATTAAAAAGTTAATTTTTTATAGATTTGTAAAAATATAATTTGAAAAATATCAGCCTGGTTAAATCAAAACAAATTAAATCAATCATTATCGATTTGGGTTGGTTCAGATTTCAAAAGTTAAAGATGATAAAAATCGAACAAAACCAATCATTTTTATGGTTCAAATTTATTTTCTTACACACCTTGAAGTTGTTTGTTTTTTCTTTGTTTAATAAGCTTAGAGCTTTGTTCGATTTCTGCTCCGCAGCTAAAATATAAAAATATAACTTGGATTGAACGATGATATACTGAGAGATTATCGTGATTATTTGTTAAACATACATGGACCAAAATTACTATTACACCCCATAATAATATTGTAATTTAAATTTTTATGTTTTGATATTTAAATATAATTATTAATTTTAGCGAAAAATTTGCACACCTTAAATTTGGGTCCTGGCTCCTTCACTGAATATACATTTTTTTTTTTTTTTTTAAGGAAGGAGGATATACACCTTATATTGTTTAATTTATATATATATACATATGATCTTGTTCAATTTATATATTTTTTTTTCTATGAAGCATGAATATGGACATGAACACTGGACACGACACGGACACATCGATATCGTCAATAATTTAAAAAAAACTTATAATTCGGTGAAATTATATGTGTCGGTGCCGTGTCTCGTCGTGTCTACATCGAGACACGTCTAATCTGAAAGTAATTTTTCATCATGGTTGAATAGTTGAACAGAAACAACAACGTTGGAGGATCCGCCCTAACTGAAATGAAAGTGTGAAACTGGTAGATGTTGTTGGTTGTTACCGCATCGTTTATGTTGCAACACTTAACTCATTGTTAACAGTGTTAAGTATAATTAGAAGAGGAAAGATTACAAGCATCAGCATCAATATCAATTCAATGGCAGCCTCTACTACTTTCTCCAACACATTATTTCTTTCTCCAATTTCTCATCATTCTCCTTCAAAACCCAATTGTCTTCCACTCATCATCAATTTCCCAAGATCCCATTTCAAACAACCACCACTAACCACCACTTTTTGTTCCTCCGATGGCGCCGCAGCTAATGCTTCTCCTCAACAACTCACTACTCCCATTGAATTAAGTATGTCTCTTTCATTACCACTTATTTATTTATTTATTTATGCCATATGCAGAATAGACACGGACACATGTAATTTGAGAAAAAACATAGTTGAATGTAATTATGTGTCGATGATGTCTGACAAACATTTAATTAGAAGTGTTGGTGCTACAAACTTTACGAGAATTGACAACACTAGATCGTCTATTCGTGCTACCGCACTGGTCATATACATTGAATAATAATAAATAACTTCAAAATTATAACAAACAAACGCAACTAACAATAAGAATGTCATGGTAACAATGACGATGTGATATCATTTTTATAAGAGAAATGTTTGGGTCACACTCTCTAACACATCCTTCTAACACATACCAATAAAAATGATCCACCTCACCCACATTTTTTGTTTCATTACCTGTTACCTGTTCCACTTTGTAACGATTTACTTTATATTTTATTATTTTTATTTATTTTAACTTTTCAATTCTCAACACTCAACCTTCACCAAGAACGTTCATGCTTCTTTTATTGGTCTAAATTAACCCATCCAAATTGGCACTTGAAACATTTCTCTTTTTATAATTACACATTTCGGAAAACTTCTTTATATACTACATTTGAAGTATTATCAATGCAAACACTATATTTATCAATTAACAAAATTTTTGATATCACAACATACAATTGACTGTGTGTGAACATTGATTTAAGAAGATATATGCCAACTTCTTTTTTTAAGTGATTGTCCTTAACTTTTGTTAATAATCATTGCAAAACATACATGTGTAAGAAACTGACTCCATTTTCATGACATATTTTTAGACCGATGATATAACTGTCTCCGTTTTCATGACATATATTTTAGGCTGATGATATAAATTTTAATTAGCTTTGTAAATTGTGATGTGCGTGTCTGCTATACAAACCTATGTTGTAAACAAAAAATATAGTGTATCATGAGTAAATTGTCATCTTATTTTGAATTTTCAAAATATGCTACAATTCAAGCCATAATAAAAACTTAAAGATACGTTCATTTATCATTATGATCTATCTTAAAATTTGTTAAAATACCCATTTCATTTCGGAATGTATATGTAGATGCTTGCACCTGATACTGATGATCATTGAACCATGCATAATCATAGATAATTCTCATTTTTTGTTTCAAACTTTAAACATAAATTTATAACACATCAGACAATTGAGTAGACAAAATAAGAACAATGACAGAGTAATGTAGAAAATCAACAACCATAACATAGCACATTACAAAATGAGTTCAATGTTAATCAAACTGTAACACTTAGGTGATATGAGTGAAACACACTAAACTCACTTAGTGTCTATTTAAGCTCATTACAAAGCAGAACTGAACATTAATTCAATATTTAGTGGCTGCTTAAGCTCACTACATCTCAGAACAAAAGATTAAACCAAAATAGGTGGTACAAATACCTTTTAAAAAGAGTCTAATTTAAAAATGATTGCCATAAGTCAATGCCCCAAAACTACATCTCATACTTCCTAAAAGCAAGCAATGGTAAAAAAAAATGGTTTAATGAATCCTTCGCACCTTAACCATTCGGTTCCACCCACCACTAATCTTAAATTGAAGATATCGACATCTTACAAAGTGTGCAATCCCACATGTTGCCACATTCATCAACACTTCAACAAAGTAGTTCTTCAGTCCAATCCCATTTGACAAAACCCTTGTTAAGTAAGGGTTTACAAAAAATAAAATGGATCTTAATAATATACAAGTGAGCTACATTTTTTGGCATCCTAATCCAAGGTGTCAATCTCTCAACCCCCTAATGCCAAATCAGCAAAATGTTCAAGTACAAAAAATGATCAAAATTAGCAATGTGGATCAGAAAACTACATTTGAAATTAAAAATTCTCATTTTTATTCATTTTGATTATATAAATTTTGAATTGCTGGATTTCCAGCCATCAAACCTCATTTTCGGACCACATATTAAGTAACAAACAAAACAAATTAAAACCCAGGCCCAGTTGGTAGTCCAGCCCAATACTCAACCCTCTTCTCCTTTTCAGAGACATTAATTGCTTAACCTAAAAAGAGTGATGCTTTTCCTGGTCTGCCGCTGGAGATTTCAAACAAGAACACCAAAATGATAAAGCAAATCAGCTATGGTACAAAACCCTTAATCACCATATCAGATTAAACCAGAACTTCTTTCCTCTTTGATTGTTAAATTACAACCACCAGTCACCGTCGATGGCGTCACAAACACCACAGTTTCCATACAAAGGGTTGCAAATCAACGTGTTTCAGTCTACAAAGTGGACGAATCTTTGCGATTTTCGAATTGGTGGAGGTGCTGTGAGGATAAGATCAAGGTTAATTTCATCTCACAAGGTAAAAATAATTCACTGTTTAATTCGAAATTTTCCCTCCACATTGAACCCTAAAATTTAATCTTTTTTAATCCAAACTCAAACCCTAGCAATCACCTATAAAAGAGGTGTTTTGGGTGAAGGAAAAGTCACCCCAGAATTTCTTTGTGTTGACATTGCAATTCTTTGCTCCCCTCTTTTAGTTTACAATCTTGCATTTACATTTTAACTGTTTGAAAAAAAAAAAATCAAAAACATACATTTCTCATTCAAGAAAAAAAAAAAAAAGATGTCTAACACATCTGATTTTTCAGCAATTTCTGAGATTTGCACTGAAAAAACTTTTTGGAACTTGAAGGGTAAAATCATTAGGCTTTGGCAAGTGTCTGATTTCAATGGAAATAGGATGCCTTTTTCCATTGAAATGGTCATTCTTGATGAGGCTGGTGATAGGATACATGCCTCACTCAAGAAGACTCTGATTTACAAGTTTAGGAATGATCTCTTTGAAGGAAAATGCTTTAGTTTTGAAAATATGGGTGTTGCCAACAATGGTGGTGGTTATAGAACCACTAAGCACACCTACAAGTTGAACTTTCAGTTTAGTTCAAAGGTTAAATACCTCCCTGCCCTTACAATCACTAAGTCACCTTATCAGTTGGTTCCAATCTCTGAAGTTATTGGAGGAACCTATGACACTGATTACTTAGTTGGTAGTTTTCTATTTCCCTTTCGATTTTTTTTGTTATTTTTCAATAGTCCAATAGTTTTTATTGTTAATAGTTGTCTATTTAACTCTGTATTATTTTTACAATTGTTTTAGACATCATTGGTGTCTTGACTGGTGTTGGAAGTGAGAGGGAACTTGAGAGGAATGGAAATATGACAAAGCTCAATGTCATTGAACTTGAGGCTGGAGGGTAAGACAATGTTTTTTTCAACTGCTTGATTTCTTTCTTTATTAGTTTATACATTATTGGTTCTTATTTAATCTGATTATGTTTGAAACAGGTTCAAGATCCAATGTACTTTGTTTGGAAGTTATGTAGATGATCTCAACAGCTTTATAGCAAGTGGAGATATCCCAAATGCGATTGTGATCATCCAACTTGCCAAAGCAAAAAGCTTCCAAGGTTAGGACTATTCATAACTTGCCACCCTCTTATATTGTGTCCTTTCTTTACTTTGTGAAAAGTCTACTTAATTAATTCCTATATATTCCTTTAGATAAAATACATGTTCAGAACTGTATTGGTTGCACCAAAGTTATTTTCAAGCCTACATGTGATGCTGCTGTTAGCATGAGGAATAGGTATAACTTTAGTATTTTGTAATCTATTTGGGATTTCATGTAAAACTGAAATGTAGTAGTTTGTTTGACATTTATTTTTAAGTTTTTTTAGGCTGAGTGAGACTGTTGATACCCCATCCCCACTTGGTTTAACCCAGCTGCAACCAGAAGCAAAACTTGACCCTAGAGAAGAGTTTTTGTATGGAACACCCAGGAACACTATGCAGGGGCTCAAAGATGCTACCACAGTGAGTGTTGTGCTTTTTTTTTTTTATTGTTAATAGGCACAATTTTACCATTAAATCATGATTACTTACTTTGTGCTTATTTATATGACAGAATGAAGTTTATGTTGTGCTTGGAACCATTAAGAGAATAGTTAATAGGGAAAATTTTTGGTATACTGCATGTATATGCTCTAAGGCTGTCATCCCTGATTCTCAAATGTTCTATTGTGAGAAGTGTGATAGGCATGTGAAGAAAGTATTCTCTAGGTGATCTACTTTACTCTATAACTCTTAGTTAAAGTTTATGTGTTTGACCCAAGACCTTATACACACTATAAATTAACTGAATGTTTTATAACTGTACTAGGTACTGTTTGAGGGTGAGAGCAATTGATCATACAGATTGTGCTACCTTAGTAATTTTTGACAAAGAAGCAACTGCACTTTTTAACAAGAGCTGTGTTGACATGCTAGCTGAACATGGAGTGGTAAGTCATTGGATGAATAGAGTGTTTCTTTGTATTTTTATGACCAGCACACTTAAAGGATTCACTGATACATGAGTTTTGAATGTATAGGCTGTTTCTGAAGGTCATCTACCACCTGAAATTGCTGGAATCATTGGCAAAACTTTCCTCTTCAAGGTAGAGACCAAAGTTGATCAAAACCCCAGATTTGAGCAATCATTCAGGGTGAGGAAGATTTGTGCCATGCCGGATGTTATCAATGAGTTCAAGAAGAAATGGGGTGAAGAAGAAGCTGCCTTCTTCAAAAACGCCATGGTATGAATACTTTGCTGTTATATATTGGACATAGATAGCATTTTGGTGGTTTTAAAACATTTATGTTTTTTTAACCTTAAGAGTAATGGTGGCCATGCTAATATTATGTAGGAAGCATCTTCCTTAAGTGTTTTGTTGGACAAGGGGAAAGCTCCCATGATTGCTGGCTCTTCTGATGTGTTGAATCAAGTATGGAGTAGTATAATGTAGTTGTGTTTATTGTTTGAGTGTTGTCTATTTTTCTCTTCAATATGGTGAGTAAAACTTACTTAAAATATTGTGATATTATTTTGTAGGATGATTTTTCATTGACTGAACCTGTTGAGAAGTGCAAGGAAATGCTGTTGGGGGAGGGTTCTGGCATTGTCACACAGGTCAGAAGAACACTATGTAAATCTGAGGCCCTAATTAGATTTATGGAGTCTAGAATTTTAAAACTCATAATTTTGAAATCTTTGCAGGATCTTCTGCCTAAGTTTGCAGTTGCAGATTGTGAGTTTGATGTGGTTGAGATAAGTCAGAAAGGTTCTGCTGCATCTAGCAAGAGGGGATCTCCCACTACGGATGATGATGAGATGAACATGTCTCTCAAGATGTTGAGGAAAACTATCAAGATTGAAAAGCCTTAAAATGCACCTATTGGGATTCTATTTAATTATGTCTTTAATTAATGAACTTATTTACTATTATAAATGTCAGTCTCATATGAGCTCAATTTGTATAATTTGTTTTGAGAACTGTAATATTTTGGTGCTAAGTTTATGACTGATTTGTTGTTTATCAGTTTATTTTGCTACCTTATCAGATCTGTAATATGTTGATCTGAGCACATTATTAAGTAATCTAATTTCATTATGTTAAGATTTTGTGTTTGTTCTGATATATTCAAGTGAGATATTTTGTGTTTTTTTTAACTGTCCTGTGTATGTCAACTAAACAAGGTAATCATGTCTCATTTACAGTTTTTTTTTTTTTTGATATCATTAATTGAGATTAATACTGCTTATATTAAACTTATAGCAAAATGCAAATAACTTACAATTTATGTTTTTTTCCACAGGTTTTATTGGTTGCGTGTATGATTGGATGCAAAGAGAGATATCTGGATGGAATGAAGACAGAAACTTGAAGTGTGAAAAGGGTGTCCTAAGGAAAGCGATTGCCTATAATAACTCAATATTCAGCTTAATTAGTTTTAATGATGTATTTATATGAAAGTCAAAATGTATACATTACTATGTTTAGTAGGATTTAGTAGTATTAATAAGAATGTCTCTTTGTGATGTATAAACTTAATTTTACTGCTTCAATATTATTCATTACCATTCAATTCTATTCTGAATTCTGATGTAAACTTAATTATATTTATTAACTGTTAATGAAAAGATATATTTTGACTAATGGAAATATTTATTGACTGTTAATATTTATTGACTGTTGTTGTTGTTCTGTAACAAGTAGTATATAATGGTTTGGCAATAGTTATAGATGAAATTTTTGAGTCTCATCACCATTAAAATTTTGGATCATATTTTATTCATTATACTCATCTTAATTTTTTGGGGGATCATATTTTAATTTGATTCTATTGACTCTATGTCATGGAAAATAAAGCACACACCTGCTATACCTTTTTATAAAAGGGCTTACACATTGATATATGTAATTTGTCCTCTAATGCAAAATTCCTAATGTCCCCACTTTATGAAAATGATATTGCAAGCTTTATTCCAAATTAATTTATGCATAAAGCCAAGTCAGATGTCCTATTTTTCTAATTTGGTGTAAATATGGGAATCAAGACTTATATGATTAAGACACAAGATAGTTTGCCTTTCCCCATATTTTGTAATGTTGTGGGTATTCCTACACGCATGACATGCACTTTCCCTTAGTTTCTTTTTCCTTAGAGATTTCAACAACAGACTACCATCATGTGAAACTAAATTAATTGCAGCCAAAGTAATCTTCCTGAAGCCAACCAACAATGGATCCACAAGATGCAAAAATGGCCAGATTGAAGAGAAAACATGCTAAGTTGAATAGAGGAAGCAATGAAAAGCAAAGGGATAAAGGTACTTAATATTATGTAGAACATATCATTAGCTTAAACTATATTTTTTATGTAATTGCTTATACATTAGTTGTAGTTCTTACAATTCATTCTATAAAGATCACAAAGTTTGTTCAAATATTATGCAGAGAATGAAGATCTAGATTTTGCTTTAAGATATAGGAAGAGAAAGAGTTGTACTGAGTCATCAAGGATTCCCTTTTCACATCTTACTACTGGTGATAGTCTAACTTTGTTAACCAACAACATCAGTTAATTTTTTTTGTTAATTTATTAATAATTTTTTTAGTATTAAATAATTTATCACTTATACAATATTGAACATTATATTACAATATAGATTCAAATAAATCATGCTTGACGTCGAGGAATATCAATGGATTAAATTCAAGCGATGTTAGGCTGTTCCAATCACCAACCCTTCCTTCTCAAACATCATTTGCATCAGGTTAGAACATTTTCAGTATAGTAATGGTATTCTAATTAAGTATTCCGTAGATCCAATGTTTAGTTTCACAATATCAATAAATTTACGACTTTTTCGACAGGTGCATCAACATTAACTAACCCTACAGTGAGCAATATATCAAGGGAAGGTTCCTCTAAAGTGGGAGGAAAGAATAGGACTCCATTATCAACAATTTCCAACGGTGTGTCGGTACAGTCCTCAAGTATGTCAAATATTCTAAAGTTGTTCGATTCCTTTGTACATTAATTTTCACCGAAAGTGTTAAATAAGAATAATTATTAATTCAGCCCATTATATGTTTCCATTGACCTCACATGTGAATTAGCAGATGTGGCATCACAAGTAACAAACACCGTTAAGAAGGCACAAAAGACCAGAATTGGAAGGAAAAGGAAATACAATCAACTTCCTGTGGCACATTTGGATTTCGATTCGTTGCTCCAAGATGTCGTCCCAAGAGAGCAGACATCATTCGGAGGTGAGGTTTTATTAAGTTTCCCTACATAATACACTTTAATAGATAGCTACAACTTCTTAGTTTTCATCGAAATTTTTAACAGGGGTCAATCAAAACATTCGAAATTTGGATGAATTTAGAGCTTCTATCTACGTTGATGCTGAGATCACAGGTTTACATAATAATCCTATACTATTTAGTTCAGTATATAGTTCATTTGTACGTACTGTTGGCCTAATCTATCATTTGTAATGCACATGGATATATGACCTATAATTATTGTTCACACTTTCGACAGGATGCTTGGATTTGGGCTATCCAGAAATCCAGTGTAAATGGTGCAAGGCTCAAGTTTGGATAGAGGAAAGGGCAGAAAAGTCTAGACCACCGAATGATAGCACTGAGTTCTCCATCTGTTGTCAAAAAGGGTTTGTTGATATTCCTCTCTTAGAAGAAACACCTAAACTGTTGGTATCACTGCTCAATGGGACTGAACCTAGAAGTAAGCACTACCAACAGAATATAAGGGCGTACAACAGTATGTTTGCATTTACATCACTAGGAGGCAAGGTTTTTTCTAAGTTAAACAATGGAAATGGTCCGCCGCAATTCATATTGAGTGGACAAAATTACCATAGAATTGGTAGTCTCTTGCCTGAGCCCGGTACTACTCCAAAGTTTGCGCAGTTATACATATATGACACCCAAAATGAAGTCCAAAATAGAACAAGGGTTTTTGAGTAAGTATTTATTTTTGTTTCCTATTTAGATAACATTAATAAAGACTGTGTAAAATTTATTATAAATGGTAACATTATTAATTTACTCATTTTCGCACTACTTCCAGGAGTGAAGGTGGTGAGGGAGGTTTTGATCTTTCATTAGTGGAGGATCTTAAACAAATGTTGGATCAATGTAACCCTCTATGCAAATCCTTTAGAAAGATTCGTGACTTGGTTGACAAAGGATCACCTCCAAAGATGGCTTTAAGGTTGTTTCGCAAGAGGGAAAAAGATTCAAGGATGCATAATTTACCAACTGTGGATGAAGTTGCAGGATTGATAGTCGGTGATTATGATCTATCCGAACAAGGAAGAGATATTATAGTTGATGATGTGAGCAAAGGTTTAAGAAGGTTACATGAGACACATCCACTATACATGCCACTTCAGTATCCCTTAGTATTTCCTCGCGGTGAAAATGGTTACGAGGAGGACATCCCTTATAGAGAGTGGGAAGATGAAGAAAAGAATAGAGGATCAAAGGAAAGAGTTGCTATTCGGGAATTTATAGCCTTTAGGATTCAAGAAAGGGAGTGTGAATTTGGAAACATTATGTACAGTAGAAGACTTCTCCAACAGTTTTCTGTTGATTGTTACACAATGATTGAAGCACAAAGGCTTTCTTTCATAAGAAACAATCAAGGGAACATTCGATCAGATCTTTTGAACGGACTACAAGAAGCAGTTGAAAGTGGAGATACAGACCCCCGTAATGCTGGACAGCGTGTTATCCTGCCAGATTCTTTCACAGGTTCACCAAGGTATATGTTTAATAATTGCCAAGATGCCATGGCAATTTGTAAGAGATTTGGATACCCGGATCTCTTCATTACATTTACGTGCAACTCAAGTTGGAGTGAAATTAAGAATTTTGTTGGAGAAAAGGGTCTTAGTGTTTCAGACAGGCCAGATATTATTTCCCGAGTGTTTAAGATGAAACTTGATCAGATGATGACTGACTTCAAAAAAAATGAAATGTTTGGGAAAGTAACTGCAGGTACATTTTTGGTTTGCTTTGTATAATGTAGAAAATTTTATAATTAGTGTGGGTATTTTAATTGAATCAATGACATATTTTGAACTTAATCCACTTATATATATTTTTTCCAGGGATGTACACTGTTGAGTTTCAAAAGAGGGGGCTTCCACATGCACACATTTTGTTGTGGTTAGAAGGGTCAAACAAAATCCACACGACTAAGGACATCGACAAGGTCATATCAGCGGAAATACCACACCCAGACTTATACCCAAAGTTGCATTTGGCCGTTTCTACATTTATGATGCATGGTCCATGTGGAAAGGCAAATTCAGGTTCACCTTGCATGAAAGGACCAAGATGCTCCAAATACTTCCCAAAGAAGTTTTTGTCCTCAACCACCATAGATGAGGATGGCTTTCCTGTGTATAAAAGAGTGGACAGTGGTTTGTCCGTCATGAAGAATGGAGTTCCTTTGGATAATAGGTATGTTGTCCCGTATAATCCAACACTATTGATGCGATACCAAGGTCATGTTAACACAGAATATTGCAACAAATCAAATGCAATTAAGTATTTGTTCAAGTATGTGAACAAAGGTCCCGATAGAGCAAACCTACAGATAAAAAACAAATCGGGCGACAAAGAAGATCCAGCACAGTTAGATGAAATCAAGAGGTATTATGATTGTCGTTATGTATCCCCATGTGAAGCTACATGGAGAATTTTCATGTTCGATATTCATCAAAAATGGCCTCCTGTCATGAGATTATCTTTGCATTTGGAAGGTCAGCAAAGTGTTAGGTTCAAGGAAACACAAAACCTTAACAAAGTGGTTGACTATCATCAATCAGTACCAACAATGTTTCTTGCTTGGTTTGCTGCAAATCAGTTGTATGCAGATGGAAGGGATTTGACATATGCGGAATACCCTTCAAAATTCACTTACTTTCCAACAAAAAGGGTATGGCATCCCAGGAAAAATGGTTTTCAAATTGGTAGGCTCTCATACATTCCAGTCGGTTCAGGTGAACTGTATTATATGCGCATCTTATTGACGATCCAGAAGAGTTGCATGGGGTATGATTGTATCAAAACTGTCAACGGTAAGCTTTATGATACGTTCCAAGACGCCTGTTATGCTATTGGTTTGTTGTCGGATGACAAAGAATTCATTGATGGAATTTTAGAAGCATATAGAACAGAGAGTGGGCATATGCTTCGGGTTTTGTTTGTCAGACTTTTGAACATGAGCACTATGCACAAGCTTGATAAGGTGTGGGATGCAACTTGGAAAATGTTGGCTGATGGAATTCTATATGCAAGACGAAGGAAGTTGGATATTCCAGGTTTAAACTTAATAATTCTTTTTTTGTCTCAAACTTGATAATTCTATATGCATTTTACACTTAAGTAGAACCTGCTAAATATTCTAACTGTTTTATGCCATCATGTTTTCTTAATTCACATTAAAACCAAAAAATTAGGGTGCACCCACATGTTTTGTGTTATTCTCTTACTAAGTTATGCGTAAACCAGAACAAATAGTAGTAACACCTTATAATACTTATACGTATATCATATTGGAAACGAAGTATATAACACTTACGTAAATTATGGTGGTATTTTATTCTTGGTAACTGATATTGTTGAATTATAATCAAATGACATCCAATGACTTTCGTAATAAATAAATTGTGCAGATCTTCAAATATCTGATTCTGTTTTGAAGAATCTTTGCTTAATTGAGTTAGAGAAGTTGTTGAGATACAATGGAAAGTCTTTGAAGGATTATAAATCTCTACCGTATCCGATTCTCGAAGAGGTTTTAAAGATGGAAAACAGATTCATTGCAGATGAATTGAACTATGACAAAGACAAGCTCCGAGAGCTGCATGAATCACTTCTTGGGAAGTTGACAGATGAGCAGCATAGTGTTTATTCTACTATAATGAAATCGGTTGAGACCCAAGATGGTCAGTTCTACTTTTTGTATGGTTATGGTGGAACTGGGAAGACCTTCATGTGGAAGACTCTATCTGCAGCTCTAAGATCACAAGGGAAAATTGTAATAAATGTTGCATCTAGCGGCATTGCGTCATTATTGTTGCCCGGAGGCAAAACTGCTCACTCTACCTTTTGTATTCCACTGCAAATAAATGTGAAATCATCTTGCAATATAAAACAACAAGATTTGAGAGCCAAGTTGCTAAGAGAAGCGAGTTTATTTATATGGGATGAGGCTCCTATGATGCATAGATTTTGTTTTGAGGCATTTGATCGTACCATGCGCGATTTGATGAGAGGTGTAGATAAGGAAAACTTGAACAGACCATTTGGAGGTAAAGTTGTCGTATTGGGTGGAGATTTTAGGCAAATATTACCTGTGATTAGACAAGCTAATCGATTTGATATAATGAAGTCCACTATCAACTCTTCTCTTCTTTGGCATAGTTGCAAGGTTTTGAAGCTCACAAGGAACATGAGGTTAGTTGATGATGGTACAAGTCCAAGTGCTAATGAGATTAGAGATTTTGCAAACTGGATTTTGAAAATTGGTAATGGTGAGATGGAAGCTGACGAGGATGGAGAAGGTCGCATAGATATACCCGAAGAACTGTGCATTCCTCCATGTGATAACCCTTTGCAAGAATTGATTGACTTTGTTTATCCTAATATTGTCAACAACATTGACAATCAGCGGATTTTTGAAGAAAAGGCAATTTTGGCTCCAACGCTTGATTGTGTTGAACAGGTTAATGACTATGTTTTGTCCTTGATAGAAGGCAAAGAGAAACATTATCTCAGTTCTGATACACCTTGCAAATCTGATGAGGATTATGATATTCAAGGAGATTGGTGTACCACTGAGTTCCTCAATGATGTCAAATGTTCTGGGATACCGAACCATCGGCTGACATTGAAGGTTGGAGTTCCCATCATGCTTCTAAGAAACATTGATCAAGCAAATGGTTTATGCAATGGAACACGCTTGCAAGTCAACCATCTTGGGAAGAACATTATTACTGCCACTGTTATCACTGGAAAGAGTATAGGACAGAAGGTTTTAATCCCAAGGATGGATTTGGTTCCATCAGATTCAGGGTTTCCATTCAAATTCTCAAGAAGGCAATTCCCCGTTTCTTTATGCTTTGCTATGACAATAAACAAAAGTCAAGGCCAATCATTGTCCAAAGTAGGTTTATACTTACCTCGCCCGGTATTCACACATGGACAGTTGTATGTGGCTGTGTCAAGAGTAACTACTAAGAAAGGTTTGAAAATGTTAATCCTGGATGAAGATGGTATCCCTTGCACATCAACTATCAATGTTGTTTATCCAGAAGTATTTGATAATTTGTAGGTTGAATTGCTACAAGGTATGAATGCATATCTTATACATATGTCAGGTTTCAATCATCATTAGTCACTGCATATAATTTTGAAAGTTGTTTTTTCCTTTTATTTTGCAGCGTTTTTTGATGGAAACATGACGTAGCGAATCATTGTCTTGAAGGGCTTATATTGAGATATATGTTTGCTATTGGGCTATGCAGTTCATTTTTGATGTTTTTTTGAAGTCATTCTATGATTGTAATATGCCAATGAAGTTCTAATTCATAAATTTGTGATGGCAATGGATGTGGTTTAATTTATTAGTTGTTATAGATTAACTATGTATTTTATTTTACAAAAATGACGACGTATGTTATTCATTTTGGTAATGGCTTATCGACATATGCTTTAAGACCCAACTTCGGTCTCTTTTTGCCCGTGCGTTGCACGGGGCAATTACTAGTATTTAATATATGGTGATTGAAAAAGATTATAATGATTTAAAAAAATAGTTCACTTACCAAAAAAGCTAGAATCAACTTCATCTGAAGTCAGAGTCTTCTCATAAGACAATTGGAAATTCATCTCATAATGTATAAAAGGGGTTGGCACAGCATCAAACAGGAATAGCATTTTTTTTAATGAAAAACTTCATAGAAGGGAATTTTTTAAACCTAAACATCTTATATGTTAGAATCTTAAATGAAATCCTGCATAATTTAAACTCCATTAGCACTATTTTTTATAACCCAATAATTTGAAACTTGATAAAACCACATGACAGCTGTAAAAACTCATGTTACTACATTTGCTTTATCTCATCAACAACAAAACAAAAACAGTTTTTTTTATTTAGCATAGAAAAAGAATATGGCTATAAGCCGACAAATGTAAACTGTTATCGGAACATCGCAAATAACAATGGATAAATAATGGTTTGCTGGCAAGAACACACACTCAGTATTATCAATCACATTATTGTTTATTTAACTCAAGAACACACACCCAATATTATCAATCACATTATTGTCTATGTACCTAAACATAAACAGTTGAATGTATTTCTTCTAGCACAGTGAGACATCTTACTTACCTGCAATACTTCTCATCTGAAAAAGATGTGAAGTTAGTTATTCAAACTATTTTAGTAACAACTGAAAGCAAAAGAAATGTTAAATGTCATGTGCAAACATTAAAGCTTTAAACAAATAACGTTGAGTACAAAATATTTATCAAACAAACGAAACCAAAATAGAACAGAAAAGATTAACTGATTGAGTGAAGCATCAATTCGAAACTAAAACTAAAAGAAGAAACTAAGATAAAGGAAAAACATGATTTTAGCAAAAATTCGAATTCAAAACTGGCCACTTTAAAAACTAAAAATTATAAATGCAGTTTTAGGAATTTGAAAACAGTTTTGACAAACCAAATTATAGCGACACACACAAAAATCAATTTTCATTGAAAGTAAGAAAAACTCTAAATTATCATTGAAGAAAGGTGTGAAAACAATATGATGAATATCTGAGAAGCAATAACAATTATCAAACCCTCACAGAAGAACCGAAACAATGTAAAATAAAAAAAGGGGCATACCGACAAAGTCGACAGATAGAATCAAGGCTGAGATGACGATCGAGTGGAGACTGGAAACAATGATTTGACGTTTTTGCTTAGCAGAATCAAACCAGGTGCGGTCTCTGTTTGTTTTCAAGTTATCATGGGATCCTTGCAGCACCTTATGATGTTGTGATTTGGCAGCATTAAAATATGACAACAGACTGAAAACAAAGTCCAACGAGTTAAAACCGGTCCTGAGAGATAAAGTATAAAGACTTACACCGTATCACAACAATTATAGCACGTAAATCCTTTTCGAGTAAGAACCATCTGGAAATCTTTCTTGTTTTTCATTGAGCATAAGATCTTTTATCCCAATCTTAAAAACAACCTTATTGTTCATAAAAATGTACATATCCATTGTTCTTTTTGGGAAATTCACAATTCTGAAATACATTAGCCATTAGGTGTTTGTATTGCTTTTAAAGTTCAAAACAAACATAAACGTTGAAATAAATCACTCATTTAGATGAAATTGAGGAAAAATATGAAACTAATTAACACGTGAAAAATTGAGTGTTGATGTAAAGAAAAAATAATAATTACCGTTAATGTAAATGAAACAGAGGCAAACTCAGACTTGTTAATATCCAGAACAAACCCCAAATTCTTCAACAAAATCATCTTTTACCAAAATAAATAAGTATTTTAACGTTAATGTAAATGAAACTGAACCAAACCCATAATATTTTTATCGTAAAATAAAAAAAAAAATAAAAAGATTAAAAATAAAACAAAGAAATTACACTTAATTGACCAAAAGAGGTTAATCGATTGAGTACCTGGAGAAAGGGAAGAAGTTTAGGTCAAGATGTGTTGCCATGGTTTGAAACCAACATATGGATGTGTAAGAGATTTGATATCAGATATCAGACCACTCTCGTGCTTAATCTCATTATTCCCGGGGTGGTTTCCGGTATTGATTGGCCCGATTTGGATTTAAATTTGAAATAGGTAGTTAATGAGCTTGGCAATGCGTGTTGAGTAGGTTTAGTTTAGTGCAGCACATTGGATTAGTTGCCGCCAATTTCATTAGGTTTAGGGTAAGCATGTTTGCTAGGATTAGATATAATAAAGATAAAGATTATACTTTGTCCATGTTTATATTATGTAGGGTATCCTGCATTTCCAAAAGTCATGGATATCAATCAGATTCTTGAAATTTTGCCTCATAGGTAAGCTAACTCAACTCAATAGACATTTGTGATTTTGTTTTGTGAATCAACAAGCAAACTCTTCACCTTGTTTCTTGTTTCAGGTTTCCTTTTTTATTGGTAGATAGAGTGATTGAATACAATCCTGGAGTTTCTGCCGTTGCTATAAAGAATGTTACAATCAATGACAATTTCTTTCCTGGTCATTTTCCTGAAAGACCTATCATGCCTGGTGTTCTCATGGTTGAGGTTACGACTCTGCTCTTATTTTCTTTATAATAACGTCCACACCGATAATAATTTGAAAAAGAAGTAATTGAATATAATTACATATGTCTGTCTCGTATTGGTGTCGGACACCAAACACACCTTTAATCTGAAGTTTCGTTGTTACCTAGCTTTTCAACCCTCTCCACCATCAATGTAAACACTCACAGGTCTGATATTCACATCCTTTTAGTAGCCTTTTGCTTTCTCTGTTAGACTATGATCATTCCATGTTACTGATTAATAAACAATGATTGTACCAGCTTCTCGTTGTGATATATTTGAAATATTGTTCTTGGTCAATTTAAAGAAGTTTTAGTTCTTTTTGTGCGTAAATTGATATTGCTTGCCAAAATATTTTTGCTGATGATCATTCAAACAAATCTTTTTCTTCCTTGGTTATAGAACATCCAAACTAGTTGTCATTCTTACCATCTTGCTGAGTTGTCTTTCCAGTAATGATCATCTTTCCAACATCTGCAATACCCTGGAGTTGTCTTTCCAGCCTTGCTTTGTGCAGCACATATTATATTGTCATTTTTTTTAAGGTTTTATTTATAAGTTATAACAAGATTCAGGGTTAGTAAGCTTTAGCTTGTATAGCAGTGTTTGAATATGCAAACTGATGTCGCATAATGTTGGAGATGTACCTTAATAATTTACAATATCCTAAATCATCTCTAAGATTTGGTTTCTATATTTCTTTATATTTTATGGTTTGTTTCCTTGATAGATTAGGATTAGGAGTCTAAAACTAGTGTTTAAATTTGAAAAGAACGCCAGCAAGAGCTCAATATCTGGTATCTGAAACTAGTGTCTTGTTTTCTTCATTAACCACTTTACAATAACCTTCGATTCCTTGTAAGATGGTACAGATCATTAACCATACTACCTAGAATCCAATTTCTCAAAAGTCGCAAGACCTTTGGAGTAGATATAAACGACCAATGTATGTGATGTTCCAAAGTTTGCGGATTAGCTTGATAACTGTTGTTCTATGCAAGCAACATATGAGTAAAAAAGAAATATGGTTTATGTTATGATGCGCTTTAAAAGCGGGCATGAACGTGAGATCTTTTGCTGCAGGCAATGGCACAAGTTGGTGGTTTGGTAATGTTGCATCCTGATGTCGGTGGTTCTCGTGCAAACTTCTTCTTTGCCGGAATAGACAAAGTGCGATTTCGTAAGCCCGTGATTGCAGGGGACACTTTAGTCATGAGAATGACACTTACCAAGCTGCAAAAGCGATTTGGAATTGCCAAGATGGATGGTAAGGCATATGTTGGTGGTGAAGTTGTATGTGAGGGTGAGTTTTTGATGGCCATGGGGGGCTAATAAGTATAGCACATTCATTCCTTCATTCCTTCCTAAATGAATTTGCTTCATTTTTCAGTTTACTGCTTCTGCTATTGAATGCAGAACTTTGTGAACGTTTAATTTATGCATTCTCAATGAAATCTATCTGAATATTTTGTTCTGTGATTTTGAAAAAGGAATCTATCTGACATTCTGAATACTTATGCAATCCAATTTATCTTCACATCTGTTTTACCTTCTTGCTTATGACAAATGTTAAACTTTGTATGCATATTGGCTACACGTATATGGATCAAACAGATATATAGGTAAATGCAAGGTTTATCTACTATGACTACATCTAAGAACAGACAAGGTAAATGCATCCAACATTAGAACATGAATTAAATTTGTCATGGAGTAGCACACTTAGGAAAAAGCTTCATTTGCAACTGTCTAGCATCTCAGTTCAATTATCTACATAAATTGGTTTTGTTTACAAGCCAAGAGCACCAAGGGGGGTCTTCCCTTGTCCAGCTTCAAAGTAGAAAATCAGCATAGCCAACATAGCAAGCCTAGCATGCTTAATCTCAGCTAGTTTCAATCTCTCTAGCTTCTCTGTATCTGGAATGTAAACTCCGTTTTCGATGGTACCAGCAAGGGACAATGGATCAAAGAATTTTCCCCCTGGGTAACCTTGTTCTCCGGTTGCATTAGCGAAGTTCTCAGCGGTTTTTGACCATGGAGTAGCCCATTCGATTGACTGTGAATCCGGGTTGAAGAAATCCACCCATCTCTTGCTCTCTACCCACCCCATGAGAATCAACTGAGTGCCTAGAAGAGTACCAAAGGAGAATGGAGCAATTGCATTGGGGTCAGCTCCAGCCTCAAACCATGGAACTCCACTCCATGCTTGACCAACAAAGATGCCTAGAACTGCAGCCATTGCCCACCTTCCATGAATAAGCTCAGCTTCTCTGTACCATTTCAGAAATGCTGGGTCCTTGCCAAGGCCTAGTGGGTCAAAACCAAAGTCACCTGGTAGTCTACAATTGAAAAACATTAAACAAGTCATAATTCAGAAAGAAACTAAGCGTGGGTTTTATTCTGCCGCAATAACAAGTGAAAACTGAGTTGAATATAAAGTGATTTATGTTTATAAGTAAACATGAACATGGATTGAACAATAAGCTATGAATTGCGAAGTTATAATTAATTCTAGAGGTAAGTGGACTTACGATCCATCGAGCCATTCTGGGTCGACGAGGTTTCCACCAAATCTAACACCAGGGATCCATGACTTCTTTGGTGCAGAAGCAGCAGCAGCAACAATAAGTCTTTTAGGACTACCAGCTGCAACACCAACTTTGGCTCCAATAGCAGTAGTAGCTAACAAGGTTTGGCTTCTCTTTCCTCCAGATAAGAAGGAAGATCCCAAACCATTCAACACAGCACCAGATGTTGCAGCTGCCATTTGTCTTCTAGAGATAAAGAGTAATGAGACTGGTTTTGTAGTTCACTTGGGAATTGAACTGAACTAGTTAGAGAGTATTTTATGAGTGTGTGAGAGAATCTGAAGGGGTTTTCATAGAAGGCCAAGTAGGACAATGAAATCTAAACAAGAAATCTTAAGGTATATCGTGGATAGATTTTGGACCAATAGGAAATGGATTTCCATCCTCAGCTGATTTGGCTTCCAACCACGTGGACACTATGTTCCACTCCACTGTGCTCTTTCTATCTTTTGCTATTGTTGATGTTAATTTAGGTAGATAAACACAAGCAAATGCAAACAAAAACCAATTTAATGAAGTAAGATGTGTCTGTGGCTCTCATCATCGGATGTTTCTTCACCACTCAAAAATATGGTATCAATATATTTACTGTTTTTTTTAAACATATATATATCTAACAAAAGCAACAAAAAAAATATCTCTTCAAAGAGTAACTTATTTGGACACCGTCTCAATGAGCATAACTCAGATGGTACAGATAATCTATTGTTATATGTAGCGTTGGAGTTCGAACCTCGTGCATTTTATTTATTCATTTTAAAAAGTGAATTCGAGCCACAAGACTATTAAACAAAAAAAAACTTGTTTAGATACTATTACACCATTTATTTATTATTTGATATTTTAACGAAAATGATTTGGAATTTTATCTAAAAAGTCCTTGACTTTAACAAAGACCATTATCTAGCAATCGTTTAGCAGATGGGTGAAGAGGAAAAAAGAAAAATTATATTGGGGAAAAGGTTTTTTTTTTAAAAAAAAAAAAGTTAAAATAGAATTTATTAAGATAGCAATGAATCTTAACGAGCACAAGGAGTGCTAGGCTAAGAGTCTTACAGTAGCAACAAACAAAGGATGGTGGGAAGCTCCCAATGAAAACCCATACACCCATGAAAATAAAGAAAAATTCAAAAATCTATAAGAAACGCCTCCTAACAAAGGGCTATCTCCGAAATCAATAAATAGAAACACCAAAACATAGCTAACACCACGATCAACAAAACAACATAAACAAAATCCTCAAGCATCGTCACAACTGCCACAAAAACAACTTCTACCACACACATTCTGCTGCTCGCACACAGCCCTTGAACACCAACTTGAAAACCTACACCACAACCAATAACCTTTGAAAAACAGATGGAAAAAAAACCCCCAAACACCACCATTAGCTCTCCTAAGCACCTTCATCCAAAACACGCCTCATAAACAATCGCAAAAGCCAACCAAAAATCCTTGTACCATCACTAAAAACCACCACAAAAATCAACACCATCACCAAAACTACCATTGACCACCTCAAAAATCACCATTAACCCTCACCTAAAAGCAACACCAGCCACCACGCGCAGCACCATCCAAAACCACCACAAGCATCACCACCCAAAACCACCACGAGCCCCGCCACTAAAGACCCAAAATCAGCACTACCAAGAAAACCACCACGAAGTACCACAAACCAACACAACCAAAGATCCATCGAAACTATATAAGTTCATAAGCGAACCTATACATGATCCATCACCACCATCGTGACTGATCCATCACCACCTATGTTGCGAGCAAACATAACATCCACCACAACCAATAGAGAAAACAAATCAAATAGTCTGAGACCCACGAAAATCAAACAATTACAGGCAAGCATCCAACGACATCCACAAAACCCACCAACGTCTCAGCCAAATGAAGCCAAACGAAACAAATAAAAAACACCAAAACACAAACCAACCTTTACGACGACGGAGAGCAACCGCACGTCGGAAAGGTACGGTGGTGCGAAGGACAAAGACCCTCGTCGCACCACCATCCATTTGATCTACATGATGATGACGACAGATTTGGAATTTGTGTGAGGAAGAAAGGAGTACAACGGTTCTAGGTTTAGAAAGAAAGGAGTACGGCGGCTATCTCTTATGTGTGTTTTACACAAAAGTACGATGGCTATAGCTTTTTTTTTTGTTGATAAGAAGAGCGCAACAAAAGTTATAATTTTTTAAAAATCAAACTGAAAAAGGTTTCTTTCTAAAAAAAAAAATGTAAAAAAGTAGATTTTTTTTTTGACAGAATTTAGAAAAGATTATAATGACTACTGATGTATAAAATACCAATATAAATAAATAAATGTACTCCAAAGTTATTTTTTTCTTCTCTCAATAAGTCTCAATCCTCCCAATTCATTATGAGCAGATAGCTCATCAAAAGACAAGAAAATACATGATCTCAACTAAAATTCAAACCCATGTTAAATTTAAATGATTCAACTTAAGTAAACTTAAATCTTAAGTTAAGCATAATAAAAGAATCTAAATAAAGGGAAAAAGTAAAAACAATCCATAAAGAGTAAATAGTCAATTTCCCCTCTGAAATTGTAAGTTTCATCAATTACCTCCCTGAAATTTCATAAAGTTAGTCAATTTACCCCCTCCGTCAAATTTTTCTGTTAGTAAACATGACGTTTTGCAAATACCCCCCCTGAAGTTTTGCACTTATGTGCAAAATGCCCCCCAAACTTAAAAATTTATATTAATTTTTTTCTTAAAAACAAACAATTAATAGTTAAATATTAAAACTAACTATTAATTTTGGAATTTGGGAAAACTACATGCATATATACATCAAAATAGGCTCCAAAATGGGAAAAAATATGTATTTTTTAAAGTGACAATAATGGGATGATTTAAATGGTTTGAGCAAATTGTTGAAGGAGTTGGAGGAGTTAAAAGACTAAGATGGTGAAGGATAAAATATAAATTTAAATCTGATTATTAATTTGTTTATAAACCTCTAAAAATAATAATTTGTCTATTAGAAATAACCATTATTGTCACTTTAAAAATACACATTTTTCCATATTTTGATGTATATATGTATGTAGTGTTTCTAAACTCCAAAATTAATAGTTAGCTTTAATATTTAACTATTAATTGTTTGTTTTTAAGAAAAAAATAATATAAATTTTTAAGTTTGGGGGGCATTTTGCACATAAGTGCAAAACTTCAGGGGGTATTTGCAAAACGTCATGTTCACTAACAGAAAAATTGGACGGAGGGGGTAAATTGACTAACGTTGTGAAATATCAGTGGGGTAATTGAAGTTTTGTTAATTTCAGAGGAGTAATTGATGAAACTTATAATTTTAAGGGGAAAATTGACTATTTACTCGATCTATAAACCTCAAACATAGGAATTAGTAATAGACAAATTAAATTAAAAAAATAAAATAAAAATATCCACATGGATCGAGTTAGTTAATGACATGTATGGTGCAGAACTTTTCACACGTGACCTTTGTTCATTCATTGTTGCAAACATTAAACAACTCAAAAACCCAGAAACATAATCCATCAATTAATGTTAATGAAATGTCTAACCTATTCTCAAGAAGCTTCCACTGTCTATGGTTCCCATGCTCCAATCTTCCTCCTCCTAAACCACCTTCTCAAACCCTTCTTCCATTTTCTCCTTCAACCCCACTTCCCAGAAGATTTTTCACCTTCACCACCACTCACCACCCTCATATACTTCCCAGTTCAACTTCATCTTCAACCCCTTCTCCTCAAGAACATGAAGAACTTGATGTCATTTCTTCAACCGGTAAGCTTCATTTATCTCTCAAACTTTTAGCTTTTTTCTTTTTTCTTTCTTGGGTTTTTGTCTATTTTCCCTTTTGGTTAGTGGTGTTTTTTTTTTCTTCATATAAAAGTTAGTTATACTAATTAGTTACACTACTTAGTAAGTTACACTAATTAGTTGTTCTTTTAGTTATTAAAATATTAGACATAAAAGTTAGTTATGTCTACAACACAATTGGTAGTTGCATAGACATTTGATCTGTTGGGGCGCAGATTCGAACCCGCAATTGCTACTTAACTTGTGTGATTCTTGTCACGCTCTTTGACAAAAAAGAAAAGAAAAAGAGTTAGTTATACTAACTAGCTAACTTGTGTAACTAATTAGTATAACTAACTTTATGAAAATAGGGTCTTTTCGTTGATATTTGTGATTTGTTCAACATACTTGAGGTTTTGTTTGCTTTGACAGAGCGTTCGGATGGAAGTTTTGTGTTCACATTTGGCAATGCTAGTGAGATTAGAGAAAAGATAGCTGAATTAAACAAACAGAAACTTGTGCCTGAGGGTGTTGTTGAGGAAGAAGGTGTTAGTGTTTTGGTAAGTGATGATGGTGTTGAAATATTGAGCAATGAGGATGATAGTAACTTAGGGGGAGAAATTGAATCATCTTCAACTATGGTAGTTGATGTTGCTGATCAAAATCCTCTGCTTCTCGAGAGTGAAAACGAAAGTAGTGTTGTTCTTGATAGCGAACCTGAAAGTGAGACACCTGTGATCAATGATTTGCAAGTAATCGATAAACATTTTAAGTTGGATTCAGTTGAGGATGGTGATGGTCAACATGGAGTTTGTAGTGAAGATGTTGATGCTTCTGTTGTTGAGCATAATGTTGTGTCTGAGGGAGAAGATTCTCAAGTTGATAGTCACAAAGAAGAAGTTGTCGTTTCAACAGTTTCTCCAGCAGAGTCAGATGTGTTTTCTGATCTGAGTAGTGGTGCTTCATTGGAAGTTGAAGAGAAAAAAGAAGGTGATATTTTGACTTAGTGGTGTCTCTGTAAACAACATTGTCCATTGAAGTTTTTGATAGTTATTGTTCTGTTTGTCAGGTAGAAGGCTAACATTGAAGTTGCTCATCTCTCTACAGTTGACAATGGCAATAGTGTGGATAGAGCAGCAAACGGCGTAGCAGGTGGTGTTGATGCTGCTGACTTGACTGAATTGGTGGAAGTATCCACTTCTTTAGAGTCTGGTAGTGTTGATGCCGACAGAAGTGAATTGGAACAAGTATCCACTTCTTTAGAGTCCAAGCAAGATGGTTACGCAACAGACAATCTGAGTGGTAGTTTTGATGTTGACATATCTGAATTGGTACCAGAGTCCACTTCTTCAGAATCTGAACAAGTTGATTGTAGTGCAAGAGAAAATCTGACTGGCATCATTGATGCCAAAACAAGTGAATCGGTGCCAGTATCAATTTCTTCAGAGTCAGAGCAAGGTGGTTATGGTGCAACAGACAATGTGACTGGTAGTGTCTGTACTGACATAAGTGAACTGGAACAAGTATCCACTTCATCAGAGTCTGAGCAAGATGGTTATATTGCAAGAGACAATCTGACTGACAGTGTTGAGTCTGACATAACTGAATCTGTGCCGGTATCCACTTTTTCAGAGTCTGAACAAGATGGTTTTAGTGCAACAGACAATTTGACTGGCAGTTTCGATGCTGACATGAGTGAATCGATGCCAGTATCCACTACCATAGAGTCTGAACAAGTTGGTTATATTGAAACAGACAATTTGATTGGCAGTGTCGATGTTGAAATGAGTGATTTGGTGCCAGTATCCACTACCTTAGAGTCTGAACAAGTTGGTTATAGTGCAACAGACAATCTGACTGGCAGTGCCGATGCTGAAATGAGTGATTTGGTGCCAGTATCCACTACCTTAGAGTCTGAACAAGTTGGTTATAGTGCAACAGAAAATCTGACTGGCAGTGTCGGTGCTGAAATGAGTGATTTGGTGCCAGTATCCACTACCTTAGAGTCTGAACAAGTTGGTTATAGTGCAACAGACAATCTGACTGGCAGCGTCGATGCTGAAATGAGTGATTTGGTGCCAGTATCCACTACCTTAGAGTCTGAAGAAGTTGGTTATAGTGCAACCGACAATCTTACTGGCAGTGTTGATGCTGACATAACTGAATTTGTGCCGGTATCCACTTCTTCAGACTCTGAACAAGTTGATTATAGTGCAACAGCCAATGAGACTGGCAGTGTCGATCCTGACATGAATGGAGTTGTGCCATTGTCCACTTCCTTGGAGTCTGAACAAGTCGATTATAGTGCAACAGACAACCTGACTGGCAGTCTTGATATTGCAAGAAGTGAATTGGTGCCAGAATCCTTTTCTTTAGAGTCCGGACAAGCTAATGATAGCGAAACAAATGATATGGCTGGCTGTGTCGATGCTGAAAATAGTGAATTAGTGTCAGTATCCACATCTTTAGAGTCAAAACAAGTTGATTATAGTGCAACAGACGATCTGGCTGGCAGTGTTGATACTAATGATAGTGAATTGGTGCCAATGTCGATTTCTTTAGAGTCTGAGCAAGTTGATTATAGTGCAACAGACAACCTGACTGGCAGTGCTGATGCCACAATAAATGAATTGGTGCAAGTATCCCCTTCCTTAGAGTCCAAACAAGTTGATTACAGTTCAACAGACAATCTGGCTGGAAGTGTTGATGCTGACAATAGTGATTTGGTGCCAATATCTACTTTAGAGTCTAAACAAGTTGATTATGGTGCAACAGACAACCTGACTGGTAATGTTGATGACGGCATAACAAGTGAGTTGGCGCCAGTACCGACTTCTTTAGACTCTGAACCGTCTGTTAATAGAGAAACAACCCACCTGACTGATGGTGTTGATGCTGAGTTTAGTGAGGCCGTTCCAATATCCACTTCTTTAGAGGCTGAACAAGTTGACTATAGTGCAACGGACAACCTGACTGCCATTGTTGATACCGAGTTAAGTGAACTGGTACCATTATCCACTTCCTTAGAACTTGAACAAGCTGATTATAGTACAACAGACAACTTGACAGGCGGTGTTGATACTGACTTATGTGAGTCGGCACCGACATCTACTTCTTTGGGGTCTGACGACGATGAAAGAAATCACCATGTCGTGGATGACTCAGTTGATGCAAGTGAAATGAAAAAGTCAGCATTGGTTAGTTTTATTTCCTTTCCTTGTGGAGGGCCATAATTCACACTTTACTGGGCGTATGATTTTCTTTGAGTGCATTAACATTTTTAATATGATTTCTGTGTCAATTTTGTGTTTAGTTGGATGATTTGGTTCCATCCTCAGACTTGGCAAACAAAATAGATGTTGGAAATATTGAAAGAAGTGATTATGAAAATCCAATACTGAATATGGTACCAGAGATACATTCAGTTCAGATGGCTAGTGATGGGTATGCCAACTATTTCTCTTTTCTGTATTCTAAATTACGTTCACTCTTTCTGCACACGGTCTTCAGTATGTGGTTAGGTAAATGTATTCCCACTGGTAAAACTTTCACCCTTTTTCGTTGAAAAGAATGTTTCTGGGCAACATTCTAGTTGCTGAATTTGGTAATAAAGCAACAATTTTCAAAGTCTGAGAATGATATAGAGGTTGTTTATGGTGCAAGTTAAATATGTGATTTGTTAGGAATGAAACATTGATTTTTTTTAATTGTCATCTCAAGCAATAGACAAATACTATCAATGTTCAAACCCTTTTTCATTGCTCTTGCTGGTTAATTAATTGAATGTGTACAGTGAAAATATTTCAAGAACGGAGCTTTTTCTAGTTTCTGGTGCTGCTTGCTTGCCTCATCCCTCTGAGGTACCTTCCTGGCATTAATAGGGATTTCAGTACCCTAATTTAATCAAACTTTGAAAAGATATATTTTCTTAATTTTGCTAGGGCATAATGCAGGGCTGCTTTCTGTTAATAATTAATCATTATTGCAAATTTGTGATTTTCCCTTGTTCTAACTTATAAAATTACGGCATTGAAAAAATTGTTATTGTTATTGTCATTGTTCTTGTTTCTGTTTTGGTGTCGTTGATATGTTTGATATTTTTAAATGACAAGCTACACCATAAATTTCTGCGAGTACTTGTGTGTATCGAGTGATAGAAGTAGATGAAATTTGGAAGGTAATGAAATTGTTAAATTTCTAGGAGTACTGGTGTGTCTTGGTTTTTCCTCAGCTCTGGGATTTAGCATCTATATTGTTAGCTGTTGAATCTCCCAAATGCTTTATTTACTCGAGTCTAGAAGTAATGTAGCCCGCAATATGTAATTGCAAATCATTCTAATGAGAAATTTGACCGCCTACACTTCTTATATTTTAAGTGATTTTGGCTTGAATCCTTAAAGTAGATGGTAAATAAGCCTACTAATAACGGTTTTCAGGAACTGACAAGTCGAGAAGATGCTTATATTATTTCTCCCCTAAACTGGCTAGTTGTGGCTGATGGAGTTGGTCAGTGGTCACTTGAAGGTATCCTTTCTGCACTGAATGTTAGTTTAAATTCAAACTCCGATATTACAATTGAATCATCAAATTGCTATCTACCAAATATATTTTTATTTTCCTCATTGTAATTTGTGAACATGCGTTTACTATTGTGAAAACATTATTTCCATTTGTTGGACTGAGTAAAGAGTATCTTTTCAAGGTTCCAATATCAAACCTCTGATCTTGTATTTTTTCAGTTGTAAACTATATTTATAGACCAGAAATAATTATGCAGGGAGTAATACTGGAGTGTATATCAGGGAACTCATGGGAAATTGTGAAGATATCGTGTCAAATTGTGATAACATTTCAACGATAAAACCTGCAGAAGTTCTTATCAGAAGCGCCTCTGAAACACATTCTCCAGGGTCATCTTCTGTTTTGGTTGCTTATTTTGATGGACAGGTAAATGATTTTCTATTTGTGCGAAATAGTTCAAATTTGAACATAATAAGTGGGTAGCTCAAATGAATGATAAGGCAGTGCCAGATTGAGTGACGTTTGAGTTATTCATTCAATTGATACTACATTCTCAGTTACCTCATAGTACTGCTAGTGTGATTTGAGTTCACTATGCTATTTTGTGTATCAGCTTTCCTACATATCTAATATGCTTCTGTATGAGTAAATATATACTGTGTTGTATGCTTTGATTAAGATATTGTTCATGTTTGTAAGTGCCATTTGAGGAATTAAAATGTTCTCCTAGTTTATAAAAATAAATCTTAAAATTTGGGTTGAGCATAACTCTACCATATAAAATCGGCTTGTAAGGGGAGAATTGTCCAAACTTTATACTACTTAGACCATATCTTGAGACAATGTGGGAATAAACCTACCCTTCACACCCAACACAATGAAGGTGTTGGAGGTGGCAAAGAAGACATAACCCAAATGCCGCAATTAGGTGGCTAGGGGAAGGCCTCAATTAGAGTGGAATATTCAACCCTCTCATATCGAGGCCCATTGAGCTTGGAGTGTTGACGATGAAAGCAACCCAACAGCTGATCTAGTATAAGCTCTGATACCAACTTAAAATTTATATGGGGCCTAACTTAACCATTTAAAACCACTGTGTAATGTAAGAACTGCCCTTGATTTATAAGGTCTATAAAATACAATAATTTGCATCTTTGTCTCATTCCTTTACATCTTAAGCTTTTGAAATAACCATTTCATTTGGAAGGAAAAAGTAAAGAGGCCAAACCATTGTTTTGCACGTCATGAAGCTTGCACATTATATTTAGATAATATGAAATATGTGCAGTTAAATAAAGCCGCAAGTGTCCCATTAGTTAATCCCCGGCAGACATAGATTTTGTTTCCTGGCAACTTAGATTTATGTTGCAATCATAATTGCGTCTTTACTTTTGTGTTATCTTCTGCTCAGCGATCATAAACGTATAAATATAATCCTTCTACGGCACATTTTCCAGGATGTGAATCATGTATAGCAATTTATTTGCAGGCCCTCCATGCAGCCAATGTTGGGAACACTGGATTTATCATTATAAGACATGGCTCCATCTTCAAAACATCAAATGCCATGTTTCATGAATTCAGTTTTCCGATACATATAGTTAAAGGCGACGACCACTCGGAAATCATTGAGGTATGTAATCTACCTCTGTACATTTCCTCATTTTCACCTGATCTGAGAAATGTTTGAGCATACTTCATTTGAACATTGAGGCTCAAAATTATAGAAGTGGCTTGGAGGATTTTAGATTACTAACTAATTAATAATATTCATTAAACCTACAAAAATAATTTGGATACATTGATTGAATACGATTGAAACTTAAAGCAAAATGTGTTTCAGGAGTACAAGATCGATCTAAACGATGGTGATATGATTGTATTTGGCACAAATGGTCTTTTTGACAATCTTTATGAGAAAGAAATAGCATCAACTGTATCAAAATCCCTACAATTTAGCTTGAAACCTCAGGTTGGTTCTTGCCTTTATGTCTTTCTTTTCCTATTGAATCTGTGTATCTTTCTAATGCTTACATGTGAAGCTGATGAGTAGTGAATAAATTCTTTAGTTGATTATTTTATTCTCCACATTATATAAAATGTACTTTATTCCACACGTCAGTGGCGGAGCCAGGAATTTTATAGAGCCTGGGCAAAAATTAAAGAGTCAAGAATTCTTGTGCGCGCGCGTGTGAAAATATTGAGTTTGCCCAAATTTTTTTTTTTATTGGGTTAATGGACTATTGGGTTGGGCGAAATATGAAAAAAAGTATCGATTGAGCCCGGGCTCGCCGGGTGGTGGCTCCGCCCCTGCACATGTGTTTTAAATTCCATCATTTTGATTTTTTAAATAAAGTGTGGCCTTGAGCACTAGGCTCCCACCAAGTGGGATCCAAAGAGGGTATTTATAAGTAGTCTTACCACCACAAGTGGAGAGACTTTTGTGTAGGATTTGAACATGCGATCTCTTAGTCACAAGATAGCAACCTTACCAATGCACGTTAAAGCTCTTCCTTATCTTGATTTTTTTTAATAAAGAAAAGAAAAACATTACTACCTTGTTGAAGAGCAAAGTAGAGAACATTTCGGAAAAAATCATATATGAAAGTGAGAGCAAACACAACCTATTGCTAACTTGTTAGCTTGGCAAAATCGTGGTCAATATCAAGTTTACCATGTGCTTAAAACACCTGGTAGCTTATGCTAACATATACGTATAACTTGCAGGAAATAGCAGAAATATTGGCGACGACGGCACAAGAGGTTGGAAGATCAAGATCCACTAGAAGTCCCTTTGGTGATGCAGCTCAAGCTTTGGGCTATGTGGGTTATGCAGGTGGCAAGCTTGATGATGTAACTGTTATAGTGTCATTGGTTCAAACTACATAATTATTTCTAGTTTATTCATCTCATTATTTCTTTATATTTCACGTGCACATACAACCAGTTTGGTAAACATGATACTGAAGAGATGCGATTTTTTCCAATGAACTTCCCACCTATTTTGGGATTATTACTGTATATAATGGAATGGAATGTTATGGCAATCCACTGTTTGAAAATTAAAAAGTAAATAATAGAATGGAATGGAAAGTGATGACATTCATTCCACCACAACCATTGTTTATTCTCATTTCTATAACGAATAACATTAATGAATGAAAAAGTTCCAAATGGGGGCATCAAATGCATTATGGAAACAACTTCTGCACTCTAAATGAAATATATCTTCTGCCGGTTCGGTTTTTAAAAATTGGATTCAGAACCTAGAAGTCATGGTCATTTGAGGTTTGCTACGTATAACTGAAGTAAAACATATACATAGTGATTTCTTTTTTCAATCCTAACATGTATCCAAATTAAAAGACAATTTTTTACGTGCAGAAGTATGATTCTGAACACATGTATAGTTTCATAAAGAAGGTCTTTGTAGATACCATTCATTAAAGGGTTTAAAAACATGAAGTTAGCTATATGATTTGAACAAAATTCATAAAACAAAAGAGGGGAGCTAAAAAAATGAGCTATGTTCTTCCGTTGATGATTGAGATGAGATAACATGCTGGGTAGCAATACGATACAGTAAGGCGGTGTTTGTTTCATGGTTTGTAAAAATTATTCACTAGAATATAGAAGTTACAAATATAGGTTCCACCTAGCTATCGTAAAAAGGTGTACATGTACTTACTTTTTCAGCTATGGTGTTGAACTCCATAAAGAATGAAAACTTGTGTTGGAAAGCAACATGAAACTAACCATGTTCACATTGATATACAAACGTGAGTAGTGTGTGAAATTTGGAATAGTAAGTAAGATGCGTACACTCTCTAGAGTTTCCTATTTGGTGAATACTAACATAAGATGCGTTTCTACTCCTCCAACTAACTAACTAACTAACTAAGATGCTCGAAACCACACGGCATACCAATGTATGCCCTCTATGTACGTAGGAGTGAAATACACCCAACTTAGTTTCATTTCATGATGTAATTCAATTCCACTCTCTAGTGTTTACTCTATATCTATCTATATATATATAAATAATTAGTCTTTAAGAAGATTTGTATTGAGATTATAGCTTTTAAAAGATTCATTTTTAAAATATAAACCAAAGCGAACTAAGCTACAATACATGCATATATTTTATTTAATACTTATTTCTTTGTAATGATTATGATATATCACATTAATTTACTTATTTCTTTGGATCATATAATTTATTGTCTTAAAATCAATCTAAACTGCAACGTGACATATTTGACCATGACCTAAAGCAACATAAGAGCTGAACACAACCGACCATGACCAAAATCAGTAGATCAAGAGCATCAAATTCAAATGAGTCGTAAAAGGATAACGACAATATGATAAAATCAATTTATTTTAGAAATTTTTTTCCTTTTACTAAAAAAATCTGATTTCCACACCAATTTGAATTTCTTACGATCAATATCCAACACATTCTTGATTGTTGGATTGAGATCAAATAATCTAAATTTCAAATTTGATTTTATTTTTTACAAAATTTAAAATTTAAACCATACAATTTTAATTTCAGAATTAGAGATATATGTTGACAACCTGAACACGTAAGGTCTAATCTCTATCTCAAGAGAATCCTTTTTCCATGCATTTTATACACATCACAAAGACAGTTAACACACACCGAGTCATTCTCTTTAAACTCCCCTCATTACTCTCCACTTCACAATTTTCCACTATCTTTATTTAACTAACTACACATCACAACAATCTCTCATTCCTTCTCCATGGCCTCAAAGTTTTCATTCATTCTCTCCATTTTTGTCATCTGGGCCGTTGATTTTCCTAGTGCTTCATCAGCACGTGATGCTCCATCACCCTCTGCTGATTGTTCAACCATTGTTGTCATCATGGCTGATTGTTTGTCATTTGTTTCAAATGACAGTACCATAACCAAACCATCAGGGGCATGCTGTTCTGGCTTGAAAACTGTTCTGAAAACATCTCCTACTTGTCTTTGTGATTCTCTCAAAAACAGTGCTAATCTTGGTGTTGTTTTGAATGTTACAAAAGCTGCCACCCTTCCTGCTGCTTGTGGTCTCTCTGCTCCTCCTCTCTCTAACTGTGGATGTGAGTTTTTCTGGTTTTCATTTCATTCATTATGAAAAATAGACACGAACACAACACAGACACAATTTAGTGTAATCACATGTCTCGGCGTCGGTCCGTGTGTCTGACACTGGGACACTTCTAATCCTAGGTTTGTGACATGACAGTGATGAATAATTGTTTTTGTTTACAGTGTCTATCGCCCCTGTTGGTGCTGCTACTCCTGGTATGTTTCCTTATGCCATTTACAAATCATTGGTTTTGATATTCTGTATTGAATTTTGTTCCAAATTAAAAATGGAGTCATATATGCTTGATTCATATGATAAAGAGGATCTTAGCTTTACAACAGTTTTTGTAAGAATGAGTTAAACGGTAATATAAAAATTTAATATGATATCAGATTCTATCTATTCAGATCAACCACCAAATTATAGATACGGTATCCAATTTTGCTGTTTTTGAGTCATATGTTGTTACTCCCTATTAACAATTTAAATACTCATTCTTTTATACAGTTTTAAATAGATTATTGCAAATTGTTGTGTCCATATTAGTATGAATCAAGACTTTTTTATGTCAAAATATAACTCCAAATGTCAAATGTTCCAACAATTTGCAACAGTTAGATTTTTATATAGGAATTCGAAACAATGTTCCAACAAATTGTTGTGTTGATTCTCTAATATGAATCATTATGAATAAAAAAATTATAGGTGGAAGCATTTCCCCACCTTCCCCACCAGCTGCTCATGCACCAGGTGGGACCACTCCATCTACAGCACCCGCAGCCACAACACCGGCAGCCACAACTCCGGCAGAGGCACCATCGAATGTCAAGAGTGCAGCATCAACATTGCTCCCTATTTCAGCTGGATCCCTCATTGTTTGCCTTTTATCTCTATTCTTAGGCCTTTGAGCCATTTCTAGTTTCATTTTGAGTTTAGGAAAGTTATAGCATAAGGGTCTATTTTGAATTTTTTTATGTTTTCTTGAGTACTAGTTTTTCATACCCATGGTTGCATGAGGGGAATGGAAGTGTTAACATTCAGGGGAATGGAATGTTGGATTGTCATGTGGTTGAACTCCAACCAGTAAGGTGATCTCATTGCTTGATTACATTGAAGGTTCTTTTTATGGTGGCCACGACAAGTCCACCACTAGACCACAACTACTTTTTTCGGAAAAATTATTTACATTCAAGTTTCTTAATGTTTTTCTTCTAATATAGAAGAATACCCAAACCAATAATACTCACGAAATGATTTATTATAGTAATTTTTTTAGGGAAATAATATTAACATTTATCGTAGTAGCTTATATATAATATCATCCATCCCCTCAAAAAAACAAAAATTATTGCTATTATCCACTTACATTGCTTAATTTCATTTAGCATTTTTTACGGAGAAAACCATCAAACTTATACCTGATTTTGTAGGTCGCTCTCAAATAGGTCTGAGATAATAAATATTTCAAAAGGTTATTGACTCTATCAAATTTTACTCATATTAATCATTTTAAGAGTCAAGGACCAAATAGGTAGGAAATTTAGGGAGTAGATTGATAAAACTGGTAAAGCATGTTATTTTAGACTGTTAGTGTTAGTATGCATGAAGGTGAAGTGTTTACAAGCATAGGTGGAACCCTTCATGGGCTGGAGTGGGCCGAAAAAATTAAAAAATTAACAATTATAGGTCTATTATGCGAGATTTTAAACAATTTTACGACGTTTTTTATTATCGACACATCCAAATCTTTGTAAAGTGGTGTAGTGGCCCATCCAGAAAAATAAAAAATTATAGATAAATTTTGAGATTTTAAACAGCTTTTCAACGATTTTAGATTTCGGCGATTTCTGAAATAGTATACATGATTTTTGTCGTGTATATGCAACTAAAACTTGTATCAATTAACATTTATACTAAAATAAAAATAAAAAACTTCATAATTTAGTTTCTCGCCTAAACTTTTTTTTTTGCTCCCCCAAGTAATTTTTTCACTAACCACAACTCAATTACACTTACACATAATAGTTCAATGTTATTTTTCCTTACCTATCTCCTATGGAAATGAATACTATAGTCATGCTTGGCTCCAGCAGTTGTGTTACTAAAATTAGGTATAATAAAAGCTTCTTCTGATAAACCAATTTTGATTTAGGTTTGTAATCTCAAAACATGCACCAAACCAACTTCATTAACTTTTGTGATCTCAAAACATGCACCACTTGGTTCCGTTCCAAAGTGTGATGAATTTGATATCTTCATGGTTCGATGGTTGTTCAAGGACTGTTATAGGACGTTTAATAAAAAAAATATATACTCGTTTTAATAGTAAAACAAGATGAATGAGCAGTCGATCAAAGCAAATCGTAGACATACAATATCATTAACACATAGTTTTAAACATTACTATAAAATTTGATACAATAAAAATAAAATAAAAAATTAAAATTACTAAAACCAAGAAATATGGGCAATCAAAAATGTATTTTATTTTCTAAATCATTAAGTTAATAATAAAATAATAAAAAAATTATCATTGACATTGAAATTAAAAAGAAATAGATTATTTTTTCTTGGATGATGGATCAAAATTTGTAGATATCATAAAGAAAAAGATTTATGTAAAAATGATTAAAATGTAATACATAAATAATTTTTAGGTGGAGTGGTTGTAAACCAAGCATCTAGAGGTAGGGGTGTTCAAAACTAAACAAATCCAATAGAAAAATCGCAAACGAAACCAACACAAATCGAAACTGCAAAAACCGTTTTTGGTTTGGATGTATTTGGATTACTTTTTTACTCAACTACTTGATTTGGTTTGGTTTGTGGTTTTTATTTTAACAACCGAACCAAACCGCAACATAAAAAATGCTAATGGAACTTATGTCACCTAGACGAATACTCGTAGGAACTCAATAAAAACTTTTATAAAATGACATATTTTTTTCTCTTGTTAAATTTCTTCTTTGCTTTTTATATGATGACTGATTTGTAGCAGTGGCGGATCTTGAATTTTTTGGTCTAGTGGTATTGACTTAGGATCTGATAGTGGACTTCTCCTTGAGGTCTTATGTTCGATTCTCTCTAATATTATTTAGGTGAACTAATTTAGCTTCTTCAAAACAAAATTATTAATCATTAGTTAGTATTAATGATTAATATTAAAAGATGAAAATAATCATAAAAGTTCAATAAATCTTGTTGGAAAATCCGTGGGTATTATTTATTTCCTTTTTAAATATTTCTATGTGCTTCTAGACGTTCTAAATGCTTCCTATTGTTTTCTTTTAATTTCCTTTTGTAATTAATCTCTTTTGATTCATGAAAAAGAAATTATTTTACCTTCATTATTTAAGACCAGCCTTTGACCGAGGAATAAATCATTCCAAAGTGTTAAACCCTACACTACATCACCAAAAAAAAGAAAAAAAAGAAACCTGCTGTCTCTTATCCATGGCATCAAAGTTTTCACTCATTCTATGCATCATTTTTGGCATATGTGCCCTTGATTTTACCAATGGTGCTTCATCATCACCCTCCGGTGAGTGTTCAAAACTTGTTCTCGCCATGACTGATTGTTTCTCATTTCTTACAAACGGCAGCACCCTAACCCAACCAGAAGGATCATGCTGTAATGGCCTCAAAACTATCGTCAACACTGCTCCATCTTGTCTCTGTGGGGCTTTCAAAGGCAATGCTCATTTAGGTGTTGTTTTGAATGTTTCAAAGGCTTTGACTCTTCCTTTTGCTTGCAAAGTTTCTGCTCCTTCTATCTCTAACTGTGGATGTGAGTTCCCTTTTTTTTTTTTTAATTTTTTTTTCTTTTCATTCATTACCACTCATTTGGATTTTCTCTTATATTTCATCCTTTGTTTTATTTCTCTGTATAACTCAGATTAGGGTTTTATTTTATTTTTAATCATAGTTGGTTTTTTAAATGTTTTGTTGATGAAAAGATTATATTCTTTTTAATCTTAAGTTTGTGTTTCTATATAATAGTGATGAGTTATTGTTGTTTTTTGCAGTGCCTAATGCCTCTGCTGCTGCTCCTGGTATGTGTCCTTATGTAACACATTTTGATCATTCTAATTTCCACGTTAAAATCTGAATACCATATGCCATTTACATTGATCTGCATTGAAAAGAACCATCGTGCATTGATCTGCATGTCTAATTGTCAATTAAACATGCTTACTTTCAATTACTTTCTTCATACATGGTTAATCCTTTCCTTGCATTAATAAGTAATTGTGCTGTCTATTAGAAGTCTTTCTTGAACCATTTGATGTTTGGAGTTAGATTTTCACATGATTATTGGATTCTCTAATTTGAATCATTTATGAAAAAAATTATTATAGGTGTAAGCATCTCCCCATGGCCAGCATCTTCTCCTACTACTTCTGCTGAGGCACCGGCAGCCGCACCACCGAGTGGCAAGAGTGCAGCATCAACATTGCTCCCTATTTCAGTTGGATCCCTTCTTGTGTGCCTTTTATCTCTATTCTCAGGCCTTTGAGCCATCTCTAGTTCCATTTTGGAATGTTTGGAAGATTATTACATGAGGAACTATTTTTGAGTATTTACCATTAGAGTTATATTCAATTAGTGTCTGACTTGAATTTAGATAAAATTCATGGTGCACGCATATTTATTTACGAGTAGTAATAAATTTAGCATTATTATTATTATTTATGTTGATTTGTTGATAGTGATCATATTGACATGGGTGTGAATGTGATCTATTTGGTGTGTCGTTGACAGGTACATATGTCAAGAGACACAATGGAATCGCATGCATGTTACATTCGGGTTCCATTGTTTTAACCGTTTAATTTAATTAAGCTTTTTAATTAACAAAACGGTCTACATTGATAAATGATTTTAATGCAAGCTTATTGACTTTTTATTATTGAACTAATTTATAGTATATAGTTTTTGGGTGAACCAAAGGTATAGTTTTTGAAAGAAAAAAAATTCCATTGTTAGAGACAAAGACTTTAGAGGCTTTTTCAAATCATCAACTAATATTATGATTCTTGACTTCTCATGAGACTGAATAATAGTCACGCTGCACCTAGTGAAGATGAGGATTTTCATTGTTAAACTATCTTTCAAAACAATTTTTACGGTACAAGAATTCGAGTGTACCAATATACCGGCATCTAAATTAATTAATTGATAGAGTAAATTAAAATCTCCTCTCCTCAAATATGTTTGAATTACACTCCTCTCCTCTCTTATATTCATATATACACTCATCTCTCCTCTTATTCAAAACATATTTGAAAACATTTCACTCCCCCATCCCCCTCCCCTCTTATGTTAAAATCTACATTTTACTCCTTCATTTTTATTTATTTATAATATTCTACCAAAAAAATAATAATCTAACATACTTCGAAAAAAAATAGTATTACGGGTCTATTTTAATATAATCAAAATTTGAATTCATATTTTTCCCTATTTTTTGTTCACAATAGATTAAAATAGATTATAAAAAATTTCTCTATTAAAATAGATCAAAATTTGAATGCAAAATTAATATATATCATAAAAATATTTATTTATTTTTAAAATAGATTAAAGTGTGGTGCATATTTAATTATTAAGGGAGATAGATGTAATTCAAATCTTATAGGAAGGGGAGTATAAATTTTACTTTTCAAGTAAGGGGAATGTATATTTTAATATAAGAGAGGAGGTGAGTGTAATTCAAACTACTCTTAAATTAAAGGTGAGAAATATAATTAACTCTAATTGATAACCAAAATTCCATTGTAGAGTATCAAAACACAATGTATATATTTACACTTTGAACATGACACAGTAAATAAAGCAAAAGGCTGACATTAGCTAACGAAATTGTGATTGAGATTTTTCAATTTCACAATTAATTTTAGAATTTCAACAATTTAAACTTTAAGGTACAAATCGTTAAACACCACAATTTCAACAACCAAATTGGTATATCGTAAAAAAAAATTCAAAAAAATAAAAAAACCAAATGGGTGATTAATATTCTCATACTAAAGCCACATCTCTTTAAAAAACAGAACCCGCCGGTTACACCTTCTTTCACCCCAATCGAAACCCTCAATTTACAAGATGTAGCCGGTCAGGGTGATGGTGCGATGAGTGACACCAGTCCTCCGCGCCACCTCTAAACATCAGATTTGTCGACGTCGGCGTTAAGGTTGCTGTTCTCCGATAGTCTTATGTGTTTTGGTTGTTTTTGTTCCTCTTCGAAACAACGACGACTTTTTTCGTTTTGAATTGTTGCGTGTTCTATTTTCTGTTGGTGTGTTGTGGTGGAGTAGGTCATAGTTTTGGCGGTGATGTAAGGTGAAGGTGGTGATGACGTGGTGGTTTTACAGTGGTGGCGACGATGCTGTTTTGGTGGATCGGTGGAGAGAAGAGTCCGACTTGTGGTGGTTTTGTGGTGGATCTGGAATTTGTGGTGGTGGTGATGATAGAGAGCATCGAGTTGTTTTCGTTGTTGTCTTCGTGGTGGTTGTGTGGTGGCTAGGGGTGTCTGGTGGTGGCTGATGGAAGGGTCAATGGGGTTTAATTTATTGGTTTTCGTGGTGGCTGATGCTATTTTTGGTGAGGATTAATGGTGGTTTTTTGGTGGTGGTGGTGGTGCTTGTGGTGGTTATGCTTTTTATGGGTTTTCTTCTATGAGTTTGTTGTTGATGGGGTTTTCAAATACACGGATATTAGATGGTATGACTTGTTTAAGGTGCGATTACATGGGTTTATGGTAAGTTTGATGGTTATTTTGGAGAGGTTTTTTAATGGTTTGGCACAAGATTTGTTTCTGCTATTGCGCAAACGTTTGGACTTTGGTTTTTGGAGATGACTTCTTGGTTTGGTGTTTAGCTTTTATTGGTTTTGAGGGCCCTTAGTGGAGGGTGTTTTTGGTTTACTTGTAGAAGTTTGTATTTGATACATGGATGATTGTTTGGATGTTCCGCATATATATAGACACTTTTCGTTTGTATGTTGCTCTTTAAATCTCCTAACTTAGATTCCTTGTACTTATTAGGATTCTTTGTGTTTGAAATAAATTTCATTTTACCTTCTTAAAAAAAATAATTCTCAGACTTAAGTTACATGGCTAATTAAGCTTCGGCTATTAGGTCTAGTGACTATCTTTTGTCTTAATTAATACTCCCCTCCAAATTAGGTGCACGTGTAATTGAACAAGTTTCTCTGTATTTTTCCTTAATCTAATAAGGTTTTAGCTCACTAACATGCTCCAAGAAAGTTCGTAATAAGAGACAATGCGACCTCATTTTTGGCCTAAATGTCAACTTCAACTATGAACAATTATGGTTTCTCACTTGTCTTAAAAAAAAAAAAAAAGACCAATAATTTAGAAAAGGACCAATCATATTTGAATATGGCCGATCTGGTATGCATGTCATGTAGCTGATGTCTCGTTCCCTTGTGGGGTCCCAGGTAATCAAATTTATCCAACATTTATCTTTCTAAATTCTTATTTAATGCTCTCTTTTCTTCATTTTTGTTTTTAAAGACAAAACAATTTTATCTTCCTTTTGAATTTGTTTGGTCTTATGTAAACAGAAACTTGATACATTCATTGGATTTGAGTGTGAAAAAAGAAAGGGATTAGGACAATTATGTTTTGTTTATTGCCTCTATATTATATTTTTTCCTATAAAAGGAGCCAATTGACCCTGCCGGCTGACTGTATATGTAAACAGACACAAATTGGGTTGTTTGTACCAGCCAAACAGGGTTGCCATTGCCTTTGGATTTTACTGTTTCTTTACTTTCATTACAACATTATCATGTTTTAGGTTTCTGCACTATAACGATGATCTTATGCTAATTATTCACGAGCTTGTTTTAAATCAGAGAAAATTAAATATGATTAGGTGTCACAATCCATGCATATGTTAATTTTAAATCCCAAGAAACAACTAGACAAAATATCGTGTAACATTTCCTTAAAAAAAAAAAAAAAAAACCGTGTAACATGCACCAAGGAGTAAGGACGGTTTCCACCCCAATTGAAAAAAAGAATATTAAGATCAACATTTTTTTTTTATTACATTAAGATCAACATTTTAATATTACATATTAGGGAATCTTCGAATTCGGCTCCTCTTAGAATAATAATCCTATTAGTGACACTTTTAGAGGACCAAGTTGAGAGAAGAGAAAAGATAATTTGTCTTTCTTATTACTACCACATCTTGTATGAAAATACTACGGTGACTTTAATGTATTTTTTATGATATTGTTGACTTTAATGTATTTTTTTATGAAAGAGAATAATATATAAATGTTTAAAATATATTTTTTAATGAAAAGAAATGATTGATTAGGAAAAAGATATATAGAGACAAAATCACAAATTTTTTAAGCGTGCAATTTTTTTTCTCGAAAGGCAATTCCAATTTTAAACCGACAAAAATGACGAAATTGATTGACCAAATGTCGTTATTGAGGTTCCAACTCCAACTCTATCATTTATGTGTTGGTTTTCAATAAGCCATTGTCTATCTAAAAAAAAGTAAAATTAATTGGCCCTTAACAATTTTCTCACAAGTCAATTTGACAAAAAAATATAATCAAACCAGTCGTTGATGTTTTTTAAACTTGAGATAAATTAGACTCTCTTTTATAATAAATCAGAGACTAATTTGCAATGGATTCTTTTATAAACAAATTTCCAAGTAAATTATGAAAAATTTAGTAAAAAAAAAAACTAATTAGGAAAATATGTGCGCCCCTATAAAAGAAAAAGATGTGTGAACACTCATACAGCTTTTATATACCAGGGGTATTACCCGAACCAGGATTTGCTGCAGTTGAATAATTATCTCATAATTACACACAGTTTTTAATTCAGACCATTGGATTGGATTACAAAATTTTGAGGCTTGTGATATAAATTCAACCAATAGTTAAGAATAAAACTGTGGGAAAAATTACAGCACCAAATTACGCGCAAGGCATTGAATAATTGATTAGTAAATAAAATTATTGTGTTGACTTAATTATTAAGTATTCTTATGGTCTAATATAAATCAATTAACAATAAGACGAGTTCAAACAAAATTCTTCTAACTATAAATATGAGAATTGTGTGTAATGTAAATCAATACACCCACATAGAGAAAAACAACAAGCAAAATTATGGATGTTTTATTATCCTTAAACTCAGGCCTAATTAGCATTTCCAAACCATATCAACATCATATCCTTCCACTCTCAAGTAGACAACCTCGTATGCAGTTTTCTGTTTCATGCAGAGCTACAAAAAATGTTCCAATTCATAATGAGTTGAATGATGATGGCAACTTGTACAAGATACTATGTTTGAGTCCTAAAAGTGCAACAATGGATGACATAAAGAGAGCATATAGAACAATGGCTCTCCAGTATCATCCTGATGTTTGTCATGATCGTTTGAAGAAAGAGGAATCAACGAAGATGTTTGTACAACTCAATGCAGCTTATGAGACTTTGTCAAATCCAAAGCTTAAAGAAGAATATGACTTTGAGTTGAGTTTGGGTTTGAGAAGAAGTAGGTTGATGGAACAAATGGTTGAGTTGAATAGAAGGTCTCATACACGTATGGCTGCAGGATCATCATCATCATGGGGTAGTAGAATGAGGGCCAAAAACAATATAACCAAAGATGATCATACTAACTAGTTTCCTTTCCATATGATTATTTTGTTAATGTATTGTTTCATATAATTAACATTACATTCATTCATGTATTGATCCAAAAATTATTCTTCCATTTATTTACGTGCAACTCCTTCAAAATATATGGTGGTTTTTTATTTGTAAGTGGGCTTCCAAAGTATTATAATCGGATTGCTATTATTTTTTTGTGTAAATTGGTATTTTCGGCGCACTACGGTAGAGATTGATCTATTGAAGTGGATGGAAATTGGAATCATAATTTATGGCAAAAATCTCACTCAAAAGTTTCGAGATGTTGGTACATTCCCATATGTTACTGTACCGCTTCACAATGGGAGAATATATTAAACCTTAACAGCATGTTTGGTGCGCATGATAACGGGACAGGATATGATTAGATTATATCCTGACTCAATCCGCTGTTTGGTGTACTAACCGTTTGATGTACTAACCGGAAATGATAAGTTTAACTTATTTTTAATCATATCCTACTCCTCCTTTGTTGTTCTTATCCTTGATTTTTGGTGGGTTAGCAATCTGGTAGCATAAAACTATTAAGCGCATCGTCTATTCCTAGTAAAACCTTCGACACCCTCTTTTTCCATGTTTCTTCATGTTTTGTTCTTTTTTAATTTTCTTTCCAATCTTCAAACGATAAAATTGTTTCTTGTTTTTTTTTTCTCTTTTCCTGTAGCATAAATTACAAACGTGATATCTTCCCAATGGATTTTCTTGGTTTTTTGTTCCCAATCTATCATATTTCTTATCATGTGTGCACCAAACACATGATGGGATAATTGTCACTATCATATCATATCTTTATCCATTTTCTAATCTTATCATATCTCTATCATATCATGTGCACCAATCGAACCATCAAAAATCTATATGTATCTTTTAAGCTTGTCTTAATGACAATGCTGAGTATTTATGAGGAGTTGGTTTGGTAATATTTGTTTAATTACTTTGTTTTTGTAATATTTAAGAAAATTATATTTTAATAAGTATTTTTAATTTAATATGTATTTGTGTTTGTAGTATGTATTAATATTTGTAATTGTTTTTAAGGTCTAAGCTATGGATTGGAGCATTTCATTGGTATATATCACTATGATATCGACCACAACTATAACATCGAAATGACATATGCAGTGCGGTTCGTTCATCGCACGAGCCACAAGTCATCAAACAACTACAAGACTTTCTTTGATCGTCTAGAGGTCAACGACGTGATCTTCAACCCTTATGATGAACATCCTCATACACGTCTATTCGACGACATATGTAGGTACTCTAGTTGGATATTGCAACCGCAAGATAATTTATAGCCACTTTGTTGAACTTGTGATGACACAATATGGATGTATTAGTACCATTTAGAGGGTTCCTTCTGTCATATCAGAGATGAATGTCTTCCAAATAGACAGACTAAAAGTGCATATCGGATTACATTTCATGGTTCTATAGGGTATTTCATTCCAAAGTAGTGGCTCCAATCAAGGGTATAGGGTATTTCACTCCAAAGGAATGGCTCCAATCAAGGGAGATCTGCCTAAGCCAGCAAATGTGGAGGTTCTGATCGAAGAAGAGCATGTCATGGATACTTTGGACACCTTGAAGCTATTTAGGAGGGTAAGAAACATTTAATTGGATGCGATGAAAATAGGTATCAAAGTTGGCCAGTGTTCTCCAGTAAATTGTCAATTAAATAAAGTTGGCCACTCAGTATCAAGTCGCGCATAAGAGGATTACGTTTCGATTAATTTATATATATTTTGATTTTTTTCTCTATCATGAATGTTGTGTATTGTTATTTTAATACCTCAACAATTCCCTTTGAATTTGTATTAAATATTTTCACTTTTAAATGAATCACACACAACTTTATGGTATTTTAAATATTGATTGAATTTTGAATGTTGAGTGGTTGGAAAGTGTTTAAGTGTGATTTTGTGTCAAGTGCTTGTGTGTTGAATTACGCTTCAGTGTAATTCCTGATCTAGGGATTGTTTGTATCTCAAACGAACAATTTGTAACTTCTCATGGGGGTCAATTCTTCAAAAACTTAAAAAAGTGTCATTTCCAACTTAAAATTTTCTATTTTGGCTTTCTTAAACAATGTTTGGTTAGCATAACCCTTTACTTTTAAATTTATAAAACCTTTATTTTTCCTTAGTCACTATCCATGTCTTAAATATGCTCTAGGTATTTTTGCAGTTGGAGTCATCATGTTTGTAACATCGATACTTCTGATCAAATGTGTGTTTGGAGTTTGACATGTGTATTTAACACCAACACATGTTATTACATTCAATTTTATTATTTTCTCAAATTATAATAAATGTCGACGTATCAGTGTCGTGTTTAGTATTGTCTGGATGACCGTGCCAAATATCATATGATTTCCTTTACACACTTCCTGTTGATTTCTTACTCGGTCTTTTATCTTTCTTCCTATTATGGGGGTTGCCAGATGGATTGCAATGGAAGGCCATGAACACCTATTAGATCATGGCTGTATGGCTCCTTGAATTTATCTCTCATACTAGAAAACAATAAAACCAGTATATATGGACTATGGTTTATTTGAGTCTATTAGCCAGGAAAAGCAGAATAAATTATATTTGAATTGTTCTCGTGATATATTAAAAATTAAAATGCATGGCATACAATATGGCATTAATTTTGTCCACTGAAACAATCATCCAAATGTTTTCATTTGATTTAACAATATATTTCCTCTAGGGTATAATTGGTTTTACACAAAACTGCTGCCAAACTTTGTGTGCACCGTGATTGTTGGATCTTAGCACAGCTAGCTTGGCCTTAAATACAGGGTAGCTTTTTTTAGTGACGTGCATACCCATTTAAATGCTCACTTGGTGACACAAGTATAGCATAGCAAAGACCTACAATAAAGCCACCACTTAATAGTTAATACCTAAATGGATATAAGAAGGGCAATATGGAACAAAATGCCGATTGAGTAACATGATTTCTTAAAAAAAAAAAAAAAAAGAGTATGAAAGAGTTGTCAAAAGTTGTTACAAAATGATTCTAGAATTATCATTTCTTAATTAAAACATATGCTAAATTTTGACCAAGAGTTTTCAATCTCACAACTAATTACCCTTTCTTTCAAAAAAGAAAAACTAATTATAGAATTTCATCAATTTCAGGGTTATGATCGTCAAACACCATTGTATCGGTTTTTTTTTTGTCAAGCACCACAATTTCAACAACCAAATTACTACTTTCTCTGAAATAATAAAATATAAACAAAAAAAGTAACTGAAAAATCGATGTATGTGGTTAAAAATTCGGTCGACATACGACTACCCTATTTATTTATATTTTATTCCAAGAGGGAGTTATTTCTAGCTTCAGTTGCATCTTTTGTCTTAAATATTCTCCTAGCTCCAAATTAATTTACAGAAACTAATCAAAGCACGTGTAATTGAACAAGTTTCTCAGTATTTTCCCTCAATATGATCAGGTTCTAGCTGGACAGGTAGCACGCACCAAGAAAATTCACAATAAGAGACAATTCAACCTCAAGTGCGGGTCTCAATATTGGTCACCTTCAATTATGTGCAAGAAACGCTTTCTTACTTGTATACTAAAAAAAGACCTGTAATTATTAGGGTTTAGGGTTTAGATATATGCATGTCAATGTGTCATGTATCTTCTGTCTCATTCCCTTGTATGGTCCCATGTAGTCAAATTATCCAACATTTATCATATTTCAAAGACAAAACGATTTTATCTTCCTTTTGACTTTGTTTTTGGGCTTATGAAGACAGAAACTTGAAATGTTCATCACCTCTATGGCTCTACATTTTTTTTTTTTTTTTTTTTACCTATACATGAACCATTTGACCTTGCCGGCGTACTATATAAATGTAAAATTGATGGAGCTAGCAAACACAAATTGGGTTGTTTGGACCAGTCAAACATTGTTCCCATTGCTTTTAGATTTTACTGTTTGTTTACTTCCATAACAACATAATCACGTCTTAGGTTTATGCACTATAATGATGACCTTATGATAAATTGTTTTAATCATAAAAGAGAGTTAAATATGATTAGGGGCCACCGTCCATATTAGTTTTTAAACGTCTAATTAGTCTCTTTAAAACAAAATTGGGTTCGCTGTATCCTTTAATCAAATTAGTTAGGAGAAAAAAAATGAATCGAATCTGACCGATTAACCTATTATTTTAGATATCGGAGGTCAAAGTTTTTCACTACATTACTTAAGTTGATATGTATCGCTTATTCCATTGAAAAAACAGGGGGGGAGGTTTTGTTTGTCAGGTAAGTTTGAAAAATATATAGATTTTGTTATGAAACTATTAGAATAAGAAGAACAAGATTAAAGAGAAGAAGAGAGAATAGAGAGAGAAGAAAGAGGATTATATTATTTTTTTGGTATCTCTAATTAGGTTACATATGAGCTCTATTTATATTTATAGAGAAATACAATGACTTGGGGAGCAAGCACAATATGACCTAATAAGCTAACAGTATGATCCAATAACCCAATTTCTATATGGACATCCACTTATAATATTCATAACACTCCCCCTTGGATGTCCATCTCGGATATGCCTCATTAAAATCTTACTGGAGAAAAACCTAGTGGGAAAAAATTCCAGTGAAGGAAAAAGAGTACAACACATTTTTGTCTCCCCCTCATAAAGACAATTATATATGAGATGAAGAAGTTTAAACAATCTTTTATGCAAGTTACTCAAAATCTTTACTTGACAGTGACTTTGTAGAAAGATATGATATATCTCCATACTCTTCTCCAAATTAGCAGCTCTTGTGATATCTTCATTTGAGTTGTTGAAAGAACATCCTTTTAAAATTAGAAAACCACAAGTTTCTTGTATGTGTGAAATCATAATCCTTAATAAAGAGCATTCTCCACTTCCTTGACGTAGTGCTAACATTTTCAAATGATCGGATGATATTGTTGTTTCTCTAAGCTACAAATTGTATGTTTGACTTTTCTGCAATATCTGTATTTACTAATATTGACAAAAAAAAAATACCACGATATATATATAATAAGCAAAATGCATCCGTGTCCTCACCTGACCAATTCAAATTGTTCATGATTTTCTTGAGGACATGATCTTTACTCACATCAAGTGACATCACAATCATTCTAGTACATAATCAATTAGATTTGTCCATAAAAATATTTATATAACAAAATTTAGAATCTCTTCAGGAGTTCTAATATATATACGATTATAACAAATTCATTTCAAATCCTTAAAATGGACAAATGATGTCATATTTCCAATAGATTTGATAGTACGTTTCACTCAAATGAAATCCTTCAAGTAGTTTCATATAATACAAATAAATTGTAGCACATTTTCATATAATTTGAGCCTTTCATGTGCTACTGAACTTAATCAAGTATGAAAAAGTTCTTGGATTCACTTCTGGTGAATATGTCTTTTAAAATAAATGGTAGACATTTATCAATTCACTTTAGGTGAACATATCAAACTCTGTATATTTGTAATTTACCATACTAATTCCATTTTCACGCGAAAAATCATTTATAGTCATTTAACTTCACACCTTCAAGTGTGCAGACGACAAGTCCAAACAAAGTCTGCTTCATGAAACGAGTTTGATTTCAGTAGAATTGTCTCTTTCCATTCTGTAGATATTTTCTTTATCTATAATCTTTAGTCGACTTTAACACATGATCCTCATTATTACTTATCACATATAGCGCTATATTATATGCAAAAACACGTCAACGTTGACTTCATTTTGGTTCCATCTCATTCCATTGAGATCTTTTATTCATGACATAATTTACCAATATTTTATAAGTTTCAGGTACCTGATTAGTTCTTTTGGAACTGAAAAATCAATTATGTCAGAAAACTCTTTTAGAGTTTCTATATCCTCGTCTTGGGTTATCTTTCCTTTAAGCTCCTTTTCTTATTCAAAGCTTTTTATATTTGGAACCGATTGATCTATCATGCTTCAGGCACGATGAAGACTCATTTACAATATTAGATTATCCGATATGGACATCTATTTCGATTGGAGCATTAGCAACTAATAAGATTTGTTTATCTTTGCAAATGAGTTATATCTTGAGGATCAAGAAGAGACAATAATATTTCCTTTCAAATAATTTATTTGAACTTAGGTTCACAATTTTTAGCTGCTTACTATCTCCCCCTAATATTGGGAAAACCAAACCATCAATTGATAATCAGCCTACTAGACTGTAAACAAGTTGGCTCAATACAATTAATGATATATGGAGATTTATATCAAATATATTTTTCCAATATTCTTTCAAGATTTATCAAAAGGCATTATATTAGAGCAATTGTGACATACACAACACATCCAAAAATTCACTTAGATGAGAAATATCAGGTTGTTAACCTTAAACCAATGATAAATTAAGGGGAGAACTTACATATAGTAATGTGTTGGCTTTATGCATATCAATATCTCAATATACAAAATTATTGATTCCCAAAATTGAGTTTATAAGGCATTATCTCATAACCAAAATAGAGTTTATAAGGTATAGTCTGATAAGTATTAATTATACAATTAATTTTAGACGTCTAAAGAATGGACCTTCAAGTCCATTTTATGAGCATATGCTTGTTCAATATCAATATCAATTTCAATTGAAAAATGATACTTATCAAATGATTTCTGAAAAATTTCAGAAAATAAACTCTTAGTCAAATTTGTTGAGAAAATAATCTCATAAACTTCTGGTTGTGAATATACATGTGATCATTTAGTTAATGCATCTATTCAAATCATATAATATCCAAGTAATTCACATGATCAGTGTATTAATTTAAATAACACCTTATATAGGTGAGACACTCATTCCTTTAAATTGTCAACTTCCCTTAGGAACTAGTAACACAAAAGTCACTAGATTTTGAAGAATCTTCTGACTCTTCAATATATATTCATAATAATTTATTTTTTTTCAACTAGTTTATGCATCATAATAGATCCAGGACAACCCAACTAGTCTTGCCAACAATAAATTTAATATAATTTGTAAACTTCTGGTTTACGATATTATGTGCTTCCATTGCACAAATAATATAATATGTAAACTTCTGGCTTACAATAATATGTGCTTCCATTGCATTAATATAAGTGTATTATAAATAAGAGACAAAATAAAATTTTCACTACACTTATTTTCTCCAGAGTATATCTCGTAATAATATAGAGATTTTTAACATTAAAATTTTATGAGAATGCAATCTCAATGTTTAACTTTGTTCCTCAATGTAACAATAAATTAGCTATTCAGGAGCCTTCAATAATTTATTTATTTTTGAAGTGCAATGCTAACATTGATTCCTTGCATCATAATTTATGAAAAATATTCCCGATTCTTCCAAAATGCATGATTGAAACCATATTATTGTAAAAAAAAATAATAACAATAAATTTCAAATATCATAATCATGATACAAACAAAATATTCAATTTCAAATGAAATAAAATTGAATCATATATATACCAAAAAATATTCATACCACTATTGATTCACTACATATGAATGATTCTTTAACCATTTATTGTACAATCAATATTTATCAAAATTAACGATCAAACCTTTGTTTAATGTACTACCAAATTGAATAACAAAAGACGAGATTCATCTTTAAAATACACCAAATATTCCTCAAATATATATATCATAATCAAATATATTTCTAAATACAAATTTTATACATAAAATTCAGGTGGATTCTAGGATGAACCATCAAACAAGTGGTTCACCGGTGGACCATTTAATATTTACCATCAGATGAGATCAATTGTTTAGATCCATTAAAATTAAAAAAGAGAATATTTACAATTGACTACACACAATCTTGTCATCTCCTTCTCCCTTGTTTTGAGTCTCATCACAACTACCACATGAATCCTCATCCCACGGTGACTGCTCCTACCGTCACCAACACCACCACCACTACCATAATTAACTGGTGTTTTTTTTTTAAAGCATGAAAATTTTCAATCATTAATTTCCCCTATTTTATTAACTTCAATCATAACTAACTGCTCCTTCTCCCTCTTTTAAGGCAAATATAATACCCAATTTCAAACTCTTGTGTTTGAAGCGCTTGTCCTTTGGATTAAGTTTTGATGATTGATTAATTTTCTTAATATTTGAATAAGATGAAAACAGGAAGAACATTTAAATCAATGGGATTTCAGCTATTCTTGATTAACACCCATTCTGGTTATTTATATAAGCATTTGAAGAAAATTCAAACCAAATTAGTAAAAACATAGAACATGAGTTTTAATTCTTTCAAAATAAAACATGAGTTTAAACCAATGGTTCACGTTAATAGAAAAGGGCACCAGAGTGAATGAAGAAGGTGAGGTATGACAGGATTGTATGTGGGCAATTGTAAATATTCTCTCTTTTAATTATGGTAGATCTAGACCATTAATCTTATCTGATGGTAAAAATTAAATGGTCCACCGGTGAACCACTTGTTTGATGGTTCACCCTAGAATCCACCTAAAATTCATGTGAATCAATTTTAATTTCAAATAGAAATTAAACAGTAGGATATAAAACATTTTTTTTAAATAAAAATATATTTTCAGAACAAATCAATTCACCTTAATTAAATTAAATCTAAATCTTTATTTGCTAACAACATATTTGCGTTTGATGTTACAATGATAAAATACCCATACTTAATAATTCAAAACAAATATTTGTATACAAGACATTCAAGTGCATATCGATGATGAGTTTTAAATAAGTTTAAATCAAAATCAATAAAAAATTGCCCAAATTACGTGAAAGCACAACCATAAAAATAAAATAAAACAAACATATTTACAAGACCAAATTGATGTACATATCTCCTTTATATTGAACTTCAATTTTGTCGAAAGTATAGAAAATTTTTTAGTCGAAAAAATTGACCAACTATATTTAAAAAAGGGTGTGCCAAAATTCAAGAAGTTAAAACATAATAATTTAGGTGGCAAACACGATTTTAGTGGTTGAGGAATCAATTCACTTCTAAAAAAATGATTTTAACCAACTATTCTCCACAACAATAAAATTTGTGACAATTAGTTAAAATAAAATATATGATTTAAATTAGTTAAAATTTGTGACAATTAGTTACACCCCATGTTTTTCTGGTTACACCCAAATTTTCTTAAATTTTTTTTATAATACCAAAATTGTCCTTTTATATAAATTTTCTTAAAACCCTAATTTTATTCATTGTTAGTGAGTTTCACCCTCTTTCACCCCACAAAGCGATCGATCATACAATTTGATGTTCAATATCAATCTCCATGAAAATTAAAGAGTGAATCAAAATATTTTTCATCCATACTCAATTGGATATAAGTAAGTGAATTTCTTCTTCTATTTGCTAGTTTCAATTTTTTTCCTTCAACTGCACTGTACGATTACGGTTTTAATTTACATTGACAAGGTTAACTTAAATTCAGTTTAAGTAAGTTCATGTAAACTAAGTTTACATGAACCTACTTAAACTGAGTTTACACGAACCTACTTAAATTGAGTTAACATGAACCTACTTAAACTGAGTTTACATGAACATACTTAAACTAAGTTTACATGAACCTACTTAAACTGAGTTTACACGAATCTACTTAAACTGAGTTTACAAAATCGCAGAACTGTGAATCGCAGAACAAGGAAAACACAAAATCAGAACTGAGAACCCATAACAAGAAAAACACAATTGATTGAAGAACAACACTTGCTAACCTGATTTGCTTCGAATTTTCTTTGAAATCATGAATGGACGTGAGAAAGTATGGTTTTGAAAATCTTCGCAGAACACAATCGATCGATTGGAGAATTATGGTTTTGGAAGAAGGGTTTTGGGGTGTAACCAAAAAAGAAGGAATAGGCTTTTTGAAAATCAAATTTTATGAAAGGGTAATCTTATCATTTTGGGGTGCAACCATGATTAACTAGGGTGCAAGTAGAAAAACTCATCGAATTAACGTTGTATCCATAACAAACATGGACCGTAAAGTTAGAAAAAAAATTGAATTAGTTACATTATCTTTTTGAATTAGTTTTTTATTTTGGAAAAGTAAAAATATATAGAATCTAGAAAATAATTTTTGGATCAAATTTTCAAATAAAAGATAATTGATATAATTTGAGTCCTTCATGGATGTATCACTACTGAATTTTTCAGGAATTCATGGAGGATAAAGATTGATTTTTAAGTTCTTCAAGAGCTATGCAATAAATTTAAACCATAAAATAATTCTCCAAGCAATCATTCCTTCATAGATTAACACTTTTGAATTCTTCAGGAATTCAAAGAGAAAAATATTAAGTTCTTTACGAACTACGCTGTTGAATTCTTCTGAAATTCAAAGAGAATAATATTTAGTTCTTCAGAAACTATGGTTTTTAATTATTCAGGAATCCACAAAGAATAATAGTGAGTTCTTCATGAACCACACTTTTGAATTCTTCCAAAATTCACATAGAGTAATATTGACTTCTTCAGGAACCATATAATAGATCTCTTTGATTTTATAATATGAGAAGATCAATTCTTATGCAACACTTCATTATTATATATAGAATAAATAAACACAACAATAAATTACAATTCACATAACAATGATTTAATGTATCTATAAGGCACTGATTTCAATTGATGGAATTGTAACAGTATAGCCTATAATCATTGATACAAAATTAAAACTTATTTACATAAAAAATAGATTAAGAAGAATTGCATACCTCAGTTGGTAAGCTCGTGCTGATAACGTGTTACGAAACTATTAGAATAAGAAGAACAAGATTAAAGAGAAGAAGAGAGAATAGAGAGAGAAGAAAGAGGATTATATTATTCTCTTGGTATCTCTAATTAGGTTACATATGAGCTCTATTTATAGAGAAATACAATGAATGACTTGGGGAGCAAGCACAATATGACCCAATAAGCTAACAATATAATCCAATAATCCAATTGCTATATGGATATCCACTTATAATATTCATAACAAATTTTAAGTTATGTTTTGAGTTATTTAATTTTCTCAATGGATTCAATGAGAATTTTCTCATTTATCGAATTTTCTCAAACCATAACGTCCTCGTATGAAAAAGAATAAATGACATTGCAACATCCCTAAAACATCTATAAAATTCCAAAAAAGAAACTTTATGAACAATGTTTGATATGGTAGTAACAGAAACATTAAAGAAAAGTAGTAATTTGTAAAAGAAACGTATAGTATCTAATTACATATGGTATAAGTGAAGATGTGGCAAAGTAGTAACATAAACTAAGTGAAAATGTGGCATTAAAGGGTGGTTCCCATGAATATTCACTGTTCACCCAACTTGCTTCCCACGAAACAACGAGAGACTAAACACCGTGTAATACAAACGAGTGGTTCCCACCCACCCCAATTGACTAAAAATTTTCAAAGATTAACATTTCAATGCTACATATCAGGGGAGCTTCTAGAAAATAAAGTGTTAGTATGTTGAAATATAATTCTAATATGATGTGTTTTTAGATTGAGTTTGTTACAACTTAAATTCTAATATTCCTTTCACACAATAGTGTATACATATGAGTCTTCAAGTCCAGATAATGTCGAGCAAGAGATGATGCGTTAAGAGTCTCACATTTTAATAGGATAAGATTGAACATGTTTTTATAAATGATGGTAGTCATCGAATTAAATTCAAAGATATCATAACTTACTCAAGATTCATTAAATCATTTGCTAGCATGTCACTGTTATAGGGCCATTCATGTCACACTTTTAATGTACATACTTGGGTGTAAGGGGGTGTTTTTAAAGTCCTACATTGGATCAGTAAGACCTGAACCTATTTTATAAGGGGCTAAGTGACGCAGTACGGAAGCGTATCCTAGCAAGCGCTTAACCTAGATTGAAAGGGACAAGTTCGCAAGCGACGAACTTATGAAAATAGGGTTCCGAAATCCACTAGAAATTGAGAAAAAAACTTTCTAAAATATTATTTATTGAATATAAGTTATCTCTTAGGTTACAACTGTTAAGCTTAAATAAGAAAATAACAAACTCGAATGGGCCAGAAATAATAAACTGAAAACAAAATAAAAAGTTCTAGAAAATTAGACTTAAATAATAAAATACTACTAAATTACTAAGAAAACCCTCCTGCATCACTAAGGGTGGTCCTTAATTTGGAATTTGGTTTTGTAGTATTGAGTTATGTCCAACCTAAACTTTAATATGCAAATAACCGTTTTGATCTTTGAATGTGTAACGAATAGCAATCATAGTCTCTCAATGTATCGAAATTCTAAAATAGTCTATGATTGTACACTTCATTAGTCAATATAGTTCTTGACGTTAAAATAATCCCTCGGTGCTACATCAACATTTTTATATAAGGACTAATATCACAGTAAGTAAGTACTTATAATAACTGATATGACAATAAATAGGTATATTAAGAGATTTATATGACAATATTAACAGACCATTTTAACATAGGAGATTATTTTGATATATAGTCCACAATCAAAGACTATTTTAAAATTTCGATACATTGAAGGACTATCGTAACTATTCGTTACACATCCAGATATCAAAATGACTATTTATTTACCCAAATTTTAATACATGATCAACTTATTTTTCAATTATTATTATTTCATAATAATTTCTATGAAGTGTAAACAAAAAAACATAATTTCTTTGAATTTAATTAAAATAAAACATGTACAGTAGTGGTTTCAAGAAAAATAAAACATGTACAGTAGTGGTTTCAAGAGACATAAAAGAGGTTGTTAACGTTATTTTTAATCTATCTACGCTGGTTGGCCACATATACTAAAAACACATCGTTTAACAAAAATAGAAACACGACCAATATCCCATTTTTCTTTTTCTTCACAGAACCATAAAATTTCTCATATACATTAGCCCTCTCTTGAAATTAATCTATCAAGCATCTTCCAGAAAAAACAACGACTTATGCATGTTTTGTATCAATAGATTTTGTGATAAATAATGTAAATAGCATTGCTCTTAGAAGAACAATACAATTTGCCTTTCTTTCTACATCATCTTGAACGCATTAATTAGAGATTTGATGCCGATGAAGACCATTTCCTTTTTTTTTTTTTTTTTTTTTTGGGTACAATGAAGACCATTTCCTGATCATGTATAATCTTTTTTTCTACCTAAATGTGTCGTTAATATCAATAATGTGTGCAAAACCATATTCATCAAAACCGCTTAATTAATATTGCTTACTCTAATCATAAGATAATTTTTAAACATTTATTATTCCTTAAATATTACAAAATTTTGACACATTCGTTACTTTTTCTAAAATATTTTTTTATTAATTAATATTATCAAATTGATTTAGAATATAAAAAAATAACATTGAATAATTAAGAAAAAATAACCGATGATCACCATGTAGAAAACGCGTAGAGATTGAATAATTAATTCATAATTTTTCTTTCGGTTGACAAAAATAATAAAGTATTCTTATGGTCTAATACAAATCAATTAACAATAAGACGAATTCAAACAACATTCTTCTAGCTATAAATATTCATATAATTGTGTGTAATGCACTCTCACATGCATCTCAAAAACAGACAGAAAAACAAAATTATGGATGTTTTATTATCCTTAAACTCAGGCCTAATTAGCATTTCCAAACCATATCAACATCATATCCTTCCACTCTCAAGTAGACAACCTCGTATGCAGTTTTCTGTTTCATGCAGAGCTACAAAAAATGTTCCAATTCATAATGAGTTGAATGATGATGGCAACTTGTACAAGATACTATGTTTGAGTCCTAAAAGTGCAACAATGGATGACATAAAGAGAGCATATAGAACAATGGCTCTCCAGTATCATCCTGATGTTTGTCATGATCGTTTGAAGAAAGAGGAATCAACGAAGATGTTTGTACAACTCAATGCAGCTTATGAGACTTTGTCAAATCCAAAGCTTAAAGAAGAATATGACTTTGAGTTGAGTTTGGGTTTGAGAAGAAGTAGGTTGATGGAACAAATGGTTGAGTTGAATAGAAGGTCTCATACACGTATGGCTGCAGGATCATCATCATCATGGGGTAGTAGAATGAGGGCCAAAAACAATATAACCAAAGATGATCATACTAACTAGTTTCCTTTCCATATGATTATTTTGTTAATGTATTGTTTCATATAATTAACATTACATTCATTCATGTATTGATCCAAAAATTATTCTTTCATTTGGATGATATTATGAGAATTGCACCAAATGTTCAAAGACATCAATGTCAAATGGTGCTAGCTATAGATGCACATGCGGGAGCGATGCTTAATTTTCATTTGTTTCAACAATGTTAATTGGTCAACGGGGTTCATATAATGCACATGAATGCATTTATCTAGCCTTTTTAGGAAGATAATAGGAAGATAAATTAGAAGTCATGATACATTTTCTTTAGCTTAAAATCAGTTATGCTACCTTTATTTTATAAATTATATGTAACTATATTCACATACGTCTTATCCATGTTAATATGCATTAGACTAATATTGTTTTTATTTATCTGTTTAGCATTTCCCAAACGAGATGTCAAGAACAATTCTAAAAGGAAAGCGCAAAACATTCACTCTCATTGATGACCAGACACAGAGAAAATATAAGTGTCGCCTCATTACCGCCGAAAGAGAAAGCTATGAAAAATACTTGGGTGGACAGTGGTTCAATTTCTGCAAAGAACGTGTGATGGAAGAAGGTGGTAAGCTCATCTTTGATCTCGAAAAGTCACAGAAGAACTTGCATGTTTGAGTTGTTCCAAAGTAGATCTTTGCTGCTGAACTATTTGAACTTATACTATTTTGATGCATCGCTTTGGACTGTAATCGTAAACTATCTTGACTTTGGGATGTTATTTGTTCTTTTCATTTTGTCTGATGTAAATATTGGCAAAAATCCCTTTTTGATTAGTCTATGACTCTTACAGTCTTTTTTATAAACCTAACTGTTATTTAATGTTAATATGCACATTGTTGGTTCCTTCATTGATTCCAATTAGTATCAAGTTAATTATAATGTTGTTTTCCTAATCTCTTGAACAAAATAGAACATGTTCTTTTCCCTACAGCAAATCTTTATAATGTTTTGGTAAATGTTTTAGAAATGTACTTATATATATTTAACATCTAATTAACACTACAATTTGTTTTGTACCTATTACTTCCCAAATGAGATATCAAGGACATTTCTAAAAGGAACGGGGAAAAATATCACACTCATCTACAAACAAACTCAAAAAAGGTATAAGTGTCGCTTGATAACGGCAAAGAGAGCAAGTTATGAAAAATACTTAGGCGGTCAATGGTTCAACTTTTGTCGAGAACATATGTTAAAGGTAGGTGATAAGCTAATTTTTTATCTAGAGAAGCCACCTAAAAATATGCACGTTCAAGTCGTTCCCAAATAAAGATTTGGTGTTCATGATCCGGACTTTCAACAGATCACCTTAACTTTAATCCTAAACAAAATTATCTTCACTCACCGATGCTATTTCTTTGCTTGATTTCATCTGATGTAAATATCGGTATCAATCCTTTTTTGGTAACTCTACAACAACAACACTCTTTTTTATAATTTTGGATAACATGTAATCGTAATTCACACATCATTGGTTCTTTTTTGGTTCCAATTGTTTTCATCCTAAATATTATGTCAATTCTTAATCTCATAAACTGATTATATGATCTCTAAATCAACCCATACATATTTCATGATGAATCACAATGTTCCGTCGTTTTAACATCTTTTCTTTCGAAGAATTTTTTTATGCCGTGATTATCTAAGGTTATTATTTTACCTTAGATAAACATTAAATGTAAAAGTGTGGCGAGAAAATTTAGGTTAAAATTAGAGCTGACATTTTGCATAAATTAAATCTAGGGTTAATATAGTAAAGTCACACGAAAAAATAGGTTAAATCTAGGGTTAATATTGCGTCACAGGTTAACATTTAGAAATAAGAGATAAGAGATGACATTTTGCATAAATTAAATCTAGGGTTAATATAGTAAAGTCACACAAAAAAATTAGGTTAAATCTAGGGTTAATATTTCGTCACGGGTTAACATTTGGAAATTAAATCTAGGGTTAATATAGTAAAGTCACACAAAAAAATTAGGTTAAATCTAGGGTTAATATTTCGTCACGGGTTAACATTTGGAAATAAGAGATGTCATTTTGCATAAATTAAATCTAGGGTTAATATAATTTGTTTAGTAAAATTAAAGAGAAAAATTAGGACCGATTTGTTTATTTTGATTTCCCTAACAATTAACGTTAACATTTTGATTAAATTAAACATGGTTAATTAAATAGGGTTAATACAGTAAAATTAAGCAAATAAGTTAGGTTAAATCTAGGGCAAAATTTTGCGTTCGGGTTAACTTTAAGAAATAAAATAGGTTAAGTATAGCAAAACAGGTTAACATTTATAAGTAAGAGATTAGATTAAGTATAGCGAAACGGGTTAACGGTTATTCCTTACCAAAAAAACAACATATAATTGGAAACATAATTTTATTTTACTTTAGATAAACATTAAATGCAAAAGTGTGGAGGAAAAAATTAGGTTAAAATTAGAGATGACATTTTGCATAAATTAAATCTAGGGTTAATATAGTAAAGTCACGCGAAAAAATAGGTTAAATCTAGGGTTAATATTGCGTCACGGGTTAACATTTAGAAATAAGAGATAAGAGATGACATTTTGCATAAATTAAATCTAGGGTTAATACAGTAAAGTCACACGAAAAAATTAGGTTAAATCTAGGGTTAATATTGCGTCACAACTTAACGTTTATAAATAAGAGATAAGTGACGACATTTTGCATAAATTAAATCTAGGGTTAATATAATTTGTTTAGTAAAATTAAGGAGAAAAATTAGGAGCGATTTGTTTATTTTGATTTCCCTTAACAATTAACGTTAACATTTTGATTAAATTAAACTAGACCATTGACCCGTGCTAACGCACGTGTCATTTAAAAAATATAATATTCACTAAAAAAATAAGACACTGTAGTTCGCGTGAATCTAAAAATTGTCGTGAATCAAAGCAAAATGTCAATACCAAAGACTTTGTTATTGTTCCATAATTCTAGTACGTAGTTCCTGTTACTTTAAAATAACATATAATTTTGAAAGGGAAATTGAAGTTCGTTGACATGCAAATAGTTTCAATAAGTAAGAAAATGAACAGTACACAAAAAAGTCCTACACATTACGGAAAACTTCTCTGTAGACCACATTTGATGCAACATCGATATCATCGCCGTCGTCGTCAGCAATCAATATTTTTAAACCACCCCTCGAAGTAACCCGTGATATTGCGACGTACAACTGTCCATGTGAAAAAATAGGAGACGGTAGGTAGACACCAACATGTTCTAGCGACTGACCCTAACTCTTGTTAATAGTCATTGCAAATGAGACAAATATCGGAAACTGCCTTCGTTTAAATTTGAAAGGAATTCTATTATCAGATGGTGTTAGCGATAACCTTGGAATAAACACCTTCTCAATGATATTAGAACCAGATATTACCCGTCCTTCAAGCACAAATTTTCCCATCTTTGTAATGATCAATCTCGTACCGTTACATAAGCCCAAACTTTGATCCATGTTCCTGAGTAACATGACAGGTGCTCCTACTTTCAGTCGCAACCGATGATTTGGAAATCCGGACGCCACAATGGTGTTGAGGAATTCAGGAGTATGGATGTCATCTACGGCGTCACCATCTATGTTTTTATGATAAGGTGTATCGTAACTCAAATAGATTTTTTCTTCACCAGGAATCAAGTTGAACACATAATCATTAACCTGTTCAACAATGGTATTCTTTGGCGCCAATATTGCTCTACTTTGAAAATATTTTACTTTACCGATGTTTCCTAACAAATTTGGGTAAGTGCTATCAACGATAGATGCAACAGGATTACCTGAACTTGGAATAAGCAAGTCGGACGGGATAACAACAGATATGTCGACATCATTGATTTCCCCAATTGGGTAAGTGCTTCGAAACAATGCTTGTGCATCATTGGCACTTCATCCCATATGATAAGTTTAGCCTTGATCAGCAGCGATGCCAACGGTGTATTTGGTGTAACTCCACACATAGAGCATTCGTCTATTGTAAAAGGGATACCGAATCTTGAATGTGCAGTTCTTCCACCGGGTATAAGCAAGGCAACAATCCCACTTGATGCACATGCCAAAACAATCCCACCATCAGACCTCAAAGCAGCACATAAAGCCCTCCAAATAAATGTTTTCCCAGTACCACCATAACCATACAGGAAGAACAACCCAGATTTGTCTTCCTTAACTCTTGTCATTATTTTATCATATACATTACGTTGCTCTGAAGTCATGGTTGACATCATCCGGTCATGTTGAGCAGCTAGTACAGGCCTATTATAACTCATCTCATCGTGAATCAACCTACTCTCGACATCCGGTACTAAAGATGCATCCGCCTTTGGCATTGGAGGAAAATCAGACAAACTCTTTCCAAAACTTTGCAACATCGTTTCTAGTTCGGCCAACGCATACGCCTTCAACTGCTCATGAGTCAACCGTAAATCTGGGAAACAAATAAGGTTTGTTAAAAATCAGCGTGACTTGTAAATTGAAAATATCCATGTAAAAACAACAATGTTCATGTCATTTCTCATAATAAACAGACGTGTCGATGCATGTTATTTTATTTTTTTTTAAACTTGAACAAATAAATTTCTGTGATGTAAATAGTTTTTCCTTCATAATATAAGCAAACTATGAGTATAACAAATATTTGGCACAAACATGGAACCAAAATTAGATACACAAATGTCATTGCATGTAATCTGAAGAAACAACCGTATTTATATTGGTTTAAATACATACACATGTAAGGTGAGAAATGGATAATTATTTGAAAAAAAAGAAGGAACCAATATAATTCATATGTAATTACAAAAAATAAATATGCACTAAAATTATCCTGGAGCTCCAAGAAGCCGCCTTTGTTTGTGGAGTATGTCATCAATTAAATTTTCGTTTGTAGAATTCCACACGACCTCTGGTCTGGCAAATTGATCTGTCACCATCAGTGCTACGAATAGTCTACGTAAATAAATACCAGTGCCCCAAAGACTGGCTTCAATTATCGCGTCTATAAACTCCTTGTCATCATCGAGTAACCCCATAGCGAAGCAGGCTTCCTTGAAAGTATTATATTTGACATCATCGACCGTCTTGATGTCATTGAAAGATGTAGGACCTTTGATGTAATTCAAGAGAGTTCTTAGGTAAAACCTTTCGCCGGAACCAGGCGGAGCAAAATGGACCCGCCCTATCGAAAAACCACACCGTCTAGGAGTCCATTCGTGGTCTTTTTCCTTCCACACAAACTGGGTCGGGAATTGATTGTAAGTCAAATTTCTAGCTTCTGGATACTTTTCATTTGCTTTCATCCAAGCCAAAAACTTTGTAGTTTTTCTATGCGATCTCTCAATGACTTGTTCAATGTCGTCGTTTTCTTCGTACAAAACTGAATGCTCATTTTCCAAATGATAATTTAAGCGTTCCACCGAAGGTTCTCTGTAATTTATGTCAAAAGAGAATATTCTCCAGGCCGCTTCACACGCGGACAAATACCGACAATCATAATACATCTTTATCTCATCCAAACTATTTTCACATCCATTACCGTAAAAGTTTGCGGTGACGCGATCATGTCCTTTGTTTACATATTTGAAAAGGTACTTGATTGACCGAATTTGGTTGCACCACTCTACATTGATATGGGCTTTGTACTTCAAGAGGAGTGTTTTATTATACGGCACAACAAACCTATTATCTGCAAAGCACTCTCCTTTTTTTACATAAACTCCATTGTCTCTTCTCTTGTAAACTGGATAACCATCTTTATCGATCACAGTTTGATCAACAAATTTCATTGGAAAGTGCTTGCTACATTTATTATTTAGCATGCAAGGCGATCTTGTGTTTTGGTCACCACATGGGCCGTGAATCATGAGCGTAGTCACAATATTAAATAACTCCCCATCTGTATCTTTGTTTGGAATCTCTGCTGATATAATCTTATCAAGATCCTCAGGTTTCTTGCACTGATAAGTTGGCTTCAAAAACACCAGTATGTGTGCATGCGGTAGTCCACATTTTTGAAATTCAATAGTATATATAACTGTAAACATGACATGGAAAATCGATATAAGCTAACTTCATGGTAAATTAATCCAAAAAAAGAAAGGATTGTACAAAATGTCATTTAACTTCGTGGAAGATCGATATAAGCTAACTATAAAATATTGCGTATAAAAGACCTCTTACAAACATTATATTTACGTTGGATACGCTAAAAACACGACATGGATTAACATCCTATTTCATCAATGTGCTGAATGGAACCAATTGAAATATATTCAAGTGTTTGCATCGTGTTTTATATATAATATAAGGACAAAATAGCGATACAACTTCCACCTATAAAACTTCCACCTATTTAGTATTTTTGTTCACCATTTGCTTTAGATCAGTTTGTATATGATTATTGTAAAGTATCTGTAAAATGAAAAACATCAGTTTGTGTATTTGTATTATTATATATTTTTTACTATTTAGGTGATCTCCAAAATCTGTCATTTTAATTTTAGATATTATTTACCACTTTCCTCTATTCAATGTAAATTTACTTCGCTCTTGTCAGGCTAAAGGAATGAATTATTTGCACAACAACCATCCTCCCATATTACAGATGTCCTAACATAAGAAACTATAAACATTGAATATTGATCAAATTTACATTTTCATCTTTGACAACTCAAGCACGACTTAGACTATAGATCAAAGACAATTTGTATAACAGATTTCATAATAAAAGACATGTCAAGCATTCTGCCTAGTTAAAAAGGAAAAGATGTCAAGTCACCGAAGAAAAGAAAGAAAGAAAAAATATTTAGCAGAAACATCAATAGTCTCTACAAAATTAAGGTAAACCTCGTCATGGATAGAGTGACTTTGGAGGGGTGCATGTTAGGCTTCCACTCCACAATTACCACGAGTTAATTTTGAAGTAACATTCATAAAAGCACAATATGAATCTAAATCTCTATATCTATTGCTTTTTTAACATTCAGAAAAATATTAACATCTTCCGGAGGTAGATCGAAAAATAAATTTTGTACTTTTAGAGGTCGAAGCGCTGATAAAAGACAATGATAATAAATTTTTGAAATAATACTTATGCCAATGAATAAATTTATTTAGGTGGACTGGAAAAAGTTTCCATAGATAAGCAAATATAGCTGAGAGAGCAACTTGAAGGAAAAAGGTGCAATACGTGTTAGTAGGATATGTCGGTTTAGCAATAAAGAGTATTAGTTATCAGGATAAGCACAAAAAAGTGGAACAAAATTAGGAAGTGGCCAACATTTTAGGATAAAGATTAATATGAATAAAATGAAATTAATATTGTTGATGGGGCACTTTGTTTTACTTAAGAATTGACATGTAAATAGGGAAGGGGCGCAGAACAAAGGGATCTTGTTGAAGTGGAATAAAATTATGCTCAACATTTTTGGATAAAGATTAATATGTATAAAATGAAATTAATATTTTCGATGGGGCATTTTTTTTTGACTTAAGAATTACCATAGTTGACTCGCCAAAACATATTTTAGAGATGTGGATTAAATGTGTAGTAGTTACTTGAATGAGAGGAATTATGATTTTTAGTTTGTTTCCACCCAAAACATATTTTAGAGATGTGGATGAAATCCCCTACTTATTTGAATGAGAGAAATAAGGATTTTAGTTTGTTTCCACCAAAAAGTTACTTTAGAGATGTGGATGAAATCTCTTAGATACTTGAATGAGAAGAATTAAGATTTTTAGTTTGTTTCCACCCAAAATATATTTTAGAGATGTGGATGAAATCCCCTACTTATTTGAATGAGAGAAATAAGGATTTTAGTTTGTTTCCACCAAAAAGTTAGTTTAGAGATGTGGATGAAATCTCTTAGTTACATGAGAGAAATTAGGATTAGGATTTTAATTTGTTTCCACCCAAAACATATTTTAGAGATGTGGATGAAATCTTTAGTAGTTACTTGAATGAGAGGAATTAGGATTTTTAGTTTATTTCCACCCAAAACATATTTTAGAGATGTGGATGAAATCCCCTAATTATTTGAATGAGAGAAATAAGGATTTTAGTTTGTTTGCACCAAAAAGTTACTTTAGAGATGTGGATGAAATCTCTTAGTTACTTGAATGAAAGAAATTAGGATTAGGAATTTAGTTTGTTTCCACCCAAAACATATTTTAGAGATGTGGATGAAATCCCCTACTTATTGGAGTGAGAGAAATAAGGATTTTAGTTTGTTTCCACCAAAAAGTTACTTTAGAGATGTGGATGAAATCTCTTGGTTACTTGAATGAGAAAAATTAGGATTAGGATTTGTTTCCACTTAAAAAATATTTTAGAGACGTGGATGAAATCTTTAGTAGTTACTTGAATGGGAGGAATTAGGATTTTTAGTTTGTTTCCACCCAAAATGATGACAGTCAGTCATTCACTATTTTTAAAGTTTTTTTTTAATAAGTTTTTAGTCTAGTTTTATTAGTTTAGTATTTAATTTAGAGTCAATTTAAATAAAGTATGGTATTTTTGGTCTATTGAGTCAAGCAAGCAAATGATTGGAATTAATAGGTTATTATCATTATTATTGGTTATATTTATATAATCAAAGAAGAGAAAAACAAGAGGTGACAAAAAGCAACATATTAATTGATGGGCTTATAGGAGAAAACGTACAGGAACAAGGAAAGGTGATCACACTTTTGGAAGAAATAAATATAGGATTTACGTTTTGGAAAAGGGACGCTACAGGGGAGAGAAAACAACACAGATTGAAAGAAGATTGAGGAGCAACGCCGACATCGACGAAACTCTATCGGTTTATTTTCTTACTATGTTGTTTATTTATTTAATCATGTCTAGCTAATTCTCTTTGATTGAGCCATGATGAACCTATTGTAATATATGAATGTAGTTGAAACTCTCTTTATTATCAATATTATTCAGTCTTTATTCAGAATTATTTGTGTTCATTGTTTTTCATATGATTGCTTGCATGACTATTAACCCTAGCTTCTTGCAATCACATAAATTGATCTTAGGAATTGAATGACTACTAACCCTAGCTTTTAATCCTGAAATAGTAATTCTGTTTAATTCAACATAGGAACCTAGAGATAGGAAATTGAGGGTTATGACATATGAATTAACATTCTGACATCGCTTCCGCGGTTATTCAATCGGTTTAAGAGATTAAAATGTTTTAACTTAGGAAAGGGTTTTGAGTCAAGAGATTGATCAAAACTAATTAGTTAATTTGTCGTAAAGATTGAATAAGTGTTGAGAGTAAAGAGAGATAAGCTATTTCACATAAAGCAATAGAGGATTCACTGGCTTGATCATCTGTTTTAATCCAATCATCAAACCATTTTATTTCCTATTATTTACTTTTTATTGCACCCTAATCTACTGCCTCAGACACTTATAAAATTTACACATCCTAGATATTAACTTTATTGCTAAGTTGAGATTAACACAGTCCTCGTGGATACGAATTTATTTTATTACTTCGATAGTTTTAGTACACTTGCTAAAATTTTATCAAGTTTTTGGCGCTGCTGCCGGGGACTGTTGAGTCATTTCAATTTGGTAATTTTGTTTTTATTTAGGATTTCTGTCATTTATATTTTTGTTTATAAAAAAAAAATGATTTATGCTCTTCTTTTTCTTCTCATTGTACTGTGCTACTAAAAAGTTTATTCAAGTGTTGCAGCTATGATAGACAGGTTATACCTCCATGACACAAAAGAGATTGGTATGTTGAAGTATGAAAAATATATGCTATCTTTGAAGATAGGATATTTTGACAATAAAATCTCAAGATTAAATGAGAGATGTGGTCGTTATGAGGGGGATCAACCAGGTAGTAATTGTGAAGAGAAGAAAGAGATGATCAACATCGGTTACAATACTCAACTTCAAAATATTTTAGATGATTTCTTGGTGTCAAATCAAGTTTTATTTGAGAAGTTTGATGTTCAGTGTGGTAATCTTGTTGAGAAAGCACATGAGTCTCAGAGGAAGTTGGTTCAGATGGAGACTGTGTGTCACAAGGTTGTGGTAGAAGAAAATTCCAAAGTGAGGAGTGTTGATATTTTCTCGAAGTCTGGATCAACGGGGGTTAAGGAAATCACTCTTGTGCAAATAGATGCATGTCCTTCTTTAAGGTGGGAGAGCTCAAATGACAAAGATTTAGTGGCTGGAGCATGGGAGCATCTACTGCTTTGTGCCAAATTCATGGAATTCCTACCAAACAAGAGGAAGAAGAAGGATGATATATTCTTTCTATCATATTTGCCACCCTAACAGTGGTTGGAGCGTCAAGCTCAATGACGTAAAATAAAGCGCTTGATGGGAGGCAACCCATCATTTTTATTATGTTTTTATTTTCAGTATTTTATTCCTATTGTTGAGTCAGGCAATTGTCAGTGTGTTTGAATAACTCAGTTGTATCCCCCTGTTATGTAATTGTTCTTGCACTTGTTTATTATTGATGAATTTTCTTGTTTTATTGACTTTTTCCAGTTTAGTAACAAATATGTGTTCAAGTGGTATTCCAAAAGTTCAAAAGGAGGAGTGACTTGTGATTTCAAAGGCGAAGTGTACTGCAGTTAAGGATAGGTAGTCACAACTCCCAGAAATCTAAACTGTAAGGTTCATGGCCAAATTTTATTTTCTAATTTACTTCTAAAGAGTGTTCCATGCATTTACATTTCTAGAACTTGCAATTTTTCTCTACTGTCGATTGATCTTTGTCATTAGCACACTGAGGCAAAAGTGCTTGGTCCTGTGAGCCTTTTTGAAGCCTACCCTGTTTATATTTGAATAATTATCCTTTCTTTAGCCAAATTGAGCCGGTAGGTTTAGAACTTTTTGTTCGGTGACAAACTACATTACAAGCTTGGAGACTTTTAGGATTTATCCCTTATTGTTTTTCTGAGTTAGGCATTGAAGAATGTTGCTAAATATTAAGTTTGGGGTTGCTAATGGAATTTGCAACCAATTAAGTTTGGGGTGGGGTACTAGAGAACAAAGAAAAAAAAAACATTCTCATGAAAACAATATGCCAAAATGGTGTGTTCAAAAAAAAAAAAAGAGAATATAATAGAATGAAAAAGGGACATGACATTGAAAAACCGAGTAACTTCAAACTCGATTGTCCCGATTGTTATAAATAATTTCTAGTACCCTTGCAAGAATTGTTGTTCCAAAAGGTGAATGAATGATGGATTGAATTTTGTGCTTAACTTCCGTAGGAATGCCTAACTCAAATTTTGTGTAGCCTACTTATCCAAATATTATCTCACCTTCACCTAAGCCCCGTTATAACCGTTAAAGACCTCAAAGTGTGCATTGACATTGATTTTGATTGACGTTTAGAAACTTTTCAAGCGTATGGTAATATGTAGATTGCATGTCGACTGTGTGTGAACCCTTTCATATTGTTGCGTGGAGTTGTGAATTGGTGGTTGCTAACAAGTCAAACTAGCTCATCTTTAGCTAGTAAGGTGTTGAACTTTTGGGTACTATCGCTTGATCAGGTAATTGTTATTTTACTGTCAATTGTCAATGTTACAAGTAAATCCTTGAGGACAAGGAATGGTTCAAGTTTGGGGTTGTGATGACAGTCAGTCATTCACTATTTTTAAAGTTTTTTTTTAATAAGTTTTTAGTCTAGTTTTATTAGTTTAGTATTTAATTTAGAGTCAATTTAAATAAAGTATGGTATTTTTGGTCTATTGAGTCAAGCAAGCAAATGATTGGAATTAATAGGTTATTATCATTATTATTGGTTATATTTATATAATCAAAGAAGAGAAAAACAAGAGGTGACAAAAAGCAACATATTAATTGATGGGCTTATAGGAGAAAACGTACAGGAACAAGGAAAGGTGATCACACTTTTGGAAGAAATAAATATAGGATTTACGTTTTGGAAAAGGGACGCTACAGGGGAGAGAGAAAACAACACAGATTGAAAGAAGATTGAGGAGCAACGCCGACATCGACGAAACTCTATCGATTTATTTTCTTACTATGTTGTTTATTTATTTAATCATGTCTAGCTAATTCTCTTTGATTGAGCCATGATGAACCTATTGTAATATATGAATGTAGTTGAAACTCTCTTTATTATCAATATTATTCAGTCTTTATTCAGAATTATTTGTGTTCATTGCTTTTCATATGATTGCTTGCATGACTATTAACCCTAGCTTCTTGCAATCACATAAATTGATCTTAGGAATTGAATGACTACTAACCCTAGCTTTTAATCCTGAAATAGTAATTCTGTTTAATTCAACATAGGAACCTAGAGATAGAAAATTGAGGGTTATGACATATGAATTAACATTCTGACATCGCTTCCGCGGTTATTCAATCGGTTTAAGAGATTAAAAGGTTTTAACTTAGGAAAGGGTTTTGAGTCAAGAGATTGATCAAAACTAATTAGTTAATTTGTCGTAAAGATTGAATAAGTGTTGAGAGTAAAGAGAGATAAGCTATTTCACATAAAGCAATAGAGGATTCACTGGTTTGATCATCTGTTTTAATTCAATCATCAAACCATTTTATTTCCTATTATTTACTTTTTATTGCACCCTAATCTACTGCCTCAGACACTTATAAAATTTACACATCCTAGATATTAACTTTATTGCTAAGTTGAGATTAACACAGTCCTCGTGGATACGAATTTATTTTATTACTTCGATAGTTTTAGTACACTTGCTAAAATTTTATCACAAAACATATCTTAGAGATGTGGATGAAATCCCGTAATTATTTGAATGAGAGAAATTAGGATTAGGATTTTAGTTTGATTCCACCCAAAACATATTTTAGAGATTAGGATTAGTAATTGTAAGTAATAATGTTACTAAAAGTGTCACCAAAAGGTAGTAATTGTTACTAATAATGTTACTAAAAGCTATGATACTAAAATGCTTCAATAACACAGCAATGCTACTAAATATAGTTTGAGCAGCACAAACACAAATATATAAATCAAAAACTAAAGCAAGCAAGACTAAATTATTTCTAAAATTCAAGGGACATTTGCTAAATTCAAAGACAAAAAAATAGATGCTTCCAAAACTCTAAGAAACTAAAACTTAAAATTCAAAGTGGGAAGGTGTTGCACAATTTATCTAAACATGGACTAATTGTAAATAACATCAAGGTAGATGGTATCATGTGACCAACCATCGGAGCACCCCCTCTGATCTCACACCTTCACGGAGCCTGCGAGCTTCCACAAACCTATTCCAACGCCGTCCTATCTTGAAGTGTTCATAAGGAAAAGTTGCAAAAGTTAGCTCACACACCCATAAGTTAGCGCAATCGTCGATAATATTCACGGTTGTCTTGAGTGTATCAAGCATCTGCGGAACATTGCCGGTGTAAAGTAGAATCTGCAAAATTAGAAATCCATGTAACTTATATCAACTAAGAGGAAAAGGAATAAAAGAAGTTAAAGAATAAAAGTGGATCAGTCAATATTGCATAGCGCCCAATTTGATCTCCAAAATCACCGCCAAACATGTTTGGCAAGCATACTGCACCCTAAAAAAATAACAAACAAAAACATCACAAAAGTTGATAAAATAGAATGCAAATAATTAAGAATAGGTATATTTTGCAAAAAACACATACAACATCAATGTCATATTCAACGATATATGATCTGTATTTCAGTCTCAGCTTGTTGATTGCTTTGTCAAGATCGGAAAGAGGGTTTTTCACCAACGGACCTACAAAAGATTAAAAGGGATGGAAAGAATGATTTATACTTTACAACAGCGAGGAATAAGAGCAAAAGTCTATATATTTAGTATAAACCAGAGTGGAATGAAGATATGGTTACCATGAGGCAGTGGTATGACAGCAAAGTCTGAATGTTTCTGGAAGCCATGTTGATTAAGAAATTTCGGCTTAAGAGAAAGGTATGGTTTTAGAAAGAGATTTCGGTTTAGGAGAAAGGATTAAAATATATTGGTGAGAGTTTGGAGGGGAGTTAGGAGATATGGTTTATGGAAATCAATTAGATAGGTTTTAGGAGGAGTGAAGTTAGAAAATCATTGTTAGGGTTTGGAGGAGGGGAATTAGGAAATATGGTTAGGTTTTGAAGGAGGGAAAAGTTGCTAAAATATTAGGTTAAAATATTAGGTTAAAATTAGGGCAACAAAGCTTTGTTTAGGAATAAGAGATAGGGTTAATTAAATAGGGTTAATACAGTAAAATTAAGCAAAGAAGTTATGTTAAATCTAGGGCAAAATTTTGCGTTCGGGTTAACTTTAAGGAATAAGAGATTAAATAGGGTTAATACAGTAAAATTAAGCAAAAAAGTTAAGTTAAATCTAGGGCAAAATTTTGCATTCGGGTTAACTTTAAGGAATAAGAGATTGCAATAGTTGTTATGTATGGATTGGTCCCCTCGGATTAGTCGATTCTTGATCGGATACCGAGTTTTCAAAAAAAAAAAAAAAGTTGTTATGTTATTTTTTATGGCTTTAGACTCTGTGTTGCAAAATTTTAGTTTACGCAGCTTTGATTTTCACATTTATAAAGGACAATAATTTCCATAATTTATAAAAAATTTCCTTCATAACTAAATTTTTAAAAAATACGTTATTCAAGAAAATCGCACTTGTTTTAGTAGCAAAGTTGTCACAGACGAACAATTGATTATAGCATATCGTAGGTGGCACAAATGTCATCCTCTTAACTTTATAGTATTAAAATGGACTATAATCCCAGATATGGATGTAATTCCTAAATAATCAAGTAACATAAGACGAGTTCAAGTAACATTCTTCTATCTATCAAGAGAGTAATATTCTTTTTTTTTTTTGTCAAGTAGTCTATTGGCTAGAGCTCACAATTAAATTATGGAGAAGTGGAGTGTCTGGGGTTCGAACCCCAGCCCCTGCATATAATATGCAATATCCCTACCAACTGAGCTAACAGAGAGTAATATTCTTCTAACTATAAATATCATAATAGTTTGTCGATCAGAAAGGAAAAAAAATCATAATTATTGTGTGTAGTAATACGTTAACAAATGCCTTAATTCCCTAGAGTGTATTTAGATAGTGAATTTTAATGAGAGAATGTAATTTTTCGAAGTATTTAAATTGACTTGAACCAAATTTCACTGTTTGAGAAAGTATTTAAGTCATTTTTAAAATTTAAGGCATTTAGATAAGAATTTTTCTCTTGCAAAATTAGAGGGATTTAAAATAATACCTAAATTACAAAAAGTTCAAAATTCTTTGTCATTTTCATCGCACACGTTTCTCACACGACTCTCATTCTCTTCACCTTGTCTCTCTCTCCTGACGGTCGTGTGCTTCTCTCTCCTCGCAGTCGTGAGCTTCTCTCTCCTCGTCGTTGTTTGCTTCTCTCTCCTCGCATCATCTTCGCCACCGTCTGCTTTTGTTAACCTTGTTATAAAATTATCGCATCATCTTCTTCAGATTTCTAGCTCATGTATGTATTTTTTTTCTTATAATTGATAGATCGTAGTGCTTATTGACTTATTTCATTGTTTTTATTAGAATTGATGGATTTCACTGTGTAAGCGGTTAGAACTCTTTGATTTCGGAGTTTTTTGGATTTAAGTTGTTAGAATTGACTTATTTTATTGTTTTTCTGATTTAAGCCATTAGAATAAGTCAATCCTAATGGCTTAAATAAGAAAAACAATAAAATAAGTCAATTATAACAACTTAAAATCCAAAATAAAAAGAACTCCGAAATCAACAAGTTCGAACCGCTTACACAGTGAAATCTATCAATTCTAATGGCTTAAATCAGAAAAACAATGAAATAAGTCAATAAATCAATGAGCTATATCAGTTATAAGCAAAAAAATATACATACATGAGCTAGGAATCTGAAGAAGTTGATGTGATAATCGTATAGCAAGGTTGAGAGAAGCACACGACAGTGAAGATGATGTGATAATTTGTCTGCAACCGCGAAGATGATGCGAGGAGAGAGAGAAGCAAACGACAATGAGGAGAGAGAAGCACACAACGGCGAGGAGAGAGAGAGGCACAATGAAGAGAATGAGAGAGAAGCATCGCGGGAGAAGAGAATGAGAGTAGTGTGAGAAACGCGTGTGATGAAAATGACAGAGAATTTTGAAATTTTTGTAATTTAGGTGTTATTTTAAATCCTTCAAATTATGCAAGAGAGAAATTCTTATCTAAATGCCTTGAATTTTAGGAATGACTTAAATATTTTCTCAAACAGTGAAATTTGGTCCAAGTCAATTTAAATAGTCCAAAAAAATGCATTCCCTAGTTCAATTTCTCTATCCAAACACACTCATAGGGTATTTGTTTTTTGCCTATAATTTTTTTAGGGTGAGGGGATGATGCCCATGCCCTAATCGAAGGTATGTAAAACTTTCAAGCTCAAAAAAATGCTTACAAATGTATTTACATTTACTCCTCTCTAATTGCATTAGCAGAGCTCGAACCCAAGACCTCTCATATTGAAGACCTATATTTTTATTACTAGCCCAAACCTTTGGGCTATGTTTGAATTGGTGGATAGTGATGGAATGGATTGAGATGAAGCCACATTCTATTGTTTGCTTTTGTATAAAAAAAAATGGAATGGAATGCAGTGTGATGGAATTCATTCCATCCAATACCAATCATTCAACCAATTTTTTATTTCCCCCAATTTGAGGTGTATCCAATGGAATGGAATGCATTTATAATACAATTACAATTTTGTCCCTTTTTTTCTAAGTTTAAAAGGTCTTTACCCCCCTGAAATATAGGTCATTTTCGGTTTTCCCCCCTGTAAAATTTTTATTTTGATTCACCCCCTTTAAAATATTTTTGTTTTGATTTATCCCCCTGACAGGCCAAACAAAAACTAAAATTTCTTAAAAAAAAAATTGGTTTTTGTTTGGCCTATTAGGGGGTAAATCAAAACAAAAATATTTTACATGGGGTGAATCAAAATAAAAATTTTACAGGTGGGAAAATCGGAAATTGGTTTTCTATGAATAAATTTGGTAAACTTGAAACAAACACACATGTGCCTTTATCTCTCTAAATAGAAGATATGGAGAGTAGTCTAAAATGGAAAGGATCTTGACTCATAAAAAGCAGAAGAAAAAAAAACAAAGGGGGAAATGGATGTTTTATTATCCTTAAATTCAAGCTTCATTACCAATTTCCAAACCATATCCACATCATATCCTTTCACTTTCAAATAAGCAACAAAGACATCTGCCAATATGGATCCTCTCCTTCATAAACATAGAAACAGACCAACACTACCTCACCAACTAACACAGTTTTTTCATAAAAATTAAAATTTAAAAACTTTTAAAAGAACAAATAATCGAATAGATTCCATATTCGGGATTAATCAAATAGGGAAAAAAATAGATCAGTGCAATGTTGTTAGAATCTAGATGCGTGAAAATAGCAGAATATATCGTCAGTCCAACCTCCAAGTATTATGTCTCGACTTATCACATATATCAGTATGTGTGATTGAGTGGGTAGAGATGCATGTGAAAGTAGGGAGCTGAATGTGTCACTATAAATATAGAGAATGAGCAGTAAGGTTTTTTATTTTGTTTTTTTCGTTTTTTATTAATGAATTATCTCTATTTATATAGGATTAGCTACCAAAATACTTTGATATTCTCTGTATTTTTGTAGTGGCAAGCGTGGCACTCTTTTAGATAAACTAAAACAATGATATGTCCTTTATTTTTCCAACATAATTGTTGTTCTTGACAAATTGGATTGTGGTTTTAATATGACTAATCTCATGTATATAAGCTCAACTCTTGTTATAATATGAAGAATCTTTTGTATAACTTCATATTTGATTAATATTGTATGATCATACTTATTATGCAATACTTGTTTTTTATTTCCTGTGGTGTGTTCAATTAAAGTGGCTTATTAATTGATGGATAGTGCTTTATATATATTAATTTATTAAAAAAAAACTAAAATATGGTTTTATTCCTTGCAAATATGCCTCGTTTTGGTTTTAGTCCCTGCAGAACTTTTTTTTTGTTTTTGGTCCCTGCAAAATTTTTTGTTTTTGAAAATAGTCCACAACCCCACTTTTGTGATGATTTGCATACGTGGTACATTATAACTGAACCAATTTTTTAGTTTTTGGTCCCTGCAAAATATTTTGTTTTTAAAAAAGGTCCCTGCAAAAGGGACTATTTTCAAAAACAAAAAATTTTGCAAGGACCAAAAACAAATTTTTTTTTTACAGGGACTAAAATCAAAACGAGGCATATTTGCAAGGACTAAAACCATATTTTAGCCAAAAAAAAATATACATAGAAAGTTTAGTTGTGGATTTGCATTGAAATTGCTATGGACAGTTTAGTTGTGCTTTTGCTATGAATTTTTGGTTTTCTGTTTAGCCATGGATTTGCAACGAATTGCTAAGTTAAGCTGTAGTTATGTTGCTACGGAAATGTTACAACCATTTCATAGATATTCTGTAGCATATCCATAGCTAACTTCTCTGCTATAAATTAGCTACAAATGTTGTCGCAGCAAATCACATATTTTAATTTCTTGTGGTGGAATGAGTTAGGGTTGAATCTGTTAATTGTGCTCCAGTCTATCTTTTTTACTACTAAAACTATATTTTCACTTTTTCTCCTATTGTTTTTTTGGACTACGATTTTATTTGGGTAAGTAAATCATTCTGTTTTAAAAACCTATTTTTACAATTATCTACAGCGGGTATTGTGAGGTGGTGGATTGCATACCCTTTTATGTTAGATATAATATTTTATCTGACTGATTCTTGAATGAAGTAATTATCTATGTGATTCATATATGAATGTATGAATTTAGTTTTCAAATCGTCCAAGTTCATCATGTTGGTCATTGTATGTATAGTATATCACTCTGTTAATTTAGTTGCATGTGTAGGCCATGACATCAACTATATAATAAACCTTAACTCTGAAACATTGTTTATTTATAATATATGCTTGTTAACTCAATCAATTCATGAAGTCAATTCTCTCTTATTATTCTTTCATTTTTAATTGGTTTTGCCTCCAATCATTGAGTATATATAATTCACAAAAGAATATTATCATTATCATTAGATTCCACACTATAAGATAAACAAGAGGTATAAATTATAATATTACTTTCTCCAGTCTTAAATATAAGCAAAAATTGATTAAACAAAGTTGATGTATTTAGTTCAATATTTAGACCAAATATATCAGCTATATTCTTTTACAAGTTTTTTTTGCTTATATCCAAGACCATAGTAGTATAATCAACATAAAAAACATGTATTTCTTTCCTTATGACTATACATCACATCAACTGGAACTAGAAATCAATGAGAATAAACAAAACTAAAGAAAACAAATCAACGTGCCCCTTCATTGTTCCTAAGAGCTCCCTTAATAGTTTCACACACCCTTTTCTTTATATTTTATTTAAATACACACTTCAGTTGGAATGGTTATTATGTTGTGTTCTTCATAAATCTAACCCCTTTGGACCAAAAGTTGCAACAGCATCACCTACAGTTAGAAATATTTTATCTTCCCCGATTAAGTCTGATAATTTCGATGCATGCAGTTTCTCGATTACAATTGGTCCCGGGTTTGCCAAGAGAAGCTGTCAAAACGTCACAAACATGAATAATATTTTAGTACAAGTTGAAGCAGTGTTATAAATTATAATAATATCATCATAGATGGATTTCTTGGCACACAAGAAATTATTTCACTGCTTGATTGAATTAAGCTATGCCATTACAAGCATGTGGTTGTACATTTAATTGAATGGATAACTTCAAAATCATTTTGAATTTTGTTAATTTCAGAGATCAAACATTGGAACTGTTTACCATTTGTTTCCAATTTTAAGAAGAGTTCTTATAGTAATGACTAATGATGTAGAAAAATAAAAATAAATGTTAGAATTTTGTAAATGTTAACTACCTGGATATCTCTTTTCTTGAGGCTCTTAAGTAAATCTTCAAAGGAATGGATGCCACTAGTGTCAATATCAGTAACAGCTACAATAATATGGTTGCTTAATTATTAAATTCAATCATCAAAATAAATCATGAAAAAGTGGATGAAAGGATTTCATTAAAAGTCTTACGTGACATTTCGACAATGAGATGTTGTATACTTGGATATTCACTTGATGTCCTTAGAATCTCTTCATCAGTCAGCCACTTCAATATTCTGTAAATTATGTTTCACTCATTCATCAGCCTCAATTCCATCAAAATTGATCAGAAAGTGTGTAGAAACTTGATAATATATACCTGTCCTTGATGTAGTTGGAGTTCGAGAAATAGATTGCAGAATCAACCCTGACAATCAACATGCCTGGAATCTGTGCTGCTTTAGGATATTGCAGGATGTTCCTATAAACAGTTGTCCCTGGAAGCTTCCCTAGTACTGCAGTCTTTGGCCTTGTCACTTGTAAAAGAATTTTGGCAAAAGATATTGCCACCTGCATGCATCAAGAGGGTTAAGTAAATGTTAAACAAGGTTTTAAATCGTAGGTTCATAGTTGCGGTTTGTAAGTTTAAGTTGTCAAACTCGTTATAATCTCTTTTCAGACCTATAAACTCTGATACTATAAGTAGGTCAAGTGATGGTTTGTAAAGTGATAAGTATTAGTATTTGTAAACTTCTTTCAAACCTTTAAGCTCTGATAATATTAAGTTTTTATACTAGACATAACTCATATTTACACAATCGGCTTGTAACGTGAGTAATGTCACTCTCTACGTATTTTCAAAGTTTATCTCTTTTCAACGTGGGACTTGAGTTTTTCCAATGATCGCAATATTTAATATCGTAAATATTATTGCCAAATACAGCTAATATGTAGCTAGCTACAATTGCATTCGCAGAAACATGAAAAACCTTGATTTAAAGGAGAAATGGTTTGATATTTTGATTACCGCAATCACAAGGCCAACTTCAACACTTTTGAAGATGACACCAAAGAAGGCTCCCATGCAAGCTAGAAAATCAAATTTGTCAATCTTCCACAGAAGAATGGCTGCTTCATAGTCGATCAGGCTCATCACGGCAGCTATAATAATTGAGGCAAGCACTGCATTTGGAGTGTACTTGAATAGTGGTGTAATCACTAACAGAGTTAACAGCAACACTGTGGCCATAACTATGTTTGATACAGCAGTTTTACAACCAGCCATATAGTTCACAGCTGAGCGAGAAAATGATCCTGAAAAAAAAAATCGGAAACGCTCATCAAGATAACGGTAATAATCGTGAAACTAGGGGAACAAAAATCGCGAATCAGCAAAAGTAAAGGACCAAAAGTGTATTCAAGCCAAAATAAAAAAGATTTGATTGAAGTGCATAAGATATTTCTATAAGAAAAGATATAATAAAGTCAATTTCATTAGCCATCATGGCGAGGTTTTGAAAATAAGCTAAAAACAGTTTATGGACATGTCATAAGCTGTTTTCATAAGCTCTCTCAAACAGTAAATAAGCCCTCTTTGGTACCTGTAGCCACGTAGCAAGATGTCAAAGAACCAACAACGTTCATTGTTCCTAGTGCCACCATTTCTCTGTTACCATCTAGTGAATAGTCTTTCATAGCAGCAAATGTTCTTCCAATAGCCACAGCTTCCTATAAATTTAAAATCAATATTGACTCAAATGTTCTATAAATGTTTATGAAACAAAAGGGATGAGGAATTTTCAGTAAATTTGCTTACCGTGAGTGCGACCATACCAGAAATCAAACCAATCCGAATAGCAGCACTAAAATATTTTCCACTGAAAATTAATTTATTAATAGATAATGGATTCACACCCTTCTCAATATGTCTCACCTGAAATAGCATACTTTTGAGTCTTAAAAACAGTGCTTCATTTTGTTTAAAATTATTGAAGAAATAACTATATGCTACTTACAATTGCTACTCCATCCTTGTCTGCCCTTGTAATGTAAACAGAAAGAGTAGACGCTATAACACAAATCATAGGAGACATTGCAGACACCCAAAAGAGTTTCTTATTCTTCTTAGCCTGTTTTATTGCAACATAAGAATAGTCATAAAAGGGTCAATAAATGTAAATATTAAATGGAAATGAAGAGAGGAAGGGTAGTTTTTGGCATTCTTACAATATATTTTGTTATAAAAAGGAAGACCAAGAATGATAGTCCAATTATTATTGTCTGCCAATTCCACTGTAAGCAGAAACAACTTAATCACGTACTTATCGCATAAACTCTTATCATATAATTGCTTATTTATAAACTCTTTCTATAACAATAGATAAAATAAAGTCTAGTTGTTTTCATATAAGCTATATGCTGTTTTCATAAGTCATCCTGACTAACTTATGAAAATAAGCTGAAAACAACTTATGAATAGTCTTGCAAATAGATAATATACTTGAGGAAGATTTCAAAAGAAAATGAAGGCTTACCCCATGGTGGGCTGCCTTAAAAACCGATGTCATGACAGAAACAATATCAGTTTTCTTGGTGAATTTTTTTATACCAAGAAGACCTTTAAGTTGTTGGAGTGCAATAGTAATGGCAGCTCCACCCATGAATCCAACAATGGCAGCATGAGATAGGAAGTCAATCAAGAAACCAAGCCTGCAAAATGAAGAAAAAGGAATTAGTCAAAGCATACACAAGACAAGAACCATGCATTTATAGTAGTACGTACTGTAGTTTACCTTAAAACTCCAAGTGCCATTTGAACGACTCCTGCAAAGAAAGTGGAAGTAAAAGCAAGAGCAAGGTATTCAGGACTTTTGAAGTCACTGATCTCCTCTGAAAGCAGACTTCCAAGCAAGAGAGACACCACAGCTACTGGTCCTATGGCAATATCTCTTGAACTTCCCATGAAAGCATACACAAGAGGAGCAACAAAACTTGTATCTGCAAAACCAAACTCGTCGTCAATATTAACTGAAGAAGGTATATAATCTGAACTACATAATATATCAAAGTTGCTTACATAGTGCATACTGAGGTTCCAAATTTGCAAGCTTTGCATATGCAATATCCTGTTTATGCATTCACATTTACACAAACGTCTAATCAGATTTCTATGTATCGACATGCCATAATATTTACACAAATAGATTTTACTTTGAGACATTTGTACAAATAAATATACCTGAGGAATGCAAAGACTTGCAATGGTGAGTCCAGAAATCAAATCACCCTTGAAACTTTTAAGATTGTAACCTCTTCCCCATTCCAAAATAGGGAAAACAGATTGGAGTCCAAGAACAAACTTTCTTTTCTTTGTTTGGTCTTTAAACTTGGCAAAAGGGTCATCTGAGAAGAAAGTTTCATTGAAACTGTGTTTGAAATCTTGGAAAAGTGTCTGCTTAGGAGGACCTGAAACTTTGTGCATATGTGGAAGAATAGCACCACCGTGTCCACGTGATGAAGGATTGCTCTTTATTTCTTCCATGGCCCTTGACACAGCATCATCACTAAAAACTTGACTCATTTTAATAACCTGCAAAAAACCATACACTAATCAGCAAAAATTCAGAAACAAAAAGTAGCTTTTGTAATTTAGCATGAAAGTCTATTTTTCTTAGTCAACTGATAGCTGCATAATTACATTTTGTCATGTGAAGTTTAGCTTAATTTAACAGAATAATATTGGAATTGCCGTTTAATTTGGATAAAGAATATAATTGAATCAAAAGGAGACAATGTGAAAGTACCAAACCAAGTGATGTTTGCAAGAGAGGATATCACCCTTAACTTGTTTTTTTTCTTGTGGCAAGCCAATGCTATGCCTATATATAGAGTTGGAAAAGAGATAGGTGGAAATATATATATATATAATTAATTATTTGAAGCTTTGTATCAACTATCAGGATGAGATATTATGATTCATATATTAATTCTATTATTTGATCCAAGTCAACCATTTTATTTAAGGTCAAGTTGTTCTAAGAAAATATTTTTGTTTTATCTTTTATTTTCATTTAGGTTTGATAAATAAATGGTGTATATAAATATCCCAATTTTTTTTTTTTGTCCCTAAATATTTTCCACTTTTTTTGGTCCCCAAAAGTTTCCGTCAACACTTTTAATCCATGTTATTAATTGAGATTAACTAAGGGTGACATGTCACTGCCACACGTGCCATCTTTAGCCACGTGGCTAAGTTTACGTTGTTATCATTTAGCCACGGTCAAGGCTATTTTAGCCACGATGGAACCGTGACTAAATAGAAGAATAGAATTTCCAAATTTCTTGATCATTCTTACGACTTCAACATATCACCACTAAGCCATAGACATAGCAATGCTGAAATCTCATATTTGAGGCCATGGTTTAGATCCACCTTCAACATAAGAACGACGAAGAAATTTGGGAATTATATTCTTCTATTTAGCTAAATGCGATTTAACCAGACTAAATGACACATAAATTGTGGAACATGAACTTAGCAACATCAGTGTCATGTCACCCTCCGTTAGTCCCTTTTAATAGTTGAGACTAAATGGGGAGAGGATCGAGGAAAATAATGTCTCCGAGCCAACACAACAATGGAAGGCCAAGGATCATAGAGAGCAAATATAATGGTTGACTTGGATCAATTAACTAAATTAACATCCCTTTGTTCAAATATTTATGAGAAGATTTATATGTGAACGTCATAATGTCAATGTTAATTTGGTTGATGTGCAAAATATGATGTTCAAAATGAGATCCCAAGAAATAATCATGAGAAAATTTCGAAGGGAGAAAATATATTGCATTTGTCAACTTTTTTCTTTATTTCTTTTTCTCTCTTTCTTTCCCTATGTTAGGTTTATGTTCCGTTTGTTTTTATTCTTTTTCCTTTGTTATAATCTATTTCTAGAGTATAGAAAAAAAATCTAGAGATTGTATCATATGACTCAAACCTAAAATACGACCTATAATACGAGGTTAATTTGTCGATTTGTAACATTCATTTATGTAACATTTCTAGTTTTCCAAATTTATATAAAAATAAATTAAGTACAACTTGCACTCTTTTTTTTTAGGGAAATTACAACTTGCACGTTATTTACATACTTATAACATAAGGTCAAATATTTGTATAATTGATAACAAAGATAGAAAAATGAAAATAAAATGTACAATTTTTTAAGACGTATATATTTTTGGATAAACCAGGAGAAAGGGCAGGCAGGCATCAAGAGGGACCTCCGACATCCCAACTAGGTTGTCACCCCGGAGAACCTCCATCCTACGCCGCCAAGCTCAAAATATTATTAAAAAAAAGGGGAAAAATATATACAAGAGGGGGGACTAGGCCAAGACCCTCAAAGCAAAAGCTAAAAAGGAAAAAGAAAAAACAAGAAGCAGCAGATTAAGGGAATCTGTAATTGAGCAGACCTACTCTATCCCTGAAAAAATCAGCAGTCACATTTTGGGGTAACGAGGTAAACCAGACAGTGCCGTGAGCTGAATGACCCATGGCTGCCAACTTGTCAGCACAACAGTTGCCTTCACGGAAAATATGAGATGAGATGACATGAATACCACAATTGCGAGCATTGTGCCACCTATTACGCATCCGAATCGGGACCAAGGAAATGTTATGAAAGACCATAAGAGCACTCATGGAGTCTTTAAGACGTATATATAAACAACAAAAGTTTTATATTTTTCAAGTGGTTAGGGAAAAGTGATGAGTTGACAATGGAGAAAAATGAGATTATATGATAAAAGTCTTTAAAATGGGATTCTCGTATAATGTAGACTAACCATGATACCTGGATAAGCTTAATTATTGATATTGACTAATTATCAATTCATTTCCACACAATAGGGTGGCAAGTTTGTTTTTGTTTTTCTTCTCGTATGTTGACGTTGGCCATTCATTCACTCAATAAGTGTTTTAGGCTACTACAATGCAACTAGTTTTTGACCTATTCAGTTGATGAAAATATGTTTTATTTTAGAACGTGTAATATTTTATCAAATCCATCAAATGTAATATTAATAAAGTTGATTAATATTTGATGTTTGTGGAAGGCTTGATGATTCACAAATTGTTTTATTTTATTAGTTTGTGAAATTAGGTATTCACACTCGCAAATGCAACGGTGAACCCTAAACTAAATCGTTAAATGACGCAAATATCTATCACTTATGTCACCTATATTGTATCTTCGAAATGATTTTGACAATATGTGATATGATTCTAGACATAGTGACCATTTTATATAGAGAAATGATATTTATACAACTATTTTGTGACATCTATCTTTTATATATTATGATGTGCGCCGACGATCTCATGCCAATAAATCTATAAAAAAAAATAAAAAATTGTTTATCATACAAAATATATATACAACGCCACGTTCTATCAAAAAAAAATATACAACACCACACAAACCAACGAATTTTTATTTAGTTCATAAATATATGACTCATATTTTATAAAGGGTGTGATTTTGAGTCTCACGTCATTTGAGCTGTGATGAAACTGCCTGGTTGCATTTGAAAAATACAACGGAAATAATTTATTTAAATTTTCTTAATATAATGTATAAGAATTATGATATTAAGAAAAAATAAAGTAGTGGTCACACTGACATGCACGTCTAGTGCTAAACATCATACAGAAATTCCTATTTAATACTATATTGTACTAAAAATTATGAAGAATATATTGCTCTTTTTGTTTTTAATAAAATATTAAAATTTTATCAAATAGTTTTGAAGTATGGTAATTGTGTAATTTTAGTCTCGTTATACACTCCATTAATATAAACAAGTTTTATACATGTATTAAGTTATACCTCACTATCTAGCAATTTATAAAAATATTTTAAGAACTAATATAAAGTAACAAATTAATTAGACATTATTGGATACATATGGAAAACTTTTTTATTTCACCAATTAAATTTGTAAAAATATTTTAAGAACTAAGATAAACTAACAAAGTTGAATTAAGCCTCTATATGTATATTGATTCCACGGTCTACATCAATATCAACTCGTGTATCAAAATCAGAGATGCAAACTAGGGAAGATAGAATATACAATACTATTAATTAATTAAAACCAAGATTCTTGAAAAGAAAACCAGCTTAGGGCTTCCATGAATAGTGCTCGTATAGTGTCTAAGTTCATGGAGGTTTGAAAGGGTTGAATTTGTGTGGGTGCCACAACATGTACTAGGTGGAGTGCTATTAATTTCATGCTAATTTTTAATCTTGGAATTGCGTGTTACAAGAAATTAAATAAGGAAAGCTGTTTTGCTTGCTTTGCTGCTTGAATTGATTATGCTGCTATACTGTACTATATATTGCTAAATATTCATAAATAAATACAATAATTGTTTTGGTGTTAGTTGACGGTAGACATGGTTGGGTGTTTTGGAGCAATTTGGATTTGCCAGTTGCTATGAAAATGATGATTCAGTCGAGAATGGATTACTAAATACTTTTTAGGTTTTTATTTTCTTGTTAAATATTTAACATTATTGCATGTAGTAAATATTTAACTATACACTTCACAATTTTAAATAGTAGTTATTACAACTTTGATGAATCAATATCTAAGGTTGTAAAACGACAGAATTATGGGAGAATAGGTTCACACTTGAAATTCTGTTTATTTTTACATATGATAGAGAATTTCTGTACTGTAATTCTTTCTTAAAAAAAATAAGGTTTTGTTATTGGTGTTGTTTATACGAATGGTTAAATTAACTATCATTTAGTAAAATATCAGTATGATACCAATAACATTGTAAAAAAATTACCAGCGAAAGTTAGTTTAGCGGAATGATTTAAACTCCTACGAGGCGATAACGTAAAGAGACATTCATATTTAGTGTCTGACACGTCTCGTATATACCTCTAAGGAACCAATGAGAATAAAGAAAAACATTCTAAATATTTTGGAGAAAAAAAAAATCAATATTTTAAAATAAAAAATAAAAAAACACAATATTTTGAAAAGAAAAAAGCATTATGCACAAGCACGATGGGAAAAAAAATATATATGTATAGAAAAAATTTAGTTAGTGTTTCTTATTATGCAGATATATAATAGATTTTGAAAAAAAATGAGAAATACAAATTTCAATAGTAAGAATTGTATGACTGCATATTATATTATTGATTTTACACAAAAATTCCCAACCAGAGATTTGTTAATGCAGAACACCTAATTTTGTTTATGATTACAAAACTTTGGAGGTTTGTCACTAATATTTGCATATAGTCCATTTAAACTTTTCAATCTAAACTTGATATGATGAAACAAATGTAGAACCAAGATTCAATTGTTTTGCAGGAAATTGTTCACTTCATGAGAATATCCAAAAAGAAGAAAGGCTATGTGGCTTTTAAACTTGATCTCGAGAAAGCTTTTGATAATGTCAAATGAGAATTCCTTGATAATTGTCTTCATGATTTTGGTTTCCCTGATATTACCATTAAGCTTATTATGCACTGTGTTACTTCATCCACTTTCTCTATTTTATGGAATGGAAATAAATTGCCTCAGTTCAAACCGACTCATAGCCTTCGGCAAGGGGATCCACTCTCTCCATACCTTTTCATTCTTTGCATGGAGAAACTCTCTATGGCTATTAATAATGCAGTGAATCAAGGAAGTTGGGAACCTATTCAGATCACCACCACAGGGCCTCATTTATCTCATCTTCTCTTTGCGGATGACGTTCTTCTCTTCATAAAAGCCAAAGGCTCCCAGTTCAAATTTGTGTCCGATTTATTTGACGGTTTCAGCAAGACTTCAGGCTTAAAGATTAATCTCTCTAAGTCTAGAGATTTCTTTTCTTCAGGTACTCCTCCAGCAAAAGTTCACAAGCTCACAGCTATATCTGGAATCCGCAGCACAACATCTCTTGACAAGTACCTAGGCTTCCCTATCCTCAAAGGGCGGCCTAAGAGGAGTGATTTTTTATTCATAATTGAACAAATGCAAAATAGACTAGCAACTTGGAAGAGCAAACTTCTCAATAAAACATGTAGACTGACTCTAGCTTCATCTGTTTTATCCTCCATTCCAACATATTATATGCAAATAAATTGGCTTCCTCAAAATATTTGCGACAGTATTGACCAAACCACTCGTAATTTTATTTAGATAATCACAACAACAAAGGTATTCATCTTGTAAATTGAGAGACAGTTGCTAGTCCGATAAAATTAAGGGGTTTGGGTATTCGTTCAGCTAGAGAAGCTAACACTTGTCTCCTAGGGAAGCTTTTTTGGAACATGGTACAAAAAACTGACAAATTATGGGTGAATCTTCTTTCTAGTAATTATTCTAGTGGCCATAATTTCCTTCACACGGCAACAGCCCATCACAACAACTCCCCATCCTAGTCTTCCATTATCCAAGCAAAAAGTGTTCTAAAAAGCGGTTACACATGGAGAGCAGGTTCAGGTAATTCTTCCTTTTGGCACACCAACTGGAGTTCTCTTGGTAAGCTTGCTACTCAGGTTCCCTTTGTGGATATTCATGATCTTCATCTAACAATAAAAGATTTTTTCACCATTGCTGGTCAACGGTCTCAAGCGCTCTACACCATCCTCCCAACAGATATAGCTGAAGTCATCAACAACACTTGTCTCACTTTTAACGCTTCCATAGATGATGCTTATATTTGGCCTCATAATAACAGTGGTGTTTACTCTACGAATAGTGGATACAATTGGATTTTATCACAAACAGAAAATGAGAACTATAACAACACAACTTCGGCTTGGATTTGGAGATTAAAAGTTCCGGAAAAATTCAATTTTTTTGTCTGGCTTGCTTGTCACAACGTTGTCCCTACTTTGTCTTTGCTCAACCGTAGGAACATGACCAATTCAGCCATCTGCAACAAGTGCGGTGACCACGAAAAGTCATTTCTCCATTGCGTTCGGGACAGCAGATTTTCCACTATTATTTGGCATAAAATTGGCTTCACTAGTCCGTCATTCTTCTCGTCCTCTTCTGTTCTTGATTGCTTAAAAGAGGGAGTTAGTTGCCACCGTTCCACTATCTTTCTTGCGGGGTTATGGTGGACTTGGAGGCACCTCAATCTTATGTGCCTTAATAATGAAACTTGGTCAGTTTATCGCCTCGGTTCTGCCATTAACAGCATAGCATAAATCATCTGTCGATGCCTGCATAATGACGCTAGCACTTCTCCTCCAACAAGGCTGGTCCGTTGGAACAACGACAACCATGTCTGCACCATTCTCAATGTGACGGTAGCTGTATTGGAGACCCAATTCGCACAGGTTTTGGAGGTGTTATCCAAAGCTATTCAGGAAGCTATGTCACTGGATTTTCAGGATTCATAAATAGTCCCAACGACATCCTTTTTGCAGAACTGACAGCGATATATCAGGGGTTACAATTGGCAGTAAATTTAGATTTTGAGGAATTGGTATGTTATTCTGACTCTCTGCTTGTGGTTAATCTCATCAAGGGAGACACTTCCTTCTTTCATGTCTATGTTGTGTTCATTCAAAATATTAAGGACCTGCTGAATTCAAGAAATTACTTTATTCATCACTCGTTCAGATAGGGTAATCATTGTGTGGACTTTGTGGCGAAGCTAGGAGCTACAACAGATGTTGATTTAACTGTCTACTCATCTCTTCTTGAAGACCTGCTGTCGCTGCTTTTGACAGATGAGATGGGAACTTTATTCCTTAGGAACTAGCTGTTTCTATTCTTTTCTTGTTTTCCTTTCTCTTTTTGTTTCTTTTCTTTAGCCTTGTAACAAAAAAAACAAATGCAGAACCATAGAAAGTGCTGAAGAATCTTCAATTGCATTTCCAAATTTAATTTCAACCTCACTACTTGATCATTTCATTTTTGTATGTTATATTTTGAAGCAAGACGTGGCTTGGCATTGTAACCAACAGAACGTGGGAAAAAGGAAATGGATAGGATACTAAGTTAGTAATGTTTCAAACATACCAAAGTACTCCAATAAAAGAAAAGCACTTTGAGATAACTTAAGAAGTAAATAATGTCGTTCACTTGTAAACAAAAATGTAATTTACATGTTAGTTTTCAAATATCTAATCATATTTCAACTCGTATTGACATGTTATTATTAATGAAATGAGTTTCTATCAAAAATAATTATTAATAAAATGAGTTGATTTAATTTGTCAAAAACAAAAGTATTTTTCTTAATTTTTTAATGAAATGAACTTTTACTACAAGAAGGAATCTAAATAGGTGTTAGAAGTTAGTTTCATTATCCTTGGAGTTGTAATTTAGCCTATGAAAGACACTCACCCTAGAAACTCATTTGTATAATGAAAATTGATAATTCATTTATTGTCTTATAATTCGTATTAGAGACTCAACATGAGTCAAACTGTAGTTTCTTCTGGTGAGAGTTTGTTGATAAATTTTGTTATACACGATTGTTACTCGTTTTTTTTAGCTTCAAGATTATTCTTACATCTCCATCAATTTTTACTCATGGCTGAATCAAGCAAACTTCATGCCACCCACGATCCTTAAGTTCGATGGTCACTATGATCATTGGACAATAAAAATGGAGAATTCACTTCAATCCAAAGACGAAAAATTATCTTTTTGCAAGCAATTGATAATATTATCTTGGATTCTTGTTTGAGATAAAGGAAATTGGGACTCCGTAATTGCACTGAACTGCTCCTACTGGAGGCAAGCAAGGATGAGAGAAAGGTAGTTTTTGGTGAAAAATGATTTTGATTAGGAGTGAGCATGGTTCGGTTCGGGATGAAAACTGAACCAAACTAGACTGTTTTTAAAATTTAAAATAACTGAACTGTTTGTATTTCAAATTGAACCGAACTGTTCCAAACCGAACTGTTATTATTGGTACTATTAAAAAAATATTAAAAAAACAAACGAAATTAAATTTTAGCTACCAAATTGAACCGAACTGTTTCAAATCGAACGGAACTGTTTTGAACCGAACTAAATTGTTTCAATTCAGTTTCAGAATTGTTAGTAATGGTTCAATTTTTTTTTTGGTTTTGTTCGGTTCCGTTCAACTTTTTGATTTTTTTTTTGTCCACCCCTAATTTTGATGTTTCTTATTTGAGTGTGGTGGGTCTTTCCTTGTGCGCAAAATGTACTAGGTTTTTGTTAATCCTAGTAATATTAGTGACATCAATTAAACTTGGTAGCAGGGTTCTTAAAATTTGAATTTAGAGATGTTAATTTTTTAGGCCCCAACCCACATGTTAATGTGGCCTACTCTTCAAAAAATAAAAAGAAATTATGTGGCCTAGAATTTTTTTAAGAATAAATGATCTGCTTTTAAATAGACCCTTAAAGTAGAAAGTCCCACAAATTTTAAATGAGAATTGTTTTTCTGACTTCAAAAACCTTATTTTAACACAAGTAAATTACGAAATTACCATCAACGATAGTTAACTGCCGCTGGTGCTTAGCGGTAATTAACTACCGCTGAACTCCAATTTATGCCTATACAGCCTGCACGTTCATGTACCATTCCTTTTCTCTGTCTTATTTTCTTCTTCCTTTTCCAGTTAGAAAAACTACTTCAACAAACCCAGTACTCAACAACTCCTCCTTGCACAGAGAAGATACAATTTGTGGAAAAGAATATGGGTTTATGTTATTTGTGATTCAAATGGAAAACCATCGAACAGATATTTAATTTTTTTTTTTTATTTATCAAGTAACTCACCATGATTTGATATCAAAAACTACAAAATTAGAACTGCAAAATAAAAGGATTCCATTTCACCCTGACCGTAAATAAGCAAGGATTAGAACAATGACTGAACTTCCGTTTTGATTGGCTTATTTTGAGCTTATGTGGGCTTATCTACTCCATAAGCTTTTTTAAAAGTGTTTGGGTAAATAAATAAAAATAGCTTATTATTGTTTCATAAGCTGCTTATGCCATATTTTAATAAGCCTAAATTTTCAGTTTACCCTTCGACTTAACAAGGAGCTTATGAATTTATGTAACATCCTTCGATTCTCTCTGTATCTACATTTTCAAAACATTTTTTTTTTTGTTTTTTGTTTTTAGAAACAAACATATATTTTAATTATAATGTTAGTTATCTTTGGCGGTGCATGAGTAACAAAATTGCTATATACTTATCTTACTAAAGTAACACATAACTAATATTTTTTTTAAGGAATATTTTTATTATTTTTTTGTTACGTAACAAAATGAAACTGAATAAAAAAAACAAGAGTTTTTCTATTTACACCCCATATTTTTTTAGTTACACCCAAATTTTCTTAATTTTTTTTTATAATATCAAAATTACCCTTTTATATAAATTTTCTTAAAACCCTAATTTTATTCATTGTCAGTGAATTTCACCCTCTTTCACCCCACAAAGCGATCGATCAAACAATTTGATGTTCAATATCAATCTCCATGAAAATTAAAGAGTGAATCAAAATATTTTTCATCCATACTCAATTGGATATAAGTAAGTGAATTTCTTCTTCTATTTGCTAGTTTCAATTTTTTTCCTTCAACTGCACTGATGCACTGTACGATTACGGTTTTAATTTACATTGGCAAGGTTAACTTAAATTCAGTTTAAGTAGGTTTATGTAAACTAAACTAAGTTTACATAAACCTACTTAAACTGGGTTTACATGAACCTACTTAAATTGAGTTAACATGAACCTACTTAAACTGAGTTTACATGAAGATACTTAAACTGAGTTTACATGAACCTACTTAAACTGAGTTTACATGAACCTACTTAAACTGAGTTTACAAAATCGCAGAACTGTGAATCGCAGAATAAGGAAAACACAAAATCAGAACTGAGAACCCATAACAAGAAAAACACAATCGATTGAAGAACAACACTTGCTAACCTGATTTGCTTCGAATTTTCTTTGAAATCATGAATGGACGTGAGAAAATATGGTTTTGAAAATCTTCGCAGAACACAATCGATCGATTGGAGAATTATGGTTTTGGAAGAAGGGTTTTGGGGTGTAACCAAAAAAGAAGGAATAGGCTTTTTGAAAATCAAATTTTATGAAAGGGTAATCTTGTCATTTTGGGGTGCAACCATGATTAACTAGGGTGCAAGTAGAAAAACTCAAAAAACAAACATAACTTGTCTTTTTTTATAACAAATTGTACAGTAATAACTATATATATGGTAAGTTTATTTACACCTCTAATGTTAATTTTGTCTTTTCTATATATATGGTAAGTTTATTTACACGTCTAATGTTAATTTTGTCTTATATAAATATTAATTTTTTTTAAGGAGGAATATTGATTATACTATATATATATATATATATATATATATATATATATATATATATATATATATATATATAATTATAATTAATATATTATAATATTGTTTTTTAAATCTTGATTAATTTTATCAAAAAAAATATTGATAATTGTGGTTCGATTATTTGATTTTTTTGTTAAATTAAAAATATTTAAAATTTCAATAATTGCTTATGTAATGTCAAATCCAAACACTTCAATTTATGTAAGTACTTTTTAGTGTACATATCCAAACATAAATACCTTATCAAGTATAAGAGCTTATGATGTAAGCTCTAATGTTATAAGCTCTAATGCTATAAGAATCTATATAAGTTGTTTATCCAAACGGGGCCTTAGTAGATTATGTGTGGCTATTACAAAGTATCGGCTTATTTATCAAATCATGGTGAGTTATTTTTTTTGAAGGAAAATCATGGTGAGTTATGCAAACAAGGAATAAGCATAAACTGAAAAAATGAATTCAATGACAGTTAACTATCGTTGGGGGAATTTAAGTATTTTATTTGTGTCTTTACGAAGTTTTTTATGTCAAAAAAGCAATTTTCATTTTAAATTAGTTAGCAAGTCCCAAATATATATTTTTTTCTCTTTAAAAAATCAATTTGAATTTATTTATTTTTTAAAAAAAATTATAATTTTATAAAATGTTGGAAATTACAATTGGGCCAAGAGTTAACTTAACATGGCCCAACAATAAAACAACATAAAATGTGGTTGAGGGAGGTGTCAAATTGGATTTTTAAGTTGGATGATCTTTAACGACGCCTTTTAGTTGGGTCTTATTAGTGATCGGATAAGGGTATGACCCATATAGTAACAAAAACATTAAAAGATATCGAATATAAGCAAAAATAAAAGTGAAAGAAAGTAGATGTATGTGGTTTGACTATTAAAAAGAAGTTATGTTGTTTAAATTTTTAACTAAATACATCAAATTTGTTGAACTTCTGTTTTTTTTTTTGCTTCTATTGACACTGAAATAGTAACTTATTAAGGGTTTGTTGGCATTAAGTTTTAGAGATTATGTTACAACCATCTTATATGAGATTTGGACTTTATCTCTTAAGATTTTGAGGTTAAACATTTATTAGTAAGCGGATTGACAATTCAATAAGATCAATCTCTTTTGTGGAGGGTGTTGGAGGACAAATATTGTGATCAAGTTAGACATTTGGCAACTAGTGTGGTGGTTAGAGGACAAATATGGTGATCAAGTTAGACATTTGGCAACCAGTGTGGTGGTTAGATGGCCGAGATTTACTTCTCTTTGGTGGAGAAATTTAATGGAGTTAGCGGGGGGGGGGGGGGGGGGGGGGATAGATGGGTGGGGGATGCACCTCTTAATTCGTTATTTCCTAGATTTTTTTCTATTTCGAATCAAAAGGAAGCCAAGGTGGGGGATGTGGTTGTGTTCCAAGGAGGGGGGGCGTGTGTGGAATATAACGTGGAGGAGACAACCATTTTTGTGGGAGATAAATTTAATTCGTAACTTGAGAAACTTGTTGGAGGAGGTTGTTTTTGGTAGTGAGGAGGATAGGTGGGTTTGGACTTATTTTCGGTCAAATCTGCTTATTCCATGTTGGAAAATATCTTCCTCGTCGAAGAAGATGTGGGAGATATTAATGAGGGTTTTTTTTCTTTGCTTTGGAAGAGTTCGGCTCCTTCCAAAGTAGTGGCCTTCTCTTGGTTGTTATTACTTGATCGCATTCCTACGAGGAAAAGTCTAGCCATTCGCCATATCCTTGACCCGGGTGCATCCTTACTTTGTGTTTTGTGTGGGAGGGAAGTTGAGACATCTACTCATCTATTCTTACATTGTGATGTCTCCTCTTTAATTTGGCACCTTATTTTAAATTGGCTTGGGATTAATTTTATTACTCCTCATAATTTGGATGTGCAATTTGAGTGTTGGTATAATGAGGCGGTCTCTAAAAGACAAAGGAAAGGTTTTTTTGTTGATTTGGTGTGCCACCATTTGGTTGACTTGGAAGGAAAGAAATGCAAGGATTTTCACCAACAAAGAGAAGGAGGTGGAAGAGGTAGTTGACGAGATCAAAGCGGTTTCGTGGGATTGGACGCTGAGTAGATTAAAGATAGCATCGTTCCTCTTTTATGAGTGGACTTGGAATCCTAGAGTGCCTAAATAAAAGATGAAATGTGCTGTTTTTTTGGATCTGCTATGATTGTTTGTGTGGCTCGGTTCCTTTGACCGCTAGTGCAGGTTGTTTTCTTTGTTAAGCTTTGGGAGGGGTCCTAGTATAGTTTTATTTTGGCAAAATTATACTTTTAGTCTCTTAACTTAATTTTAGGTAACACCTTGGTTCTTTATTTTTTTTTTCATTTCAATTTGGTCCTTTTTGTTCATTTTCAAGCTTCAAATCTTATATTCTTATGCAAACATAGACGAGGATCATAGATTTGAAGACTGAAAGACCATAAAAAAAAAAATCATGAATTTTAAGCTTAAAAATTCATATGAAAATAGACAAAAAGTATCAAATTGAAATGAAAAAAAGATAAATGACCAAATTATTACCTGAAATTAAGTTAAGGAACTAAAAGTGTAATTTTGCCTTTTATTTTTTGGCAGGTTACCCTCTACGTGGCTGTTTTTTTTTTCCTGTACTAAGCTTGATTTGCTGCTGGCTTTTACGATCAGTAGGCGTGGAATTCTTGTTTGTTCCTTTGAAGCCATTTTGCACTTCTGGTGCGTGATTTTATATATATAAGCCGATTAAAAAAAAACTCTTATTTAATTTAGACCATTTTCTATAAAAAAAAATAATAATAACTTGACATCCTCATCTCAGAAAAAGGATGATTTATAAAGGAAATATTCATTTTAATTCTTAATGTGAAAAGAATAATCATAATAGTATCTTAATGGATAAGGATAATGTCCAAGATTTGGAATCCGAATCTCAACTATCATAAAAAAAAATAAAAATTAAAATAGACTTTCATATTAAAATATTCCGTTAATATTATCATATCAATCGCCCTATATACTTACGGTGAATTAGTCTCTATAACTATTACTTACTATCATATGGTCTCTATAAAAACAGATTGTATTTTAATTTTAGAGAACATTTTATCTAACGAAAATATGAATATGATATGAATGAACGGACAGGATCGGTTTGTCGTCGATAGAATTAGAGAATTAGAATAAGCAGCTACTGTTTTGTTTTCACACGCCAGCCAAATCCGTTTCTGGGTTCAAGGAACGAACTGTTCTGTTCTCAATCATCATTTCAATTCAACAACGTTTTCTCTTTCGTTATAAGGTTAAGCTTTTCTCTTTTCCCTTATTTATTTATTTATTTATTTTCACCCATAATTCTTGTTTCGATTTTACTATTTGATTCCCCATTATTTCTAGCTTAATTACAGATACACGACAATGCATTCACATGTTGACTCCACTTAGATAATCTAGATTTTCAATTTCTGTATCCTTGTTTTCATATATATATGCAAATTTAGAACCCTAATTTTCTCATCATTTCATAACACCTAATTTAGTTGCTTATTCTTTTCAAATTCAACTCAGATAGTAAAAGTGTGTACAGACATTTGATATGCGTGTGAGTTTCGCAGTTTGACTCTTTAGAACCCAAAAAAAATATTGGGGTTCTTTTAGTATTTGGTCGAATCTTTTTTTTTTTTTTTAATCATATGAATCTGTTATTCCAATTCATCACTCTGCAGTTTCCTCTTGTGTAGTGATAAATGATTTAAATTGATTATGTTGAACAGATATATCTCAGAAGCTTGATGTTTTTGGTGTTGATTTGATTTTGACGTAATTTTATGGGGAATATAATCGGTCCCAGCAATGCAAAGGCTAGGAGGAGTGCTCCAGCAAGTGAGATTTTTCCAGGTGAATCTTGCAAGAGACAGAGATTGTTGTCAACTTGTTATGAGGATGATTCAAGACTGATTCCTTCCCTTCCTGATGAGATATCAGCTCAGATTCTCGCTAGAGTACCTCGAATTCATTATTTGAATCTCAAGTCGGTTTCTCGGGCATGGAAGGCAGCCCTTGCGAGTTCGGAACTATTTTGTTTGAGAAAAGAACTTGGAACGACTGAAGAGTGGCTATACATATTAACAAAAGTCAATGATAATAAGCTGTTATGGTATGCCTTAGACCCTATTTCCGGAAAATGGCAAAGGTTACCTCCAATGCCAAATGTTTTTGTTGAAGATGAAGCGAAAAAGGGTTTGGCTGCTATTCCCCATCGGATGTGGAGCATGTTGGGTTCAAGCATCAAAATTGCTGATGTTATCATGAAATGGTTTATAAGGAAAGATGCTTTGGATCAGATGCCATTCTGTGGTTGCTCCATTGGGGCTGTTGATGGTTGCATCTATGCTTTAGGGGGATTTTCTAAAGCTTCCGCTATGAAATCTGTTTGGCGGTATGATCCTGTTACCAACTCTTGGACCGAGGGTAGTCCAATGTCAGTTGGTAGAGCTTACAGCAAGACAGGTGTATTGAACAATAAGCTTTATGTTGTTGGAGGGGTTACTAGGGGTCGTGGTGGATTGAATCCTCTTCAATCTGCAGAAGTATATGATCCACACACCGGTACATGGTCCCAATTACCAAACATGCCTTTTGCAAAAGCTCAGGTGCTACCAACTGCTTTTCTGGCTGACTTGCTCAAGCCTATTGCTACGGGAATGACTTCATACAGGGGAAGGTTGTTTGTTCCTCAGAGTTTGTATTGTTGGCCGTTTTTCGTTGATGTTGGGGGAGAAGTTTATGATCCAGATATCAATTCTTGGCTTGAAATGCCAGGTGGCATGGGTGATGGTTGGCCTGCAAGGCAAGCTGGAACAAAATTGAGTGTTACTGTCAATAATGATCTGTATGCACTAGATCCTTCGAGTTCTCTCAACTATGCAAAGATTAAGGTATACGACGAGGAAGGTGATACTTGGAAAGTTGTTGCGGGAGATGTTCCTATTCATGATTTTGCTGATTCAGAATCTCCTTATCTTTTAGCTAGTTTACTTGGAAAACTTCACGTGATAACTAAAGATGCCAATCACAACATTGCAGTGTTGCAGGCTAACATGCAAAATGAGTTAGCTTCGTCCCAGTCAATGTTGTCATCACCAGATAGCGAACGTGCTGAATCATCAGCTGAATCAGAGACAGAAATTTGGAAGGTTTTCGCTTCTAGGAGTGGTAGATCTTCTGAGCTAGTTAGCTGTCAATCTCTTAAAGTGTGACTTTTGGAGGTAAAATCCTCTTGTGGTTCTGATTTCAGATCATTACGCCTGTATTGGCTGGTGTCATTGCGGATAAACCACAATGTTAAGTACAATTTTAATTTTAAGTGATTGATCCATAAGATGTAATTTCACATTAAATCATACACATACAATTCAAAATTTTACAAATTAAGAATATCAAAGCATAATACATCAAATCTGAATGTTTTTCGAAATATTTCGTGCATTTTACATTGAGTATATCTTCATACGATTGCATTTGGTCTTGTACAATGTGACAGACGATACTATCTTCATTAAATGGGTGTTCAATTTATTCTGTTACATGCTTTATTTTCTCCCTTATAACATTGCAAAAGCCTTTGATAATTATATTTGTTCCAACTTGTACTTTCTTGTGATCTCTTTACAGAGAGGGTAAATTTGTTGGCAGAAACAAGCCTACTCTACACTCTCCCAAGCTATTAATGTTTCTGGTAGATGTTTCATGTTATCTATCAGGCTCCCTAAATTACCACTCACCCTTATGTTTTATCAAGGCATTATGTAAATTTGAGTATGTTATGCAATTTGACATTTTAGGCAATGGATGATAGGATCATCTGTTTAATAGTGTTTATCATGTGCCTTGACAGAAAACCAATGCAATTAATAGCATCACTTTAGTAACTTCAAATACTTGTAAGTAAAGAGAAGAATCCTATCCTCAACCAACATTCACGAGCTTAATTCAAGCTCTCTAAATTACCATTCAACCTTACATTTGTTCTGTAACTGTCAGTTGTGACAGTAAAGGATTGAGTTCCACATATTCGTTACGCTGCAAATACACAATGTATTATAACTAGACGAAGATAGTATATATAGTTCATAGAAGTGGTGAAGGTTCATATTTGCCATTTTGCTTTATTTTATGAATAGGTTTCAGAAATAAAACGTTAGAATCCCTCCTAGTAGAGAAGGTATTTGAGTCTCTCTGAGGCTTCAATAATAGAATCTCTCTGGCCAAAAGCACTAATTCTTATATACCCTTCACCACCTGGACCAAAACCACTCCCTGGAATTGTAATTATGTGTGTATTCTCAAGAATTTCAGCAAAGACATCCCAAGACTTTGAGCCTGGAAATCGGACCCAAACATAGGGTGCATTTTTACCACCATAAACTGTCAAACCAAGAGAGGTCAAAGCAGTGACCAGTATTCTTGCATTCTCCATGTAGTAGTCAACAAGGGACTGCACAGCCTGAGAAATTTTCCAAAACATTATTTGACAGCAATCGCACCAATAACGTAACAATTTCATAGAGTTCAAGGTAGGTAATTAAGATGTAATATTTTGCATTAGTCGAGGAACTAAACTCGAAATGAAGCATAAATAGGATTTTGACAAGTTATATAGGTTATTAGGGAACTAGAACCTTACATTAAGACCCTCTGGGGAAAGACATGCTAGTCCCCCAGCCTGAGATATGTTGGATGCTCCATTGAAGCAGGTACACACTATGCGGTTGAAATCATGCAAAACAGGGAAGCCGTTTGAATATAACAGTTCTTCAGGGACCACTGTCCAACCAAGGCGAACACCTGTGAAGCCGGCAAATTTAGAGAAGGATGACACTTCAATTGCAACCTGAAATCATGAAACTATGAGATTAAGGTTGCCATAGAATAATGCATGCTTGCTAGAAACAAAACAAATGCCATGCATAAACATACCTCTCTGGCTCCAGGAATTTCATAGATTGATTTAGGACTACCATCAGTTATATAAGCAGAATATGCAGAGTCATAGATAATGATTGATCCATTAACTTTGGCAAAATCCACAAGTTGCTGCAATTGTTTTCTTGTTGCTGCATGGCCAGTAGGATTGTTAGGTGAACAGAAGAAAATTAGTTGTGCCCTTGAAGTGGTATGCAGATCTGGGAAAAAGTCAGTTTGAGGCCCACATGTCATGTATTCTATGTTTTCATATTTGCCAATTCTATCTACAAACTTGCCAGCATGACCAATTATGACACTTGAGTCTATGTAGGCCTGCATCATAAGAATTTTCCCTGATTAAAAACACTTTTCCAACCATGCATTCAGTATGAGAATACATACATTATTATATTGAAAAGATAGAAAAGACTATACAATTCAAAATGCAAATAGGACAATATTATTGCTTGGTGTCGGCAGTGTCTAGTTCTTCATAGTCCACAATATGCTAGTAAGCAAAATCAAACCATGGAAAATGGAATACATTATTTTAGGTTAAATACAATTTTTTGTCCATTGTAGATATATCATTTTTTAATATTAGCCTCTCTAATTGTTTTTGTTTTGTTTTTAGTCTTCGCAAATACACTATATTTGTTTGGCTTTTGGTCATCCTTGTTTTGTTGAGCACATACAAAATTTATTCATATTTGAATTTGTTCATGTTAAAATGAACATTACAAGGACCAATTTTAACATGAACAAATTTTGTAGGGACTAAAACAACACATAACCAAAATCAAAAAGTAGTATATTTGCAAGGATTAAAAATAATTTTTTTTTTTTTTTTGTGGATAGAAGAAATGACAATAGCCATTTCGAACCCGATCACAACATCTGACTTAGCAATTTCAACAGCTGTGGTAACTAAAAGTATATTTAGACCATTTTTTTGTATAACTGCATGGCATCAATTGCCTGTTAGTTTAGAGGACTTGGTCCAAAGTAGATAATAGATCATTATACTATTTAAATAGATGGATTTTTCAATTCTTTTTGTTGAAAATAGATTATTGAATATTGACATTACCGGAAAGGATGGATCCTGTACAGCTATCTTCAGATTGGGACCCATAAGCAGCTGCATGTGTTTGAGACAAATCAATGTTCACGTACGTAGAATACTATTGAACAAATGTGATTATTATGAAGAGTAAGTAGTATTGGTTGATCAAATACCTGAAGACGAGAAATATCACATTGTGCACCATCTGAAACAAAAACCTCTGAGGGTTTTATCCCTAGATCTTTGTAAACTTTATGAGCAATTGCCTTCCTCAAAGCCTACAAGTTTTTTAGAATTTTACTTCAAAAAATATGTATTAAAATGAACTACTTTGGAGACTGGAGTTAACGAGCAAAATGTATTGATTACTCAAACATGTTCCTAATCAAGCAATTTGGGTCAAATGGTTAATAAGTTCCTGCCTGAGTATGATTCATGATTGAAACAATTCTTGACTTCTAACTTAACCCCGAATAATTTGAAGGGTTAACACAAAAAAAATACATGTTCCTAGATATATATACCTTTTCACCTTGCTCAGGTCCATATCCTTTATAACCTTCTGCTGTTGAAAGACCATGCACAAACTGCAAAACACCATATACGAGTACATATTTTATTAACCAAATCAACAAATATTTCTCTTGTAGAACAAGAGTGATGTTTATTAGCTATATATCGTACATAGAAATCCAAGCATAGGAAAACACATCTTCCATAACAGAAATAAGGGAAAATAAACAATTAATCCCTATAGTTTCATTTTATTTGGATTTTGATCCTTAATAGTTTTTTTTTTTTTGAGTAAGTATACCTTTATCCATTGTGCTAGGGGATAGTTGTTAAACAAACATGATAGAATTTTCTGTCTATGACAACATGTTTTCATATACTATAGTTATAAAGATCATAAATATATATACAATAATTATACTCAAAGAGTTAATAAATGTGATTTATATTATATATTTTCAACAGAAAGAACCTTCAACTTACATCAACCATGCTTGATGTTACAATCGCTGGTAAGGGTTTTGTAGTATCACCAATTCCAAGGTCTATCACATTTGCATGTGGATACTTCTTTAAGTGAAGAAGCTCATGTCTTTCAATCTGATGCAACCAGGACAATAATAATAATAGCTTATAGCAATCAGAATTGGTTATAAAAAGAAACTTAATGCAAAATTTGTCCCGTTTGCCTTCTATTCAAGTGTAAATAATGGTTTATATATATATATATATATATATATATATATATATGGATAATATTCTAATAAAAAATAAATGAAAACATTATTTAGGATCACCTCAGGAAATAAATAGCCATGTTGCAGTTTCTCCATGTTTACATTCCGAGGTACCTTTGTGCTGTGTCCTGCACATTTACCAGTCATAATAATAAGTCTAAGATTAAGAAAAATGAAGAAAATGAAAAATAGAACCAAACAAGTATGAGTTATGTGCATATACCAATTCTCACTCTTTGGTTACTCAAGGTACATGAAAACCTGCAAATATCAATTGGATACACAAGTCAATTGACATTTTGGAGTGTGGATTAGGGGGGAAACTGAGAGCAGAATGAAGCTTATATATTAGTATAAATTGACATTTTCTAATTTTGTTTTTACCTGTTCACTAACATCCTAGGCTGCAAAGAATTTGAACTGAAATTTGATGTCTTGTACATTTTATGCTAGATATCTGTTCTCTAACTAGAGGCTTATACTCTTAAGGTTTGGCTCTTATTTTTTTATGACTATATTGCAATTGTGCTTATATGCACAAAAACAATTTATAGATAAGCAAAGGCCAATTAACAAACTTTAGAGTTGTGTACTAAAATAAGTCTAGATTCTCTCAAACAAATACGTCACAGAAATTGAGTTCCAAAATGTCAATTTCAACAATTCATTTTCCACACCACCTACTTTCAAAGTTTTCCATTATGTCTTCCTGATATTTAATATGTTTGGTAAATGTATTGAAGACTTTTCATTTTTACCTCTGAATGAATTCTCTGTATATTGACATGATATAATAGTGCAATTTGGACCTGTAAATAAGATAGAGGTGAGAATGGTTGGTTTATACTTAATACACCTCATCCATATACTATGATCCACTAGCTACTCTTTCTTTTTTAGGATCAACATTTTATGTGGCATCACCATCTGTATATGTAATATAATGTCATTTACATAAGAATTTTGGTGCCCAAAGGAAGGACCTTTTATTTTAGTAGAAATTTTTTTGGATGGCATGTTAAATACCTTAATTACTCTCCATAATATTCCAATACTCCAAAAATTTGTATTAAAGATGGTAGGTAATATTAACAACTGACGTGACAATTGTACTTTTATACTTTGAATTTTTTTAAACATTAGTAACATTTGAGCCTTCATGGCTATAACACTTCACTCCTCAATATATCTTGCCAACCATTGAATTGCATTAAGCAATCCTGCTATGTGCAAATTGAAAGTTAATATTATTCCTTTGCAGCTCACAAAATGGGAGGAATTATAATGCAGTTATAAAGCCCTTATCTCATTAATTTTAACAATATTAAGAAACGTAACTTGGAAGAAAAAAAAAAACTACATTATAATGCAGGATGTGGAAGTAAGCTAAAGGAAAAATATTTGGTCATAGACTATTGAGAATATTCCCATTTTTTGTGTTGAAAAGTATAACTTTCCTTATGTCTAGCCACGTGTTAAATGAATATGGAACATTGAGCAATATCATATTCATTCTCTCCTCTTGATTGAGAGAAAAGAAATTTCTATAACCAATTTAATTTAAAGTATCACTTTAATTTGTCTGCAGTTTAACCATTAAAATATATTAATTAATATAATAAGATACCGGTATAGTAGGGATTAGATTGACATATTTTTTTATTCTTTAGAAACTGCTTATTATGCTTATATTTAGTGATTAAATTAGTGTTTTCTTAGGGGATTCATTATCTTAGTATAATCGACATAATGAATATGATATGCCTTTGCATGCATTCGAAAATGACAAGTGCCAATGAATGTGATCTTCGTAGGAAAGTTAATCTGGACTCACATTTTTGCATGCAATTATCCACAAAAATTTGACACACGACACAACTTTTGACCATTAACTAAAATACAATACACACAAAACTTCAGGGAAAGTGTGTGAATTAAGAACCTGCATGGAAATTGAACTCAATTCCAAAAGAAAAATAATAGTAGTACGTAAAAAGACACGTATAAGAACCTCTTTATAATTTAATAATAAAGACACATTTTTAATGGAAAGAAGATATATGTGAACAGAAGGAGAAAAACATGAGCTTGGTCTTAGTTCAGTATTTAAAACCCCAATAATGCATCAAAATATAAACTTGAAAGTGAGCTTTAATTAACACAAATACAACTGGTTGTTGGGCACCCACAAAAAAAAACATTAAAATAAATAAATAAAAGAAGGGTGGACAAATAAAAGTCAACAAACAAACAGAAAAAACCAGATTACAAGTCTTGGACGTTCAAATTATATAATGGTTTAAGTTTAAGATAATGTACAGTTTCTTGATGGAAATTTATTGTTCAGCGGAAAAAAACTATTAAAATGATACCAAGTTATCAACCAATTGTATTTATTTGTTTGTTTTTCTATCTATCTATAATATTGTAAATTAGAGAAATATTACCAACACATATTTTAACACACACTTTTTTTTATTGGTTAAAATTCACATGGATCCCACAAAATCATGTGGGTCCCATATAAATTTGGTGGATTCCATGTGAATTTTAACCAATTAAATAGAGTGTGTTGAAAAATATGTGTTAAAATGTGTCGCTAGTATTTAATTAATGTTTAAAAAGTTACTACATTGATTTCGGATTTAATACAATTTATAGGGTTGAAATTTGAACTTGAGTTGAGGGGATTATGTGGAAGGTTTACAAGATAATACAAACAATAATGTGTAGTACATTTGATAAGTTATACTATGTGTTTATAAACAAATATATAATGATAATGATAATGATGATTAGTCAACTTTGTTCTATAGTTTGTTTTGAAACAAATATTTATAAATTCTCTTTCAATGATCAATTTTTTTTATTATCTCTTCTAATTTTGCATTTAAAAAAAAAAAAAACTTGTCCATTGAACATAAAAAACATTTAACTTAAGTAGTGAAAAATAACAAATAAGTGACAAAAGTCATGACGTCATTTAGTAATAGTTAGTGTTCAAATGTTAAATTGTTTGTGAGTCTATTATTATTTGTTTGATCAAATTTGAATTTGAAGATTGAGATGATGAGGTGAAAGGTTTACAATACTTCTAAGAATTTATTTTTCTCACATTTAAATAGCTTTTTATGTGTTTAATATAAGACTTAAATGTAATTTTGGTCAGACAAAAAAAAAATGTAATTTTGGTCCCCATATTTTTGTTTATTTACAATTTTAATCCTCACTACATTTTCAAATATGAGAATCTTGTTCTCGATGTTTTAAAATTTCATAAATTTTCCCCACCAACATGCGATACTTGCAAATGATAGAAAAGAGTGCTTATAAAAACGTTCATTTCTGAAAATTTCCCAGAGGAAACCTAGACCGGTAAATGGTAGGAGATGAGCGCTTTTATAACATTACATGATATGATACAAGCTGGAGATTTTTTTAAGGGTGATACAACTAGAGACTTATTAAATATATGGTTAAATATGTTTTTTTCTCTATATAAATATACAAATTTTTCATTTTAGCCTCTCTAACTTTTTTATTCCTTCAAATTTTAGTACCAATTTTTTTTTCATCACCACTTTTACTCCATACTTTTAAGTTAACTCTCGTGTATTCTTCATATTTTTGAATGAAATTTGCCAAGAATGTTTAGAATATTACGTCAATCTCTCCCAAAAAAAATCAGAACTTGTTAACAAAATATGAATAATTTTATGTTTTTCATGTTATGCTAAAAAATTCTAACTTTTTTTTGCAGAGATTCTTATACTTGATAAGAGATAAACTAACTAATTTAATTGATATTTTTGGTAAAATTAGCGGCTGAAGTACCTTTTAAATACAAAATGACGTGAAAATGATACATATTTTTTCAATTAAATTAATGGAGAAAAATTGAGAAAAATATAGATAAACTATAAACTAATTGAATTAGCTTACGTTTAACAGGTTATATGATTTAGATTTGAATAAATCAATAACTGTTAAAGATATGTTTGATTTTGGTTAGGGGAATGGGGTGAAGCTTGGCAGTGGCGTTGGGGTTTGTGGGTTTGGGAGGAAGAGCTCTTATAGAGGAGTGTAGGCTATTACTTGCTAATGTTTCTTTGCAGCCTCTTTCTTATGATGTGTGACAGTGGCTCCCGGATCCCTTCGAAGGGTATTATGTTCGTGGTGTGTATGCTATGCTCACTGATCAGGAGTTACCGCAGGATAGGCAGGTTGTTGACTTGATTTGGCATAAACAGGTACCTCTTAAGGTGACTATTTTTTCCTAGAGGTTGCTTCATGATCGTCTTTCTACTAAATCAAATTTGGCGAATTGCGATGTCCTTGATGCAGAGGCGCGCCAGTGTGTGTCAGGTTGCGGTTTTATGGAGGATGCCCGACATTTGTTCCTGTCTTGCAGTTGTTTTGGGTGGCCTCTTTTGCGGCATTGGATTGGCTTTGATAGCGTCGACCATTGTGATATTTCAAGTCATTTTGTTCAGTTTATTCATTCCACAAGCGGCTTGAAGGCGCGAAGGTCATTTATGCAGCTTGTTTAGTTGCTTATTGTTTGGGTCTTATGGAACGAAAGAAATAATAGATTATTTAATTAGAAAGAAAGTTTCATGACTCAACTGCTATACAAAGTAAAATATTTTGTGGTGGTTGAAGGCTAATAAAGCTCTTTTTATTTTTGGTGACCATTTGTGGTGGTCGAGCTCTTTGTCGTGTTTATGCATTGGCTGACCTCTTGTTGTATTTTTGACTGAACTGCTCGTTCTTTTCTAGTAGTCTTTTTGGTACACCTTGTGTTGAGAGGACTGTTATAGCAGTGTTAATCTAATCCATTTTTGTTTGTTAAAAAAAAATTGAATTAGCTTATAAAAAATTACTCTAAACTAGTAAATATAAACTTCAAGTTCATGAAAATGCAAGAGATACCAAAGGAGTTTTATTTTAGTGAATAAAAATATTTGTTAGTTTGTGATGATTAAACAATATTGAAATTAAAATAATTGATAGTGTACTTGACCTAACTTCTCCTTAAAAATGTAGAGAAGTTGAAAAAAGTCGGGTCAAACGATACCTTAATCTCGCACAACGGTAATGTAGAAGCAACTGAATTTGGGTGAAAAAATTGAAAAATGGTTAAAAAAATAAATATTGGAAAATAGTTAAAAGTTATTAAAAATATAAAAATTATAAAATAATTAAGGCTTAATTGCACTTTTGGACCCCTATCTTTTCAAAAGTTGTGGTTATGGACCCCTAATTAATTTAAATACAAAACAGCCCCCTATGTTTTGATTCTTTGGCAGTTTTGGAACCCCAGTTCCTTGTTGACTCGGTCAACGCTGACGTGGCACCCTAAGTAAGGTGCCACGTGTCAATTTTTTTTTTTTTTTGCCTTGGGGGTCCAAAACTGCAAAAGAATCAAAACATAGGGGGCTGTTTTGTATTTAAATTAGTTAGGGGTCCATAACCGCAACTTTTGGAAAGATAGGGGTCCAAAAGTGCAATTAAGCCAATAATTAAAAACTGGTGAGAGGCTAAATGGGAAATGCACCCTAAAATAATGAGGTGGCACTAACCACACCCCATCAATAGGAAATTACTAAAATGCCCCTCCTAAGAGCAAAATGGTAAAATCATATGGATTTATTTTTATAATATAGGAAGTAGATAAACTTATAAACATAAATTAAAAACTCAAAAATAGTCTTACCAAATAGAGAAATATATAATTGAAGGAAAACGTAGAAGGAAGGAAGCAAGCAAGCAAAGCGTGGTAATAACGCAGGGTTGTATGATTTGATACCCTACACCTTCCCACACTCACACAAAACCTTTTCTTTCCTTCTATCTACTACTACTAGCAAGTAGTAACTCCCTCCAATTTTCTTTCAGCAATGTCGAATTTCTTATCGAACAACACAAATCCAAACCCTAACCCTAACAAATCCATCGAGGTGAATCAACCTCCAACTGATTCTGTTTCCAGTCTCAATTTCAGTCCCAAATCCAACTTACTTGTTGCTACTTCTTGGGATAATCAGGTATTCTTCAATGCAATGCAGTTGAATATTCAATTTTCTTTTACTTTTTCTGTTCTTTTTTTTTTCTTTCTTTTGTAGGTTCGGTGTTGGGAGGTTGCTCGTGATGGAGCAAATAACGTTGCCACTATGCCTAAGGCTTCTATAGCGCATGATCATCCGGTAATCTATTTAACTCTTTCACTTTAATTTTCATACATTCTGTTGTAAGTAATTCGTTACTATTACTAATAATCATATGTGTGACTTTACAAGTAGTTATTATGATGAAAGCGAAACCTTTATAATGATCTCATGATTATGATTGATTGAGCAAATTACACATTTTACACTGACGGTGTATATAAATTAGATCCGTAAGTTTTATCATACTAATTAAATCCTTATTGGGTTTAATTAGTATACTCGATCAGTGTACAATTATTTTACACATGCATCCAATGATGTGTTTCCACATCATTTGATCAATATGACAACTCGTGTGTTTTCATATTTATTAATTGACGTGACAACACATCATTGGATGCATGTGTAAAATAACTGTACACCGTGAGAGTATACTAATTAGATTCATTACTATATGAATGATGGACTCAATTGTGAATCTAAAGTAGAATATGGTGATGGTAGGGGGAGAGGACAACAGTAAGAGTAGTGAAGACTGACAGTGATTTCCATTTGTGATTTGTTTAAACAAAGTAAATAGTTGGATCTTTTGTGTAATTTTTGTCAGGCGATGATGAGGTATTTCTGTGATTGCTCATTTATTCAGCATAGTACAGTTTCTATTTTTAAATATTAAGATATTTGTATCCGTGTAGTGGTGTGTTTGTGTGTGTGTTTTAGGAGCCCTAGTTACGTACGATTTTTAGGCTGGATTTTTTTAGTATGTGTGCTCTTTCATTTCCATGTTTTGTGCAGATTGATGCAACTAATGAATAATAACATGGATTGACTGTTGTTGAGTTGATTGTGTAGATCAATTGATTGATAGTATCAAATTTTACACTTGTGGTTTTCATAATCCTGTTCATTTTCCTGATATTTTGGATCAAGCCCCACTGAAACTATCATCTAAAAAGTCTATTCTAGGAAACATAGGAATCAGTTTTAATAATTGCTATGTTGGGATTTAGTTATAGATTTTAATACTGTTATGTAGCTGTTTATGGAATAGTTACTTAGTTTTAATGACTGCAATGTAGCACTACATGTATTTTCGCATTATTAGTTTCAGCGGGATTCTAAGGTGTGCCCCTTTTTGATAGGGTACAATGGTGCATTGCTGTTCCCCTTGCATGTAACCATGATATTATAATAAAAGCCCACAGACGGGTATGGGCACTTATTCCATTGGTACATCCGTGTAGAGCATAAAGTGTGGCTGCCATAGTTAAAAAGTTTTAAAGTTTGTCATTTTTTGAAGGCAGTACTTCGATTATAGGGTATAGTTTTAAAGATGTTCTCTTTATATCAACCCCAAGTAGATGGTCAAGCTGAAGTTGTAAATCGTCGCAGAAGGTGATGATAAGGCTTTGTAGCCAGAGCAAGGTCTCATAGTTATAGATCAATTATAACAAAAGTTTATTCTTAAAATCGTAGGACTTAGTTTTAATAATTGCGATGTTAAGACTTCATTTTAATGACTTCTATGTGACAGTTGATGCAGTTGTTAGTTTTATAACTTGATGTTGGCAGTTTATGGAACAGTTATATATTTTTGTTTTTATTGGTGTGGCAGTGTTAGGGGAAAATTAGGTTTCATGTCGGGCTTTTTTATGAACAGAGATCATTTCTGTGGGAGTTTCTGAACTCCGGGACAAAAGAGATTGCTCTTGTTTTTGTAATTTGGTGTGATTTAATCCTATTATCTTCTATTATCTAGAAACAGTATTCTGTTAAAGTCATCTATATATCATCAGTTTATAATGCATATCTGTTTGCATAGGTTTTGTGCTCTGCTTGGAAGGATGATGGCACAACTGTCTTCTCTGGTGGATGTGACAAGCAAGTTAAAATGTGGCCTCTGTTGTCTGGAGGACAACCAATTACTGTAGCCATGCACGATGCACCTATCAAAGATATTGCTTGGATTCCCGAGATGAACCTTTTAGCCACAGGAAGCTGGGACAAGAATATAAAGTAATGTACCAGCATTCACTTTCTTTACGAAATTTAAATTATCATTTTCATATTATATAGTCTCGCATGTCTCTTAGGTTGTCTTCTATTGGAATTAGAATCAATTTAATTACTTCTGGATAGGAATGTCAGAAATGAGTGTTCCAATCTGAAGTTTGTGTAACCATGTAGGATTACTTTGTTGTTTTAGAAGAATATCTTATCTATGAGTTATAAAATATCTCTTATTCTTCCCTTTTTTTTTTTTTTTTTTTTTTTTTTTCCTGGTTATAAGCCTTTACAAAGCAGTTTTGGTAGCCTCCTACATAGACCGTGTCTTTAATCCAATTATTATAGATTATAGTGCATGCTTTAGCATTTAGTGGTGCTGATATGTATTGGGATTTGCGTCTTTCTGATTAAATATGTTATGGAGCTTACTATTTTACTTTATCTGGGGTTTTCTTCCTCTCCACATGACTTTTCCTGGCCACTTTTAGGTATTGGGATACAAGGCAGCCAAATCCAGTGCACACACAACAACTCCCAGAGCGCTGCTATGCAATGACAGTGAAACATCCTCTGATGGTAGTTGGCACTGCTGATAGAAATATTATTGTTTACAATTTGCAAAATCCTCAGGTGACACATTTGAGCATATTTTCTATCATTCATATTTGCTTTCAGTCATGTGTAATTAGCTTGCGACAACGGGGCTGTTTTATCTGCATATTTCATAGAGGTTGTGTTTCTTTTTTCTTGCATATAACATGATTAAAGAGGATCTCTTTTAGGGAGAAGAGAAATTACATGAGGATATTTTATCATCCAAAGGAAAGAAAACAGACAACCAAATTTCAGGTCCTGTTGTTAGTTTAGGATTACACATCCGAACCCAATTGACATTAAATGCAAGTATTCACCCATGTAATATTGCAATCTCAATGGATGGCATAGCACCAAAAGTTCAAATACCATAGTGTTCTAGAAAATTGGATAGAGTCTCCCCTAAAATAAGAGATTTCTGACCATACAAATATAAACATCAACACATAGGTCAAGTAAGGAGTTTGGGGCTTGTAAAGAAAGGCAAGGAGATTGTGTCTACCAACACGCCCATGTACAAAATCACAAAACAGACGCAGTTACCCATTTCATATGATTCGGAAATTTAACCAATGTCATAAGTGACCATAAATCAGCTTGCCTCACCAGAGAAGTGGGGACGTGCACTGAGATGTAGGTACAGTTGATAAACGAGCTTTCAAAAATAGTAGAAAAGAGGGAACAAGGTTACCTAGCAAGCCTCTTTGAGAAATTATTAGGAGTGGAAAATGTTTTTTTTCCTTTTCAAAAGTTCTCTGAAGAAGCTGCATATTCAAACGACACATTCGTCTGTGTTTCTATGTATTTGTGTGGCTAGATTTGCTTTTACGGTTCAAATTATAATTTGTAAATGCACAATATCGTTGGGCATGAACTGACATGTTAATTAGAAGAACAATTTTGTTCCAAAGGTGCAATTCTTTCTTCTCTTCTCCTCTGCTGTTTGCTTCAATTTGGGATGACCATTTAACAATACGGTGGTGCCTTAATCACCAGAAAGCTTAGGAACATCACTTCACACTTCTAACTTTTTGATAGACATATGTCTTTATTAATTGGTTGGTTGAATTCAAGTTTGTTGGAGTTTTGCATCCTATTGCATATTCTCCATTGTGGGCATTCAATATGTTCACTTATGCATGACCAGCTGGTCACTATTTTATTCAGCTGATCATTCTTTTAATGCTTTCAGTATTGCAAGTATCTCTTAACTTTAACCATATTTTCTTTTGCAACAGGTTGAGTTTAAGAGAATTGTTTCACCCTTAAAGTATCAGACAAGGTGCCTTGCTGCGTTCCCTGATCAACAAGGTTTCTTGGTATGCATCATTCCTCACTTCTTTAAAACATCTTTATGATTTTCCGTATTCAACAAATCTTATTTCCTATCGTCGTTTTACCTGTGAAAATGATATCCGATTCTTCCCAATAGGCTGCTCTGGCTCTGTTTAGTATCTGTGGAAGAACATTTTCTCTATAACCTATTTTTATTGTTTTTTTTTTTTTTAAATCTCTTGCACGCATCTTTCTGTTGACTAGAAAAATCCTTTCAGCTATGCACCTTTCTTTGGCGGTATCAAAGCAATATAAATTTTGCTGCCAAAATTAGAATGTGCAGGAGCATGAATGATATTTTGTAGCTTGATGATTACTTTGGTTGTGATAATAATATGAACTAATAAATATTAGTTTCTCTGAAAATGTCAAAAGAAAAAAGGAAATTTTCAAGTTTACTCCGTTTTCTGTCCTTTTCAAACTTATGACAAAATCTAATGTTCATCTATTTCCCTAAAGTATCTATGACATGTCTATGTTTTAAAGAATAATCTGCAAATCATCCATCTTCCTGATTCCCTTTCCTGTGTAACTCTTCAGTTGTCCTACAACAACAACCGAAGCCTGTTACCAATAGGTGGAATTGGTTATGTGGATCAAACAATGCCATAATATCCTGTCATGAATTGTATTTAAATATAGACCATTTACTTGCAATCTAGACCAATTAGTTTGGGCTGTTGAAACTGAGACTATACTTGCTGTGCTGTAGGTTGGATCAATAGAAGGAAGAGTTGGAGTGCATCATTTGGATGATAGTCAGCAGGCTAAAAACTTCACTTTCAAATGCCACAGAGAGGGGAATGAAATATACTCAGTCAACTCTTTAAACTTCCATCCTGTAAGATTTCTGGTTCCATCTTGGCCTTATATTCTACTTTATATGATTTACTTTACATTGTTGTGCACTGTTGTTATCTCTGCATTTTCAGTAATAGGTGTGATCTTTTTACCTTCTTTCTCTTTTTCAATAAATTATATGGTGTCAATTGCACCTGTTTCTTGTTTACTTACACTGCTGAAAAACATTTTTATCATCTTTTTTTAATGATAAAGAAACTAATTGTCAAAAAAAAAAAAAAATCATAAAGAAACTAAGAATAGAGTTCCTTCAAGTTGTAGGATAGAAGTTATATGATATATTGATGAATTACCATTACTTTTTTTCCTGACGTTATTCAACTATATCAAAATTCCAAGTGCTAAATGCGTAGTAGAAATACTTAAGACTTCTATTTCCCTGTATTTTCACTTCATGAAATTTGTGTGGAATATAGATGTGCAGTAGTAGAAATACTTAAGACTTCTATTTCACCGAAGATCTACAGTGCCGTGATATATTGACACTTTTTATCGATTACATTTTCTGTTTACATATCTCTAGTAGAAATACTCAAGACTTCAATTGTGTAATTTCGAACAAACTTCTTTGCTTCAATTCTGTTGAGTTTTGATAAATGCGTAGCTGATTGTTATATATCATTAATTATCATCTGTTGGTCTTCCTAAAATTTTGTAGCAAATACTTACCTTTCTTTTGGCACCTCTAGACCTGAATGTACAGCAATTATGGACACAAGATATCACTGACAAAGATATTCGCTTTAGTCTATTGTCATTCTTCCCCCATCAATTTTTTTTTAAATTTTTTTTTTAGGTACACCACACATTTGCTACGGCTGGTTCTGATGGTGCTTTTAATTTTTGGGACAAGGATAGTAAACAGAGGCTTAAGGTTATTTCAATCTCTATTATTACTCATTCAATTCCCAACCAATGCATATTAGAGTGATATTTTGGCATAATACATGCTTATTTAATGTGATCTTCTCTTATTTCAGGCCATGTTAAGATGCAGCCAACCCGTTCCTTGCAGTGCCTTTAACAATGATGGTTCAATATTTGCTTACTCAGTATGCCCGTTATCTCACTCTGCATAAGTTTTTAACATTGAATAAGTTTTGGCAATCTTTTTCTATCACACATACTTTTTTACTTTAGCATTTTCAATTGAGATTTTTTTTTGGTCTGCTGCTTTTTTTATTCTTTCTCAACTAGTTATGAAGATACCTTGTAAAAACATTCCTTGAGGGCAGCATGTGCATGAGAGGATGTCAAAATGCATGACAACTGTTCAGAATTTTCAAAGTAGGTTTCTGAGCCTACAAATAGAATATAGAAATTTAGAAAGATAGGTTCCATAAACAGAGAAGGAACGGAATAATGCTTCATTTATTGAATATTGAATGAGAACAAAGAAAAAAAATTATATTTCCATTTCTTATCATAAAAAAAAGGATTTTCCATAACAGAGGAAAAGCTTAGTTCCCAAATTGTTAACCAATCTCCATGCTTTTCCCTTCTATCTCTCCTGCCTTTTAAGATAAGCCTTTGTCCTTCCAACTAGAACCATCAAACTTCCTGAACCTCATACTATTAAAAAGGGAAGAAAAATATGTCAGATTTAAATTGAAACCGCTAGAGAGGAGTCTGAGATCTCATATTTGTTAATGGACTTGCTTTGAGAACTAAGAAGCATCACAGTTTTTACTTCCCAAGTGTTATATGCATAGGACATATTTTTGCAAACAGTAGCTGTCTTTTTTTATGTGGAGGGGGAAGAGACACCAAGCTTCATTTACTTGCTTGCCATAACTAATAGAAACTGAGTTGAAAAAAGATGAGAGATCAAGATGCACTATTATACTCATCCGTGTTAGATTTTTCTAAATTTCATGTATTATAGTTACAAGCTTTATTGCCATTAGGTATGTGGATTTGATATACTGATTTCCTGCTTGTAGGTCTGCTATGACTGGAGTAAAGGGGCAGAAAATCATAATCCGGCAACAGCAAAGCCGTACATTTTCCTGCACTTGCCACAGGTATTTGGTTCGGCTGCTCCTATGACGTCCATATCCTCCAAAATTGCTAAAATATTTATGTTTCCCCCATATCTTATACTGATATGCATACCAAACTCTCGCATATGTTTCCAAAATTGTTTTCTCCATTTTTATTTTCAAAAGAACTATTGATTGATACATTTGGGATTTAACTCCAAAAAGAGTTTCTTCTCTGGTCTTATTCCTCTTCACGGGCTGAGAAGAATAGGAGTACATGCTCCTTTATTTATTACCTGAATAGAAATATAGTGCATTTGAAAAGAAATAACAATTTGGTTTGTGTATTTCAACCTTTGACTTTTGTTTAAGAAAGATAAAGGACATACCACGAGAAAGGCAAAGGGTGTTGGACATTGGTGGAGTTGTATATGATCCACCTAATATGAGTGTTGTTAAATAGTTGCCATGGTGGTACTGTGTCAGAATGACACGATGAATTTTGTGCCAGCTGCCGCTAATGGGTGCAATCACACATTTTTAAGACGGACTTTTTCCATGCGCCATAAGTCGTTGTCTGCCATTAACAACGTTGCTTAACAGTGGTGGTGGTGGGGGTCTTCTTGATGGTAAATTTGAGTTGGAGTTTATAATTTTGTGAATGATGATAATAGGGGAGATAAAAATGATAGTTAGTATTAGTAAGTCGTAGGCTATTGAATATAGTCAAATCTTAAATTTTAGATAGGACTAATGATTCGAAGCAAAAAAAAGGATAGGACTAATGATAGTCAAAAGAAAGATGTGTATCTTTTCTATTATGTATTTTTGTAAGTTTTGATAATCATCTATTGATTAATATAGTGATATATTAATTGCATATTCTCATAGCTGTTATATCATACACATGTATCATACCAAGTTCCTGGATTTAATATCTAAAAGAATATCCTTCTATCATCTGTTACTGATATGTTCCTGTGGGAGGCAGGAATCTGAGGTCAAGGGAAAACCGCGCATTGGTGCGACTGGCAGAAGGTAAAGGACGCTGCTCTGCAATATCGTTAGTGGGGTGGGTATACTTCGAAGAATTATCAACTGATGATGCTTAATGATATCTTTCATTAAGTGTATGTATAATATGCAAGTGCCTATGGTTTGTGTGTATGTTTTTCAGTTTTATGAACAATAGGTTCTTTCATGACTCTGCAAAACGATACTTTTAGGTGTAAATGTCGATTTAATTGTCGGATTTTGTAAAGGATATAGAAAATTAGCTATAAAATTTAGTATAAATATTCTACCCTTCCAACATCTTTATTTAAGAATTTATATGGAACGCAACCTTCAAATAATATTTTGTTAATTTATTTCATTAGTTTATACTATTATTTTCATATATCAAGGATTTATCAACGTACTCCCTCAGATCTCGTATATAATTATCAATTCTTTTCAAAATATAATTAAAATTTAACTCTGATTTACTTTATTTAATGTAGTTATTTTAAAAGTATTCAGAAATTAAATTTAGATTGTTCACAACAACTTTGTGAGACATGTGGTGGTATATACTTTAGTTGTTTAACCGTTTGACTTTGGTCTGCGTATGAAAAAACATATGGGAGATGTCAGTTATTTAAAGACTTTTAGTTATCTAAAGTGATTAGTCGAAATAATTATGTGTAGAAAGTACACGTTACAGCAAGTATATGTTAAATTATAGGATATCATTAGTATGGATCAACATAGAAGATAAGAATTCTCCTATTCCCAATAAATGTATCTTGAGATCAGATTCAAAAATTTCTCACTGGTAAGCTAAATAAGTTACATTGTAAACTTCTAGTTCTCTTCGACCTTGCATAAGTAGTGCCTGTCCTAATTTAAATTTTCAATTAACAAAACCGAAAAAAGTTATAGGACACAACACTGCCAAAATAGGTTCAAGCTTGTGAAATGAGAGGTTCCATATAATTATACGATTATTTAATTTGGAATCAAGCTGTTAGCAGTGTTTGGTGTAACATAATCCATAACTCCAAAGAGAAATTGAAAAACAGATTTCATTATATTCCAAACATATATTTGTAGAGAAAATGCAATGCCAACCATTACTAAAAGAATAAACACAGCAACCCCCCTGAAGTACTACTTATTTGCACATGAAAGAAAAAAAATACTGAAATACAATAATTACTTATTGTCTGAGAATGATAAATAAAGTTGCATATATTTCCATAAAAGTTCTATACTAGTTTCTCTCATACACACAATGACAAAAGTGTTGGTTGCTTGTTCCCTACGCAATAAAACTTGCAAACTTCTGTCTTAAAAAATCATAACCTGATCAATGGACATGTAACCTGAACATACATGATAATTTCAAGAAGATTAAAAAGAAAAGATTAAGTAGAAGAGATGGTGAAAAGCATCTGCACAAATCATGAAAGTTTATCTCTTTCAGGCAGAGGAAGAAGGATTGTGTATTCACTAGTGGATGTGACAGAATCTTCAAACGGATCATCTAGGACCTGATAGTTCATCTGGCTCGATATGTGAAGTTGAATCTACTTGGATATGTGAAGTTGAATCTACTTGGGTATGTGAAGTTGAATCTACTATCCAATTTGCATTAAGGTGATGCATGTGGTTTTTGTTAAAATCTTGTCGGTACGTCTCCTCTTTCTGCCATTGCTCCCATTTTTCAGCCAAACCATCGCCTTCAAGCATTCTCACCACCTCAGACATTTTTGGTCTTTCCATAGGTGAAAATTGTGTGCATAGTAAAGCCACTTGGATTAACTTCTCTACCTCTTGGATTAACTTCTCTACCTCATCATTATTTCCCTTTAATTTTGCATCCACCAGTGTTTCCAACTTCTTGTCTATGAGAAGTCCTTTAACCTGGATTCAAAACAATGTCAAACAGTTTCCGCCTATGATTCGTCGTTGGTTTTGATATTACGTTATAGCCTATGCAATGCAACAATGACCAAGTTTTTCTAGGTCTTCATCTACCTTTAGTGATTTGACTTCTCTTCATCTTGTTTACTCTTCTTACTTCAAAATCTAGAGATCTTATCTCTACACGTCCAAACTACCTAAGCCGAGTTTCCACCATCTTTTCTAGGATAGGTGCTACCCTAACTCTATCTAATGTAGTACTGTAATTTCTAATTCTATTAGTCCTAGCACACATCCAACACAACATCCTCATCTCCGCTACACTTATTTTATTCTTGTTGGTTCTTTACCTTCCAACACTCCGTCCCATATAACACCGAGGACCAAAACATAATGCAATTTTAACAAATAGTAACCCTCCCTTTTAAATTAATACAAGGTAAAGTTTTGGTAGTTGATGAAGGGAATAGGGACTGTTATCATGAATAAAAACAAAATGTCAAGTATTAATGCATGCCTGAGCATATAGAACATTGTGAAGAGATTAATGCATGCCACGGTGTTGGAAGCAGAATTCAACCAAAAATGACGGTAAATACACGGTTAACAAAAATTGTTACGTATTAATGACATGTATAAAGATAATTTAAAACCTACCCAATCTTGCAACATCGCATCATCATCATCTTTGGCAAGACCTCGTAGAACATAAGCACTCTGTCCAGTTATTAGTTCAAAAAGCATCATACCATATCCATAAACATCAGTCTTTTCTGAAGACTTTCCTGTTGACAGGTACTCGGGTGCTATATACCCAAGTGTACCTTGAACAGCAGTAGTGACATGGGTATCTTTGTAAGCCATAAGCTTTGCTAAACCGAAATCTCCAACAACTGCTTCAAATTCCTCATCCAACAATATATTCGCTGCTTTCACATCACGATGAATAACCTTAGGATCACAATGATCATGCAAGTAAGCCAGCCCCTTGGCAGCTCCCAGCCCAATATTCTTCCTCATTGGCCAATCAAGTGGCGGTTGAGAGGCATTACGTTCTACAACAACAAAAAGAATATACATAGATGGAGTTATAATATGAAACTGCAAATTTTGAAATTCAACAGTAATAGCCGAGCACTCATTTGCATTTGAAAATTTGAGGTACTTAAGAATTTTCATGTTTGTATTTGCGTAACCTTCAGCAAATAGGTAGGAAATACTAATTATTATTTTTTCAATGATAAATCAAAATAAACCAGAAACAGATTTGGCATTGAACTAGCATTTCTACCAGAAAAGGAAATATGAGAGAAAAGATTTATACCGAAAACGGTATATGAGAGAGAAAAATACACAAGGAAGGAAAGTAAATTATGAATAAATAAAAAACAATTCAGATGCTGAACCAATAGTGGCACCTTGTAAGCACGACGCTAAACTTCCATTAGCCATTAAAGGATACACAAGCAAACGTTCAGTAGATGTCACACAAAAACCACGAAGACAAAGCAAATTACGATGCACAGCCATGCCGATCATTTCAACTTCTGTCTGAAATTGCAGCTCCCCACCCTGTTCCCCACCACGTGTGCGTTCCTCTCTGAGTCTTTTTACTGCTACAAGAGTGCCATCAGCTAAGCGTCCTTTATAAACCTTTGCGAATCCGCCTTTACCTATAATGTTTTCGTTGCTGAAGTTATCTGTTGCTACTAGCAGCTCACGTAGCGAAAACCTTTTAAGCTGACCAAGGTGAACTTCAGGATCCTCCTCAGCTGCAGGTAAAAGACAGACAAAATGTTGGTTCATCAGTCATAAATATATAATGCAGCATTGATCAGCATGTATAATCTTGTTTTATGATATTTGACTAACCAGGAACGTCAAAGAAATGATCCTGTTGTTTTCTTTTTTGCCAATAAGCAATTGCAATTGCAGGGGCAGCAAACAACAGAGCAGCAGCAGCAGCAACTCCTCCAGCAATAGCTCCGGTATTAATGCTACCTGAGAAAAGGATTAACAGTTTAATTAAAAATTATAACACTATTAAAAAAAAATAGATTGTGACTGATTGGAAACTAAAGTCGTCTGCTTTTAGAGGCCACTTCTCAAAAATCAGTCCATCCTTTCCCATAATTACAGTATTAAAATTCGGAAAAAGAAATATAGTCAATGACTATCATTTGCCAAATCTTTTCTCTTTGTTCTTTGGGGGAAAACGTAGAAAAAAGGACCTTAAGGTGAAAATGGTGGAGAAGAAAGAAGAAAAACCAGAAAGACTGAAAAGACAATAAAGTTTTAGAGAACAAAGTAAAAAAAAAATCTAAGATACTTTGATACATTAAACTGAAGCATACACTACAAATATATAGAGCCAAGCCATAAGCTTTCTTGTAAAATTGAAAATAAAACTCTGCAGTAAATCTATTTTAAACACTAGTCATCATTATCTAGGGACTTCTTTACTTACTAAACAAGCAACAATAATCTAATTATAAAATAAACAACTGCACAAAAATAATTATTGAACTAGAAAAATATCAATTTCCAACAGAGAAGGGGCAAAAGAAATAATGCTAGGTAAGTGAGAGGTTAGAGTCAGAATTGAAACAATAGCAAAGTGCAAGAAAAATGGAATACTTGTTTGACATGGCCTTAAATTAATGACCTCTAGAAAAACCATCCTTAGCCTTTGAGTAATAACTCAAACTTTTAGGTCAAGTGATTTTTTCACATGACATCTATAGCAAGTTGACCTGGTTTGGTTGTTTTATTCCGTCTTAAAATGAAACTTTCGCAAAAAAAATGAAGTTAAGTTTGGTTTCAATAAAAGAGTGTTATGAGCAAAGCTAGAGTTAATATTCTGAATCAAAGATTTCAGTCCAAGTAATTCTTTAACAATTTAAAATCATTGTCAACAAAAAAATGACGTCAATGAACCTGAAGAAGCTGGTGATGATGGAGAAAGTGGCACTGTAATGATTTTTTGTTGTTTCATGCGAGGATTATTATGATAACTGTAAAGTGGAACACAAGGCATTAGCGAAGTTTCAGGCTATCTGTCAACAATAAGACATAGATATGAACATAACTATTTGCCCTGACCTGATAGGGGTAAATATTGAAAATGAACCATTCACCGGGAAATCCCCTTCTAGATTATTGTTTGAGACATCACTGTATTCCAAGATGGCCGTTGTGTCAATTTACACATGGAAATATATGATTCTACTATAACTCATAGGAAATCTATGATTCTACTATTACTCACAGAACTTGCAGCGTAGTAACATTTGTCAAAGAAATGGGAATGACTCCAGTCAAGCTGTTATTGTTGAGACGCCTATTTTGGAGCGCAAGATGAATAAAGTAGAGTAATAAATAACGATCAAATGAATAAAAAAGAAGGGTAGATAACAAATTTTACCATTCAAAGTGAAATTGTCAAAAATGGAAATTACATTTCACTCAAGTCATAGGCTAATTCTATGGTGCACAGAAGAGTGTTGCACCATGCACAAATTTCTTTTCCATCATTGGATCAATAAGTCCCATATATCTCACTTGATCTAACGCTGGAACTTAATAATTCAATGGTAGAAACAAAATTGTGCATGATGCAACACCAATGTCACTTGTGCACCATAAAACTATCCCAAGGTATAACTGATACATTCCTAAATTTAAGTTTTAGTTCCAAGTAAATGAATGAATAAGATATTCATATTAGAAATATTTACACATCAGGTAGAGAAAATCCCCTTTAACGCAAAAAAGAAAAAATGCACGGAAAGAACACGCAAACAATTGGGTGCAAGTCTTGGTAGAATATATGAAACTGATTCTATAAGATAAACTGTGATGCTATAACATAACATCAATATGTCATAAGATATTAAAAAAGGTCCTTTAGAAATACCATCAGGCTCAGCATTAATTCTTTGAAACGCACAGTTGTAGAGTGTTGGATTATCACGTCTAATCAAGATTATTTGATTTAAAAAAAAAAAACAAATATGGCATGCTAAATCAAGCTTTACTATAATAAACCGGTCAAATCAGAAACTTGACGAAACTTCAAGTCGCCTTCACCAGTCACCACCCCCTTAGTGCATTAATATGTATATAAGTAAACAATTATTTCGTTGAATTAGTTAAATCTCTGATAGAGAGAGACTAAGTTAATCAAAACATGTAACAGATACTGTTCAGATTTCTTTCATCATATTCAAGGGAGGAAACCCTGCAGTATTAGTTGACCCAAAATAAAGTTTCATCTTGACATAAGGCCCAACTCCGCCATTTTGGTCAGTAGCTTTACGTATTTACTAAAAATTAGAAATACCTTAAATATTTCATTCAATTGGCATACAATCGCACTATGGCATCACATAATAGTAATAACCAGCAGCAGTGATAATGAAAATAGGACTACTTTTTTAAGCATGCACTTTTGTATATTGCAGATTTGATTAAAGTGTAATGGTAATGTTGTAGAGGCTACAAAACTTACTACGTTTTGCATTGGAAAACACACAAAAAAGGATGGTGAACAAGGTAAAGGTAGAAAAAAATTGAAACCAACATAATTTTTTTGCAGATCAAAGATATGAGAATAATGAAAGTATGTCATACAGGAAACTTAGTTTTTGAAGCTTGCCGAATGTATTTGGTATGGTACCGGTTAAATTGTTCAAGTAAAGATCCAAGCTTCCCAAGTTTGTTAAATTTCCTAGCTCTTCTGGGATTGTTCCTGTTATATTATTATTATAAAGTCCCCTTCCATTGAAAAGGGAAGAAAATTCAGATTTATGCAAGGCTGAGCTTAATCTGCTCAGAAACAGTCAAATTTACTCAACAATATCATATCTGATTCACAACTTACAAGTACTGCAAATTTGAGAGACCCCCTAGGCTTGAAACCAGTATTCCAGAAAGGTTTGCATTTCCAAGATCGCTGTCCAAATACAACAAAAATAATAATAATAATAATAATAAACAATTCATTACGTTGACAAAATTCATAAAATCACTGATAAAAATGACATAACAACTTACACACGGATTACTCTATCACCGCTGCATGTAACATGAAACCATGTGCAGGGATTGAGAAGGGTAGAATCCCAACTTTCAAGAGCATTGTTAGGATCATTTAAGTTGCTCTTGAATGCAATAAGCATATCACCTGTGCTAAAACGAAGCAATCTTCAGGGTGGAATGCGAAAAAGTGTTACATTCACTAGTCAGCCTTAGTAGCATACACCTAAATACTAAGCCAGCGAATACTATAATAACAATTAACAAACCATATTGAAAAGCCATTTGGATATTTCAGATCAAAATTGGAGTTCTGTGTATAATTACCAAAAGTAGTTTGAAGTTTAACATGTGTTTAAAAATTTGCAAAGTGTTAAAATTGATTTCGCTTCAACGTGAAAACTACAGCCTACAAATAGTTGCTTAAGCTCAAAACTGATTCTCAAAATAAAAACTAAACATAAAAAAATATGGACAAACCATGTTTGACCTTGGAAACTCAAGTATGGAAGTTTCCATTGTGGAACCAAACAAACATAACATGTGACCAATAACAATAAAGCTGAAGGGCAACCTAGTATATCAAATAATAGGTGAATTTTCACTTATTTGACAGATAATAACAATTATCATACAATTAAAATAACCACTTACTTTCTTCATTGGAAGAAGCTTGAAGCAGCAAATGAAGAACCAAAGTTGTACTTAAAAGAAAGGAAGCTTTATTAGAAGATGGAGTCACTCTCTCCATGTTTATTTATTCAGAAGCATTTGAGTTGATAACAAAACAAAAACCCTCTATGTCTCTTGATCTACAAGAAACCCATTATCAAACTCCACAACATTTAGACCAAACAAAAAATGGGTTAGTGAAGTTGATAATTTATATAGTATGACTTTTGTTTATTTTCTTTGCATGAATAATAAAAAAATGATTGTTTTTGAACACAACATTTATATTTTAAAATTTCTTAACATGTAGGTAAACAAGATAGTAATATAATATTGATAATGAAGTGTGATTAGTTTAGAAATAGAAAGTGAAATGAAGATGAGAGATTCAAAGTTCTAACACTACGTAGGAGCATGGATTCAACTTCTAACGAAAGAGTTTGATTGACGAATAATCTTTAAATATATCTATTAACACTCTTTGAGCCTTGAAACATGCACTGACTTGGTGAAATTCGGTACTAAAATCATCCAAACTTTTTTTCTAAAATATCAACTGTAATGTTTATTTTTAATATGGGAAACAACACTAGTATAAAAAAAATGTCCTTCAATTGCTCTTTTCATTCTTTTTATGTTGATGCTTTAGCATTTCAGTTTTATTTCAAAATTAGTTTTACACTTCAAACTCGTGTCATGCACAGTTAAAATATTTCTCATATTAATATGTAGAAGATTTCAATTTTAATAAGATTGTACACAGAAATATACGTGAGAGATTCCAAAGAGAAATTGAAAAAACAGATTCTATTATCTTCCAAACATATATATATTTGCAGAGAAAGTGCAATGCCAACCATTATTTCCAACAATAATTACTTACCATCTGAAAACGATAAATAAAATTGCATATATTTCCATAAAAGTTCTATACTAGTCTAGTTTCTCTCATACATACAGTCTATATCCAATTTGCATTAGGGTGATGCATGCGGTTGTTGTTAAAATCTTGTCGATGCATCTCTTCTTTCTGCCATTGCTCCCATTTTTCACGCAGAGGACGGATTGTGTATTGACTAGTGAATATGATAGAATCTTCAAAGGGATCATCTAGGACCCGAGAGTTCATCTGCCTGAATATGTGAAGTTGAGTCTACTACTATCCAATTTGTATTAAAGTGATGCATGTGGTTGTTGTTAAAATCCCGTCGGTTCGTCTCCTCTTTCTGCCATTGCTCCCATTTTTCGGACAAACCATCACCTTCTAGCATTCTAACAACCTCAGACATCTTAGGCCTTTCCATAGGGGACCCTTGTGTGCATAGTAAAGCAACTTGGATTAGCTTTTCTATCTCTTCATGATCATAATTTCCCTTTAGCTCTGCATCAACAAGTGTTTCCAATTTCTTGTCTTGGAGAAGTCCTTTAACCTGAATTCAAAGTAATGTCAGACAGTTGACAACAATGATTAGTCATTGGTGTTGATGTTATATTATGGCTAATTCTAACATGCACAAGCGCAATGGGTGTTGCATCATGCACAATATTTATTAACTTTTTTCTACGATTCATCAAGGAATAATGATAAACTACATAATAAATGTTGAGTGTATAGAACAGTATGAAGAGATCAATTCATGCTACTGTGTTGGAGGCAGAATTTAACCAAAAACTAATGACATGTATAAAAGGTGATTGAAAACCTACCCAATCAAGCAACATCACATCATCATCACCGGCAAGACGTGCTAGGTCAAAAGCCCTCTGTCCAGTTGTCAGTTCAAGAAGCATCGTACCATATCCAAAAACATCAGTCTTTTCTGAAGACTTTCCGGTTGACAGGTACTCAGGTGGTATATGCCCAAGTGTACCTTGAACAGCAGTAGTGACATGGGTATCTTTGTAAGCCATAAGCCTTGCTAAACCGAAATCTCCAACAACTGCTACAAATTCATCATCCAACAATATATTTGCAGCTTTCACATCACGATGAATAATCTTAGGGTCACAATGATCATGCAAGTAAGCAAGCCCCCTGGCAGCTCCTAGCGCAATATTCTTCCGCATTGGCCAGTCAAGCGGCGGTTGAGAGTCATTACGTTCTACAAAAACACAATCAATATACATAGATGCAGTTATAATATGAAACTGCAAATTTTGGAATTTAACAGTAGAGCAGGCATTCATTTGCATTTGAAAATTTGAGGTTACTTAATAATTTTCATGTCTGTATTTGCGTAACTGCCAGCTAATAGTTAGGAAATACTAATTGTTATGTTTTCAATGATGAACCAAAATTAACCAGAAATAGATTAGACATGGAACACCAACACTTATAGCATGTCTAACAGAAAAGGGTATATGAGAGAATATTTATCCACAAGGAAGGAAAGAAAATTATGAATAAATAAAAACAACTCAAATGCTGAACTAATAGAGATACCTCGTAAACACGATGCTACACTTCCATTAGCCATTAAAGGATACACAAGCAAACGTTCAGTAGATGTTACGCAAAAACCACGAAGACGAAGCAAATTACGATGCACAGCCATGCCGATCATTTCTACTTCTGTCTGAAATTGCAGCTCCCCGCCCTTTGAACGTTCCTCTTTAAGTCTTTTTACTGCTACAAGAGTTCCATCAGCTAAGCGTCCTTTATACACCTTTGCGAATCCTCCTTTACCTATAATGTTTTCATTGCTGAAGTGATCTGTTGCTACTAGCAGCTCATGTAGCGAAAACCTTTTAAGCTGACCAAGGTGAACTTCAGGATCCTCCTCAGCTGCCGGTAAAAGACAGACAAAATGTTGGTTCATAAGTAAAAACTTTAAAATGCAGCGTCTATCAGCATGTATACAATCTTTTCTGTTATTTAACTGACCAGGAACGTCAAAGAAATGATCCTGCGGTTTTCTTTTTTTCCAGTAAGCAAGTGCAATTGCAGGGGCTGCAAACAACAGAGCAGCAGCAGCAGCAACTCCTCCAGCAATAGCTCCAGTATTCGAGCTACCTGTAAAAAGGATTAACAGTTTAATTAGAAACAATAACTCTATTAAAAAATAGACTGTGATTGATTGAAAACAAAAATCTCAAAGTTCAATACAATTATGTTTTCCTCTAAATTTAACCATGAGGCACAGCAACATCGAGAATATGTAAGCATGAAGGAAATGCAGCAAAGCTAGAGGAACTAAAGTTGTCTGCGTTCAAAGATCACTTCTCAAAAATCAGTCCATTCTTTTCCATGATTACGGAATTAACATTTGGAAAAAACAATATAGTCAATGTCTATCATTTATCAAATCTTTTCTCTTTGTTCTCTGGGGGAAAAGGGGCTTAAGATTTAATGTACAGTTTCAAAACAATGGCAAAGTACAAGAAATATAAAATACTGGTTTGACATGGCCTTAACTTTAATGACCTCTAGAAAAATCACCCTTAGCCCTTGCTTAACAACTCAAGCTTTTAGGTCAAGTGGTTTTTTCACAATAACCCCTTGCTTAATTTTAAATACCTAGTTTGGTTTTTTTATCCCATCTTAAAATTAAACATTCTAAAAAAAGCTGAGTTCGGTTACAATTCAAGAGAGTTATGAGCAAGCTAGAGTTAATATTCTGAATCAAAGCTTTCAGTGCAAGTAATTCTTTAACAATTTAAAAATGACTGTCAACAAAAAAACAGACGTCAATGAACCTGAAGAAGCTGGTGATGGTGGAGAAAGAGGCACTGGAATGTTTTTTGGTTGTTTGATGCGAGGATTATTATGATAACTGTAAAGTGGAACACAGAGCATTAGCAAAGTTTCAGGTCATCTGTCAACAATAAGACATAGATTTGAACATAATTATTTGCACAGACCTGATAGGGGTAAATAATGAAAATGAACCATTCACTGGGAAATCCCCTTCTAGATTATTGTTAGAGACATCACTGTATTCCAAGATGGCCGTTGTGTCAGTTTATACATGGAAATATATGATTCTACTATAACTCATAAGAAATCTAAATAAAGGAGTAACACTCACAGAACTTGCAGCGTAGTAACATTTGTCAAAGAAATGGGAATGACTCCAGTCAAGCTGTTATTATTGAGACGCCTATTTTGGAGAGCAACATAAATAAAATAGAGTAATAAAACATCATAGGTAACTAGTTATCAAATGAATAAAAACTCCCCTTTAATTTTAGTTCCAAGTAAATGAATGAATAAGATAATCATATTAGAAATTTTTACACATTAGGTAGAGAAAATCCCCCTTTAATGCAAAAAAAAAAAAAAAGGAAAAGAAGAAAATATGCATGGAAAGAACATGCAAACAATTGGGCGCAATATATCATAAGATATTTCAGATATTATAAACAGATCTTTAGAAATACCATCAGGCTCATAGATTTAATTCTTTGAAATGTGTGGTGGTAGAGTGTTGGATTATCACATCTAATCGAGGTTACTTGTTTAAAAAAAACAGATATAGCCATGCTAAAACAAGCTTTACTATAAACCAATCAAATCAGAAACTTGAAGAAGCTTCAAGCAGCCTTCACCACCCCCTCAGTGCATTAGTATGTGTATAAATAAACAATTATTACGTTGAATTAGTTAAATCCCTGAGAGAGAGAGAGAGAGAGAGAGAGATTGAATTAATCAAAAAACATGTAACAGACACTGTTAAGATTTCTTTCATCATATTCAAGGGAGGAAAACTGCAATATTAGTTGACCCTAAATAAAATTTCATCTTGACATAAGACCCAATCCCGCCATCTTGGTCAGTAGCTTTATGTATTTACTAAATATTAGAAATACCTTAAATATTTCATTCAATTGGCATCTAATCACACTATTGCATCACATAATAATAACGAGCAGCAGCGATAATGAAAATAGGACTACTTTTTTAAGCATGCACTTTTGTATATTGCAGCTTTGCTATAAGTGTAATGGTCATGTTGAAGAGGCTCCAAAATCTACTACATTTTGCATCGGAAAACACACAAAAATGTATATTGAACAGGGTAAAGGTAGAAAAAAATTGAAATCAACATAAATAAATTTTGCAGATCAAAGATATGAGAATAACGAAAGTATGTCATACAGGAAGCGGAGTTTTTGAAGGTTGCCCAATGTATTCGGTATGGTACCACTTATATTGTTCAAGTAAAGATCCAAGCTCTCCAAGTTTGTCAAATTTCCTAGCTCTTCCGGGATAGTTCCTGTTATCTTATTATTATAAAGTTCCCTTCCATTGAAAAGGGAAGAAAATTCAGATTTGTGCAAGGTTGAGCTTAATCTGCTAAAAAAACAGTCAAATTCACTCAACAATATCATATCTGATTCACAACTTACAAGTACTCCAAATTTGAGAGAACACCAAGATTTGAAACCAGATTACCAGAAAGGTTTTCATTTGCAAGATCACTGTCCAAATACAAAAAAAAAATATAAAAAAATATAATAATAATAAACAGTTCATTACATTGACAAAGATTCATAAAATCACAGGTAAAAATGACATAACGACTTACACCCGGATTACTCTACCACCACTGCATGTAATATGAAACCACGTGCAGGGATTGACAAGGGTAGCATCCCAACTTTGAAGAGCATTGTTAGGATCATTTAAGTTGTTCCTGAATGCAAAAAGGGCATCACCTGTTCTAAAAAGAAACAATCTTTAGTTGCAAACATCGTTAATATTAACATGAGTGGGAGGAGGTGAATTCTTCTATTATGAAGTCTTCTATACAGTATAGGCTGTCAAACATCCTTGATTTTAGTTAAAAGTGAGTTAAATGAAAAGTGGTTTGTGTTTGGATGCGCAAAAGTGATTTTTGCGAATTCATTTTGTTTGGATAGTTTAGATCATTCAAAATTGATTTTGTGTGTATAATTACCAAAAGTTGCAAAGTGATAAAATGTGAAAGCTGCAAATAGTTTCTTAAGCTCAAAACCACGTTTGACCGTTGCAAACTCATGTTCTGAAGTTCCCATTGTGGAACCAAACAAACATAACATATGATCAGAGCAACACTAAAAAGCTAAAGGACAACCTAGCATATCAAAATAGGTGAATTTTCACCAATTTAACAGATAGAAACATTTATGAAACAATTAAAATAACCACTTACTTTCATCATTGGAAGAAGCTTTAAGCAACAAATGAAGCACCAAAATAGCCCAAAAAAGAAAGGAAACTGTAGAAGATGAAGCTACTTGCTCCATGTTTATATTCATAAAACAAAACACAAACCCTCTCTCTCTTGATCTACAAGAAACCCATCATCAAACTCCACAACATTTTGACCAAACAAAAAATAGGTTGGTAAAGTTCATTATTTAAGTATGTATGGCTTTTGTTTGTTTTCTTTGCATGAATAATATTTAATTTAGGACACATGTTAATTAAGAAATATTAAATCATTGTTGAACATGTAGGACATGTTAACAAGATAGTAATATAATATTGATAATGAAGTGTGGTTAGTTAGAAATAATGTGAAATGAAATTGAGAGTCAAAGATGTACTACGCAAGTCAACTTTTTCTTTCTCAAACTTTCCTCTTCCAATGTGACAACCTCACCAGAAGATCCTATGACTTCACTTAATCCAACGGTCTGGCTTGCAACTTTAAAAAACGTTCACACGTTAAAAAAGATAGATAAAGCAATACTTTATTTTTTTTTTTTAGGAAAGATAAAGCAATACTTTATTATAAAGTAGTGATAATAGGAAATTAAATGGTCCACATCCATCAAAATGTACCCCTTTGTTGATTCAAGCTTCTAAAATCCAAGTGACCAATTCTTGAAAAATCGGCTCATATTTATTATAAAATAAAGTCTTATACCACGGAAAGACGTGAGTTCAACCCCCGATGTTAACATAATAGATAATATGTAAATATATCTATTAGTGTTTTTTAAGTTCTAAGATCTGTCTCGGCTCAGGTGAGTCTAAGAACTCAATTCACATAAACTTTTCAAAACAAAAATAATTAAAAAGTGCAATGCCCACCATTATTAGAAGACAAAACATAGCAACCCCCTAAAGTACTGTACTATTTACTTTATTTTCAAATCTAAAAAAACAAAATTACATATATTTTCATAGAAGCTCTATACTAGTCTCTCATACATACAAGGACAAAAGTGTTGGTTGCTTGTGTGCTACACTTTATCCTGCAACTTGACAACCCAATAAAATTACAAACTGCTTTCTTAAAAAATCATAACCTGATCAATGGACATGTAACCTGAACATACAAGATAATTTCAAGAAGATCAAAAGAAAAGATCAAGTAGAAGAGATGGTGGCATTTAGCCTAGGAAATGAGAGTATTTTCCCATTATAGGAAAGTTAAATTTGAACCATTGATATAATAATAAAAATATTCAACGGGTAAGATTAAACACTGGCAACTTGTTGTTCACTTTTTTGGTACGGTGTTCTTCTTTTGAAAAAGGAAATCATTCTCTGACTAATTAAATTCAATTACTTTTTTGGTGAGAAAATTTAATTGCCTTAACTAATTAAATTACCCTTTTTACTTATTTAAATATCAAATGAATATTGTATTCACACAAAAAACATGCTTCCTCTTCTTCCTTTACTGTGTTTTGACCGCTCACCATCACCCTTGTAATTTTTCTTCTTCTTTCTAAGATTTGTCCCAAAAAAAAAAAAAAACTCAGATTATTGAGATATGTCAACTTAATTTAACATAATTTTAATTAAAAATTAATTATTCATCTTCATGTGTTCTACAATGGAATCTTCATCATCTCCACCAATTTTTCTTACTAAAAGTTCAGATCTAAAAAACAACAACAAGAAAATGTACAGATGTAGAAAATCACCACATCAATAGAACCATAACCTTTTTTAACTGTACATATTAAGTGGGTAAATCGTACATATTGTGAAAAACTTTACATTTCTTTGACTAAAAACAATAGCTGTTCTAGATCTGATGGGTGTGGTTGAACAAATTTGAAGGAAATTCTCCAACAGCCATTGTCAAAATTCTCTCAGCAAGTGAAAGAAAAATTGATGTTTTCAAAGAATCTTTCCTTAAACAATAGTAGGAGAGTATTTGGTTTTTTGGCTTTGCTGGGTTTTCCTATGAAGAACTTCACCAAACTTACAGTTTTATGTTTGAGTTAGAAAAGAATTCTGATACAAAATAAGATGGTGTATATTAAAAATAAATTGTTAGTAAAAGTAGTTTATGCTGTCATGATAAAAGGGGTGGTGAATCAGTAAAATGATAGACAATATTAAAATATAAAAGCTAAAGTTTTTCTTTTTTGTTTGGACTCAACAGGTGACAACCTCCAGCTGTCCTCAAAAACCAGCCTTTTCCATCATAGGAAACTCTTTCCCTCACCCACCCTAAATGCCACCTAGAAAGTTATATGCAAGTTATACACAAATCATGTAGTTTATCTCGTTCAGGCAGAGGAAGGATTACATATTCACTTGTCCATATGATAGAATGTTAAAAGGATCATCTAGGACCTGAGAGTTCATCTGGCTGAATATGTGAAGTTGAATCTACTACTATCCAATTTGCATTAGGGTGATGCATGTGGTTGTTGTTAAAATCTTGTCGGTACGTCTCTTCTTTTTGCCATTGCTCCCATTTTTCTGCCAAACCATCGCCTTCTAGCATTCTAACCACCTCAGACATCTTAGGCCTTTCCATAGGGGACCCTTGTGTGCATATTAAAGCAACTTGAATTAGCTTTTCTATCTCTTCATCATCGTAATTTCCCTTTAACTCCGCATCTACCAGTGTTTCCAACTTTTTGTCTATGAGATGTCCTTTAACCTGGATTCAAAATAACGTCACACGGTTGACAGCAATGATTAGTCATTGGTGTTGATATTACATTATGGCTAATTCTAACATGCACAAGTGCAATTGGTGATGCATCATACACAATATTTATTAACCTTTACTTATCATTCAGCAAAGGATAATGATACACTAAATAATGATGCTTGAGTATAGAACATTATGAAGAGATTAATTCATGCTACGGTGTTGGAGGCACATTTTAACCGAAAACTAACGATATGTGTAAAGGTAATTGAAAACCTACCCAGTCATGCAACATCACATCATCATCACCGGCAAGACGTGCTAGATCAAAAGCCCTCTTTCCAGTTGTCAGTTCTAGAAGCATCGTGCCATATCCAAAAACATCAGTCTTTTCTGAAGACTTTCCGGTTGACAGGTACTCAGGGGGTATATGCCCAAGTGTACCTCGAACAGCAGTAGTGACATGGGTATCTTTGTAAGCCATAAGCTTTGCTAAACCGAAATCTCCAACAACTGCTTCAAATTCCTCATCCAACAATATATTCGCTGCTTTCACATCACGATGAATAATCTTAGGGTCACAATGATCATGCAAGTAAGCAAGCCCCCTGGCAGCTCCCAGCGCAATATTCTTCCGCATTGGCCACTCAAGCGGCGGCTGAGAGTCATTACGTTCTATAATAACACAATTAAATATTAAGATACATAGAGGAGTTATAATATGAAACTGGAAATTTTGAAATTCAACATTAATAGTAGAGCATTCATTTGCATTTGAAAATTTGAGCTGTTTAAGAATTTTCATGGTTGTATTTACGTAGATGCCAGCTAATAGCTAGAAAGTTCCAATTGTTATTTTTTCAATGGTAGACCAAAATAAACCAGAAACAGATTTTACATTGAACACCAACACTTATAGCATTTCTACCATAAAAGATATGAGAGAAGAGATTTACACACAAGGAATGAAAGTAAATTATGAATAAATAAAATCAATTCAAATACTGAACTAATGGTGGCACCTCGTAAACTTGATGCTACACTTCCATTAACCATTAAAGGATACACGAGCAAACGTTCGGTGGATGTCATGCAAAAACCACGAAGCCGAAGCAAATTACGATGCACAGCCATGCTGATTATTTCCACTTCTGTCTGGAATTGCAGCTCCCCACCTTGTGCGCGTTCCTCTTTAAGTCTTTTTACTGCTACAAGAGTACCGTCAGCTAAGCGTCCTTTGTAAACCTTTCCGAATCCACCTCTACCTAGAATGTTTTCGTTGCTGAAGTTATCTGTTGCTACTAGCAGCTCACGCAGCGAAAACCTTTTAAGCTGACCAAGGTGAACTTCAGGATCCTCCTCAGCTGCCGGTAAAAGACAAACAAAATGTTGGTTCACCAGTAATAACTATAAAATGCAGCATTTATCAGCATATGTACCATCTTTTCTGTTACTTAACTAACCAGGAACGTCAAAGAAATGATCCTGTGGTTTTCTTTTTTGCCAAAAAACAAGTGCAATTGCAGGGGCTGCAAACAGCAGAGCCGCACCAGCAGCAACTCCTCCAGCAATAGCTCCAGTATCACTGCTAGCTGAAAAAAGGATTAACAATAACATTAGAAATTATAACTCCATTCAAAAAATATATTGTGATTGATTGGGGAAAAATAAAAGAGTTGTGTTTGTTTTCCATTCAAGAGATTTTTGAGTAAGCTAGAGTTATATTCTGTGTTGAGGCTTTCAGTTCAAGTTATTCTTTAACAATTTAAAATTGTCGTCCATAGAAAACAGACATCGATGAACCTGAAGAAGCTGGTGACGGTGGAGAAAGTGGTGCAGGGATGATTAATGATGTGTTCAATTTAGTATGCAGATAACTGCAAAGTGGAACACATGGCATTAGAAAAATTTCAGGTCATCTGTCAATAATAAGACATAGATACGAACATAATTATTTGCACCGACCTAGCAGGAGTAAATAATAAAAACGAACCACTCTTGGGGACATCTCCTTCTAGATTGTTGCTTGAGAGATCACTATATTCCAAGATGGCCGTTGTGTTAATTTACACATGGAAATATATTATTCTAGTATAAATAAGAATCAACTTTGATTTCTTAAATAAAAATTCTACTTTGACTTTAACTAACAGGGAATCTAAATAAAGTAGTAACACTCACAGAACTTGCAGCGTAGTAACCTTTGCCAAAGAAATGGGAATGCCTCCAGTCAAGCTGTTATTATTGAGACGCCTATTTTGAAGAGCAACATACATAAAATAGAGTAATAAATATTCATAGGTAACTAGTTATCAAATGCATAAAAAAAGGGCAGATAACAAAATTTTACTAAGCAAAGTGAAATTGTCAAAAATGGAAATTCTCTCTGTCAAGGCATAGGTAATTCTATGGTGCACAGGTAAGATAGCGTTGCACTATGCAGAATTATATTTTTTCGCCATGGGTTTTTGTATATTGCAGCTTTCTGGAAATGAAATAGTAATGGTGTAGAAGCGACAATATCTACCACATTTTGCATCCAGAAGCAAAAACTATGGATGTTGAACATATGTCTAATATTGCATATCAAAATAAGGAAAGTAAGTCATACAGGAATTTTAGTTTTTGAAGGTTTCCCAATGTATTCGGTATGGTACCACTTAAATTGTTCAAGTAAAGATCCAAGCTCTCCAAGTTTGTCAATTTTCCTAGCTCTTCTGGGATTTTTCCTGTTATATTATTATTAAAAAGTTCCCTGCCGTTGAAAAGGGAAGAAAGTTCAGATTTATGCAAACAAAAAAGTCCAAATAATTGAAAGGTTACAAATCAAATTCACATTATTTGCATTAAACTGATATTTTGTGAACTCAACCAGAGGAATCGAAATAGATGGCCTCTTATAATGAAAATTATAATCTTTGCTTGAGATACTTTGACAACCATCTCTAAAACCGAGATGATATTAAGTAAAGCTTATGAAGATATCAAAAGTTTCGGGGGATGGCCATGAATAAGAGCTTAGTCTAAAAAAAACAAAAAAGAAATGTGAGTGAACCATCTTATTTCGGGGGATGGCGGAGAAGTGAAGGGAAATAGAATGAGGAAGATAAAGAGTTTGATGCATGGCAACTTAATATAGAACTACTGCTTATAAGATCATATAAAGCAAGCAACGTGAAAGAAAATACAAACATATCAATCAAGAAATAAGGTTAAGCTTAATATACTCAGAACCAGTCAAATTTACTCAACAATATCATAATTCACAACTTACAATTTATGTAAATTTGAGAGATCGCCAAGTTGTGAAACCAGTGTACCAGAAAGGTTTGCATTTCCAAGATCCCTATCCAAATGCAAAAAAGAATTAAAATTATTTGGACAAACATTCATAAACTTGCAGGTAAAGATGACAATATCATCAACTTACACGCTGATCACTTTTTTATCATCATTGCATCCAACATGAAACCACGTGCAAGGATTGACAAGGGTAGTATCCCAATTGTCAAAAACATTGTTAGGAGGATTATTCAAGCTGTTCTTCAATGCATTCAGGGCATCACCTGTTCTAAAAAGAAGCAGTCTTCAGTTGAGGGCATTTTATTAAAAAGAAGCATCATCTGTTGCGAACATCCTTATATTAACATGAGTGGGAGAAGGTGAATTCTTCTATTATGATTATGTCACAGTATTATTATCATCACCAATTATGTTCATCTATGAACTTCCTAGGTTCGGGATTAAGCACTAACCACTGAACAATCAAGAAACAACCTAATCTAGTGATGCAGAACACCATCACTATATCTGAAATTTACTAAAATTCTTCAATCATATGATCCTATCTTCCTACCAAAAATATTAGCAGATACAGAATATTTAAATGTAAAGTGGTTTTTGTTTAGTTAAAAGTGAGTTAAATGTAAAGTGGTTTGTGGTTTGGATGCGCAAAAGTGATTTTTGTGAATTTATTTTGTTTGGATATCTTAGATCATTCAAAATTGATTTTGAGTGTACAATTACCAAAAGTTGCAAGGTGTTAAAATGTGAAAGCTGCAAATAGTTTCTTAAGCTCAAAACTGATTCCCAAAATAAAAATTAAACGTAAAAAAATCTGGCTGTTGCAAACTCAAGTTCTGAAGTTCCCATTGTGGAACCAAACAAACACAACATATGATCAGTAACATTAAAAAGCTAAAAGGCAACCTAGTATATCAAAATAGGTGAATTTTCACAAAATTTAACAGATAGAAACATTTATGAAACAATTAAAATAACCACTTACTTTCTTCATTGGAAGAAGCTTTAAGCAGCAAATGAAGCACCAAAATAGCCCAAAAAAGAAATGAAGCTTGCTCCATGTTTATATTCATATAAGCAATTGATTTGATTCCCTAATAACAAAACACAAACACTTGCTCCACAACATTTTGACGAAATAAAAAATGGGTTTGTGAAATTGATAATAATTTAAGTATGTATGGCTTTTGTTTGTTTTCTTTGCATGAATAATATTTAATTAAGGGCACATGTTAATTAAGAGATATAAAATGATTGTTTTTGAACACAACATTTATATTTTAAAATTTCTGAACATGTGGGACAGGTTAACAAGATAGTAATATAATATTGATACTGAAGTGTGATTAGTTAGAAATAGAAAGTGAAATGAAATTAAGAGTCAAAGATGTACTACACTTGTAAAATATTCCTGTCTCAAACTTTACCATTGTGGACCACCTGAAAGAAACAACCTTCAAATGTTCACACGTTAAAAATGATAGATAAAGCAATACTTTTTGAGAAAATAAAACATCTTCTCAACATACTAATCTCCATTACATTATGTTCTTCACCCAAAAATTTCATGTGGTTGTTTCAAATTTCTGCATTTTTGTTTCCAATCTCAAAATTTGAGAGATTTTCATATGTAGATGTATCTGTTATAAAATTGCATATATTTTCATAAAGTGTTGGTTGTTTGTGTCCTAAGCTTTATCCTGCAACTTGACAACCCAATAAAAATTCCAAACATTTTCGTAAATAATCATAACCTGATCAATGACCCCATGTAACGTGAAGATACAAGATAATTTCAAGAAGATCAAAAGAAAAGATCAAGTAGAAGAAATGGTGAAAAGCATATCCACAAATCATGAAAGTTTATCTCTTTCAGGCAGAGGAAGAAGGATTGTGTATTCACTAGTGGATATGATAGAATCTTCAAACGGATCGTCTAGGACCTTAGAGTTCATCTGGCTCGATGTGTGAAGTTGAATCTACTACTATATCCGATTTGCATTAGAAGGGTGATGCATGCGGTTGTTGCTAAAATCTTGTCAGTACTTCTCTTCTTTCTGCCATTGCATCCATTTTTCGGCCAAACCATCGCCTTCTAGCATTCTCACCACCTCAGACATCTTAGGTCTTTCCATAGGGGACCCTTGTGTGCATAGTAAAGCAACTTGGATTAACTGCTCTACCTCATCATCATCATAATTTCCCTTTAACTCTGCATCTACCAGTGTTTCGAACTTCTTCTCTTTAAGAAGTCCTTTAACCTGCATACATAATTATGCGAAGAAATTAATGCATGCCACAGTGTTGGAGGCAGAATTTAACTAAAAATCACCGTAAATACACGGTTAACAAAATTGTTCAACTACTAATGACATATTTAAAGTTAAAGGAAAACCTACCCAATCAAGCAATATCACATCATCATCAGCAAGACGTGCTAGATCAGAAGCCCTCGGTCCAGTTATTAGTTCAAGAAGCATCACACCATATGCAAAAACATCGGTCTTTTCTGAAGACCTTCCAGTTAAGAGATATTCAGGTGCTATATGCCCAATCGTACCAAAGACAGCAGTAGTATCATGGGTATCTTTGTAATCCATAAGCATTGCATAACCAAAATCTCCAACAATTGCTTCAAATTCCTCATCCAACAATATATTTGCAGCTTTCACATCACGGTGAATAATCTTAGGGTCACAACTATAATGCAAGTAAGCAATCCCCCTGGCAGATCCCAACGCAATATTTTTCCGCATTGGCCACTCAAGCGGAGGTTGAGAGCCATTACGTTCTACAACAACAGAATCAATATACATAGACGCGGTTTTAGTTTGAAACTGGAACTTTTGAAATTCAACATTAAGAGCATTAATTTGCATTTGAAAATTCGGGCCATTTAAGACTTTCCATGTTTGTGTTTACATAGCTTCCAGCTAATATCAAGGAAATATAAATTGTTGTTTTTTTACTAATAAATCGGAAACAAATTTGATGTTGAACGCTAACACTTAAAACATTAATGTCAGAAAAGGATATATGAGAGAAAAGATAGGACACCTCGTAAACACGATACACTTCCATTAGCCATGTAAGGATACACAAGCAAGCGTTCAGTAGGTGTCATGCAAAAATCACGAAGGCGAAGCAAATTATGATGCACAGCCATGCTGATCAATTCAACTTCAGTTTGAAACTGCAGCTTTCCACCCGCGACGCGTTCCTCTTTAAGTCTTCGTATTGCTACAGGAGTGCCATCAGTTAAGTGACCTTTGTAAACCTTTCCAAATCTACCTCTACCTAGAACGTTTTCGTTACTGAAGTTATCTGTTTCTACTAGCCGTTCACGTAGAGAAAACCTTGTAATCTGAACAAGGTGTTCAAGATCCTCCTCAGCTGCCGCAGTAAAAGACAATTAAAATATTGGTTCACAAGTAATAGTTTTTTTTTTTGAAGAAGCTAAATTAGCCCACCCAAATTGACACCAGAGAGAATCGAACTGAGACCTTGAGGAGAAGCACACTCCTAAATCCCAAGCCAGTACCACTATGCCAACCCAAGTGGGTTGGTTCACAAGTAATAGTAACTATAAAACACAGCATTTATCAGCATGTATACCATCTTTTCTGTTATTCAACTAACCAGGAACGTCAAAGAAATGACCCCATTGTTTTCTTTTTTGCCAATAAACAAGTGCAATTGCTGGAGCTGCGAACAACAGAGCAGCACCTGCAGCAACTCCTCCAGCAATAGCTCCAGTATTACTGTTACCTGAAAAAGGGATTACAGTTCAATTAGAAATTTTAACTCTATTCATGAAATAGACGCACTTTGAGTTTGGTTTCAATTCGAGAGAGTTATGAGCATGCTAGAGTTATTTTCTGAATTGAAGCTTTCAGTTCAAGTTATTCTTTAACAAGTTAAAATCACTGTCAATAAAAAACAGACGTCAATGAACCTGAAGAAGCTGATGATGCTGGAGAAAGTGGTGCATGAATGATTTTTGGTTGTTTCAAACGAGGATTATTTTGATAACTGTGAAGTCAAACACGGGGAATTAGCAAAGTTTCAGGTCATCTGTCAACAATAAGGCCTAAATAAGAACATAATGATTTACACTAACCTGGAAGAGGTAAATAATAAAAATGAACCATTCACTGGGATATCCCCTTCTAGATTGTTGTTTGAGAGATCGCTGTTGTGTCAATTTACACAGAAGTATATTGATTCTAACATAAATAGTAATCTACTTTGATTTCTTCAAAACAAAACAAAAAATATCTACTCCGACTATCACTCGGAGGAAATCTAAATAAAGGAGGAACACTCACAGAACTTGCAGCGTAGCAACATTTGACAAAGAAATGGGAATGACTCCAGTCAAGCTGTTATTGTTGAGACGCCTATTTTGGAGAGCAAGATGAATAATCAGTTTGCTATATACAAGATACAACTGATAAAGTAGAGTAATAAATCATGATAGGCAACTAGTCATCAAATGCATAAAAGAAGAAGGGAAGATAGATAACAAAATTCTATTATGCAAAGTGAAATGGTAAAGAATGGAAAACATATCTCACTCAAGGCATAACCAATACATTCATAATTAAAGTCTTAGTTCCAAATACATGAATGAATAAGATAATCATATTAGAAATTGTTATACAGTGGCTAAAGCAAATTCGCTTTAATGCAGGAAAGAAAAAGAAAAAATCCACGGAAAGACCATGCAAACTATCGGACAGCAGTCCTGTTAGAATATAATAAACTAACCCTGTAAGATTAATTCAGATACTACAACATAATATTAAGATATTATAAGATATTTCATATATTGTAACAAGTCCTTTAAAATACTATCAGGATCGTAGCTTTAATTATTTGAAATGTGCAATGGTAGAGTGATGGATTATCACATCTAATCAAGATTATTTGATTTAAGAAGAACATGTGGTTATGCTAAATCAAGCATTACTATAAACAAGTCAAATCAGAAACTTGAAGTATGACGTTGAATTGGTTACATCTTTGATAGGAAGAGATCAAGTTGATCAAAACATGTAACAGATAGTGTTAAGATTTCCTTTATCTAATTCAAAGGTGGAAAACCTGCAGTATTAGTCTACCCAAAATAAAATAAAATAAATTCCCAACCACCCCCAACATGGTCTATAGTCTTAAGTCAAGTCTTAACTGAAATACGTAAATCTTTCATTCAATTGGTATATAAAACACTATTGCAACATGTAATAATAACCAGTAGTAGCAGCAATGATGAAAATAGGACTATACATTTTACGCATAAATCTTGTTGTAGAGGCTACAAATTCTACCACATTTTGCATCGAGAAACACACAAAAAAGATGTTGAACAAGGTAGAAGAAGAAAATAATTGAAACCAACATAAATAAATTTTGCAGATCAAAGATATGAGAATAAGGAAAGCATGTCATACAGGAAACATAGTTTGTGAAGGTTGCCCAATGTATTCAGTATGGTACCGCTTAAATGGTTCAAGTAAAGATCCAAGCTCACTAAGTTTGTCAAATTTCCTAACTCTTCTGGGATTTTTCCTGTTATATTATTACTAGAAAGCTCCCTGCCATTGAAATGAGGAGAAAGTTCAGATCTTATTACCAACTAACAAGAGTATCATTCAAGAAACAAGGTTGAGCTCAATCTGCTCAATAAAAGTCAAATTTACTACAATGCATATCTGAGTCACAGCTTACAAGTACTGCAAATTTGAAAGATCACCAAATTTTGAAATCAGGGTACCAGAAAGGTTTGCATTTTCAAGATCACTGTCCAAATGCAAAAAAACAAAAAATAAAATTCTATTCACTATGTGGACAATTCATAAAACTACAGGTAAAGAGGGCATATCAACTTACATAAGGATCACACTTTTATCATCATTGCATGTAACATGAAACCACTCGCAGGGATTGACATTGGTAGCATTCCAACTTTGAAAAACACTGTTAGGATCATTTAAGTTGCTCTTCAATGCAATAAGGGTATCACCTGTGCTAAAAGGAAGCAATATTCAGTTTCAAACATCCTTAATAATATTCAGTAACTTGAACCTCGACTTTCATTAGACAGCCTTAGTAGCATACACCTAAATACTAGGCTAACTATAATACTATACATCAAAGCAAATGTGAGAAGAAAAAAAAAAAAAAAGTAACAAGAAAAAACCATATTGAAAAGCCATTCTCTAATATAATTATGAAGTCTTACACAATCACAAAGTATTATCATCACCAATTCTGTTCAATCGGTGACGTTTGAGATTAAGCACTTAACAATCAAGAAACAACCTAATCTAGTGATGCACACAACATCAACATCGTATATGAATATCACTAAAATACTTCAATCATATGATCCTATCTTATTTAGCAAGATTGAATATTACAAAAGCTACTACTCCAAGTTTAATGTGAAGTTTATTTTTCAATCAAACATATGCCTAATACGGATAAAGCTAAAGGGCAACCAGTGGATGCTAAGGCCTAGCTCAACTGACAATACCAATATTATTAGACTAGACACCTTCAGCCGGGTTCGAACTCTGGTCCAGAGAGTTTTGTGTGTGATGAACAATTAAAAGATTCATAAAGTGCTTATTCAAAAAAAATAAAAAAATAACTGTGTGATGATAGAGTAAAGACAAAAGTAACCGCTCACTTTCCACATTTGAAGAAGCATTAAGGAGCAAATGAAGCACCAAAATAGCCCAAAAAAGAAAGGAGACTTTAGAAGCTGAACTTACTCTCTCCATGTTTTATATAGTCCACATTCACGATATCATGGTATATAACCAAGCTAGCTAGAGTGGGTTCAGGCTCACCTGTGACAACCTCATCATAAGATACTGTGATCATCAAGAAAGTTGGTATTTATTTACTTGAAAGTGATTGTAGAAGGATATATAATTAATTGAATCTCTTTACTATTATTTTCTTCTCAATTTAGTCTTAAACTATATAAATATAATGAATAATTCTTCATAAAGTATAGAAAATTTTCAATTTATTCCTTAAAATATATAAAAATCTGTCAATTTAATAGAGACTACATTGATAGATTTTATTTACTTTAAGAATTAATCACTTGTTATATTTATATTGTTTAGAGACTAGATAGTTTAAAACTAAATTGATAGTTTATTCACGGTCATAATCTTAGGTGCATGTGGCCAACTTTCATTTTATCTCATATGTTAGGATTATTCTTGTATGACCACAAAACCAAATATAAACCTCTTAAGAAAACTCACAAAATATTAATTCTACCTTTTATTCTTTCAATTATTTTAAAAATTAATTCTAATTTCTTCTTGTGAGTGTGCCCAAGACTTGTGACAGTCTTGTGACCATGGAAAACTTGCTCCATAGGTTAATTAGGCATACAAACTCTTCTTTCCTGCCATATGTTGAAACTTCACCATACATCAAAATTATTGGTCTACTATCATCACAATGATGTATTTCAGGTTAACTTAATTTTGGTTAAATTGATTGAAAATCTGTTTTCAAGAATGTCAAAATCAATACAAAGATCAGATTTAGTAATATAGTTAGTAGAGAAATTCCAACGAGAAATTGAACAACCAATTCCATTATCTTCCAAACATACTATTTGCTAAGAAAGTGTAATGCCAACCATTATTAAAAGTCAAATACATAGCAACCACTGAAGTACTGTACTACTTATTTTTATTTCCAAGTCAAAAGAAAACAAATTCTAAAATACAATAACGATAAAAATAAAATTGCACATATTTTCATAAAAGCTCTATACTAGTTTCTCATACATACAATGACAAAAGTGTTGGTTGCTTGTGTCCTAAGCTTTATCCTGCAACTTGACAACCCAGTAACAATTACAAACTTTTTTCTTAAATAATCATAACCTGATCAATGACCATGTAACGTGAAGATACAAGATAATTTCAAGAAGATCGAAAGAAAAGATTAAGTAGAAGAGATGGTGAAAAGCATATGCACAAATCATGAAAGTTTATCTCTTTCAGGCAGAGGAAAAAGGATTGTGTATTCACTAGTGGATATGATAGAATCTTCAAACGGATCATCTAGGACCTGAGAGTTCATCTGGCTGGATATGTGAAGTTGAATCTACTACTATCCAATTTGCATTATGGTGATGCATGTGGTTGTTGTTAAAATCTTGTCGGTACGTCTCTTCTTTCTGCCATTGCTCCCATTTTTCGGCCAAACCATCACCTTCTAGCATTCTAACCACCTCAGACATCTTAGGTCTTTCCATAGGGGACCCTTGTGTGCATAGTAAAGCAACTTGGATTAACTGCTCTACCTCATCATCCTCATAATTTCCCTTTAGCTCTGCATCAACAAGTGTTTCCAACTTCTTGTCTTTGAGAAGTCCTTTAACCTGCATTCAAAACAATGTCAGACAAGTTGCTAACAATGATTAGTCATTGGTGTTTATATTACAATGATTAGAAACTGGTATCTATGATTCATAAAACTAATGAATAAACATTGAATTTATTACTTTAGCCTATGGGGAATGGTTTTCAAAACAGAAAAAGTTATAGTACAAGAGACAGACACACATAATAACTGCCTAATTGGTTCAGACCATTCATATTGAACCTCTCTACTGCCTCTCATAAATGTTTACTAATAATTAATAAGAGGTCTGACAAGCCTATGCAATGCAACAATAACCTAAATGGGGTAACCTCCCTTTTAAAATAAGTACAAGGTAAAGTTTTGGTCATTGAAGAAGGGAGTAGGGACTTCCATAAAACATGAATAGAAACAAATATTAAGTATTGAGCAAGGGATAATGATACACTAGATAATGATGCTTGAGCATATAGAACATTGTGAAGAGATCAATGCATGCCATGGTGTTGGATGCAGAACTTAACCAAAAATCACTGTAAACAGACAGTTAACAAAAATTGTTCAAATACTAATGACATGTTTTTAAGATAATTGAAAACCTACCCAATCAAGCAACATAACATCATCATCATTGGCAAGACGTGCTAGATCAAAAGCCCTTTGTCCAGTTATTAGTTCAAGAAGCATCACACCATATCCAAAAACATCAGTCTTTTCTGAAGACTTTCCAGTTGACAGGTACTCAGGTGCTATATGTCCAATCGTACCACGGACAGCAGTAGTAACATGGGTATCTTTGTAATCCATAAGCTTTGCTAAACCGAAATCTCCCACAACTGCTTCAAATTCCTCATCCAACAATATATTTGCAGCTTTCACATCACGATGAATAATCTTAGGGTCACAGTGATCATGCAAGTAAGCAAGCCCTCTGGCAGATCCCAGTGCAATATTCTTCCGCATTGGCCACTCAAGCGGCGGATCAACCTCGTTACGTTCTACAACATCAAAATCAATACACCAAAACACAGTTTTAATATGAAACTGCAAATTTTGATTTTCAACAGTAAGAACGTTCGTTTGTATTTGAAAATTTGAACTATTTACGAATTCCCGTGTTCTGTGTTAATGTAGCTTCCAGATGATATCTAGGAAAGATTAGTTGTTATTTTTTCGATAATAAATCAGAAACATATTTTGCATTAAACATTAGCACTTATAACATCTCTGCCAGAAAAGAATATATGAGAGAAAACATGGGGCACCTCGTAAACATGATGCTACACTTCCATTGGCCATGTAAGGATACACAAGCAAACGTTCAGTAGATGTCATGCAAAATCCACGAAGCCGAAGCAAATTACGATGCACAGCCATACTGATCATTTCCACTTCTGTTTGAAATTGCAGCTCCCCACCTTGTGTACGTTCCTCTTTAAGTCTCTTTACAGCTACAAGTGTGCTATCAGCCAAGCGTCCTTTATAAACCTTTCCGAATCCACCTCTACCTAGAATATTTTTGTTACTGAAGTTATCTGTTGCTACTAGCAGCTCACGTAGAGAAAACCTTTTAAGTTGACCAAGGTGAACTTCGGGATCCTCCTCAGCTACAGGGGTAAAAGACAAAATGTTGGTTCATCGGTAATAAATATATAATGCAGCATTTGTCAACATGTATAACCATGTTTTATGTTATTTAACTAACCAGGAACGTCAAAGAAATGATCCTGTGGTTTTCTTTTTCGCCAATAAGCAAGTGCAATTGCAGGAGCGGCAAACAACAGAGCAGCACCAGCAGCAACTCCTCCAGCAATAGCTCCAGTATTACTACCACCTGCAAAAAGGATTAAAAGTTTAATAATAAATATAACTTGAAACAATAAATTGTCACAGAATAAAAAATAAAAATGTTTAATACAATTGTGTTTCGAAAAAGCCACATAGTCAATGACTATCAATTATAACATCATTTATCCTTGTTCTTTGGAGGAAAAGGGGCAAAAGAGATAATGGTAGGTAAGATAAGAAAAAAGGTTAGAGGTGGATTCTAAAAGAAACAGTGGCAAAGTACAAGTGAAATAGAAAACTTGTTTCGTATAGCCTCAATTTTAAGAGTTGTAGAAAACCATCCTTAGCTTTTGTTTTACAGCTCAAACTTTTAGGTCAAGTGGTTTTTTAACATAACATCGATTTCAAGTTGATCTAGTTTGATTATTTTTCCGTCTTAAATCAAATTTTTGGAAAAAGTTGAGTCTAACTTGAATTCAAGAGAGTTGTGAGCAAGCTAGGGTTATATTCTGAATTGAAGCTTTCAGTTCAAGTTATTCTTTAACAATTTTTTGGAAAGGGTTATTCTTTAACACTTGAAAATAATTCAATTAAAAACAGACATCAATGAACCTGAAGAAGTTGGTGCTGGTGGAGAAAGTGGTGCGGGAGCGTTTTTTGGTTGTATCAAGCGACGATTATTTTGATAACTGTAAAGTGGAACACATGCCATTAGCAAAGTTTCAGGTCAACCGTCAACAACAAGACCAAATAAGAAAATAATTATCTGCACCGACCTGATAGGAGTAAATAATGAAAATGAACCATTCACTGGGACAGTTCCTTCTAGATCGTTGTTTGAAAGATCGCTGTATTCCAAGATGGCCGTTGTGTCAATTTACACATGGAAATATATGAATCTAGTATAAATAGGAAATAGGATTCTACTTTAACTCTATAACTCATGACAAATCAAAATAAAGGAGTAACACTCACAGAACTTGCAGCGAAGAAACATTTGTCAAAGACATGGGAATGTGGCCAGTCAAGGTGTTATTATTGAGACGCCTGTTTTGGAGAGCAAGATGAATAATTAGTTTGTGATATACAACTGATAAAGTAGAATAATAAGCCATGATGTGCAACTAGTTATCAAATGCATGAAAAGAGTGTGTTTACTAGCATAGGAAGGAAAGATATCAAATATCTACCATGCAAAGCGAATTTGTCAAAAATGAAAATTATATCTCACTCAAGGCCAAATGCAAATTAGATAATCGTACTAGAAATTTTTACACATCTGGTTGTGCAAAATGCAAATTCCATTTAATTGCAATAAAAAGAAAAGAAGAAAAATTGCACGAAAAGACCATGCAAACAATTGAGCGCCGGTCCTGTTAGAATATATGAAACTAATCTTATAAGATAGACTGAAATAAACTGAAATATTGTAACATAATATCAAGATATCATCATAAGATCAGAATAATATTGTAACATATTTTGTAACAAGTCCTTTAAAATATCATGGGGCTCATAGCTTTAATTATTTGAAATGAGGAATGGGGATTATTACATGTAATCAGGATTATTTGATAAAAAAATCAGATATGGTTATGCTAAATCAAGCTTATCTATAAACCAGTAAAATAAGAAACTTAAGCAGGCTTCACCACCTCCTTAGCCCATAAGTGTGCATACAAATAAATAGCTATTGTGTTGAATTGGTTGCATCTTTGATAGCCAGATATTGAGACGAGTTGGCACATAATCACACTATTGAAACAAGTAATAATAACCACGACCAGCAGCAAAAACAAAAATAGGACTATGCTTCTTTTCTTTTTTTTTTTTGACAAAGGACTATGCTTTTTTAGACGTGCATTTTTGTATATTACATTTTTGCTGGAAACGAAATGGTCATGCTGTAGAGACTCTAAAATCTACCGCATATTGCGTCGGGAAGCAAAACAAATAGGATGCTGAACAAAGTAAAGGAAGACAAAACAATTGAAACCAACATAAATAAATTTTATAGATCAAAGATATGAGAATAAGGAAAGTATGCATACAGGAACCGTAGTTTTAGAAGCTTGCCCAATGTAGTCGGTATGGTACCACTTAAATGGTTCAAGTAAAGATCCAAGCTCACCAAGTTTGTCAAATTTCCTAGCTCTTCTGGGATTTTTCCTGTTATATTATTACTATAAAGTTCCCTGCCATTGAAAGGGGAAGAAAGTTCATATTTGTACAAACAAAAAAGTCCAACAAATAATTGAAAGGTGAAAAATCATATTCATGTGATTTGTACGAACTAGCTGATATGTTGTGAACGTGACAGGACAAACCAAAATAGGTAGCCATGTATACAGTGAATTTTATAATCTTTCCTTCGGAAATTTAGACAACTATCTTCAAAACCCAGATGATATCAAGGAAAGCTTATGAAGATATATAAAGTTTCATGATTCAGTCTTCAATGATAAAAGAAATGGTAGCAGGCAGTACAGTCCTCACTTATATAGATTGAGACTTTCTACAGTTCTAAAATACAAGAGTATCACTCAAGAAACAAGGTTGATCTTAATCTGCTCATAAACAGTCAAATTACTCAACACCAACATATCTGAATCACAACTTACAAGTACTGTAAATTTGAGAGATCACCCAGTTGTGAAACCAGTGTACCAGAAAGTTCCGCATTTCCAAGATCACTGTTCAAATGCACACAAAAAAAATTCACTACATAGACAAACATTCACATTCATAAAACACAGTAAAAATGACATATCAACTTACACACGGGTTACACTGTTATCACCATTGCATGTAACATGAAACCACGTGCAAGGATTGACAAGGGTAGCATCCCAACTTTGAAGAACATTGTTAGGATCATTCAAGTTGCTCTTCAATGCATTCAGTGCATCACCTGTGCTAAAAAGAACCAATCTTCAGTTGCAAAATAATAACTTGTTTAGAGTAGGATACCAAGTAAGCACGAGGTTCAGGGTTCAAACCCTGAAAACTAACATTATCATATCTATAAAAAGTAAGCGTTGGCAACCACTATGCAATGTGAAATAATGATACACCGAGGACCGTAACATGAACCCCAATTTTCACTAATCAGACTTATTAGCATACACTTAAATACTAGGCTAACTAATATAATGAAGTCCTGTAGATTATGTCACGCGGTATTACCATCAATTCTGGTCATCTGTGAATTCCATAAGTTTTGGATTAAGCACTCACCACTAAACAATCAAGATATGAAATTAGTGATGCAGAAAACCATCACCATATATGAAATTTCCTATAATTCTTCAATCATATGATCCTATCTATAGAATATTTGAGTTGGAATATTCCTAAAAGCTACTATGATGTCATCTCCAGTATAATTCTTCAATCAAACATATGAACAGTAACAATAAAGCTAAAGGGCAACCTAGTATAGATCAAAACTAGGTGAATAATTTTCCTAATCATAGTAAAGTAAAGCACATATAGAAACATTTATGAAACAATCAAATAAAGGCTTAATATAGTAAATACCAAAGTAACCACCACCCACCTTCAACATTAGAAGAAGCTTTAAGCACCAAATCAAACACCAAAATAGCCCAAAAAAGAAACAAAGTTTTAGAAGAAGATGATGAAGTCACTTGTTCCATTTTTCTTCAACTAGAACAACACAACTTCATAATCATTCATATACAATTGATTTGATTGGTTAATAACAAAAACAAACCCTTTATTGATCTAAACAATACAAATCATCAAACTACACAATACTTTGACCACGTTGACCAAATGAAAAATGGTTAGTGAAGTTGATAATTTGATGAAAATTGAATGATGGGTAGGTTCAAAATTTGTTCTTTATTTGTTGGTAGTGTTGTTGGGTTGGAATGGAAGCAAAAAGATGAGATGGGTATGGGTAGTTTGAGGTGAAAATGCAGAGAAAGAAAGAAGAGTTTTTTAGAGAGAGAAAGAGAAGGTTAAGGAGAAGAAGAGAAAGAGAAAGCTGGGGTCAACGAATGTTGCATCCTTTCTTTACTCAGAAATTTCCTCTACTCTTTTTGGTCCAACACCATATCTCACAAATGTGGAGATTAATTTCTCGAGTCGAGCCGAGTAAAATCATAATGGATAATAAAATGATAAAGTTTTCTTTTGATTGATAGATTTAATATTGATTGATTCTTATAGTTGAATTTGAATGTTGACTTTTGGTAAAGCTGAAATAGACACTTATTATATCGAGTGTTCTTAGATATTTTTTCTTTAACTTTCGTTTGATGCGAAAGAATCGAATATCTTAACACATAATTGGAGTCTAACCTCTCGAAGCAAGTTAAACTATATGTTGGTAAAAAAATTGTCAAAAAATTTTGCATTGATGGAAGAGAAGGTTAAAATCTCAGCGAAATGTTTTTGGATGTTTTCTAAGTTAGCATTTCCTTTTAATTATAAATAATTTTGTAAAAAAAATTTATGTTTTATCAAAAGTCAATTTACAATTTTAATGCATCATTAATGATTTTTTTTTTTTTTACAAAGCTAACAAAAGAGAAAAACAACAAAAACAAGAAAGAGGATTTCTAATTCATCCGACCGCATTAACAAATCATTAATGATTTGTTTCTTATCATACAATTACCATTTATTACTATTTTTTCTTTCTATTTCTTTAAAAAAAATCATATTATTAATAAAAGATAATTTTGTATTTCTTTAAAAAAATCATATCATTAATAAAAGATAATTTTATAAATCAATCATGAGTATTCTTCTTTTTCTTTCTTTTTTTTATTAAAATTAAATTGAATAATTGTGATTTTTATTTGTTAATATGATAATGATGATTAATGAAGGGTGAATAATTAATGAGAAATATGATTAATTAAGAGGAGAAAGAGTAGAGTCAAAGATGCACGCATGCACGGCTGTGACTTGTCCCCACAGCACTTCTGCTTCCATGTAAGAAGAAAGAAAGAACCTTTCAATGTTCAAACGTTAAAACAAGATAAAGTAACTCTTACTCTCTCCGTTTTGAAATGAGTGTTGTTTTAGTCAATTACATATATATTAAAGAATGGAATTTTACCAAATTATCCTAATCAACTATTGGTTTGTTTCTCATTAAAGAAAAAATAATATTTTGGAAGTAGTGTAACATACTATTAATTGAAGGGTATAATTGAAAAGAATAAGTTATTATTCCATTGAAAACTGAAAGTGATACTATCTCTGTCCCTAATTATAAGACCATTTTGAGGAAAAAATTGTCCCTTGATAGAAGATATGATTTCGTTAAATTTAGGTTTACTCGTTTTTAAATAAGCCCTTAACTCAACGAGAAATTTTCGTACCTGGTCAATTTCTAATGAATCAATATAACCATTCGTTCCAGTATATATAGTTATTATCTGTTCTTCCACAGTGAGAGGAGCTGATTGGGATTGTTTAAGCAACCCATTCAATCGTTGACCTCTTGCCAATTGATTTTGCGTAGCTTTATTGAAATCAGAAGCGAATTGTGCAAAAGCTTCTAATTTTGCAAATTGTGCCAATTTCAATTTTAATTTACCAGCTACCTGTTTCATGGCTTTAATTTGAGTCGCCGATCCAATTCTGGAAACGGAAATACCCACATTAATAGCTGGTCTGATTCCAGCATTGAATAGATCGGCAGATAAAAATATTTGGCCATCTGTAATGGAAATTAGATTAGTAGGAATATAAGCTGAAACATCTCCTGATTGGGTCTCAACTATTGATAAAGCAGTCATACTTCCTTCACCTAACTGAGAACTTAATTTAGCGGTTGTTTTCAAAAGACGATAATGTAAATAAAAAATATCCATGGGATACGCTTCGCGACCTGGTGGTCTTCGTAATAGAAGAGACATTTGGCGATAAGCTTGTGCTTGTTTTGAGGGATCGTCATAAATGATTAAAGTGTGACGTTCACGGTACATAAAATATTCAGCCAGAGCTGCACCTGTATAAGGAGCGAGGTATTGTAATGTAGATGGAGAATTTGTTGTTTTAGCCACTATAATAGTGTACATTAATTATTTCTTTACATGCATGCCCTATTTATTATACATATTTTTCTTCAATCAACAATAAATAGCATATGGAAAACATAAACTAACTCTCTCTCTTAAGCATAAAATTGTAAAAACAATAGTGATTACAAATAACTTTAATACAAATATCTACTTTCTTAATTCCCGTAATTTTAACAAAAGGGTCTTATATATAGGGACGGAGGTAGTATTCATTTTGAAACAATTTTTTTTTTGCTAAAACGACACTCATTTTAAAACGGACGGAGTACTATTTATATCACTCATGTGCCATATCATTGGATCCATTTAAAGACCATATTTACCTAAGACCGACATAAGTATACCTACTTACATACATGTTGATTTCTACTTAGTTTGAATCATTTTTGACAAAAAAAAATGATATTCATTCATTCAAATCGATAAAGTACATCAGATACAAACATCACTAAAAACGTAAAGGTGAATCTGCAAACAAACTCACAACACCCAAGTTAATAGCATACAACGACAAAATGCCTACAAATAATATGATAAAACCTAAATCACCGAAATACCCATGCTTCCGGATCTGCAACGTTGACGTCCAAATCATTGCTTGAATTTGTAATTGATTGATGTAGATCTTTCAATAGAAACTGGACAAACACCGCGACAAGACGCGAAATCAAACGCTGCACAAGACGACGAACAACATAACACCGCACTTAGACGACGAAATCACAAAAAACACAAAAAAAATAAAATTGATAGATGTGAAAACCACTTATTTAGATTGAAAGAAAAGGGGGAAAAAAAAGATGTAGAGGGGTGATTCTATATCAAAAAAATGACCTAAAACCACCCCTCCTCGATGAACGAAGGAGAAAGAAAGTTTAGCGAGAAGTTGGAGTTTCTCTCACTAGAAAACTAAGATCGACTTTTTAGATTAATCATATGCTACGTAGTTTGAATCTTGTTGCCAGAATTTAATTCTGATTTGCAAATCACAATCCCGTTCCAAATTATTAAATGTTATTTTTACTTTTTTTCTTCAAATTATTTATCTCTTTTATACTCTTAATATCAATAAAACATTTATTAATATTTTTCATTAACATATTCTTATCTATTGCACCACAAAAGAAAAAATCAATTATTACTCCACTAATTATAATTAATAATAATATTTAATAAATAAAATATATTTTACCATTAAATTAACATCGTTAATCACTCCTTTATTGTAAAATTCAAAAGTGACATCTAATTGAAGACATGATAAGTATAATTTTGTCTTTAAATATAACATTGTTTTGTTGTCCTATTTATAAGAGTTTTTTTACCAATATATTCTTAATTTACAAAATATAAAATTTTATTTAGTCGCGGCTACTCAACTATTTTGGTTGTTGTCTTTCTTATGCCGAAATGAATAAACAAATACTCCATCCGTCTCAAATTGTATGTCATTTTAGAAAAAATATTTGTCCTAAATTGTATATCGCTTTACAATACTAATGAAAAATTAATGTTACTTTTCTTATTATATCTTTGACTATTTATTACTCTCTCTTCTTTCAATTCCTTAATTTATCTTTCCCATATCATTTATTGAGGACAATTTTGTAAAACAACTCATAATATCTCTTTCCCACACAATATTAATTACATTTCTTAATATGTATGAAATGCCCAAAACGTCATACAATTTGGGACGGATGAAGTTATATTCTTTGGTCAAAATAAATAAACGGATGGAGCGAGCAATGATTTTGATCATTGAATGTGTGAAATACTATCATTATAATATTTTATTATATCACAATATTAAATATCAAACACATCCTTATTGTTAGTTGTTTTGAGTTTAGTTAGTCATTTTCATCTTTAAATATGTTTTATACTATCACTCAAATTAGTTCATAAATAACAAACAAATATAATATTTGATGATGCATTTACAATTTTAATATATCACGTATTACAATAATAGTGCATCACATATTTCAAAAAAAGTAAAATAATAGTGCATCACACGTTCAATGATCAAGTTATTAATTATTTAGTCTAAAAAGATATTAAGTTCTTGTCTTTCTTCCTTTCCATTTTCTTACTTTCTTTTTTCCTTTTGATAATAGTCAATTGTTTTACTTACTTTCCCCGTTCTCGCTTACCCTTTTTATAGGGATATATATTATTTAAATTTTAAAGCTTGTCTCAAGTTTTTTTTTTTTTTTTTTACAAGTTTGTCTCAACTTTGAAAAATACTATTACTAAGCATTACTTTGAATCCTCTCAAAAGAATCATCACCTTTGAAAAAACAATAAGTGTTACTTTAATGCTTTTCGCCAACAAAAAAAGAAACTTCGAATAATACTCTAAGCATTACGTATCATGTGATACATATGGCTTTAATAATTTATTTTCCTACAATTTTTTAAAGGAATTTATTTTTCTATATGAATTGTTTCAATATTAACATTTTAATATTGTTTATTAGGTTTTCACTCTCTCCCGTGGGCTAAAACTAAATTTAATATATAGTACATTTACTTGTGTATTTGTTTAACTAGATTTTGTTAAATTTACGGCGTCTTGGATTTTTTTAACAAACATTAAGAGGAGTTATAAATAAAATAAAGAAAAAAATATTTGAGGAGGAAGTCCTTATTAACTATTGACCGTTAGTCATTGTCATAAAAAAAAAAAAAACTATTATTTTGAAAGTAGTGAATAGAATTGATAAATCATTTTAAATTAGAGGGTAGAGTGTTGATCATTTGATCAAAAAATGAGTTAAGAATCATAGATAGATAATTGTATTTGAATAATTTTGTTGGTATTTTACCTTTTTTTTTACTAAATAAAAGTGAAAAGAATCATTGCTACTCTCTAGAATCAGAAAACGTGGCATTAAAAATAGGCAATCGATGTAGGGCGTTCCTAGCCCACAATTTCTCTACACCCCTTCTACAATATTTTAATTCTTTCTCTCTTTCTTAAATATTCTCTCTTTCTTTATCATCTCTTAATTTTCCCTTATTAATTTTGTTGAAGAAGAATGTATGCATGAGAGCATCCAAGTCCAATAGTTGTAGGCTTTTCTAGTTTTATCAATGTGCTCTTTTTTCGTTTGACAAGTTGTAAGTACGCTCTAGGTAATATATAAGGTCGTTCCAATAAAATAGGAGGTTCGGTTCTATTTTTAAAATAGGTTCGAGTAAAACAAAAATATATTTTTTTATGTGTAGTTAAATTTCATTAAAAAGTCAAAATCAGAAGAACTTTTAAACATGAAACAAAACAAAATAAAATTAAGTGAAAGAGAAGTGAAATTTACCTAACGGTGTCATTTGGAATGTCACTCATACGTCATAGGAAAGGAAAAAATGAATAGTTTATGCGAAAAAGAAATAATTGTTGTGATTCTTTCAATGAAATAGCTTTACAAATTGACTGATTAAGTGATTATACAAATTGATGGTGGTTTGATAGCATCAAATTATGTCTAAAAAGTAGAACTAGAGTCTAGAAAAAACTCATACGTGTACTGAAGAAGAAAAAAAAGTAACATGTAATTTTTTAATTTTAATGGGGGTGGGTATTATAATTTTTTTGAGACCCATAGTATTTGGAGGCTCGGTTCTGTAGAACCTCTTGCACTCCCGAGGATTGGCCCCGGTAATATATCATATAAATAGTTAGTATTCATTGTTGCATTGTAATGTGTGTCACATTTGTAAAATTAAATTGTTTTAAAATGAATGTTTATTTTCACATTTGCTTGTTCAAAAAAAAATGTTTATTTTCACATTTTATTATATGAAGGTTTAAAAAAAAAAATTGGTCCTCTAAATATTATGATTTTGTGATGTTGATCTTTAACTTTTTTGAGCGATTTTACTTTTTTATATATGATATGATTTATTGATGTGACGTCCAATTCTCATTGTTAGCGTGATTTCTAAGTCAAAATCATTTACTTTGTATTTATAATAAATGTGAATACAATAATACTTAAATAAGATTAATTTAATAAAATTATTATATTTCTTTCATTTATAACTTCTTAATTTGTGTGAAAAATCAAACGTGATACTCATAATAGGTCATAAAGAGTATTATATAATTAAGTTTCTTTTAGAAAAGTTCAACAACTAAGGCTATATAGTGTGTCTTCGCCCATGAGCAAATATATTATACAATTAAGAGTGTTAATGGGTCATGGTAGCGGGCAAATATGACGGTTATGAAGGGAGAGACAGTAGCCTTACTCGAGGTAATTTGATTTGCTGATGCAAACAGATGGGACTGGGTTGTCTTCGAGTCTGACTCATCTACTCTAGTTCAAGCTCTATTGTCTCTGGACTATGGTGATTCAGAATTCTATGCTATTGTTTCTAGTATTATTTATCAATTATCTTTACATTCCAACTTCGAGGTGAAGTTTGTTAGGAGACAAGCGATCATAGTTTAGCTAGGGCAGGCTGTTCTTGGGCTAGTCACCGTATTTTTTTATTCTTATCCTTCTTGTATTGAACATTGATTGATTAATGATAATAGTTAACTTTGTTTCGGTAAAAAAAAACAAAAAAAGAGCGTCCATGGGTCGAGTTAGATATGATATCTTTTAGGCAAATTCGTTATCCAGTTCGATCAAATTTTATTGGTTTGACCCTTGGTCGGGTCATTGAGTCCATGCAAAATAATTTTGAAAAAGTCTCAAAATAAATATAAGGGATAGTAATCATTTTAGTCCATGAATGTGTAACAAGTTGGTACAATAGTCCCTAAATATATCAAAATTTCAAAATATTCTCTTATTGTGCACTTTATTAATCAAAATAGACCCTGACATTGAAATAGTTCCTCAACGCTAACATTAACTCTGACATTGAAATAGTTCCTCAACGCTAACATTAACTCTATTTATACAGAGACTGATATGATAGTAATTAAATATTTATAAAGACTAATATAACGATAAATAAGTATATTGAGAGATAAATATGACAATATTAACAAGATATTTTATAATGATAACTGTCATACCAATATTAGAAACATTGAATTTTATAATGATATTACTTTTACAAGTCACATAATTATTTTTACAATAACAAACCATGTTAAACTCTTTGCCAAATGATTTAATTCATATACACTTGGTGAAGAAAAAAAAATTACAATGTCGACTAATAATAATAATCAAATCATTTGAAACATATGACTTTTATCAACTTCTTACACTTAGACTGAGACTATTAAACGAACTATTTGCCAAATACTTAGAAAACACTTGCAAACATGTGTGTCAAGAACTTTGAACAAAAAGTTGAAATTGATAGAAATAGACACCTTAAAAAAAGGAAACAAGAAGAAGCACACATTGAGAGAGAAAGAGGGTGTAGACAAATAAACACAGGGATCTTCCATGAATATGGACAAATATTTGACTGCAGAAAAATAGGTAAAGAGTGTAGCTAGCTTCCTCATATAGTTATTGCTATATGCAACAATTTGTCAAGAATTGGACCATATGATATTCTACTCTAAAAATCCAAGTAAACCATTGGACCAAGTAAAGAGAATGTACGTCATATCAACTCACTAATTAACGGTTTAATAGTAGTAATACTCTGACCAAGTCATTGCAATGCACATGGTTGACTGTCACAATTAGTTAGGAAACAAATATCTAGTTACCAACTACTCCATTTCATGTTGCTCCTGTATTAAGAAAAAAATGCTAACAAATGTATATGTTAATGAACTAAAAATAAATATATTATATTGAAATTTGGGTTTAAAAGAAAAAATTTAAAATTTAAAATAATGTTTATCTTGCACAAGAAAAAAGAGATTAAGTTTTTATCTTTAGTTCTTTAAACATGTATCTTAAAGTATTTGTAAGCAAGAAATTACAATCTAATTAATTTAACATGTATTTAAAACTTTATCAAACTTCAAAAGAAATTTTTCTTTTCTAAATTAAGCTTGTTTGAAAAAGTTTTAATCTATTTTTTTTAGGAGAAATGTTTTACTTAGGGACAAACACAATGTAAAAGGTTTGAGCACACTCACACAAATGCTTTTTCTTTTAAAAATAAATTGGCTTAATGATGTGACTAATTTATTTATCATTTAATTTTATTTATTGTTGTATCTATGTAAGACTTTCTCTTCTCTAATTACACCTCCCACACACACTCCCATACACTTGGTGCTTGGGCACATTGAAGAGTATATTTTAGGCTTCCACACTGCTTAACAATAAAAAGAGAAATGATATTTAAATATTCATTTTATGATAATTTTTGTGACAATTTTTTCTCTCATACTTACATTACTTTTTAATTTATCTCTCTATTGCTTTAGTTTTTGTACAAATGCCTATTTTTTTCTTTATAAATTATGGTTGTCCTATAAATTATCAACTAAATAATTGTTCAAATAACACTTCTAAGATAAAAAATAAAAAAAAAGATGAGATAATATACTAGGTGGTTGACAACTTTTTTTTTTGACAAAAACAAAATGATATTCATTCATTCAAATCGATAGATTACATCAGATACAAACATCGCTAAAAACGTTAAAGGTGAATCTGCGAACAAACTCACAACACCCAAGTTAATAGCATTAAACGGTAAAATGCCTACAAATAATCTGATAAAACCTAAGTCACCGAAATTCACATGCTTCCGGATCTTCAACGTTGACGCCCAAATCATTGGTTGAATTTGTAATTGACTGATGCCGATCTTTCAATAGGAAATAAACAAACACCGCGACAAAACGCGAAATCAAACGCCGCACAAGACGAAGAACAACACAACGTCGTACTTAGACGACGAAATCACAAAAAAAAAAAATCTTGATATGTGTGAAAATCACTTATTTAAATTGAAAGAAAAGGGAAAAAAGATGTAGAGGGGTGATTCTAGATCAAAAAATAACCTAAAACCACCCTACGAAGGAGAAAAAGTTTAAAGAGAAGTTAGAATTTCTCTCACTAGGACGGACTAATTTTTATGTTTCCTCTCCAGGTGGTTGACAACTTAGGTTGTCCAAATATCTTTTTCTCATTTTTTAAACAATAACCTTCTCCATCTCTTTTCATTCTCACCTACTCTCACTCTACTCTAGTTTATTTTTAATTATTAATAAATATATTTAATTCATTCAAAAAATAAAAGTATTTTTAATATATTAGCTTTTGGGTAATGATTTAGTTTCCTTTTAAAATTTTCAGTTTCCTTTTATGAAGTTTGAATATTCAGACTAACTATGTTAATTAATTTCATAGGTAAGACAGTTAAAACAAATTTCAATTTTTTGCTAAAGAAGATAAAGCAAATTTCATTTTGTCAAAAAAAAAAGTTAAATCAAATTTCATACTTAATATTATAAGAATAATCCAAAAAAGGCTTGATAAGATTCCCAGTTACATTACACCAAAAAAAAAAATCATCGGTTATAATCAATTGAGATTGAATGTAGCAGAAGAGACTAGACTTTCACAACGAAGTGAATCAATATTCAAATCTCAACCAAAAAAGGTAGAGAGAATGTACAACAACGGAAAAACTTATCACAGAAGGTAAATTTGTGAGCAAAATCTTTATAGTCTCAAAAGGAAAATAAAAAATTGTATAGAAGGTAAATTGTTGAGTTTATTACAGAATCGAAAAACATAATTATAATAAAGAAAATTCTAAAAAGAATTGCCCTTTTTATTTTTGAAGGGAAAATGAATTTCCCTTATAAGTATAAACATTTGAGACCATAGCAATGTCATATGATTCTAGCCAAATGATGGTCTCCAACAAGTTCAAGACCTTAAATTTTTTTGCACTCTCTATACTTTATGTTTATCTGATTCATACTGCAAATGGAAAAGTTCATCATCACAAGTTTGTGGTATGTGTTTCTTAATTTCTCTTCTCTATCACAGTAATTAATGATGATGGTGGTAACGCACAATTAATTTGTAAATAAAACTATTTGTGTTTTCTGCAGGTAAAATCTTCATCTTTCACAAGACTATGTAGTACCAAGAACATCTTGACGGTAAATGGGGAATTTCCAGGTCCAACATTGAAAGCTCATAGAGGAGATACGCTTATAGTCAAGGTTTATAACCAGGCAGATTATAACATAACAATACATTGGTATGTGTCTTCCCAAACCATATAATTTGTACAATTTTTTTTAGCTTTAGTTTAAACATTTATCTAGTAATTTGACATGTACCAAAGTTATTTATCAATGGTGCACATGTATGTATCTAAGCATCGTGGTCTAGTATATGATTAATTGGAAGTGTTTGATTGCAGGCATGGAGCAAGACAAGTGAGGAATCCATGGTCAGATGGACCTGAATACATAACACAATGCCCAATTAAATCAGGAAATATGTTCAAACAAATTATACATTTGACCACAGAAGAAGGAACAATATGGTGGCATGCACATAATGGTTGGGCAAGAGCTACAGTTCATGGGGCTGTCATCATTTATCCCAAACATGGACACACTTATCCCTTTCCTAAACCTCATGCTGAGGTTCCAATTATACTAGGTTCTCACTCCTTACCCTTTTATTTTAATGGCTTAATACAACTTTAATCCTTTTATTTTGTCTCATTTAAGATTTTGGTCCTTAATTTTGACCTTTCCTCCTACTATGAAACTTGAGGCTAGCTGAATTTTGATAATATAACAAATAACAACTTAATTCATGGCATGACATTGTGTAAGCAAATTATCACTTACTAGTATTGACTAATTTTAGTTTTATCAAAACTTAAATTAATCTATATCACAAATACAAGTTATACAACAAAATTTGATTATTAGTTCAATTCCTATATTGACATTTTCATTATTGTGTAGGAGAGTGGTGGAAAGAACAAGTAATGGAAATTCCAAATGTAGCAAACAAAACTGGAGGAGAACCAATTCTATCAAATGCATATACCATAAATGGTCAACCTGGTTATCTATATCCCTGCTCCAAAAAAGGTCCACCCCCCTCCTACGCTATCAATCATATTTTAACGAATCAAAGAGTGTGTGTCAAAGGATGTGCCGTTAACATTCCTCTTTGTCGGTCTATATAATTATTAAACTCTACATATGTTATGTATAAAAAAATTCTTACCCTAACATTAATTTTTTCTTGTGATATTCATAGATACTTTCAAGATGATTGTGGACTATGGAAAAACATATCTTCTTCGAATAATCAATGGAGTAATGGATGAAGAACTTTTCTTTGCCATTAAAAATCACAAATTGACAGTAGTTGGTAAAGATGGATTATACTTAAAACCAATAAAAACAGATTACATAATGATCACACCTGGCCAATCTATGGACATTCTAATGGAAGCAAATCAACCTCTTGGTCATTATTTCATGGCTGCAAGATCATACTCTAGTACTTTTGGTGCTGGTTTTGATAACACAACCACAACAGCTTTACTTATATATACTGATTCTCATCACCATCATCACAAAAAAAAGCCAATTCTTCCTCAACTTCCTCCTTACAACAAAACACAAGCATCGACTAGCTTTACAAAGAAATTCAGAAGCCTTGCTACAAAAACTCATCCAATAAATGTTCCTACAGAAGTTGACACACATTTGTTGTTCACAATTTCTGTTAATTTGCTCAACTGTACTCAAGATAAACCCTGCACCGGTCCGTTCGGAAAAAGGTTTGCAGCTAGTGTGAACAACATTAGTCTAGTGCATCCATATATTGATTTTCTAAGTGCCTATTATTATAAAATCCCTGGTGTATTTGAAATGGATTTTCCAAGAATTCCAACAAGGGAATTCAATTACACAGCTGATAAGTTACCAGAATATTTTTTGAGTACATCATTTGGCACAAAGGTGTTGGTTTTGGACTATGATGCAAGTGTTGAGCTTGTACTGCAAGGGACTAATGTGTTAGCAAGTGATAATCACCCTGTTCATTTGCATGGATATAGTTTCTATGTAATTGGTTGGGGTTTTGGGAATTTTGATCCTAAAAATGATCCTAAAAACTATAATCTTATTGATCCACCAGAGGAAACTACAGTTGGAGTACCAAATAATGGTTGGGTTGCTATCAGATTCAGGGCTGATAATCCAGGTGAAGTTTTTCAAACATTTCATTTATTTTAATAGTAAGTTTTTCAAAATTTATTCATATTGAAATTTATCGCAGAATATTTGATTTTAGTCTTTCACGAACGAATTTTAGTGTAAATAAATTTTACAAGAGCTAAAATAAATCACCAAAGATCAAAAGCAAAATGTGATATATTTGCAAAGACTAAAAATAAAAATAATATACTTCTTCTATGACTAAAAACGTATTTAAACCAAATCAAAGTTATAACATTGTATTTGATTTGTATGTATTAATATGATCAGGTATGTGGTTGCTGCATTGCCACATAGAACGACATGCTACTTGGGGAATGAGTATGGTGTTTCTGGTGAAAGATGGTCCTAATCCTCAGACACAAATGCTTCCACCCCCTAGGGATTTACCCAAATGTTAAGACTTGTTGTAGTTAATTATAGTCTAATTTATGTACCAATGTAGTAATATTTAGCTTCAAAAATGAAGAGGGATATAATCTTGTTATTGTGTTTGATTCAAAAGTGGAAAAGGAGCTCAAATATGAATATTGATGATCGAAAAGAGGTGTCATTGTCCTCCTTATTTTCTCATTGATCACTTGATCAGTGGTGTTCTCACCATAATTGTTCATTGAGGGCACTAGTGTTTGAAGCCCTTGCCACATACACAACAATCTTTTATTGTCTTCTAAGTTATTGCAATTTCCCTTTCTTGACTTTGTCACCACGTTCACAGTACTTGACCATTAAATATCATGCATCCTTTGAACAAGTTGCATTAAAAATCCTATCAAAATTGCCAGCTTCAACACTTTGATGTATAAAGAATGGATTTGCAATCTTTCTTCTTTGCATCTTTATGAACAGTTCTTTGAACTAATGAATGGTTTGCAGAAAGTTCTTCAACTCCATAAGAACATCTTGAAATCTGAATAGCGCATTCATTTAGATTTGCCTTTTTTCCCGGTTCTTGTCATCAAGAATTGGGAGTGGGCCTGGAAAATCATTACCACCCGCCATATTAGCTCAGTTGATAATGAATTCTTAATCCCAAAATTTGTGTACTCTACACTCATGAACCAGCGGGCTTATAATACCGATTTGTTAGTGCAAAACTGTTTCTTGTACTCCAAGAAACTAAAGACATGGACTAAATTGAGAGAGAAAGGGATGAGAGAAAGAGTGTGTATGTGAATTATATATTATTTTTTATGCAAAATTGGAGAAGGTTGTATCATGTTAGCACATTGACATCACAACTATGTTGGTCTAATCTAACCCACTGTCATGTGTTCCTTGAAAACGTGACTTTGCAAAATGAAAATTGTTCTTCTCACTATCATTTTTGCTCCAAAACATCAGGGAAATATGAAAATACCTCTAGGCAGCAGTTAACTGATGTTGGCTAATGTTGTTGTTGCGCCTAACTATCGTTGGAGGTATTTTCGTATCTTCCTGGTGTTTTGGAGCAAAAATGATACTGAAAACACAGTTTTCTGGAAAGATTTATATTTGTCAAATCTTGCAATGACATCATGGGCTCTTTTTGCGACAATTCGTGGCTGCACTTGTTTGTGTCTTTCATGTGTTTGTAATTTGTTCTGCATCTAGACAATTGTTCATGTCTTTGTTTTGTTCTCATATTTTGGTTTCAAATTCTTGCATACATGGTTAGTTTTAGTGCTATGTGGAAACTAAAATAATGGTACCCATCTCTTATTCATATGATTATAATTGTTTCATTTGTCTACGGTGGCGGAGCTTGAATAAAAAACTTGGGTTGTTAAAATAAAAATTGAAAGGTTTAGGATAGTGTTACGGTCAAAGAAGGAAACTAAGGGAAGTGATTGGAAGGTTCCTACCTTTGAGTGAAGTAGTGACTAGTAACTTCAAAACATTTTTTTGGGTTTTGTGAGAAGTTATTGATGTTGTTTTGAAGAAGATGAAAAATTTAATTGTATTGTTTATCCTCCCTACATTTAATCCTACTAACCAGTATAGACATCCAATTGAATCGGGGATTTGACATAGACCGCAAAAGTTGAATAATTAAGTTAAGGGATCAGTATATCCTCCCTACATTTAATCCTACTAACGTAGGCGTTGAATAAGTCAAAGTTGACAAAAAGGATTAAAGTTGCAAATAGGCTAAATCTTAGGGGACCAAAATTGTCATTTTTGTTCACAGGGGGCCAAACTCACAACTTTTTTGAACTTGGGGGGTATTCTAGATTTTAATGTTTGAAGATTGATGAAGGTATATGAAGATGTTGTTGATGATGATGAAGAAATGAAAGGAAGAAGATGAAGAAAGGGAATAGAAATCAGTTATTGGTTTACTATAAGATACGATAGACATGCGTGATCCAACGGTTCTCATTTATAGACAAAAATCAAAGGGCTCAAATTAAAAAGATTAATAAAGTCTATGGTAGACCACCTTCAATTATGGTCTATCTTACACGTTAGGGGTTAAAATTAACGGAATTGAACTAAATTGACAAACGGAAGCAAATATTATGACCATTTTTTAGTTTGAGGACCACTTTGAAATAAATAATTAAGTTAAGGGACCACTTGATCAATTAAGCCAAAACATAATTAATATATATCATATATTTTCAAATTAAAAAATAATAATTTTGAGTATTAGATGAATCACATAATTGATTTTTTTATCATTTTCATAAACTAAGCATGACTCCAAACTCTTAAAGGTATGCATTTCAATCACAAACAATAACACCAACTACTACCATGAACCATCACTACATTTTACAAAACAAATATCTATCTTTCTCATTTTTCATGTATTAAATATGACTTTCTTAAAAAATAAATGTATTAAATTTAACTATTTGAATCATGGATATCATGTGAAAGTGAATATTATATATGTTAGAACTCAACATGGTTGTAAATTTTAACATCTATTACATTTATACAATATGCATCTATGATCTATCAAATAGCTGTTTAAATAAATTACGTTATATTATTTTATGGACAAATTTTAAATTATATCAATTACCATTCTATAATTAGGCGAGGAACACCAACATCACACACACACATATATATTCTTTTATTGCCCCTATAACTATTAAGGTATAATTTGTTTGAGAGTTTGGAGCGGAGGAGAAGAAAAGACTTTGAGGGTGAGAAATATAGGGAGAAATAGAAAGAAAAAATCACTATTTTTCAAAGATTTTTTTTTTTTTTGAGAATTATACAGTAATGTTTATGATTAATATATTTTTAATTTAAAAAATATTATAACAACATAGAATAAATTTAAAGAATTCACACAAACCCTCGAAAACCATCCTCCAATGTAATTTTTTAGTTCACCCAAACGAGGAGGAATTTGTGTTATGAAGAAAAATGAACCCCCAAAAGTCCTTCCCTCCTAGTTTTCTATATTTCTTTCACTTGTTTCTTCCTTATTTCCATAGCCTTCCCCTCCATTCTCCATTAGACTCACGAACAAAGCCTTATAGAAAGGGAAATACTAATATGTACCCCAAGTGAATATGCACCCCAAGTGCACATAGCAAGAATCTCAATATATTCATCTTAAAAGTCAAGCGTTCAACTTTTTAACAGTTAAAATATTGTATTTTCAATGCAAAACTATCTTTGGGATTGTTAACGTTGTGCCATAAAGGCACTAAGTTTACAAGACATATAAAAATGCTAAATATATTCAAAGATCCTTTAAGTTTTTACGTTTGTATTAGGTTAGTCTTTTAAAAAAACGTAATTTTAAATGGATCATTTAAGTTGCAACACTAGCTTTAAGTTATGATCACCGGTTATGCTAATGTTGTTTACATTGGAGTATGGATGCCATAACAAGTGATCCTCAAGATGGCCTAATACATACTTTCATCAGAAAAGTTTGAAATATATAGCTTGATTTTGGTTTTTGAGAGTAAGATAAACCTATTTCACGTAGAGAAAGTTAAATGGTATTGTTATATCAATGAACTCATTATGCTTGGTGACCTGAAGCTATTCGTTGAAATAATATATGAAGTCACATTTTTTTGGATCAAGAGCATATGATATTGTTTTACCATATCAGTGGATAAATCTTGAGTGAAATATAACGTTTTGACCAATAACATGTTATCATGACCAATTTTAATTTCTTGTATATTTCTTTCTAAAAATTTGAATATCAATTTTGATTTGTTTGTATATTTCTTCCTGAAATCTTTTGAATAGCAAAACGTAGGTTAAGGCCTCAAAGACAAATATACTAACATGTGCCTCAAACCTGAAAAAGTTTGAGATTTTGAAGGTTAAGGCATTGAAGCACTTATAATACCAAACTCCAATAATTATGGAGTTCCAAGCGGGTCAAATTATGAAAGACGATAATGTCATCATAAGAGTGTTGCAGCCGATTCACCTAAATTAGGTAACAAAAATCACATTATCAAATTAAGCCAAAACTCCACAAACAAAAAAATCCAGATAAATCATATTTTGGCTTTGTTATTTGTCATCAATCCCATTCAAGTATTCAATTGAGATATATGAAGAACTAGTACATGATACAACACAATAACACTAGTATTAATTTGAGAAAATGAAGTTATTTGAATGTACCAATCACATGTGTCGATGTTCAACATGTTGATCCATGTAATTATTCGTAACGAAACGGACCTTGTAGTCTATGTTGTAGTACAAAGTGGATGTATCTACGCAGAGAGAAATGAAGTAGAGACTGTTTTCATCATATAACATGAATACAAACAAACATTGACCGATATCTGCTTTAGTCAATTTGGGTAAGCTTAAGGTTTCGAACTATTGAATGGTAAGAGAATCAAGCTATTCCTTAGAATGAATGTATATATCAGACAATCGTAGATCCTCGAGAATTAGAGATCCAGCTAGAAGCAACATGAAATCTTGAATTCCATTTAATTTAATTTTAATGAGTTGCAATGAAAGGGTTTTGAGTGATGGAAATCCAAATCCAATAGAAGAAAAAGAGAAGCCAGCGGTCGAGAGTAACAAGAAAACACATGTAGGATTATTGATGGCAAAAACCTAAACACTCAACAAGAAGATTACCCTAAAATAATGTAGGGTTCACCCACCATTTGTGTATATCAAAATCTAAACCAGATTTGGTTTCTTTTCAGCCACAAAAAATTAAGACACTACCTGTTCCTTGTGCTAAAGACAACAACGTGAATTTCGTTCTCGCCAAATAACCCAAACCAAAAAAATATGCATAGATAGTCACATTCTTCTAGAGAAACCACTCAATGAACTAAACAACAACGCATGATCAGACAACCGCAAGGGCACACTGGAGATATACCCAACAATTGCAAAACCAAAACCCAAATTCTTTTAAACTGATGACAAACCAAAAACAAATAGTTCGTTATTTCTTGATTACCAGAAACTGATATACAAAGATTATGTTCATTAATTGAACAAAGAAAATAAGTAGTTCAGGTTCAAATGATAAAAGTAGTCGCGCTTGACCATTAACTAAAAGAAACGAATAATTTAAATGTGAGAAGAGTCGGAAATGTATTAGTTTATTATATGTAACGCCTTACCGACGGGTTGATGAGTTGGATATCCTCACGTCTGTCTTTTTCATGTTAAGGAAAAAACAAAAAAACAAAAAGAAAACCAAAATAAAAATTGTCATTTTCGTATGTACAAATTATTATCATGCAAAGTTGTATGGAATATCTTAAGTTTTATTGATTTAATGAGTCTGAATTATGATTATATTGTAATCTGATGATCAAGTGATAAGAACTATAAATTAGTAGAAACTCCATGAGTAAGTAGATCTCATCCCCATTTATATTTTTAGATGAACATGTATACAAAGGTAAGGATATGGCTGAGTAATCAAAGTCTTGAACTAGTATGTTTTGAGATGAATAAAATATCAAAGTCTTGAACTATTTACTAGTCAAGCCAAGTATTGTGACTTGTAGCCGTTATGAATTGTAAGTTGTTGATGTTTCCGTCAGTAATATTAAATATCTAAGTATCAAATGTCGTTTCGATATCATATTGTATCCTAGATGTTATAGAATGAAAAAAGAAAGAAAAAACAAAACACAGTGGTGCTATATGTAGCGAAATTTGTCCCGAGGCGTGTTTAACAAATTTGCACGTCATTATATCCCATGTTTGTGGAATAAAGCCTGCTGGCAGTTCTATTTAGCCAGTAACATTCATTCGCAATTTGTACAAAAAAAAAAAAAAAAAAACATTCATTCCCAATGGCTTTGGGACAATTTGGTTTGCTATACTTAGCATTATTCCAAAACAAAAATGAATTTGTTGGAGAGAGGGAGAGTAACTAACAAATGTTTCTTATGAGAAAAAATAACACATTAAATTTATTGAACAGAGAAAGTGTGAAGGTATAATAGGCAAAAAAACCAGATCTTCAAAATGATCATTTAGACCAAACCATAAACTTTTCATTTGGGTTCCATCTCCACGAGTCTTCAACAGGGGAACACTCCCCACAGAGGGCCCCCTTCTATCCTTTTATCTAACCAAAACAAAATCGTCTTATTTGATTCAAGGGAGAGGAGGAGAGGGAGCGGAGGGATTGTAACAAATTGAGTTTGGTTGAATGAAACAATTTGAAGGAGAGCTAAAATTAGTTTAAGAGGGATTTGTCTTTCCTCCCCTCCTCTCACCTCCCCTCGAATAAAAATAAAGAGACCCTAAAGAATTTGAACAATTCTTGCTTTCCTTGGGAATAGATCAGTCTAGCACGCTGTTTTTTTTTTCTTTTTCTCTTTCAATTCTAAACAATCCTACTAGAACATCAATAACAATAATGTGACATAAAATGGAATACTTATGGAATTTGCAAGTAATATTGCTAATTTCCAAGTAAATAATTTGGACTGAGTATTTTGTTTAGGTTGCATATTTTCAGTTGTTTATAAACTACTTTGTTTCTTTTCAAAAACTGAAAGTTGTTTATATAGTTATTCTCACAAACTTTTGTATATCCCATGATAAATATGGAGCCTTTGTACTACATATCACATGCAGAGACTCCATATCTCTAACACAATCATTATAGCCAAAAGGTTGTCAAAATCGAGACTTTAATTTAGGTCAAAAGGGAATAGCAAAATCGGTACTCATAAAATCGCAATCAAAATCGAAGGATTTTACTCAAGAACTTTTGTAGAATCGATATAGGAAATTGTAAAATTGCAATCAAAATCGATGGATTTAAAAAAATAATAATATTCCTAAGTATATGTTATAAATGGTGTATAGTCATAAATGACTTAGTATATAAGAAATCGTAAAATCACAATCAAAATCGATGGATTTTGCATAGTTTAGGATTCTACAATGGATTTAAGTCGTTGAAGGTGAAGAAAGTCACAAAATCCTAAATTTTAGAATTTAAGTCGGGATTTTGACAACAATGATTATAGCAGTTTACATTTATTTGTGGTCACTTAGTACCTAAGTAGCATTGATACTTCTAATAGAAGGTGTGTTCATGTCCGACATGGGATTAAGTTCCATTCCAAATTTTTCCGGTGTCAATGTGCCCGTGTATGAGGTGGTGCTTCAGAGCTTAGTACATGTTTGACGAAATCACGACGACACCAAAATTCTACTGAACTCCCTGCCGATCCAGACATGCACTTAGTAGTGTTTACCTTCTTCAACGTGTTTGTTATTTGTCTTTTATTAATAATAACAATTTAAGGGTCCTTCACTCACACATTGCAAAAGTGACCAAGAAACCAAAAGCTTATTTTCCTATGCCTATTGCACCACCCTTTAAAATTAGGAAGAAACTTCCCATTCATGGTTGCTACATTACTAAGAAAAGCTGGATATTATCCCATAATTAATATGGTATTAAGTATTAACATACAACTTCCTCAAGGAAAGTAGGAAACCAAAATCAATTTTGTGTAACTTGATTGTCAACATTAGGAAAGATTTAGAAGTTAATGAGTTTAATCTAAATATGATTGGCGTAATTTGATGAATGTAGCCGACTCAATTTAGTGGGATAATGCTTGGTTATTGTTGTTGATGTAACTTGATTGCCATCATCATTCAAGCATGATGACAAAAACATTATGTGAACCAAACAAGAGATCAATCAAATAGTAAAATACAAATGAAAAGGAATCTTTTTCTTGTTGGTGGTTTCAATCCGAAGCCATACCTTTCACCCTTTTCTGCAAGTTTATCTTCCATTCTTAGTTCTTTTGTTATGCCTTTTAAAAGTAAACTTGCAGCCACAATCAATTGTAAGTTGACATGTTGCAGATGCCTTTGGACATGAGGATAATACTCTTTCTGCTTTAGGCCATCTCTTGTAGCACCAGATTGACATAGTTTCTAAAACTCTTGCATTATCCAGAATAAACCTTGCTAACATAATGCGATTACGGTGTTGGTCTACAACAACAAAGTCCCGCATATTGCAAGTTGTAAGGTTTAATGAAAGGCAACTTGGAACTGATTCAGGATCCACCCAATTTTGTTTATAATCTCTTGTAGTGTTCAAATCCTGTCAATTGGTGCCTTGTAACTTCAGTTAATAATAGAATAAAATAATACTCCCTCCATTTTAAAAAATGAATGTCGATTTAACAAAAAAAAAAAAAAAGTTTTAAAATGAATATCACTTAAACTTTTTAATATACAATTATTATTTTATATTTGATTGTCTCTTAATTAATTGAGTGTACATTATTTTCAATGCACCAAATAGTAAATAAGGTTAGTTAAGTAAAATTGACACGTCCTTTAACATCATCAGACATATGTATAAAAAAAAACCTTAAATGTCAATCATTTTAAATTGGAGTACATAAAAAATGCACGATAAGAAAAGAAAAGATAAATCAAATAAGTTTCTTATATTTAAGACACATACCTCATAAAAGTCAAGATTTTGAAGCTTAGGGCAATGGTAGAGCACTTGTACAATTATATCACAGTTATAGTTGAGCACCAGATGAGTCAAATTATGGAATGTAGGAAAGTCATTAGGTGGACAATAACCCTACATTTGAAAGAAAGAAAAAAAAAACAATATTAAAATAATAGGGTGAAATTCGCGAAAATTAAAAATAGAAATTTATCACATTATTCTTTTTCATTGGCATGCATCATCAAACCTTGCATAGTTGTATGCGTAGAAACTCCACATTTGAAAGTGATTTCACCATAAAATAGCAACCATGATCGGTTATATCTGCTTTGTTCAACCTTTTTAAGCTTGAGCATCTTAATTGTTGTTTACGATATAAAGAAGAGAAACGAGCGGAAGGGTCAAAGTGTATATTAGATAGTTGAAGATCTTCAAGAAGTGGACATGCATCCAGAAGAAACGTAAATTCATGTTGATGATGAAGATAAATGTCTTTCAAATGTAGTGTTTTGAGTGAGGGAAAATTATAATGAGAATTAGCATCCTTAAAAAACCAAAACCAACGGAGTTTGAGAACAACAAGGGTTGTACAAGTTAATATACTAATAGGCAAACTAGGGGCTAATGTTAGTTTCCTAATCAACGTATTATGGTAAGTTGTTCTTCTCATCATATCCAAGTAGTTATCACCGGGAGCATGAATTGGAGAGGAATAGCGTTGAATGCCGAGGATGAAAGTGTTGATGGAATGATTACCTGCGGCTTTTCGCAAGAGCAAGAAGGAAGAAACGAATTCCTTGAAGCGGCGAACGGATTCTAGGTCTTCCATGTTGGTTTCTGTGAAGTCGAGAACGGGAACGTAACGCCAAAGATGAATCCATCGCTTCGAAAGAATGGATGTGGCTACGGCTTGTTTGGTGGGAACAGAAGAGAGTATGCGAGTCAGAATATCGTCTGGTAAACTTCCTAACCTATCCATCGCTGCAGTTGTTGTTGTTTGGAAGCAAATTTTAACCTAAAAGTGTTTTTAGGTTTTGCTTAAATATCCAAGATTGGGTCGGGTATAATTTTATTAAATCTTTGTGTGTCAAATCTTATGTATAATAAAATAAAAAGTGGTTAAATCTTATGTATAATTTTTACTTCCTTTGCATTCATGTCACTACATATATTGTTTTTGAATATGACTTCAAGTTTTGGCAATAATGCATCTTAAATGTGTGATTAACTTACTAAAACAATGTCTGGGTTACTTGGGGGAAGATTGAGAAAACAGAATGTAAGGTGATTTTCCGCCTCCAAATCCATGCTACACATGTAAGTTTTCTCTTCAGTTGTGTAAGTCATTCCGTAAATCTAATTGTTTATTGTTCTATACATAAAGCACTATTAAAGAAAATTTGTTGACTAGCTTGATTGACATTGCTTTGTTTTCTTCGCATAATTATTGAAAACAACAAAAACTATGCTTGAGACCCACATATTTTAAATTTTGCAGGCTGATGGAAGTTACATATTTAGCTTAGATATTAGTCCGAAGCTTTGTCAATTAGCTCAAGAACATGTCAAGAGCATGAGAGAATGATAATGTCAATGAAGGAGGGGATAGTAACAACAATTTAGAGATTTGGAAAGTTTTAGATTCATTATCATATTTTTTTTTTTAGGTAATGGATGGTTTTACTTTGATTTATTCAGTTATTTGCAAACTATATTTATGTATTTTTGAGAGTACTTTTCTCTTGTATGAGACATTATTATGTTGATCAAATTTGCAAACTATATTTATGTATTTTTAAGAGCACTTTAGGTTGATTTTTTTTAATTAAAAAATTGAAGTTAGAGACGGAATTTATTTTATGTAGAGACGGAATTTGGTTTCTTTGTAGACATGGAATATATGACTCAGAGACGGAATTTTTCCATGTTTGGTAGAGCAGAATCTGTAAATCCGTCTCCAATAGACTTAGAGACGAGAAAATTAACCACGGATCCAAATCCTGCTCCAATTCCGTCTCTAACTTGTTTAGAGACGGATTTTTTGCATTTTAGAGACTGATTTCACCCGTCTCTAATTTGGATTTTTCTAGTATACTATCACAATCATTAGCAGTCATAATTTACATTTATTTGTGGTCACTTAGTACCTATGTAGCATTTATACTTATAATAGAAGGTGTGTTCATATGTCCAATATGTGATTAAGTTTAATTAATTCATTTTTTCCAAATTTTTACCGGTGTCAATGTGTCCTTGTATGCGGTGGTGCTTCATAGCTTAGCACATGTTTGACGAAATCACGGTGACACTGAAATTATATTGAACTCCCGCCAATCCAAACATGCACTTAGTGTTTACCTTCTTCAACGAGTTTGTTATTTTTCAATTGTGTGACCACGTTATATGTGTGACCACATTTTTCAGTTGCGTGACCACTATTTAGAAGCTGAAAAATGTGGTCACACAACAAAAATGCGCGTGATCACTATTTTTCCACTTAGTTAACCAAATAAATTATGGAAAAATAGTGGTCACGCAACTTAAAAAATGTGGTCACACATACCATATATTTGGTTAACTGAAATTTTTCAGATTGGTACAAAAGGGTGTACACATTAAGGGTGTCTACCTATTATTGCTCCATAATTAATATGGTATTAAGTATTAACATACAACTTCCTCAAGGAAAGTAGGAAACCAAAATCTTTTTTGTGTAACTTGATTGCCATCATTAGGAAAGATTTAGAAGTTAATGAGTTGAATCTAAATATGATTTACGATAAAATATTATGGCGTAATTTGATCAATGTAGCTAACTCAACATAGTGGGATAATGCTTGGTTATTCTTGTTGATGTAATTTGATTGCCATCATCATTCAAGCATGATGACAAAAACATTATGTGAACCAAACAAGAGATCAATCATATAGTAAATACAAATGAAAAGGAATCCTTTTCTTGTTTGTGGTTTCAATCCGAAGCCATACCTTTCACCCTTTTCTGCAAGTTTATCTTCCATTCTTAGCTCTTCTATTCTTCTTGGTTCTTTTCCCTTTCCTTATAAAAGTAAACTTGCAGCCACAGTCAATTGAAAGTTGACATGTTACAGAAGCCCTTGGACATGAGAATAATACTCTTTCTGCTTTGGGCCATCTCATGTAGCACCAGATTGGCATAGTTTCTAAAACTCTTGCATTCTGCAGAATAAACCTTGCTAACATAATGCGATTACGTTGTTGGCCTTCATCAAAGTCCCGCATATTGCAAGTTGTAAGGTTTAATGAAAGACAACTTGGAACAGATTCAGGATCCACCCAATTTTGCAAACCTCTTGTAGTGCTGAAATCCTGTCAATTGGTGCCTTGCAACTTCAGTAATTATAGATTAAAATAATACTCCATCCATGTTTTAAAAAATGAGTGTCTTTTTAAGAACAAAAAAAAATTGTTTTAAAATAAATGTCACTTCAACTTTTTAATGTACAATTATTATTTATTTTTAATTGTACCTTAATTAATTGAGTGTACATAAAGCATTCCAACCGAATAGTAAATAAGATTAGTTAAGTAAATCTGACACGTCCTTTAACATCATCATTACATTTCTTGATATATGTATAAAAAACCTTAAACGTAACTCAATTTAAATTATAGTACATATAAAATGCAAGACTGAAAAGATAAATCAAATATGTTTAAGACACATACCTCGTAAAATTCAAGATTTTGAAGCTTAGGGCAATGGTGGAGCACTTGTACAATTATATCACAGCTATAGTTGAGCACCAGATGAGTCAAATTATGGAATGTAGAAAAGTCATTAGGTGGACAATAACCCTACATTATTTAAAAAAACAGTATTAAAAATATAGGGTAAAATTTGCAAAAATTAAAAATAGAAATTTATCACATTATTTTTTTCATTGGCATGCATCATCAAACCTTGCATAGTTGTATGCGTAGAAACTCCACATTTGAAAGTGATTTCACCATAAAATAGCAATCATGGTCGGTTATATCTGCTTTGTTCAACCTTTTTAAGCTTGAGCCGCTTAATTGTTGGTTACGATATAGAGAAGAGAAACGAGCGGAAGGGCCAAAGTGTATATTAGATAGTTGAAGATCTTCAAGAAGTGGACAAGCATCCAGAAGAAACGTAAATTCATGTTGATGATGAAGGTAAATGTCTTTCAAATGTAGTGTCTTTAGTGAGGGAAAATTATAATGAGAATTAGCATCCATAAAGAACCAAAACCAACGGAGTTTGAGAACAACAAGGGTTGTACAAGTTAATATACTAATAGGCAAACTAGGGGCTAATGTTAGTTTCCTACTCATATTATTGTAGTAAGTTGGTGTTATTGGAGAGGAATGGCGTTCATGAGTTCGAGAGGAATAGCGTTGAATGCCGAGGATGAAAGTGTTGATGGAATGATTACCTGCGGCTTTTCGCGAGAGCAAGACGGAAGAGACGAATTCCTTGAAGCGGCGAATGGATTCTAGGTCTTCCAAGTTGGTTTCGGTGAAGTCGAGAACGGGAACGTAACGCCAAAGATGAATCCATTGCTTTGAAAGAATGGATGTGGCTACGGCTTGTTTGGTGGGAACAGAAGAGAGTATGCGAGTCAGAATATCGTCTGGTAAACTTCCTATCCTATCCATCGCCGCCTGCTCTGTATTTCTATTACGTACGATGCTGTTTTGGAAGCAAATTTTAACCTAAAAGTGTTTTAAGGTTTTGCTTAAATAGCCAAGATTGGGTCGGGTAAAATTTTATTAAATCTTTGTGTGTCAAATCTTATGTATAATAAAATAAAAAGTGGTTAAATCTTTTAGAACAAAAAATATTGTTACTTTATTAAAAAAAAAAATATTGTTACAAATTTCTTAAGTATTTTTTTTATTTATTATTATATTTATCCCGTTGTCGAGTTATAAATATATATAATTTTATTTTTTTTAACAAGAAAAAAAATGAGATTATATATTAACCGATAGGCTCTCTCCAACACAACAATTGTATAGGGAGCAAAGTTTTTTTTTTAACAAGCCAAAAAATGAGATATATTAACAAAATGTTTTGGTCCCTAGCACAAGGAGTGCCAAAGGAAACAAAACAAGATTACAAAGTGTTGATCAAAACCAAACCAAACCAAAAAATACAGCAAGGGAGCAAAGTTAAACTACAATAATACTCCCTCCGTTCATTTGTAAGTGTTTTTTTAGAAAATTAACACCAAAATAGCGATGTGTATTTTTGCACATTTTCTTCCAATTATACCCTCATTTTAATCCACCAATAAATTCCTATCTCACACACTTTATCTTTCCAATAAATTTAATATGTTATGTTTCTCCCGTAACAAAAAATTATTATCTTTTTCTCCAACAAATTGCTTTTTTTTTTTTTTGCGCTCTCGCTCTCATAACAAACAATTGTCAACTTTTTAAATATTGTGCACATCTTTTTAATTATTATTTTTTTGAAGGGACATCTTTTTAATTATTGTAAGTCAATATAAAAATTATTTCAACTTCACATTTATCAAAAGTTAAGAAAAAATTAACATTCTTCCAACTCCTTTAATCAAAGTTAAGGCTTTAACTAATGCTAGAGTCACACTTGAAATTTGTAACAATTGTTCCTCATCTTATTTATAGAATTTTAACACTTCTTGAAACTACTGTTTCGAACAAAATTTTGTTTAAATTTAAAGATAATAAGAAACAAATTTTGTTTTAAAAAAACAAACAAACTTTGATTAAAAAACAAACTTTAATTTTTCAAATAGATAGCATTAATTAGTTTTACAAAAAAAAGATAAAAGTAATTGACAAAGGGTATTATTGCCAAATCGTACGCTTAAAATAGCAAAAAGACAGTTAAATAGGAACGAAAAATTCATCCTAAAAAGACACTTAAAAAGGAATGGAGGGAGTAACATCAAACACTCGACTCTAACTAGCGAAAAGATGGGCACCCACGTACCCGTCATTCCACTCTTTTTATTACGCTAACCTTTTAAAATTATGAACGGTGTTTTTTTTTATGAAATTTCGATTTTGATTAAAACTAAAAATATAAATGTTTGTTGCTTTCTAGTTATAACAAAGAAAACTAATCATGATTATCTATTTCAACGTCACCAACAATATAACAAAAAATATAATCTACAATTTTTTTTTAATGACACCAACAACAATCTTTATCATAGAAAAAAATTGTTTTTTAATGATATAATTGGGATAATGAAAAAGTAAGTATAAATATATTCATCTAATTTGTTACACTTTTTAAATGATAAAGGAAAAAAACAGACATATATATGTAATCATATCGTGTTTGTTTCATTTTTTTAATATTTAAATTTATTCTTATCTATTTGTTACAAATGTTAATTGTATTGAAAATTGAGGGTATTTTTGGAATGAAAATTCCAGCCCAAAAGTGATGAAGGGGTAATTTTCTTTACATATAGTCTAGCGGAAAGATATGCACCATCGAGCCCGTCTTTCTGCTCTTTCTATTGCACTAACGCATGTGATTATATTATTAGTTTGTTTGTATTATTTAAATTTTAAAAAATATAAATAGAACATTGCTCTTTTAAAAAAAATTATGTTTTGATTTTATCACTGGCCTCTTTTCATTTCCAGAGTCGAGCCTCCGAATTCTCAAGGAAGGCCCTGGTACCAATCACATGTGTCGATGTTCAACATGTTGATCATGTAATTGTTCGTAACGAAACAGACCTTGTAGTCTATGTTATAGTACAAAGTGGATGTATCTACGCAGAGAGAAATGAAGTAGAGACTGTTTTCATCATATAACATGAATACAAACATTGACTGATATCTGCTTTAGTCAATTTGGGTAAGCTATAAGGTTTCAAACTATTGAATTTTAAGAGAATCAAGCTATTCCTCAGAATGAATGTATATATCAGACAATCGTAGATCCTCGAGAATTAGAGATCCAGCTAGAAGCAACATGAAATCTTGAATTCCATTTAATTTAATGAGTTGCAACGAAAGGGTTTTGAGTGATGGAAATCCAAATCCAATAGAAGATAAAGAGAAGCCTTTGACAGAGAGGCGACAAAGGTCGAGAGTAACAAGAAAACACATGTAGGATTATTGATGGCAAAAACCTAAACACTCAACAAGAAGATTACCCTAAAATAATGTAGGGTTCACCCACCATTTGTGTGTATATCAAAATCTAAACCAGATTTGGTTTCTTTTCAGCCACAAAAATGGATATCAGTTTAATTTTATAAAAAAAATTAAGACACTAAACTGATGACAAACCAAAAACAAATAGTTCGTTATTTCTTGATTACCACAAACTGATATACAAAGATTATGTTCATTAATTGAACAAAGAAAATAAGTAGTTCAGGTTCAAATGATAAAAATCACACTTGACCATTAACTAAAAGAAACAAATAATTTAAATGTGAGAAGAAGAGTCGGAAATATGCATTACTACCTCCGTTCCTTTTTAACTGTACTTTTTGACATTTTACACAAACCAATACACTTAATAAATGTTACTTTTTCTTATACAATAATTTATATTTTTACTATAATAGTCTTAGTCTTTTAATATTTTATTTCATATATTTCTCTCTCCGCAATAATTAACTAAGGGTAATGTTGGTAAAAAACATTTATTGTTGCATTGAACTTTGAAAGTGACAGTTAAATAGGAACGAAAAAATTTCTACAAATGTGACACTTAAAAAGGAACGGAGGGAGTAGTTTACTATATGTAACGCCTTACGGACGGGTTGATGAGTTGGATATCCTCACGTTTGTCTTTTTCATGTTAAGGAAAAACCAAAAAACAAAAAGAAAACCAAAATAAAAATAAAAATGATTATATTGATTTAATGATATTGTCAGTCTGAATTATGATTATATTGTAATCTGATGATCAAGTGATAAGAACTATAAATTAGTAGAAACTCCACGACTAAGTAGATCTCATCCCCATTTATATTTTTAGATGAACATGTATACAAAGGTAAGGATATGGCTGAGTAATCTACTATGAACTATCGTCTGATGTTTATATTATAATTAATCTTTTGTGAAGTTTCAAACAAAATGTGACATTGAGCGCATAATTGTGTTTATGTTATGCATAATTATAAGTCTTGAACTATTTATAATCCAAAATCTTGTATATTAAATTAGTATGTTTTGAGATGAATAAAATATCAAAGTCTTGAACTATATTTACTAGTCAAGCCAAGTATTGTGACTTGTAGCCGTTATGAATTGTAAGTTATTGATGTTTCCGTCAGAAATATTAAATATCTAAGTATCAAATGTCGTTTCGATATCATATTTTAGATTATTGTATCCTAGATGTTATAGAATGAAAAAGGCTAATCTGCAGTTTTAACCCCCTAACTTTCAGAATGGTGCGATTTTAGCCCCCTATTAAAAAAAATTAAATTTTAAACCCTTATGTTTTAGCCCCTTTGCAAAACAGATCTTTTGGTCAATTTTGATCAGGTCAACGCGGATGTGTCATGCCACATGTGTATTTCCCCATTTATTTTAAATCAAAAAGCCAATTGTGTAATACTTTAAAAAAAGAAAAAAAAAATATAATGGGTTTGGCACGTGAGAGCTTCCAACGTTAAAAAACTCCAACTCTTCAACCCTTCTTCTTCATCTCTTCTTCTTGTTTTTATTCCACCATAACCCAACCTTCATCTGTTCTTCTCCATAAACCGAACCTTCATATGTTCTTATTCAACCATCTTATTCGACAATTCTTCTCCTTTCTTTCACATCGATTCTTCCTCTACCTCCTTTCTTAGTTCCACATCAATTTGTTTTGTGTGTTTGCAGATCTGAAAACAGAAAATGTCTGGTAACAATTCATCTTCAACTGTTTTTGGGTCATCAAGTATGGCCAAATCGAGGTTGGTTTGTTATTGTGGTGTTGAATCACCTCTGGTCACGGCTTGGACAGATGAAAATCCAGGAAGGAGGTTTCATGGTTGTGGAAAGTATTTCCAGAGAAGAAAATGCAGTTTTTTCAGGTGGTTTGATCCAGAAGTGCCCGAGAGGCGGAAGAAATTAATTAGAGGACTTTTGAAGAAGAATGATGCAATGAAGAAGAAGGAGAAAAAGTTGGAGTTTACAATTGTAGTTTTAGGGATGTTGTTGTTTTTAAGTTTGTTTGTGATTTTCATTAAGCTTGGTATGATGTAATGTATCAGTTATGTAATGTTGCTATGCTATGCTATGATGGACATGTAATTTCTGCTATTGGCAAAGAATTAATGAAAGCTATTAGCAAAGAATTTCTGCTATCAGTTCTGTAATGTTGCTATGATGGACATGTAATAAGTAGTTATTTCTCAGGAAGGAGACTTTGTGAAAGTTCCCTGAGTTTGGGGTGATTTGTTCTAAAATCAAAGTGACAAAAGTAACATCTTTGAAAGACTAAATTGTATATATGTTATAAATAACAAGAGTCCAATATCAAATGAAATCATGCTTTCATTTTAAATTCAAATAACAATGCTATGGCACATCAAATGAAAGCATGATTAGAATCCAAATAATAATGCTCCCTGAGTTTGTGAACAGATCGCACATTATTGACATTGTTCTCCTTTTAAATTCTTTTAACAATGGCACATCAACCATTGATCAGAGAATAGAAATGCATCATAGCTTTGGCACATGACATTTAAAGAGTACTTGACATTGGAGTTAACATAGTATTACTTCACATTCACCAAATACAAAATACATGAAGAGTACTTGACATTATAGTACTTAACCAAAACATCATAACCAGTACTTTAGAATACTTAACCTTACATAACCAAAATTAACCAAAATATCAAATAGAGTACTTGACATTAAATAACCTAAATTAATCAAAATATAACATCAGTCTCATTGTCAGTAATTGTCATTCCTAACTTAAGTTTTGTTCACAGATTGTTGAGTCCCCACAGCTGCCATCTCATCACTTTTCCTTTTAGCTCCAGCAAACCTTGATCTTCTAGGCACAAACAAGGATGAATCACCAACAATAACATGCTTGCCAGATGTGTTACTAGTTGCAGCAGTTACATGAGCATTTGAGTGTTGTGCATTTGAGTGTTGTACATTTGAAGCATGGTTGTTCACAGGAGCAGCAGATACAGAACCAGCATGGTTGTTTGTACCAGCAGTAGCAGCTGCATGTACATTTGAGTGTTGTGAATTTGAAGCATGGTTGTTCACATGAGCAGCAGTTACAGAATCAGCATGGTTGTTTGTACCATGTGCATTTGAAGCCTCAGGGTGTTGAAGTTCAGTATTATCCTACAATATCACAAAGTGTGTTAAATATGAGATCCTGTGTTATCTATCAGAAAGTGTTATAACAGCAGAAACTGTGTTATTACCTTGTTCCCTCCAGGTCTAATTGACCTATATCAGCAGCTGTTTTACCCTTACAAGTCCTCATGTTATGTCCAAGTTCTTTACATCTTGTGCACCTCATAGTCTCCTGATTTCTCTTTCCCTTCTTGCTAGTTGTTGACTTAGGCTCATCATTATCCTTCCTTCTAAGCTTCTTTGGCCTCCCAGGTGCCCTTCTGACTGGAGGTGGTAGTATTGGTGGAAGGTTCACTTCTGGCCATAGCTTTGGTCCATTTGAAGGCATGATAAAATTATCATATGTATCCAAGAAAGTTTGCTTCCTGTCATATGTAACCAGATTATACTTAATTAACCACTTAAATTAAGATTACATAAAGCAGAAAGCATATAAATTAAGATCACAACTCACCTGTACCAATGTGCCACATATTCATCTGGGTTTTGGCTATTGTAGTAGATTGCTGCAACAGCATGTGGGCAAGGAATACCACTTAATTCCCACCTTCTACATGAACAGGTCCTCTCTTTGACATTAATCACATACATATCACTTCCATCAGAAACACTAAAGTGAGCATATTCTCTATCACCATGCCAAGTTGGTGACCAATTATTTGCATCCTTCTTAGCCTTATCTAATATCTTTTTTATCATTGGACAAATATCACCAGAATATCTCAACATGTAATCCCTTAATCTAACTATCCTATTAGTTATATAGAACTTTAGTCCCTCAATAAGTGAAATAATTGGTTGCTCTCTTAACTCAATGATTGAAGAGTTAAATGCATCACACATGTTATTGACTTGTAAGTCACAACATGTGTGAGTATGGTATCCTGCCCTACTCCACATACCTGGTGGATATTGCCTCAACTCATCCCAAGCTGCCTGACTAAGACTTTTAAGTTTGTCCATAGCCCTGTTAAAATCAGGCATAGTATTTGCCCTAGCTGCAGCCCACAAAGCTTCTTTTAAGTGCTCACCCGGATTTCTTTTCCTAAAATTCCCATACAAATGTCTCACACACAATCTGTGCTCAACATTATCACCAATAGAAGCTATTGTATTCACCAGACCCTTCATCATTACAAACAATACAAAATTAATCTACATAATATTAAGTTAAGAGCATAAAAATAAGTAAAAAGTTGCAAAATTACCTTCTGCTGGTCTGATATGAAAGACCATCTTTTGCATTGAATGCAATTCAAATATGAAAGCAGTAGTTCAATAAACCAGTCCCAACTCTCTTTGGTTTCAGCTTCCACAATAGCAAATGCTATGGGGATCATTTGATTGTTACCATCTTTCCCAATTGCTGATAGTAACTGTCCACCATACCTCCCTTTCAGAAAACAACCATCCAGCCCTATCAAAGGTCTGCAGTTTTGGACAAATGCCCTCTTGCAAGCAGCAAAACAAACATATATTCTCTGAAATGCAAAACCAGCAGCTATCTCTTTACATTTAATCTTCACAGTACTCCCAGGATTACTTCTTAACAGCTCTTGTGCATAGTTTCTAAGATGTGCATATTGCTCTTCACTAGCCCCATGTATCATCTCTAAAGCCTGCAACTTTGTCCTATACATCTGAAACCTAGTAAGAATTACAGACCAGTTACGCTTACACAAATCTTGCAGTGCCTTAATGGTCATATCAGGTGTGTGTCTCAAGGTTGGTACCAGCTTCTTAGCCAGCAACTTTGTTCTTAACAATCTTACTCTACCAGTATTAGTGCATGTATGTGCTGAATTATAACTAGACAACACATAAAAAGTTTGAGGTGGAACCCTACTAAATCTCATGTGATATGGACATCCATCACTACACTTCACAATAATTCTCCTTTTCTCACTTTTCTTCAAGTGAACATTCTTCTTCTTCTGTAGAGCATATTCTTTCACAGCATTTTTTTACCAACAAAGCAGTTGCAAAAATCTGTCCCTCTTCAAATATCACAGTCTCATCATTTTCAGGAAACTTAAACCTATTGTATTTCTTCTTTTTCCTTTGAATACCATCATCCTCACTTGATTCACAGCTTTCTAGAAAATCAGAGTCTCCATTCTCATCTTCAAAATCTACCTCAGTTGTCGCCTCACTGTTCCTTGATGCTTCAACAGCAATAATTGCCTGACAAGAGTTGGATGACTGAGCAATAGGAGTTGGGTTCACAGTTTGTTTAGGCAGCACAGAAGTCCAGTCCCATTCTTCATCAAAATCACTGTCATCAATTGACACCCCATCAACACTTCCAATTTCAGCTTCAGACTCATGCTCATCACCCTCATCATCTCCATCACCAACATACTCAGGATCAGATTCTTCTTCCTCTGCAAGGTCAGCTGGTTCTTTCCCTTTATCTAACACAATAACTTCCTCATCACTCACATACCTGCTATCAAGTCCTTCCAAATCCTTATCAGCTTCAACATAAAAATTAGCAACTCCATGATTTATATGATCATTTATGAATCTAATGACATCCCTATCAGTTTTCAAAGGCCTAAGACCATCACTCAACTCCCAACCTGGACTGACATAAAACAACTTATACTCACCTTCCACACCAATCTCTCTCACCAGGTTGTTCAAATCTTTGAGGTTTGTCTCATCTATGTCTAACTCACCACCAAATTCATATACTTCACCCTTCTTATAAGCTATAAGAGGGTCAGAAATGAAATACCCTTTGTGGTGAAACCTTATCTTCAATGAATGGTCCTCAACAGCCCTACAAAGATTGAATAAAAATCACTTAATATTTAATTCATATTGTATTACAACTGTATGAATACTGTATTTTTATACCGTATTTATACTATATGAATACTGTATTTTCATACGATATTTATACTCATACTCCTTTCATAGCAATGTAAACCCAAAAAGCAGTATAAAATTAACATTTTCTAGCTTTCAACTGTGCATAATTAAATACAGTATTCAATACTTCCAACAACCCTTTTTTTATTCAGAAATAATGTAACATGAGCTTTGCTTTATAGTTAAACAATATATGAAACCAAAAAAACGCTTACTTTGAAGCATCCATGTCGGGAATCTGTCCAGAGAACACGTTTCCATGAGATGATGGAACTTCCATATTCAAATCTTTCTTCTTCACTGAACCTTCAGTCGCCATCGAATCGTCCTTCTTATTCTTTGTTCTTGTACTCCCCGTCGCATCTTTGTTCTTCACCCTAGAACCCGTACTCGCCGTCGCCTTTCCATCTTCTTTCCACTTCATTTTCACAACAAACGGAGATGAACAATCACCTGGAATTCGATTTGTGATGGATATTTGATTTCTGTAACGATTTTGGAAGGAGATTATTGAAGAACAATGGATTTGGAAACTTAAGGGTTTGTGGTTTAACCCTAGAACTAGAATCTGAAAATGCAGCTCTCACGTGCCAAACCCTTTTATATTTTCTTTTTTCTTTTTTATTTTTTTAAAGAATTACACAATTGGCTTTTTGATTTAAAATAAATGGGGAAATACACATGTGGCATGACACATCCGCGTTGACCTGGTCAAAATTGACCAAAAGGTCTGTTTTGCAAAGGGGCTAAAACATAAGGGTTTAAAATTTAATTTTTTTAATAGGGGGCCAAAATCGCACCATTCTGAAAGTTAGGGGGTTAAAACTGCAGTTTAGCCAATGAAAAAAGAAAGAGAAAAAAAAAAAAACAGTGGTGCTATATGTAGCGAAATTTGTCCCGAGGCGTGTTTAACAAATTGAAGATTGCTTTTTAGGCCCCCCCAATATCTCTTTAGGCCCCCTAAAAATACAAAAATAACCTTTATAATACATCCGGTAGTTACATACCGGTAGTGCATTTTAAATTTTCACATTTTACACCTTCGGTATGTACATACCGGAGGCACATTTACAAATTTTCGCTTTTATCGCATTATGTTATTTAAATGTACATGCTCTGCTATGTTGGAAAATTCACAAACTTTTGGTAGGGTGCATAAAATTTACAGAAATAAAAGGATCAAACTTTTCATTGAATATGACAGAACTCTAAAAAAATTATGCAGAAACAATACGAGAGAGGAAGAAGCAAGGTTTACCTTCTAAATGATTGCAATTGAGTAAAGATTGACGCAATTTGTTCTATTAATTGTAATGAAAACACAACAAAAATTGGCCAAAAAACGCAAGGTATGGAACAATATTGGGTCGGGTATAATTTTATTAAATCTTTGTGTGTCAAATCTTATCTTATATATAAAAAATGTTTAAATCTTTTAGGCAATTTTTTAGAAGAAAAAAAAATATTGTTAGTATTTTTTAAAATTTTTTATTATGGAAAATGTTGTCTTGAAAATGATACATTCAATGCATTAAAACATTAAAAAGTAACCTTTTTTATTTAAAATTTATCTATTATTTTTATTTTTGTATCCTTAAAATTTATCAATTTTTTAGTAATTAATTTTTTAATTAATTGATATGAACTCAATATGATTTGATGTCTAGATGACACGTTAACGGAATAATGAGAAACTCCAATGATCATCACACTATAAGATGATATGGTCCCAGTATACCGCACATGACATATTTTCTCTTCTCTTTATCATTTTTGAAGAGGACTTGAGGCATAAAGATATGGTTAACGAAGAACCAAATCAACCGTCGTTAACTTTTCTTATGTATTATTTTAGATCACATTCTCTTAATTTGTTTTTAACCGTGGCTTTGAAGAGGTTAATTCATCCAAGTATTTCTAATACTCAACTTTCAATGTCCTTGATAACATGTTGTAGATCCTATCATATTGATGAATATATTCAATGTTTTGTTTGTTTCCGTTATTGATTCATAATTATTGAAATGTTTTATGAAGTATATTTTTATTTTGACCTAAATTTACAACAAATAGTATTAGAGTCACTTCATGTTTGGATTATAAACATATTTTATTCCATGTTTAGGGTGAGATTTTATTTGTTGCGTGGCTTGATATATACATCTGCGATGGCTGTGTTTTTTTTTATCAATGTCCATTTGTCTTGTAAAGCCTGTTTGTTTTGTGATATATCAATGCCTAATTGTTTATGGATGTCTATTTGTTTCTCTAATTCATCGACGCCTTTGTATTAATTCATCCAGTTTGCATAATAAACTTTACTTTGGATCTTAATCTTATGGCTTACAGTTAATTTCTCCAAATCTCTAATGTTATTTGAGCAATTAGGATATCTATTTGTTTTCGATCCAGAAATTACGAGATTTATTAAATATTTATGCTAAGAATCCATGACTTCATGTTGGTTCTTTGACTTATTGATGCCTGCAAGTGAATTTTATTTTAAATCGGCCATATAATGTATTGATGGTTACTTTATTCATGTGAATATTTGGATTTGGGGAGAGATATTCTTTTCAGAAACGAAATGATAAAATGATCGTAGACGGTTGCGGAGCCAGGATTATTGTAAAGTTCGGGTAAAAAAAATTTGCAACACATTTGTAAGGGTTTACATAAGAAATTGCAAGCAAATAATAAAAAATCTAAAGAAATTACCCAATTTATAGGGGTTTATCTAAGAAATTCATAGGGATTTATGATGACATCTCGTCATTACGTAATTTTTATATGTATTTTGATCACAAAGTGGAGTTCACAAGGCAACTTATGCAGCAAAAGAGCAGAAAAATGAAGAAAATACAAAGAAGGAAATCGTGTCACGATTTGGTAAAAATGTGACACGATTCTGGAAGACCAAAACTTGCTTCGACATTGAGAAATCGTGACACGATTTGAGGAAACCCTTATTCAGTAATTTGCGATTCAAAGGAAAATAGTGTCACGATTTACTAAAAACGTGACACGATTTTGGGCGAAATTCTGTGCCTATTTAAGCTGAAGTCTATTTCAAAGACAAGGGTTACGATTTGGAGAGAGCAAAGTGCGATTTTGAGACTACAAGACGGCGAGAAGGGCGATTTCTTCACTCTTTTACCAGTTCATGTATGTATTGATTCCTCTAATGATTATGTTATTTGTAAACACCATTATGAGTAGCTAAATCCATTAGAGGTTAGGTCTGAGATGATTCTTTGTAACCCTAATTGATTCATGTTGCTGTGAAACTCTATTATTTGTGAATGACAATCTAGTTTTTATTCAATTCAATTGTTCTTAATGCTTTTTATATCATGATCAAATATAAATATGATTTAGTGAGAACGAACGACTACTGACCATAGCTTTCGACTTAGACCTAATTGAATTGTTCTAATAAACATGGTTAGTCTAGAAATGGATAATCCTTTATTAGTGATATTAGGTTAACGTGCTTAAACCTTCAAAGGTTATTAGACCACCTAAGGAATTAGGGGCTGTAACCCTAGAAGAGGGTCCTAACTCAAGGGATTGATTAAGACTATTTTGTTAACTATCGTAAAACTAGGGACTCATTCACAAGAATAAGTGCAGTATACCAATTAGGGGAACATAGATGATTCGAAAGACCTAAACTCATCTCTCTCTTATTCTTTAAACCAATCTTATTTTCTGTTATTGCTTATGCAACAAACCAATCAACTGCCTAGCGGCAAATTAAAAGAACCTTTATACATCTTAAGTTACAACGTAATTGAATTATTGAGATTAAAACCAGTCCTTGTGGGAACGATATTTTACTACTTCGATAGTATTTGGTACACTTGCCAAAATTTTATCAATTTACATAAGAAATTGCAAAAAAATTGGGTCCGAGCCCGGGCGAGTGCCCGGGGTCGTCGAGCCATAGAACCGCCCATGATCGTAGATTAACTAGAGACATATATGTATATAAAATACGGTGTAATCCATTTTATGTAGCCTATCAGAAACAAAACATCACAGCAAAATGCATCAATGAAATGCATCAATGAAAGTAAACGGGTTAAAAGATGTGTTACACGTTTAATGACGTCAAATGAGTGTAGAAAGTAGAAAACTTATAGTAATCCTCCTCCAATGATTAAGACCAAGATTTTGCACAAAAAAAAAAAACCGTACTTGAGGGTTTTTGTATGAGATCTGTCCGATGGTGATCATATAAAGGCAGTGGTGGCGTGCGGTGTTCTAGTATAGTGGTTGTAACACCCCATTTTCCAAAATGTAAAATAATACATAATAATCAGAGTATTCAACTTAAACAGGATGTCACACTTCTTTAAAAGATAAATAGGGTAAAATTATTATTTATTTAAACATCTTTTATCAATAATTCAACTTACATCGCAGCGGAAAAACATTTAAGTATTCAACAAGATGGCACAACGGCCTCAACATAAACAACTTATTAAAATTTCATTCTAGGTAGTTCATCAACATAATTCATAATAATACGTAACAAATGGAAAACAACACAAATATCTCCATCCCGTTACGTATCAGAGCGACCCTAAGACGACGCGTGAGAGAGTCAACTCACTTCAACAGCTAATCCTGGTTATCTACACGTTACCTACGTAGAGGCAACATTTAAACAGAAGGGGTGAGATTTCACATTCAATAACAATAAGCGTATAATTCTTTAAAAGAATTTAACGACACATAACAACACCTATTCATCTTTAGTAAAACTAATACACAATAGTTTGAGTAAGAGAATTTATCAACATAAAGCAACAACAAATCATCATCAACAATGTCTCACATAAACAACATAAACAACAACGATAAATAATATTGATACTTCACATAGTTCCAACTATAAATTATCAATTAACTTCAAATCATCATTAACGATGCTTCACATAAACAACATAAACAACAACAATAAATAATATTGATCATTCACATAGTTTCAACTATAAATTATCAATCAACTTCAAATCATCATTAACGATGCTTCACATAAACAACAACAATAATTAATATTGATACTTCACATAGTTTCTCATTAACAACTCATTAGTAATTGACAACTTGACAACAACAACAATGCGACAACATCGACATCAACTCGACAATGCAACGACAACAACATCAACTTGACAATGCAATATGCATGTGGTACCAATCAGGGCATCAAGCCCCCAACGTATGGAGCATAAATATACTCACAGGACATCAAGCCCGCAACTTATAGAGCAAATAGGCTCACAGGGCATCAAGCCCTTAAGTTTAATGAGTATGCATGGACTCAGCAACCAACAACTTTAACAACTTAGACAACTTTTAACGACTTAGACAACTTATACGACTTCAACAACAACTTACAGTCTTAGCGACTTTGGCAATAACTTGCAACATTAACGACATTGACGACAACAACGGCAACGATAACAACAACGACTTTGCATCATAATATCATAATTCATCAATGTATACATTCATATAGTTATTCGTTAATTATGAACAACATCATATAACATCGTATTTATCAACATATACATTCATAAATCATGAACAACATCATATAACATCATATTCATCAACATATACATTCATATAATAATTCATCAATCATGAACAACATTATATAAGATCATATTCATCAACATATACATTCATATAATAATTCATCAATCAAAGATATTCACGTCAAACCAAGTTAGATTCATCACAGCATAGGTTAAATACTCGTAAACACCTTAATAGAACTCATGGTACACAAGCTTTGAAGTTTGGAGACAATTCATAAGTTTTGAGTTGACTTAGAAATAGTTATGTGGAATTTTCATAAAATTTCACTAAGACCTCGTTGGAGTATTTTCATCATAACTCAAAAACCAAAAATCATTTTCAAGTCAATCCAAAGCCACTGGAAAGCTAATACAATTATCTACAACTTTCATGTTTACACAAATGGTCAATTCAAAACAGAAACGTTTGAAAAAGACGCAAAAACATGAAACAGGGTATGCTGTCACTTTGCAATTTCGCTAATGGCGAAAAGTTAGCTAATCGCGAAATCGTTACAGAGGATTTCGCCAATAGCGAACTTCTAGCGAGTTTCTCTCCTGCTGTTACGATTTCTGCACATTTTTCACCCAAAAAACACAAATTTCATCTACCCAAATTTGATAGGAAACTTAACCTATGATTATTCTACAACCTGAAGACCAATTATTACGTTAATTCATCGGATTACCTACTCTTTCAACAATCAAATTGCAATTCAAAACCCTAACTTCTTTTCAAAACTCTAACTTCTTTTCACAACCCTAACTTCATTAACATCTTAATTTCTACAATCAATTCTACAATTAAAACAACCAATTACAACTTCTAAACCTAATTCCCAAATTTCCAAAACTACAACCTACCACCTGTTAAATCCAGTTTCAGAATGATACAACTTAGAATTAGAGAAAGTTAGTCTCACCCTTACCTCAGATTGATCGACGAAGGACTCTACCACTTTCTCTCCTCTGACTCTTGTCTTCTCTTGGTTTTCTCCCTTTTTCTCCAAAAACAGGTTTCACGTAATCCTTATTTTCTAATTCTAACTCTTCCTTTTATATAAATCCTTAACCTACTTATTTTCTCTTATTTCAAAATCTGCCCTCCCAGTCTCAATATTCTATTCTAATATATATATAATATAAAATAAAATATTTCTATAACAAATACCAAATATATCTCTATAGCAAATATATTTCTATAACATATATATTTCTACACCAAATAAGAAATATATTTCTACACCAGATAACATATATATTTCTACACCAAATAACAAATATATTTCTACACCAGATAACATATATATTTCTACACCAAATAACATATATATTTATATCAGATAACATATATATTTCTACACCAAATAACATATATATTATACTAATAAATACCAACATATAACATAACAAAATATACTCATTAAAATAAATCGACTAAATTATAAAAAGATATTTAAACTCAATAAAATAAATAAATAATAAAATAGGTCGTTACAGTGGCGATGTGGTTCAATGCCTCTATCGTTGAGAAGAGTGTTACTGAATATCACTGTGTGTTGAATAAATGAGCTGTCCTTGAGGATGAGGTATAATCACCTTTATATAGACGAAGGTTGCACTAAAAGCTTTCGTGAAATGTGACACCTCATCAAGAAGCCGTTGGAGGAAACGTGGATGGTGCTAGAAAGGCTAGGGCGTGTTCCAACATGGTGGTCCACACCGTAACTCGCGTGTTCCCTCAAGGCATTATGCTTCGTTTCGTGGAATTGATCCACATGTCTTAATGGAATTGGGCGATCTAGCCAATCTAGAACAATACGTATGGAAGAGGGAAAAAAATGGTGGATGAAATTTGAGGTGGAAGAGTCTAGACCTAATACTGAAAAGTTATCGACAACGAGATTTAACTGTCGTTGAAATCATTTAACAAACGACAGTTAATTACTATTAAAAGTATTCATGTATTTTTTGGGTGTTAAAGAACAATGTTAATAGTGAGACAGACAAAATCCAAATATATATCTAGAGTTTTTTTGGGTATTCTTTTTCCTTTCTAGAAAGATGGTATACAAAATATCCTAGAAACACTTCTTCTGGGTACAAAATATCCTAGAAACTTAAGTATAGTAGCAATAATAATGATTGTAATATCTCATAAAACAAAATGTGGGCCAGTAAAGGTAAGTGCAAATGGCTTCAATGCCAACGAAAATAATCATCAACTAAACAAAACTTATTCAGATTCATAATCTTTTTCTGCTACAGCACTACTGCAAAAAGAGGCACTAGAATATACATCAATTATGTTCTTGTAGATAGTAGCTACCGACTTTCAATATGTAGAATATAAACGAGGCAATGCTAATCAGTAATCACTGATCCATTCTCTAATGTCCTCCATTACATTTACTCATTGTCATTGACATGTGTGTTTGAATATACAAATACACCTTATTAGACAATAAATTGTGGTGTGGACAGAGCATAAGCTAGTAACAATTTATAATGGTTGATGATCAGTATGAGCTTAAACAAAATGTAACATATATATAACAAGAAATAATCATTAGACATAACACTTTTACTAAACTGCTCTTACTTTATAAGAAAAAGAAAAACTTAAAATTGCATTGAAAATTGTGAGAGAAAAGTTGGAGAAGGTAAAGTTGGAAGAAAAAAATCAAAGTTATATTGGAAATGTAAAGTAACATTCATTTTAAAACAATTTTTTTTTACTAAAGCGACACTCATTTTAAAACAGAAAGAATATTTCTTTCTCACTTAAAAAACCCACACACACTCCACAACCATAGTTCACATCCACAAACACATGTTTTTGCTAAGTTTTATTTATTTTAAAAATGTGAAGGCTTATTTATTCCCAAAAAATTAAACCTTGCACTACTACAGAAATGACATTTCTCCACTGATGTGAAAACTCTGATGTTAAATGTCTTTTTTCTAGTAGTGTTGTGTATTTTTGTCTGCTAACAAATGACAAAATTACTGTATTGGAAATTAGGAGTATTGCATGTGATATAAGTTCTATGGTATATTTGTATGATTTGATGTAATACACCGTCTATTCCTTTTTAAGTGTCGCAGTTTGATCATTTGCACAATTTATATAACCTAATTCGACAATTTTTTTTTATTAATATATAAAAACAAAAGTTAGCATATAAGATGTTGTCTAAATGGTTTCGATGAATATTTTAAAATTATGCTTTTTTATAATCTATTATAATAGATAATTAAATATATTAATGGTCAAAATTATTCATTAACATGTGTGAAGTGGTAAACTACATCACTTAAAAGTAAAGGAGAGAGTATACATATTTAATGTTACAAATCTATATATAGGGCCGGGCCAACGGATTAATAGGATTAAAGCAAAAATTTAAATGTGGCCTTTATATTTTATTTTTGGTTTAATTGCATTTTTGGCTCCCTATCTTTTCAAAAGTTGTGGTTATGGCCTCCTAACTAATTTAAATACAAAACAACCCCCTATGTTTTGATTCTTTGGCAGTTTTGGACCCTCAGTCCATTAGTGAGGTGCCACATGTATTATTTAGGGGGCCACATGTATTATTTTGGACCCTAAGCAAAAGCTTTAAGCCTCAAAATTTTGGATGAAAAAAAAAATTATATATATGGCATGAGTGTGCCTTCATAGGGAGTTTGGAGGTTTGGGGGTGAGACGGTTGAAAGAATTCAATTTGGATTTATTAGAAAAGTGGTGTTGGAGGATGCTAGTTGATAGGAGTGGCTTTTGGTATCGAGTCTTAGTCGCCCGTTATGGCGAAGTAGGCGGGAGGTTGGAGGTTGGGGGCCGGAGTTGTTCTTCTTGGTGGAGGGAGATAGGGCTGATTAGAGACGGGGGAGGTGATATAGGTGGAGGTTGGTTTGGAGAGTGTGTGTCTAAGAAGTTGGGGAATGGTTCAGACACTTTGTTTTGGTTTGATAAATGGTTAGGGTCGGTGTCTTTTTGTGAGCGGTTTCCTAGGTTGTTCGATCTCTCTGTGAACAAATTCTTTTCGGTGGCAGATTTGTTTTCTCTTGGTGTAGAGTGGGGTGGGGAGGCGTGGAAGTGGAGGAGGAGGTTGTGGGCTTGGGAGGAGGAGGAGTTAGAGGAGTGTAAGGCCTTATTGACTGATGTTTCTTTGCAAGATTATGTTTCAGATAGGTGGGTTTGGTTGCCAGATCCTATTGTGGGTTACTCTGTTCGCGGTTCATATCATATGCTGACTTCTAGAGACGTTCCTCTGAGGGATCCTGCAACATCTTTGATTTGGCATAACCAGGTGCCGTTGAAGGTTTCTTTATTTGCTTGGAGGCTACTTCGTGATAGATTGCCTACTAAAGCTAATTTGGTTCAAAGACGGGTGCTTGACTCAGAAGCTTCATTGTGTGTTTCAGATTGTGGCATGAGTGAAACGGCGCAACATTTGTTTCTATCTTGTGATGCTTTTTCATCGTTATGGCCTCTGGTGCGCCATTGGCTGGGAATTCTAGGGGTTGACACCAATGTTCTACTAGATCATTTTCTTCAGTTTGTGAATTTGACAGGTGGAGGGAAAGCTACTAGAGACTTTCTTCAGCTTATTTGGCTTTTGTGCGTTTGGGTGGTATGGAACGAACATAATAATAGGTTTTTCAATAATGTTGTAACTTCTATTCCCAGGCTGTTAGACAAAGTTAAATATATGTCTTTAGCTTGGTTGAAAGCCAATAAGGTTGTTTTTAGGTTTGATTCTGAGATGTGGTGCTCAAGTCCCTTACAATGTTTGGGCATCACGTAATGGTTTGTTTGGTTGTTTGTTTGACTCTTTATTTGTAGAGTAGTTCTTTTGAAGAGTTGCTTTTGGTGATTAATATAATTCCATTTTTGATTGTTAAAAAAAAAAAAAAAGATTTGTTTTGTTTTTCATAAAAAAATAGGGTAATTAGTTTAGTTTAGATTTCATAAAAAAAATAGGGGACTATTTTCATAAAAAAGAAAATAGGGGACGACTTCAATTGGTTTTTAATAAAAAAAATAGGTTTATTTTATTTTTCATAAAAAAATAGGGTAATTGGTTTAGCTTAGGTTTCATAAAAAAATAGGGGATGATTTTCTTTTGTTTTTTAATAAAAAATAGGAGCGAAAATAAGATTGGATTGGATTTAGGAGTTATGTGTTGTTTTTGATTTCAAAAGCATTTGAAAATAACATTTTGATTCAATTAAGGGTTAAATATATTTTTGGTCCCTATAAATATACCAATTTTTTCGTTTTATTCCCTCTAAAATTTTCCTTCAACTTTTAGTCCCTGTAAAATTTTCAATTACTACTTTTGGTCCCTATTTTTAAGCAAATTTTTGTATTTTTTAATGAAATTGTACAGAAATTTATGGAATATTGTAAAAATCACTCCCAAAAAAAAATTAGAATTTTTTAACAAAACATGAATTAAATATGAATTTTTTACCTCCAAATATATAAAGATTCATATTTAATTCATGTTTTGGTAAAAAATTCTAAATTTTTTTGGGAGTGATCCTTATAATATTATACATTTTTCTGAAATTTTTTATTTAAAAATATGAATTATACATATGAGTTTACTTTAAACAAGTGACCAAAAATAAAGATTGAATATTTTATAAGAACTAAAAGTTGAAGGAAAATTTTAGAGGGACTAAAAAAAAAAGTTGGTATATTTATAGGGGCTAAAAATATATTTAACCCTTAAATTAAATAGGGGTAATATAGTAAAATTAATCATTAAAGTTAGGTTAAATCTAGGACAACATTCCGCATTCGAATTAACTTTAAGAAATAAGAGATTTTGTCCAACAATATCACTTTTTTTTTTTTTTTACAAACAATATCACATTTTTATCGAGTATATATTGAACAATACACAACCACCATATATGTTTGAGGCTGCGTGTCCATAATAATAGGTCTATCTATCACACTTGCCGTCTACGCTGAAATGAGCCATGAAATTGAAAGACACTCATGTGATGTACGTACCTTTTTAGTGGCCATGACTATATGTGACACATTTCATTATCAATCATAGTCTTGCTTTTAATTATAGTAACGTAGTGATTGTCTAATTCTTTAGAAGAATCACTGAATCACATCACATACAACTAATTTGGATCAGACCAAAATATAATGGAATGTGACAAACTAGCTAAAAAGAAATAGGATGTGGCGGTTCTGCCTACCATTTTATGGAGAATTAATAACAGTAGTTATCATCTCATTATTGGACTGATTAAGAACACAACACATGAGGTTGTGATTCTTTTAAATAAACTATAGGATATGATTGAAGAGTGCATTGGGTGCATGCAGTCCATATCTAGATTTGAAGATCCAGAATAATATAATTAATTAATGTTAGTTAAGCCATGATCACGTATACGCACAATAGATGCTTTATAGGATGTACGTGTGTCTTAGGATAATATTGTTAAGATGGAAATTAAAAGAAACTATACATAAAAAATAATAATAATCAAAAGTTGTAATCCTCTTCTAAGCCACTCCTAGCACTACAATGTCAAGATGAAATGTTGGCAACCTTTAAACAAAAAGTCATGATCCTCTGAAACAATGGAACAAACTGACCCACACCACACAAACTGCAAATTCCACTACTTACAATCAGAGGCGGATCTGGACTCACAATGTTGGTGAGACACAATTTTTTTGTCAAATAATTAAATAAAACTAAATTTAATAAAAAATTATATTAAAAATATTTTTAGCAAAACGATCATTTATTTGATTATTGATCATCCATCTTGATACTTGGTTGACTCTTCATATATTCTTCATCCTGATTCAATTTCAATTTCAAACAATATAAAATCAATTTTAGTAGTCAAAACCTAATAATAGCTTGACAAACACATGATGCTAAGGATAAAAACTCAATTCTTAAATCTTTTGTAAAACCATTTTCAACAAGCAACACCAAATATATAGTTTGATAATCACAAAAAACTGATATTACTTATTATTAATATTAAATTAAATAATTAATTTCATTCTCTATTTTTTTTATAGAAGTAATTTCATTCTCTCTATATGTCAAAAAAAATATGCATGTACTTTGTAAAACACAGATAGATACTAAGTGAACGATTCTCTTTGTGCTTTATCCAATGCATTGTTTGTGGGTCATTGTTAGTATTTGGTTTGAACAATACTCACTAGTTTGAAACCCATAGGGTGAAAAACTTTAGGCTTTTCAAGTACATGGGTTCTTTGTTTTCTGTTAATTGTACAAGAATTCAAGAGCACCTATTCATAAAAGTTTTTGGCTGGGCTGGTGTGGCAACGTGTTGTTCAGGTCCGCCCGCCCATGCTTACAATATTAATGCTCAATCAAAACATAAAATTGGTCCACCATTGAAACTTTTTGTTTTTGTCTTAAACCATTACCAAGATTAAATTTTAACATCATCAACCAAATGTGCAACGAACCTTCCATTATGTCCAAATATTTAATTATTACATAACTTTTCTCTTAACTTATTAACCAAATGTAAACCACTAGAAGTCTAAACATGGTTGAAAGCGTGTGACTGATTTTGCGATAACTAGAATTGATTCTAATAAAATTGGATTTATCTAAATTTATTTTGACTAAAAATGAATTGAACGTAAATTGATCTATGTTTGACTATGTTGACCTAACATAATGGTGATTCTTATCAATTTACACTTTGTCTCTACCCCACCCCAATAAAAATAACTTTAAAAGATATTAATTTGAGAAATGATACTTGAGGGAACCTTAAAAAAAGAAAAGTAGACCTATAAGATTGACAATACAACTTTAATGAGAATAAGACTCCATCCATCGACAAATTCTACACTTTCAAATAGATAATCCATTTTTAATATTTCCACCAAAGGACCCCAAAAAGATAACCTTGGCATTTTGCCACCAATTGAAATGTGTCAAGATATTTGAAAGGTGTTTAACCCTCCTTACAATTAAGAAATGTTGCAGCTTCTTCCAACTATGAGTTTCTCACATTGATCCAATGAAAAAACTTTTATGAAAATTCTCTTTTATCATTTTCTCAACTTTTTCCCCAGAAATTCAAGATGTTAGTCCTTGAATTTAGAATTAGAATCAACCTAGACACCTCGTAATAAACCAACATTCATCAACAAACATAACATTAAATTTAAACTTTCATCGGATATCAAGAATAAAAAATGTGATAAAAGACCTCACCTCATAACTTTCTAGTAAACCTGCTTTGGGGAATATCTTCTTTTTTAGCAAATGTGAAAGTAGAAAAAGGACCGATCTACAAGCTATAGCTAGCAAGTTGCCCAAATTGATTGATACCGGTATTTTAATTAATTTAAAATTTAAATTCATTTAAAAGTAATCCAATATATAAAAATATAAAACATGATAATAAATGATTAAATCTTGGATGTTACACCGAACAAAATTTAGAAGGTTAACATTTTCAAATGTGCCCAAATGATAGGTAGTAATAATTAAAGAATGTAAGAAAATATTAAACCAAATACCACCTAACTAGAATGACTTATTAGTTGAAGAGTATTTGTCCATGTAGTAACCACTCTTTTGTTCGTTTGTGTAAGGGTGACTCGTGTAGTGTCTCTGTGTGTGTTTTTTCTCCTCCTTTAATCCCTTTTGACTTATTTTTCTTTTATGGTATTAATTTTAATTTCCGCTAGAATGAAGAATTTTTTATTTGAATATCAATTGTTGATTTTATCCTAAGCAAGTTTTGAATCTAAAAATAAGTAATCAAATATTGAAGCACGTTGGTTGTTGGCAGTAGGCAGAATAAGGTTGAGTTGCTTTCTGGATCACCGAAAAAGCAAAAGAGTCCTAATGTGCCAATTGACTTATGTTATGTCATGTGTGGATAGATATGGACAAATTATCTCAACGTAATTATTCATTTGCATATTTTAATGGCTTATTATAAAAATGACTTAATTGCACTTTTGGACCCCTATCTTTTCAAAAGTTGCGGTTATGGACCCCTAACTAAATTAAATACAAAAGACTTAATTGAACTTTTGGACCCCTATCTTTCCAAAAGTTGCGGTTATGGACCCCTAACTAATTTAAATACAAAACAGCCCCCTATGTTTTGATTATTTGGCAGTTTTGGACCCCCAAGGCAAAAAAAAAAAAAAATTGACACGTGACACCTCACTTAGGGTGCCACGTCAGCGTTGACCGAGTCAACAATGGACCGGGGGTCCAAAACTGTCAAATAATCAAAACATAGGGGGTTGTTTTGTATTTAAATTAGTTAGGGGTCCATAACCGTAACTTTTGGAAAGATAGGGGTCCAAAAGTGCAATTAAGCCAATACAAAACAACCCCATATGTTTTGATTCTTTGGCAGTTTTGGACCCCCAAGGCAAAAAAATATATATATATTGACACGTGGCACCTCACTTAGGGTGCCACGTCAGCGTTGATCGAGTCAACAATGGACTGGGGGTCCAAAACTGTCAAAGAATCGAAACATAGGGGGCTATTTTGTATTTAAATTAGTTAGGGGTCCATAACCGCAACTTTTGGAAAGATAGGGGTCTAAAAGTGCAATTAAACCTATAAAAATCTATAAAAGAAAAACAAATTAACTTAGCTAGCAGACAAGTTGTGATAAGAGAGATACTTATTGTCTATTAAACAACCACGCATACAGACACATATATTGAGCACGACATAGACACTGACACGTCGACATTCTTAATAATTTAAAAGAATTACATAATTTAGTGTAATTAAAAATATCGTCGAGAAGTGTCCGTGCTTCATATTCTGGTTAAGCTTGGTGGGTAGTTAATGGCATGAATGAATAACGTCAAGAATGAATTTCAGAAACAACATTGGCCCATTTTTATTACACGAAAGTGTAGTATACTGGTACTGACCACTCTGCTGCACCAACTTGCAACTGATATTTCTCTTTCAAATTCCTACAAGTACTTCTCTTTTTAAAATCTGAATTATCCAATATATTCAATTCAAATTATATTACAAACGCAACACCAAACAATTATTTTGGTCTACAATACTAACACCACTTACTCCATTTCAAATACGGGGATAATATTGAAAAGAAAAACTTGTATATAATTTTAAAAACTGGATAATGATGATTCATTGGGTGCTTTACAGGTAGGATATGCTGCCTCAGCCACAAAGATACAATTATCTTCTTGTTTCTGCAGGCCACTGGATGGGTTCCACTGACCCAAACTTAGACTTCACGGTTTTATGATTGGGCCAAGTGAGACTCTGAGCGGGCCCATCACAAAGAGAATAGTAACCCCACCTATATCTATCTATCACTTGTGTGCATTTCGATGACGATTTATTATTATTATTTGGATTTTAATTATTTTTAAAACAATTTTTCTTTAAAATGAATTCAAAATATCGTGACTTATCTATAAAAATAATAATTTTATTAGTATCAAATAATTAAATCAATTGAAAATTATTATTATTTATTTCAATAGTAAAAACTATTTTGATTTTTGACACATTTTCGTAACATTTCTTTGATAATAAGAGAGTCAATACAACTTGGGATATTAAAATGAAGGGTTAATTATGTTTTAGGTTCTATAAATAGACGTGTTTCCAACATTAGTCCCTACTTAAATTTTATTAAATTTTTTGTCACCAATGTTTTTTTTTCCGTTAGCAAAATAGGTCCTCGTTGTTAATTGTTGCTGATTGAGCAAACGGTGAAGTACACGTGGATGCCACATCTGACTTTTTTTGTTGAGTTAAATATGTTTTTAGTCCCTATAAAATTGAGGCATTTTAAGTTTAGTCCTTACTTAATTTTAATAGTTGTTTTAGTCCTTAAAAAAATATTATGCACTTAGTATTAGTCAATGCTTAATTTATGCTCAAACTCTATTCATTTTTGGTCCCTACTTAAAATGTCTCGATTTTATAAGCATCTACGAAAAAAGGGTTAATTGTCCCTATTCAATCAGCAACAATTAATAGCGAGGACCTTTTTTGCTAACAGAAAAAAACGTTGGTGACCAAAAATTTAATAAAATTTATGTAGGGACTAATGTTGGAAACATGCCTATTTATAGGGACCTAAAACATAATCAACCCTAAAATGAATAGTGAGACTGGCTAATAATGTAACCTCTTATACAAGAGCATGAACGACCACATTGATTTATCATCTGAAACACTAAACCCACAAGTTTGTGAAGGAAGTTGTAGCAACACATACAAACTGCAATAATATGACCAAATTATGTGATGTTTGAGTGGAAAGCATCATTTATTGAATCAATCTCAAAATCAATATTATCAAATTGCACTCATCCTCAACAATAATAGGACCAAATTGATTTTTGACACATAAAAAAAGTATATTTTATGGATTTAATTTATATACACGGATAATGTAAAACTATTTTGCACATGCTTTCAATCAAATCATATAATGTAAACATTTTAAAACTTATTTATAAAATGTACATATTTTAATGTAATTGAATTGAATTTATGTATAAATATTTTTTTATACTTTCAAATAAATTAATCTTTTTATTTTATTTGAGTCAAGTTTAAGTTGCTTAGCCCCTGTACAAACACGGGCTTCATGACCTTCAACTTCATCCATATTCCTGCTGTCTCCAATGAGCTATAAGATATTTTCTTATATAAATTTCAATTATTCTTCTATACCATCATTTTCTCTTTGTTTCCAAGAATTGAACCACCAACCGAATAAAGTTATTTGTAATAAAGAAACTGGTCCTAACATATAATTATAAACTCTACTCAAACTTTAGATACCACCTAAATTCTAGTCTATATCATTAACAAATGTTAATACTACTCTCAAAATTTTGAAGACACCATACATGAACAAACAATCCAACATGGCATTGTTATGATCAAACATCTAACACAAACAAAGGTCATAAAATACTTACCCATTACCCTATGCTTGGTACCACATAATATTTGCTTCATTTATTATTACACAACCATAGAAGAAATTTCTTTATTATCATATCCAACACAAGTGCAATAGGCTTTTATTATCCATGAAAATGACACCCCTTAAAATCATTATTTCATCCAGCCTAAAAGCTTCACAATTACCTCATATATACAGAACCCTTTTTCATGCAATAATCAATTATTATTTTAGGAACAAGATTTTTTTTTCCAATACCATATGATCCCTTTTATTAATTTTATTTTTGTAGCAATTTTTTTTCACTTTTCACAATCTGTTTTAACTGAACCCCAAAACAAAGACAAATGCCAAAAAAGTACTCTTCTCACGTGATGATTTACCGTAGCAAGCAAATGTTGACTTTATTTTATAACACAATAATTCGACCAAAATAGAAAAAAATAATAAAAAAAACCACCTTGCACGCACTATGTAGAATATATATCTATATATATAAGTATATATATAACACACACAGTCACAGACCAAAGTTAAGATTCGTAAGATACAATACATTGATTCTTTCGGTTGTTTTTTTTTTTTTGGCTCTCTGCCAAAAAACAACAACTGCATTCAAAAGGGTGTTTCTTTCAAAGTTCAATCTTCTTCTCAATCACACATCACAAAAAAACAAAGCGTTCATAAATGACACATTTTTCACTTTATTCATAGAAAATAAACATAATAAAACATACCCTTTTGCTTGTTTTGTTGTTTTTAAAGATTTTTAGTGGTTACATTACAGTTATGGCCAACACAAAAAACAGAGAACCAAAGGTTTCCTCTGTTTTCCTCTGTTTCTCAATTTTCTATGTGGCAGTTTTGTTGAATTGTAACCATGTTTATGGTCAAACATCAACTGTTTTTGCTTGTGATGTTGCCAAGAATACAAATGTATCAAGTTATGGATTCTGTGACAAGTCATTGTCTGTGGAAGATAGGGTTTCAGACTTGGTGAAGAGATTAACATTGCAAGAGAAGATAGGGAACCTTGGAAACTCTGCTGTTGAAGTGAGTAGACTTGGGATACCAAAGTATGAATGGTGGTCTGAAGCACTTCATGGAGTCTCTAACATTGGTCCTGGCACACATTTTTCAAGTTTGGTTCCAGGTGCTACTAGTTTTCCTATGCCTATTCTTACAGCAGCTTCTTTCAATACTTCACTTTTTCAAGCCATTGGAAGTGTGAGTTTTCTTTTCTTCTTCTTTTTATTTATTTGTTTGGGAGCGATGCAATTAGTATTAATCAGACAACATGGTCCGAGAAAAAAAGTGATTATATCGTATTGAAAATCGATAATTTAATTCATTTTTTGTGGAACACATAAAGAAGTCTTTTTTTTTTTTTTTTATTTCTTTCTTGGTAGTAGCTTCTCAAAAACTGGGAAAAGGTGATGTTTTTCAACCTTTTATGGAATAAAGACATAAAAAGTTGTTAATTTTATTCATTGGAGTTGGTGGATTTTTTTTTTGTTTTTGAAATTTTCAGATATTGGTTAGATTTTGAATGTGAAATGTCATTTAAAAGAAGTAACCATCATGGCATGCCACGTTCAAGGGTTGGATCTCTAGTTTCAAAAATGGAGTTGAGAGGATATTAGTTGTTGTTGAATTTTGTAGGTTTGAGTATTAATAGTAGGTGGTTTAGCAATGAGGTTAAATGTATTAGTTAGTGATTAAAGGAAGTAGATGGTGGTAGTTACATGGTTGAATTTTGTTTATTTTTCATCATCCTTTCTTTAATGCTTATAGCATAATTTAGCATAAAAGCTAAAGCCTTTTAGGTACAAATGTTAAATTGAGCAATACAATAATAAATGAAACAAAGATATGGGTGAGTTCTCAGTTTGAACTTGCCAAATTAGTACTGTATCTTTTTCCAGCTTGCATATTGAAGCAAAAGTGAACAATTAATTGCTTTAACCAATGAAAAAGCCAAGTTCATTTATTTTGTAGCAGAAGTATATACTTTGTCATAATTATCAAGTACTAAAAGTTAAGGTTATAGACTAAATAAACTTACAAAAATAAAAGGGTTTAAAGTGGTGTTAAGGGCTAATTTATGGTAATTTCAGGTGGTTTCAAATGAAGCAAGAGCAATGTACAATGTAGGGTTGGCCGGTTTGACATATTGGTCACCAAACATTAACATATTCAGAGATCCAAGATGGGGAAGGGGACAAGAAACACCAGGTGAAGACCCTTTGTTAAGTAGCAAATATGCAGCAGGATATGTGAAAGGTTTGCAACAAACTGATGATGGAGACTCCGACAAGCTTAAGGTTGCTGCTTGTTGCAAACACTACACAGCTTATGATGTTGATAATTGGAAAGGTGTTCAGCGTTACACCTTCGATGCTGTGGTAAGTTAATGTGATTGTACTACTAGCAAGCCGACACTTCAGGTTGAAAACGTGCATGAGTGTCTGACACAAGTCAGTGTCCGACCCTTGCACGTTATCGACACGTGTGGTTACATTCAATCACTTTAGTAGTGATTGAATGGTTATGAATATAGAAAATCATTTTTTGTTTGTTCATTTTGTTAGGTGAGTCAGCAAGATTTGGATGACACGTTCCAACCTCCATTTAAGAGTTGTGTGATTGATGGAAATGTTGCTAGTGTCATGTGTTCATACAATAAAGTTAATGGAAAACCAACTTGTGCAGACCCTGACCTCCTTAAAGGAGTTATCAGAGGCAAATGGAAATTAAATGGGTAACTTAGAATTGTCTTAAATCTCACTTAGTTTGATTTCATTATTCATGTTGTTTTCACACTAAATAATATGAATATTATGTCGTGAATGTAGATATATAGTTTCTGATTGTGACTCAGTAGAAGTGCTTTTCAAAGATCAGCATTATACCAAGACTCCTGAAGAAGCTGCAGCCAAAACCATACTGTCAGGTAACAAAATATGAGAAAATTTGTACTTACATATTCCAATGAAAATTGCTGGATTTCCAATCATTTTGTGTTAGACTGTTGGTTAATTGAAAAATTATTGGTTTGCAATTTACACTTGTTGGATATAGTCGTAGTATTTAAACACGAACTATACTTCTATAAACCCGAAATTTAATTAATAGAAAGGTACTCCAGCCAGCCACTCTGCAATCTGAAATGTAGGCACAATTGGCCGAACTATGTGATCAAATATCCTGTGTTTGTGTTTTTTGTATCTTTTTACTTTCGGACTGGGCTGCTGTTCTAGTTGTTTACTTATCTTGGTTGTATGTAAATTTTGATTTCGTGCAGGTTTAGATTTGGACTGTGGAAGTTATCTTGGCCAATATACAGGAGGGGCAGTAAAGCAAGGGCTTGTGGATGAAGCATCCATTAACAATGCTGTATCGAACAATTTCGCAACATTGATGCGTCTTGGTTTCTTTGATGGTGATCCAAGCAAGCAACCTTATGGAAACCTTGGTCCAAAGGATGTCTGCACTCCAGAGAATCAAGAGTTAGCTCGTGAAGCTGCAAGGCAAGGGATTGTGTTGCTTAAAAATAGTCCAGGATCATTGCCTCTAAGTTCCAAAGCCATTAAATCATTGGCAGTTATAGGACCTAATGCTAACGCTACAAGGGTCATGATTGGAAACTATGAAGGTACCGATATTTCCTACCTCAGCAAATAAGTATATGACTTGGTCATATTATGGATATTATGGATATAATATGAAGTTTTGGTAAATGCATCCATTATATCTATGTAGAAACATAAAATATACTAACTGATCACAAATATATCTATTTGAATGCATCCATTGTCTCAGTGTCCAACACAGACACGCTATTGACATATGCGGTTACATTCGATCAGCTTAATTTTTTTTTAAATACTGTCTATGTGTCTTGTCGGTATCAGTATTGTATCTGTGTCCGTGTATGTGTCATTGCTTCATAGCATTTGACAAGTTACTGAAATTTTGCAGGCATCCCTTGCAAGTATACATCTCCCTTGCAAGGCCTAACAGCATTTGTTCCTACGAGTTACGCTCCTGGCTGTCCTGATGTGCAATGTGCCAATGCTCAGATAGACGATGCCGCGAAGATTGCAGCCTCTGCAGATGCTACCATTATTGTTGTAGGTGCAAATCTAGCTATAGAGGCAGAAAGTCTTGACAGAGTTAACATTCTACTTCCAGGACAGCAGCAACAACTAGTAAATGAAGTTGCAAATGTATCCAAGGGTCCTGTGATTCTTGTCATAATGTCTGGTGGAGGCATGGATGTTTCCTTTGCCAAAACTAATGATAAAATCACAAGCATTTTGTGGGTTGGCTACCCCGGCGAAGCTGGTGGAGCTGCCATAGCTGATGTCATTTTCGGCTCCTATAATCCAAGTAAGTTGTTCACAGTTTTCCAAAAAGTTATAAATCGTTGTTGTGGTTATACCGTGATCCCTAATATTAGAAATCACAGCAAATGCTGCTGATACAACTTGATCTCACTCCCCAGGTTGTGGCCCGCGGACATTATTTAAAATCAAAGCGATATACAACATTGACATTTGTCGATGATTTTGTGATGCAGGTGGAAGGCTACCAATGACATGGTATCCACAATCCTATGTAGAAAAGATACCAATGACAAACATGAACATGAGGTCTGATCCTGCTACTGGTTACCCTGGTAGAACTTACAGATTTTATAAAGGAGAAACTGTTTTCTCATTTGGAGATGGAATGAGCTTTGGAACTGTCGAACACAAAATAGTAAAAGCGCCTCAGTTGGTATCTGTTCCTTTAGCCGAGGATCATGAATGTCGTTCCTTGGAATGCAAGTCACTTGATGTTGCTGATGAGCATTGTCAAAACTTGGCATTTGATATTCATCTCAGTGTTAAGAATATGGGGAAAATGAGTAGTAGCCATTCAGTGTTGTTATTCTTTACCCCTCCTAATGTGCACAATGCACCTCAGAAACACTTGTTGGGTTTTGAAAAGGTGCAATTGGCAGGAAAATCAGAAGGAATGGTTAGGTTCAAGGTAGATGTTTGCAATGATTTGAGTGTTGTTGATGAACTTGGTAACAGAAAAGTTCCATTGGGGGACCACATGCTTCATGTTGGAAACTTGAAGCATTCATTGAGTGTGAGGATTTGATTTAAGTCTTCAAATCCTCTCTACATTGGGTTAGTTTTTATTTCCATTTTTCTTATTTGGTTTCATGAAAAGAATTTTCATAGGAGACCAGAAATAAGTTTGAGGTAACTGTAACAAAATTCCATGATTTGTAACATTATATTGAAATCACAAATTTGAATTCAAAATCTATAGTTTCTACTATAACTTGTTCTTTATATGATTTGATCACATATAATAGTCCTTTCACTGAAGTTTTCAACGATTCAAGTTATTATTCATTTATAAAAACCATCTTTGACAATAGTTGTCTTCGAAGTTTTATTGCATGAAATAAATGATTGCTTAGAACAACCATAATGGAGAGTGTTTCTTCTATTTAGCACCAAAACTAAATAGAGGTGCAAGAGTTTTGAAGACTGAGATTCAGTGACGACTTTAGTGGTGGGAAAGTCATCATGACTTGGGCGTAATATATTTTATGGTTAATGGTGCTTTACCCCCTGTAATATAGATCATTTTTGGTTTATATTTTTTTTGATATACTCCCCTGTAAAATATATTTTTTTTGGAAAAAAAAATATTTTACAGAGGGTAAAACACCATTAACCCTATATTTTATCAAAGATGAAAGAGAAATTATAGATAAGATAAGAGAGATAAACATAAAGTCATGGTAACTTTTCTTACTCAAAGGTACGGATCCAAATTTGAGTTTTAAGTGCTCTCTATCTATACACTCATTTAATAAAATTATTTATTTTGACATTATAAGATTCTAAAATGGAGTATCTCTTTTCTCATATTTAATATTTGAGTAAATTACAATTCCCTCCCCTTAAAGATGTTTGAATTACACTCTCCTCCTCTCTTATGTTAAAATATACATTTCCCTCTCTTGAAAAGTAAAATTTATACTTCCCTCCCTTGTAATTCAAGCAACTTTGAGGGGAGGGGAGTGTAATTTACTCTTAATACTTCAATTTTATAAGCATGTCAAAAATATGTCTGTAAAAAAATATTTCAATTTTAACTTAATTTACGCTTCCTTCAAGAAAAAAAGAAAAAAAAAACTTACTTTATCTTTTTCTTTATGCCACTTTGTTTCATTTACGTACAAATTTTCAAGTTTCAACACGTGACTGAGATTATTATTAAAAAATAAAATAAAATCTGGGTTCTTCTTCTCACCGCCGCAAACGTCCTTCACCTTCGCACCAACAGGTTTGTGAATCAATTGATCCTTCTGCTTCCCGATTGCAACAATCAATTTATTTATTCTCGTTCATTAATTGTTTCTTTACTCATCTGTGATTTATTATTATTATTATTATTAATTCTTATTGTTAATCCCATTTAAACTTGGAATGAAGAATCGCATAATTAGAATCTATCATTTCTCATGTTACCAGTTCAATTTATAACTTCATTTTGTTACTTATAATAAAATCTTATATGTTGAATCAATATCAAAACACTCATATTCTAACTTTACTTTTAAATACAATTAATTTAATCTTCTTCATTCAACATTTAAGATTTTCATTTTTGTGACTGCTTGTAACAATTCTGTTGTTAGAGTACTTCGAGTAGTGTGGAGGACACGGTGATGACCAAAATATTGTAAGATCTGCTTACTAGATGTTAATTTCAAGAACTTGCCTACGAGTGATGGTGTGGGGAAAATGGGTTCCTCCATGTTTCTCTTTTTAATGGCTATTAAGAATTATAATTTAGTCACCCTATCAATAATAATCACACTTTCACTCATCAGATACAAGTGGGTTCCTTGAAATTGTTATCTAGTAAGCAAATCTTACAATCTTCTCGTGACCATGTTGTCCACATTACAATGCCCTGAATCCTTGGGCGAGTGTGTGCTTCTCTAAGAACCTGCTCCAAGTACTCAACCTTGAGGATTGGATTTTATGCGGTCACAAAAATGCAGATCTGAAATGTCCAGTGAAGAACAGATTACTCATGACTTTAGTTTTATTTTAAAGTTAAGTTATAATAGGAGTCATTAGATATTCATTCATGATCCATCATCACATTTTATTATAAATAACCAAATCAATTTTTAAAATAGTAGTTTGCCTAACATGTTTTATCAATCAAATTGCACATGTTATTCTTTTGGCGACACCTAATTATGTGATCCATATTGGAAAACCAGTGGTATCAACGGAATCTCTCACATAAGGCAATTAGGAAGACTTTTAGGCTTTGTTTGCGAGTTTGGAGGGGAAGGAAAGGAAAGGCTTTGAGGGGTGCAAAATATGAAGAAAAATAGAGAAATCTTACAAATTTTTTAAAAGAGTAGTTTTTTAGAGAATGGTAAATTAATGCATATGATTACTTTATTTTTAATTTTAAAAATATTATAACAACATAAATTAAATTTGAAGAATTCTTATTAACCCCCCAAAACCCTCCTCCAATACAATTTTTTAGTTCCTCCAAATGAGGAGGGTTTTGTATTATGAAGAAAAGTTAACCCCCCAAAGCCCTCCTCTCCCATTTTCTTCTATTTCTTCCACTTGCTCATTCCTTTTTTCCTAAGCCTTCCCCTCCAAACTCGCAAACAAAGCCTTAGGAAAATGGGACTCTAGTCCTATTCCAACTTTAAATAAACTAACAGGCTGTAAAGTTGAATGAAGTTTGTGAACGTCAATGAAATAGGCTGTACTGTCAATACTCTTTGTTAGTTGACTTAGTTTATGTTGTATGAAGTTTGTGACCTTACTGTGTTTTTTGTTCTTCCTATTCATATCAAATTTTTCATTGATCCTGTTGTGTTATTTGAAGTGGTGATATTGGTCCACTTGATCCACCAGGCACCCATAGTTGATTGTATGATCCACATGAGATTTGATGTTTTAATATATATTAGGAAGACTTATCTTTGTTATGGATTTTAATGTATTTGTCATGGATATTTTTGTTTATTTGTTATGGATTTTATTTTATAAGTTATCACAGTGCATCAGTTATCATGAAGTTTAGCATTATATTCATCGAATAGGGGTCTCGCCAGTTCAACTTTCGCTCCCATTTTTAAAACATTTGACTATAGGTTTCAGACAGTAGTTTGCAGGGTAATTTTAACTTGTGTTTAGTTGTTTATTTATTCGCAATTCTGATCGGTAAACATCTTATTCACATCTCAGCTTTAAGCATGGATCCAGAAGCTGCCAGAAGTGCACGAGAATCTTTGGACCTGGCATTTCACATGTCCAATATACTCGACACGGGTTTAGACCGTCATGCACTTTCTATTCTCATTGCCCTCTGTGATCTTGGGGTCAATCCTGAAGCACTTGCTGCTATTGTCAAGGAACTTAGAAAGGAGAGGCTCCCACTGTCATCATTGCATCCTACACCTCCTTCTTAACCGTGAATGTATTAGTTAGATATGGATTTGTTACTCCTCTTTCTAATATTGTTGTGGAAGGTAATTTTTATGTTTACATTTGAATTGTTGTATGCATACTGAGAGGTTGGTTTATCGAGAAATGCTCATTACAATTTTGGAGCATTATAGATAAACAGAACAATGGAAGAGTAGTTTAGGTGTATAGTATTTCTTCCTTAGAAGTATGGGTTCTGTTTGGTTCATTTCGTTAATTTTTCCATTTAATAGAAATGCTTACAAAAGCTATTGTCTAACTTCATTGTAAGATTGGTTTATCTTGGAAACAATATGTATTTTAACAAAGTTTCCTAGTAATAGGGTACTTGCCTTATGTACTTTTTTATTACATCTATGAAACAAGGAAGGCTTTCCTTTCTTATTTTGTGTGACTTACATACAGGTCATATATTTTATTCATCTGTCGCATTCAAAGGTGTTTTGTTTATTTCCTAAATTTTCTACGATTTTTGGAAGCTACAATTTTAAAAGATGGGCAGATTGTTTTCTATTTCATAACTTCTTTTTCCTTCATTTGACCTCTTTATTTGTAAGTTTAAATCAGGCTTGGAGAGCATCCTAGCTTTATGAGACTTGCCTATTATTCTTATGTTTAGGTTCGATGACCTTTGATTTTAACTTTTAGTTTATTTATTAAATGTTCTGTTTATTAACTTTCTCGTCACATTTGTCACCTCTATACCAGCAGTTGCATAGATTGATACCTTCAGTTGTCCTTCAAAAATGATTTGGTTGATAACAACTAGAATGTTGAGGTATGGGATGGAAATTTGGTGTTGTCATTTGTCAAAGTGTCTTGCATAGAGCTGCTCTTGAATTTCTTAGTTGCACTTCAGGTGAATATATTTGACAACTGGTTTCTAATTTTGTTTGCTTTCTTGACTGTTGTAATATACAGAGCATCTCTTGTCATCTAACTAAAGTAAATTTCCTGAGACACAGTCATGCAAGATTCCTTCCTTAGTAGTATTTTTTTGACAAACATGAATCCAAGAATTATATACAAAATAGCATAGTTAAGAGATTATAATTTTTTTCAGCCCAGACCAACACATTTTCAATTGGTTTATGATCTGGTTATTTTGTTCAAACATGCATACCATTTATGATCTTTATTTATGGAAAACTTTCATGCCACATATTTGAATTCTAGTCTACTTCTGCTATGTTTGAGATATGCAATTGCAAAAGTTTATACTTGATCATCAAATACAATCCTCTCAGGCCATTTCACCAACATAGAAATTAGGAGAAGAATGACTAGAGATACATTTTTTTGTAAACCACAGTGCCGTATATAGAGATGGTCAACCAACATTTTTGTTACAAAATTGAAAAGGGGGAACCTAATAAACCTTTATTGTAAAACAAAAATCACAATAACAAAGGGAAACACATGATATGAACTCAGTCTACCTAGTTGTTGGAATTGGAAGGATTCCTATACTTGTAAAGAGCAGCAATGAGATCATCAATATATTGATTATGAATATCTTTTGAACTGAAAACTTTCCCCAACTCTTTAGCATTGTTCCTGAAACTACTTCCTTCCTCATCCACAATTGCCAACCTCAATGAGTGAGCCACAGAGTCCCTAGTAAAAGACCCATCTTCCTCACTCCTTGGTACCTCAACAGCCACTCCCTTTTCCACCAATGCCCTTGAAAACAAACATTGGTCAAGCAAATAAGGCAGTGTCACAAGAACATGGCCGAAATGAACCTTCTCAATAACAGAACCAGAACCACAGTGACTCATACATCCACCAATTGCTCCATGAGCTAAGATTTTAAGCTGAGGTGCCCATGTCTTCCAAACAATTCCGCGTTCTTTCGTTCTTTCCTCAAATCCTTCAGGTAATTCAAGTGTACCCTCTTTCAGATTCTTCAAAGCCCAAAAGAAAGACAACCCAGAAAGCTCAATTCCATGAGCCAACTCAGTTAAATCATTCTGACTCAACTTCAACTCACTCCCAAATCCAATGTAAACAACAGAAGATGATTCTCTTGAATCCAACCACCCTTTGATTTTCACCCAATCAGGATTGTTCTCTTCCTCTTCATCGTCTCTTATCTGCATAGATGGTGGAAGCAACCCAACAGGAACGACAGGAACCTTGTACTGTTCAGAGATATAATCCAACCATTCACCTTCAAGTTCTCTTGAGGTTCTGAGAAGAAAAAGATCACAACTCGAATAAGCTTTGTTGAGATCAAAACCAGCTATTCCACCTGATTCATTTCTAAGAGCTGTAAAAGCTCGAATAATCTCATAAGGTTTGAGATGAATGGTTGTTTGAAAAGGAACCCATTTTGGTGGGCCACACATGTCTTCAAGTTTGAAATTTGTTTTGACTTGATCCTTTGGTGGATCAAAGAAACATTTGTTCCAAGCTGGTGTTATGTTGTAATGAGCAGCAGCTATGTTGAGGCTTTTAGCTATTGGTGCCAACCAACCACTTGCAAAATCATAGAAAACCCAATCAGGTTTTGATGTTTTGAGAATCTCAGTAACATCATCTTGAAGACCTTCATAGGCTTGCTTAAGGAAACGGTTCATGTTTGGTTGAATGTCCATAGTGTTTTCTGCGCCTGGTGGGAGTTGCTCTATGTGTGGTAAAGGCAATCTTACCAATTTAATGAATGGTTCAATGGTTTTGGGTGTTTTTGGCATTTGGTCAATGTTTTTAGGGGAGTTGATGAAGGTGACAGTGTGACCCTTTGAAGCTAGAATTTTGGCTACTTCAAAGTAAGGGTATATGTGTCCCATAGCCAGCCATGGGAGCATTACAATATGAAGAGGTTTGTTGCTATCTTCATTAGCAATTGAACCCATGGAGACTTGGATTTGTTTGGTATGTATGAGTAGAAAGAATATGTAAAAGTTGAAGATATGATTAGGAAGAGTATGCAAGAGTTGAAGATATAGTAGCAGTCGAAGTCTTAATTAATATAAAGTTATTTTTTTTAATTAATATAAAGTTATTTTTGTATAAACAATCACTGCCACGTGTGACACGCATTCAAATATATTATTACTTGTAAAAAACACATCCAATCCAACGTTATTTTATTTCCACGAGGAGGCTATGCTCTTCCACGAGAGCCATGCAATGATTATTTTAGTGTAAAATAGAAAGAAGATTGTGTTTTGGCCTTTTGGGATTGATTCTTTCACTGTTGGTGTTGGTTCTTCTCTCTTGTCACGTGGTGGTGCTTGGCTGTTTGCTGAGAAATTCTAACGTTGTTGAAGTCAATATTACGGTGACTATGTAAAATATGGATTCCTTGCGGTCATAAAAAACCATTCTAACATTGATGACCATTATATCAAGATCCAGCATTGCAGAAATTAAATATTAGATTTCAGTAGTTTTTTAAAAATAAAAAAAAAATTGTTAGAAATCTAATCTCGACCCAACGATCAATAATGTCGTGAATGCGGCCTTTGTTGACCGCAAGAAATTTACACCATCTTTTTTAAAATGAATGTCGTTTTAGTTAATTGCACACAAATTAAGTAATGGAATAAAATAATCATTAGCCATGACACTTTTACTAAACTGCACAAGAAAAAGACAAACTTAAAGTTGCATTGAAAATTGTTTAAGAGAAAAGTTGAAGTATTTATTGAGGGTAAAATTGGGAGAAAAAAATTAAAGTTGTATTGGAAATGCAAAGTGACATTCATTTTGAAACAATTTTTTTTTTGCTAAAGTGACACTCATTTTGAAACGGATGGAGTATATTCAACTATGTTTGGTTTGATTATTAGGGATAAATTTTATACTCCCTCCGTCCCTAATTATAAGACTCTTTTGCTAAAATTACGGGAATTAAGAAAGCGGATATTTGTATTAAAGTTGTTTGTAATCACTATTGTTTTTACAATTTTATCCTTAAGAGAGAGAGTTAGTTTATGTTTTCCATATGCTACTTATTGCTGATTGAAGAAAAAGATGTATAATAAATAGGGGCATGTATGTAAAGAAATAATTAATGTAGTTGGAAATAACAAAGGGGTCTTATAAAAAGGGACAAAAAAAATTCTCCAAAGGATCTTATAATTAGGGACGGAGGGAGTAATAGATTTTGATATATTTGATTACTCTTTTGAAGTAGCCGACCCCACTTAATGAAAAAAGACTTGATTGTTGATGTTGTTGTTGGTTACTCTTTTTGAAAAATTGATTTTGTATTTAGAATTGGAGAATTAATTTTAACTTGAAGCAAGAATCTAGATCTCTTGATTCTAAAATTGTTTTTTAGACACAAACTTATTCTTCAAGTATGTTTCAATTTTGAAGGTGTCAAAATTGATTTTTTTACTTATGTATAATTGTTTTGAAGGTGTTAAAATTGATTTTAACTTGACTCTGAAAAGAGTCATTCTAGTCATTGCTGCAATAAGAAGGGTTCTAACTCAGAGCATGCCAATAATTCATCCTTAACGTCCATTTTTTTAGAGGACTTAATATCGTCCACTTCTTGTCATTAAATTTATTTATTTAAGAAAATAAGGGATAATCCCCACAACAATTTTTTTAGGAAGCATGCACACGATCATGTGACTATAGTTTATATAGTCGAGTAACGATGAGGGCACTATTTTTTTTTTTTTTGAGAGAAATGAGGGCACTATTTTAGTTGGTCAAGATCATGGATGATAGGACATAGACTCTAGTATCTTGGTTTGTAAATTTTTTTTTTTAGCACAAAAAAAAAATCTCATAGCATATAGACTCTAGTATCTTGGTTTGTAACTATCACTTGTAAATTTTACCATCGACACACTCAATCAATCAAACAACTTATTTTATGTTTATATGCCTCTAACATTTTACTTATATTTTTCTTCGCATTTTAGTTCTTAAAATTATTTACCCCATTTAATACTCTTTGAAGTAGTTAAAGGACTCGTAGCATTGACGCAGTTCTTTTCTATTGACCTAATCGTTTGAAGAACTAATACTCTTTGAAGTAGTTAAAATCTCATAGCATAGAGACGAAATTCATTTATACCGGCTTAATCATTTTAAGAAAAAGTGAATCGTTAATAAGACTATTAACCGAATCATCGACTAAGTTTCACATTCAACAAGAATATTATATGAAGAAATTACTCCCTCCGTCACATTTATAACTAAAAAATAATATTTTAGATTCATTGAATAATTTATGTATCTGATCATATTTATAGACCAGATACATTGACTATTCATTCAATAAACCTAAGAAAATGTTTTTTGATTATAAATGTGATTGGAAGGAATACAAATTTGTATCACACTAAAATTTTAGATTTGATTCACCCCACCAATTTATGTATATTGAATTTCTAAAGGGCTGATGCTTACAAATTGGTCAAATGTAGAAATTAATGGCAATGACCTGAAAGAATTAAGGTGAGGCAAGTGAACAGATATGCCCTACACACAAACAAATAACAACCTTTTTGTCCTATCTCCACAAGTTGAATCAAAGGTTTTTATTTCAATTCAAATGAATGTTTACTTAATTACTTCTAAACATTCCTATGAATTGTGATTTTGAAGTGAAGAAATGAAGTTTTCAATGTATTGATTATGAAGCTCCTTGTTACTAAATTTCTTCCCTATCTCTTTAGCATTCTTCCTATAATCACTTCCCTCTTCATCAACCATGGTAAATCTCAATGCCTTAGCAACTGAATTCCTTGTAAATGATCCATCTTCTTCATTCCTCACTATCTCAATTCCAACTTTCTTCTCTTGCATTACTCTTGAATACAAAGCTTGATCCAATAAAAAAGGCAACATAACAAGAACATGTCCAAAATAAAGATTTTCTATCATTGAACCTGAACCACAATGAGTCAAACAACCACCAACTGAACCATGACCTAAGATCTTAGGTTGTGGGGCCCAACTTTTCCACACTATACCATGATCTTTTGTCCTATCCTCAAACCCATTTGGTAACTCAACAAAACCATTTTTCAAATCTCTCAAAACCCAAAAGAAAGGTAATTTAGAATTCTCAATCCCAAGAGCTAATTCATTGAGATTTTCTTGGCTCAATTTCACCTCACTCCCAAATGCAATATAAACAACAGATGAACTCTTTTGTGTGTCTAACCATGCTTTGATTTGAATCCAATCAGGACTATCTTCTACCTCATCAGAAGAATCTCTTCTTGGTGGAAGCAATCCAACAGGAATCACAGGCTTGTTGTAAAACTCACCAAGAAAATCTAACCATTCTCCTTCAAGATCTCTTGAGCTTCTAATAACAAACATGTCACAATCTGAATTTGCTCTGTTTAGATCAAAAACAGGGGAAGCCCCTGTTTCATTAACTTTGATATCTTCAAGCAATTTTCTTACCTCATAAGGCCTTAAACCAATCTTTGTAGGAAAAGAAATCCATTTAGGTGGACCATAGTAATCTTCTGCATTTGTTCTAATAGCTGCAGAATCATCACCAAGTTGTTTTTTTGGTGTATCAAAGAAACATATGCTCCATGCAGGACAAGGACTGAAATAACAACATGATATGTTCAAATTCAAACCTTTTGCTAACTGTGGTAACCAACTAGCTGCAAAATCATAGAAAACCCAATCAGGATTTGAAGTTTTGAGTATCTCAGCTACAGATTCTTGAAGAGAATCATAGGCTAGTTTAAGGTAATAGAGTTTGTTGGAGGGAATGTCCATGGTTGAATCTGCATTTGTTGGAAGATGGTTTTTGTCAATGTAAGATGATAAGGGAAGTTTGATGAGATTAAAAAATGGTGAAAGGGTTTGTGAGAGTTTAGGAAGACGATCTATGATTGAAGGAGTAGATATGAGTGTGACAAAGTGACCATTTTGTGAAAGAATCTTGGAAACCTCAAAACATGGGTACATGTGTCCCATGGCTATCCATGGAAACATGACAACATGAAGAGGTTTGTTTTTCTTGTTATCCATGAATGAATGAATGTTGTTGCTGCAATACATGAAAAAGATGGCATATTCTTTTTTTGAAGGATGATGGCATATTATTATAGGGAAGAAATAGAAATGGATGGTAGTGGCATGCGAAACGCGCATCTACTAATTTATTCCGCTAAATTGTGCACGAGTAAGTCAAGGAGACACACATTTGTTTGTTTATTTAGGGGTTAGGCAAGTCTGCGGTCTGAATCGGATATCATCTACACGCACCAATAATAATAATAATTGGGTAGAACCGAGATGAGTGTCAAAACTCTTCATCAAAATTTATGCAAGAATATAAATGAAAGACAAAATAATAAATAATAATAAATGTTAGCTTGGTTATATTTATTTTTCATAAACGAAATGAAAATTATTAGACACACATATAAGTAAAGAAATCAGGATTCAAACCATGAGGTTTGACCTAAAAAATTCAACATTCTTAACGGTTGAATTATGACTTGTGAACAATGTACTTGTTTAACTTCGGGCTAATTATGTTGTAGGTAGGGACCATTTACAATTTGTTTAAAAGTTTAGAGAGCCAATTAAGAATTTTTTTTTTTTTTTGAGGGAGCCAATTAAGAATTTTTTAATTTTAAAGTTTAGCAAATTTTTTGTTGTCGTTTTCAAAGTGCCTTGTTTTGATTTATATTATTTATTTATATCTGTTCTTGAATTTCTTATTTGCACTTCAGTTGAATATTAAGAGCATCTTTTGCCATCTAACTAAGAGGTAAATTTTCTTCCTTAGTAATATTTTTTTTTTTACATTCATGAATCCAAGAATTAAATACAAAATAGCATAGGTAGAGATTAGAATTTCTTCTACCCACCAACACATTTTCGGAAAACATTTGGGTGACATTGGGGTGTCAATGTCATCTGACGACATTGGCCAACCACAATGTCACAAGTGTACAAAATGACAAAAAAAAAAAATTGGTTTATGATCTGGTTATTTTGTTCAAACATGCATACCATTTATGATCTTTATTTATGTAAAACTTTCATACCACATAATTGAATTCTAGTCTACTTCTGCTGCCAAGTTTGTGATATGCAAATGCAGAAGTTGATACTTGATAATCAACTACAGTCCTTTGAAGCAATTTTCACCAATATGAAATTAAGAGAATGATTAGTCTAGAGATACAATTTTTTGTAAAAAAAAGTGCCATATCACAAATCAGATATAGAAGGATGGCCAATTAACATTTTTGTTACAAAACTGAGAAGAAGGAAACTAAAATAAAACCTTTTATTGCAAAACAAAAATCACAATAAATATATTGATTATGAGAAGAAGGGAAACACATGATACAAAATTACTAGTCTACTTAGTTGTTGGAATTGGAAGGAACCCTATACTTGTAAAGAGCAGCAATAAAGTCATCAATATATTGATTGTGAATATCTTTTGAACTGAAAACCTTCCCCAACTCTTTAGCATTGTTCCTGAAACTACTTCCTTCCTCATCCACAATTGCCAACCTCAATGAGTGAGCCACAGAGTCCCTAGTAAAAGACCCATCTTCCTCACTCCTTGGTACTTCAACAGCCACTTCCTTTTCCACCAATGCCCTTGAAAACAAACACTGGTCAAGCAAATAAGGCAGTGTCACAAGAACATGGCCAAAATGAACCTTTTCAATAACAGAACCAGAACCACAATGACTCATACATCCACCAATTGCTCCATGAGCTAAGATCTTAAGCTGAGGTGCCCATGTCTTCCAAACAATTCCGCGTTCTTTCGTCCTTTCCTCGAATCCTTCAGGTAATTCAAGTGTACCCTCTTTCAGATTCTTCAAAGTCCAAAAGAAAGACAACCCAGAAAGCTCAATTCCATAAGCCAACTCAGTTAAATCTTCCTGACTCAACTTCAACTCACTCCCAAATCCAATGTAAACAACAGAAGATGATTCTCTTGAATCCAACCACCCTTTGATTTTCACCCAATCAGGATTGTTCTCTTCCTCTTCATCATCTCTTATCTGCATAGAAGGTGGAATCAACCCAACAGGAACAACAGGAACATTGTACTGTTCAGAGATATAATCCAACCATTCACCTTCAAGCTCTCTCGAGGTTCTGAGAAGTAAAAGATCACAACTTGAATAAGCATTGTTGAGACCAGAATCAGGCATGTTACCTGATTCATCTCTAAGAGCTGTGAAAGCTCTAATAAGCTCATAAGGTTTGAGATGAATAGTTGTTTGAAAAGGAAGCCATTTATGTGGGCCACATATGTCTTGAATTTCGAAATTTGTTTTGATTTGATCCTTAGGTCGATCAAAAAAACATATGTTCCAAGCTGGTGTTATGCTGTAATGAACAGAAGCTATGTTTAGGCTTTTAGCTATTGGTGCTAACCAAACAGTACCATAATCATAGAAAACCCAATCAGGTTTTGATGTTTTGAGAATCTCAGTAACATCATCTTGAAGACCTTGATAGGCTAGTTCAAGGTATTTGTTCATGTTTATTGGAATGTCCATAGTGTTTTCTGCACCTGGTGGGAGTTGCTCTATGTGTGGTAAAGGCAATCTTACCAATTTGATGAATGGTTCAATGGTTTTGGGTGTTTTTGGCATTTGGTCAATGTTTTTAGGGGAGTTGATGAAGGTGACAGTGTGACCCTTTGAAGCTAGAATTTTGGCTACTTCAAAGTAAGGGTATATATGTCCCATAGCTAGCCATGGGAGCATTACAATATGAAGAGGTTTGTTACTATCTTCTTCATTAACAGTAGAACCCATCAAGACTTGGATTTGTAATTTGGAAGGTATGAATAGCAACTAGGATGAATATGCAAGAAATGAAGATGTGAATAGGAAGAGTGAGTATGCAAGAGTTGAAGATATAGTAACACTTTTTGCATGCATTCTGCGCAAACGCAAAGCAAACTTCCACGAGAACCTCGCATACCACACAAACGCTGGTTATAGATTAACTTATTAAACTAATGGAAGAATAAATAAACATAAGTTAATCTATAGGAACTTCTACGGTACACCCGCAAATTAAGGTGTACCAGTACTCTCGCTTACATTTTTATAAATTAACTATAATTTTTTATGAAAGAAATAGGTGTTTGTTGACATATATATTTTAGAAAATATCATTTTATAAGAAAAAATATCATTTCATTTTTTAGAAAAATCATACTAATTTTTTTTTTCATTTTATTGTAAAAAATAATCAAAATTCTTTATTATGAGTAATAGGAATTCAGAAAAATCAAATTTTACTGTGTTGACGTTTTTGGTAAATAAGATTTAGTTATTATAATTATAGGTGATAGAAAATATTTTTTTCCTACAAAAAAATAACCCATTTAACTATATTTAAGGATTTGGTGTACCAATACACTCATATTATTGGGTGTACCATAGAATTTGCCTATAAATTAACTTTTGTAAGCATCTATTTGGAAACACGTCCTGTCATTTAATTTTGAGTCCAGAGGCAGTCTCAACTTGAAAATAGAGAAGCTCCAATTTGGAGAGTTTGGAAAAACGCTCGTTTGGTGGGTATTCACCGTGAAAACAAACACACATTAAGATGAATAAATATAATGTTTATGGTTTGAACCCCGACAATATAAATAATGTTCAAGTTCGAACATCCATATATGTATATATTATACAATTTCGCTATCAACTTTTCTTTTTAAAACATTTAAATATTAAGATTTAATTGTATGTTTGGTCTCTCATGTTTATTTTAGGTTTTAAGTTGGTCTCTTATGTTTTAAAAGTTTCAAGTTGGTCCAAAATGTTACTCATCTTAGAATAAGTTAGTCTCTTCACTACTCGACCGTTAGAGATTCGGGTTGAGAATATTAGTGATGAAATTTAATTTATTTAGAAAATCAATTTTAAAACATTTTTTTTAATTTTTTTGTATTATTAAACTCAATATCATGTCGCTAAAGGGACTAACTTATTTCAACGTGAATAACATTTTAGACCAACTTAAAACTTTTAAAATGTAAGAGACCAACTTAAAATTTGTAAAATACAAGGGACCAATTTAAAACCTAAAATAAACATAAGGAATCAAACATGCAATTAAGCCAAATATTAATGGAAACATTTATTATATTAATTATTATTTTGTTGTAATCAACCAAATTTTAATTGAACATTTTCTTATTGATAAAAAAAATTGTGATTATTATTCCAACATAACTTTCAAATTTTATTATGAACTGCTATGTAAGTTAATATTTATTTTTAAGTAAAAAAATATATATATTTTATTAATTATTTAATGAAAGTAATAGTAATTATTTTAAGCGTAATGCTAAGTATAGCGAGAGGCATTTTCACGAAGAGTTGTGTTATTTGAACATCATTTTATATAACAACCTTTGCAACAACTAAAATTTTACAAAGAAAATGAGTGATTGGCACAAAAACCAAAGCAATAGAGAAATAAAGTAAAAATATAATGTGAGTATGAAAGAGAAAGTTTTCATAAAAGTTGTCAAAAATTGATTGTTCAAATATCATTTCTCTTTCACGAAACCTTCAGGATCGGTAACATAACACCACTACCCATGATTTCCGTAAAACATTCTTATTTTGATACTTTCAAGTAGTTTTTGCCACATAAGATTTTGATGATGTGGACACGCATATTGCATAGTTTTTTTTTTTTTCAAGGCAGAGCAAAGTATTTTTTTTTTTTTAAAGAAGAGCAAAGTATTTTAGAAATAGGTTAATTAGTACTATTTGTTTGGTTTTATAGTTTAGAAAATAATGTCATTAGTATATTAAAAAACTTAAAGAAGTCAAAGACACTAGAAAACATTATTTATCTACGTTGATAAAAAATAATTGGCCAGTTGAACAGCTGATTTAGACGTTTCAAATGTCTCATCTATTGGAAATAACCTCAGATCAAAATTCAAACCGAATTTCCCACTTATTCAATTTAAAATGAAATTTTAATCATTAGGCTAATTTTAAAAAACAAATGTTAGTTTTTCAAAGGTTTTGGTCAAGGGAAAAAAACATAGTATTTTAAAGGTATCTATCTATATCATAAGATTTGATTTTGGAGTATCGAGATTACAGATAATCCTAGGTGTCTCTCCAAAGTTTCTGCTTTTTCCTATAATATGACCTATAAGTCAATTATTAGAGATAATACACGAATTTGTCAACTCATCAGAAAAAACAAAATACAATAATTTGTCAAAAAAAAAAAATAATAATACAAGAAGAAAAATAATTTGCCAAAACAAAACCAGTAAAGCATTCAAACAATGACCCTAGGTACAACATGAATAAGGAGAAATTCAATGTCTTTAAGGGATTACATGACTAAGTAAGTTATTACCACTGAGTTAGCAGCACCAATCTCGCATTAACGCGATTTGGAAATAAATCAAAATCATCTTCAGGAAGATTTTATTTGCAGCAATATCTAAATTGAACTTGTAAGCCTTAACTCTTGAAGAGCAGCACTTCACTTACCAATTTTTCCAAATTCAAAGAGGATGAACCATCAACATTGGTTGCTTCTTCTGCCATTTTCTTCCACTCAATTGCTTTTATCCTCATCTCCTTACCCTTTTCACCCTCTATTAACTCTACCACTAGCTTCTCCACTTCATCTCTTGTTACATTATCACTATCCATAGCCATTCCAAATTTCCATTCACTACAAATGTACTTGCAATTCAGAATTTGGTCATTGAAAATTGGACAGCAAATCAAAGGCACCCCATTACTTATACTTTCAATTGTTGAATTCCAACCACAGTGACTCAAAAACCCTCCCACTGCTTTGTGCTTTAGAACTTTCTCTTGTGGACACCAACCTACCATTAGTCCTCTATCTTTGGTTTCTTCCACAATTTCTTGTGGCACAAGCAATGTTTCACTTTCACCCTTAACTAAATCAGGCCTAATCACCCACAAGAACTTTTTCTTGCTATTTGCTAATCCCCATGCCAATTCAACTAGCTGGTTATACTTCATGACTATAACACTTCCAAAATTCACATAGAGAACAGAATTTTCTTCCTGTGAATCTAGCCATTTGAGACACTCACTCTCTTCTTTCCACAAATTGCATTGAATAGATTCAAATCCATTATTTTCTGAAATTTTATCAAGGAACAAATCAAGTGGGCCTAATGTGTAGAGTTTAGGAAACATTGTGGAGAGCTCATTCAATACATCATACTCCAGGGCATCAAAAGTTGGTAGAATAATAGCAGAAGCTTTTGAAGCTGCTTCTATTTGTTCTGTAACAAAGTCCAAAAGTGTATCATTTGGATCTGTTGTGTGATATATGCCTGGAAGGTTTCTTAAAGTAATGTTCTTCATGCCAGGGATCCAGTCTATGATGGTGTCTAAATGTCCATTTGTCAGATAACTCGCATCTGCAAATTAACATAAAAAAACGTACATTAGCATTTCTATGTGTCGAGAAATCTCACATTGAATGAAATAAGACCTAAATATATATTTACAAGTCGATTTTGTAAGAATAGAGTTAGGACCAACTCAAATTTTTAGAGGGTATAAAAACTAATCCAATATCCATTGGGCCACCCGCTATAGAGTCACTCAGGTCACGCTCCATATGTCTAGTCCTAGGCTGTAGGGGTGTTGAGAAGTCCTACATTGGATAAGCCCTAGCTTTGTAAGGATCGAGTTAGGCCCAACCCATATGTTAAGAATATGAATCAAATTATAACCATTTAGTTGAACACGAGTGGCTAATGAGCATTAGTTAAGGACAAACCGTTCAGGAGAATCCGAATTTGAATCCTTAGTGAAACATCATTGTATCTGAATTTACTTATCTCCTAGACAAACTCTAAATTAACAGGCTACTTTTCCGCTGAAAATCGAAGGGTTAGACAAAAAAATATAACCATATTAGAGTGAACATTGTAAAGGTGTGCACTGTGCAGTATATACCTTTAAGTGGTGTTAGGCCTCTTTCCGTGAGATTCTTGATTTGTTTGTAGCTCATGAAAACACAAGCACTATGAGCCCAAAAGAGAACATTAGGCAACCCAAATTGCCGAGAAGCTTGAATAGTGAAAGACATGACACCATCTGATATTATGCAAGTAACTGGAGGATCATTGAGTTTTGATACAAGTTTACAAAATGGTACCAAACAGTTTTTACTTGTAGAGTCACAAAGATCAGGAATGCTTTGAGTTGCATCCATGTTGTTTGTGGGAGGGAGACCATCTGGGATGGTTTCAAATTGGAAATCTTGCAAACAATTGACAACATTAGGACCTATGGATTTGAGTAAGCGTTTGTGGTTGAATTCAGTGTTGACAAATGTTATGTAGAAGCCTTTGTTGTGAAGTATTTTTGCCAGTTTGAGAAATGGATTTATGTGACCTTGTGTTGGAAATGGGATTAGAAGAGCATGTGGCTTCTTTGTTCCAGCTAGTAAATCCATCTTGCATGAATCAGTTTGATTTTAGTGTGAACTATTGTTGGATTGGAAACAAAGTGGATAATGGATAAATAAATACTAGTCTTATTTAGATTTGTATATCTTTCCAATACTACCGACATGTTACATGAATCAGTATCTCTTTCCATACACCTACATCAATTTATGTCCTTTAATTTGGTAGTCACTTAAATTTCCGGGACATCAACTCAGGTTTTGGTCCCATACACCTAAATTATCAACATTAATTGGTGTCTTTTAATGTCAGTCGATTAAATTTCCGGGACATCAACTTTGTCAAAAAACACTGACAAGTGTTGCTTAGATGATATATGTAAAACTGAGAAAGCATTTCTTTATATTTCATGTGCTAATTTAGTTCTAAGAGCTTAACATTTTATCAAATGATAAAGGAAGCTGGCAAATGAACATTGAATGATAAATTAACATTTAAGACTTCATAGTTTTTTTTTAATTATGTTTTTGCATATTTGGTAGCTAGTTTTCTTGTATGCTTTTCAAGCACCACAAGGATGCAATCCTTTCATGATATTGTCTATTTGTGAATTAGGTTCCTTCCCTTCTGGTATAAGATCATGATCAAGGGCATTCTAATTATAGTTATAAATAAAGACAAAACTACGTGTAAAATTGGGTGAAGAACTAACTGATCTTAAAAAACACAAGAGTCCAAGAAATGGGTTTGGCATGGATTGGTTAACTTATTTATCGACATCTAATTTATGTCAAATACATAACATCAATTATAATGATGTGTAAAAGCAAGTATAAGATATTGAGAATCAATCGTGAAATTATAGAGAACAATTGAAATTTCTTGTAAGACATTGTTAGTTACAATCAATCGTGAGCCTTGGTTATACAAAATAGGTTGATATTGATTTGTGCAGGACATAGTGTAGATCCAACCGTGGAGCTTCTCATGGGTGGTTCCTAGGGTTACAAATAGAAAGGTTAAGGGCCTGTTTGAAAGAGTTTTGGTTTTTAGTTTTTAAATTCTATTTTATAAATCAGTTTTAGGAAACTGTTCTGAAAAAGAAATCAACAAAAAAATTTGTTTGGTAATCTCAATTTTGAAAACTGTTTTGGAGAAGTCTGAAGGAAAAAACTTGTTTGGCAAATGAATTTTCGAAATATATTTTAAAAACATAAAAACTGAAAATTTGTTTGATATACAAAGATAAATTTTACTTTTTTTTAACTATTCTCTTTTAATCTCATTTCAAAATAAAAATTCTCTTTTCTTCTTAATATACCGTCCAAACAATAAACTTTTTTGTTATGTCAAAAGTTATGATTGAATAAATCACAATTTATGTTTATTTAATTAAATATAATTTAATTAAAAATTTGTTATTCACAAAATAATTAAATTAAATATAATTTAAGTTAAAGGGACATTTGATATTTAAGTTAAAGGGACATTAAATAAAGTTTGATCAATAATTATTCTAAACATGAATCAAATTCAGATTCTCTCGAACAATACATCATAATGTGCTCATTTTAGTTAAGAATTTAATTAGTAAGCACCGACAATGTAAAATATTTTTATACATACATTCAATCAAATCATTTTATGATATCACTAATTTTATAAGTTAGTTACTAAAATATTTCGTAAAATACCTATTTTTCATGTTGTGGTTGGATGCATGTATAAAAATATTTTACATAGAAATTAATTTCATATCACTATGAATTGAAAATAGTTGTTTCAAAAAGAATTAAAAACATAACAATTTATTTATTCTCTAAAAAAATAACAATTTATTTATTAAATAAAATAAAAGACACAATTTGCTCAAAAAAAGAAGGAACAATACCCCTTAGCCGCTTACACTAGAACGAGTAGTGCACACTACCAATAGAAATAGAGCAAGAAGTGTTGAGAGAGAAACAAAAGATTTTACCATTAATTACAAGTTTGCCATTAATGAAAAATGTGCATTTTCTGCGTGTTTTCTGTTTTTGGCAAGAGAAAAGCAAAATTGAAAAGCAAAACAATCTTTAGCTGTTTTAGTTTTTTAGTTTTAAAAACTGATAAATGGAAAACAATTTCCAAAAACACTTTTCTAAAACTTTATTATCAAACAGGTTTTTTATTTTCCAATTTTTAAAAACTGTTTTTGAAAAGTATATCAAACAAGCACTAAGTGTTTTTTGTCTTCACTCCGACAACTATATTCATCTTTGATGGTTGCCTCATTGAGAATCCATATACCAGAGCATGTGATCATACAAAGGAAGACTCAGTCTCACATCTCAGACAATTGCACTAACTGCAGTTATGACTTCAAACCAACTACCTGACAACAACCCTTCATAACTTTCACCACTAGGCCACTCCTATTTTTGCTGAACATTGTTACTTCCAAAATAGATATATGGTACTATAGCCTTTTTTTTTTTTTTTTTTATGGCAGTTCATGTTCATTATTTTTTTCCTTTCAGTTACCTCATAAAAGTTCTTTTTTCATTTTTTTTCCTTTTGATTACCACATAGCAATTCCTTTTCATTTTTATAGATTTAGTTGTTGCTTTTTGCAGTCATTTCATAGCATAATAATAAGGAAAATGCTAACGAATCCCTCGGAACATTCTTTAAGGGTCTGTAATCTTTTTTATGAAAATTTGTGTATTCATCATATTGGAATTTATAATATTTGATTATTTAAAGGAATAATTTCTAAATTTAGCATGTATTAGAGGCATTCTATTTTTGGGTGTGCTCACACTTAGCCATATTATTAAGTAGACTAACCATGTTATTAAGTTATTATTGAGTAAATAGGCACACTCAACATTGAACAATACAAGGTGTACATCGATCATGTAAACATGTTAGTAGGCTTTGCGGCTATCACTTTGTCTACTTTTATAGTATTTGATAGCTAGTTGTCTTCTGAACCTTGTAAATCTATGTTTTGTTCTGAATTCGAATTCAAAACTCGCACTAATGAAATAAAGATGTGTGGAGTAAAGGAAAATAGTAACCAATATTTAAGTAATCACAAGCAGCAGCAACAATAACTAGAGTTGTCAAAACGGGCCGGCCCGTTTAGCCCGAATAAATATAGGGCTTGGGCCTAAAATATTGAGCCCGAATTTTAATAGGGCTTTTTAGCCCGGCCCTTAAAAGTCCGGTACCCGTTAGGGCTAGCCCGAATGGGCCGCGGGTAGCCCGTTAGCCCGCATAACAAAAAAAAAATCTATAAATTATATATATTTTTCAAATAATTATTTACTTAATTGATTATCAAAGTAAAAAACAAAAGTGAAAATTCAATGAATTAACACAAATATAAATATAATATAAAATTATATTTATTCATTTCGTTATTTATAGTTTTAAAGATCGAATATATAAATATCTATAACCATAACATATCTAATTTATTTAAAATCATTTTCCTCGTCGTTTTAGTTTACGACGTTTGTACGAAAATATTTACAATTTACTTTTGGGCTAGACATTATTTAAACATATTAAAAATATTATTTATAAAAAAATTATAGCAGTGTTTTATATTACTTTTTTAAAATAAAAAAATATATATTATTTTTAATACGGGCCAGCCCGTGTAGGGCCGGGCTCGGGTAGTATATTTCAAGCCCGTTTTGTCAACCGGGCTTTTTGGCCCGGCCCGCTAAAGCCCGAAGCCCGCTAGGGCCGGCCCGTTTAGGGTCGGGCCGCCCGTTTTGACAGCTCTAACAATAACAACACCTAGATCTAATCTAGGAATCAAAGTGAAAAGCTCAAAACCACAATCATAAGATAAAGTGAGAAGAGAAACAAACACACCAAGAAATTGTTGACCCAGTTCGGTCCAATATGACCTACTCTGGGGGAGAGAGCACCTCTCCGATCCACTTAAGATGAAAGTGATACAAATGAGTTGCAAGAAATTAGCACATGAGCTCACAAAAACACAACCTAATTTCTACCCATTTTTCATGTCACCCCCACTCTCAATGAATCATAAAAGAAAACACTAAGGATCTGTTTGGTGCGCATGATAAGATAGAGACATGATATGATATTAAACTGGATAAAGACATGATATAATATAAACATGATAACACTTATCCTATCATGTGTTTAATGCACACATGATAAGGACCAGGATAATAATATTTTATCATATTTAATTATAAAATTACCCATATAATTAATAAAATTTTTAACATATTTTAATAGATTTTTGTATTATACATATTACAACAACATCACATAATAGAGGAAAAATTTGAAATTCATGGAGGGCCATAAAAAAACAAAATCAAAAGGAATCTGAAATGAAAAAAGAATAAAGAATAGAAATCTAAAAGAAAAAAAAAAAGAGGAGGAAAGTTCAAATGCATAAAAAAATTGAATTTAGAAATAAAAAAAAAAAGGAAGACAAATCCATAAAAAAAAAATGAATTTAAAAAATTGAACTTTCAAAATGATTATCAATAACATTCTGAAAGATAGAAGGAATAGAAATTGATTATGGTAAACAAAAAAATTATCGATAGAATGATTTAATTGATAAAGAAACAAAAAAAAAAAAAGGAATAGGAACTGAATGATTATCGATACAGTAATGATAATAAAAAGAATTAGATCATTTTGAAATCGGAAAAAAAAAAAGGAATAGAAACTGATAAAAAATAAATAGAAGTCCACAGCAAGAAGAAGAAAAAAAATGTATTCAATAAAAAATAAATTGAAATCGATAATTAAAATGGAGAAAATAGAAAAAAGAGGAAGAAGAAGATGATAGGAATGGATAAATGATTCATTTGAGATGATGAGAGGCGCAAGAAGAAGATTCATTTTTTAAACAGGTTAATTTTAACCCAATCTAAACTTAGATAGAAAATACAAAGGCGTGATAGGATAGGATAGGTAAAAGGAATGATTTATCCTATCTCATTGTTGCACCAAATAGAAGATTGAAATAATCATATCCTATCTCTCTATCATGCTCACCAAACGGACCCTAAAGAAAGTTCTTTTATCTTTCCAATGGTGAAATTCTCACTACCGAAGATGTTTACAATGTTTCCCAACCTCAAGAGAACCTCACTACAAAGACACTCAACCCTAAAATTACCTCATTTGTATTCATAGGTTTCTCTCTCAAAGCCACACCCAAAAACTTGAAGAACGAAACCTTAAATAGTATGCAAGATTACGCAGAATCGTACTACGATGGAGCAGGTAACAATACTGTAATATGCCTTATCGAAAAAATCATACTACAATCATCCTGCTACGATTTTTTCAATAGCAACTCAAACTTGATTCATCCAATCGTACTACGATTTTTTCAAAACTTAAACATTCAAACTTTGAGTCAATTTTCAATGTTCTGTTCCTTTGTTTGTATGGTTAGGGATGTGTGATGCAAGTATTCGCATGCTTTTCAAGCACCATATATTATTATGTTGTGACAAAAAAGAGATAAAGCATGATGGATGGATATATATTCCTTACTTGTGGAATTTTTAGGTTCCTTCCCTTCTCCTCTTCCTATATACTTGGACATGTGGACCAAAAATAAACAGAAATAAAATGTGTAGTTCCTAGTTTGTATGTGAAAACTACAAAATGAATGTGTGTTTGTTTGTTGAAGACTATTCGTTCCTTTGTATACACAACTGCTACAAATATTGAATTGAATTGAATGGCGAATAATAATAATAATAATAATTCTCCGGCGGCAAAGTAAAGTAAAGAAATGAGAATGAGAATTGGTATTGCTTAGGTGGAACCTACCTACGCACTATCTCTAGTATAGTAGTATCTGAATCAATCAATCAGAATCGCATCGTCAGAAGAGGGAGGAAGGATGGGTCACGAATACTCCAAACTGTCAGAATCAACAGGAGAAGGGAATAAAGGATCGCGTCGTGCTCGCCTCAAAAACCGTCTTCACCTTCATCGCCACCGTAAAACTCCTTCTACTAGCAGCAGTAACAAACTCCTCTCCGTCGACACCTTCACTGGAATCGCTCTCTTCGCCCTCCTCCGCGCGGAGATGCAATTCAAGGACAAATGGATTGCCTGCCTTTCTCTCGGCGAACAGACTTTCCGTACCAAATCATCTGATCAGACAGATAAACCAGTTTGGAATTCCGTCAGTTCTCTTTTCCTTTCTTTTTTATTTTTTTTTTAATCAAAATCAAAATACATTGATCAATTGATAGGTACTTGTCATTCTTTTGTGTGGCTGGTATTTTCTTCTGCAGGAAAAGAAACTTCTCTTGGAACAAAATGGGCCTCATATTGCAAGAGTTTCTGTTTATGAGGTGTGTTATAATATTTAACAACATTACCTTTTCATTCGTTATGCATGGAAGGAGTGGAAGTTCAGTAATAAATACTAACATGCCTTAGCATAAGTCTCATGTTTAACTTGGATATCCATCATACAAAATGACAACAATATAGAAGGCCGTGTTAGTCATAGCATTCAAGTAGGATAGTTGAAACCCATAAATGTTTCAAGTTTTAAGGGAAGTTTTACCACTTAACTGTAAGACATTCTATGTTGTGTGTACGGAACAAAATGCAGGGCAGTAAAATGTCAACGGGAAAATAAGATTATTGTTGCTGAGGTGAGAATGCTATGCTGGATGAGGTGTCATACATGACAAGATAGAATTAGGGAAAAAGAATCGGTAGTTCCTTTATAGAAACGGCGGTAGAATGTTACTCAGGTGGTTTGTACATATGCCGAGAAGTGCATAGAAGCACCTTTAATAAGGGTAGATCTGATGGAGGATAGGTTGTTAGTTAGAGATAAAGAAGATCAAGAGAAAACAATAAATAAAACGAATGAGAAAGATTTTTAGTCAAATGTTCTATCTTTAGATATGAATTATGACAGTTGATTTATATCGTTGTTTGGTAAATATAACTGACTACACCTAATGAAAAAATCTTTAGTTGTTGATTATTGTTTTACGTGAAAGAAAAAAAAACTGCATCTAGTATACAAACTAAAATTGTTGAACTGTTATAACTTTGGGTCCCTTGCCCTCAAACATTGTGTCTAAGTTTGATTTTTCTCTCTCATGTAGACCAACAAACTGTCCAGCAATACTCTTGTTGGATACTGTGAGATTGATCTGCTTGAATTTCTGTCCCAGGTAAGGAAACTTTGTTTTTTTTTCTTTTCAAGAAATCACAGATATTAGACTAGTTAAAGTATCAGCTTCTTCTTTGTCCTTTCAGCATTATTCATTTTACACACTTTCATTTTGAATGACACGGTGGTGCAGGATTCTGATTCTGACATTGAAACATTCAACCTTTTAGATCCATCAGTCCCTGGAAAAGTGGTTGGCAACATCTCCATTTCATGCTCTGTAGAGGTATATGATATACTAATACAATACAATTCTGTTTTTGTTAGGGTGTGGTAAATTTTTCTAACAATTATAAGTGAAAATGAACAGGATCCAATTGAAACAGAAAAAGGCTTTGTTAGACGCATTTTATCCATCATGGTAAGTTTGATCTTCCTCTACTTTCTGATAACCCATGCTTATCGTGAGATTTAAACCAAAGACTTATAAGCGAAGCACAAGAAATGATGATATATAGTAACTGCCTCATCTCTCTACATTAGGGTATTTGTGTTAAACCAAAATTGCACCATGGATTGATGCTGAGACTGTTCTGATACTGACACATTTGCAACATGTTACACAAATTGCTACCACTAGTAGATATTAATAGGTGATAATGTCAGTTTATTCATGCTGTCTCCTTTTCTCTATTGGAGGGTCTTCAAACTTGAAAGGATGTTTATATAAGTTGAATACATAGAAGAACATTTCTAATCTTTTATCTTATTCAGTGACATCCAATAATGCTTTATGCAGGACTACAATGGAGATGGGATGCTTTCATTTTCTGAATTTTCTGATCTGATTGATGCTTTTGGTAACCAATTAGCAACCAGAAAGGTTCAAACTATTTTACGCATTACACAGTGCTGTTAGTTTTTGTTTTGGCTTACTTTCTTGCTATATTATCACTAGTTTGCTTCTATACCTGGGTATGGATTTGGACTTCGATTCATATTTTTTGTATCTTCTAGTTTAAGATATTATGGCTTATATAAACTAATAAAATCTGAATGTTAAAATTTAGAATCTCAAATTTGGACAATGGAAATTAGCTTTTTTGGTCATATCAAAGTCCAAATCTTCACTACAGAAGGTCTGAGGCTTAAGGTTCAAATAATGCATCTTCGCTTTGTAAATCCTAAAATGAATTTACAATATAATATCTAGTTTTGTATAATACGAATTATACCGTTTCAGTAATATACAATTCTTTTTTTTAATAGAAAGAGGAGCTGTTCAAAGCAGCTGACAAGAACGGAGATGGTGTTGTGAGCATGGATGAATTGGCTTCCCTTCTTGCTTTACAACAAGAAAAGTAATGATGCATCTAGAATACAAAAGACTAAAAGCTTTGGTTTTGTATGCCTGTCGTCTTTTGCTAGCAGTGGAGATATATTTACTGCTTGTTATAAATTTTCCTGGTGATGTTTGTTTACATTTCTTTGATTCTTATGTGATTAGCTACCTTCTTGTGTAGCAGGGAACCACTGTTGAATTGCTGCCCTGTTTGTGGTGAGGTTCTTCAGATTTCTGACCAGTTGAACAGCATGATCCACTTAACTCTTTGTTTTGACGAAGGGACTGGAAACCAGGTGATGACTGGAGGATTCTTGACAGATAAGCAGGCTTCATATGGGTACATTATTTGCATGTTGCTACTAATTTAAGCCTCAAGAGACAGGAGAACATGATTTTTATTTTTTACCTAAGGGATTATTTAACAGTATTGTATTGACATGTATATGGACTGCAGCTATATATTTATGGTCTGTATATCACGAGATAATTGAAGTAACTTGTTTATTTTTCGGTATATGTAGCTGGCTCTTCAAAATGAGTGAATGGGCCCATTTCTCATCCTATGATGTTGGTATTCGATCTGGATCAAGTTCTTCCCATATTCTGGTATGCCATATTTCTTTCCATACCAATTTCTACTTTCTTTTATTTAAAAATCTGAAGACATAGATCATACATGGTTGTATGTTTCAAGTTTTATCAGGATGATCCGAACCAGAATCACATTCATCATATTTAGACGAAGGCTACAGAAAAAATATATAAACATTGGTTGTTCATACCTTTTTTATAGTCTCGTGAATTTGAATTGTATTGGTTCAACAACTTCATCAAAGTAGAGAACTAGAAATATCCTTAAGATAATTTGAAGAAACTAGAAACACAATACTAAATACTGGCATTTTTTATTCCATATTTGTTCCTTCTCACCCTTTCAGTATGTTATTGATTTACTTCATCTTATTTTGGCTTTAGGTATATGATCGGAAATCTCAAAGGCTTGTCGAAGAACAAATTGACAAAAAGATTGTTTTGTCAATGAGAGCTATTTATCAGTCAAAAATAGGTCTTGGTCTAATGGACATAGGTATGTGGGTTGTTTATTTCTTTCTTTCTTTTAATAGTTGAAAGAAATTGTAGGCTAAATGTATATTTGACAGGATTGATGATGTGTTGTCAGTAAAACTATTGCTATAAAAAAAAATCTTGTTGAAATATGCTGTGCAGATATTAGATCTCGCTGACATTTCTTTAACCCGATTTGGTGATTTTTTATTAGATTAATACTAATAAAGAAAATTATCAGTTTTAAAAATGATTTTTCATATTTTATCCTTCTGATACTTGGATCGCTCTTTACATGATACATGAGATTTGACGTCAATATGAGATTCAAATTGAACTCGAATAAACCTTTTCATTGGTGTTGAGTTAGTCATTTGCTTTACTTTGGCAAACCTCTTGGATGCAGGGGTAAAGGAGCTCCTGCAAAGCATTTCTGAAAAGCAGGGAGCAAAAATGGATTCACTTGAATCGGCTGCTGATATACCGAAATTCGTTGAATCTTATAAGGTATGACGATGTTTCTTTTAGTTCTTTGTGGATAGCATACTTTGATTTTGAAAAGTCGCGGAACAATGCAATTCTTGGTTATGTTATATAAGGTGCTCTTTATTTCAGTGTTGTGGTTTCTTTTGGAGTATTGCTTTTCATCTTGTGCATTTTAGCCATCTCGTCTAATAATATTTCTTTCTTTCTTTTTTAATAAAAAATACACATTCTGTGTGTGCATGCTTGATGGACATCCTGAGCAACTACTCTGTTTCACTTTCACAAATTAGCCATCTTTTCTTTTATGACTGTGTCTGTATTTTAAAACTGAAGGATAATGCTTTCATTCAACAATCAGCATATTCAAGTTAACATAAGCAAGTATCACTGTCCCTGCCACAAGACAAACATTTATTGCTGGCACACTGGAAGAACCACTTTGACCATAAGCATGATATCAAATGTTAAGAGTACAAGCATCTAATGGCATTGTACCCCCCACAATTGACAGTACAATAGGAAATGAGTATGACAATCATATACGGTGCAAAAGATATGTGTGCATACAACTATTTAAAAATGGAACTAGTTTTGTGTGTGTGTGTTGAAGCATTTTGAGGCACATTAGGATGTTATTTTTTTCTGCCATATTTATTTCCATTTTTCACCTAGTTCTTTATGTGCTGGACTTGTCTGCCCATAATTATATCCATCTTATAAAGTGAATATTGTCTTGTAGGGTCAAATCAGTTTGGCTGAGGTCAAGTATCCACTGGAACACTTTAAGGTGGGCTAAAACTGTAGATTAAATTTATTTGTAATTGATGCACAATTGCTTCTGAGCACACTTTTTTATCCTATTTAGTTATTTAAAGATGGTTCACTGGTTCCACTTGATCATGCTTAAAAAATAAAATTTAAAATAATGGTGTATCATATGCATATGGTCTTCAAAAAAAAAAAAAATGCATATGGTCTTATGACTTAATTTAGTAAATATTAATTCATGTCAAATATTTTCAAAAAATAATAACTTTTCTCCTGTGTTTTCATAAGCTAGGCAATGCTTATGTAACAACATATTTCATTTGGTTGCTGTCTATGCTTGAAAAATATTCTGATACCTTCATCTTGGTTACATACATTCTTCTTATCAGCGACTTTCATTCTGGCTACAGTATTTTTTTTAACAATTACAACATAGCATATTTTGTATGATCTACTTCAGTTGTTTTTTATTTCGCTTTTTAGCAATATTCGATGTGCTTTTGTGGGACCTTCAAATTCTCCTGCTTTTCACACTGATCTATACAAAGAACTAAAATAATTTGTTTTTCATGCTAGCTACATACATTTTGTTTGAACTTTGAACTAGAAGTTGGAACAAAAAGAAACAAGAACTGACCAATGATCATATTGAAAATCATTTAGACTTCATAACAGTAGTAACTATCTTGCAATATGACCTGTTTTGAATAATGTTCTGGGCAGACATTCAATGAATTTTTCATTAGAGAGTTGAAACCTGGTTCAAGACCAATTGCTTCTGCTGAGCATGACAACATTGCTGTATGTGGTGCTGATTGTCGTCTAATGGCATTTAAATCAGTTGATGAAAGTTCAAGATTTTGGATTAAGGTATTTCTTTTACATCTCTTGCATGTGGAAGGTTTCTTGTCTCAAGAATGCATTTTCTTTTTAATATTTAGATAGATGTTTGTCGCTTGAGAATATGCCCTTGACATATTTATCAATCAGAACTAGTAGTTGGCAAGTGTTTTCTGTTCAGTTTGAAGTTAAATAAATACGATAAAATTATGATTTTTCTCATTCAACTTGAACCTGCATGACTCGCCTGTAAATTAGGACAGAGGTGTGGGGTAGGGATTGGTTTTTGCTTATATGAGATTATAATCCAGTTTTATTTTTTTATTTTTTTTGCTAACATGAAACAATTTGATTGCTTAAACAGTATTTAATGATGAAAAGACCCAACTATTTGATGTGATGCGACTATTATATCCACCGCTTTTTCTTTATGATGTATTTTGTCATCTTATTTATCTGCTACAAGGAAAATCATATTATCATAGATATTGGGGTATCTCTATTTCTCTTTATTGTTAAACATTTTTATTCGCATGTGTATTCAAAATGAAATTCTTTTGGGATTGCTATTTGTTGCTTTCAGGGTCGAAAGTTTTCAGTTCAAGGCCTTCTGGGGAAAGAAATGTGTTCCAGTGCTTTTGTTGATGGAACACTTGTGATTTTCCGTCTGGCACCACAGGTGTTTGTTGTTTTCTTTCATTGGGACTTTAATTTTGTGTTCATTTGATTGCAAATTTTTATTGGAACGTTTATTTATTGCAGGATTATCACCGTTTCCATTTGCCAGTATCGGGAACTATTGAGCAATTTGTTAATATCCCTGGAAGCCTGTTTACTGTATGTGAAATAATAACTCTTGGAAAATGATATTTCATTTACATATAGAGTCTATTGTCTGTTATTGTGTATTAATTATCATTTGCAACTTTTTTTGATGTGTTCTATTTCTCTTAGGTCAATCCCATTGCTGTAAATAGCAAGTACTGTAATGTCTTCACAGAGAATACGCGAGTTGTTTCAATAATTTCAACTGTAGATTTTGGAAAGGTTTGTGATTGCAATCAATTTGTGTGTGATGCATGAGTTTATAATGTTATTCTGCTGAAGTTGTTCTGTATGAATTTATTGGAATATATGAATTTGGGGATAACACCTATAAAAACATCACTGGACCTTTCTGCAATTGCAAATCATGTTATGGTTTTAAGAATGCTACCATTTGCTGATTTTATGAAGTTAATGTTTTCTTCTTCCAATTTGTTATGTCACCACCATTAACTAGATTGTGAAAGGGAAAGTTTGCTCACAGTTACAACTATTTTATTACACTGTATAAGTTTGTAGATGGCTTTCTTTTTATGCATTTTATACTTGGTGTACTCCTATAGTGTAGTCCCATATTTTTGAACTTCTACCTGGTCTTGTTCTTATTTATTTATTTATTTATTTATTAATAGCATAAAATCTATCTCTGCATTTGTTAGAGGTCGAGATAATAACTCGTGCTTTTGCATCTCTTGCATTCTTGCTTTGATGGCTTGTACATTTGGGAAATGTTTTTACAAAACACCCTATAAGTTCCCTGGCTCCACTACAATTTCATCTTATTACTGCAGACGAATATGTTACTTGTATCTTAGAGAGTTACCAATGATTTGTGTTCAGGTGGCATTTGTTGCAATTGGAGCTACAATGGTTGGTAGCATTAATTTCACAAAGAAAAAGGGCGACTATGTGAAGAAGGGAGATGAGGTTTGGAATCCAGCCAGTTACAGTAAATTACTGTTTTTCCAATTTTCTTCATGTCCTTGTTTCTTATTGGCACTTGTTTGCTTTGATTGACAGTTTGGATATTTTGCTTTCGGTGGAAGCACTGTAATTTGTGTTTTTGAAAAGGTTGGTATTATAATCGGTTATACTGCCCATCTTTTATTTTTTCGGTTGATTATTTCATGTTTGAAATCTATTTAGTTGATATGGTTCTGAAATCTATTTTGGACTTTATCTATGGGGCGATAAAAATCCATTTCAATTTTTTTTTGACAAAATGTCAAGTCATAAAACTAACATATTTTACTTTTTAAACGTGTAAGATTATGTCTTCAAGTAAATAAGTTCAATTTATTGCCATTTTTTAAACTTTAACCTTGCAGAGCTTTTGGATTTGACATTGGTATTTTCGCATGCTAGTCTTTGGAATACATGTAAGCAATGACATTCGTTTTTTGGGTGTTATGCAGGGTTCAATTGCAATTGATGAAGACCTTCTATCAAATAGCACCAGATCACTAGAAACTTTGGTTACTATGGGGATGAGATTGGGTGTTTCCACGAGAAAATTGTCATGACAACTGATATAGGGTTGACTAACATAGAAATATGAATACTGTGTGATGTGTAGTTATATTTTTTCTTTTTAGCATTATAGTGTTGGATTGTTGGCTATTAATGGCAGATGTATCACCCAATTTGTAAAACTTTTCGAATCTCATTCAGGGTATCACTCTAGCTGCCTCAGTTAGATTTGTGACATTTATCCTCAGTTTGATCTGTAATGAAAAATCAGGAAAAATTGCGATTATCAGGAGTGTGTCTTTACCATTTTTAACAGCAAGGTAGGATAAAACCAACAAGAATGAACAAACCAAAATCAAACATGAGATTATCTTTTTACTCTATGACTTTGGATGTACTGCAAATGGCTTAGTTATTGTGGGACGGATGGAGTAAAAAAAATTGAAGGTGAAAAATAGTGTCATCAAATACTGCACCCAAAAGAGGAGACCACATCGTAAGAATATACTCCATAGCATGAACGCATCAATTATAAAATAAAGGGTCTTGTTAACGAGTATCTCCGGGGCACTCTTTAAGCATCCCAAATTTAATAATTATTCTTTAAAAAAATCAACTATTACAATTTCCAATGCATTCAATATACAATTTTTCATTAAAAACTTATCATTTAAAGTGCTTAAAGAGTGCTCCGGGGACAATCGTTAACATTTTCCTAAAATAAAGCTTGATCTCCATACATCATAGCCAAACATTATTTTTTTAAGAAAATAGATTGGAGAAGTTATAGTTATTTATCAATTTTTGAAAAGGTTTATTAACCTCTCGATTGAGGCTAAGGGGTTAAATTGCCTGGCAGTTCTAGTGTGTGGTTTAGATTCATGGTTTTCACAAACCGTCGTTTATGTGTTGAATTCAAGTCATCTTTATGAGAATCGTTCACAATAGGGTTTAATGTAAAGTCATTGTGATTTTGTTCCTGTTAAAAGTTCTCTCGGTTGAGAGAAGAGTGTGAGTGTTGTTTATAAACTACTTTTAATCTTGATTTCCAATCAATGTGAGACTTTTTTGTACATCGAAACAACAGTTCCTCAGTCGATGCTAGGGTCTGTCACCCCTCTTACGTAGTGTAGACCCTCGATTTCCATAGATAGCATCAATGTTTCGACTTCAAGCCACTTTTATGAAGTATTGTCTGCCTTTAGATAACTTCTCACCGTTTTGTCATTTATAAATGGATAGAGAATTGTGGATGTTGTTTATAAATCATCTTTAGCATTGATTCTTGAACGATGTGAAAAATAGTGACTATAAACATAAATACGTTGAAAGAGTGTCTTAGAAAGTATGTTATCAACAAACATCTTGTCTATACTTCATCTATGTGCTTATCTGAAATTAGTTGGTAAGTGGTGGGAAAGGTTAAGAACAAGTTAATAAGTAAATTAGTCATCAAAATCGCAAATATTCAAAGTACTTTTTTAAATTTTGTAAATTGAAAAATAAATCATTAAACACATCACTTTAAATGAATTATTATTTTCCTATAATTTGATTTGATGTGATAATGGGCCGGGTTTAACCCGTTTTCTTACAAACTTGAAAGCCCATTGATGAAACCCTAATTCCCAAAACCATAAAACACAAAGCATTGCTTCATCGTTCCATTTTCACTGCGCACAAAACTTCATCCTCTCAGATCCAATCTACGTGCCGTCACCATGGTAATCATCTCCACCGTCTCTGTTCCTATGTAGTCGTAAACGTATAAGCGCTAAACCCTTTTTTGTTGTTGAATTTGCAGGTGAACGTTCCAAAGACGAAGAAAACCTACTGCAAGAGCAAGGAATGCAAGAAGCATACACTTCACAAGGTTACCCAATACAAGAAGGGTAAAGATAGCATAGCTGCTCAAGGTAAGCGTCGTTACGATCGCAAACAGTCCGGTTATGGTGGTCAGACTAAGCCCGTCTTCCACAAGAAGGTAACTACCCACTTCACCCCTTTTATATATTTCATCATTTGATTTTTTAAATTTCATTTTTTTTAGTTGATTGTAAGAAAAAAGTACTTAGTTGAATATAATTATGATTATTGTTAGCTTTATGAAAATGATTAGGGAAGATTTAGAAGATTAATGGGAATATAATTATGAATCAAATATGGTTTATGGCGTAATTTGATTCATGTTGCCAAACCCACTTAGTGATATTATGTTTGGTTGTTGTTGTTGAACGCAAATGTGATTTTGAGCTGAATGTGAAATTGATTTTTTTTAATAGAAAGTAAATTCGATTTTTTAGCTGAACGCAAAAATTTCAAATTTGGTTTTTATTTATTGATTGATTTTGTATGTTTCATTTTTTGTTTAGTTTAATGTAAATTTGATTTTTTTTAGTTTAATGGAAATTTGATTTAATTTTTGTTTGTGTTTGATTTTATTGTATAGGCAAAAACCACCAAGAAAATTGTTCTGAGGTTGCAATGCCAAGGTTGCAAGCATGTTTCTCAACATGCAATCAAGGTTAGTTTGTTTATTTAGTTGAAAGAAAGAAACAACAGTTTCAGAAATTTTATTTTGTAGATGGATATGGTTGTTTTTGTATCTAATGCTAGTTATTTTTGTTGTGTTTCTGTTTTGCAGAGGTGCAAGCATTTTGAGATTGGTGGTGATAAGAAGGGCAAAGGAACTTCTCTCTTCTAGGTGGAGAATTAGGATATGTTGTTTTGATGTTTTATTTTCCATTGTTGTTGAAATGTTTTGGTTCTCTTATGGATTTCTGATAGATATATTTTGTTATTTGAAATATCTTTGTGATTGACAAGTGAAAGCTCTGTTGCTGTTATCAATTAGTACTTGTTTACATTCCTTAAATTCCTTTGATGATTTTAAAAATCTTTATCATTTTGGCTTGCATAAAATAATCCATTGTTATGATAAAATTAGATGTTATATCATTTCAGCTAGTTTGTGTTGGTGTTAATTCTAGAGTTACCGTCTCCACAATGTTTGGTAAAATGAAACTAGTGTGGAATTTAGGTTTAAGTTTCTGTGTTAATGTGGGGAAAGTTGGTGATTGAATTGGAAGAACATGAAATAGCTTAAGCTTTATGTTGAACACATGTTTGAAGGGAAATGGTTAATGTGTTTTTTTGGGGGAAATGATTGGGGTTGATGTATATAATAGTTTAACTGCTTAATATGTTGAATACATATGTTTGAAGAGGTGGTTTCTCTTGTTCTAAACTCTCTTTTACACCTCTCTTTTTAGTTGAGTTGTTTGGTTGAATTTAGCTTAAGCTATTATGTTTGTATGGAAATGGATTATGTCCAGTTTTTTCTCTCATTTAAATCGTCATTATATGAAACAAACTTTCAGGGCATTGTGACAAATAAAAGGTTTGACGCATGCAATCAGAATACTAAAATTATGATGAAAATACATGTTTTTTACTGCTTCTTGAGTAATTTATAAATCCATAAACTGGGTTTGCTATGGTTTAACTTTATTTTGATGTGATAAATTAAAACTTAATAAAATTAAGTGCACCATAGAAATGGCCAGTTTGTATTGGATGATTATGATTATTTTAATCATATCATAACGACTCATGGTTTGTTGCCTCTAGAAGGAACACATTTTGTAGTTTTCTATTACTCCTCTCATCAACCATTTAGCTTATTAATATATCGACTTTAATTATGAACTAAACAAGTAATATATCGACTTCAATTTTTATGAACAAAACATTTTTTTTAAAATTGAGTCAATCATTTTATAAAACAATGTTGAATATGTGGCTCCAGTGAAAGACTCATCCGTGCAATAAAAATACGTTGATAAAAGGTGGTTCTTCATTTTATGACGTTAGTTGTTTATCATATCGGTACAACCTATTAAAATGAAGGATAGAGCACAATTTTATTTAGAGTTGTTCAAAACCGAACAAATTCAATAGAAAAACTGCAAATCGAACCAACCTAAACTGAAATCGCAAAAAACCGCATTTGATTTGGATGTATTCGGATCACTTTTTTCCTCAACCACATGGTTTGGTTTGGTTTGCCGTTTTTATTTTATCAACTGAACCAAACCAAACCGCAACATAAGAAAAACACTAATTAAATCTATGTTACATAGACAAATACTCATAGAACTCAATGGAAACTTTTATAAATGACATACTTTTTTGCTTGTTAAGTTTTTTCTTTACTTTTTATTTCAAAAATATATTTATGTGCTACTTGAACTTTTAAAGAATAATAAAATCTTAGTCTTTTACATTTCTTACATAATAGAATTACTTTTTGTCCACGTTTTTTATTTGGTGGAAATGAAATTGTAATGTAGAATGAATTAAAAATATTGTCGAAAATATTGCTGAAAATATGTTGTGTTTTACCTTTTAACTCGATTTTAATGTTGGAAACAAAAAATTGTATTGTCTCGAAAAAAACCGCACCAACTGATCCAACCCAAACCACATTGGTTTGGTTTGGATTTTATTTTAAAAGTCAACCGAACCAAACCAATCTGCATGCTTTTTTACCTTGTGGTTCGGATGATTTTTCGTCTTAAAACCGAATCAAACCGCATCGCAAACACCCCTAATTTCATTATGTAGGTGCCCAATGACAATATTTGTTAGCTTTTGTAATGGCAGCAGAAACAATAAGCTCAAAAACAGAAAACAGAAATCAAAGAAGAAAAGAAATGGAAGAGAAAGGGACAATAACAATGTTTACTATGCTGCAAATTTGATACATACCATCCTTACATCCTTCTTACATACTTATAGTCAAATACTTACTAATGACTCAACCTATACTTTGCTGATGTCATATGACATAAACCTACTTAACTTGTGCAGATAACATTACTTGTGCAGTATAGTTTTACTAACAAAACAAGTTAAAATGATTACACACATAAGCAATAGAGTAACATAAACAATAAAGTATTCAGACAAGTTTTATAGGTCAATTAGTCAACAATATTGCTAATCAATGATGAATAATTTTTTACTAGTTTTCTGAAAGGGGCAAAGAAACTAAGAAAGAAAAACAAGTGTTTCTTAGGAGAGGGGATATCACATTAATCTTCAAAGTTCTAACAAGACTTGAGAACAAGCTTTTCTAATGAAGGTGGATAAAATTGCCTGCCTTGGAATGAAGAAAAAGAGTTCCAACTAATAAAAAATTATTCTAGTCAACGGTGGTAATTGCCATAGTTCTGTTGATAGCCTCCCATATAGGAGTTATTACTACCAGGTTGTTGCTTAAGTGCAGCATGTCCTTGTACGCGATCCCTTTCATATTGCTGCCAAATCAGCTGTTCTTCAACTAGTAACCTTTGCTTCTTCTCCATCTCTGACATTTGAACGTAAGACGGCGGTGCGATAGCCAATGAAGCTGCAAATGGATCTACATATCCTGAAGTAGAATTAACTCCAGTTCCTGATGTTGGTGGTGCTGGCAATGCTAGCATTGCTGGCCTTCCGGCTGAACCAAGTGCTACACTGCTAGCACTTCCACTGCCACCATATCCCACTCCTTGCATGGCTGCATTCATTTCTCCTTGTTTATACATACCATCCAACAATAATGTATCAAAGCCTCCACCTAATGCAGGCTGCTGGTTTCCTAAGTGGCTGGTTGATTGTACCAACGCTGTTTCCCAATCTGCACTCTCATCAAATGCATGCCATGGAAGTGCTTTTATTCCACCTTCACTTGTTGCTGGTGCAGCCCCATCAAATAAAGCTAAGGCTAGTTTGTCCCCATGTTCTTCAGTTGTCACTCTATCATCTCCTAAGTTCAACAAATCACCCTCGGTTTGCACAATTTTTTCTTCTTTCGTCTCTTCTTCTTTTGGCTCTTCCACCACTTCTTCGGCTGGTTCCTCTGGTGGTGGAAGGGCCTTGACTGCATTCATATCCTCTTCCGGTTCAGGTTCGGGTTCGGGTTCCTTGGCTTCTTCATCCGAATTGTTCTCTTCTTGAACATCAGCTTTATTGCTTTGTGCTAGCATGTTCTTATCTTTGATAAACTCTTCCATAACCTCTAACTTCTTTGGTGTGACCTTATCTATCTCAGGGTACTCAGAAGAGCGACAAATTCCAATATTCTTGGACCATCCATAGAAGAGGTCTAGCTCATCAAACTGTTTTCCAATACGACAGAAAATGTCATACACCTTGATACAGTCTGCGACATCCATGTCAGAAAAACGGTCGATTAAGATGCTCAATATTTCTGATATGTCGTAATATGATTGAAAACTCTCCTTCACAATTGGATAAAGAGCCACTATCACAATTCTATGGCTCTTTGCTGTTCCTGTTGCATTGAAACAGATAGCCATGAGAATGCTTTGTATACATGTGTAATGTAATGTGAATATATCATATGGTATGCATACTTAGATATATTTGATTGCAAAAAGGTGTTTGATAAGAAAAAACTAGATAAAATCTAATAATATATAAAGCAAATTGAATGGAAGGATAAGTATTTTGTTATGCAAAATGTATGGTCTAATGATCACAAACCTGTGGGGCGACAAGCTAAAAAGCGTTCAAGAAGCAATTGCAAATGCTGCATTTTGGAAAAAATTTGCTCTAACTTCATTTCACGCACTGGTGTGGATCTTACAACGATTTCTCTACCTTTGTCCCTTTCTTTTTCCCTTTCAGATTCTCTTTCTCTCTCCCTTTCCCTTTCCCTTTCCTCCTCGTCTTCGTCATAACCAAACATGCTACGCTTTCCACGCCGACTTTGCATCTTGTACTCAAGCCTCTCATCCAAATATAACGAATATGTGCGCACAAATGCAGAGAAGTCCCACGAACCAGATTGTGAGCTGTCACGAAAATCGGACATGTTGAGAAGGCGAGTCCCACGTCGAGTTGAGAAGAATATCTCTTGCTCATAAGCAGGGTCACCTTCTTCTAGAAGCCTTTGAATCAAAATAAGAGTTTTCAAAGCCACTGTCCAATTTTTAGTCTTGCTGAGACGCCTCGAGAGGGTATTAACACAAGCACTAATGAATGCGCGAGAGTAACATGTTAAACTCAGAATCTCCCGTATATATTTCTCTTCAGCCGGATATTCATCGTGCCTAGTCGCTTTCACAATAGCTACATCAAGGTCAGCAAGTGAGGTGCTGCTTCCCACCATTGCTAGTCCTATGCTTGTCTGATCCTTTACTGCCCCAAAGGCTTTTCTTAATGAGTTTGGAGGCATACTTTATTTTTGCTCCTATGCTTTTGCTTTTTTAATTTTTTTTGGAGCTTTCAATTTGGATTACTCTATGACCTGATCAAAGATGTTCAAAATTTAAATTAGTTTGTCATATCTCATAATTCTAGCACATTTTACTTTGAACTATATAAAATGAAATTCTTATATTTCATGATTTGTAACATGAAATGCATATTTTGTTATATATATACTTGGTAAAAGAAGAAAACATATATGCTATGAAGCACATACACGTGTGTCCCGGTGTCGGACAAGCGTCATGTTTGACACCGACACATAATTATACTGAATTTTATGATTTTCTCAAATTATTAGCGGTGTCGGTGTCCGGTGTTCGTGTCCGCATCCATGCTTCATAGCACCTATGCCTTAGATAGAGGAAGATACAAATGTGAATATGATGGAAAAGAAAATAGGAAAGGCAGATCCTACCTTCTCAGAGAGCTCCAGAGGGATGTAATTAAGTTTCCCAAATGGATAATTATTGTTAAAGAAATCAAAAAAGTTTAGAGGGAAAAGAAAAAAGAAAGACAAGGAATTGAAAGATAGATAGAAATTATTTTTCCTATCTATCTTGTGTTCACTCTTTCCTTTCTTCTTCTGTTGTTCCTGTAATGGGAAAGCATTAGAACCTGAGTTAAGCATGGTCCGTTTTTGTAGCATGAAAACAAGGGAACCAAAGGAGATGTAGTGATACATGTATTACCCTTTAGAAAGTATTTGACTCTAATTAATTATGACATTCTTGGCTTTGCTATATTCACCCTTTGACTTTTTCAATGGGTTCCTATTCTAATTATGGATCAATGCTAATATATTGATTTTTTTGGTAGAATATTTTATATACTGTGTATAATCTTTTAAATTACATGACATTTAAACAAGAAATGTATCAGTAAAAATAAGATCAGAATTAATATGTGAACATCAATTACATATATGTAATCACAATTTGACTTCAATTAAATGCTGAGCACACACGCCTAATGTTTCCAACAGAACCTGTCTTTACTCCAATTTGTCCCATTTTTACCATGGACTGAACAAAATCATTTTCAAAAGAAGGTCCAAATGTTGGATTTATAGGATTGAAGTAGGAATCAATGACACTCTTTGTTACAAAGTCATCATTAAGTCTTGCATCAGAAGCTAACACAGCAAAACCTTCCCTTATGTTTTTCAATATACTCTTGTCAAATTTCAGATCACTCCCTTCATCCATGGCTAAACGGATGTTGACATCTCCATCCTTAGGGCACCTTGCTTTCAGTTCTGGGAGAAAATTCAGGTTAATAGTTGGGTCTGATCCAAATGGGAAAAATTCGTATAGTCTTTTTCTCATAAAGAAGCATGCTGTGGTTCCAATTGTATGTGCAGCTGAATTTTTGTTTATGGCAGATCAGTGAACAATTACTATGGTTAGAAATTAACAATATACATATAATAAGATTTAATTGATATACATTTTTTTCCGTACAAGAATTTAATTGATATACATTGTTGTATAATGTTAAAAAAAAAATGTACACGTACAATCAATCATATATCTCACTATCATGACCTTTCTAAAATAATATGTGATTGGATGAATATGAGAAACGCACAAATGCAAATAGTATAGAATTGTTTTTTTAATCATGTTATTGATATAAAATATTCACTATCTTTTAACTCTTCACAAAAATACTTGTAGGAAGTACAAGATAAATCCGCACATTCCAATCAATTTTTTTTCATACATTAAAGTTATAGATTGAATCTCTGACCACTTATTTAAAAATTTATGAATCTCTTAACACTCATATCAACTACATGTTTTAGTTATTTTACGAGAGTTTAAAAACTATACACTTTGCTATCTTTAGGATACACAATGATGACATATGTTTGAGAAGAGAACAAAATTCTAAAATGGTGCAAAAGGAAAGTTGGTTTTAAATCCAGAAAAAAGGTTATCCTCTAGTAATAAGAATGTGATGATAAACTTGTTCAAAGAAGAAAGAATGTTATGATAAAATGGGAAGAATTTTATAGAGTGTTTATGCCGTTCTAATTTTATAATCCAAATTACAAAAAACGCGCGAGAAACTCAATAGGACGGAAAAAGAAGGTGCGAAAACATAATCCTAGAGATCCGAGATCTTTTTGTTTTATTTAATTGGGCCAGTAACAGGCTCATTAAACAAAGAGTGGTAGATATTGTGTCAACATTTCTTAGAATCCTGAAAAATTGACAAAATCTTAAAAAAGTGATTGGTTGGAATATTATAATCCTATATCATAATATTTAATTAATATACAGTAACCCTTCTCTATCAATTTCCCAAATTGAGTAAATCATGTAGTTGGTATGGCCAATGTCTTGTTGTGATTATTTATTTTGTTTTTCCCCTGTTCTAGTTCATATTACTTTGCCACTTCAACAACCATGATCTCATTTACTCTGCATGTAATATGCATGTGTTGTCTTGAAGCACTGAAACAGACATTTCTAATTGAAGGCGTGTTTAGTGTCTGACACATGTTACGTGTCTGACATCGACATATAGGATTATGTTTGTTTAATTCATTTTTTAAAATTATTATCAGTATCGACGTGGATCATGTTGTGTCTGTGTTTTATAGTGTAAGAGAGAGATAGAGAGTGTACCACTGAGAAGAACAAGGTCTTTTTCTGTGAGACCCTTGTTTAGGAACTTGGTCTTGAGTTGCTGAATTGAATCATTAACATCCGGCATATTACCTGCAAGAGATTTATCTGAAACAAATCCATCTCTCCTCCCTGTTGGAACTTGATATGCAGGTCCATTTGCCTACATGTAACAGTTAATGGAGAAGCATTAAACTTCTTGAAGAAGAAAAAAAGCTTTGTGGACAATACTAGAGAATGAAATATAATAGAGTAAGTTAGGAATTAGGACCATGACAATTGCATCTCTAGCTGCCAATGCAACAATATCTGCACAAGAAACCACTCCTGGACAGGATGCTTCTAATTGTGCCTTGGCTCTTTCTATCACTTCAAATCCTTTAACACCTGCATGTGGAAATGCAGTCTTCTCTGGATTTTGAGTAGTATTAATCAGTATTGAACCATCACATCCCTGAAAAACTCCATCAAAATCATGTCACAAAATGTTAGAACCAAAACATATTAAAACACGAGACATATATATAGATAGAAAGACCTCAACAAAGCAGTCATGAAAATGAAGCCTGAGAAGAACAGCAGCCTTGGTTCTGTCAAAAAGAACAGCTTCTCTAACAACATCATGGACAGTGGACTCTACTTGAGGACATGTGTTGGAGTAGAAACCAACATGAAGCTGACTCTTAGAACCATCAATTAAGAATAAGAATAAGAATAAGAGAGACAAAAAAACAAACCGAGCCATCACTAATTACAAGTACAACAATACAATATGGTACATCTGCTATCACTCAACACACACACATATATATATATATAATAGATATGTCTGTCAGAGGCACAAATTAAATAATGGTACAAAGTAAGAAAAGGTGAAGGGTAAATTTCAAAAACCGTAAACCTGCACCCCTACCACATACCAATGTAAATTGCGAATCATGTGAATATGATCTTAGTTGGTATGTGGTACGGCTGCGGGTTTATGGTACGCGATATGAGAAGAATTTGATATGTATGCACGTATATTATATATAGCTTCAGTACGTGTTGTTTTATAGTATTAGCGTTTTCTAATTAAGTAGGTAGCCTATAATATCAATAAATTTTGAAGAATTTTTTTTTTTTTTTTACTAGATTTTTAAATAAAACTTAAAATTCATTAATGATCACTAAATATTTATAAAAGTGTATCATCTCAATGTGAGTTTTTCCAACTGCGCTCAACACTATCTTCGCTCGAATGCTTAAAACTTCTTAATATTTGATTAATTAACAGTGAAAAAGAAATAGAAGAATTATATATATAGTAGTTAGCTAGAACAAATTAATGTTACTTTCCGAAACCTTTTTTATTTTCAGTTTTCTTTCGCTTTTGTTCATTTTTATTGGTGTTACTTTGCAAGAGACGCTATGTTTCTCCAAGCTTCACAAAGATTTTCCTGCAAAATTTATAGACTCCATCGAAGGTTTTCCGATCTCCTGCTCAACATTTTCTTACTTTCTTAGATCTTCATCCACTTGCCTCAATTCGCTGGTTTGCCGATTTCCACGAATCAGAAAAAAAAATTATGCAAACCAATTTTCAAAAGTACTGCGAACGGGTACACACATACCAATTCATGGTTTGCAACATATCAAATGAATTATGTGACTATAAATAAGATGACTCAAGAATAGAATACTTTAAATGTGAACCAGTACGCACATACCAATTCATGGTTCGCAACATATCAAATAAATTATGTGACTATAAATAAGATGACTCTAGAATAGAATACTTTAAATGTGAACCAATACGCATATATCAATTCATAGTTCGCAACATATCAAATGAATTATGTGACTATAAATAAGATGACTCTGGAATAAAATACTTTAAAGTTTTGAATTTTGAATAAAGATATGATCATCTAACTCTCCTCATGACCCGATAAAGATACACACACTATTGATGTATGTTTAATGTAAGATTTTTTTTTTATGAATATGTTTAATGTAAGATTGTGATATTACTTTTAAACAATGATGCAACAAAATAATTGAACACAACACAATAGCTTCTAATTATTGAGTTCAATACCTTCAATACTTTTAAACAATGCTTCTATAGATTTTTATTTTCTAAAATTTGTACTCGTGCGCGTTGCACAAGTTTCGTTATGAGTTTAATAATTAGATATCCTTAAGTTGACACCTTGAAGAGTAAGTTAGCAACGTGTCATGAGCCTTGACCTATTTTCTTTCTTTAGTCAATCTTGCATTGTTGTCATTTCTCTATTTTATCAAAGACTTGTGCATAAATCTGTCACACGCATTTCAACTTCTCTATACCAATAATAGTTTCTGATTTTTCTTCAAGTTCATTTTGGAATAAAGCAAAGTTATCCAAATTTCAAAGACGTGTCAATAAATGTCTCTAATGTGAAAATGAGAATATTTACAATGTGGTAGTTCATATTTTGTCCCTTTAATTAATGGTAAGGAATATTGGTTTAACTCCAAAATCTCCACCGCAAGTTTGCTTCCTCCATTTCAATTATTGGATAGAAATATATATGTATTTATAACATAATAACTTTTATAGAAGGTTATAGTGAGAATGATTTACATTATGATGAAAATAGTTGTTACCTCTTTAGTTTTCTTACAAGAATTACAAACTTAATTTGGCTTCAATAACAAAGACATAAACATCAATCACCGCATGAGTATTTATAGTTAGAGAGATTTCGTGGTGGAGGCATATATATATATATATATATATATATATCTTCTTGTTTGGCGTGGTGTGTGTGTGAAACACCGATTCATTGCAACTTGCATGCAAAACACTTTGTTATATCAACTCCAAATGTATCGATACGATTATCTAGTTACTGAATATTACCAATTAAACTTAATATAATCTATAATACAAGATTTTTATATAGGGTGTATAATACAGGTTACAAATGCAATTATTACAATTAGGTGCAAATGTGTCACACCTTGTCTATTTGCAATTCCACGTATTTATTCACAATCCTATAGACCCAAGACCACTTCTATTTTTATTTTTTTGTTAGGGTCAGGATCAGACACATAAAACAAAGTGGTAGATTTTATGTCAACATTACTTGAATCCTGAAAATTTGTCAAAATCTTAAATAACGTGATTTGTTGAAATATTATAATATTATATCATAATATTTAATTAATTCACAGTAATCCTTTCGCAATCAATTTCCCAAATTGAGTAAATCATGTAGTTGGTATATGGACAAGGCCAATGTCTTGTAGTGATTATATATTACTTTACCACTTCAACAATCATATTGATCTCATCTACTTTGCATGAAATATGCATGTGATTTTTGTGAAAGCTACGTAGATACTACTCACTATGTATTGGATACAAGTATGTATTTATAACTTTTAGATATCTATATTAGTGAGTAGTGACAATGCCTTTGATAAAAAATAGTTGTCACCTCGTCTTACAACAATTACAAACTTTGCCTTCAAAAAAGAAAGGCGTAAACATCACCTCATGACTATTTATGGTTAGAGAATTTTGTGGTGGAGGCGTATCTTCTTGTGTGAGTTATTATTGATTCATTGCAACTTGCATATATAGTTGCATGTACATTATTTTGGGGCTTTTTCATAAATATCTTTGATTCTTATACTCTTACATCATGGTTAAAGAGAAGCGTGTGTTAGAGTTGTCCTTTCTCAAGTACAATTTATTGATGTTGAGTCCAAATTAAATATGCCAACATAACTTAGAGAAACCATTGCATGTTTGTAAATAAAATAGATAACAAGGAGAGAATTTATTTCACTTGACCTCTTAAGGCGTTGATGTGTTAAGTTTGAGTTAAAAGTCTTAGTATATGTTGAACATTTTTTTAGGAGATGTTGAACGACATTTAAGTGAAAAGATTCATATGTTTTTTGTCTTAAAGTTTTGAATGAAGATAAGACTCATTTTATTTTTTATTATTTTGATATTGGTCTTGTGGCCACCACACGCACACACATAAGTGGGAATGTGGTCTCAGTTCGCACTCGAGATTTCACATAAAATTTGTTTATAGCTACTATGTTGTAACAATGGAAACAAATGAAATTTATTTGTATGGTTGCTCTTAGTTCAATATATCGATCCAGATCACCCCGATGTGCTTAAGACTCCTGTGAAGTTCCTGCAAACAAAAAAATATACAAGAATATATCGATTATGAGAATTTTTTACTGTTAGTTACGAGGCTGCCTTTGGGTTCTTTGCAAAAATATACATGTAGTTGTAATTCTACATCGATAGTGGTTCTGCAGTCCTATTGACAAATTCATTCTTATAATTAATTAGGAGAATGCTAACCATTGTCCTTGGAGCATTGGATAAGAGGATAAAAATAGAAATATAACATTGGAAAATGGTAAAAAATAATAAATTTAACTCTTTAAAAATCAAAATGTTGTTGAAATCAATGTAAACATGCTAACTTTGGCTTCCTTAACCCATTGCCCTGAGGGCAATGGTTAGCAAGACTCAATTAGTTATCTTGTTATAGTTCAGTCGATCTTTTTTGAAGAATAGTTCAGTCCATCTTGATTAGACAATCTAGACGTTAGACGTTATCCACCGACAGCAGATAGCTTATGTAAATTAAAAAAATGTATGTAAAATTTAATAAAAACAACCCTGAAAATTAATATTGTCTCCAAATATTAAAAGTAACATATATAAAATACTATTGTCTAAAATATTAAGGGTTAATAGTATTTTACATTTTTCACCCCTGTAAAATATGTCATTTCCGATTTTCGCCCTTATAAAGTTTTCGGTTTGATTTGCATCATTGTAAAATTTTTATTTTCCGAAAAACACCCCTAATAGGCCATTTTCAGAATTTTTTTTCAAGAAATTTTGGTTTTTGAATGGCCTATTAAGGGTGTTTTTCGAAAAATAAAAATTTTACGATGGTGCAAATCAAACCGAAAATTTTATAAGGGCGAAAACCGTAAATGACATATATTACAGAGGTGAAAAATACTATTAACCCAAATATTAATATGACATGGCCAAGTAGAATATCCTATTCAATTGCGTTGACCGCTTTCTTCTCCTTTTGTCTAATTGGTTAGAGCGAAAAAATACATACCGGAATTTATACGAATTGTTTGAATCGTTGGTTCCTATGCTTGATTGGAATATGTTGATGTATGGTTTAAAAGGAGTTAATTAGAGACAAAATAATATACATAGCATAGAAACCAATGTCTTTATTAGGATATAAAATTTTCATCTCAATACCTCATTCTCTAGAAAGCCAAGTACTCTCATTGCAAACTAAAGGAATTATGAAGTAAATAAAAAGAAAGAACTAACCTTAGACTGAGCTAAAAGATAGCATGATACTAAATATTGTTTTCCTTGTTTGCGCTCTGAAAATTAGATAAAGTTCTTCAATGGAAGATTCTTATGAATTTGGCAGTTTGATGATGAGATTTTTTAGCAGAATGCTTATCACATTCATACATTCTCCACTACATATCATGTTGAGGTATAAAGCTAGACACGTTTTGCAAATATTAAGAACTTCCAAGTTACCAGAAAGCAAACTTGTGAATCAAATATACCTCTTGGTAAGGTTACAAACCAAGGGTGCATTTGATTTACTAAAAAACAGGACAACTTTTTTGTATCCTCTTTCATTTATAATCATCGGACTGGACAAAAACATGAATTCTTTTCCCTCACTAAACCATGGGACAACTTTTTTTTTTTTTTGAGTATTAAAAATATCATAATACCTTTTTTATTTTTTAACACAAAAAATAGCATCTCTCCTGTACTACTATAAGTATAAAACAACACCCTAAATATTTGTTTGTAGGCCCCTTTTTATGAAAATATATGTTGCATAATAAGAAAGTAGGAGTATGACTAAGTAGGCTGTATTTTAAGGCTCAAGCAAACACCAGAGTTGGAACACCTCCTTTGGTCATTCAGAAAGAAAAAAAAAAACATTGAATGACACAACTTACGTGCAACACACTGAATCAATCCACTGCTGTAAATCCAGCAACTAATATGTCTATGTACGATAACCAGCAGAAAATAATGATAGCATAGAGCTCAATATCATATTTGACAATAACTCAAACATGCACAAGATTTCAATAGAGCTAATGATTGACAGTTATGAACATAAAAAGTTTGATATATTTTCCAAGTATAGCAAATCAAAACACTGATATCATACATCCATAAAAAAATCCAAGGACACTGTCATCAAAAGATAAAGTTGAAGCAGCACAGAAACCCTCCAATTCAAAACTGCAAAAATCACAATAAATGTTTCATCAGAACCATGAAAAACATGTACAAAAAGTAGAACTCAATGCATGTTAAGTACCTCAATGAAGCTAAAGGTATCAACGATGGCCTCCAGATCCACGACGCTCATACGGTCCAGCACGATCACGATCCCTGTCACGCCCACCACCATCCCTGTCACGCCCACCACCATCTCTGTCACGCCCACCACCATCTCTGTCACGACCACCACCATCCCTGTCACGACCACCACCATCCCTGTCACGACCACCACCATCCCTGTCACGACCACCACCATCCCTGTCACGACCACCAGAGTCCCTGTCGCGCCCACCATAAGAGCGATCTGCATTCCTATCAGGACCATAGCCACCACTATATCTACTTTCCCTGCCAACATACCTTCCTCCTCTTTCTCCTTCACTGGGGCACTCCCTTGCAAAATGACCGGGTTTACCACACTTAAAGCATTCACCACCATTAGACCCTCGACTACCTCCATAATCTCGGCTACGATTGCGATCACGTGAGTCACGACCACGTTCTCGGTGACGATCATCATCATCTCTAGATCCTTGTGGTTGGGCTTTATCAACAGTAATAGTCCGTCCATCCAAGTCAATTCCATTCATAGCCTCAATAGCCTCTTCCATTGCTTCCTTGTCATCAAATGTGACAAACCCAAAACCACGAGAACGCCCAGAGAATTTGTCAACCACCACCTAACTCAAAATATTTAGCGCCTTAAATGTCAATGAATGATTATTAGCAAGAAAATGTGTGATGGGAATAGGATCAGGGGATGTATATATATAGTGAAAGGGTAATTTGTATGAGTGAGAGGAGTAAATCCCAAGCATACAATTATACATGGAAGGTCAATGGTCACATGACAACTTAAAAAATAAATTCAGTAGAAACCCAATTTTATTATGGGCCTGTTTGAATTGAGTAATTTGAGATTATCTACTGCATAAGCACTTGTGAGACTGTTTGTGAGAGCTTATGAAAACATCTTATGACATGTCCAGAAGCTCTCTAGGATGGCTTGTGAAAATAACTTATAGCATCTATGAAAACAAGTTGACTTCATTTTAGCTGATGTTATAAAAAATAGCATATACATAAGCACTTATATCAAAAACATTTATGCTATAAGTGCTTAACTACACTATCTATCCAAACAGGGCATCACCAATATCCTATGTTTGGTATGCTAAATTTGTAAGAAATAAGTTCAATGTGTCCATTTTTCATCCAAAGTTATCAAAGAATAAAAGAAAAATCACAGAAGTTGGCAAAAGTAAAGCAGGATACATATATATGACGCAAAACAACAAACAAGTATGAAACTGTAACAAGATGGTGAAAACAAGAAACATAGCAAATACAGTAAAAATATGAAATTAATTACCTTTGCCTCAACAAGCTTGCCGTACTTTTCAAATGCATCTTTTAATCTTCTATCAGACGTTGACCATGCAAGGCCACCAATGAAGCAGCGAAACTCATCCGTATCCGACATTTGAAACTACACATTCGAAGGACAAATAGCATTAGCCTTGAATATTTAAATCAGCTACAGGGGATCCAAATCCCATCCACTATAATAAAACAAATCAAATTCACCTCAAATACACAATTAAATGTATGTGCAAGCTCATAAGAGAACTACTTAAGAATGAGTCTGTTACAGCAATGTCGTGGAGAACAGCAATTTATGTACAAGTACAACTAAGTGGATATTTTGCAAAACCCAAAACCCTTGATCCCTAAAATGATGATAGAACCCAAAGACATCACCTTTATTACAATTTTCAACATTAGAGCTAAAATCAAAGTAAACCCAAGAACCCCATAATTTATAGTACATGAATCAAAACAAAACCCATAGCTATAGAGATCCAAATCCCATCCCACATATATACAAAAAGAACGTGAATAAACCCAATCAAATTAACCTAGAATGCACAATTAAGTAGAAGTGTAGAACCAAGTGTACAACTAAATGGATATTTTTGCAAAACCCAAAACACTAAATTCCAAAAAAAATTACTAAAGAACCCCAAAGGTAGTAGCTTTATTAGAATTCTCAACTTTAGAGCCAAAATCAAAGGAAACCAATGATTTACATAGATGAAAACAAAACAAAATAAAGTTGAATCGGAAACATATGAATAGTGAAGTGAACAGGAATGAATAAATGAAAATGTTAGAACGGTAATACCTACGAATGAGTGGATGGATGCTGCAATTGAGCTCGAGCTTGTTCCGGTCGCGCGCGCCTGTTTCAGATTCCGCCTCTCTCTCTCTCTCTCTCTCTCGTCAGTTACTTAGGTCTACTATGTCGCACGTGCCACACTAATACTGCATTTTAATTGAATTTGGATGACCTTTTTTTTTTTTATAAACAAAATATTTTAAAATGATAATTTTTAAATAAGATGTGTTATTTAAGATGATATTTAAATTAATATTTGATATTTAGGAGGCCTTGGCCAACAAAAAAAATAAAACTAGAAAAATATAAAGAAAGCAAACGTCAAGTCGTGAACTACATACACCTGTCAATAAAACATGTTATAAATAGAAGAGAGAGAAAACTCAAAAATATAAACATTGTCATTCAAAGATAAACTCTCTTTTATAAGATCGTCAACGTGACTAGCCTCTTTAAAAATATGTTATCGGATCACTGCACCAGTATTATTATGAATCTATTGAATATTCTCTATTAATATTTGTTGTTGTTGTGAACGGATAGTACTACAATCATCTTTTAGAAGTGTAATTGCATTTAAAGAATTCGTAAAAACAAGAATTCGTAAAAACCTAAATTTTCAAAAATCTTCTACTCCAAGCCAACTTCAAACTATTGTTTCACCAAAAATAAAATAAAACACACAACTTAAAAGCTTTGATTGCACAATTCATTTAGAAAACAATGATGTATGTATTTTCTTATAAATATAGTAGCAAGTGATGGAGCATTGTGGATATGCTCCTCAACAAATTTAATAACAATCATGTTGTCATAGTTCACTTTATTAAATATCCGCAAAGAGTATGAGAGTCTTTTAAGTTTGTAAATCTTTGCAACTTAGTCATTATGTTAACCCAAACTTAAAGGACTTAGAGGACTAAGTTGCAAACGTTTACAAACTTAAAGGACTTATGTGCGATCAAAATAACTTAAAGAACATATATGTTACAAACCTCAAACATAAAGGACTTATGTGTGACCAAAATAACTTAAACGATCTATCTATTACAAACCTCAAATTTAAAGGATCCTGGTGTAATTTAGCCAAATAAAAATTAGATAGAGGTTAGAATTTCGAATCTACCGAAACATGTGGCGGTGCATAGGCTATATATATATATATATATATATATATATATATATATATATATATAGCCTGGATGAGGCATCCAAACGAATTGATTGATACAAGCTGAGTAGCATCTGCTTGCATCAATCCGTATATGAGCCATAATGCACAGCTAAAGAGCGCCACTAAATATGGCAAGGCAGAGAAGTCATGTGTGCTTCTGTGCCTATATATGCCTACAAAAGTATCCACAAAACCATATCACTACTGATAGGCCATTGGGCCGTTTTGGGAAGAGAAACAGGAAAAAGCCCTTTTGGCTAGAAGGCTTTATAACAAAGTAGCTAAATGGGCTGGGTCACCTTCTTCTACAAACATTATTGTTATTTCGTTGCCCCTAAGTCACAGAGTGACATTTTAAGTTTTACCTGCCACTACTATATATTGTAGGCTCTAGCCACAACCCTAATCATTGAAATAAGAAGTGTCTTTTTATTATTGTCTTTTTCTTCCTTTAATTTTGTGAAAGTAAAAGTTTACTGCAGAATTCTGGCTTTTATCATTTAGTTTGTTAGTAGTAGAATAATTGAATCTATCAACTACACTCCCTGTAAGGGAAAATGATAGGGTAAGTGGCATGGACTGCACACTACGCGTCTGAACCACATGTATCTGCAAAATAATGATACATAAAATTAGTGGAAAATTTGTAATATTATAATTTTATAAAAATTATTATAGAAAAATTGACTTACCATAACACTCAGCAATCAGTGACGGATCTTGGATTAAATTGTTGGGGGTGCCAAACATATATGAAATATATATTAAATGGTTTTAAAAAATATCAATTATTAATAACCGTTCTAGTGGTATGAATTGATTTAAAGAAGCAATGGAACAGGGGTTCGAATCCCCGGAGACATGGAAGTCTCAAACTCGTGACATTTAGGAACATCAAAGCGTACAATCCAAAAGATGAGTACGACTGCACCCACATTCATACCCGCAAGGAGTATGAGATAAGATATTTGTGTTTAAAAATAAATTAAAGAAATTTAATTACATGAATAATATAATAAAGAAAATTATAATTTATAAGTATAAAAAATAGAGGTTAGAATTTCGAATTTACCCGAACATAAGGTGGTGCATATACTATATATATATAGCCATGATGAGGCATCCAAAAGAATTGATTGATAGAGTAGCATCTGCTTGCATCAATCCGTATAGGAGCCATAGAGCACAATTGAACAGAGCCATTAGATATGGCAATACTGAAAAATCATGTGTGCTTCTATGTCTATATGCCTACGAAAGCAGGTCTGCAATATGAAATTCATGTCAATTTAAAAATCAATTTTACGACTAAATTGAAATTGTATGAGAGAGTGTTCATGAGTTAAGTTAAGGTGAACCTAATTAGCCTCTCTGAAAATATGTTTTCAATTCACTTCAACAATATTATTATGAATGATGAATATTCTCTATTAATGTTTGTTGTAAACGGGTAGTACTGCAACCATATTTTAGAAGTGTAATTGCATTTAAAGAATTCGTAAAAATCTGAATTTTCAAAAATCTTCTACTCCAAGCCAACTTCAAACTATTGATTCACCAAAAATGAAATAAAACACACGCGCGCGCGCACGCATGCGAGTGCACAAACTCACACTTAAAAGCTTTGATTGCACAATTCATTTAGAAAACAATGATGTATGTATTTTCTTATAAATATAATAGCAAGTGATGGAGCATTGTGGATATGCTCGTGAACAAATTTAATAACAATCATGTTGCCATAGTTCACTTTATTAAATATCCACAAAGAGTACGAGAGTCCTTTAAGTTTGTAAATATTTGCAACTTAGCCCTTTTGTTAACCCAAACTTATAGGACTTAAAGGACTAAGCGTACACATTAGATGTCAACGGATTCGTTGACACCAAATCCCATTCATTAATTTGGTTTAATCAAGAGGTTAATAATTATTCACTTAAAAGTCCATGTTGCACCAAATATATCTTTTGCACCTTATTATCTCTCTTTCTTAGTTTCTTTTTATTCTGAACCTCAATGTCTCTTTATGAATTTTCATATGGGTGTTGTATATCACAATTCTCCCATGAATCTTTTATTTTCTTTCTCAAACGGTCTGTGTTCATTGATCAATTGAGTTTTGTAAGTTAGAGATTGGAAGCAATTAAACTTTATTGAATTAGGGTTAATGAATAATAATAATTTTGGTGACATGTGATTTGATAATTTCAGCATTCAATTTCCCACAGATCCAATCTAAAATAAAGAGAAAAGGACAAATAGTATATGCCTATGATGAATTGGATTTTCAATTATTATTATTTTTGAAGAAGGGGATATTCAGTTATTAAAATTAAAAGCGGTAATTGAATGCTATTGAGAGGAAGAATACACATATAGTAGAAACATAATAGCCTTTGATTAAATAAAATATATCGTTGAAATTTGGTGTCAACGAATCCGGTAACATTGTTGTCAACGGATCCCGACTCATACTATATATAGCATATACAGAAATGCATTACTATTAGGGATAAAGTTCTGCATTCAATGATTTGAACAAAGTAAAGTATGTTTCTTTCTCCAACTGGAACCTCACAATGTGAACTTAAAGCATATCTAAGATAAGTTTACTACATGTTAACGTGTTTCTCCAAATTCACAATTTGTCTCGGTGTACAAAACTACATGTTAATGTGTTTAAGATAGGTTTCACAGATAATTACAATTTTTTGGGAGAGGACAATGACCGTGCAGTGTAGAATTTAAGTGCTCAAAAGGATGAGAGTGGTGGGATTTTGAGAGAGGGACACAAATGATAACTACTAATGGTTTCACTAAGCTTTTATTTGAACGAAGGCGCAGACATAATAACTATCATAACTATCAGCCATTTTGTAGTAGAACAACTAAATACATAAACCATGCAAAATATATAAAACTGTAAACTATTTACCTATTTTTTATGAGACTTTTGTACTGAAAAAAGTAAGAACCCCATAACCATAAGTTTAGAATTTGTCACCCCAAACTCTCGTTTAGTCTGCTAAACATTCACCACGGCCCATTCACTTCTGGTTTGGTTTAGGATAAAATAGAATGAATAGCATCACAGGTCCTCTTATCATCATAGCCATGGTGTCATAAAAAAAAAACTGCTGATAAGTTGCAGGCACATGTGAGAATGAAAACCGCCAAGGATAAAATAGAAATGAAAAGAGATTATATGTAGATGTAGATAGATGTAGATATTTGAACTAGATTCTTTCTTTTGTTCAATACATGATTTTTTTACTAAAACATATCATTTCATTGATGAAATTACTGATACCATTTTCTAGTCATTACTCCTTTTCCAGTCTACATAACTTAAATTCTTTATTAGGCCTTTGTTCATTTTCCCATAGGTTTAAACGTAAAAGCAGAAGAGCAAATAGGACGTTAGAAATAAAAACAAACAATATGGATAACAACAGCTTCAAATTTTAACTCCGGACAATTACAAGAGAAAACTATATGTACCAATTCCATTTTACAACAGCTCTCTGAAATAACAACTTTGACGAGCTGATTAACATAAAGAAGCATCACATGACTAACATGAAGCATTGGATATTGTTCTCAATTGAGTGGAATCCAAACAGTCAAATGCTGACTCTCAAAGCTAACTATCGAGATTTGGTTTTGAATAATTGCTCCTACTATACTTCAAGAAATAACGATCTGACTTCCTCCTACTATACTTGAAGAAATAACGATCTGACCTCCTCCTACTGTACTTGAAAAAATAACGATCAGACTTCCTCCTAACATACTTGAAGAAATAACGATCTGACCGCTCTTCCCCATGCAATGCAGAATTTTCTCCACTGAAGTTTATCAGCCGATCAGAACAACTTCCCTCCCCTTCCTTCAATTCAGCAGTGCATTCACCATCTTTTGGGCTAGTTATCATGTCACACCTTCCTATGCATGGACAACTTAGATCAGTTGAAGAGTCGCTATCCAAGGATCGTAATGAACCACTGGCACTCCTCGAGTTTGATGTCTTGCCTGATGAATCAACACTAAAAGTCCACCTCTTCGGAGCATCCAAGTTATTTGTATCCAACAAGCAGCGACTCTTTGAAATCATCGGCGAGTTATTCAAACACAAGTCAAAAGCCAAGCATGAACAGCCAACAACTTTAACAGGATCCATTTTGGAAGGCAGATTCAGAGTGCCCTCTTCCCTGTTTGCCGCTATATTCAAGGTTTTGTTTGCCAACTCAACAGCCCTTCTAGCCGCCACAGCTTTCTTTGATGCCACGCGTCTGGCCATAGCAGCCGCCTCAACCTTCTTCTTCGCCTTCTGTTTGGCATCTTTAACCACATCCTCCATAGACCTCGTCAAATTTCCACCTTTCAAAACCCTAGAACTCTCTTTCACTAAATCAACCCGGCCCTTTTTCACAATCACCCCACTCTTCACTTTTCTTAAACTTCTTATTGTTCTTCTTCTCGAAATTTCAACATGCTTAGGAACCCAACAATCCACACAAACAGAAAATTCAGAACCCACACAAGAATATGACCAAGGAGCAACATTTTTGTTCTTCAAGAAACAATTTTTGTGAACAGAATGCTTACATTTAACGCAACGAAGCGAATCGGAAGATGATTCAGAAAAGCAATAGGAACAAATTTGGGAAGATTTAACACAAGAAAAACACTTTTTGCATAGAAGAACTACGCGCCATTCGCTATAAAGGGTTTGAAGTTTGTTCTTACCGGTGCAAACATCAATCTTGAAGCCACAAGCATGACATTCTGTTAAGTTCGGCAAATCCCTAGTTTTCTTCTGCGGATCGGAATGTGAAGGATTTTCCGACGACTCGGGGCTTTGTGATTGTGACTCTTTTCGTTTCTCCGGTTCAAGAATCGCCATCTCCGGCGAAACTCCGGTGAAGTAGAATCTTCGAATTTGGGAAATTGAATTTTTAGGGTTTTGGTGATTTCAGAAATTAGGGATTTGAGAGACCGGCGTGGGACAGTGGAATATTCAAGTTGTACGCGCTATCATTGCGAGTGGTACTTTTGAGTTTAAGTATTTTTCCTTTTTCCTTTCTCCATTTCTTTTTCTTTTTTTAAATATTTTCCTGATTACAACACAATCTTAACCACTAAAAATACTAAATTATTGGCTTAATTGGACTCAAGGTCCCCGAAGTAATTTGTTGTTTTCATTTTAATCTCATAACTCGTAAAATCAACATTTTGGTCCCTCTCGTTTTGTTTCGTTAGTCAAAAAGATCATTAGCTGTTAATTTTAACTTTAAATATCTAAAGTGGAACACAAACAATGTTTGTCCACTATAGACCTTATTAATTCTTTTAAATTTAACTGTTCGATCTTTTTTAATCAAAAAGTGATTGGATGATCGTGAAGGTCCATTATATCTTATGGTATACCATTAATACTTAATTTTTTTTTTTCCAATTTCTTCATAAAAAATAAAAAAAAACAACATAAAACATAAATTTTATTACTATTATTTTCCTTTTGTGTCCATTTTTCTGATTTTCAAAAAAACAAAAACAAAATAGAAAAAACTCTTTTTCTCTCTCACACTCACGTATACAACAGCCACAAAAGCTCTTCTTCTCTCCTCAAACACCACCACCACCACCCACTTCCAGCCACCATTACTTCTCCGTCCGGACTCCTTTGGCAACCCCACCACCATCATTAAATTTCTCTCTTCTTCCTATTAAATAACCATTAACTTATTTTTAGATTGGTGAGAATTTGAAATACCCCAATCACCACTTTGTCTCTAAATTTCGGCCACCATGAAACTCTTTTTGAGAAACGAAAATGACAATCTTGTTCCCCATGATAACCTCTACAAAAGTCCTATATTTATTTCATAATTATAGTAACTTCACCGGCGGACCACCGTGCCGGAAAAGTTGTCAGCCGCGCCGGAAAATTGGGTAGTTTTTGTTTTAGTCAAAATCCTCTTTATCCCCTCTATTTATCACACACATACCAACGAATTGCAACAACAATCATCATGTATTTATCCTCTTTGCAATTAAAAGATAAAACTAAAGCAAAATGAAAAATGAAATCCTCTGCAAAGAGTTCGCGAGAGTGAGTTGCAGGGCTTTGGATTCATGACCTCTTTTTTCTTTTCATCAATAAATAAGGGTTGATAAAAAAAAAATGTTGTTGGCTTCAGATCTGGAATCATATGAGTTGTTGTAGAAAAATCAATGGTTTTTTTCTTGGATTTTTAGGTGGAAAGTGAAAATGAGATGATGGAGTGAATAAATTAGTGTTGGTGAAGATGAGCAGATAGATTTTTTTTGGTACAGTGAATGAATGAGAAGATGAGTTTTTCTGGGTTCTTTATGAATGATGATGAATTGTTTGTGTTCTACTTGAGATATTTAAAGTTAAAGTTAACAGCTAAGGATCTTTTTGACTAACAAAAGAAAACAAGAGGGACCAAAATGTTAATTTTACGAGTTATATGACTAAAATGAAAACAACAAATTACTTAGGGGACCAAAAATCCAATTAAGCCGTATTCTATTATTTTGTGGGTGCTTTTAAATAAGTTGTCCATCCTTTCAAAAAAAAAAAATTGTTGATATTAAGAATATTTTGATGACACGTTTTTTTTTAACTTAACTATAGTTATGTTTTTTTTAAAGAACTAAAATCGTGATTATAAATTTAAATTTGAGCATCCAACATCGTTAGAATTTTTAAGAGTTTGCTATTCATTTAGGTCTTATAAAACTTGAGAGATATTGCATATTATATGCAGGAGCTGGGGTTCGAACCCCGGACACTCCACTTCTCCACAATTAAATTGTGTGAGCTCTAGCCACTAGGCTACTTGACCAAAAAAAAAAAAAAAACTTGAGAGATTGGTCTCTATAATTACGCGTAGAATATAACTGATTTACTAAAGGAAAAAAAATCTTTAACTATATTAAATTATCAAGTTGATTTATATATTTAACCATTGCTGGTATATTATCAACTGAATCTCTATATTAGTCCCATTTAACCATCAGTTTCATTTGGATGGTATGGTTATTCTTCTTATATATGTCTTGGATCATGTCCTTATCTTTCATGAAAGTGTCTAAAAAGGGTTGTTAGACCATGTTGCAATAGTTACAAATTTTCAATATCTTTCAACATCCACTTTTTCAATTTCCAACACTCCACATCATTTTCTCTCTCATAATCCAACACACATTTAATTTTTACTTCTCCAATGGTTTTTTCATTCAACACCCTACCCCACCACCTTTTATTTCTTATTCTTATTTAATTTTATATTTTTGTTTTTATATAATTACCTAAAATTATCGATTATAATTAAATTAAAATAATACAATTAACTATTTATTTTCTAGTTTTTTTGGATCAGAAGAATTTTGGGTTTTAAAATAATGAAATTATACAATTAAATTTCAGAAGAATTTTGGGTGTTGAATTGATTATTATTGGGATACATTTCACTAAACAAAGACTAAAACTTCAAAAGAAATGCTAATAATAAGATTAAGAGAGGGAAAATTTTTGTTTTTTTTTCTGTGTCCAAATCAAATGATCCAAGTCTCTATTTGTAGAGAAAAAAATCACGAATTTTGGTAAAAAAAAATAATAATAATAATTTGCAATGAAATAATTGAGTCCAAATTATTAAGAAGATAAAAATTCAAGCAGGCCTATCAAGAAGCACCACGTGTCCCTACTTTATCCATAAAATCTTCTCTCTTCGCGTCCAACTTGTGGCATACGGTGCAGATTTTCAACATGTTGAAATGGTTCATCATCTCTTTCATTCACATCATTTTCAGTAACCCCCCCTTCTCCAATGGTTTCAATAGTTGAAAATGGCTTTCAATAACTCAATTGGGGGTGGTCTTAGGCTTAAAAAAAGGTTTATGTGGGGTGGGTCTAAAAGGGATAGGAAAATCCCATTGGGTTAGTTGGAGTCTTGGAGATATGAGGTCACGTGGGTTAACTTGGCCCCGCTTGGGAAAACGGCGTCAGAGGCATAATGACTCTAGAGAGACTGGATTGTGGAAGGAGACTGGGTGAGAGGAAAAGCCTTGTAATTGGAAACTGAAATGGAAATATGAAAAAATTGAATGCGCACGTTCATCTCGTTGAAAAGAGATTCTATATGAATATTAAAAAAAAAAATCAAGAGTATATTTGGAATAACACTATTAAAAAGAGTAATAGTAATAGTTTAATTTTGCCTTTATTTTATTAACAATTTTATCATTTTTATTTATTACATTTAAGATCGGAGAGTATATATATTAGTAGTAGATTCAAATCATTGAAAAATTATTGTAACCAAAAAATCATTGAAAGATTAACATGAGTTGGTGAATGAATAGGAAAAAACAAACCTAGTAACTACTAGGAGAACCCTTCGTATACTTGAGAGTGTTTTTATAAAAATAATAATATTATTTGGACACAATATCACAATCAAATACAATTGAATAATCACACTATGATATCATTTTTATGTGATTGATTTCTATACTCACTAATGATGCGATAATCTAAATATTTTTGACGTCCATCCAATCAAATCGTATTATGATATCATATTTTTTATTTCTAGTTCATAAAAACCCCTACAAATATCTAATTGATTTGATAAAATAAATATATAAAATATTTTTTGTCAATGTATACAAATTAATCATTGTGGACATTTTTGTTTTTTTTGAAAGAAACATTTTCAATTTAATATTGCAGATAAAGTAATTCTTTCACATAAAAATATAATAATAAAAAAACCCTTAGTCTTTATCTACTTACCGTTTCATCTTTATCATTTTTTTGCTTCAAGTAATCTAGTATTTATAATTTTTTTTAAGGTGAATAAATGAGATATACATGGTTCAAACTCTGATCACTACGTATATTATGTAATCTTCCTACAAACTGAATTAAAAGCTCACAGAAACACTTCATCAGTGTTTTATTCTTTTTTTTTTTTGAAGAGATCAGTGTTTTATTCTATTATTCAATTATTAAATATATCGGCATTAACTAAATAGTAATTATAACAATAAATCATACAAAATTTGTATTACTCTTCCATAACAATCATTAAAATTGTTGATATCACAAGAGAAGGGATGTTATATGATCACAAGACCAAATGTGCAATGTTTTGGGACATAAAGAGATTTATTCAAAAAATATTAAATCATTTTCTATCAATTTCTTTTTCATTATTAAAAAAAATATATCTTCAAATGTGTTTGTGTTCAAACATTATACATTTGACCTTGTCCCCGTAAAAAAATACTCCATCCATTTTTTTAATATAAGCAAAAAGAAACTAATTTGTCGACATAAATCATCTGTCAATAAGTATTAAAAAGAATCTTGAATTAATAGAGAGAGAGAGGATAAAAAAGTATTTGGGTACAAATTTGAATGTAATAAAGGACGTGGCTGCTACCAATTGGTAATTGGGAATGAGTCCGTAAGAATCACGTGTATGTGGGGCAACGGTGTTGATTCGAAGCGCGTGAGAGAATCTAACGGATAGAAACTGTTGTTGTAGTATAAATAAATAAACAAAAATGTAACTTCCGAAACCCTCTCTCTGATTGCCCCCATTTTCATTTCATTGTATCACTGTTTCCGCGTCTTTTGCCACTGTTCTCTTCCAAATCTCATTCTTCTGTAAGTTTCTTTCAGATCTCTATCATCTTCCTGCATTTTCATTATGCTTATCTGATTTTTATATATACTTTAATGCATTTTTATTGAATTTATTGTGTTTCGATACAATATATGAATGTAATTGATTCTAATTGATTTTGCATGCTAGCTATAAATTGTAGCTTTTAATTCTATAATTCATTTTTACACTCTATTTAGATTTGCCTAAATCAGATTTACATTATCAATTCAAACATAATCAGTTTTTGTTACAGTGGAACCAAACATACAAGTTGAACAATAAACTTGACTGTAAAAATCAATTCAATAATCAAAAGCTACGAATTTTTACTTTCAATTATAGAATCAGAAGCTGCAATTTCTAGCTTCAAGTAGAGGCAAAACTAGTTCTAATCCAGAGTAATCAAACATGTCAAAATCTCCTCCAAAAGTGGAACCAAAGATGCACTTGAACATACTTACAGTTATTATGAATTTAAAGGAGATTTACGTAGATTTTGTGTGATGTATTGTTTCACTTCCTTTTATGTGTTCTTGCTTGCATTTATGCATTTTTATGTCATGTTCTTCTTAACACAATGAATAGAAATGGCTAGGTTTTATGGCCTTGATAGTCAATAATTTAGAGGGTTAAAAAAAAAGATAAGTGTTTTTGTGTTTATTTATTAAAATGAAAATCACTTTTTAAAAAATAAAGTCAGGTATAAAAAAATTGATTTTCAGAAAAATCGATTTTTTGAAAATAGGTAACAAACGGATGAAATTTTTTATAATTGATTATTTTGTTTGAAAAAAGTTGTTACAAACAGGCTCTATATATAGTGGAAGTGAAACATTTTCCTTTTGCTGACGTTTTGGGATTCATTAGTATCTTTAAACAAAATTGGATTTGGTTCCCATTTTTTATGATTTACCCTTAATTGTGTAATCCAATTTTTGTCAGCTGTTCCTCTGTTGTGGATAACAAAATGGTTGGAAGTGCTGATGTTTTGGTCAATGGTTTGAGCACTAATGGAGCAGTCGAACTATTGCCTGATGATTTTGATGTGTCAGCCATCATCAAAGATCCAGTGCCTCCTGTAGTTGCTGCAGACAACGGCATTGGCAAGGAGGAGGCAAAAATCAATGGAGGAAAAGAGAAAAGAGAAATAGTTCTGGGAAGAAATATTCACACCACGTGTCTAGAAGTCACGGAGCCAGAAGCAGATGATGAAATTACCGGCGATCGTGATGCTCATATGGCAAGTGTGCTGGCCAGATACAGAAAATCCTTAACTGAAAGGACAAAGTATCATTTAGGTTTGACAATGCTTGCTCTCTTGATCCTTTTACTTTGTTGATTACATTACATGTATGTCATTGTTGTATCTGGGGGTATTGTAGGTGCTAGTTCTGGATATAGAAGAAAATAGTGTTTACTCATAGGAAATATTTATTAAAACTTAAGTATTCGTGTTCATTCTAACGAGCCAATTACAAGCCCTCAAAAAAAAATCCCTGCACAAAAGAGACCAAACAAGCAACGCATCACACAGTTGCAACACCATAGGCAATATAGGATTGTGCAAACCTGATTTGCACTACTAACAGCAAATGCAATGCCCTGAAGAAGGTTTGTGACAAACGGTTTGGTTTGGTTTATCAAAACCGAATTATAAAGTGGTTTGGTTCACTTGATTTGGTTAACCATGTACCCTTAAGAAGCTTTTAATGAATGAACATCATGTAGAATCCTGTTTTTTTATTTTTATATTTTGGAGATTTTGACATGAGGAGTTCTTATTATTTTTTCAGTAAATGGACCCTTAGCCATTTTGGTGGAGTATTCCATTCTTGTTCTTTATTTCCCTTGATCATTCTATTTCAAATCTTTATTCCCATATTAGGAAGTAAGCTCAATTGTGTCTGCAGGAAATGACAGCTTAAGTTCTAGATAACTAACAGGTTACTTTCTGTTCGTAAAGGGAGTTACAGTTTTCATTGTTAATTAGAATTCTGTAAAATCTGTCAGAAATAGGATATTAAGATGTAGGAGCTAGGAAGACAGGGTAAAGTAGTGTATTGTATGGTTGGAAATTGGTTTTAGGGGGAGTGATACCAGGTTAGTCATTGATCTAGAGCTAAGAAAGATCTTATTGATAAAATCATCTTGTTTCTTTCATTCTTTCTCAAGCGTATGGGCTATGAACCGGAGTCTATCAGATTATTTGTTCTTTTATTACCAAGTATTATGGCTTATCCTGGAGGTGAATAGCACCTCATTTTACTTGGGAAAAAAAGTAAATATAGTTTTGATATTTTCCATGCTGACATCAAGAAAATCATTTGAATCCTTTTTCCATCCAGACTTCGCTTGAGTGTTTTATTATGTTATCTTGTGTTCAGAATGAATTTGCAACTGCGTCGGCGCTATAACAATTTCAGTGGATGTTGCCTTGATTCACAAAAAGACCCCTTTGAAAGTTGTGCATGTGAGAAAGTAGATTTATACAATACAAAAACATTCAAAAAGACACATAAGATCGTTCTATATACAAGAGGGAATTTAAAAAAAATTGTAATCTTGCATATATTTTTGGAATTGGAGCTTATCATTTAACAAATCTCTAACAGTGCATTTAAATGATTTTTATTTCCATTTCCATTTTTTGAAGTAACTTTATTTTACTAGGATTTTGTGTAACCATTGAGAAAGGTCTAGAGATTAATTAATGAGTTGGATAGGGATATGCTATATTATAGAATATTATGGCGGCATTTGATCCATGTACTTGCTGAGATATGACTTGGTTGTTGTTTGTGTATCCGTTGAAGCTCATTTCTTCAACTAATCTCTGTAGTTAATTCGGCCTAGCATCTCATTTAATTTATGAAAAATCTATTGCAGGCTACCCCTACAATTTGGATTTCGATTATGGCGCACTCTCTCAACTTCAGCACTTTTCCATAAACAACCTTGGAGATCCTTTCATTGAAAGCAATTACGGTGTCCACTCCCGGCAGTTTGAAGTTGGTGTTCTGGATTGGTTTGCCAGATTGTGGGAACTGGAGAAAAATGAGTACTGGGGGTATATAACAAACTGTGGCACAGAAGGCAATCTCCACGGCATCTTAGTTGGGTTAGTTTCAGTTAAATTTATCTGCTTAATTATTTTAAAAGTTTGTAAAGAACCTAAAATATGGTTTAAATGACTTTTGCAGGAGAGAGGTATTACCAGATGGGATTTTGTATGCCTCACGAGAGTCACATTATTCAATTTTTAAAGCTGCCCGTATGTACAGAATGGAATGTGAAAAGGTTGAGACTCTTAATTCTGGCGAGATTGATTGTGATGATTTCAAGGCCAAACTTCTTCGCCACCAAGACAAACCAGCAATTATAAATGTGAACATAGGTAAGTTTCTCTACACTGTCTATCCAATAGTCCCATGCCTCCCCTCATCTTCATTCTTTTGGTTCTGGCTCATAGAACTGAAATTTTGCAGGTACAACTGTGAAAGGAGCTGTGGATGATCTTGATCTGGTCATACAAAAACTTGAAGAAGCTGGGTTTTCACAGGACAGGTTCTACATCCACGTTGATGGAGCTTTGTTTGGTCTCATGATGCCTTTTGTGAAACGAGTAAGTGCTAATGTTACCATGAATAAATCATGTAACATGTGAGATATAATGCTGAAACCTCCATCTGCTATCTCCATATGTTCTGATAGAGAATGTTGATGTGTCATTGCCATTTGTTTTGGTTGTTTGCATATTTGATATTTGTACACTGCATTTTGGTTCTTCCATGCATGCCCTTTCTATCTTACCCAGCTTGTTCTGCATTTTCACTTTAGCAATAAGGTCATATTCGTAGACCTTATTCCAATTATTATATGATCAAACTTTGTTCATATATTATAGTTGAGTTGCTTTTCTAATGCTTATTGATTAGCCTAATTTATGCAAATATGAGCATGACTATTGGTGACTATTTACATTCAGAAGAAATGGCACCCCTTATTTCAAATTTAAGTCTGAGAATTTTGTCTTTATTCTGACCTGGTTATATTTAAAAAATAGACAATATTAAGTTTGTTGCTTCTTTGTCAATACATCTATGTTGGACGATATGTGATTGTTTGGCTGCTAGCTTTATAAAAGTAGAACTATTCCTGTAGTTTCTTGGATCGTGCCATATTCTGTTATTTTGTATCCATTTCATATGCATCGACAGAGTTGATATTTATAATATTTTATTTAATAAAAAATAAATTGTGCTTTGTCAGGCTCCAAAAGTTACTTTTAAGAAGCCTATTGGCAGTGTCAGTGTTTCTGGCCACAAATTTGTGGGGTGCCCAATGCCTTGTGGTGTGCAGATAACAAGATTGGAGCATATTAATGCTCTTTCCAGGAATGTGGAATACCTTGCTTCTAGGGATGCGACTATCATGGGTAGTCGAAATGGCCATGCTCCCATATTCCTTTGGTATACCTTGAACCGGAAAGGATACAGAGGCTTTCAGAAAGAAGTGCAGAAATGCTTGCGGAATGCACACTACTTCAAAGACCGCCTTATCGAGGCTGGGATTGGTGCAATGCTTAATGAGCTTAGCAGCACGGTTGTATTTGAGCGACCACATGATGAAGAATTTATACGCAAGTGGCAGTTAGCATGCAAGGGGAACATCGCTCATGTGGTGGTGATGCCAAACGTCACTATTGAGAAGCTTGATGATTTTCTAAACGAGCTTGTGCAGAAGCGTGCTACCTGGTTTGAAGATGGTACATTTCAACCGTATTGCATAGCATCAGATGTAGGTGAAAACAGTTGCCTATGTGCTCAGCATAAGTAATTGTAGCATCTAATAGAACCTAGAGTTTACAACGGTAGTTGTTTGTTTCGAGTTTTTTATGTGGTGTGTTTTATCAGCACTGTGATGCACTTGTATAAGATTTAGAATCGTCTTTGCTATCGTACTTACTTGGCCTTATATTGTTAGTACTTATAAATTTGGTCAAATAGCCATTACTTGGCTTGTTATTGGTCATATATTGTTCAGTTTCCACAGCGAAAGCTGCAATTACCAAGTTAGTTAAAAAAAACGGATGGATGAAAACTTGTGGAAAAGAAAGCTTTCTTAGAGTTACTATGATTTTTATCTTTCATTGGTTTCTGAGTCAAAGAAAAAGTGAGAAGAGATTCAAAACCAGGAGTTGAACCTACTCATTGTAATGCTCGCCACCTTATGTGGGAGCTGAACTCGACTACCAATCTTGATAGTGGTCCCAACTCATGTAAAAGACAATCTCGCAAATTGGTTAAGGGAAAATTACATTTACCTTCCCTAAGGTTTATTAAAATGACAGTTAGACCCCCTCTAGTTTTAAAACCAACACTAACCCCCTTAAATTTCAATCAAATAAACAAAACACCTCTCTTTTATATTAACACCCTTGATTCTCCGTCAAATTGTTTGTTTTTAGAGCGAGCAACCAAAAAGTCAACTAGCTCATCATTTGCACATATGTTGTGATTTGAAGCATTTATTTCTCATAATGAACGATCAACGTAGCTGCTGATCTTGCGTAACCGAACTACAATTTTTACAATACAAACTTATGTATGTAGCAGAAGAAACGTGAACAGTAAAAGCACCACGAGAAACAAACGCTTTGCATTTGATGTTTTATTGGCTTATCACCATTTTAGGCACCCAATTAAGAGGGCCATTAGGTGAATGAGGGGCCATTTTATAACATCCCAAGAACATAAATAGGACTTGAAGGCTAGCATTAACATTTGCATTTGAATTTACATTTACAACTCTTTTCTAACACTTGTAAAATTTGACAAGCAAAATCCATGTTAGGATTTGTAACACGAGCATTCTTCACATAATATTGAAATTGAAAAGCATCTTCAAATATTTGTCCTTTTCTCTACAGAGATAAGCAATGACAAAAGAGGTTGATCTAGAAATACCTTGTCAACAATGAACAAGAACAAGACCACCTTGTTGATGGAATGGAAAGAGGACGAAATGGTGAGCAATGATTGAGGTTTGTTGTTCGTTGTCTTCGATGGTGGTTGTTTTCTATTTTACCGTGACCGAGGGATCCATGAAACCGATCGAAAAAAGAAAATTGATGGAAAGTTAACGGTGTTAATAAGGAAGGGAGGTGTTTGTCTATTTCATTAGAACATTAGAGAGGTTAGCGTTAGTTTTGAAACTAGAAGGGGTGTGTGTCATTTTAATAAACTTCAAAGGAGGTGAGTGTAATTTTCTCATTAGCTAATAGGTTACTGGGGTGAGGAGTAACATTAAATAGGTCGGATATTAAAAAACATGATATTTAAAAGTTTACAACACTTGCCCAAATTGCAAAATAACTATTTGGAGTGGTTTATGTAGAAATCTTTATTTATTGATATAATATAATCTACATTCTTTAATAGGAGTACTAAATACATACAATGGACACTAAACTAAGCCGACGTTGCACATAAAAATGTTGAACATCAAATGATCCAAATTCAAACCTTAAACTCAACAAAATCTGACTTTATAAGTTTTATGGAAAATGATATAAATATATACATATAACAACAAATGGGATAGCAAATTGATCACGAAGGCATGAATGAGAACGACATCCTCTAGTGTGTTTTTCGGCCATAAACTTATTCAATTGGTTACATAGAATAGAATTCATGGGTGCTTCGCGAGACACTTTGTCGCGATATTTAGCACTCCTCTGGTTTTATACGTGTGTTAATTTTTTTCTTCTAATTTTAAAAAAATATTTAAAACTTGTTTTAGGGATCTAACCATGGTGGGTCAACTGTACTGTACTAACTCAAGTCTATTGTAACAACCCATATATTTGCTTAATTTTTAGTAGAGCACTTTACCATTAATTATTTGGAAGAAGAAAAAAAAGGTTGAGGAACCACAAAATTTAATAGTCCAAATTGTGGGACTAAAAGTGTGATAGCTCCTCTCAATTGAGATGGAGATCAATACAAGTGGTGTAAAATATTATCTTTGTGGTTATCTTATATTTGCTTATATCAAAGATAAAGATTCAAGATAATAATAAAATGGGTCTCGTTAACAAGCTTATATCAAAGATTCAAGATAATAATAAAATGGGTTTTGTTAACGAGTGTCCGGGACACTCTTTAAGCACTTCATATTTAGTAATAATTATTTTTTAAAAAGTCAACTATCACAATTTTCACTGTATTTAATACATAACTTTTCATTAAAAATTTACTCCCTCCGTTTCAAAATGAGTGTCGCTTTAATAAAAAAAAATTATTTCAAAATGAATGTCACTTTACATTTCTAATACAACTTTAATTTTTCTCATCGAACTTTATCCTCAATAAATTCTCCAACTTTTCTCTCACATAATTTTCAATGCAACTTTAATTTTGTCTTTTTCTTATAAAGTAAGGGCAATTTAGTAAAAACGTTATATTCAATGATTATTTCATTTTATTTCTTAATCTCTATGCTAAAGTCTAAAGCGACACTCATTTTGAAACGGAGGAAGTACTATTTGAAATACATGTATGGCTTAGTTGATTCGTGTGGAGGACACACTCCTTTACTTTGCTTATTTGCTTTCCAATTTCTATTGCTTTCAAAATCGTCGGCTCAGTTTAGAAATCACAATTTAATGGTTTGGTCATAACGAACAGGACAATAGTTTATTTAATCTCCATTTATCTATGGTTGGATTAGTGACAGAACATACCAATACTTTAATGGTTGGTTCCACTTAGTTTAGCTAAAGCTTTGAATTTGAGTCCATCCAATTAATTTAGTTGATTATCTCCCCAACATCCAAGATACTAGTACATGTATAATAGAAAAATTAAGTAGAAATTTTAACCAAAGTTTTGAATTAGACAACTTTATTTTCCTCTCTTTTGATTGGTCAAAAACAATGAAGAAAGAAAAAAGAAGAGAGGGGATAATAACATCATATAAGTATGAGAGAGAAAATTGTCAAAAAATTATAGCAAAATGGTTCTACAAATATCATTTCTCTTTGAATTATTCTCTTTTTATAGTAAGAAATCAATCATTTCACTACTCTTCCACTTTAATTAAGATTGAGTTTTTGAGACATATCTTATTAGCATAAATAAATATACATAAGCTATTAGCTAGCCGACATTGATGAAGCAAAAATAGATATTGAGCAGTTTATACTTTATACGCACTAACCTACCTAGCTTAAAAGTTAGCATTGTTGCTTTAAAAAAGAAAATGTTAAAAATTAATGGCTTTATTGTGAGCTCACTAAAGAACACTAAAGAAGAATATAGGTTCCTTGTCCACCACCGGATAGAATATATTTCCACCTCTCCTATTATTAGTCTCTCTTTTTTTCTTAAATTGTTCCTCTTAATTATTAAATGTGATGTATTAATGTTAATATATATAAGTGGGTGTATTCTTACAAATGTCTATAGAATTTGCTAGTCTCTCTCTTTTTTAGTTATTCACTTGCTAAAATACTCCTAAAAAATAAGTGGTTGTATTCTAGCGATTTGCTAGAACACACTCACTTGTTTTTTTAGAAGGTGTGTTATAGCAACATACACCTTAAGGTTTATTTATTAACTTTTTAGTTATAATTTGCTAAAACACTCCCGTATAAAAACTAGTGAGTGTGTTCTATCAAATCCCTACATCCACCAATTTTGATGAAGGTGTGTTTTAGCATTGAACACATCGCCAATATCTATGGGTTAGAAACCCCAATTTTTCTCTCCCGGCACCTGCATAATGTCTTTGATTAGGGAGGAAAGATTTTTTTTGTTCTTACGAGAAGGGAAAGAAGAGCTAGAATAAAAAAATATTAATTATAAATTGTGTTTTACATATTTGCCCTTTAGTTTCACTTATTTTAATAAAGGAAAGTTGGAGTGTTTTGTCCAAATAAAGAAGGTGTTCAATGCTAAAACACACCTTCACCAAAATTGGTGGATGTGTTGTAGCATTGCCCATATATATATATATATATATATATATATATATATATATATATATATATATATGAGTTAGGATCCGTTGACACCAGGTGTCAACGGATTCGTTGACACCAAATCTCAACCATCAATTTTATTTAATCAAAAGGCTCATATTTACTTAACTAAATCTCACGTTGTCATCACTTTATTGGATTCTCGCTCGCCCTTTCAATTTCATCTTTCTCATTTTAGTTATTGTTATTAATATTATTACTGCTCAGATTTTTCCCTCTTTGCTATCGGTTCTCTTATCCCAAATCAAATTCACATCATCTTCTCCATTTCAATATTTTTTACAGGTTCAAATTTGAGCATTGAAATACTAAGGGACAATTATAATTTATTCCACCAAACTACGATTCAAATTTGTGATTTATCAATAAACTGAGTAAAATTTAGATCAAACACAATTGTCAAACCTAAAATCATACAAATAAATTAAATAAAACCCATCCAAAATACCCCAAGAATCTTAAATTCATTGCTATTCAATTGCAATCGTTTTCATAAATTTGGCATAAATTGACTTAATCAGCTATGATTGATAGAGGAATCAGTCAAGAGGGAAGAAGATGCAGACAAAAATATTATTAGTGTGCGTGTGGCAGATAGTAAAAATAGAATTCAAGAAGAGAGAATAAGGAGTATCATGAGTCATGAGTTCATGTTTTTCAATGGTTGAACAAAATTATATTATGCGGTTGAGAAAATGGATATGCACAATATAGAAATATGGATTAATTACAAGCCTTTTGATTAAAAAAAATTGATGGTTGAGATTTGGTGTCAACGAATTCGTTGACACCTGGTGTCAACGGATCCTGACTCTATATATATATATATATATATATATATATATATATATATATATATATATATAATTACTTTCACATGAATGGAGGTAAACAAACAACAAACTGCACCTTTAGACCTTTTTGGATTGTAAAACCAATTCTCATAAACAAAACATTCATAGACACAGGAAACATGATATTACTATGCATGACCCTTTGAACTCTACGTAGAAGTCTATAACCTTGGTACTAGGAAACCAAAAATGTAAAAAAAAATGGTATAAAAATACTTCTTCAAAAAAAAAAAGGTATAAAAACATGTTTATTGTCAGAACATATTTTCTCATGTTTGGCCATTTTGTTTGACGCAGCTTTTAGCGTTGTCTCTCCTATTATAAAAGTTCCGATCCCTAATCCAACAAGTGTTGATTTACAAATTTTATTTATTTTTTTTACAAAAAATTAATTTTTTTTTTAGGAAAAAATTAATTATTTAAAACTTAGGACAATAATTTATTCAGTGAAAAAAAAATATGAATCACAATAATTGAAGGGAAATCTTATAAAATAAATAATTATTTATGTATGATGTAAGGTTTGTTTTAGTGCCTAACTTTGATTGTCAAAGACAAGACCACAGTGTGTGCTCACAAGTTAGCCAACCTATATCTAACTCGTAACCGAAAAAAAGAAGTATACCTTTTTTTCTTTTTTGAGGGGATGAAGGATGTCTTTTTCTCACATTCGTTGTAATTTTCACTTTTATAGAAAAAAGAGAGTTGTATAGTTTTAATATTCCATCGTAATACGTATTATATTTCATGAATATTTTTAATCTTTGTTTGAGAGTATTTTTTACTTGGTTAAAATATGGTTTTGATTCCTGCAAATATGTTTCGTTTTGGTTTTAGTCCCTGTAATTTTTTTTAGTTGTTTTTTGTCACTGCAAATATGTCTTGTTTTGGTTTTGATCCCTGACTCCACTTTTGTGATGATTTGCACATGTGGCACATGATGACTGAACTCATTTATTAGAAAAATAGTCCCTGCAAAATCTTTTGATTTTTAAAAAGGTCTTTGCAAAATATTTTAATTTTGAAAATAGTCCCTAGAGGAACTATTTTCAAAAACAATATATTTTGCAGGGACCAAAAACAACAAAAAAATATACAAAGACTAAAACCAAAACGAGACATATTTACATGGACCAAAATCATATATTTAGCCTTTTTACTTTATATATTTTGAGAGGGTTTCTACTTTATGTTACACAATATTTGTACTGACTAGCTAAATATAGTTCAATAAAGTCAGTTGCATTTACGATTTTTTACTTGAAATAAATATATGCATTCATGTATGATGTGAAAAGAATTACTCCCTTTGTGGCTTTGTCTCCTATATAAAGGTGGAATAGATTGTGTTTGTGCGAATCTCCCATGATTTTTGCAAAGTCTAGATTTGATATATTTAAAATAAATATTAAGGATGTGTTTGTTTCAAAGTTTAAAATCACAATTCAGGAATTATTATATACCTTTAAACATTAGGCTTAAGTGCAGTTTTGCCCTCCTATTTTGACTGAATCTGGATTTTACCTCCCTTATTTTTAAATTCGGAATATTACCCCCCCTCCCCCCCAATTTAATGTTTTTTTTTTTGGAATTTTGCCTCCCCAACACATTAAAATGCATTTTGGCCGATGTGGATGATCATATGGATTTTAAAATATTAACTTATTATCCACATAATTAATTATTAAAATTAAATATTTTTTAATTACAAAATTATTATTTTTTTAAAAACGAAAAAACATTAAAAAAAAATACCATAAAATGCACAAAAAAAAACTGAAAAATACTAGAAAATAGAGATAAAATGTAGGGAAAAAACTAGAATAAAAGAAAAAAAAATCCATTTAAAAAGGAAGAAAGGGTTGGAAAGGATTTTTGTACACAAATATAAGGAAAATGATATTTTGAAGGAAATATACGGAAAATTATTATTATTATTATTTTAAGTTACATTTTTTATCTTTTTTTTTTAATTTAGAATATTTTAAATAGGTGGATATTTTTTTAATATTATTTAAGCCATGTCAGCCAACTCCTGAAAAAATTTAAATTGGAGGGGTAAAATTCCGATTTTTAAAATAGGGGGGCCAAAATTCCGAAAAATCATTAAACTGGGGGGTAAAATTTCGAGTTTTAAAATAGGGGGGTGAAATCCCGATACAGTCAAAATAGGGGGGGGCAAAATTGCATTTAAGCCTAAACATTATTATCAGGAATATTATTTTTATCAATGTATTTGGTAGATAATTTCTTTAGGGTAAATTAAATCAGTTATCATCTTCGTGCAACTGTAATGACTATCTCGAGTTAGAAAATACCATAATTGATGGCTAAACTCTCCCTCAAGAGATTTAACACTATATTTTTTAGGATAAATTCAAATCCAAGACCTCTAAAGTGGACACTTAAAATGAATAAATTTTGTATAGGAATTAAATTTGAAATATCTATGGTTTTAAACATCCTCTAGCCTCGTTAGAATTGATCTAAATTTTGAATCAGATACATCAACTAATTTTGTTGACACAACTTTCTCTTATGTATTAGAATCGAAAGGAATATATAAATCAGAAATTTAATAGTAAAAGTAATTATCTTATAATTTAGTTATACTAAAAAAAGACCAATTTTCTAACTGAACTAAGTTGGGAACAAAATAAAATAATTTAGTAAATTGGAAGACTATTAATTCATGAAATTATACCTTTAACTATTCAAAATGAAATCTTGAGACCATAAAGGATACATCAAACTTTAGATCTAATTAACAAAAATAAGAAATGTTCATATCATCAAACTAAACTTATCTTATAACAAAAGGAAGATGTACGTGGAATAAAATTACAAATTAAGTACCATGGAAAGAAAGATTTAAAGTTGATCAAAATGATCAAACTACAACATGGTTTACAAGCTTAGTTAAACCAAAAGTAAGAGACATAGCAAGCCATCCACCAATCAAAACCCTCAAAGAAGACTTCACCAAGGGTGCTTTCCCAAGAACAGCACTCAACAATCCAAAGCCAAACAAAGCAAGGCTAACAACACCAACCACTACTCCCAACCTCACCTTATAATCTTTCACAAACGCCGCGCCGAGTAGCGGCACAAAGGCGCCGACCGCAAAAGCGATGGCCGAAGCAAAAGCAGCATAATAAGGGTTAGGCAATTTATCTTTTTGAGAAATGTTTCCTTGTCTTTTCATTTGTGCAAATTCAATATCATATTGTGAATAGACAGACACAAATTCACCAATTGCCATGCTACATGCACCAGCTACAAGACCAGCAATTCCAGTTAGAATCATTGTCTTAACATCTTTTGTAACGGCACCAACACCCATCATTAGGGATGCTGTTGAGAGTAAACCATCATTAGCACCTAAAACAGCTGCCCTAAGCCATTGTGCTCTTTGTGTATAATCTTTTTCATCATTTTCTTCTTCTCCTTTTTTTTCAACATCCATGTTGTACACTTTTGATTCACTACGTGCTAGTGTAGCTGCATGGTGGTGCTGAATTTCTGCCATAGATCTAAATATGTGAAATGAAACTATATGAGTTGTGAATATTGGATATTGAAGTAAGTGTGGAAGACACACGCCTTTGGATAAAGGTATTTATAGAATTAAATTAGTGGATGCCACGCGTGAAAACTCAACTTATACACTTTAATAACTTTTAATTTGGAATCTAATGCGTTCATACTTTGGTTTTAATTTGGATGGTAATTTATCTCTTTATACCGACTAATCTTTCTTTTCAAATTGAATACCTCATATGGTTCAATATTTTTTAATGATTTTTTTTTCTTTTATTAACTTCTTTTTTAATAAAGCTAAAGTTAAATAAGTGCAAAGCATGTGAAAGGAATATCGCTAAAAGAGAGTTTTTATTATTCATTTTCTGTCGTATCAATTTTTTTGCAAAGTAAAGAATGGATTTTATTGAATTGCCTAGACCCACATGAAACAGATGTGCAAATATGGAGTAAATACAAGAAGTACACCAATAAAAACATAACCTATATTCTCTGAAAAAAAACATAACCTATATATATTACATCAAAACTTTTACAGAAGGACTAAATGGCAAAAGTTATGGTGCATAAGTTATTTTCTTATGCACCGTACATAAACACATCACAACCATCAGATTTCTTTTATTTTGAACAAAAATGGTTTTTGCTCATTTTGGGGGTGTAGGAAGCAATTATGTTGGAATTTATGCACGGTGCATAAGGATTTCCTTATGCACCATAACCACTCCCGGACTAAATTGAGGCCCAAGAAATGGTGATTTTGTTGAGATTCTCAACACACTATGGTTATAGAACTTTTTTAAAAGTATCCACCCCTGGACCTTTAACTCCATGAGTATAAATACTATTAGACCATAGCAGCAAGTTTCGTTTGCTTAATATGAATGACAGCTACGATAAGCATCTGCTTATGGAAAGCTGATTGATTAATAAAAAAAATTGCAGATCGAGCTAGACTTTGTAAAGCTGATTTGGTTGAAAATTTCAAGTTCTAGGCTTAGCCGGACATGTTAATTTTTAAACATAAGTGTGACCTTTTTGAACGTTTAGTTTGATTTGTTAGTTTATTTAAAGATTTATTTTTCATGAATGTATTTAAATGAGTATCCTAACATATGATTAAATAGAACAACAAACTAATTGATTAGTGAGATTAAGCTCGATCCATTTTTTGTACCGAAAAGAAAAAACTCGTTCCATTTTGATATTTAACATATGATAGTTTAGAAAATACAATTCATATGATATTATAAAAAACTCGAAACAAACAACTACCGTTGTAAACTCTAGGTTCAATTAGATGCTCCAATTACTTATGATGAGCACATAGGCTAGGCAACTGTTTTCACCTACATCTGATGCTATGCAATACGGTTGAAATGTACCATATTCAAACCAGGTAGCACGCTTCTGCACAAGCTCGTTTAGAAAATCATCAAGCTTCTCAATAGTGACGTTTGGCATCACCACCACATGAGCGATGTTCCCCTTGCATGCTAACTGCCACTTGCGTATAAATTCTTCATCATGTGGTCGCTCAAATACAACCGTGCTGCTAAGCTCATTAAGCATTGCACCAATCCCAGCCTCGATAAGGCGGTCTTTGAAGTAGTGTGCATTCCGCAAGCATTTCTGCACTTCTTTCTCAAAGGAATATGGGAGCATGGCCATTTCGACTACCCATGAAGCAAGGTATTCCACATTCCTGGAAAGACCATTTCTAAAAAAGGATCACATTACATGTACATAAAATAGTAAGTATCAACAAAGCAAAATAATTGTGCAGGATCGATTGTTAATAATATACTTCAACCAATCACTATTTATAAGTAAAAAAAGTTCTAATTTTGAAGGAAATAAACCAAAATTTTTAACGTACAAAATTAAAAGAACTTATTACCGCAATTAAAATTTTAGCAATCATTCACATGTTAAAATTATATATCAGCCAAAGAGAGAAAGTTTATTTTTGAAAGATAATTTTTGGTCAAATGTTTTTTTTTTTTTTTGACAAATTTTTTGGTAAATGTTAAAGTTAGCGTTTATTCACACGCTCAAAAATAATATATTATTCTTTTTGTTTTTTTGGTCAAGTTTTACTGTTCCAATATGAAAGGAACTTATAAATGCTAATTTGTCTATAATAACTTTAGTTTTTTATTAGTAAAAAAGAAAAGCACTTCTTGTCAAGTGAAGGAAAATATAGACCCACTGAAGGACTCCTAAATAGAGGAGGAAGTTAGAGAATTGATCTCTTATATATAGTTACAGTTCAAAAGTTGTAGATTAATAGATAAATTATTGCAAACATGAACGATTGGCTGACTACAGTGTATTGGTGAGGTAGTTCTTTATTTTATTTTTTTGCAGTAATATTCAACACTTGGGAAAATATGCACATATCAAGCATCTCTTTTTAACATAATAACACTGATTTTTCTTTAAGAAATCAAATAAAAATTAATTAATAATAGAGAGAAATCGATGCTCAGAAACAAACAAAAAAATACAAATCAAAGAGAAAAATTGAATAATAAAAATAATAATATGGATGGAGCTGCACTAATTATGATATTCATCAAACTTAATCAAGCATTTCCACGCACCACTCAAAACTTTTTCACCCCACAGGAAATCTCAAACATGTAAATGAAATGACCAAATTAATTCATAAGTTATATGTTAAAGGTATATTCTAAAAAACCACAGATCTAGCCACTATGTTCTACACTTAATTTTCTAGTTCTATCTAGTGGAGGTTCAGTTTAAAAATAAAATAAATAGATAAATGCACAAAAATGATATTTAGTAGACAAATATATATACCTGAGATATATTTAGTAGACAAACTGGAAGGTGTTAAAGTTGATAAAGCTGAGATATACTTTAATGTATAAATCCGATAATTTCTTCATAAATTTGTGGAACATTGAGTAGCAATATGGTCTTCCACAAACAAATATATGGGAAAATAAATATGTTGAACGTTAATAGCAAAAGAAGTTTAATGAATAAGATGATGTCGTGTTATCTGATGAAAATAATGACTCAAACAAATATTTATAAACACGAGGAGCAATTAATATAAATCAAATTATGAGAGAAGATTCAAGATCCCTTTCGTTTATGCCTTTTCAGCTTCAAAGTCAATTGCTCAACCAATTCCATTGTGATAACTAACCTTCTCCTCTTATTTTCTCCTGTGCAGCTAAATATCCAACTATTAGCTATAAAACCCTAAACTATGATAACAAAACATGATGAAGGGGAACGGTCTAATGCAATCAACAATAAAATTTGATGAAATTGTAAGAACTAAAGTTGTTCTTGATCTTCTTACCGTTCTCAAAACCATTCTTGAAAAATAGTAATAATGATGAGAATAGGATGGGAGAAAAAGATCTGAGCTATTTTATTTCCTTTCTGTGACAAAAAGAATCATTACCTTTCACTATTTTATTTTGGTTTTAATTTGATTTTAATAGGTGAGAAACAATTCAACGATAGTCTTGAATTAGATCAATTGTCAACATTGTTTTTTAGGACTGTTATAAGTGTTGAATTATTTGGAGTTGGTTTTTTTTACAAGAGTTTGGCTTTCCGTTAGTTCATCAGCCACAAGTACACAAAAAAACAAAAGGGCAATCCGGTGCACTAAAAGCTCCCGCATATGCATGATCCGGGAAGGGGTCCCACCATTATAAAAAAAATTGCTCATATCCAATCTTAATGATGTTAATCAATTCCATGCAATAAACTAGCTTAATGTATTACTATTGAATAACTAATTATTTTTCAAGCATTATTATTTGGGATACATTTACTGGGCTGGGATGGTTTAGACTTGAAGTCTTTATTTTCCTTCTGGTTCATGATTTCCTAAATTTACAATACATATCGCAAGTGGCATGTAATACAATGGAACCTGAAATTATACTGGATGAAAGTTTAAAGAATACACGCTCACTTAGGATATGTACACATTGATTCTATGTTAACATATTACCTCCTGCTTTTGTATTATGCTATTTCACCCACCGCTTGTCTACTACTCTTATATCCAGGGGCGGATCTCTATTGAGACCCCCAGGTGCCGTGGCACCCCCTAGTAAAAAAATAATAATTTGTATACTGAAAACTACTATAGTACCCCCTGGATTCACACTTGTTTTTGTCTGTCTCTCTCTCGGTACTCCCTCTCCTCTCCATCCTCGCATATCAAAACGCATTCTTCTCACCTCTCAGGCTCTCATGGTCTCCCCACTCTTCTCCTTCGGCGATGCGACAGACGACGATGTGGAGGCAGCAGCAGCACGGTGCTCCTCTGAACTCTCATACACCTCACTTCAGTTTGTTGTTTTCTTGATTTTTAGTTCAGGTTTGTTCTTCTCCCTGTCATTCTATGTTTCATTCCTTTGATTTTGATTCCTTTCACTTCAGTTTGTTCTCTTAATAGTTATAATTTCATTCCTTTGATTTGATTCCTTTTCACTTCAGTTTGCTTGAAGCCTTGAACCCTAGAAATAAAAAATTGGGGGAAACTTAATCCTTGATTTTCTATGTTGTTTGATTCAATTCTATTCTGTTCCTATGCTGCTGATTCAATTCAATTCTATTTTTAGAACTTAGAACATAGTGGCTTAATTCATATTTTGAACAAGACATGATTATGTACTGTACTGATTATTACTCTTTGTTTTGTGTTCTTTGATAATGTTTTTTTTTTAATTACATGCTCAAGTCAGTGCTCATATTCACCATTTCTAGTTTGATTTTGTTACTCATAATTTATGTGTGAATTGTGCATTTTGTAGGAGTATGAGGAAAGTCAGACATAAGAAACTTGAAGCATTTTATAAAAGAATACTTCATGTCCCTGAGGAAGATGCAAATTGTATAGCTTCAACATCAAATCTCGAACAGAACCCTTCCGGTGATCAAACAGTTCAACCGGACGAGCAGCCTTGCAAGATTCAAAGAGTCATTGTGGAGAACTTTGATGTCAATCGTTTAGAACGTGACCCCGGGAAGCGCCTCCAAATTTGGGAATATCCGGTGAATCAAAGAGATGAAGTTCGTAGAGCTTATCTTAATTGGGGTCCTTATCAATGGGTAGCTGAAAAATATCCTCTTAATGAAGATAAGCATCCAAGACGATTTCAAGCATCTTGGTTCAAAATATTCCCTTCATGGCTAGAGTACTCTCCAACAAATGATGCTGCTTATTGTTTGCTTTGTTACTTGTCTAGTGAAAAACCAAATGGGAATCCTACAGCTGACGTCTTTACTAGAAAAGGATTTAAAGCATGGAGAAAAATCAATTCTTGAAAGTGTTGTGCTTTTCTTAAACATATTGGAGAGAGTCCTTGTTCATCTCACAATAATGCAGTGAAAGCTTCTCAAGACTTGTTCAATCAATCTATGAACATCAGATTTGCACTTAATGAGCAAAGTTCCGAGCAAATCCTCCATAATATACTTCGTCTCAGGTGCTCTATCGATTCAGTTCGTTGCCTCACTTTTCAAGCTTGTGCTTTTAGAGGCCATGACGAAAAACCTAGTTCAAAGAATAGAGGTAACTTTCTTGAAATGGTTAAATTGTTAGCATCATACAATGATGAACTTGCTAAAGTAGTGCTAGAGAATGCTCCATATAACGGAAAGTATACATCTCATGCAGTTCAAAAGGAACTTTTGCAAATCATGTCTTGTAAAGTGAAACACTACATTCGGGAAGAGATTGGAGATTCTAAATTTTTCATAATTGTTGACGAATCGTGTGATGAATCTCTTAGGGAGCAAATGGCTATTATTGAGGTTTGTGGATAAACATGGTTGCATACAAGAACGATTTTTTGAGCTTGTGCATGTAGATGACACCATGGCTATCACACTTAAAAAAGAAGTTTGTGATGTTCTTTCTATGCATGGTCTTAATGTTTCAGATATCCGCAGGCAAGGGTATGATGGTGCTAGTAATACAAGGGGAGAATGAAATGGATTGCAAGCATTATTTCTCGAAGATTGTCCTTATGATTATTACATTCATTGTTTTGCACATAGACTACAACTTGCTTTGGTTATTGCGTCTAGAGAAGTTTTCGCTATTCATGATTTTTTTTCTCACTTGACTTTTATTGTCAATGTTGCATGTTCCTCTACTAAGCGTAATGATGAATTGCAAAAGGCCATATCAGCTGAGATTATTAATTTGCTAGAGATTGGTGAAATTAAGAGTGGTAAAGGACAAAATCAGAAAAGCAATCATAAACGAGCTGGAGATACTCGTTGGAGCTCACATTTTGGTTCTATTTGTAGTATGATAAATCTGCATAATCCAACTTGTGTGGTTCTTCAAGAAATTAGGAAGACTGGATCAAGTTATACTACGCGTGGGGATGCTAATGTTGGTTATAAACTTTTGAAAAATCATTTGAGTTCACATTGATTTTGCACATCATGAAAGAGATTATGGGAATTACAGATCGTCTTTGTCAAGCTTTGCAACAGAAATCCCAAGATATACTTAATGTTATGCAATTAGTCAGCTATACAAAAACTTTAATTCAGAAGTTGAGAGATGATGGTTGGGATGATTTGTTGAAAAATGTAAATATTATTTTGTGAAAAACACGACATTTATTCCCCTGATTGTAATGTTGATTACATAGAGCGTGAAGGTCGTGCTCGTCATCAAATGGATCACATCACAGTGGGTCAACATTTTAGAGTGAATATCTTTTGTGTTACAATTGATCAACAATTGCAGGAATTGAATCACAGGTTTTGTCCGGAAACAATGGAGCTTTTAATTCTAAGCAATAGTTTGGTTCCTAAGGATGTTTACAAAGCATTTGATATAGATAATATATGTGCTCTTGTACATAAATTTTATCCATTAGATTTCGGTGAGCAAGACAAAAAAAGTTTGAGATATCATCTTCATTACTTCCATCTTGATGATGTTAGTCATCCAGGTTTGAATAAGTTGTCAACTATGTCTGAATTGTGTGAAGCTCTCAATACGACAAGGAAGGCGGATACACATTACTTGGTTGATTGTTTAATCCGCCTTATCTTAACTCTTCCGGTTTCTACAGCTACTACAGAAAGATCATTTTCAGCAATGAAGTTAATCAAGACAAGATTGCGTAACAAGATGGAGGATGAATTTCTTGCTGACAGTATGATGCTTTATATTGAAAAAGAAATAGCTGATCAATTTAGTACTGATTCAATTATTGACGAGTTCAAGTCTAAAAAAGACCGAACCGTTAAATTTTAAATTGAGGTAAATGTCTCCTATGTTTATCTATATGTAGCAGTCTGGTACGATTGTTTTTCTATTATGCATGTGGCAAGCATCTGACTGGTTTTGATCCTCTAAGTTTAGGATATGTTATCTCTCTAGTTGGTATATAGTATATTTGGAGCTTTAGTCTCGTGTTTGAGTTATTGCGGTGATATTTTTTGGATGAAATTGTATATAACTTTTATGAATTTCAATTATAATATTTAGTTCATATTTACCGCTCCCCCCAATATTTTCGGCAAGATCCGCCACTGCTTATATCGTGTCAAATGCTACACTGAACAATATTTGTTAATTTTCTATTAAAAAAAAACTAATATAAAGCTTTGTATTCGGCAATACGAGTGCATGTATAATACAAGCGGATGAAATTATGAACAATACTAGTAACAAATTTCACATTCTTGTGTTTCGTGTGTGATTTGTTTTGTAATAAATAGCGGTACTCATGAAGGAAATGACTGCCAAATTGGCATAATGTAATTATTCATTCATAATCATCCAATGTCTCCATGGGATCAAAATTTCTCAATGAGCAAAATAAATAACCATACAGGGCATGAGTTTTGGTTACAAAATCACATGTTTAGGAGCAGTTATTTGGGAATGAAGATAAAACAGAACGGTATTATAATACCAAAACATTCTACCCTATTACTTCAATTTGGGGAATAGCTTTGGTGCAACCTGTGTAACGCCCTCTCTAATTATTTGAATATTTTTAATGAGTTTAGAATACACTTATATGATTTGTATGATTTATATGATTTATTTTGATGAGTGATATTTTGTTATGATATATGTTGGTATTTATTAGTATAACATATATGTTATTTGGTTTAGAAATATAAATGTTATTTGATTTAAAAATATAAATGTTATTTGATTTAGAAATATATATGTTATTTGATTTAGAAATATATATATGTTATTTGGTTTATAAATATAAATGTTATTTGATTTAAAAATATAAATTTTATTTGATTTAGAAATATATATATATATATATATATATATATATATATATATATATATATATATATATTATTTGGTTTAGAAATATATATATGTTATTTGATTTAGAAATATATATGTTATTTGATTTAGAAATATATATATGTGATTTGTTATAGAAATAAATGTTATTTGTTGTAGAAATACACATGATTTGTTGTAGAAATATATGTTAATTTGTGTAGAGATATATGTTATTTTGTGTAGAAATATATGTTATCTGGTATAGAAATATATTTCTTATTTGGTGTAGAAATATATATATATATATATATATATATATATATATATATATATATATATTATGGAAATATATTTGTTATAGAGATATAATTGTTATTTCTTGTATAAATATTTTATATATATATATATATATTAGAATAGAATATTGAGATTTCGGTAGGCAATCTAATATATTTTTGTACTGAATAGTATATTTTTGTACTTAATATAATATATTTTGGTACTCAATTGATATATTTAATTACTAGATCTAATAGGTGCATTACTTGTTTCCAAAGTTTCTCACTTATTAGTTGTAAATTATCTCTATAAATAGAGAACTCACACAGTGCATTCTACACACCGAAATTCACAGTTGATACTTCCTGTGCTTTTCTTCTCTTCTCCCTCTTTTGACTTGTGTTGACGAGTCTTTCTTCTTTTTCTACTCCTTTCTGTCCCTTCGGAATTAAAAGTGTTCTTAAGACCATAATCCCTCTTCGGTTTAATATCCTTTTAGATAAGAGAAAGCGGTAGAGTCCTTCGTCGATCAATCCAAAGGTAAGAGTGAGACTAACTTTGCAATTCTATTAAGTATGTGAATCAATGGTTAGGTTTAACATGATGTAGGATGAGTTTATGAGGAATTGAAAAGTAGGTTAAAATTGTAGAATTAATGAATAAACGGTGGAAACTTGTTAAAAAGATGTAGAAACTGTCCTTAGACCTTAGATAATGATTAAGATGATTTGATGATATTTATAATGTTATATAATTAGATATATATTGCATGAATTATGTTTGATGATTGAGATGTTGATGACGTGCATTTGTAATTGTTATATATGATGATTATCATTATTGATTGATGCTAATTTGTTGTTGTGATGAATATGATTTACTTTGATGATATTTTGTTGTTGTGATGAATATGATTTACTTTGATGATATGATTAATGAGAGAATATTATATACTGTGAATTAATGATTAAATGCATTACTTGAAATATTATTGAATGATCAAGATGTTGAAATGAATTGTTATTAAGCTTGATATGAATTGATTATGCTGCAATTGTTGTTAATCTAAGTTGCATGAGTTGTTGTTGATTATCATTTGATATTGTTATATCTTGAGATGTTTACGTGTCGCCTATGTTGCTGTTGTTGGTTATGTGAAATATTTATATGACTTATGTGGAAGATGTATGATGTTTAAGTTGTTGATACTTCATATTAATATTGTTATGTTGTGAATTGCTTGTGTTGTTTCTGTTGCTGTTATGAACTGCTAAGTTGTTTGTAATGTGATTAAATGATTAAATGCATTACTCGAAATATTATTGAATTATATTAGGAGCTTTGTCCTCCGCACGATTATTAGTATGAATAAGTTGATGATGAACTCCAAATTATTGGATGTATAAGTGATAAGTTGATTAAGGTGTCCTGTTGATAGAGTCCATGCATTAGCATTCATTGAGCTTTGTCCTCACCACGATTAGGAGCTTTGTCCTCCGCACGATTAAAGTATATTAATACTTATGATGACGATTGGTACCACATGCATATAAGTGTCTAAGTTGCATTGTCGCATTTGTCGAGTCAAAGTCGTTGTTGATGAATTATCATCCATGAGTTGTTAAGTTGTCGATGAATTATCATCTATAAGTTGTCGAGTTGTCTTCTACCCATGTGTTGTTAAAGAAGTACCTATGAAGATTATACGATGTTTATGATGTGAATTATATGATGTTGACTAAGATGTTGCTATGTTGTTTAAGATATTGATTATGATATTGTTATATTGTTATGTTGTTATGATGTTGTATATGATACTGATTATAATGTTATGATGTTGTTTACGATGTTGATTATATGATGTTATTATGATGCTATATGTTGTGATGTATATAAGTGTTATTATTAAGTGATGAATATGTTGTTCTATATATGATTAATATTATTAAGTGAATATTATGTTATGTTATTGATGATGATCAAATGTTGTGATTACTTGGTAATTGTTTATCAAAGATGCTATGATGTTTAAGATGATATTGTTTAAGATGATTATGTTTAAGATGTTTATGTTGAAGATTTATGATGTTGATTATGGTGTTAGTATGTGTTGATTACATTTTGATAAGATGATGAATATGTTGTTGTTGTTATATTATTATATGAAGATGAATATGTTGTTGTTATATTATTATATTATGACGAGATGATGTATATGTTGTTATTATATAATTAAGATGATTAATATGTGTTGTTCATGTCGTTATAAGATGATGATCTATGTTGTTATGATTTGGTTATTATGGGTTATATGATGATGTTTATAATGTGATGAATATGAAGTAAATGATAATTAGAAGTTGGTTGAACTATTAAGAATTATTACATGAAGAATTATTATTACTAATAGATGAAGTTATTTATGTTGTTAAATATAATTATTGAACTATATGCTTGATATTATTGTTTTGTGAAATCTCACCCCTTCCGCTTGAAAATGTTGCTCTTCGTATGAGTAACTTGCAGGTATTAATGATTAGTAGGAGTGGTGGCTCAAGTGTCTCTAGGTGCTCTGATACGTAACGGGATGGGAACTTTGTTATTGTTTTCTATTCCTTACATATTGTTTTTTGAAGAATTATGACTATGTTTTTAGAATGGATTTTTATGACATAATTGTAAAGAGGCCTTAGTGCCAAAGACTGGTTTTAGTTATTGAATAAATTCCGCTGCGAAGTATTAAAGATTTTGTTATTGAATTTTAAAGGATAAATAGTTATTTATTCAGTTTATGATTTTATGAAAAGAAGTGTAGCATTCCGTTTACGTGAATAACTTTGATTATTAAATGAAATTTTTATGTTGGGAAAATGGGGTGTTACAACCTGCATTGCAAGATTATAATTTATCAGGGAATACAAAAGAAAATCAAGTAGCTAAATGGTTATTAACAAACTAAACATCAATACTTACACATTTGTCAACACAATACCAATAATCGAAATATTGTCCAGTGCAGTGTTTCTGCCCAGAATCATCACCATGTATCCTTTTCATGCATGCATGTAGCAATTTAGAGAATTACTTTTCTTTGCAAGAGCTTCTTTCATAAACAAAAATAAGGCGGCGGAACAAATATTTACCAACACTTATTCTTTATTTTAAATTTGTCTAGGCATAACAATTGGAGTGGCTATCTTTTGAGTTTGAGTGGAATCAGCCAAAATGTAAGATAAGACAACCTGCAATAGACACATATTGGGCCTACCCTTCCCCAGACCCACAATAGAGCTTCTCTATATTTTGTCCATTAATACTCACTCAGGGTATCAATTTAGCTAAACAAGTCAGAACCTACGGTTTTCCCACTAATTTCATACAATGTTGGTTCTCTCAACTCAAAAGAAGGAAGGGGATGTAAAACGCAACCCCTGCTCAAAATTAACTTCAATTCAACACACAGCTGATACCATCGTCTCTCCATCCATATACATAGGAAACCCAAATAAATCAAATATGTACATGTTGGTTTGGTTCGGTTTTACACTATTAATGTGACTGGACCCGAACCAAGCTAACCTGATGAAATACGGGTTCATTAGGTTTAGGTGGTCGGTTCAGCTTTTAATGAAAAAACAGAAGAGAATTGCAATTTTTCCCCATAACTCAACCTCTCTACTGCATCTATCCCAAACCAGAGAGAAATAGAGAGAGAGACCATAAAATCTACCATAATCTCTGACATCCAAAGGCCAAATTTCCACAACACCGCCCCCCAAAAAACCCACTTTCTGCTACTCACAAGCCGTGACTTCCATAGCCACCCATCCAAGACAGAATAGAACAACTAAGTTGTAAAAAACGTGGTTGCATGGGACTAGGACAGACGGAGAAGGCGAGGCAGTGTGGGATGTTTGGAGAACGCATGTGCAATGAAGGGAAGGCCACATTCAGAGGCGGAGCCCCTCATGGGCCATGGCCCACCCCCAAAAAACAAATTCTTATTATATATTATGTTTTGTAATATTACAATGTTGTGTAGCACACTGTAGTGGTTAAGAGCCTTTTTGCCAAGTCTTATGTGCTAGGTTCAACTCCAGCTAAAGTCATTTTCATTTATTCTTTTATTTTCTTTTGTATAAAAAAAAAAACATAATTCATAATTGTTAAAATCATCCTTCTTTCTTTAATAAAACATAACTCCTTTATTCAATTTAATATAATCTTCCTTACTCTTATTCTTGGGTACAACTGTCTCCTTACTCTTTTTTTTTATACAAAGGGACTTCAACTCTTTTTTTGTCAAAAAAATTCTCTTTTAAAACACATAACATATTTTTTATATAAAAGAGGACCTCAACTATCTTTTATAACGCATAAAATATAACATAAATGTTAAAATATCCTTAAAAAACATGATATCATAAAAATATTTAATTGTATAAACACTATTTTTTAGGTAAAAAAATACTATTTTCTTTATTAAATTAAAATATATTTCATTATTGTACTTGATTATAAGTAGATTTTCTTATGTAATGATTTTTTTTTTTACATTACTATATATGTCATGAGTTTTATTTTAACTTTTTTTTTACTCATTCGTTTGATTCAATTCAATTTAATACCTATACATCTGTTTATTGAAGTAGAGTCATTTAATTCAGTCATTAGGTTCAATGACCTAGTTGTTCGATCAATTATCTTGTACTTTATCTGGGTTGATAAACGGCTCAGATTTTAGAATACTGGTTTGAATTATATTCAACAAATAACAAATTTGTAGTCATTGGAACTAACCAATGATAAAATTTACTGGTAAGAAAATTAAGCTCCATCACTATTTATGGCCCACCCTAGACTTTTTTCCTAGCTCCGCCACTGGCCACATTGATACGAGTGTGCGACACTGGCCTCGTCGGAGGGAAGGGACCTGGGTCAGAGAAGATGGTGGAGGCAATGAGAAGAGAAGACTAGGGTTTCGATATTTGTTGTTGAGATGAAACAAGGGTTTAACGGAGTAATGGACTGGGTCACGATAATAGGTAGTAGCACAGTCCTAGATTTTTAATAAACAAATTATCAATAGCATAGTACCCGGTCGAGTGACCGGGTACTTGTTTTCAAGGCTGGAAACCTGTCACTGGAACCAATCATACTTGGTTCTTTACGGTTTCGTTTTGACCCAAACCAATGAACAATGAGTAATTTTCGTGTTGGATTATTTTTTTGGTTCATTGGATTTACCCGGTCCACTTAAACCCCTAGCCTATTCCGAAATAGCCCAAAAATTATGATACTAGCCTTGTTTATATCACGATCCAATAAGTCAGATTTCCAACAGAATATAGAAAACACTCTCACACGGACATAATCAATCTACCTGCATTTTCAATTTATTCCCTCAATATTTTCTCAAGGTTCAATTTAGCCCCTGACAAAAGGACTAATTTTTATCCCGAATTTGAAAATGTCAGGGACTAATTTGGTATTATTTTTTGTCTGAGATTAAATTGGGCCGCAACAAAATTGGCATAGACCAAATTGGGTCTTTAATCTTAAGGAAAAGCAGTTAGAAGTTTCATCACTATATAGCCAGATGATTCCTAAAACATTACCTTCGCTACATTGAATTTCTTTGTTTGACCTTAATGCTACTATTTCTCCGATCATATTTTTCTTTGAATAAACCATATCTTAATAAAGTTTACGAATGTAAAAGTGATGATATATTAGTGAATAAAAATTTACAAACCTTATATTCAATTAACGGCCTGACACATTTTGGTTTGCAAGAGTCTTCAAAAAATCTCTTCTGATCAACAGGTTCCTCATCAGCCCTGAATTCATTCACAATAAAATCAAAACATTAGTTAATCTCAATCCTTGATTTGAGATCGGACAGTCCAAATCAAAATCCAAGATTTAAAATTATAAGATGTGTTTGTATTGGAATGGAGAGATGAAAAATGAAAGAAATAGAGATAAGTTTTGAGACATACATGGTGGTGCGCGAGCGAAGAGAGGTTGCAGAGAGTTGGAATTGGTGTGTTTCGTTGTGGTGCTATTTTGCAGAATCGTAATTTGGTATCAACTCAACTATAGTCTCTCTCCCTTATTCTATTCGGGTTCGATCCGGTTTCTCTATTTCGGGTCAAACCATCCTACTTCTTCATTTCTAAATATTTTTAAAGAGTACTGATAAACAAATGGGTAGTGTTAACGTGTACCCTTAAGGCAACCCAAAAAAAGAAATATTTTATAAAATTTTGTGCAAAAATTTATTAAAAAGTTAAAGATTAAATGTATGCGCACGTTCCAATAAATTATTTATATATTTGCCATATTAATTTGTGTCTTAAGGGCACAAATTAACATTTCATTTTCCTAAATAAATATATTCTTTCGATATCAGTTTAATGGACAAGGTGATTCAGGCATACGGTCGTGAGGTTAACTACCCTTGTTAGCTTGAGTGTACACCTCATCGACATGCACTAATTTCAAAATAGTTTTGCATTGTCGTCCAATAGAAAAATATCAATCTATTCATCATCATACAACAGGTTTCAAAAGAGTAGTATTATTTGAACAACTCTTTTTGTATAACTTTTAGGACAATCTTGATATTCTCTCTTCTCATTGGTCAATAACAATAGAGAGAAAAAAAGGAAGAGAGAGAATAAAAAAATAATGTGAGTATGAGAGAGAATGTTGTATAAAAGTTATAGTGATTGTACAAATTTCTCGTTTCAAAATATGTTTATGTTTTGGCAGAAAAAATATCAATATATCATATCATACAATTGGTTTCAAATATATGTAGTAGATGATTTGACACAAGACATATTCATCGGATGTGAGTGTAAAATTATACATGAAATTAGTTTTGTTAGTCATATGGTTAAGTTGTAATCGATCAATAGGACGAAGTTTCATATGCTTTGTGTTATTCACTTCTTCCCTTTGTGTTAAGAAAAGTTCTTTGAGTAGTAAATTTATCTCCAACATATGTGATTATTAATAAATAACCATGTTATAGATATATTCAAAGTTAACATTTCATATTCAAAAACAAATTGATAATATTAATAAATGATTAATATGAAAAATATTTGAAAAAAGAATAATAAATACATCTATCTTTTTAAAAATATTTCAGAAAGTAGGTGGTATAGTAATAGTTCTTTCAAAAAAAAAAAAGAGTAGGTGTTAGATAGGTATCAGATTTTTTTATTGATCGATTAAAAATTGAAGTTGAATTAAATTGATTTATTTTGTTTTTTTAGTTTGAAATCAAAAGTTTCATGTACAAGGAGATTTTAAGTTTAGAGCTGGAGCCCGTTGGTGTGCTTGACTTAAAAGAAGAGTATATTTTTCATTATTTTGAAGAGCATTTTAGGGAGAGGAGTTGACCTTCTCTTTCAAGGTATCAAACCAGCTTTAACGTTCAACCCTATTTATAAATGCAATCTGTGTTGATTTGCAGGTGCTAGAACACATAGTATCTGCATGTTTTTGCTTCAAATATGTTTCTTCATCCTTTTATGCAGGATTTCTTAATTCATATCATCTTAGTTGGAAATCATCATTCACCAATTCTTCATTTTCTAGGTAATGAGGATCATACTAACTATTTTGTTTGGAGATGCAGCTTTGATTTTACAAATAAAATAAAAAGTAAAAATAACTATGTTGTTTTTGCTGCTTCTATTTTCTCTCTGCTTCTAAAAAAACGCTTCATGAATGAAAGGGAAATTCACTAGAATGTTAACAAAAAGGAAAAATGAAATGACTTTGTTATTAAAAAGATTGCCTTTATAGATAGGGCTAAACGCCATTAATGACCCCAAATGGCCATATCATTATGCTATTCAAACTGGCTTAAAGATTGCATTTAAAAATGAAATGACAAACAAAAAACTTATTATTACAAGGGAAAAACATGCATTTTGTCCCAAAAATTTGAATCACCTTAGCAGGAACCTCAAGACCAAATTATTCCACGAATCCCCAATACTCAGTTCAGTCATTCACAAAACAAGCGGAATTTAACAAACCACTGCAAAGGGAAATCAGCAAGGCGGAAATAAATCCAAAAGGCCCGTTTCCAAACACATTTTTCAAACTTGACAAAAACGTTTGGTCTATACCAGCATACTTCCAAACACATTATTAATTATCACCCAATGTCTCCATGGGATCAAAATTTCCCAATAAGCAAAATAAAAACCATACAGGGCATGAGTTTTGGTTACAAAATCACATTTTAGGAGTAGTTGTTTGGGAATGAAGATAAAACAAAACAACATTATAATACCAAAATATTCTCCCCGATTACTTCAGTTTGGTGAATAGCTTTGGTGCAACCTGCATTGCAATATTATGATTTATCAGGCATACAAAAACAAATCAAGTGGATCAATGGCTATTTACAAACTAAACATAAACAAATACTTACACATTTGTCAACGCAATACCAATAATCAAAATATTGTCCAGTGCAGTGTTTCTGCCCAGAATCATCGCCTTGTATCCTTTTAATGCATGCCTGTATAAATTTAAAGAATTAGTTTTCTTAGCATGAAGTTCTTTCAAAAACAAAGATAAGGTGGAATAAAATTTGCCAACACTTGTTTTTATTCTAAATTTGTCTTGGTGGCGCGTCAATAGGAATTGCTATCGTGTTGTGGCTGGTGTGAAGTCAACCTCGGAGCATCAATGGGAGTTGCTATCGTGTGAGTTGGAGTGGAGTCAGCCTCATAACAAGGCGAGATAAGGTAACCTACAATGGGCCTATGGCCTACCCTTCCCCAGAGCCACAGCCACAATGGAGCTGCTTGTTGACTGTCCATTAACAATCACTCAATGTATCTACTATTCAGCTAAACAAAGTCATACAATGTTGGTTCTCTCGAAGTCTCAGCTCAAAAGAAGGAAGGGGGATATAAGAGGCAGCCCCCACTAAAATAAACTTTTATTCAACAAAGCTGAAACCGAGATCTCTCTACCCAATTCCTGCATGCCCCAAAAATGTATATTGAGGCCTTAGTTTATATCAAAATCCATTGTGTCGGATCTCAACAGATAGTAAAGACTCACTCTCTTGGCTATAATCCATCTCCTTGCATATTTATATTAATTTTCCTCACTTGGAAAAAGCACTTAGAAGTTGGCGTGTTGTAGGTCGGCATAATAATTAAGTTTCACGACTACCTAGCCAGTAGCCACCCATTCAGTCTAAATCACTCAGATAATAAGATTGTATAGCCTATGCCATAGTTGTCAAATGCGACCGCGCCGCCCACTTCACGCCATGATAGCGGAATTTTTGGGTTCTCCTCGTCCGTCCGCGACGGCGCATGTCAGTGTTGCATAGCGGCCAAATGCGGCCGTTTTTATCCGGTGCGGTGCGGTTCTGGTGCGGTCAGATGCGCCGCTCCACAAATAGAAACAAAAATACGTTTTTGCCCCAACATTTTAAACCGTTTTAAAGGCTTTTTTGTCATTTTCGAAACCCTAGAATTTTCTGCATTATAACTGCTGCGCCTCTTTCTATTCCTCTCTACCCAAGCAGTGCCTCTTTCTCTTTCTCTTTCTCTTCTCTTCTCTTCTCTTCTGAGATCGAAAAAGAAAGTACAGAGTAACAGAGAGACATCAAATCTCTTCTTCCTTGAGCCTACAGAGTACAAACTACAGATTTATGGTATTTTATTTCAAATTATGAATGCTTCAGATTTTTGATTAATTTTAAGTATTTTAGTATTTCTATCTCAACAGTGTAGTATTTTTAGTATAAAATATATAGGTGTCCGCGCCAGTGAAAAGCGCCCGTTCCACACCCGCACTCCGCGCCGCGCCAAATTTTGGGGTGGCCACGCCACGCCACATTTCCGCATTGATAACTATGGCCTATGCCAGATAACTCCTCCAACAATCAAACATTTCCTTAGCTAAATTGTTTTTTTTTGGGGTGTTATTTTCATTTCTTAACCTTATCCTTACTAGTACTCCCTTCCACGTTCCTTTCATATAAACTCATGACTATAAAATTCTCCAATCACATTTTTCAGTAAAAAATATCATAATAAAATGTAAGAATGTAAAAGGGATAACACAGTTAATCAATAAAAGAAATACCCACTAAAAATGCCTATCTACTATGAATTCTTAAACCTGTAAAAAAATGAGTTCGATTTTCAAGCAGAGTTAGTGTAAAAGTTTCACACCGTCAACCCATCAGAATCAATCAAAAGAAACATTTCTAATTATTTGACAGTTATGATTTATTAACAGTGTTAAAATCCTTTACACCGATAGTGTATATGAATTAAACTCTTTTCTATTTACTGATAGCTTAAATTTAGAAAAAAGATCATCTTTAAACATCTAGCTTATAATTCTACTACTCTTCAAAATAATAATAATTCCACACACCTGATATTCAAGTAACGGTCTCACACATTTTGGTTTGCAAGACTCTTCAAGAAGCTTCTTTGGATCAACAGGTTCCTCGTCAGCCCTGAATTCACAATAAAATCCAAACATACCTTAATACAAAGAATAATAATAAAATAAAATAAAAGCATATACACGTTAAACAAGGGGTGTCAAAATGATTAAATGAAATTCATAATAATTTTTTCCTAGATTAATATTCACTAAATCAACAACAAGCACATAATCAGACAGATTCAGATCATCAATTTCTAGATTTAAACAACATCTAATCGGAGCAAGGTTTCAAAACCCTAGATTTAAAAATTAGGGGAATAAGAAGTATTTGCATTCGAATCGAATATAAATAGTAGATGAAAGAGATGAAAAATGAAAGAAATAGAGAAGCTAAGATACATACATGGCGGAGTGTGAAGAGAAGTTGCAGAGAGATGGGGTGGTAAGCGGGGGTTGTCGTTTCGTTTGGGAATCGCGCAGTCGTGATTTCTAATCAACTACAACAAATAGTGCAACGATGTGGGTGGTATAAAGTAAAAACCCAATGTAGGTTTTTTTTCTTAAAAAAAAAAAAAATCTATTTTTTTTAATGTTTGTTTGGGATTAAAAAAATTATCAAAAAATTAAATGTTTTCATTCCCTTGAGCTTAGCTGGTAGGGATATAACATATTATATGCATGGATCGGGATTTGAATTCTGGACACCTCACTTCTCCACACTTAAACTAGACCATTGACCCGTGCTAACGCACAGGTCATTTTAAGAAGTTAATAAGTTAATATTCACTGGAAAAATAAAACAATGTAGTTCGCTTGAATGTAAAAATTGTTGTGAATCAAAGCATAATGTCAATTACCATAGACATTGTTATTGTTCCATAATTCTAGTACGTAGTTCCTGTTACTTTAACATAACATATAATTTTAAAAGGGAAACTGAAGTTTGTTGACATGCATATAGTTTCAATAAGTAAGAAAATGAATAGTACACAAAAAAGTCCTACACATTTGATTTCCCTACGATTGCATTTTCAAGCTGATATGTACCCCCTTCTTTACCCATGGACCTGAACTTTGCCACCAAATCTTTTCTAGCTGTGGCGTGAATACATCCACCCTATTGACGAAACAACAGCAGTAAACAACTGGTTAAATTACATAACTAAAAAACAACGATGACATTAGTTTAATTTTAAAGTTAAGAGTGCAAACATGTAGAAACCTTTTCATCGACCAGTAACATGTTCATGAAAATGATGCTAGTGGGGACCTTCTTCTCTCGAATCAACCAAATGTGAGCAACTCACACACACATCTTAAGGTTCTTTCTTCCTCCAGAAACAGTTGAGATTGGAGTGTATTTGGCAGACATCATTGGCCGATTTTTTCTTTTCCAAGAAAGAGGATGCTTATTTAGATTGAGATGGTCTGGCTAATAGGTTATGATGTATTATTTATAGGAAAAAAGTGCAATAGGTGTGAGTAGGATATGATGGTTGAGTAATAAAGAGTATTACTTATCACGATAAGCACAAAATAGTGGAACAAAATTAGGAAATGGCCAACATTTTAGGATAAAGATTAATATGAATCAAATGAAATTAATATTGTTGATGGGGCACTTTGTTTGACTTAAGAATTGGCATGTAAATAGGGAGGGGGCGCAGAACAAATGATTACGATAGTTGACTCGGGTGAAATGTAGTAGTTACTTGAATGAGAGGAATTAGAATTTTTAGTTTATTTCCACCCAAAATATATTTTAGAGATGTGGATGAAATCTCTTACTTATTTAAATGAGAGAAATAAGGATTTTAGTTTGTTTCCACCCAAAAGATACTTTAGAGATGTGGATGAAATCTCTTAGTTACTTGAATGAGAGAAATTAGGATTAGGATTTTAGTTTGTTTCCACCCAAAACATATTTTAGAGATGTGGATGAAATCTTGCGAGTTTGCGAGCTTCCACAAACCTTTTCCAACGCCCTCCTATCTTGAAGTGTTCATAAGGAATAGTTGCAAAAGTGGCTACAATTTTTTAGGTTAAATATTAGGTGGAATTAGGGCAACAGTGCTTTGTTTAAGAATAAACCAAAGAAATAAAAATAACAAAATGCCCCAAAATTCCAAAACGAATCGCAAAATAAAGAGAAATTAGATCTGTCACATCCATTTATATGCTTTGCACGTCCATTACAACAACAATTTATCAAACGATAGCATCGTTTTAGATATGAAATGGGAAAAATAATGAAGCCTCATTCATAGGCAATTGGCTTTTTAGTGTAGATAACAACATTGTTCAAGATATAAATATGTATCAATCCTTAAACGGTAGTATTACAATCCTTTTGACCTTTATACTATTTTTTTTCTCTACATTTTATAATTTCAGTTAGAGGACTTTACACAAGGTGTTTATGCAATAAGGTGATCTCAATTTAAAGGACTTCATACACTTTTGTCGTTGAAGACCACTATGTGAATGTAGGCTGAAGTAGAGAATCACGTGTCCAATGAAATTTTGTTCCTCTAGAAAAGGGGATCTACTACCTCATACTCATTTTAATTGTGAAATTGCAGTGACGGAGACAATGGAATGGTTTTTAGAAAATCAATTTTTCTGTGATGACAAGGCTTGAAGAAGAGGAAGAAAGAGAGTTGGAGCAGTCGTATGTTGTTGAGTAGTGAGTGCGAGAAAAAATCTGGCGTTGAGTGTCTATGGTAGAAGTATGTTATCTAACGGTTAAAATTAGTTTTCCCATAGTGGAAAACAACTTTCCTTTCCTATACTAAACCTAACCCCAAATCAAAAGGTTGATCAACTTAGAAAAATCATCATCAATATCATCATTACTTGGAAGATAGACTGTAACTAGCACTTTGGTCTTGCTTTCAATGAATATAGACTATTTTGAAAGATAAATCACCCCATATTTGATTATGATATGTGATAGAGTTAATGACAAAATAAACGAAGAATTTACTAGTCCATTGATAAAAGTTTGTGAAGAGAGGAAGATATGATGGTTGTGCTAACAATCTTTTAAAGTTTCATATTAATAATTGTCAAATATTTAAATTTTCACTTTTCAAGAGTATATAGAGGCATTAGTGACCAAGGGCTTTGTTTGCGAGTTTGGAAGGGAAGGAAATGAAAGACTTGGAAAAAAAAATGAATGAGCAAGTGGAAGAAATCGAGGAAAATGGAAGAAGAGGGTTTTGGGGGGTTAACTTATATTCATAATGCTAAACCTCCTCATTTGGGGAACTAAAAAAATTGTATTGAATGAGGGTTTTGAGAGATTTTGGAGGGTTTATATGAATTCTTCAAATTTAAATATGTTGTTATATTATTTTTAAAATTAAAAATATAGTAATCATATGCATTAATTTATCATTCTCTAAAAAAACTACTCTTTTAAAAAATTTAAAAGATTTCTCAATTCTCCCTCATATTTTCTATCCCTCAAAGTCTTTCATTCTCCTCCCCTCCAAACTCACGAAACCTAAGGGTGCGTTTGGATTGAGGATTTAGGAGGACAAGGGAGGGGAGGGCTCACTTTTATTTTTTAAATTACGAACAATGTAAAATGTTTTTTTTTAAATAAATTAAGTGTTTTTGAAGTGTTATATGATCACTTTTCAGGTAACAGTTTGGTCCTTTATCTTTTTTTCATTTCAATTTGGTCCTTTTTGTCCATTTTTATATACATTTTCAAGCTTCAAATCTAATATTCTTATGCAAACATAGACGAGGATCATAGATTTGAAGATTGAAAGACCATAAGAAAATAAAATCATGAATTTTAAGCTTAAAAATTCATATGAAAATGAACAAAAAGGAACAAATTGAAATGAAAATAAGATAAAGAACCAAACTGTTATGTGAAATTAAGTTAAGGGACTAAAAATGTAATTTTTCCTAACTAATTCACACAAATTCTATTTATGGACTAAAACACTTTGAATTATATACTGTAAATTGTATATTATAACAAAATAGGATGGTGAAAAAGAAACAACTGTAGAAAATAAACTAGCAAAATGAGGAAAGAAAAAACATAAATAAAAAAAAAATAAAGGCCAAGGTTGTAGCAACAGTGTGTTTATATAGACATTTTTTTTAAACAACAAATTTTATTTAACAATCAAATCTCTGTTCAAGACGAAAGAGGCCGGTGAAATTGAGAATACAAATTAAAGGCGTCGTACAAAGGCGAAACACCCAAGAATAAACACCCATAAAAATACACATCACCACCTAAAACAAATTCCTTCTCGGAAACGACCTCTATAAAAACGATATCCAACCACCCATCGTCACTACTCGCCCCAAGAAATACCCTTTAAAAATAAACTTCAATCCTCAACACCAAAGCAGAGCCACATTCGAAAAGCTCCTATCCGAAAAGATTATTCAGCTTCCACCAACTCTCGACCTCCGATCCACTGAAAGAAACCATAAAAATCCCAAAACCAAACTTGAGCCAAAGAACTGACTTCCGATCTCGAATCAAAAGTGATCGGCCCACCAGACTTTAGGACTAAATCAGAAGGGCACCCCTCACCTTTGGTATACCAGAGAAACATCAAATTAAGCCAAAACAAGAATGCAGCTAGACATCGACTCCCGATCTCGAAGCAAAATTAACCGACCCATCGGGAACCAGCATACAAACAGTAAGACAAACGACATGATAGATGGTGGTGCAAACAACAAACATATCCAAAGGAAAAGGCTTAGCTCAATGAGATCGGCTCCCTCCAAACACCATAAACACTTTAACAACCCCAAAAACGCAAACAAGAGCTAGTGACGACGAAACAAGGACCCGAGTAATAGAGGCAACCTCCAGAAGAAATCACCCCCAACAAACACCCGCCTCCTCACCTAACATAACATCAGCAACCCCCTTATAAAGCTCCCTAAAAAAACGAACACACGGTGTATATATATAGACATTGATCATACACTTTTGTTTCAAACTTGAAAATAGGGTTGCCGTCATAATTCTTTAATACCAATCTCTAGACCTGTAGATGATGATGTTCTTGGCCAAGCATAAGGAATCACATATGCGCCTTTCAAAAGATATATGATAAATCCGAGAACATAACATGATGAACTAGAGAATATATTCTCGAGTTTATCATATCACAGTTAATCTGATATTCATGACAGTAAACCTCCCTCGGATACAACATCATTTTTATTTTCTGTTGATCTAGATGGTATTGGCTACCTTGGTGATGGTTATAAGTCTCATAATGTATGGAAATTTTCAACTACTCATTTGTGATTTGCAAATGTTCAAAAAATCCTTCGGGGTTTCTCTGATCTGAATCACACATCATTAGTGATTTGCAATTTGTGGTTTTAATTGAATATACTCATGATTTGTGATTCTCAATTTCAGATTCATGTTTCACCCTAACATAAGCTAGAATCTCATATTTGCAGATTTTAGGTTGTGATGATTAATTTGTTTATGATTTTAGAAACTGTATACGTTCCCGTTCATTATGGTATGAACTTGCTTTTGAATTGGTTCTCTTGTTAACTTGTTTGTTCTTTCTGATGCAATGTAATAGATTGATTGATTACCAATTTGGTTGACCTGGTTGGTGCAATTTGAACTATATTTTTCCATGAATGTCTAGTTGTTGGTGCAATTTGAACTGAAACACTTCATTCAGAATATTGTTAGCTAGTTACCCCTATCCATGAAATCAGTATTAGAAGTAGATGGTTTTTATTTTGGTACATTATCCTTCTATGTTTTCTATATGCTAGACTTGTGATTGTCTCAACAATGCTATTCTCTTTCTTAAACTACTCACATCATTTGCATCGTGGCAGAGATTAGGATCGGAAGTTTGTTGCAGATAAGGTAAAGTTGTCCTACACTGAAAGAATTCAAAATTGCAAGCCTAAGATGGAATAATAATATGAAAGATACAAGGTGGGACATGGATAAGCTATTTCCTTCTGGTTGGTTATTTGAAGACGTGTCAATTCTTAGGATTGGTCACTTTGTTTGAATTATTAGGAATAAAATTTGAATTAAATGGTGCCGCAATAATGTATTATGATAAAGTAGTAGGTACTCCTATTCTATATTGGCTCAACTTTGATAGGGTTATATAGAGCTTCTTTAAAAGAGAAGTTCAACTTACTAATAAGGATGTATTTTGGTTAACGGGAGTAATTCCTAGTTGTTTGTCTGATGTAAGGCAATGCCAAATTGTTGATATGCATTATGAAAATGATTTGAGTATGGTTTGACACTTAATTTGATTCATACTAAATATAAATGTACTTGATTCATACAACATATAAATACTTGATTCATGTTAGTAGAAAATCACACACTCCAACACCTGGAAGCCTCACAAAATGAAACGGGAGCCATCAAAACAATATGATCTTTATGTTTTACTTATTTTCCAACTTTGTTTAACTTGGTGTGTGTTTGGAGTGGCTTTGCCTTTTCAAAACTGCGGCAAAAAATCGTGTTACCGTGGCAGCTAGGAAACCAAGCTTCTTTATTTCCACGAATGTTACTCTTTCAGACGCACATTTTGCTGTCCCACCACCAAACTGAATAGGTACTTAAGCTGACCGTCAAACCAAATAAGTACTTAAGCAGTTATGTTGACTTGATTAGTAGCCCTAGTGTATAGCTCTGTGTTGCAAATGAGTTTTGTGTCTCAATTCAAAATTTTCTCTTTAATCCTAAAAAAAATAAAAAATGCAAGAGCATTATTTCTATTCATTTCTTTCATGATAGAGTGAAATGATATTATTTGTTTCATTTTTACAATGAGCTAAAGCTATTGCGACATAACCCACAAAGAATATGAAAATATAGTGGGGTTATAACAAATTAATAATAGTTTAAGACTAATTATTAAAACAAAATCCTGAAAAACAAGTACCTTTTCATTTTTATTTTGTTAAATAAAAAAATATTGACCTTTTTTGTAACTTGGTATCATATGCGCGTAAATGCAGAGAGTAGTCTCTTGAGGCTGATAGGACTACAATGGGTCAAATCTCTCCTAAAACTTCTAGCATCTTCATTCTGATCATGAAGAGCGTGTTATCATTGCAAAGTTTATGTTCCTCTTCATAATTGTGTCTAATCAAGTTACAATTTCTATTAGTACTCTCTGTTTGCTCAAGCTATTTCCATTCTTTTCAATTCTAGTTCATTCATAGTTTATGTTCCTCTTCGTAATGCGCCTTATAATATCCGCTTTCAAAAGATAAAAATGTTGTTGTATACAAGGTTGTTAACTTACTGAGATGATTGGATCTGCATTGAGGTTGTCTTGGGAATGTATTCTGAAAATCCACTCTTAACATCTCCCCTCTTAATCCCTCCAAATCGGAAATCGAAGAAGTAGAAGAGGAGATATTGACAGTGGATTTTCGCTTCAAGCACAAGTCAGTGCTCAAGCCTAAGATGGAATCATGATATGAAAGATAAAAGTTCAAGCAGGAATCAGTTAGTTCATTCTGATTGATTGTTTGAAGATGTGCCAATTCTTAGGATTGGTCACTTTGTCAGAGTTATTATTGCCATTAATGTAAAGGGAATGAGATTTGAATTAAATGATGCTGCAAATATGCATTATGATACTAAGTACTCCTATTCTATATTGGATCGACTTTGCTAGAGTTATATAGAGCTTCTCTAAAAGAGAAGCCCAACTTACCGATAAGGATGTGGTTTGGTTAATAGAAGTAATTCATAGTTAATTGCTTATCTGATGTAAGGTAAAGCCAAATTGTCAATATGCATTATGAAAGTGATCATGAGTTTGGTTTGACATTTACTTTGATTCATGCTACGTATAAATAATTGTTTCATGTTAATATGATAAAAAAAAGTCAAAGACTGTAGTTTTTAATTTATTTTTTTTGGTACAAAAGAGGGCCAAAGGCCCATTTTTAATTGTTCTCCTTAATAGCATAGACAAAGTTTTAGATTGTTGTCATTATTAGTAACAATAAAATTTGTATTCTAAACAAACAATTTTTTTATATTGTTCATTTTAATAGCATAGACAACAATTTTGATTTGTAAGGTGTCTAGATTTAAACCTCAATCCATGCATATATTATACGATATTTATACCAATTGAGTCAAACTCATGTGACTTTCTCAAAATTTATCTATCTTTAAGAATTGTAGTAATTTTACGCGGTACTTTGATTTTGCTTTTGAGTGGAACTTGGAAACACATTTTTTAAATTCAACGCTTTTGTTATTCCTTCCACTTTTCATTTTTCTTTACCTGCGGTCTTTTTCCATCCCCGTTTGTTGAATTTCTTAACACATTAATCCAATTTTTCTTGCTAACATGTGTATGCTTAGTTTCACTTATAAATTGATCTGAATTGATTTTAGAGAGTTTATTGTTGTCCAGTGGAATTGATTATGCTTTTAGAATTTATTTATAACTTTTAATTTTAATATTTCTTTTGAAGAAACTTTTGCTTTTAATATTGATTTTTACACGTAAATTTACAATTCAAATCATTTACAAATTATCCTTAATCAAAATTATTTTTATCCATAATCCATTTTATCAAAATCAATTATCTCATTTGCACGACCAAACACACGCTTAAACTATATTTCAAATTTTCAATATTAATATTGAATAATTCCATGGGTGCATTGATTGTTTGGTAGATCAATTGATAGAGAGGAGGTGGATCCAATAGGGACAACAACACTTTCGATAATTGGTCGGCACTTTTAGGGCCGACAAGAACATCATAGCCGTCTATGATGATGTGGCAACAAATGGAAAGCACCCTTTAAAAGGAATGGATGGCTGAGAATTTCCGTAGACCCTTAACCAGTCCAATTATTCGGTTTGCTCAGAAGAAAAATGTTACAAGGGCTTACTATCCGCTGTTTGGTTTCATAAAATGAAGACTTTTTTTTTATTTTTTTTAAGGAAAATGAAAACTCTTTTGAATAGTCACAACTATTTGAACATAATAATGAATATATTCACATATTTTATAAAGGTAGAAAAAATAATTATACATATTTAAATAATTAAATATATTTTGGTGTGTGCCTCAGTATTGCGTTTAAATTGAATATGTTCAAATTCATATACAACATGAATCAATTCATTCAAATATGTAGCAGTCCTTTTTCAATATTGAGTTTATGATTCCAATTTTATAAATCCATGAACTCAAAAGTATTTTTTAATTTTTTTTGTTAATATAGTTTAATATTTTTTTCCTGTTGATTTAAAGTTGTTTCAATTCAATTTAAGTGTAGAAAAATTTAAATTGTTGAATTTAGTTTAATTGTCAAAATTTTCATGTAAAACAATATCATTTAATTAACCTCTGGAAAATACTAATTTAACAACTACCATACGTCATTAAAAAAAAATACTTAAAGATATATTTTTCAAAAATTATTTCTAATGGACTCAATCATTCGATCCAAACCAACAAACTCATCATCATATTTAAGTTTGTTCAGTTTGACTTAAAAAATATGAGTTTTTAATCAAACTCAAATTAATAAAATTTGATTGGATCAAATAATATTAATATAACAAAGTACTTTATTAAGTAGTAACTACTAACATTTTCAGTAAAAAAAATAAAAATTAATTACTCTATAATGGTATTTTCTACACTGGTAGTAGCCAGTAGGGTGTAATTTTCTTTCCCTTTGTTTTCGGGATAGGGGTTTATCCGAAAACCAAACGCAATATTCGGCATTGTCCAAATTCATTTGCATTTGAGTTTCATTTGACTCTCATTTACCTCACTCTTCATATATAAACCTTGTTCTCTCTGACACACTTTCCTGTAACACTTCCCACTCCTCGCTCGCTTCTCCACCGCTCTCCGCTGCAATTCCTAGCGCTTTTTCCTTCTAACAAGGTGCTTTTCGATAATCGATTCTTCGATTCGCTTTTTTAATCGATTTTTTCGTTTACTTAGTCTTTTTTGTTTCTGGATCGGTAAATTCTAGATCGAGATTTTTCTGACTTTAGTTGCTGTTACTGATCTAGATCTACTCTGTAGCTGTTAATTTCGACTGTGCAGATTTGAATATTTTGCTTAATTTTGTTGTAAGCTGCTTTTTGATGCATCTGGATTTGATTTTTGATTCTTTTTCATTTCGATTTGTAAGCTGTTTAATTTTGTTGTAAGCTGATTTTGTTTGATTTTGTGATCTGTCGATTTTGTTAATTATGCAGATGATGTTCTTAATTAACACCTTCATATGCATGTTTCCGATCTGTTAATTTTGTTGAAATTATTTACATTGCATATGCATGAAAATGACGATTTTTTTTTTACATAATTTCGTGTTTGAAGGATTATGAAATCACGTTGCGTGCGTAGTAATTGATCTTTTTTTTTTTTTTTTTTTTTTTGTTCTTTCTGTTGTATGTATAGGTTTTGAAAGATGGCTGATGCTGAGGACATTCAACCTCTTGTTGTTGACAATGGAACTGGAATGGTCAAGGTTAGTGTATATGATCTGCAAAGTTGATTTCTTGTTGCGTGCATGATTGTTATTGTATTACATGAGTTTTTTGTCTGCGCTTTTATATCTGAATTTAAAGGATAAAGGATAGTTGTTTAATCTGTATTGTTTATCTTGTACTATGTTTGTTTGCAGGCTGGTTTTGCAGGCGATGATGCTCCTAGGGCCGTGTTCCCCAGTATTATTGGGCGACCTCGTCATACCGGTGTAATGGTTGGGATGGGTCAGAAGGATGCTTATGTAGGTGATGAAGCTCAGTCTAAGAGGGGTATCCTCACGTTGAAGTATCCTATAGAGCATGGTATAGTTAGTAACTGGGACGATATGGAAAAGATTTGGCATCACACATTTTATAATGAGCTTCGTGTTGCTCCCGAAGAACACCCTGTGCTTCTTACTGAGGCTCCACTCAATCCTAAAGCCAATAGAGAAAAGATGACCCAGATTATGTTCGAGACTTTCAATGTGCCTGCAATGTATGTTGCTATCCAGGCTGTCTTATCTCTGTATGCCAGTGGACGTACCACAGGTTTGTTTTTGTGGATGATTTTAGTTTTACTATTTTGTGATCATGTGTCTTCAATTGTATTAGTTCACTTAATTTATTGCTTTATAATGCTGAGTTGACTAAGTTCAAATCTTAATGAAATGTTGCAGCTTCAACTTTACATGTACACGTCTTTAAACTTAGGTTAGCTGGTTGTAACCTGAAATTCTATATGCAGTTTGATTAAAATGTTGCTATCTTCAACTTGTACATGTCTTGAAACTTTGGTTAGTTGGGTGTAACTTGAAATTCTATATGCTGATCTGATAAAATGTTGCAATCTTCAATTAAGCATGCACAAACAATTCTATATGTATTGGTTTTGTTTGTGCATGCTTAATTGAATTATATTCACCTTGCATAATAACAAATCTACAAGGATGATAATACATGAAATTTTATAATGATTTCTTAGGACTAGCTTGTAACGCTATTTCCTTCATGGTTTGAATTGTTTGTTATGTAGGTATTGTGCTTGATTCTGGTGATGGTGTGAGTCACACAGTGCCCATATACGAAGGGTATGCTCTTCCCCATGCAATTCTTCGGTTGGATCTTGCTGGGCGTGATTTAACAGAGTACTTGGTGAAAATTCTCACTGAGAGAGGATACTCCTTCAGTACCTCAGCTGAGAAGGAAATTGTCCGTGATGTCAAAGAGAAACTAGCATATGTGGCCCTTGATTTTGAACAAGAAATGGAGACTACCAAGAGTAGTTCTGCCGTGGAGAAGAGCTACGAGTTGCCTGATGGACAGGTCATAACAATAGGTTCCGAGAGATTCCGTTGCCCCGAAGTACTCTTCCAGCCTTCTCTAATTGGTATGGAAGCTACTGGAATCCATGAAACTACATACAACTCCATCATGAAGTGTGATGTTGATATTAGGAAGGATCTATATGGAAATATTGTGCTTAGTGGAGGTTCTACCATGTTTCCTGGAATTGCTGACCGTATGAGCAAGGAAATCAGTGCTCTTGCTCCAAGTAGCATGAAAATCAAGGTGGTTGCACCTCCTGAGAGGAAGTACAGTGTCTGGATTGGTGGGTCTATCTTGGCATCACTCAGTACCTTTCAACAGGTATGAACTCACGCTTTCTCAATTGTTTTTCCAATTTGTTTTTTCTTTTCCAATTGTCATAATAGAATGGGCCATTTTATGGGATTCATGGGATGATTTCTTTGTTTTCTTCTATGCAGATGTGGATCTCCAAGGGTGAATATGATGAATCTGGGCCAGCTATTGTTCACCGAAAGTGCTTCTGAGTTGGGTCAAGTTCCAATGAGTTGTGATCAAATTCTCAGTCTTGTGCCATATTTCAGTCAAGTTTGGTTGACTTATTATTTGATGCTTTGGGTTTTTAATAGAAATATATCTAGTTTAATGAATGGATTTGTAAGTTGAATATGCTATATGTTTCTTCTTTAGGTCCTTGGAAGCCAGACTATTTTTATGCAATTGGCGGGATGGTATTGAACTTTGTAGGTTCTGTTTGGTTTGATTTTCTTTTATTTGTTTTTCATGCTGGTCATGAATTTAGGTGCCTCTAGTTAGGAGGAGGGTGAGTTTCAGTATCTATTTCTCCCAGACAGGGAATTTTGAGTCATTTCTGTTTATATTTATTTTATGCTTAGTTGGTTTTCAGGTTTGCTGTGCAATTTCAGTTTTTTTGTATGATTAATCCTTAATCTATTTGGATGAGGTGATGGGCTATAGGGCTTGTTTGATTTGCTTAAAAGTAAAATCAAGATTTGAACAAAATTTTAGTTGTATCATGTTATTATGAATTAATAAGTATTCTCTATGTTATTTTAATTGTGTTTAAAACATAAAATAGGATATCAATATAATAAATTATAGTAGTAAATTAATACTAGTAAAGGCAAAAATAATTTGTGGCCATTTATCTTAACTGTTTTGGCCTTTTTAACTTTCAAAATGTTACTAGGTTTTCAATTTTTTTTTCATGAATATCACCCTCTTGCTATTTAATACTTTTAAAAGAAAGTTTTGAATTTTCTAAACAAAATCTAAAATTTATGAAGTATTTTTACAATTGTGTTTAAAGTTATGATGTTAATCAGATATCATTGGGGACAATTGTAGAGACTAATCACACGCTGTGATGGACGGTAGGTTTAAGTTTAACTAGGTGACTAAAAATTTGAACTTCACAGTCCTTGTTGAAATTTCATATTGTATGTAAGAAAAAGGTGAATATATTCATTGCATTTATTGTTGGAACTTTCAGGTTATTATTTGAGTGAATTGTTTCACTCCAAGGTATGAATCATTTCACTTTGAGGTAAGGTGTGAATTGTTTCACACTGAATTGAATCGTTTCACTCCTTATTCCTCTCTTTTTTAACCACTTCATTCACTTTTTTTCTTCCAAAAACTATACTTGGAGCATAACACTGTTTCTAAACACACAATTTTCACTTTCTCTTCTCACATAAACTCATCTTTTGCATTTCACTCTTTAAAAACGCTTAGGCTTTGGATGAAAAAAAATGGAAGATGTTGGATGAAAAAAAAAACTAGGATTGACTATTTATTTGAAAAAATATATATCCAAGAATATACTTATATATATAAATATATATATATATATATTTTTTTTTTGGTCAAGTAGCCTAGTGGCTAGAGCTCACACAATTTAATTGTGGAGAAGCGGGGTGTCCGGGTTCAAACCCCCGATCCTACATATAACATGCAATATCCCTACCAACTGAGCTAAGCTCACGGGGATGAAATATACTTATATTTAGTGGCATTATTTAAGGAGTTTTATAATTATAATAAGGAATGGAGTTTAGTAGTATACGGTACGATCTTTAATTACATTCATTTTACACCAAATCGAGCAAATTACTGAAGCCCCCTCACTAATGTTCATAAATAAGTGGAATGGATAGTCAAAGTTATATACTTTACTGGGTAGGTACATGCGGTGAGGGTTCGATAGATATTAACTCACTAAAATTTGTATAGAGATATTCACATCGAGAAGGCTGTAAAATTTTATGTAAGAAATTAGCATGACAAAGGGTATTTATTTTATGTGCACAGTTGTAATGATTTTGATTATAAGCAGTTGTAGTAATTTAAATTATTTGGGGTGTTTGTTTCATGCATTGTAAATGTAGACTATACATATTTCACATAGTTCTAAGTTACACCTTAGGTGTTAGCTCAATGTTAAAAGATCATTATGGTAAAATTATAGTTTATTGCGTCAAAAGTAGTATCAATTGTTGATTCTCTTGGTTTGTGTAAAATATCAAAATGTAACAATTAAAAAGAAACGGAGGTAGTAGTTTTTTCTATTTTATAAAAGACATGGTCTTTTTTTGTTTTGTTTTTCATACCGGTCCATTATTTGTTGAAATTCACGAGTTCTAGAAACTTTATGTAAGTCCTTTAATTTTGTAGAATTCATTTGCATATTATGTTATAAAATATATTGTTAAAATTTCTTTTATTTGCTTAAAATTCAGGAAGTTGAAATATCAGAGCTCATTTGTTTTCCATGTTTGATATTTTCATTTTCAGTTGAACTAATAAAAATAAGTGCCTTGACTCTTTATTTATTAATTTTTTCTGGGGGTAGTGAGGATGTTAGGAAATTGTCTTGGATTAAATGGGATACTATTTGAAAAGGGAGAACGGAGGTTTGGAGGTGAAAAGGTTGCGGAAATTTAATATTTCTTTATTGGGAAAATGGGTGTGGAGGATGTTGGAGGACAGGGAGAGTTTGTGGAATGTGGTGCTTCGTGCGAAGTATGGAGAGGTTGGAGGGAGGGTGCGGTTTAGTGAGGGGGTGGGATCGATTTGGTGGCGTCACATAAACCAAATTTGATCTGGTGTGGGGTTGGCGGATACTAGGTGGTTGTTGGACAATATTGTGCGGAAGGTGGGAGATGGGTGTCACACTTTGTTTTGGGAGGATCCGTGGTTGGATGACGTCCCGTTAGTTGTGTCTTTTTCTAGGCTATTTGAGTTGTCAAATTACAAATTAATCACGGTGAGGGAGATGTTTATGTTAGGATGGAGGGTTGAAGGGGGTGCGTGGCAGTGGAGGCGGAGATTATTCGCGTGGGAGGAAGGATTGGTGGGGGAGTGTGTGGGGCGGTTGGCTAACCCTGTTTTGCAGGTTGATGTCTCAGATAGGTGGTTGTGGAAACTCCATCCGACCAAAACCTATTCGGTGCAATCGGCTTATTCGTACTTAACGGCGGTGGACACTAACATTTCTGAAGATTTTAATCAATTTTTATGGTTAAAAGCGGTTCCGTTGAAGGTTAACATATTTGTTTTGCGTCTCTTTCTGAATAGACTTGCTACAAAAGATAATTTGTGTAAAAGAAATGCCCTTGACCCTACTCTTATGCCTTGCGAGACTTTGTGTGGTAAAGAAGAGGAAAGGGACCATCTGTTTTTTCACTGTGCTCATTATGGCCGCCTTTGGCTCTTGATTTCTCAGTGGCTTGGTATTGTTACAACTTTGCATGGTAATTTACACTCACATGCTACCCAATTTTGTGCTCTTGGAGGTTTTTCAAAAAACTCTAGGACAAGATTTACTGTTATTTGGATTTCGGTTTTATTCTTCATTTGGAAAGATAGAAACAGGAGAATTTTTTCATAATCACTTTGATCATCTTGAAGCTCTCTTTGAAAGGGTTAAACTCCAAATGTATTGGTGGTTGAAAGCGAATTACATCATGCTCGATTTTGACTATCCCTATTGGAGGAAAAATCCTTTAGTTTGTTTACAGACTGCTTTGTAATGTCTGCTTCTGTTTCTTTGACTGTTCCTAGCCTTACTGTCTTGTAACTAACATTATTCAGATTTCTTAGACATACCTTATGCTTGAGAGACTGTTTGTTTCTCTAATATATTTAGCTTAGTTTCTTAAAAAATATAAAATAAGTGCATCTAAAAAAATCTAATAAATATAAGAAAATATTTACCCTCTTCTTTTAAAATATTTGAAAACAAAATTTTGAAAAAAATAAATTAAAATGACAAAATTTTGTTTTGATTATTTTTTAAAATGCATTCTTCCTAACTTGCTTTCCACCTTCTCATTATCACATCACACATGAACGCTTCATACAACCTTTTAAAATTCACAGTATTTTTTTATGCAAAAATTGTCTGTCATGCGGCAGAATGAAAGTGAACTAATCATAGATTTTAGAGAGTTGTACAGCTTTTTGTACGGTTCCAAGCCAATAACCCAAAAAAAAAAAACGTAATATATTATTTGGTCCCTTAATTTATTTTTCAGTTTTTAATTTGGTCCCTCAACTATTAAAATGAATAAAATAGAACCACATCGAATAATGAAAAGAAGATAAATGATCAATTTAAAATGTTTAATAGTCAAGGGATAAAATTGAAAACCGAAAATAAGTTAAATGAACAATAATGTATTAAGCCAAGAAAAAAAAATCCCATCGTTTTTTCGACGGCCAATATATATATGAGCAGGCTATGTAATAAACTCTAATAAAACAAGTACTTTTTGTCAAAAAAATAAAAAATAAAACTAGTACTTATTGGTGAAATATCTACTAATCCACCTACATTAGTTAACGCTCCATATTCAATTATACTATTATGACGATTAGATTATTATAATATTCATAACATAATAATGAAACTTTTTTTTAACATAACAATTAGAGAAATTCACCTTAAAAATAAATAAGTGGAATGTATGAGTTCGAACCCCAACCCCTGTACCACACAAACAAACAAACACATACACACACACATATACATTATCCTTTATTAAATGAGATAAACTCAAAGGGACATGTTCACGGAAGTTTATTAATAAGATGAAGACGCCAACTTAAGTATGTGTGTGTGTATATATATATATTACCAAAAAATTATAAAAGAAAGATGACAATGAGTGTTAGCAACATACTCTCCGTCACACATATTTCACCACACTATTTTCTTTATTGATTAAAATTTATATAGATTCTACCAAAATTTATTCGTATGAATTTCAATCAACCAAAAAAACGTAAGTTTGATCGTGTGTGTTAGAGATTGTGTTATAAGACAAAACATATTATCATGAAAAGTTCACTAATAAACCAAAATCATGTAAAATCTTGTTTAGAGAATAATCTATACATATATAGCATTGAACTTTTTTTAAGTTGTAAAAAATATTGATTGAATACCAATAGATATATATACATCATGGATTTGTCTAACATGTAGAATGTTGCACATGTTAAACTAACTAAAAGTAGTAATTTATTTTGTCAAAAAAAGTAATATTTTATTACTAAAAAACAAATTTTATGTAAAATGCACAAATTCCAAAACAAAGTTACTATTTTGATTTTTCTTAACATATGCAATTCACACATGATAGAAAAATCCATCCATTATATTTAAAAAAATATGTTGTTAGTTCTATTACAATAAGACTTACTCGGATTCAATAATTTTTTTATAGAATACCCCAAGACTTTATTCTAATAAAAATGTCCTGTGAAATCTTTAAGACAAAGAAAATGAGTTTTTTTTCTTATATTTTGGAACGGAGGGAGTACACCTCTAAGACATTAATATTAACAAACTTCCATGAGCACATTGCGAATATTATAGTTAATGTGTTTGAATATGAAGATGAATACGTATTTTTTTTTTTCAACTAGTTTAATAGTTAAAATTTTACGTGAATTGAAGTGCGAATAATCTAGGTTGATTAGTAGACATTTCACCAATAAATACTAGTATTATATAATGTAATTTATATTACTGAGTTTATAACTGATATTGAAGATAGGATTATTCTTCTCTTTCAAAAGTGTCTGGGTCATTGGCTTGGAACCGTACGAAAAGTCGTAGTAGTCTAAAATCTATGATTACTTCACTTTCATTGTGATAGCACGAAAGACAAATTTTATAATTTTTTTTAGGGACAAATTTTATAGTAATTAAAAAAACCATGTGTATTGGATTTTAAAATTTACGTAAGATTGTGATAGATTATAATATTTTTCGAGAAAAGTCTGTAATTTGAGTTTCAATACTTTTATATAACAGTATTAACATCCACAAAAAATGTTTAATAGCCATCCTAATTAAATTGACACATTTATATAACAATAACCAGTTGCATGCATACTCATAACAATATATTAAAAACCTATTTAGATTCAACAAGTAGTGTTGTGTTGGATTTTGGAGTGTGTTCATCTCAATGTTTTAGATTCGTTTATCTTTAATGTTAATTTCAATGAGTTAGTCAGACTTCTTCAAAAATTAATAATATATAAAAAGAAGTACAAAAGAGTATAAATTGAATCTAAACAATAAGTTGAAAGAAGTCTGTAGGTCACCCCAAACATACAAACAATTAAAACAATACAAGTAGATCATAGAATGAACACTAATCAAATATTATCAAACTGATGATTGGACCGACCGTCAACACGGAACAAGCAAAACAACTCTTTTAAACCAAACAATCCAATGCCAAGCAAATAGAAGAATGATGAGGATATCGAACCACTTTCAATAAATGCACATGAAAAGACCATTTTAAGGTGTTATTTAGAAAAATCTATAAATAATTATTCGTAATTAAAAAGAAAGACTGCATAAAAAAATTTAAAAAAATAGAAAAAACATTTAATAATTTCAATAGATAGTTCATGTAAAAATACTCCGATCTTTTATATTTAGTATGTATTCATTTGTATTTAGACATTAAAAAAAAATATTTATTTAGAAGTTACTTCAATTATTGAGAACGATTTGATAACGATATACTTTTTTTAATTATATATTTAGCAACGATTAGAAGTTACTTCTTGTATATATATTTATATACATATTAATTATCAAATTATAACAATTATTTCTCAACTATCAAAGTGATTTCTAAACAAATACGAACACATACTAAATAGACTTAAACATATTTTTGATCCTTTATCTTTAATTTGAGGTTCATATTACTCCTCTAACACAAAAAGTGCTTATTGATCCTATAATTTGATTAAATGATAGTAAATTAGTCTTTTTGTTTTATGTCTACATGACGCTGTAATTGAGTGCCCACATAAGAGCATGTGTAAACTTACTAAATATAAAAGATAGATATTTCCATACTCTAATAATAATGTATTGCAATATCTTTTAATGAATTTAAAACTGAGTTATGAAAAAAATTAATAAACAATTAAAATATTAACAATCCAAAGTAAATAGTGCAATCACATAAAAAAAAAAAAGAAAAGTGTAAACAGTGTAGTAGGATAGACGTAATGAGATGAATTGATCCATAATAACAGGTCATGATCTATGTGGTGTTCCTATCTCATCTCAGTCGTTGACTTGATCCTTAGGAAACGCACAAGCATATATATATAAATATTCATATTCATATTCTCATTTCTCAACCCAATTCACCACTTGTTTTCTTATGATAAATATTTCTTTGAATTAATTTGTACACTTTGTTCATAATCTCAAAAAAAATATGGATCACCAAGCAGATGCTAACAGAACTGATTTGATGACAATAACAAGGTTTGTTCTGAATGAGCAATCAAAGTATGCTGAATCACGTGGGGATTTCACCATTCTCATCAATCACATTGTTCTTGGCTGCAAATTTGTTTGTTCTTCTGTTAACAAGGTACACACTCTCATGTCATTCATTTTTATTAGACAAAATTCACAGTTACTTTTGTTTTCTATTTTTACCATTGATTGAACGTTTATAATTTTTTTACTGTGACAGGCTGGATTGGCAAAAATCCTAGGACTTGCTGGAGACACCAATGTTCAAGTCAGTTTTGTTTTTTTTATAATATTTTTCTTTTATTTAAGAACGTTACGTGTTCGTGTTAATATGTGACTTTGTCACACCATCTAAATCTTTTTTGTGTGATAGCGATACCATCTAAATCTGAAATAATATTATGACAAAAAAAACATTATTTATTTAATGAGTTTAATGGACATACCATATAATTCTCTCAAAAAAAAATAAAAAAATTCTCTCATATAATAGTACTAATTTCTACTATCCTTATAAAAGTGGGTGATGTGTATTGAATTTTCATTGGATTGGATGCTAGTGTAAAACAATTTTACATTAACATTGCATATCCTTTTAATATTGTATTTTCAACTGTATCTCTTTTAGTGTGTGTTTGGTTTCATTATGATGTGCCGGAATCTTGGTGATCTACCGTGGTTTTCTAAAAGTTAGACCTTGTAGCTTCCGCAAAATCACCATAGATCAGTGTGATTTTGGCACATCCACCGTGATACCAAACATATACTTAGTTGTTAAAATTCACATGAATCAATTTTTGTATATGATGATAATTGCTGAAATAATTCTAAAGTATGCGTGGACACACTAATTAGTTTTAAATTCAATTTGCCTCCACCGGTTTATGCAAACTTGATGTAATAGAGATAAGGATAACTGTGAATTTCCTTGAAAATATTTGGATTTGTTGAAGTGAATCACACACTCAAGTTTCAAGCGTATCGATAGATAAGATTTTAGAGAATAAAGTTTCATCAATTACTCCCGTGCACTAGGGAAAAGAAGAAATAATTTAGAAATGATTTTCACTTAACCTTTTGGATCATGAAAGTATGAATTTTCATATTGTTTTTCATCCTTTAAGTGTCTCTATTTACGTAGAAACTTATAATACTTGGTGAAAGAGAAATATCAAATAAAATTTCACAAAGTTTCAAGAGGTTAATATAAGTACATGTAACATTCCGAAATTGATAGTAACATTTCTATTTTATTATTCACCACTGTTTAAGGGGGAGGAGCAAAAGAAATTGGATGTGATTTCTAATGAAGTATTTGTGAAGGCCTTAATCAGCAGCGGACGCACAGTAAGTCTACACACTCGATTAATTCATATGCATTTTATTTGGCATTGTTTTGCCTCTGATATAGTAAAATGCAATTTTTTTTTTTTTGCTTTGGCAGTGCCTTCTTGTTTCAGAAGAGGTTGAAGATGCTATCATTGTGCCACCAGCACAGCGTGGCAAGTCAGTTCCAAAATATTATATATTTGTCAAATTACACATGATCATATTAATATTCATGTGACATTAACATATTTTCTTTTTGATTTTGAAGATACATAGTTGTGTTTGATCCTTTGGATGGTTCCTCAAACATTGATTGTGGAGTTTCAATAGGAACTGTAAGGATTTTTTCTTTTTTTATTTATCCAAAACTTAATTTCTATTATTTTAAATCATCAAAATAGAAATCATTACTAATATCTAGCATTTTCACTATTGCATATAGATCTTTGGTATTTACACAGTGAAAGATACAGCTGAAGTTAGCGTTGAAGATGCATTGCAACCTGGGAGCAGTTTGGTAGCAGCTGGTTACTGCATGTATGGAAGCTCTTGCACGGTAAAACTAGCACCGATTATGCAAATAGAATGTTATAAAGTTTTTCTTTTTAACTATTTGATATTTACATTTCACAATTTGGTTTCATTTTTAAAATGGAACTGCAGTTTGTGCTTAGCACAGGAAATGGAGTGAATGGTTTCACACTTGATCCTTCCCTTGGAGAGTTCATATTGACTCACCCAAACATCAAGGTACATGCATTATGTTTGCAGCTAAATTGGTAAATGAATTAAAATAAAGTTTATTAGGTTTTTACTAAGGCAATTCTGAACTTTATTTGCTGTAACGTTCGTGTTACTTCCATAGATACCAAAGAAAGGAAAGATTTATTCTGTGAATGAGGGAAATGCTAAAAACTGGGATGAACCAACCGCCAAGTAAGCTTTGGAAATTCTGTTATCGAGTACTATTTCAGACCTGATTCTTGAGTTAACATGTAACAATTGAGCTAATTTTCAAATGAATCCTTGGAACTTTGTTTCGTAGATACGTAGAAAATTGCAAGTTTCCACAAGAAGGTTCAGCACCAAAGTCTCTTAGGTATATTGGCAGGTATATGATTCTGATCTTTATGTAGTTTTATCTTGTTTTTCCTTCAAGTTTCTTCATTTTATTTGCTAACGAAAAATGCATAATGCAGTATGGTAGCTGATGTCCATAGAACATTGCTATATGGTGGTATATTCATGTACCCTGCTGATAAGAAAAGCCCAAATGGAAAGCTAAGGTAAGACTATTATACTTTGGTGTGTCTATTTGTAATTAACAATTGATCTAGCATCCTTAGGTCTTAGGAGAGTTAGTAAAATGATTCTCCGATAGAAAAGTAATCTGAATTCTCCTAAGACCTAAGGACATTTTAAAATCGGACATTTCCTTGCCGACTCAGGAGTTAGGTCCATAGCAGGTTTGAGGACCTAAATTATTGGGATATGTAGTCTTGTTTGCAATACTCCATACATAGATGAGAGCTTGGCGAATTCTTATCTGTTTTAATTGATCGAGTTGTGTTATATGATATGTTTAAACTAATAACTGATGGATATGAAATTTGACTGTAAATTATCAGGGTTCTGTATGAAGTTTTTCCAATGTCATATTTGATGGAGCAAGCAGGAGGTCAAGCTTTCACAGGAAAACAAAGGGTATTACACTTTTTCATTGCACTATTCGTTTATATTGCTACAAAACTCTTTAGTTGCAACACTTCAATTTATTACTCTCTCATGCATCTCTGCATCTTCAATATGGTATACTGTATCTAAGTTTAAATAAACACGAATCATACATTTTTTTTATACCATCATGAATCATACTTTATACCTTATATCAATTATTTAATCTTTGAATTGGTCATTTGATATTACATCTGATGGATCTCATGTTCATATGATAATTTTTTGGCAGGCACTTGACTTGGTTCCTAAGAAAATACATGACCGATCGCCAATATTCCTTGGAAGCTACGATGAAATTGAGCATATAAAAGAGCTATATGCAGAATCCAAAGAAAATGGTGCATGAAAATCAACTCAATTTCTGTTTCTTTTAATTGCTTAGGTTCCAATTCTTGGTCTTTTTCACTCTTTTGGCAATTAGTAGGGG